>NC_045426.1:233510812-234760812 GCF_902635505.1 Sarcophilus harrisii | reverse complement strand
TATTATTCCTCCTCTTTTTTTATTTTTAAAGCCACAATTCCAATTGCAAATATGGTGGAAGTACTTCAAGAATACTAATCAAAAATATATGTACAGAAGAGAAGTTCAGAGCCTCAAGTAGGATAAGCTGCTTCCACTTCCCTTGGTTCTAATTGTCTAAGTAGTTTCAACTGGAGATGAAGTTGAAGCACCAGATGGGAAGGAAACAGCAAAGAACATGTCATTTCAGAGAGGTAGGAAAAAGATGTTCCTTTGAAACTATTCGACAGTCATACACATTGCTAGATACTTAAAGAAGCCTGATTTTTTTTTAATGAGATAGATTTGAAAATATATATATATATATAGTGACATTCTTCAGTTTGGAAAACCAGAGGATAAAAAGAGTTGGTGGTTCTTGCCTTAAGGGCAGTGGCACTAATTATAGATTATTCATGAATTTCTTTTAATTCTTCTTAAATCTATTAATCTTTTCCAAAATTGGACCTCCTCATCGGGAAGATGGAAAGACTGTGTGTGAGGGTAGGGGTCGGGGCTAGCAATTCTTACTTTACAATGGCACTTTGGTGGGCATAAACTAAGGGAGATTTTGAGTGTATAATGAATGTAATTGTTCTCATTTTACCAGTGAGAAATAACTCCTCTCTTCTTTGGCCTTGGAGTTCAGTCTAATTACTTAGGGCGTCTAGGCATTTGGGTGAGTACTTGAGAGAAGCATGAGTCCTCTAGGACCAAAAAATAAATAAAAAGGATAGTTGATCAGCTCCAATTTCAGCAAGATGCATTAATGTACAATTACTCAACTCCCCCAAGTTATCAGCTTCAGCAACAAGCAACTGAACACTATAGTAGCTCAAGGTGCCCTTGAGTGAAAGAAACTGGGGTTTTCCCCACAGTACTTAGCTTTTTGGCTCATTCCTTTTTCTTACACAGAGTTCAAAGGATCTAAGTCTAGAGCATAAATAATCTATAGCACATCTATTATAAATTACACAAACTCTCTCTTTATTTGGCTTGCCTCCACTTCAACCTAAGGCAGAAGAGAACAATCAAAACCTCCTCTCCCCTTTAGGTTCTGGCTCCCTTTCTCTTTATGTCTCACCCAGTACATTTGATAAACAAAAAGCTCAAGATGATGGCATTTTGGTTTTTGTAACAACTTCAAATATAAATCTCTCTTTTTAGAAAGGCAGCATAGCAAAATAGTTAGAGATATCAAAAAGATATGTATTGAAACAATTCTTTGAATGGACAATGGGTATTTTTTTTTTCTTTTTCAGTCAATTGGGGTTAAGTGACTTGCCCAAAGCTAGGAAGTGTTAAGTAGGAGGCTGAATTTGAACTCAGGTACTACTGACTCTAGGGCCCATTATGTCCACTGTGCCACCTAATATTTTAACCTTTCATTGTCACCAGTGCAATTGTCTAAGAACATGAATCATACAAGAGTTGTCTATCTATATTTATGAAGTGAGTCTATACAACCAAAGTTCTACAATCAATAAAATTACACATACAGACTGAGAGGAATTAATATTATACAATTGAATTAATAATTGATTATTAATTTATGATCCATCCTTTTCCTCCTTTTTGAGTTAAGACCCAACTCCTGAAAAAGTCAGGCAGTTTTAGAAGAATATACAAGTAAGGCAATCTTTTCCCAGCCCCAAGGCATCTATTTGGGCAGACTCTTACTTTTCTTTTTAGGATAAACAGGAACCCTTCCTTTTGTCTACTTTGTAAATAAAAACCAGTCTCAACTGGATCTTTTTCCCCAGGATATGAATCCTTCTTTGATTTCCTGCATTAAAGTTTAGTGTGACCCAGCTCATGAAGGAGAAAAACAGCCAGTGAGGTCAAGATGGAAGTGGTTTCCCAGCCCAGATAACTTGAGGCTGCTGAGCCTCCTGATTAAGCCAAGTTCTCAGCATTGGGAGTTAGACATATAGTCAACTTGTCAGAGTTAAGTTTCAATTGTGAGGAGAATTTCCAATCAGAAGATTCATTCCTGATTTAAGGCATTTCAGGATCTCTTTTGGAATCTTCAAAAACTAAGAAAAACCCCAGATCACCAGATTATTAATTGTTAGCTATTCTAATTAAGAAATTCATTATTAATTATCTGGAAACTTGTCTCTTAGAGATTTTATTCACCACATTATCAAATACCTTTGTATATTTTTGCATATTGATAAATTTGACACAATTTTGCAAACAAAAATTTAAAAATAATCATGTAGATGTGATGAGGTCCTGAATGGTGGGTGTAGTGGACAGAGAGAAACTGAAGCACTGATAAAATTGTTCCCTAGGGCAGGCAAGAAGAAGGTTCTAATAGAGATCAGTTTTGCCCCATAGTTCCACCCTCAATGGAGATAATCCAGTCCAAAACCCAAGTTATATCAAGTCCCTGAAGCTAAATTTCCCTTTAAATCCATATTTACTGAACCTCTTTGGGTGAGTTCATTGGAACACTATCTCTTGATGTCTTTTCCTTTCTCTTCCTCCATGCCATATGTCTTATGATGTCTTTCCTCTCAAATCCCACTTCTCTTTTAGGGTGCTAAATCCCGTTTAGGATTTAACCTATCAGCTAAGGGCATTCCCCAATACCTCAAGAGGTATTCCCTTTCTCCTGGATAACTGTGAGTTCCACTACAGAACTTGTCTTTCCCATTGTTAATTGTTAAAAACCCCTTTCCTTGCTATAGGCTCTCCCACTCTCATATTTACCCTTCCTGTTGTCTAGTGAATCTCTTCATTTTGTCTGTAATCTCTTCTAAATAAACCAAACCCCAACATTTGGGCCTTCTCCTAAAGCATATCACCTGGTGCTACATCATTCGCTACATCAACCACATCAGAGGTAACTGATGTGATTCAGGAGAGCAATTTCAGCGCCAAATGATATGTTCAGGAGAGCAATTCCTAGTTCCAAATGATGTGTTTGGGGTTTAACACCAAATGATCAGGTTAATGTAGGCGCCAAATGCCAGGGTTCAATCATGTGAAGAATTCACAATGGCCGTTCTCTTTGGCAAAAGGCAGGTTTATTTTGGAGAAGAGATAACAGACAAAATGAAGAGATACAATAGGTACCAGAAGCAGTAAGTATGAAATAGAGTGGGAGAGCAAGTAGCAAGGAAAGGGATTTTTAACAATTAACAATGGAAAAGATAAATTTCCTAGTGGAACTCATAATTGACCTGGAGAAAGGGAATACTCCATGAAGTTGTAGTATATTCTTAGCTAACAGGTTAAATCCATAGAGAGTTTAGTACCCTAAAAGAGTTAGTTAGATATTAGGAGAAAGATACTATGAGACATGATGGGGAGGGGGAGGGGGAAAGAGGCATAACACCATGGTAGTCTGACCAAAGGGGCTCAGCTAAGATGATGTGGGCCACGGACACCCCATTTATGGGAAATTTAATCTCAGGAATCAGATATAATTTGGATTTTGGTTGGATACAGCAAGGTGGGATTGTATTGTAATGCCAAAGGTCACTTTTAATGGGGTGACCAGTTCCTCTATTTGTCCTATTTCGTATTCTGCCTTAAGGTTATGACCGTCCCCTCTTAATGGTTGAGATAAAGGTGTTATAGACATTCCTTAATGTCATTAGAATATCAGTAACCTCCATCTATGAGGCTATCCCCACCTAGGTCTCTGCATTATGTCATTGTTCTTGTTATACCATAAAAGGCTTGCTGTCCCGGATACTTGGGGCTAGACTCTTTGAGATGATACTCTCGTCTAGCCCTGGGATCCATTGATCCCAGTATTTCTCTCCATTTAATAAACTATTGAATTGGTCTCTAATCTCTGTCCTGCTCAGTTTCTTTTGACATTACAGTATCAATCTATATGCATTTGCACAGACAGATGGTATGTTCACAAATATGTGTGCAATGACAAATATTGCAGGGATATGCACACATGCACTGTGTGCATGTGTAATTTTGCATGTATACATGTGTGCATATATTAATCACATGTGATATAAAAAGTATTTAGTTCCCTCTACTTTATTGTGTGTGTGTGTGTGTGTGTGTGTATTGTAGGTGTAATCTTGCTTTTCTGGGCTCTACAAGTATCTTTTAAACATAAATAAATTTGCTCCAATGGACTTGTGATTGATCTCACTGTTGTAGGGAATTCAAGTGAGGAACTTCTTCTACCAATATAGATCATCATGTCCTTTGGTGACTTACCTGGGCATCAGGAGGGTAGGTGACTTGCCCAGATTTGGAGGTTTGAAATCGGGTCTGTCCTCATGCTAAGACCAGCTTTTTATTCATCTACTCACATAATTTTCAAGAGAGATAGAAGAAAAAGTAGAAAAGTAAAAAATTATTCTGAAGAAAACCATATCTATTTTATAAATCATATAACAATCTACATGCATTACACATACTACATTCATTCCTACATACATAATCTATTGATTTCCCAACTATTTTCAAATCCTGCTGACTGCACTCTAACCCTCCTCCCATCAACATTCAGACTTTTCCAAAGATCCTGGACACTGATAGATGAATTCTCACCTTACCTCAGATCAGGACACTAACCGTATCTCTTCCAAGCCATTTCCAAAAGCTGATTCCTAATCTCCCTCACCCTCTTTCATTTTCCTACTCCCTTTTTATCATTTTTCTTTGTTGGAATAAGGGATCTTTCTGAGTAGGGGCTATCTTGCTTGCTTGTATTTATATACTGAGTGCTTAGAACAGGATAAGTACCTAGAGAATGCTACTTCCTTTATTTATCTATGTATATGTTTATGTATACCAATGCATATCACAACTCAAAAATATTCATCCCCTTGTGCTCAGCTCTGTGGATAAGCTTTTATGTGTTCAGGAGTTTCAGTCCTGACCTACTCTCATGACCCCATTTGGTCCACAGGAGTGGTTTGCCGTTTCTTTCTCCAGCTCATTTTACAGATGAGCAAAGCAAGACAAATAGGTTAAATGTCTCATCCAGGGTTACATAGTTAGCGAGTATCTGAGGTCAGATTTGAACTTGGGAAGATGTCTTTGAAAATTAGCTAATGCTAAACCTTTTCTGATTAGACCTACCAGAGTATATGCTCCTCGAGTATGGTCTTTGAGATTTCATGGTCACGTCTTTACTAGAAAAAAGTATCAGAGTAGGAATTTGCTATTCCATTACAAACCGAAAACTTTTTTTTTTTTTAGTTTGATATTCAGATAAGCTTGGTATCTAATTGATAGATTATAATTTGTACAGCTCAAATGATTAAAAAAAACTCCCACCAGATATGGAGCAAAGCCAAATATTCTACATTTTTAAAATTGCATTACACAGTCACTATATTTTGTCCAGATGCTAATGGTATCTAAACAGCTCTCTTCCTATATCTAAACCTGAAAGTGGAAAAATTCAGTACAACTCTGAAATAGCAGTTCTGCTAGTAACTGCCATTACTTACCCAATGAATTGGCCAGGACACATAGTTTTCCATTGAATTACTGTACTGTGTTAGAATATAGTTGATACCCTCAAGGGCTATTGAGGTATGTAATATTATTTGTCCTTCTGCTAAATGGTCCCCGATTGGTATGCTTTTTTAGTTTTTATGTCTGTTTTCTAGTAGTTTTGCAACCCACCCTTGTCAGATTGTCAGCAGCCCCATATTACAACTTTATTCTCTCCTAATATATATACATATGTAGCCAATCTTGTTAAAAATTGCTTGTAAAATAAGAGCAAAAAGACCAAGAGAAAGGCACTAAGGGTTTTTCTCATGAGCCAAATAAATTGTATGAACAGTTTACAAACGTTAAAACATTGCATTGACTATGGCCATTTGCTAGTCTTTTTACACTTTCTTTCTCTACAACCTACATCATTAGAGTAACTAAACAAGTGACTTCTTTATAACTGAGGTATTGCTATCATGCCTGTTTAAAAAGTCTGAGAACCACTTTAGATTAACTTGTTACTACACCTGTCAGTTTTAAATAAAATGAAGTTTTCTTATTGTAAATATTAATTCATCAAATTATGTTATAATGAAAGGTTTAATTGAGGATTAATTAGGAATAAAAGTGATGATTGCCATAAGCAAATAATTTCTGAAACAAACCACAACAAAAAATGGAACCTTACTATAAAAAAGACACCATCTTTTATTACAAACATTATTTCTGTTAGATATACTTTTACTCTGGAGACAGGTCCATGTGATTTTGACAAATCCTTCCTTCTTTTATATTAAAATTTTATGAAACATACAAATCCTGGCAATTGTTGTATACTTGGATTCATAAAGCAGCACAATTACATAAATTCCTAAGGGCCCAAAAGAAAATAGGAAAATAATAGAATAATTTACATGATATGATAAAAATAAAAATGAGAACTGAAAAGCAGGAAATTCCTATTAATAAGAAAATGATGAAAGGTATTTCTTAATAAATAGATGATCCACATGGAAGAAAGACATTTATACTGTTTGATGTGATTAGCTGAGCAATTTCTCATTCCAAATGATGTGTTTGGGGTTCAGCACCAAATGATGAGATTGATATAGACACTAAATGTTAGGGTTTGATCATGTGAAGAATTCACAATGGCCATTCTCTTTGGACAAAGCTAGGTTTATTTAGGATAAGAGTTTTACAGACAAAATGAAGAGATAAAATAAGACACCAGGAATAATAAATATAAAATATAGTTGGCAGAGCATATAACAGAGTTAGCGAGGAAAGAAGTTTTAACAATTAATGATGGAAAAGACAAGTTCCTTAGCAGAACTCACAATTAGCCAGGGGAAAGGAAATACCCCATACGGTTAGAGTATACCCTTAATTGGTAGGCAAAATAGCAAAAGAGATTTAGCACCCTAAAAGAGTTAGTTAGCTATAAGAAGAAGAAAAAATAGAAGCATGGTGAGGGATGAGATGAGAGACATCACATGGCATGGAGATTGGGAGAGGGAAAAGCTACCACGAGCCACAGTGCCCTAGCAGACTGACCCAAAGGGGTTCCACCAAAATGGCATGAGCCATGGACAGATTTGTAGGAGAAATTAACTTCAAGGGTCTGATATAACTTGGATTTCTGACTGAACATAGTAGGGTGGGTCTGCCCATTACCCCTACAGATGGTAGAGCTATAAGATTTAATTGATCCCCATCAGTGTGCTTTCCAGAGGGAGTCATTCCATCAACATTTCAATCTTTCTCTGCCAATCTCACCTAGTTACTTAGCATATCATCATGTTGACTTTGGAAGGATATACACTGAGGTGTCAAGAAGATGGTCCTTAGGCCACATGCTACCCACAGACACTCTAAAGTATGGTCTGAATCAAATTAAATATGGATCCTATCTGATTTTAATGTGCTGGTATATTAATAAAAAACAAGTATATGTGGTTTTCTAAATTAATATGTAATCCACTGGGATTCTTATGTATGTATTAGTGGACCCTATCTCTCTTTGAGCTTAATACCACTGATGTATACAAATTTTATCCTTGTTGAGTTATGTCCAACTCTCTTGGGGTTTGATTGGCTTTCGGAATGGTTGGCCATTTCCTTCTCAGCTCATTTTACAGATAAAGGAACTGAGGCAAACAGGCTTTGCCCAGGTCCACACAACTAGTTAGTATTTTAGAGGCCAGATTTGAACTCCAGAAGATGTCTGGCATTCAGTCCACTAAGACAGCTAATTGCTTTCCTTATACAAATAGCTATTTACAACTGGTTTATCATGGCCAACAGGTACATTTTAAAACCTTCTGTTCTTCTGGTTGTCTCTATTGGTTTTTGGTTTTTTTGTTTTTTGTTTTTTTAAGATCATGCTTTGCCCCTCTTTGTAGTGGCCAGAAACTAGAAACTGAGTAGATGCCCATCAATTGGAGAATGGCCGAATAAATTGTGGTTTATGAATATTAGGGAATATTATTGTTCTGTAAGAAATTACCAACGGGATGATTTCAGAAAGGCTTGGAGAGACTTATATGAACTGATACTGAGTGAAATGAGAAGGATCATTATATATTTCAACAACAATACTGTATGATGACCAATTCTGATGGGGCCATCTCCAGCAATGAGATGAACCAAATCAGTTCCAATGGAGCAGTAATGAACTGAACCAGCCACGCCCAGCAAAAGAACTCTAGGAGATGACTAAGAACCATTACATTGAATTCCCAATCCCTATATTTATGCCCACCTGCATTTCTGATTTCCTTCACAGGCTAATAGTACACTATTTCAGAGTCTGATTCTTTTTGTACAGCAAAATAATGGTTTGGACATGTATACTTATTTTGTATTTAATTTATACTTTAACATATTTAACATGTATTGGTCATCCTGCCATCTAGGAGAGAGTGGGGGGAAGGAAGGGAAAAATTGGAACAAAAGGTTTGGCAATTGTCAATGCTGTAAAATTACCCATGCATATAACTTGTAAATAAAAAGCTATTAAAAATCAAAATAAAAAATAAAAAAAAGATCATGCTTTGCTTCACTCCTATCAATGAAGAACAAATGAAAGGAATTTGAATTTCCTAAGTCAAATAATTGGAAAACTTCCTCTTGAAAGGATGGAACTTCACTATTCCTTTGGAGCTGATTTCACCTCAACAATGCCAAAAGAAGAATGCCATTCTGAGATGCTCCAGCAGCAAATCTTCCACATATTCTAAAAAAAAAAGTCCAGATATAGATGAGACCATCATTAAAACATTTCCTTAATGGGATCTATCAATAAATATATCTGAAAATAACTCTGGATGAAAATGCAGGTCAAGTAAATAGCACCTGGGGAGTGAAGAGACCATTTTGCACCTAACAAGCTATAATCAAGGAATAATGAACTATTTGATAAACAATAAACAAAACAGCAGCTGTGTCCAGAAAATAGTCTAAGTGGAAGGAAAAATTCATTCACAAATTCACGGATGTCTAGAAACCAAAGGACTCATAGTTCGCTCTTTAGTAACTAACAATGCAGACCTGAAACCAGCTGTGGTAGTTTTAACCAGATAATATCCAACATGTTGAATTTGAAATGACAATTACACTTCTTCGATCTTACTTATTATTACTCTATTGTTTATTGAATACATCTATTTAAAGATATATTTAAAAATTAAACTATAAATTACTTGGGAATACAAAAATTTTAAAAAGCCTTCCAATTGCAAAAAAAAAAAAAAAAAAAAGCAGGGAAAAAAGAGTGATCAGAGAATAATACACAAATAACTGATTGCATGGAGCTTAGAGCTTGTAGGGGAAAATTCACATTTCTCACAACTCTCCTTATCCATTTCCTTCACTAGTGAAAGAGAAGCAACAGAAATTAATTCAGACTGAGAAAAGAATGTCTTTCCCACACAGGCTAAGGGAGGAAAGTAAGATAAAAACCAGACACGTATGTCTCTCTGGTCCCTTCACAATCATGTTAGATCTTGTCTGCTCAATTCTCATTGACACCTTGGTCTCTACATTCCTTTTATTAAGAGCTTATTATGAGTATTATATTTTTGCCTTCTCAATGGACAGAGAGAATGGAGAAAATTTGTAACTGGAATAAGAAAAAAATTTTAATTTATTATTTTTTTTTAAAGAACCTATTTTTTTATGTGCCTGGCACTAAACTAGGTACTTAAACTATAAGATAAAAAGTGAAATGATTTCAGCTTTCAAAAAGCTTACTTGCTATTAAGGGAGATGATGTACATTATAAGTTATATTCAGAATATACAATAATAATAATAATAATAGCATTTATGGAGTGCATGAAAGTTTGAAAAGTATGTTATTTCACTTAAACACATATTATCTCATTTGATCCTCACAACTCTATGAGATAGGTGCTATATTATCTTCATTTTACAGATAAGGGAACTGAGGAAAACAGAATTTAAGTGACTTGTTCAGGATCATATAACTACTACATGTCTGAGATCAGATTGGAATCCAGGGTATTCTTGACTCCACATCTTGTGCACTATTGACCATGCTACTTACCTGCCTCTAGAAAGAGTTGGTAATGACTCTCTCTTTGTAAATCTGAGTAATTGGAAGTTACTGGTACCCTGGATAGAAAGAAAGAAATTCAGAAACAGAAGGTGGGATTTTGGTGAAAAGATAGAACTCTGGAATATGTTGAATTAGAGATGCTTATTGAAAATGTTTGATTGGCAGGCTATAATGTAAGGCTAGATGTCAATTGGATGCCAAAAGAGATTAGAGAGGCATTTTTAGATCAGTGTGTCATCTGAATAGAGATGGAGGGAATCCATGGGAGCCAATGAAGTTACCACAAGAAAAAAGTATAGATGAGGGTTCTTCCCCACTCTCTTTAGGGAGCAGGACACGAATGATGATCTAACAAAGGAGACTGAAAAAGCAAGAGTTGGATGGGCAGAAAAAGGATCGGAGGAGTGTAGTATCACTAAAATACAGGGGGATCATCAAGAGGGGTCATATGCTTCTGGGAGTTCAAGAAGGATGAGGACTGAGAAGTCATCAGATATGGCAACTAAGAAATCTCTAGCAATTTTGGAGAGTTGAATATAGAAAAATTGAGCATTAAAAGCCAAATGGCAGGAGGTTGAAGAATGAGTGGAAATAAAATGGAGGCAATTTATTAGACATCTACTTCTGGGAGTTTGACTAGGGAGGAAGAGTGGATAAGAAGATACCTTGAGGGAAGAATAGAATGAAATTAAGATTTTTGAAGGATGGGGAAACATGGGCATAACTGTAGACAGCAGAGAACATGCATTATATAGGGAAATATTGGGAGAAAAAACTGGGAGATGAATTGGAATGGGGGTAATTTGACAGAGGAGAAATTAGGGGAAAGGATCAAGAACACAAGTATTATAGAGAGATTGGACTTTATGAGAAATTCCACTTCATCAAAGACAAGAAAAATGGAAGATAGGAGAAAGAATGATGTGAAGGAGATGTAGAAAAGGGTAGAAGAGGAAACTCATGGAAAATGGGATCTATTTTCTTATTAAAATTTGAGTTAATATCTTCTGCAAGGAGAAAAGAGAGTTTGTGGAAGGTTTGAGTATAGAAGACAATTGGAAGAACTATTGTGAAGAGTGAAAGAGGAAAGGGAAAAGTAACAAGATTGTCTTGTTGCAGGGAAAGACCAATTGAGAACAGATTTTGCAGTGGACTCAGTTATGTGATTTTCTCTAGCACTGTACATAAATTAAAACAAAAGAGTAGATTATCCTTGATTATTTACTCATCTCACAGAGCAAATCAGTTATAAATTCTTACTCCCACATCTCTAAAACTCAGTCCTTTCTTTTTCCTCATGATTCCACTTCAGTTCAGTACCTCTCCATCCCTTACCCAGATTATTGCACAGGCTTTTAATTGTCTCCCTGCCTCAAGTCTCTCATTTCAATCTATACTTCTCACTGATGCCAAAGGGATTTTCCTCAAGGTAAGAGCTGACCATGTCACTTCTCACTCAATAAACAGCAAGGACTCCCTTTTTATATTTATCCTCTTTATATTTTATTTTGTATATACTTTGATAGGAACTTGTCTCTCCTAATAGAATGTAAGTTCCCTGAGAGTAGGGACTGTTTCATTCTTTGTATTCCCATTACCAAATATAATAATTGGTACATAGTAAGATATCAATTTGGGTTGCTAGTAGTACAGAATACAGGGCCTGGAGTCAGGAAGACATCTTCCTAAATTCCAATAGGAACTTGATACTTAGTAGCTGTGTGACCCTGGGTAAGTCACTTAACTTTGTGTGGAGGAAATTTAGTTTACTCATTTGTAAAATGGATGGGAGAAGGAAATGGCAAACCACTCCAACATCTTTGCCAAGAAAATCCTAAATGAAGACATGAATTGGACACAACTAGAAATGACCAAACAACAACAAAATATACTAAAAATTTAATAAGGCCATGCTACTTGGCTGATTAGTTGATTTTGGGGGTTGAGGTATTATTTCATTCGTTGATGGTTGAAGTCTGGTGCTGGGTTTTGAGAAGACATGAGTGATAATTGGACAAAGAAGCAAGAAATTAAAATATAGAGCATGGTATGCAATTGAACTGGTTAACTATAGGATCAAAAATAGGAAGGGAGGAAAGTGAAATCAGAATTTGGGTGGCAAAGTAGAAAAGCATATCATTATCACCATCATCATTATTATCATCATCACTAGAATATCACATTTTAAGGTTTGCAAAACTTTACAAATATGATTTCATTTGACCCTCACAACAACCTGGGAAGTGGGTGCTGCTATAATTAAATTTATTGATAAAACTCAAGCTGATAAAGGGTAAGTGATTTGCCCAATATCACTAAATATTTGAGATAGGATTTGAACTCGGGTCTTCCTGACTCCCAGTCTGTCTGCTATATCATCTAGTTGCCTATCTGTATATATGTATTGAAGAACAGGAATTCATGGTGGAACATACAAGGCTGATGGTGAGATCATCCATGTGTGTGGCTGAGGTGGAATGAAAATGCAGATAGAAAACGGCCTGGACATTTCTTTTTTTTTTTTTTTTTAATTTAATAGCCTTTTATTTACAGGTTATATGTATGGGTAACTTTACAGCATTAACAATTGCCAAACCTCTTGTTCCAATTTTTCACCTTACCCCCCACCCCCTCCCCCAGATGGCAGGATGACCAGTAGATGTTAAATATATTAAAATATAAATTAGATACACAATAAGTATACATGACCAAACCGTTATTTTGCTGTACAAAAAGAATCAGACTCTGAAATATTGTACAATTAGCTTGTGAAGGAAATCAAAAATGCAGGTGTGCATAAATATAGGGATTGGGAATTCAATGTAATGGTTTTTAGTCATCTCCCAGAGTTCTTTCTCTGTGCGTAGCTGGTTCAGTTCATTACTGCTCCATTGGAGATGATTTGGTTGATCTCATTGCTGAGGATGGCCAGATCCATCAGAACTGGTCATCATATAGTATTGTTGCTGAAGTATATAATGATCTCCTGGTCCTGCTCATTTCACTCAGCATCAGTTCGTGTAAGTCTCTCCAGGCCTTTCTGAAATCATCCTGTTGGTCATTTCTTACAGAACAATAATATTCAATAATATTCATATACCACAATTTATTCAGCCATTCTCCAACTGATGGGCATCCACTCAGTTTCCAGTTTCTAGCCACTACAAAGAGGGCTGCGGTCTGGACATTTCAACATGCATGTTGAACACCCAAGAATAAGAATGGGATTTGGGAAGGAAAGAAAGAATTGAGCATATGCTTATGTTTTCTTTGTCCTGTCAAAAGGAGGGAAACTGGTCTGGGAGCTTTTAGATAATTGGGAACAGGATATAAATAGAGTGATGTACAACTGGATGGAATGACCCTCAAATTAGAAGGGGTCACTAAGTGAAGATGGTAGAGGGAGGTATAGAAGTGGGAATCAAGAGCAAGATGAATGCTTCTTTCCCTTCCTGGGTCAGTATGGGGTGTGGGAAGTAGGGAGAGGGGTCATGAGAGATGTTGCATCTAGTAATTGGAAATGTTAAACAGGGAATTAGGAGTACCAAAACATGGAAGGAACAATAGGGAAGAAAAGAATTCTTTTTATTTAAACAGGGTATGAAGTCTAAAGTCAAACAGCTGACTAGTGACCATGGAATTTCTAATATCTGGAAATGATCATTTTTTTTTACAGCTTCCAAAAACATTTAATAAACTAACTCACTTGTGCAACAACTTGATTTACATGATTTGCTAATGAGTTCACATGATTTTGACATATATTCTTTAATTCATCATGAAATTATATTTTTGTTACATTGAATATTAGGCATAATTTTTAACTAACTCCATTTTTCCATTTTTCTATAACCTTTAGATCCATCATCCTGTTAGAGTAAGAATAAGCTCAAGTTCAGGACTGGGCTTCAGGGAATGAGGCAAAGCAGATGGGGTTAATGCAAGTGCCAAAAAGCAGCAGAAGGAACTACATCCATTATTGAATTGTTACCAGGCATGGAAATGCAGTTTCAAGACCTTTGAGCTTCTTGGCCTGTCAGTCAATTAATGGTATGCACACACTATGGAAATCAATTAATAACAGTTCAATTGGGGGTTCCGGAGTAAGACTGGAACTCATTGAATGTCTCAAACCTTCACTGAGATCAGGGAAGAAAAACTCATTGATTCACATAAGCCAGTTAAGAAAATATTCCCAGGTTTTTTGTTTGTTTGTTTGTTTGTTTGTTTTTGTGGCTGTTCTCTCTTTCTCAACAAATTGAGCAGCAAACTGTAAGGAGTTTGTCAGCAAACTTCTAATAATTTGCTGTTCCTTGTGGCCGAATAAGTGGCCAAGAAGGTGGCTTCAAGGTAGCCATTCCCACGAGGGATACATGTTACTTATTGTATATTATTATTACTTATAATAGTAATTCAGGTAAATTATGGATTTTGTTTTATATGGTGTTTTTTACTAGCATGCTAGTCCCCACAGATATGTTCAGTTTATACATAATAAACACTTTTAATAAGCTTAATTAATTTTACCTGTAAATTTTGGTATGTCTTTGGAAAAGGTGTGTATGTTTGTGTCTATGTATATCTGGGTGGGTGGGTATGGGTATGTTTCAGATCTATGATTGATTTTATTGATGTGAAGGAAATTCCCTCTACTAATACAGATTGTCAACTGTTCTCCAACTTATAGTCTGACAAGAGGAGATGCTTATTAACAATAAGTAAATTTAAAAGATCCAAATTTCCAAAATTGACTAATTACACATACATAACATCCTCAGTTGCATGTCAGAAACATTCTCTAATACCAAACTGAATCATACTTTAATTGTCCTAAAACCTTGAAAGTTAGAGTAAACAGCTTGACATTATTTAATTATTCTGAGTCCTTCAGAATCTCATCCCAGACTACCTTTCTAGATATCAGGGAAGCTCCTTGGGGGCAAGAATTTTGTATTGCTATTGTTTTTGTCTCTCTAGTGCCTGGCACAGTGCTTGGGCACACAGCAGGTGCTTAATAAATGCTTGTTGTTTGATTCACTCTGGTAGTGCTGTTTAAAACAGGACTTGGAGCTCTTTGTCTTGCTAGATGTGACAACCAAATTCCTTCCTTCTTTCTTGTAGAGTTGTTTTTAGTTCTTTCTTTAGTTCATATGATAAATGAGCCATCAATACTGCTAATAGTGAGAGAAAAGTACCTATTCCAGGCATTTGCAGCTCAAACTGGTGTAGTTTTGCTAAATGTAGCTTCTTAATTTCAATGGAGGCTTGTGAAGAGCAGCTGGCCCACCCCAGGAAGTTCAAGCCCAATAGCCCATTTACTCTGCAACCATATGTTTCTTGACTTGCAATGGAGAGGTTGGGGGGACACTCCAAATCAATTAGTCAACCTGGGTTTTTTCCCAATGACAGTCAACAAGACATTTCAGACATGCCCGTGACTTAGCCATTACAGTTCTCAGTAATGTCATGTTCTTCATTAGCTCACATGCTCAACATCTGTTGATGAAAAAGTAATTATATACCATGTATGTCTTAGGGTTATACTAGCATTTGAGATGGAAGACTCCATTTCCTACTGAGAAGGCTGAGAGAAGTATGGGAACAGCATGGTAGGCTTTCATTTTACCATAACAAGGTTTATTTTTCTTGGTTCCCTGGGAAAATATCTGACAAAGAATGATGAAATGTCCCTTTCCTCTGTCATTTTATACTTAAACCTCTTCCCCTGTCCCTTTTTCCTCCTCCCCAAACACAACATGATCATTATTGTCTCCATCTCATGAAGTACTTCTCTGTCTTTAAGGTCTAACTCAGTTGTCACCTCTCTTCCAAACTAAATCCCACAGTGGTCATATGGCTTTTCTGACATGTAACAAATTCTAAGCAGAACAGGTCCTCCAATCTCAAACTGCTATTTCTAGTGCACCACATTGTGATCTTTCCCTTTTCAAATTTCATAACATTTTGCTTTGGCTTCAATCACAATTTTTCTGTATTATAATTATTTGTGTCCTTACCCTTCTCCATTCCTATTAAATTATAAGATTCTTGAGAGCAAGGCCTATGCTATATTTAGAATTACATATCCAAGTGTCAGCCAAATCCTTGAGCAGGGACAGTTTTTGTTAAATGTCCATGGAATTAAATTTCAGAATTAGAGAATCTCATAGTTAGAAAGGGGCTTTAAGACTTCCACTGAGTATATATCCAAGCTCATTCCACCTTTGGTTAAGTCCTAATTGTTAGGAAGCTTTCCCTTCAGTCAAGTCAAAAATCTGTCCTCAAATTCCACCTATTGCTTTTAATTCTGCCCTCCAAAGCTTGGATATAGACATGATTTCATTAAGTCTTCATCTTTCTAAGCTAGACACCCTCAGTTTCTTCAGCCTGTTTTTATGTGATGGTCTTAAATGAGAATTGAACTAAACTGAACTGAATTGGATAAAGTATCTTTGCCACAAACTCCAAGGAGAGTTTTCAAAGGGATTCAGTGTCATTACTTGTTATGTCCTGGAAAAATATCAAAAATGCTGCTTATCACATAGGTTGCCAAATTAGTGCTCCAACTATGGTACTCTAACCACAATTCCAATAATTCATTTTGATCTTCTGCAGAGAGGCAACATTGGCAACCTGAGACTATCCCTCTTTTCCTTCTTTTAAAGCACATTTATCAAATGCTTACCATGTGTAATTCACTGGCTGAAATTTGGGCTAGAAGATAAATGAGATATTGGATCTTCCTTTTTGAAACTGAGACATGATGTTTTCAGAACTACCAAGTAGAGAAGCAGATGAGGCATCATGGGGTCATGGAAAACATTGAACAAGGTGCCACGTACCAGCTCTTCCACTCATATCTATGGGACCATGTGACTTTAGATAAATCATTTAGCCTTTTTTGCTCTGGCACTCATCTGTAAAATGATAAGCTAATTGGTCTTTAAGGTCTTTTCCAGGTTTAGAATTTCAATGGGCCTTCTCCTCCATTTTTCAAACTTACCTGTGCTATCAATACCCACATACAGAGGTAACGTAATGTTGGGGGACTTGAGTAAAATTTACAACACTGGATTCTAGTTCTTACTTAGTTACAGCCTGAATGACATTTGGGGAAATCAGTTAATATCTCTAAGCTTTGGCTAACTCATAAATAAAATGAATAGAGGATCAGGAAGACTTGAATTTGAGTCCTGTCTCTAAAACATACTAGTACAGTGACCACGAGTTAGTTAATATCTCTATTCTAAACAACTCTCTAAAACTATGATTTTTAGATGAATTGCTGGATTATATCACCTATGAAACCATAGTTTCAGATCAAAAATAATCTGAGATAGTTGGCTTTGATACAAGGGTACACTAATATGTGTTTAACAACTGGTTCTTCAACACAGTTTTAAGTTTAATCTGACGTATTAACACTTTTTCCCCTTAAGTCTAGATAATTTTTTTCTTAAGCCTGGATAATAATAATATAATAAAATCAAAATGATAAATGAAGCCCTGATTTTTAGTATTTGCTGACTTCGGAGGTAATTACTGAAAATTTAACAATCAGCTTATACTTGGGTGGTGCAGGCTCCAGCATATCGCCTGGCTAAGTGACCTACTTTTCTGGTCTCATAGATTACTATAAATGTTCCTATTACATGACTCACATGTATATGGCATAATTTGCAACTTCCTCACTTCCATGCCATGTACATGATGGGTGCTTATAATTTTTGTTGACTATATTAATAAATGAATGAACAAATTAATGAACTGATTGCAGCAAATTGGAAATAACTGTATGTTACGTTGCAGTTGAGTCATTTTTCAGTCATGATCCTATTTGGGTTTTTCTTGGTTACTGAAGTGGTTTCCTGTTTCCTTTCACAGCTCATTTTACAGATGAAGAAATTGAGGAAAACAGGGTTGTGACTTGCTCAGGATCACACAGCCAGTGAGATCAGATTTGAACTCAGGAATAGGAGTCTTCCTGACTTTAGGCCCTTCACTCTATCCACTATGTCACTTCAGTATCCATTTGATCAGAGGGAAGGAAGGGAGGGAGAAATGAAGGGACAGAGGGAAGAAGGAAGGAAGGAAGGAAGGAAGGAAGGAAGGAAGGAAGGAAGGAAGGAAGGAAGGAAGGAAGGAAGGAAGGAAGGAAGGGAGAGAGGAAAGAAAAAAGATACAATAGAACATAATGCTGATTTGCGATTTTCTAAATCAATATGATGCCCATAGGGTTTCTGTTTCTATTTGAATCTGGGTAACTCTAAGAATCTTAAATTACAGGAAAAGTGATGACTTGCCCTGGTAGAGGGTATCTACTCATCCAGGAATTCCTATATCAATGAACATTAGTCTAGTTCCAGACACTATCTTGTACAATAAGTATAATCTGCTGCTTACTTCATAGGATTTTTGTAATAATCAAAGAAGAGAACACATATGAAAGCACCTTGTACATCTTAAAGTTTATACAAATATAAAGCTTTCAATTATATTTATATAGACATATAATGTCTAAGACAAATCAAAGGATCAAGAATATCCTCCATGATCCTATCAACAAGCAGTTTTCCAGCTTTCATTGGAAGACCTCTAAAGAATCCATTATTTTCTCAACCAACCCATTCCACTTTCAAGTACTTCCAAGGATTAGGAAGCTTTTTCTTTATATCATGCCTGTGTACCTACCCACCTTACAGTACAAATTGCCCAGGATAGAGATGCCAGTGAATCTGCATCATCTAAATCAACAGCTCCTGAGCCCCAGTGGCTGCATTTATTTTGAATAGCAAGAGCATTGTTGGTTCAAAGCAAAGGCATTTAATGCAATAAGAAAAGTAGCAACAAAGCACTTCCCCAATAAACTTGGGATGGACTCTTCCACAGAATATACATCAGTGGGAAAAGGGGACATGTGATTGTTGCTATTCATTCTTCGTTTTCAAAGAGAATCAATGACATCACAGGATAATATTTTGACTTTTAAGTGAATTAAATTGTGCAGTCATTAGCCTCACTCTTTCTTCCTGAATCATTGAATTGTAAAAGTTAGGACATCTGGTGATGACTTGGGATGTGGTGGATAAAGGGCACAAGTCTGGAGGGGCACACACATGGAGAACACGTGAATGCACAGATGGGACAGCGGATGTCCTTCAGGATCCCTTGTTTTAAAGTCTCTGCTGGACACACTGGACTCCACTGGACATGTAGTCTAAATCCTTACTCCTACCCTCACCTATCCTTACTACTCCCTCTCTTTTCTCTTTTCTCTCCTTCCCCCCTTAAAACTTTTAGGCTTTCCCTCACCCTCATCATTTTTAGAGAAGGTCGAAAAATCCTTATTCTACGACCTAGAATGCCTCTCCTGTTTTATTTCCTCAATGTTTAGATATTCCTGAAGCTTATTATCTCCCAGTAGGAGTTTTTCAGTGCTTAGGTGCCAAGCCCTTTTAAAACAAAGAACAGCACCTTCCCAGCTGTATAATTCTTTTAACTTGTCTTTTTTATAAACTAATTTATTTAAAACTTAAATATAAAAATGGAAAAAGAGAAAAGTAGAAAAAAAGAAAAAACATAAAAAGGAAAAAGAAAACCATGTCCATGTACACAGCAGAACATAAGAAGATTCAAATTATGAGACAATAAATTTCCATTTCAAGAATTCCTAAATAATAAACACTACACATTGTGTTCAGAACTGTCCATCTTTTCTTTGTTTCCTTGTAGATTTTCTTTTGTTCTCTGCTGTGCACTTTTTACTTTATTCTTTTACCCCCTTTCCTTTCTCCTACCTCAGCCAAGAAAGCTACAATTAGGCACAGATATATTTATATATACATATATATACACATAATATACATAGATACTTATAATTATGCACATACATATGTGTACATTCAAATACATCTATGGAAGGTTGCGCTATGCTTGTCTTCTGTTTCTCTCTTTTTATTTTTTGCTGAGGCAATTAGAGTTAAGTGACTCGCCCAGGGTCACACAGCTAGGAAGTGTGAACTGTCTGAGAACAGATTTGAATTCAGGTTCTCCTGACTTCAAGGCTGGTGCTCTATCCACTGCACCACCTGGCTGTCCCTCTCTGATTTCTCTTTAGATGATTAACATCTTCCTTCATCTTAAGGTGATTAATATCTTCCTTCATAAGTCCAAGTCTTTCCATATTTTTCTAAATCCACTAACTCATCATTTCCCATACTACAGAAATATTGCAACTCTTAGTCTTTTCCTTAGATTGTCTTTCCTGGTCTAGGGCTTGATCCTCTATACCAGAGATGCCACATAAGTAGCCCTCAATAATTTTAAGTTTGCCAAAACTGGATTAAAATGTAATTAGGAAATATTTAACAAGATAGACAAAAATACAATACAACATAAATAATGCTAGCATATGGTTTTCTAAGTCCATATGCAGCCCAATTACATCTTTATTCACAGTTTAGTGGTTCTATTTCTGTTTGAGTTTGATACCTCTGCTCCAGAACATAAACCTCAGCCTAGTTTATGGTGATTATTCCATATATTTCCCACTTCCATTTCTAAAGATTAAACTACAAACTAAATAATGGTTATGTGTCTGATTAAATTGCTTTGAAGTTTTGAGTTTCTCTAGTTTTAAAACTTTAAGTTTCTTTGGATGAAAAATGCTACCTGAATCCAAAAAGAGAACTATGGAGATTGAATGAAAAGTAAAGCATCTTATTTTCACTTCTTTTTTTTCTTCTGTTTTTTTTCCTTTGTCATAGTTTTCCTTTTTGTTCTGATTTTTCTCTCCCAATATAACTCATTGGGAAATATATAAAAATGAATGTTCACATGTAATCTAATAAAATAAAATAAAAAACCCTTAAGCTCTCAATTTTTGCTTCCTTACAAAAGAAACATGAAAGATATTGTTTTAATCCTTTACAGAGTAAGCTCCTTGAAGGCAGCGACATGTCTTTTGCCACCTGTCACATAGTAGATGATTAATAAATGTTTAATAACTATTTCTACATTTTTCTGCCACAAATAACAAATTTTCTCCTTTCTTATTCTACCTCCTCCTCCCTTCTATATGTATTCATTTCAGTCACGTCTGACTCTCTGTGACCCCATTTGGGTTTTTCACAAAGAAACTGGAATGGTTTACCCATTTCATTCAGCTCATTTTATAGGTGAGGAAATTGAGGCAATCAGGGTTAAATGACTTGCCCAGAGTTATACAGCTAGTGTCTATGGTTGGATTTGAACTCAGGTCTTCATGACTCTAGGCTCAGTGCTCTATCCACTGTGCCACTTCACTGCTCCCTTATCAGCCCACCAAAGATGGTGAGCAATTATAATGCTCCCACTCAGTTTTCTCTTTACCAGGATGGATACTTCCAGTTTCTTTAATATATCATTGTATGACATGGGTTTTAAGGCCCATATGAATGGCTTTCTTTCAGTCTTATCACAAAATCTGGAAACATTGAATATAATATTCCCAATAAGGTCTGACTGGGGTGAAGTACAAAGTGTCCATTACTTACTTTGTTTTTGACTCTTGTCACTTTTTCAAATCAGCCTAAAATAAAAATTTGGTTGCCATATTGTACTGTTGACTCATTTTGAACTTGTAGACAACTAAGATCCTAGACCTTTTTTTTTCACATAAATTTTTGTATAAATATCTGAAGCCAGATTTGAATTCAGATCTTCCCAACTCCAGGCCCAATGTTGTAACCATTATATCATATAGTTTCAATGAAAGAATGACTTTTTGTTTCTAAGTCCACCTTTGTCCTTTTTCAAAGATTCTAGAGGACAGAGGGGAAATCAAACCTGTTAGAATGATAACTCACATTCACACAGTTCCTTAGAAAGATAGCTGATCAGGAATTATAGACTGCAAAGTCCATTGCTCAACAATATCTTTTTTGAAGTAAGTAGTATAAATATTATTTTACAGATGAGAAAATTGAAGAGTCTTTAGAGGTTAAAAAAAATCATGCTTTAAATCCACAGTCAAAGCCAGGTGACCTGATTGAAGACCCATTGTGCCTTCTACTGATCCAGGTAGCCTCTCAAAATAGCTATCATTTGCTTGATTATTGTTGGAAAAAGAAATCTATATTAGGTCAAATAAAAGCTCCTTCATAACAGTCTCCAGGTAAAATGCATTGGGTTACAAACTGACCTAACAATTCGGTCTGTCAGAGGGGAGTTGAGAGACGACTGGCCTGGGGCCCCATCAGAACATGTACTAAAGCAAATGCTAATATTCCCTAAGGAGATGAAGCTGGAAGTCTAACTAAAGTAGTAGAGAATGGATGGCAGCATAACAGATTATGGGTATGTTGATTAGTTTGGAGGGAGACCTCCTCCATTATTTGACCCCTACTCACCCACAATGGTGCCCCTGGAGATGAAGCTGGAAGACAGCCCAGGGAACTGCCTTTAACGATATAGCCTGGATCATTTCAGTTGCCCCCAAAGGGCTCCAAAATGTTATACAACCTTGGAACCACATGTCACTAATATAACAAGAATTCCTCATTCCTTTTCCAATACCCATATCCTCCTGGCTGAAATTCAGCCAAAAAGCACACACATAACCTTGGGCATGGTAGTAGTTAAATGTTTGAGGGAGAAACAATCTGTAGTTGCAGAGTCAGCTTGCTCTGCATTCGATACACCATCAGACGAGTTAAGTCCTACAGGGTAAAAAGAACATATGGAAAAAGCTTATAATTCATTCATTCCTCCTGCCTGATGCAAATCCTCTGAGTTTCAGCCCTATCTGCAGAAGACTGAACACATTTAGAAATAGAAGCAGAAATATCCATGCAGTGGCTTGTCCATCTGCTCCTGGATCACCATAGGGTCTATTCAATCAATTAGTCATTCTCAGGGTCCACACTCATAGTGTAGCACTGCCCCTCCTCACCACCCCCTCACATCTCCAAGAAAAAGCTCAAATCCTTGCATTCTTCATCTTTCCCAAATACAGAGAATAGCAGGATGATTCCAAGTGGACTCTTGGCCAGTGGCAACCATACATTTCACAACCCCTTTTACTTGTAGAGATAAAGGGAATTGGGGAGGGATCAGGCTCAAATTTAAATTCTCTTTTACTCCATTATATGCAGCAGTAATTTTTGAAATGGGGAAAACTATAAAGGTCTTTTTTTCAGCCTGGATTTTAGAGATGAGCATCTTAGCTCCTCCATAGGGGCAGGTGTGCAAGCGAAGACTCTTTGAAACTGACAAGACATCAATTACTTACCTGCCAGCTACAGACAAATGGAATCTGAGCTTTTCTTAAAAGCAGATTAGAAATTGACAATTAGGTGGTTTCCATTGGGAGCAGCAGTCCTCCATGTCAAAGACTTTTCTTTCTCATCTCAAAATCCATCTGTGCAAAGTAATGGTATGAATGCCCTTCATCTTCATGACTATCACTGGGCATGTTCTCCATAAACAGATGAATAGAGCTTACAGGAGGATCCACTGTGTAAAGCACACCTAAGAAAGCAACATTCAGTTTGTGGAGGAAAGCACTTGAAGGAAAAGTTGAAAACTCAATGCATAAAAACCCAAATTTGGAAAACAAAATGAACATGGATTAGACTGCCTTTTTGTATAGAAAATTTACTATATGACAAACGCAGTTTTGATCAGTCTCAGCACCTATAGTCTTTACAATCTGATATTAATAACGTAGCAACTGATTTTGCATGTGTGTGCACTCTAGGATTTGAAAGGTGTTTTAGGTGTGTAATGTACAATTCTCTCTGTGGATCCTTCTCAAACTTGCACAAAGGACTGCCTGCTGCCTTATCTTCTGGAGTAATCCTGAAGGTGATCACTCCTACCACTGTAGCTCCTGAGCCCCATCTAGTGTGCTTACCATTAACAATCAGTTAGTAGATACAGCTAGCTTTTGGCAAAGGCTTTTATTGAAATAGCATAGCAAAAATAGTAGTTACAAAAACACTACCTCCTTCCCTCCCTATAACATGGAGAGCATTTTCTCACAAATACACACAGAACGCATGAAAAGAATAGACTCTAAATTAGAGCACTGTAGTAGTGAGGCTCATGTGTAGGGACCATAAATGGCAAAAGGGAGAATTGAAAATTACAGGTATTGAAAGACCTTTCTTGAGATATGGCCATAATTTCTCTCTGCCATGAGAGATCCAACTGAAACTACTTTCTTCCTTGGGTGACTGTCTTTCTGCATCTTACTGTTCTTCATGAATCTCTCAAATTCTGATGCAATTTTTTCTCTTGCAATCAACCAGCACCATTTCAAGATTATTTCTCAGTAGCTTGGGGAATGAAACACAAAAAAGATGAACCCCGAATACAGTCTCAGGCTTGCCTAGACAGGACATTGTAGTTGCTATGCGTTCCAAATGCATAGAAGTATGATTGAATAACAATAACAACAACTAGCATAAACATATTATCTTAAGGCGTGTAAAGTTCTTTATAGCTATTTTATCTTTTGATTATTACAATAACCCTGCAAGGCTGATTTTATTATTGTCCCCATTTTGAAGATGAGGGAACTGAGGCTGAAAGAATTAAGTGATTTGGCCAGAGCTCACTAGCTAGGATTTTAATTTATATTTTACTGACTTCAGGTCTAGCACTCTATATATTACACCTCACTGACCCAGATCTTGTGAAATAGCTCAAATTAGTAATACCTCCCTTGTAATCAAAGGAAAGAGGATTCTATGAGCCTACTAACTTGCTTTTGTATATCTTGGGCCATCAGTTATTCTGGGTTAGCAGCAGTTGGGGCCTTAGTCTTCACATGAAGCAAGGTCTTGTATATGACCAGAATTAGACTCCCTCCAGCTTATCCACAGTGAATTAGAAAAAAAGTAGGAAATACCTTCATCTGCTCCAAAGAAAGACCTCTCTTGGCCAGCTCACTGCTACCATAAGTAAAAGGATAGATATTTAAGCCCTGGTATCTTTATCAGGTGAGGACATATCTTAATTGAGAAAGCCAGAAACTTTATACTGTGAAAAGAAATGAATCAATTTAGGAGTACTTGAACCTAAAAACAAGAATCATTCTCCTAAACTAGTATGTCATAGGACAGTGGGAGAGATAGAATTCTAATCTTGTATCCCACATCTGTCTCAGAGGAAAACAATATGGTCAGCTTTATGGATCTTTTTATTATTCCCTTCCAACTCAGATCAAAATTTTCTTCAAAGAGAAATGGAAAAAGATTCCAGAAATATCTATTCATGCATCCCTTCCAGTTACATTTATACATCAAATGAACATGATATTACTGACATGGACAACACACACACACACACACACACACACACACATACACACACAGATCAAAGGTTAAAAATAAGGAAAACCACATGACCAAAGATTCAGAAGAAAAAAGCATAGGGCATGTTCAGAGGATAGAGAGCAGTTCCTTTTGATGGGAGTAGAAATGAGTATATTTTGTTTGACATTTTCAATCTTTGGAAACTGGGTTCCAGACTATCTTTCCAAGTTTATTGTATATTATACTCCTTCCCACATTCTAAGTTCCAGCTGAACCAGCAAATTGCTATTTCTTGTGCAAGACATTCCATTTATTATTTCCATACCTTTGAGTAAGCTATGTCCCTATCCCTGGAACTCACTCACTCTTTATCTCCACTTCGTAAAATCATTAGTTTCTAGAAATCCAGAATTCACTCTTTATTTTGTATTTACCCATCAGTGTGCATACTATTTTCTCTAACTAAAAATGAAAGATCTTTGAGAGTAGAAAGTTTCCTTTATTTTTACTATCTCCATTGCCTGGCACATATATAGGCATTTAATAGATGTTTATTGAATGAATTAACCAATCAGTGAGTGGAAACAGGAGAAGGAAGGAGTTTAAACTTTATTTTGGTAGATAGAAGACACTGAACTATAATATGATGGAAATATTCTACTGCTATAATATTTCACAATTGCAAAGTTTTCACCCATATATCATTCATTTCATCCTCTCAACAACCTTGGGAGTGCAAGTATTATTGCTCCCATTTTTTTTTTTTTGCTGAGGCAATTGGGGTTAAGTGATTTGCCCAAGGTCACACAGCTAGGAGGTGTTAAATGTCTGAAATTAGATTTGAACTCAGGTCCTCCTGACTTCAGGGCCGGTGCTCTACCCACTGTACCATCTAGCTACCCCCTGTTCCCATTTTTCAAACAAGAAAATTGAGACTCAGAGATTATAAAGACCAAATCCATTAGACAAGAATGTACTAAGTACCCAATATGTAAAAGGCACTGGGTTAGGTGTTGGGGATACAAAGGTACCTATGAAAAACAATTACTGCTTTCAAGAGGTTCAATTAAGGTGTGCAATAAATAAATGCAAGGTAATTTTAGCAAAGAGGTACTAGTTGGAGAAGAGTTGGAAAGATGGGTTTAGAAGGGATTTAGAAATTAAAAAGAGGTATGATGAGAAAGGGAATACATTCTAGGCAAGGGAAAGGTGTCAAAGGTTATATACTTAGGGATCCCCCTTCGTGAAGAAAACAAGAACCAATACAAGATTATCTCCCTAGTGGCTCAAGGCTGGGAAAGGTAGCTTGGTAAAGGCAACTTAAGGAGATGTCCAACCCTGCAAAATCATTTAATGTGAAGAACTCTCTGTGAACACTTAATGCCATAACCGCATAGGTAATGGTTGAATTCCATTGGTCTCTTCTCTGAGTCCACACATATGTACATCTAAGTCTACCAAACTGAAGGTTGGATGAGGAGATGAGACCCAAACAAATAAGGAAAATTAATGGGTCATATAGTGGAGTAAGAAGAAATATCATCTAAATTTGTTGCACCCCAAGTTACTCCACCCTATAGAGGCCATATTGCTGGTCTAGAGAGCTTGCTCCACTAACTAAAGCTTGCAGATGGCTTGCTGCTCTAGTTATTTTGTTACCTGACAACTTAATGTGACAGAATGGGGCAGAGTAGTATGCAGTGCCAAAACTCTGACAAATGGCCTCCTGGGGCTTGAAGGTTTCCGAGTCTGTTCTGCCTTTTTGTAGGGAAATCACATGAATAAATTCTTTGTCTATCAAGAAGAACTTGGGCCCCTCTAAAATTGACTCTTTTTAAAATCTCAGTTATCATTGTACCAGAAAAATCTTGCCTGAAGAAACTTCCTTGTCCAAGTTTCCTTGGCACCATTCACAATTTCTTGTCTTCACTCTTTAGGTGAACATTTTTTTTTTTGTTCTGCCTACATGTCTCCGACAACTTGGCAGAACTTGTGTGATTTAATAGACGGCATTTTTCAGTCCTTTCCATTTGCCTATCCCATCTAGCTGAGGAAAACCACAATGCTACATACTGTGTAACCAAAAATATATATATATCTCTGTCTCTCTCTGTCTGTCTCTCTCTTTTTCTCTCTCCCTGTTTCTCTCTCTTTCTGTCTCTGTCTCTTTCTCTTTCTCTGTCTCTGTCTCTCTGTCTCTCTCTCTTTCTGTCTCTCTCTCTCTGTCTCTCTGTCTCTTTCTCTTTGTCTCTCTCTCTCTCTCTCTCTCTCTCTCTCTCTCTCTCTCTGTCTCTGTCTCTTTTTCCACATACATACACACATACTCATATGATATATATATATATATACATATACATATGTGTATCTGTATAGATTCTTTGTATATACAGGTAGCAGCACCTTGTAGCACCAAAGACAACTTCCTCTGATACTTGAGTCTTTCAGATTAACTATCACAGATTCAAGATACTCTATGGCTCAACATTCACTCAAGATCATACCTAATATGTCCCTAGTGCTTACTTTTCACTTTTTCTCAATTCAGCCAAAACATACGATTAGTTGAAAGTAAATAAAAACAAATGTTTTTGAAACTGTGTCTCTACATCTCAACCCAGTTTGCCTCAGTTTCCTAATCAATAAAATGTGCTGGAGAAGGAAATGGAAAATCACTCCAGTATCTGTGCCAAGAAAATCCCAAATGAGTTCACGGGGAATTGGGCCCAGTTGAACCACAAAACATCTGGTCCAGGCATGAAGTACAATAATCATTCATGGGGTCAATCCCCCTACTAATCAGCATGGAGGCTTTGACTTGCTCTATTTTTGACATGGCCCAAGCTCCACATCAGGCAGCCTGGCGGCTCTCCACTCCCAGGACTTATCATAGCACAGCCAGACTTAGTGTTTAGCACCTGAAGGGGGAATGATGTGTTTACATGAATGACTCCCTTTTGTCTTAAGCCTCTTTATGACTACATGTTTATGTAAGTTGTTTTCCTATAATAAGCACTTGCATATAGTGCTTTTGATGCATGATACATTTGGTAATGATGTGTGAGTATGATTCTCAAATCTGGTAAACAACTACTAATGATATGTATGTCGCTCAGATTTGGTAAATACTTGCTAATAACAAATGTATACCTCAAATCTGGTAAACAACTGATAAATCCTTGATAGTGACATTAGGACAACTAGTGATAACTAAAACTTTGATTGATGGTTTCCTTTCATCAGTAATTTATTTCATCACTGATCACCAAACGAAACTAAGATGCAACTTATAAATGCCTTTTGTCAGAACCACAAAAATCCACGGGAGGAGCCACTCACCAGCCTGCTCTTTGTAGCCTGTTCCTGGGTAAAGACTGGGACAGACTCCTTCATTCCAAACTCTTGGAAACTTGAGTATTCCATATTCCTTGGATTGACAGAGATTAATCAGAATGCTAGGGATACACAAAGCCTCTGGCTGAGTTAAAAAGGAACTTGTCATAAGTATCCATGTAAAATGTGCTTCTTGGGACCTTAAGGAATCAGATTGATGAATTTTGTTTTTGTTTTTCCTAGAGGGGGTGATATTTGTAGTATTGAATAGTCAATAAAGTTTGATTGCATATATTGATGAGTCTAAGTCTTTTTAATGTACCATCAGCTCAAAAAGAAAGAAAGAAAAACACATGCAATGGCAAATTACTTTTTTGTGTGTAGCATGTTACAACTCCCCTTTGGAGGAGTATACCTTTAGATATACTTCAACTCAGAATTCCTAAGTTCAAGAGACCCACCAGGCACAGGTTTTCTGGTAGCAAGGGTTGCAGATATATGCTATCATCACACCTGGCTAAAAAAAGGCATTTATATAAATAACACAGTAATAGCATTACCTATCTACATATGTTCAATGAAGAGAATGAGAACACATAAGGTTCATATATAAATGGCAAACATAGAGAAAACAAACATATTCTGGTCATACATGTATAGGAACAACTTATACCTCTAATATTCAGGAATGGTAATGTCTTCTTAAGTAGTAAATATGGGAAAAAAAGAGAAAAGAGAGAGCTATTTGATAAATTGGAAGGAGATAAACAATTTTGAAGTGCTTGCATTTTGATAAGGGATAAAGAAATCTTAAGAATCCTAATAATGGGTGAAAGGAGAGAGGACAAATAGGAGGTAAAATAGGATAGTGGAAAATATACAGGTAATAATTATGATGATGAATGTGAATGAAATGTATTCTCCCATGAAACAGAAGCAGGTAGCAACATGAATCAAAAACAGAATCCTATAATATATTGTTTACAAGAAAGACACTTGGGGGCAGCTAGGTGGCACAATGAGCACCAGCCCTGAAGTCAGGAGGACCTGAGTTCAAATTGGGCTTCAGACACTTAACACTTCCTAACTGTGTGACCCTAGGCAAGTCATTTAACCTCAATTGTCTCAGAAAAAAAAAAAAAGACATTTGAAGCAGAGAAACACACACAGAGATTAAAGATAAGGGGCAGGAGCACAATCTATTATGTTCCACCTGAAATTTAAAAAAGAAATAAAGAAAAAAAAGCAAGAGTGGCAATCCTGATCTTAGATAAAGTAAAAGCAAAAATATATCTAATTAAAAGAGATAAGCAAGGAAACTTCATCTTGCTAAAAGCTATCATAGACAATGAAACAATATCAATACTAAACATATATGCACCAGATGGTAATATAGCATCCAAATTCTTAAAGGAGAAGTTAAGTGAGTTAAAGGAAGAAATAGGCAACAACTATACTAATGGGGGATCTCAACAATCTCCTCTTAGAACTTGATTAATCCAACCAAAAAAGAAACAAGAAAAGTAAAGAAATAAATAGAATATTTAAAAAGTCAGAAATGACAGATTTTTGGAGAAGAGTGAATGGAAACAGAAAGAAATACACATTTTTCTTAGTAGCACACAACACTTACTAAAAATTGACCATGGCATGAAAACCTAAAAATCAAATGTAGAATGGTAGAAATGTTAAATGTATTCTTTCTGAATCATAATGCAATAAAATTACATTAATAAAAGTCAGTGGAAAGATAGATTAAAAATTAATTGGAAACTTAATAATCTAATTCTAAAAAAAGAAGTGGATCAACAAACAAATCATTATTTCAATTACATTACACTATTAACAAAGTATCATTATGGAGAATGACAACAATAGGACAACATACCAAATTTATAGGATGCAGCCAAAAGAAAAAGTTTGTTTCTCCAAATTCTTACAACAACAAAATAAAAAAATAACAGATAAACGAATTGGAGAAGCAACTAAAAATAAAACTAGAAAAAAGTTAAGATCCTCAATCGAACACCAAATTAGAAATCCTGAAAATCAAAGGTGAGATCAATGAGACTGAAAGTAAAAAATAATAAAATATTGAGTTAATACATAAATAAATCTAGAAACTAGTTTTATGAGGGGATAAAAAACCAATAAGGTAGATAAGGCATTGCTTAATTTTGCTTTTAAAAAACAAAGAATAATCTTAATGATGTATATCCAGAGTCAAAGAGAAAATTAAATGAGATGACCCAGCCCCCTGCCCCCCCAAAAAAAACCTGGAAGTGGTAGTTTTATTTTGCTTTGATATTCTTAAAAGAAGAAATAAAAAGAAAGTCAGAGCAAGAAAATTTCTGTTTTAGAAGGCAGGTTGTAAAAAATAAAGATCAAAAGGAATGAAAGTGTAAGAACTAGTGATTGGGAAAGATGGGAGGAGCCATTGCTCCAAATACAGATCATTAGAATGCATCATTATTTTCCTCCCTCTTCTCTATAAATAGTAGGGAAAGGGACATAGAGAAGAAAAAATAACTGTTTGGAGGGAATACACAATTAAGAATCATATTAATAAATGTGAATGGAACAAATTTGCCCATAAAATAGAAGAGCTTGGATTAGAAAGCAATCCATAACTATTTTCTTTTTTTAAAAATATTCTTTTATTATAAAGATTTATATAGAGTTAAAATAAGGATATGAAATATTTCTTATGCTTCAAGTGAATTAAAAGTTATTTCAGATAAGGAAATACACATAGTACAGGAGAGAAACAGGGAAATTACATTGTTCTTATAGGCACCATAGACAATGAAAAAGTATTAAGTGCTTAATCTATATGCACTAGGTGACATAATACTAATTTTTAAAGGAAAAATTTCACTGAGTTACATCCACCTTCAGAGGAATAGAGAGCAAAAAAAGCATAATGTGGCTTTACATAGATGTATATACATGTATGTGTGAATATGTATGTATATATGATTATGTTTATATATCTATGTTTAATTGTAGCCTTCTTGGGAAAGTGAAGGGAGAAAAGGGGGGAAAAATAAAGTAACAAGTTCATAGCAGAGAACAAAAGAAACCCTACAAGGAAGCAGAGATGGACAACTCTGAACACAATGTACAGCATTTATTATATGGGTTTTCTTGAAATGGAAATTTATTGTTTCATTTTGAATTCTCTTTTATGTTCTGCTGTTTACATGGCATTTTTTTCTTTTCCTAATTTTTTTCTCTTTTGAAATAAATAAAAAAATTAAATAAAGAAAATAACAGAAATAAGACAATATACATAGACTTTTGGGGCATAGAGATAACAGTTCTGAGAACACAATTTATATTACTAAACACTTTTATCAACAAGAGAGAAAGAAAAGATCAATGAATTGACTACCCAATAAAAAAAAAAAGCTAGAAATGTAACAAATAAAATAAGACACAAAAATAGAAATTCTGAAAATCAAAAAAAGATAAGCACAATTGAAAGCAGGGAATACATAAAACTGATAGAACTGGGGACCTTAAAAACAATTGAAACAAATAATATTTTTAGTTTATTTTTAATACACATTGTTTCATGAATTATGTTGGGAGAGAAAAATCAGAGCAAAAGAGAAAAACCAGGGAAAGATAAAAAAAAAAATTAAACAAAGCATGTGTTGATTTACATTTAGGCTCCTTAGTTCTTTTTCTGGAAACAGATGGCATTTTCTTTCCAAAGTCTACTGGAAATTACTGAGAAGAACCAAGCCTTTAATAGTTGATCATTGCACATTTTTGCTGTTACTGTGTACAATGTATTCCTGATTCTACTTGTTTCACTCAGCATCAGTTCATGTAAATCTTTTCAGTTCTTTCTATAATCAGCTTGTTCCATTATTATTATTATTATTTGCTAAGGCAATTGGGGTTAAGTGACTTGCCCTGAGTCACACAGCTAGGAAGTGTTAAGTGTCTGAGATCAGATTTGAATTCAGGTCTTCCTGACTTCAGGGCTAGTGCTCAATCCACTGTGCCCCCTAGCTGCTTCTCATCGTTTTTTAATAGAACAATAATATTCTATTACCTTCATGTACCACAACTTGTTCAGCCATTCTGCAGTTGATGGGCATCCACTCCTTCTCCAGTTTTTTGCTACAAAAATTTTTTACACAAAAAGTGTAAGCTATTTTTTTTTAAAGCACAGAACCAAACTGCCAGTATCAAAAATGAAAAAAAGAATTCGCAATAAATGAGGAGGAAATAAAGGAAATTATTATAAATGATTTTGTCCTACTCATGTCAACAAAACTGGTTTTGTAAAAAAAAAATGAATATTTTAAAAACTATAAAATGCTCAGAATAATATAAGAAACAGAGCATTTAAATAACCCATTTCAAAAAAGAAATTGAACAAGCCATGACTGAATTCTTCAAATATGAACAGGTGGGTAATTGAATGAATTCTGTCAAATATTAAAAAAAAAAACCAACTAATTCTACAATAACACAAACTACTTGCAAAAATAGAAAAAGTGCTTCTTTAATAGTACAAATAAGATTTTAATTCCTAAATAAGGAAGCAACAAAGTAGAGAAAGAAAATTATGAACCAATATCTTTAGTAAATATTGACACAAATAAAATAAATTATTAGCAAATAAAATATTAGCAAAGGTATCATTGCAACAGATTAAAAAGATCACACACTGTGATCTGGTTAGATTTATATCAGGAATTCAGGATTGGTATTAGAAAACCTATATATTTAATAAATCATTTTGAGATTAAGAACAATAATAAATAAATATGATTATGTCATGATATAGAAAAATGTTTTGATGCAATGCAATGGTCACTTTGTTTTTTTAAAAAAAAGTCAAAAGCTTTGGAAAAATAATATGCATCTAAAAAAACAAAAGAAAAAATCTCAGTGGTAGTAATGGGGAGAAAATTGGGAAGGGAAGGCTCTTAGAAGTACCAAATACCAACCTTAGTTGACAAAAAAGAAATCAGCAAAAAGTATTTAGTACTGGTTAAAAATAGAAAAGTTGATGAGTAGGGCAGATTAGTAATACAAGACCCAGAATCATAATAGCATAGTGTTCAATCAACTCAGAGATCTCAAATAGACTTTTTTTTTTCCAGCTAATTAAGCAACAAGCATGTATTCAAATATTCTTTTAAAAAAGGAAAGAAAATTTTCTTTTTAATAACTAGAAAGCAGTCTGGCAGAAATTTGATTTAGATAAATATCCCACAGTATACATTACATAAGCTTTAGTTACATATAGGATCAGAATAAAAGAGGTCACTTCATAAACAAATTATAGGAGCATAGAAAGAGATTTTAATGGTTAGGGATAGGGCAAGTGTTCTCAACTAAAGGAAATTGAGAAAATTTTACAAGAAATGAATAATTTATTTTTAATATAAATTTTATTTTCCCTAATTACATGTTAAAATAAATTTTGAACATTTGCATGTTTTAGGGTTTTTAATTTTTTTTAGTTATTTTGAATTTGTTTTTTATTTTCAAAATATATGCAAATATAGTTTCCAGCATTCACTCTTTGCAAATCCTTGTGTTCCAAATTTTTCTCCCTCCCTTTCTCCGACCCCATTCCCTAGACAGCAAGTAATGCAGTATAGATTAAACATATGCAATTCTTCTATACATATTTCCACATTTATCAATTGCATGTTTTTTTTAAGTTTTGAGTTCCAAATTCTATCCCTTCCTCTGCTCCCCCTTTCAGGGATGGCAAGCAATCAGATATAGGTTATACATATACAATCATGTAAAACATTTCCATGTTAGTCATTTTGTACAAGATTCTAATAAAATAAAAATAAAATTAAAAATAGCATGCTTCAGTCTGTATTCAAACAATATCAGTTCTTTCTCTTCAGGTGGATAGTATATGTCATCATTAGTCCTTTGGGATTATCTTGCATTATTGTGTTGCTGAGAATAGCTAGGCAATTCAGTTTTTTTTTTTTTTAATTATACATCACTGTTAATGTGTACAACCTTCTCCTGGTTTTCTTCACTTCACTTTGTATCAGTTCATGTAAGTCTTTCCAGGTTTTTAATGAAATCATTCTGGTTATCCTTTCTTATACCTAACACTATTCCACTAGCATATGTCACAGCTTGTTTAGATTCCTTAAATCTCTTAAAGAAATGGAAAATTTTAATTACTTAATTTTAAACATTTTAAATAAATAAAAAATAAAAATAATTTTAAACAAACAAAATTAAAGCAGTTAAAATTAAAACAGAAATAGTTCATTGGAAAAAAAATCTTTGAAGCAAGTTTTTCCAATAAGAATCTAATAACCAAGAAATACACAGAACTGATTAAACACATAAGAACAAAAAGTATTCCCTATAAAAGTTCATTTAAGGACAAACAGTACTCAAAAGAAGAAAAGCAAGCTATAAACAGACATGTGAAAACATATTCCAAATTACTATTAGAGAAATGTAATTTAAAATAACTAGGCAGTAGGTATTGCTTGATATATGCCCCTTTTCACGAATAAGTCTTCTTTAGTAATAGGCAGCCTACAAGCATTTCCATTGTCCAAAAGTTCATAAACTCTCCACTCAATAATAAATCAATTCTAGAATTATATTGGTGGCTGACTTTATTAACCTACTGTCCAGGTAATTCACATTTCTTCCTTTCTGAAAATGGATCATTTGCCCATCTCCAGTCTTCTGACATCTCTTTCATTTTCCCAATTCCTCGAAGATTATGGTGATTCATCAGTCTCATCTGCAAGTTCTCTTCAGTGCCTTGGAATCTAATTTGTCCAGAGCAGGACATTTGAGGTTACTTAGGATAGCAAGATATTCTGTTACTCTCTCCTCACCTATGTGGGGTTTCAATTTCCTCTTAATCATGTTTATCCTGCCCTTTGCAGTCTGAAGCTAATTTTCTTTCATAGAGGTGATTGATGGAAGTACTTTCTGATATTCTGGGTCATCTTTCTGGAAACAGTCTCCTGTGCACTGATGTAAGATGTCAGCATGTGCTGTGCATCAAAAAATGTCCATTTCCAGATTTAATTGTCCTTCAGGAACCTCCACAGCCACTTTACTTTCTAACCTTCAGCACTTGTGTGGGTCCCCAGTACAAGACTGCAGGTTGGTTTATACATCTCTGTTAAGAACTGAGGAGGAGATGATGCTGAATAAGGACTTTAAGAATTTGTTGTCTAATGTTAATTCATAAAGCTTATCATCTTTTGGAGGTTCTTTCTATAGATTCAATAATTATTTTACATTTGGGGCTCAATCTTTTTTGGAAGAGGGCAGAATTAGTGGGAACAGTAGAGATAGCTAGTAATCCATTTTGTTTGTTATATGACTAGACAATCTTTTTCAACTAAAATCAATAATCATTTAAATACCTATGTGCAAAGTACTGTGGTAGGTGCTGAAGGGCACCAAAATTTATATGGGTAGGATCCCTTCCCTTATGTAACTTGCAGGGGGAGTTGATATACACATATATGTTATCTATCTTCATAAAATACATATATTAATATATTGAAATATACATAAAGCATATGCATTATAACATAACGCATAGTACATGCTTAAAACTGATGCATATAAATACATTTGGAGAAGAGATTATTACCAAATGATGGGATCAGGTAAAACTTTCAGATGTTAGCATTTAATGCTAATGCTAGTGAAGAATATAAAGTCATATCTAATATTATTCAGTTTCAGATAGGGTATCATGATAGTTTTGTTTTGTTTTGCAATCTTGTAGACATAATTTTTTTCTGCTTTTTAAAATAAGTCTTCCTTGAATTCCACTGAATTCCAAGTGATTTGTCTACTACCATGGTGGATGAATTATATTAAGTGGAAGGAAGGTTTGGAGATAAGTTGGGAGTAAAGTACATACAAAACATTTTTTTCAAATAATAGTTTATAGAAGTCTGGTTTTTTTAAATTTATGTGGGAAAAAACCAACTTCAAAATTATTTGAAAGTGTTTCATTTTAGGATCTATATTATCAAACAATCATGAGCTATAGACATGACTTTTCAATTACACAGGATCTGAAAATATTCAAAAATAAATCTTATTTTTCTAATAATAATGCTTCTATAACAAGAATTATGTGCCAAAAACTATGCTAAATTATATATATATATATATATATATATATATATATATACATATATAATCTTTCTCATTTGATCTTTACAACAACCCTGGGAGGTAGGTGATTTTTATTTTATTTTAAAATAAGGGGAAAATGAGGCAGAGGTTGAGATTTAAAAAAAAAATAATTTAACCAGGATCTTTCTGACTCCAAGTCTTGTGCTCTATCCACTGTGCTACCTACCTGCCTTATCTACAAATAAATTAGAATAACATGAATAATCTTCCAATAAACAGAAAAGGAAAAGTAAACAACTATCCAATGCAAACTTTTGAGTTTTTCTTATTGATCTGCCTTATTGATCATATAGTTATTATTCTACTTTTAGGCTAATTATTTTAAAATGCATGGGTTTTTAATCTTACCATAATCATACTAATTGCTATTCAATAAAAATTCAGACTGTGAAAAATTATCTTAATTAAATAAAATAATTTTATGTTGATTACCTGGGCCAATAATTTTTGTACAAATACAGTGAGGCAAAAATGTCTTCCAAATATGTACAATTAACCTGTTGAGTGGGAAAGGGTTGTATCCCTTCCTGATGACTTGAAAGTAAGATATTATCTTCAATTTACTTTAGTATAGATATCAACCATAAACATTTTTTAAAATGCTTTCTATGTGCCTGGCACTGTGCTGGATTACAAAAATGAAAAGTGGGGAGAGGACCTGGAATGGGGGCATGACATTGGTGCTGTCAAAACCAAGTAGAAATGCTGTTAACTAGAAAGAAATAACTGTTTCATTTTCTGATGTGGTTATAAAAAACCAATTGAAAACAGTACTTAAAAATGCATAGTGTGAGAGAGACTAATCATGGCTTATTTTCATTTTATAGGCATTATTTACCTATAACTCAAAACACTAGCATAAAGTCTTATTCCTTTATCCACAATCCACACTGCTCATGCAATACAAAATTGCTAATGAAATAAAGCATTTGTTCTTAATGTATTCTGAATATAATTTTAAATTCACCACATTTATTGATCCATCCTTGTATTTCTTAAAATGGAACCCAAGATGTATTGTTGACTCATAAAGAACATATTCAGGCAATATTAGATTTACAGAGTATCTATGTGTCTTTCTCTCCATGATCAAGCTACCTGTCTCTGAAAAATTCTTCTGCCCCAACATATGTTCTCATATTGCACCATATTTTTAAATTTCATTTTATTTGGAGCAAAAATGCAAAAAATTAGGTTTGGCTAGTTTATCAATGACATCTCCTTTTGTAAACAGGTATACTTTGGATGGTAAAGGGTAACTCGTTCATTTTACTATTGGTCCCCACAATTAGGATCATTATATTGAAAGTATGTGCAAGGAGATGGGGAAAGAGAGATGATTATGCATGAAAAAGCATTTTAAGCAACGGGGTTTTTGTTTTTATTCAGTCATTTCACTCTCCATCACTGAATTTTGGGGTTTTCTTGGCAAAGATACTAGAGTGGTTTGCTATTTCCTTTTGCAGCTCATTTTACAGATGAGAAAACTGAGATAAACATGTGTAAATGACTTGCCCAGATTACACAGCTGGTGTCTAAAGCTAGATTTGAATTTAGGAAGACAAATCTTTCTGATTCCAAGTCCATTGCTCTAACCATTCTACTTTTGCATCATAAAGGCAACAGATAATCAGGAAGTAGAACTAGTATGTTGGAGTGAGGTGCAGAAAGGGAAAAGGGAGGTTAATAGAATAACTTCATTTATGGCAATATTTTACCTAGGATCAATTGCACATTAAAGGGTAAAGGGAAAAAAAAACCACCTCTGTACTATGTGATTCTTTACATCTGGGACCCAGAATATAGTTCTGCTGTATTATGGGTTAAATATGCTTTTGTGGGTTTGCCTGGGAACCTATCCATGAGTTAAAACATTAGTTCTGTAAAGAAAAATGCATTTCAAGTTTCCAAAACTTGATTTAATAATAGTTGACAACAGTTGATATTTATATAGTGCTTTATAAAACTTTCAACAGAGTTGGCAAGCATCTCTTTTTGCTCCCATAAAGGCCTCATGAAGGACGACAGATTTTATTATTCCCATTTTATGGATTAGAAAAGTAAGGTTGAGAGGTCAAGTGATTTGTCCACGGTCACACAGCAAGTAAATTTCAGTCATGACTTAAACCTAGCTTTTCCTTATGTCCAGCACATTACCCACTACTAAAGTTCATTCACATAAAACCTTTTGGAAAATAGCCCATATATAAGCTAGGTATTCCCTATAGTTCTACCAAATAATATTAATTCAGTTTTTGTAAAAAAAAAAAATTAAATAAATAAATAAAATTTTTATTAAAAACAACTCTTTCTGATTAGGGATTAAACTTGTGAGCAGGAAACTTCTAAATCTATTTACTATCTGTCATCACATAGATAAAACTAGACAGTGAAACTTAGGAGAGGCTGGCATTCAAAGAAGAATTCTATTTCTGATGAATCTTTATTTTGAAAACAGCTATTTTAATAGGTTCTTTTTTTTTTCCTTCTAGAGATACTAGCATCTTTTTGAAAGAGCACAATTTGTCCTCCTCTCTCCTAGAAAAAGCAATATACATTTAGTACACTTTGGGCATATCATGTTTTCTTTTACTTGAAAATCATAACAATGTGGTCTCAAAGGGTATAGAGTTATCAGCAATTAAAAATATTTTAGGTTTAATAGTGCTCTTAGTTGGAACTGGATCTTCTACTTGTCTTCTCTTTCATGCCCTTGACACAAATCTTTCTGAACATGGGCCAGGGGGCACATGGCTTAGTGGACAGAATAGTGAATTTGTATCTTAGAATACTACCTTAAGCTACTTGCTAGCTTTGGAAAACCCAGCAAATCTCTTAACTTCTCATTTTCCTCCTTTCCAAACTGAGGATTTGGATTAGACCTCTAGCATCCCTTCCAATTTCAGGTCCTGCAATTTCTCTGCAGTACATTTCTATGTGTCTTGGTGGGTATCAAGTCAATTTCTTGAAAATTGGTACTTCTAGAAATTTTTACTCTATTTGCAAATATTTTTTTCTAAATGATCAATAGTCATATGAAAATACTCCAAATCCCTAAGAAAAATGCAAGTCAAAACAGCTTTAAGATTTCACCCATCAAAGTGATAAAGATGAGAAAAGAAGGAAATAGTAGTGGGACCATGGAAAAGGAAACTAATTTACTGGTAAACAATCTAGAATTATGTGAGATAGCACTAAACTATACTCTTTTGATCCAGGGACCCAACTTTTGAGCATAAATTCCATTAAGTTCAATGACAGAAAGATAAAAATTTCTATCACAGAACTTTTTTGTGGTAGCAAAAATTAGGAAACAAGGTGGGTGCCTATGTGGGGCTTGGCTACTTAAAATGAGGTATATGAAAACAATAAAATATCATTGTACCACGAATGAAAAATGAGTGCCATGGGAAGAGTTGTACATAGGCTAAATGAAGACAGCAAACCCAAGAGAAAAAATATACAATTATATAATAATCTGAAAGCAACCAATGGCAGAACTCTGATTAATTGCAAGGAAAAGTATTAATTCTCTCACACATCTCTGGCAACAACAGGTACAAAATACTACACAAACTTGGATGTGGTTACTTTGTCCAATAATTTGGTTTAGTTGTTTATTTTTGTATAAAGGAAGGCTCAGTGAAGCTAGAGGAATTTAAAGTGGAGGATATATTGGCAAATGTCTGTAGTGTTATAAAACTAGAGGCAGGTAGATATTAGAATGGAAAAAATGTTGGACTTGGAATTAGGAAGGCCTAAATTCAAATCTGGACTTGACACTTAACAGCTATCATCCTGACACCTCTCCCAATCTCAATTTCCTTGTTTGTAAATGGGGATAATTAAAAGCATCTACTTCATAGGGTTGTTGTGAAGAACAAGTGATATGACAATAATAAAGCACTTAGTAAAATGATAAAATTATTATATATTACATGATTACTATATAATAATCACAATATTGTAAAATTACTATATATGTGATAATATATTATTATTGTAATATAGGTCTATAAATTATTATTATAACTATACAGAGAGGCAACTACATGATACAGTGGACAGAGTACTGGACTTGAAGTCAAGTCCCTGAAGTCAAATGTGACCTCCAACATTTCCAAATGGAAAATTCATTTAGTTTTGTCTCAGTTTCCTCATCTGTAAAATAAGAATAAAAAGAATATTTACTTCCCAGGATTGTTGTGAGGATAAAAAGAGATGACATGCAAAGTGCTTCAAAAACCTTGAACACTATGTAAATACTAGTTTTTATTATTAACAACAGCAACAATAAAACTAAAAGATATCAATTGTGACTGATATATATTTCCTTTTTAAAAATCTAAGTAAGGAGTTAATATGGCAATATCTACTCTACACAAAATTTGACCATCCTATTTGGATACTGTGTCAGTACCCTCAAATCAGCGTCAGTACTCGGCCTGAATCTCACAGTGGGAAGTTTTTGTTAATATAAAAAATAATTAGACTGAATTAGGAGTAGTGCTGCAGGGGGTAAATTTCTGCTTACTGTAAAAAAGAGGAGAAAAAAAAGCTTTAATAACCATTGCAGCATCAAATGGTAGACTGGGGTGCTGACTTGGGAGGTAATAACTTTTCTAAGAAGCAGGCAACAGAAATCTGGATAACGCCTTTTAGTAAATCTTATAAAGGGATTCTTACATAGGTATAGGTTGGATTAGGTAGTTTCTGTAGTTCATTCTGTATAAAGGTATGCCTATAATTTCACAGAGAAATAATGAAAAGCAAACTTTTTTTCACACTTTAGGAATGCTCTATAAATGCTTTCTATTTTAATTGGACTTATGATTTCATTGGTGGAGTCTCTTTTCCAAAAGGACACTGGTACCTGCTCTGTTAACAGTCCTATAGAGCTATCTGGTGGTCCTGAAGGGTAAAGTGATTTGGCCATGGTAACAGAGTTAGTAGGTGTCAGAATTGTTACTTGGATCAAGGTCATCCTGACTGAGAGTAGTTCCATTAAACCACATTGCCTCTCTTATAAATAAGTGTTACAACTTTTAAAACATTAAACTAAAAGTTAATCAATCTATGTTTTCTTTCTATAAATAATTTGAAAAAGCATCTATAAAATTAGGTTCCCTGCATTTAAAGTTTACTTAAGGGACATTTAAAATCATTACCCACAATTATAGAATTCATATAAAAAATAATGCATAAATGTCCATGGCTTTGATTGTTAGTTGTGCAAAACTTCTGGAAATCAAAGTCTTTTATGTGAAACAAAAGAAATCTTATCAGATTTTAAATGTCTTTCTATTTTTATCTGTATTTAGATTGGATACTTCATTTGTAAATACTGTGGAATCATAAAGTACATTCTTTTAACTTACCTGAGTTCAATTATGCATAATAAGTCTTTAAAAATGTCCATTTAAATAGTGCAGACATTCAATACACCATTCTATTCACTGAGTTTATGCAGAATGAATGGGAGATGGGAAACCTTAATCTACTGTTAATCTCAGTTAGCCTCAGTTCCCTTGTACAGTTCATAATGTGAGCATCTCCAGGAATTGTGTGTGAGTCTAGAATTTCCTCTTCATCATACACACAGATAGGTTGATGCAGTTAATTAGAGGGTCAGGTTTAGCAGCCTCACTGCCATTCCTTATCAGCTAGAAGGGATCTGCTATGTTCCCTTTATCTTCCTAGCATCTTTTTTTTTTTTTTTTTTTTTTTACCTTATCATGATAAAAAAGAAACAGTTATGGGACTGTGAGATCATCCTGAAGAGTATTTTCTACCACTTCTCTCCCCCTCCCCCCCAACTACACATCAATTTATCTACCTAGAAAGACTCTTTGTTTTTGTCTTTTGTTTGAATAAAAGTCCTATATTCCTACAACTGTTCTAATCAATAGCTTATTTGAGATTTGTGAAAAATAATATTTACATCCAATTATTTCCATATCAACAATCTCTGATCTACAGACTACCTGACATGAATTGTTTTTTTTTTTTTTTTAAAAGATTTGGTCCCTTCCCAGCTATATTGTTTAAAAATATTGCAATGTGTTTTATCAATGATTTAGGTAATTTTCAAGAGTAATTTTGACCTCAGTGATTTCCGCTTCAACATCTGATTTTAGAACTTACTACATTCTCTTGTTCCAGGATACAACTTGAATATAATGCTGTTGAAACTTAGCACAGTGCTAGATAAATAATTTTTCATTCATTCATTTATTTGTTCATCTTGCAGACAACTGAGGCAAATTAAGTTCTGACAAACTTTACTAGTTCTAATGATAAAAAAATTATATCGACTAAGCTAACTGCAAAAAAAACACGTATTGTAGAAATACTCATTGATGGCTATTCAAATGCTAATATTATATAAATTAATTACCAACACACAAGCCAATTAATAAGCTAATATCAGTTAATTTTTTTAGTGATATAAATGTTTCCTATCATTAAAGATCAATTTGTAATATAAAGACAGCAGAAACTATCTTTTGCCTTTCTTTGTATCTCTGGTGCTTAGCACAGTGCCTGAGCATGTGAAAGGATGGTAAGAATGAATAAATAGTAGAACATTATATTTGGCCAAAAAAAAACCCAAACAAGCAATCAAACCCCAAAACCTAATAGTACCTAAAATTAAATAACATGAGACTACCACTCTCTCAGGATACAAAATGCCAATTTTCCCCCTAACCATTTTTTAACTACATATATTTCTTATTATGTTCAAGGATTATAATAACATCAATGCTTGTATATGTGGTTGGTTCCTTTTCTATATTACTGCTCCTATGACTACTTAAGTTTTATATTTTGCTAATATCCACACCATAAGTTTTATCTTTGGGTCCACTTCGATATATAAAATGTCATCAAGCATGTGAAAGTAAATAATTTAGATAATCAAAACAATATAAGAGTAAAACAATAAAGTATTAGCTTTTATTTTCTTTTTAATAAAAGTCTTCTTAACAATAGTTATTGGTTCAAAAAAACAAGAGAAAGTCAATTAGGACTGCAGTACTCTTAACAATAACCTTCTTTGGCTAATGTTACTGGTCTAAGAGGAGATAAGCCGTATAATTTTACAGGAAGAAAGTCATTGAGTCCTTCAGAAAACACAGTTTAGCAATATATCTTCAATACAAATAATGAGGTGGCAGGAGTGCGATGGAAAAACCAGTCTTCGAAAACATCACATAAGGGAATCCAGCTGTGCTTGCATGGTCTCTAGCTATTTACAAGAAAAAGGAGAAAAAAAAGAGGGGGTAAAAAATTCATATGAAGCCTTGTTTAGAAACATGCAAATAGAATACAAAGAACTATGTAAAAAACCATGCATATGAAATCTATTCACAAAGCAATTAAAAAAACACACTGCTCATAAATAGATTTTGTTTTTATGGAAGATTTTAGAATTCAGTGATGCAATTTTACTCAATTTTTAAAATATTGACTAAATGCTACTATTTTTGATGTATTCAACTGTTTTTCTGGTAAATTATTACTGCATAATAGCAAGGTTTGAAAGTGGGGTTAGGGAGGCATTATTTTTTGCTGGATTTTAAAATCAGTATTTTAAAAGAACATTAATTATGTTCAAAGCTGAATCTTCCTTTTGCTTCCTATATCAAACTCCTCCATCTTCAGCACTGAAATGAAACTATTTCAACATTACCTATATATAAGGGATCAGAAGAACTATGAAAACTTGTCTCTTTAGTTAATGTTTTACATGTGGACTAACAATCCCACTGCTTTAAAACCACTTCCATCTTTTTCTTGCTTTTGTCAGATTTTATTCATTTAGGCAACGTTTCCCACTGTGAAACACAAGGTGTTTACAAGGGAAGTTGAGAATACACCACTTCATAGTAAGTACTTAAAAACACAAATTCATAAAGTGTAGGAAACTTAAAATGCCATATATCAAAAGTCCTTTTAAAAATATACAGACCTTGTTATAAAACTCAAACAACTCCTTGTGGTTGAATTCCACACAAACTTTTTCCAAATTCTGTCAAAAACAAAACAAACAAATAAACAAAAAAAAACAAGTTTAGGCTACATGCTGCAATTTGTCTTACTGGCTGTCTTCAGAGTGTACCCTAACATTATCATGTAACTGAATGATTTTTAAAAGAACATTTTTTTTCTGCTCTATTCAAACTTATCCTTCCTAGATGTCCCAAAGGCACATTCTATAGGGATGCCAATCTGTAGTTGCATCTATATTATAAGATGACTACACAAAGGTTAATAACATTGACATCAGAAAGAATTTTGTTACTGTTTTTTTCAACTTAAAGATAATACACAAGATTATATTTTATCTTTCTCAGCAATCCATTTGAGATCTACTACATACCATTACCCAAAGACACTAGAGGCAGTGTCTCTGATTGAACTTATGGAGCCATTAATGCAATGGGCTAGCAAAGAGCTAATACCTCTTAGCATTAATCTAACAGTTAACAATCTTAATATCCTAAGATTGTAACATTTAGACTCAGCAAAAAAGAACAATTAACATGACAATTTCAAAGTCAGACTTGTCTTGTCCTTCCAAAACATATTATATGTACATATGTATATGAACATATTTTATAAAATCCATTAAAAATACTACGGATGTTGAGTAATAATATTGTTGGTATCATTATGATATCAAACAAAGGGCTACATTATAAATATAGTCTTAGTTACTTAAACAGGGAACCATTGGTCTGAACCGTTTGTTGATTCATTAAACATTTAAATTTGATTCAATGTCTTTTGGGAATTAAAATGAACAGTGAAAGTCTCTGTGGGAAAAATACACATACTGTTCGACTATATAGCCTACAACCCACTGCTGGTGTCTTAGTCAATTCTAAAAATCTAACTACTTATGTAAGGCACTGAGCCTTTCTTCTGTAGATATTTTATTTGATAACAGAAAAGGAAAAGGACATTTTGTGTGAAACTGAGAAAAGAAGCATGAGAAGAAACACATGCTGTGCTGAGAAAACCCAAGAGAAAAGTGGCTCCTCAGATAAAAGTTCTGAGATTAACTGAGAAAGAGCAATTCTTCAGAAGGAAAGGTACTGCGTGATGGTAAAGATGGCAAGAAGTTTATTATTTCCCAGCAATTATTTTCAAAATGACTATTTTCAGGATTCTGAAAGATATTGCTGGTAAGAATTAGGGTTAGACTGAATCAAAGAAATATTTGGAGACTAGGAGGAAACTTTACATTAACTATCTGTCCCCTTATCTGATAGAAATATATAGTGTAGATTTCTCAATCTGAATTAGAGATTGCTCACCACTTGGAAGAACAGGAGCCAGTAAATGAGAAAACTGAGTGAAGGAGAAGGATGAGAGAAGCTGACAAGAAAGGCCAATTAGAAAATGTGTTGGCAAAAGCCTAGAGGCTAGAAAAGGGAAGAAAGAAGTTTATGGAACTGAAGAACTGCCAGAGTTGAAACCAACTGACAAAAGGTTTTTTACAAGTGATGCTGATTAGGGGAGAACTCTGCTGATTGAAAGAAAAGAAATTAAGGAAAGGAAAATTCTTTGCTCTTTGTGAAGAGATGGTTAGAGAAAAGATTGCCTTTTTCTCTAGTATCTTCCACAGCTTGAAGCCCCTCAAATATTTGCCAATGTTGCCCTTAATTGCTTTCTAAAGAAAACTCCTTAATTTCTATCAGAGAGAGATTTGAGTAGCTTTGCAAATACAGGATATTTATACTTCTTACTAAAAGAATATTATAATACTATATTAGCACTTAACCAAGAAGAGCAGACCTGGGAAACTCTGTAGACCTTAGGCTTAAGGCTACGGTTAGCCAAAAGTTGAACATTCCTTCAACACTATGAAGGTAGCTGGCTTCTTTTAGCAGGAATGAAGGCTTAGAAAAAGAGCATTTTTACCCAACCATAGACACATAGTATAGACTCTTTTCTAAAGAGACCACATAAATCTATCCATGCAGTCTAGAATTTTGAGATGCTCCAGGCATATGGGATTTCCTCTTCCATACCTCAAGTGCTAAGTTATATATATATATATATATATATATATATATATATATATATATATATGAGCTGGGGGCTGGTGCTATGCCTTTTATTAATCCCATACTTTTAATAATAATAACATACATTTATATAATGCTTTCCAGTTTGCAAAACTCTTTCTTACAACAAGCCTTTGAAGCAGTACTGTCTAATATTATATCTCTTTCAGATGAAGGAATTGAGGCTTTAAGTTTAGATGACTTGCCTATAATTTTACATCAGAACTAGATCTTGAATCTTCATTTATTCACACGTTTTTAAGTCAATCTTAGTATCCCTTTTTGTCACTTCCAAAAGTCACTTCACTTAGTGACTTGGTCAAGTTTATAAAGGCAGTAATTTGTATAGCTGATTGAATCCAGGAATTTTGATTCTAAATTTCATGCTCTGATAAATACTATTGCTCTAAACAGTTGAAAGGTACCAGACATTTTGAAATACATTTGTTTGCCCTTTTTGAATGTTCTATCTTATTTTCCTTACTTATTTCCAACTTTGTTTTTCTTTTCTTGTTTTCAATGTTCACTTTATAATTCTGTGTTTCTTTTATGTTCTTCAAGCTAATATTGCCATAATTCTAAGTTATCATTGTCTAATTCAATGACACTTTCCCCAAAAAGTCAATTAGGGGTATATACAGAAACTGTTCTACTTCATAAATCCTGAACTTATAGGATCATGTTCAACAATGTTTCATTTTCATTTAGATATCAAAATATTTCATCCTTAATATTAGTTGATTTGTATATCAATGAAAGTCTTTCTTTATGAGAAAAATTAAATTTCCCAAAGAGACAAATTCATTTGCAACTGTCCTCCTTAGCTGACATTACAGAATTTAGCTATGAAATAGTCACAATTATTCTGCAGTCATTAACCCTAAATATAAGAGTTTAACAAACATCTAATAAACCCTAGCTCCCTAGTAGTACCAGGAGGTGGGTGGATCCTCTTAGACCCTGAGAACAGTAAGTCTACTTTATTACACTTCCCATCTTGGACAAGAATCAGGAATGAATATAAACAAAGCAGAAAAGAAGGCTTGTCCCCAGCTGGCAGCCTAGAAAATTCCAGAGGAGTCAAACAAGGTATAATCGTATACCTCTTCTCAACAGCATTGTCAGGTTAATATTGTAAACACAATATTTATTTACTGAACAAAACTTATTAGGAAATTTATGTCCTTAATCTTGAGTTTTCATCATCTTCTAATTGTAGAAGGAAGAAAGTGAAGTGACAGCTGACTTTGTTTTAAAGATAGTAAACAATGAAATATAATTGCTATGAAAATGGGCTAGAACTAAACTATTTTTAAACATTGGTATTTTTAATGCACAATGAGCTGGGCCTAGAATTAGACAGGAGAAGAATATATTAGGCTGTATCTGAGATATTGTGCAATACCTTCAATGATCCCAAGCTGCTTCTTGCCACAAAGTACATTTTTAATACCAATATTCTCTAAGGGATGTTATGTGGCTCAGAATCCCAGAACATCAGAATTTTAAAAGAATCAAAACTGCAGGTCATACAAAGGGCAAAGGAAAGATGCATGGTGGGCATAAGCAATCTGCAGTGTATTACAACAATGACTTGAACAACAGAAGTGGAGAAAAAGACATCATCAAGGACATGTGCTGTAGAAAAGGAGGTAAGTTGGTTGTGTAATGAGAATGATCAATGACAGCTGGAATAGTCCAAGTTCTGCACTGGTATCCATCAATGCCATCCACTGGTATTGACCTATCAAAATAAAGTAAGGGTATTTTAAGATACCTGTAAACAAAATCATTTGTGTACATTGATATGCTATTTGGGGAACATATTTAGCTAAAAGCACAAGAAAGAAAACCAAGAACTCATCTAGATTTGAGAGGGTTTAGGGAAGCCTTGTAAGAAGAGGAGTGTTTGTGTGTGAGTGTGTGTGTGTGTGTGTGTGTGTGTGTGTGTGTGTGTGAACACATCTGCCTTTGTGAGATGAATATATGAGGGTTTTATCTCTCTGAAGTGTAGGTATCTATATTGATCCAAGCATACAAACCAAAATGAATCCCCAACCCCATTCTTCTCTTTTCCTCGTCTTCCCTTTTTTTCCCCTTGAGTCTTATATATTCACTTTTCTATTTTCTTATCTTTAAGAATGGTTAAAGGGTAGATTAGGATGGAGAAGTAGTGAAACTTTATCTGATATATCTGCTTAAAGGATCAAACTCTCAATTATTAATTTATGAGTATTTACTACTAAGTATCTTCCATTTGTTCAATATAGAATGTTTCTTAAAAAAAAAAAAACAACTCAATATATTTACAGAATTCATTGTGATGTATAATTCCAAAATTAAGGGTAACTGAGGGCCTCCAAAAAGATAGAATAGATAAAGGAACAATAATTTAATCAGATCTGAGTAATTTTGAGAATGAGAAATCACTCTACCAAATCATATAACCCTATGAAGGTACTACTACAGATAGGCTTAATATCAGCACCCTGTTCAGATTCAAATTGAGACAAAAAAAGGCACTTGCAAGTCACTGAATAGTTAAATGGGGGGGGGGGGTGTACTTTGCTTTAACATAGTAAAGATATGCAACAAGGATATAGTTGTACTTAGCTTCTCTGGATGTAATGTCCCCTCAATCTAATTTCGTATGGAAAAATATCTAGTCAGCAAGCTAGAGTATAGTGACTCTTGTGATCCTCAGAAATTCTCCAAGTTAGAGGGGACTTAACTTTTCATGCCTGAGGTGACCAAGAAGGCACGCACCACTCAAGTCTCAAGGATAGTTCTGCTACCTGTTAGGAAAAAATAATTTTTATTGCTGCAGAAAAGAGAATCCTCATTCCAAAAGAGCTGCATACGGTATAGAGGTTAAATGACTAAATATAATCCAAGAATCATAACTGTAAGACCTTGAAGGTCACTTCAATATACCTTCTTATTATTGGGAGAAATGTCAATACTGAGGCTAGAGATGTAAGCAAGTAGAAGAATGCAGTGATCACTATAAAGAAATATTAAGGTCCTAGAGATTCCCACGACATAAGTCTAGAATACAACAACTAAAGGTAGATTGAGGAGAAAAATTTAGGCCATAAGGACCTCAAGAGTGTTAAAAAGAAATGAATCAAAATATAACAAATGAAAATATAAGTGAAATAAGTGTTCTGGAAAAAAGAAATGGAAAATAGATTAAGCAGCTTAGAAAAAAAGATAATACAAAATAATGAACTTTCTGGAGACTGAAATGGAAGAAACAGAAATCAACAACTTTATGAAAAAATAAGAAATGTCATAACAAAATTAAAAACTTAAATAGATAAAAATGTAAAAATATGCACTACCAAAAAAGACGGTGAAGATAAAAACTGGTCAAGGAATAGAGGATTTAAAAATCATCAGATTCCCTAAAACAAAACCAAAAGAAAATGCTGATGAAACGCAATTTAAAAATTATATGTAAAATGCTTGTACTCATCAGAACCAGAGGATAAAGAAAACTGGAAAGAACTTCCTAAAAAAACCCTCCTAACTAAAAACTCTTTGGAATATCATAGTCAATATTCAGAGTGCCAAGGAACCACAATGAGGATCATGAAAATCTTGTCAGTTACTATTATAAAAGATGGTAAATTTTGGAATACAATATTCTGAAAAGCAAAAGACACAGGCCTATAAATAAGAGTAATATTCTACAAGGGGAGACATGAATCTTTTGTGGAACAGAAAATGTTCAAGAATTCCTGATGAAAATATTAAAGGTGATCGTAAACTGAATGTGAACAAAGGAGTCAGAAATCTAGAAATGTAAAATACATTTGAGCAAATATAAATGTCTACATGATTAAGTTTTTATATGTGCAGCAAAAAATGGAAGAAGAATGGCATAACTGGTCAAAGGTAAGCTGAGATCATATTTACATTCCCAAAGATTTTGGTATGGAAGCAAACTCAGCAGAGAAAGGATAGGCCAGGCAGAGGTCAATGGAAGATTTGAAAAGTAAAGGGTAGAATTGGGGAGGGAAGAATTAAAAAAAAAGTTTCATATCATGGCAGAAGATAAAAGAGGAAAAGGAAAAAAATAAAAAGAAATAAAGGAAGGAAAGAAAAAAGTATAGGAGGGAAAGGAGGAAGAGAAAAGAAAAGGTTAAGACCCACAATCTGATTCTGGGTAAGAAGAAAATAGGACTTTGTTTTGATTAGAGCACAAGAACCTTGATCACATTCTTCTTTCACTATCTACTTCTTCTTTTTTATTTTTTGTAAAGGAGGAAGAGTAAAAAAAAGAAGATATGATGTGAAAATATGCAAATAATACTCATACCTGCAAACATAACTGGTATGAATTCCTGGAAGAGGATAACAAAATGGATTAAAAATCAGAATGTGGCAACACATTGTTTACAAGAAAGAAGAGTTAAAATGAAGGAATAGAACAGAAGTCATTACGCTTAAGAATAACTCAAAAAAGCAGGGATATCAATCATGATCTCAGACAAGGCAACAGTAAAAACTGAAATGAGTAAAAGAGGGAAGGATAAAGAGAGAAACTATGTTATGCTAGGTACCATGAATAATAAAACAATACCAATATTTAATACATACACACAAAATGACATATCATCTAAGAATTTAAAGGGAAACTTGCAAATTACATTGAGAAAGAGAAAGTAATTATAATAGTTGGGATTCTTTTACATCCATTTGAGACCTTAACAAATTTAATAAAAAGATAAGAAAGAAAGGAATTTTAGAAAATTTGAGATCTGATGGATCTCAGGAAATCACACTGTATAGAAATTGTAAGGCATATATACATGCATATATATATATATATATATATATATATATATATATATATATATATATATATATATGTATGTATATATTTATATTTCTCACCTGCACATGCAACCTTTACAAAAATTGACCATTATAGTAGGGCACAAAACATTATAAAAAGAAAAGCCGAAATATTGCATATATCCAACCCCCTTTCTCCCTGTAATCAGAAAGGAATATTGAAAAAAAATATTCAATCTTAAAATAGCAACCAAATAATTTGAAATTTAAAAACTGGTAGTTCTAAGGAAAATATCATAGGAATAACAGATAATTTCATCAAAGAGAATTATGATAATGAGACAACATAACAAAACTTGTGGGATGCAACCAAAATCAGTCCACAGGGGGAAATTTATATATTAATTGGCTAAGCAAAATAATTTTTTTTAAAAATAGAAAAAGCAATATTTAAAAATTCAACTAAATTCTTAAAGACCAAGAAGAGATTAAGAAAATAAGAGTGGGGTGGAGCCAAGATAGCAGATTAGAGATAGCAATCCAGGCAAACTCTTCCAATATTCCCCTCCAACCCACTTTAAAATAATTCCTCAAGTTAAATTTTAGAACAGATCCAACAAAAGGTAAGAGTGAGATTTTTTTTCCTAGTCTAAGACAACTCAGAAGGTCATCAAGAGAGATTTATAACACCAGAGTAGGTGCTGACCTGGAGACACACAATGGCAGCACCAACAACAGGCCTTGAAGGCAGCAGGAACAGCAGAAGCAACAGTAGCTTCTGGGGCCTCTAAGGAGGTTGGACAACTGATCAAGAAGAGTTTACAGAATACTTTTTGTTGGTAGTGGGGGGACCTGCTGGTGGTTGGCAACTTTATTACCCATATACAGTCCTGGGTAAGAGTTCCAGAGCACAAGGGAGCATTGGTGGTTAGTCGAGAGGAAGCAGAGACCCAGTCACAGTTCCAAGACAGAGAGAAGTACTGGCATTTTCAGCTAAAAGGAAGCATGGATTCTGTCACAGTTCCAGGACCAAGAAGAGCACTAGTATTTGAGGCTGAAGAGGAACAGGGACCACTCCTAGGTAAAAAAAACAAATTGCTGACCAAAAGAGCAGTGATCACATCTCTTCACAGATCATTCCACCTTGGAAGCATTGAAAACTTGCAGATTTCCATAACTAGCTCCGAAAATAGCTGCACGAAAACCCCCTAAAACTTGGGACTGAAGCTTACCAATCCAAGATGAGCAGAGTCCAACTTTCACATAAAGTTTAAAATCAAGAAACAGGCTGGAAAAATGAACAAACAACAACAATGAACTTGATCACAGAAGCCACTTCAGTAGGAGGGAAGCTCAGAAGACAACAATGTGAAAAACCACACAACAAAGAAAAATGTTAATTGGACTTATATAAGCCTAACAAGATTTCCTGGAAGAACAATCCACCCAGCCAAACTAAGTATAATTCTTCAAAAATGAAAGTGGATATTTAATGAAATAGAAGACTTTAAAGACTCTATATGAAAAGATTAGAGCTAAATAGAAATTCTGACATTCAAGCATAAGACTCAAAACATGAAAGAGAAAGCCCAAAAGACTCAATAAAATTAAACTGTTTACATTTTTCTAAGAGAAGATAACACATATATTCTTAAAAACTTTATCATGGCTGAGTGAAATGAGCAGGACCAGGAGATCATTATATACTTCAACAACAATACTAGATGATGACCAGTTCTGATGGATCAGGCCATCCTCAGCAACGAGATCAACCAAATCATTTCTAATGGAGCAGTAATGAACTGAACTAGCTATACCCAGAAAAAGAACTCTGGGAGATGACTAAAAACCATTACATTGAATTCCCAATCCCTATATTTATGCACACCTGCATTTTTGATTTCCTTCACAAGCTAATTGTACAATAATTCAGAGTCTGATTCTTTTTGTACAGCAAAATAATGTTTTGGTCATGTATACTTATTGTGTATCTAAGTTATATTTTAATATATTTAACATCTACTGGTCATCCTGCCATTTAGGGGAGGGGGTGGGGGGGTAAGAGGTGAAAAATTGGAATAAGAGGTTTGGCAATTGTTAATGCTGTAAAGTTACCCATGTATATATCCTGTAAATAAAAGGCTATTAAATAAAAAAAAATAAAAAATAAAAAAAAAAACTTTATCATGAAAATTAAAAGTAGTCTACACAGACAGAAAACATGAGTATGAATTCATTATATTGGGAATGTTGCAAAAAAAATTAAAAGGTAAGAAAGAGGGATATACTGGGAGAAATAAAATGCAGAAAATTCTTACATAAAAGTTGTATATAATAAACAGCTTTTACAGTAGAGGGGAAATAGGTGCAGTACCACACCAGGATGAACCTCACCTTCATCAGAATTGGTTCAAAGAGGGAAGAATACATACATATATGTGCATATACATGAGTATAGAAACATTTCCATATTTATCATGCTGCAAAGGAAAAAAAAAAACAAGCAACCAATAACATAAAAAAAAAAGATGAAAATAATATGCTTTGATGCACATTCAGTCTCTATAGTTTTCTGTCTCAATGTGGATGGCTCTTTCCATTACAAGTCTGTTGGAATTACCTTAAATCATCTCATTGTTGAAAAGAGCCAAGCCCATCACAGTTAATCATCACATACTCTTCTTGTTCCTATGTACAATGTTCTCCTGATTCTGCCCACTTCATTCAGCAACAGTTCATTTAAGTCTTTTTCAGATCTTTCTGAAATCGATCCTGCTCATCATTTCTTATAGAATAATAATATTCCATTATATTAATATACTGTAACGTATTCAGCCATTCCTTACCTAATGGGCAACCACTCAATTTCTAGTTCCTTGCTACTACAAAAAGACTGCTACAAACATTTTTAGCCTTGTTGGTCCTTTTCCCTTTTTTATGATCTCTCCAGGAAACGGACTCAGTAAAGACATTACATAGCCCTTTAGGCATATTTTCAAACTGTTCTCTAGGACAGTTGGATCAGTTCACAACTCCACCAACAATGGATTAGTGTCCCAGTTTTCTTATATTCCCTACAACATTTATCTTTACATAACATTTATCTTAATTTTTACCTTTTCCTGTTATCTTAGCTAATCTGAGAGTTATGAAGTGGTACCTCAGAGTTGTCTTAGTTTGCATTTCTTTAATCAATAATGATTTAGAGCATTTTTCAAATGACTAGAAATGGATGAAAATTATCATCTGAAAATGATCTATTCATCTTCTTTGACCATTTGTCAATTGGGGAATGGCTTGCATCCTTATAAATATGAGCCAATTTTCTGTTTATTTTAGAAATGAGGCCTTTATCAGAAACAAGGGATACAAAAACTTTTCCCCCATTTTCTGCTCCCTTCTTTTTTTTTTTAATTATAGCTTTTTATTTACCAGACATACCCATATGCATGGGTAATTTTTGGACATGTATACATAAAAAAGAAAGTAAAATGTATACAAGTAAAATGTATACATATGTATACATAAAAAAAAAAGTAAAATAATTGGACTTTGAAATAGGGTACAATTAGCCTGTGAAGGAAATAAAAAATGCAGGTGGACATAAATAAAGGGATTGGGAATTCTATGTAGTGGTTCATAGTCATCTCCCAAGAGTTCTTTCGCTGGGTGTAGCTGGTTCAGTTCATTACTGCTCCATTGGAACTGATTTGGTTCATCTCATTGTTGAAGAGGGCCAGGTCCATCAGAATTGATCATCATATAGTTGTTGAAGTATATAATGATCTTCTGGTCCTGCTCATTTCACTCGGCATCAGTTCATGTAAGTCTCTCCAGGCCTTTCTGAAATCATCCTGTTGGTCATTTCTTACAGAACAATAATATTCCATAACATTAATATACCACAATTTATTCAGCCATTCTCCAATTGATGGGCATCCACTCAGTTTCCAGTTTCTGGCCACTACAAAGAGGGCTGCCACAAACATTCTTGCACATACAGGTCCCTTTCCCTTCTTTAAAATCTCTTTGGAATATAAGCCCAGCAGTAACACTTTGCTTCCCTTCTGCTCTTGACTGCTTGGTTTTGTTTGTACAAAATCTTTTTAATTTAACATAATCAAAATTATCCATTTAGCATTTCATAATATTCTCTAGTTCTTTGGCTATACATTCCTCCCTTCTCCACAGATTTGATAGGTAAGCTGTCCCTTGTTCTCCTAATTTGCTCTCCTTTTTATCTAAATCATGAACCCATTTCAATCTTATCTTGGTATAGTGTGTTAGATGTTGGTCAATGCCTAGTTTCTCCATACTATTTTCCAATCTTCCTAACAATTTTTGTCAAATAGTGAGGTCTTATTCCAAAAGCTAGAGTCTTTGGATTTATCAAACACTAGATTACTATAGTCTTTGACCATTGTCTTGTGAGCCTAACCTATTTCATTGATCCACTACTCTATTTCTTAGGCAGTATCAAATAGTTTTAATGACTGCTGCTTTATAATATAGTTTTAGGTCTGGTATAGCTAGGCCACCTTCCTTTGCATTTTTCATTAATTCTCTTAAAATTCTTGACCTTTTGTTCTTCCAGATGAATTTTGTTATCATTTTTTCTAGTTTTATAAAACAATTTCTTGGGAATCTGATTGGCATGGCACTGAATAAGTAGATTAATTTAAGTAGAATTGTCTTTTTATTATATTAGTTCAGATTATGCATGAACACTTAATAATCTTCCAATTGTTTAAATCTAAGTTTATTTATGTGAAAAGTGTTTTGTAATTGTTGCATGTAGTTACTGGCTTTATCTTAGCAGTTAAATCCTGAAATTACTCTCCACAGTTATTTTATTTTATTTAGTTTTTTTGCTGAAGCAATTGAGGGGTAAGTGACTTGCCCAGGATCACACAGCCAGGAAGTTTTAAGTGTCTGAGACCATATTTGAACTCAGGTCCTCCTGACTTCAAGGCTGGTGCTCTATCCAACCAACTAGCTACCTCCACAGTTATCTTAAATGGTATTTCTCTTTTTATCGCATGCAAATGGGCTTCATTGATAGCATAGAAATGGCAATAATTTGTGTGGGCTTATTTTATAAGCTGTATCTTTACTAATGCTACAAGATCAACTGTTTAAGATTAGAAAATAAGGGATCCTTTCTATGCCAGAAATAGAATTTTGATAAATAAGCCTAAAAGACAAAGGAGAGAAAGAAAATTATAGACCAATATTTTTCATAAATATGTACACAAAGTTTTTAATAAAATGTTAATAAAAAGCCTATAAACAATATTTTAAAACTCTATACAATTAGATTGGATTTATGAAGAATTCAGATTGTGATTAGTTGTCATAACTTAATTTTTTCATTCTTCTAGGTTTTCCTCCCAATAGCCTGTGTTCTCTATGAAGAAAGCTTAAAGTATTCCAACATCCTCAAATCAAGAATTATTTCATTAGTTTCATATTAAAATAAAATTGCCCACATATTTACTTCAAACATTTATATCCCTTTACATGTATAAAATAAAGGGGGTAGTCTAAATGGCCTCAGAATTCTCTTCCAGGTCTAGATTCTAACAAGCTTTTCAATCTGTTTTTTCTCCCATCTTCTATTTTCATCTTCTATAAAACAGGCATTTAATGATATAGTTCAGCAAGGCTAAAGACACTACCATTAATGTTATCTCCTAAGCACAACTCAGGAAGTATTTTTAAAAATTAAAAAAACTTTCTGAGATTGCAAGAACTCTGAAAACATCATTCTTAAAGGGGTAGAGGCAGTTGGTGTTTTTTTTTTCAGTTTTATAAAACATATCAATCACATTTATTGAAAAAAAAATCTATCAAATAACCACTAGTTTCCTACTGTTCTTTAATATTTAGGCATTTACGTAGTCATCTTGCTTCTCCTATTCTTTATAAATTGTTAAACATAAAATTTTATGAAAATAATATTACTAGAGCAAAAGAAATTACACACCATAGGACATTCACCCTTGAGAGTCTCTTTCCTGTCTTGGATATTAATTCTCCTATCACAGTCATCTCACTAAGATAGAGAATTAATTTTTTTAGCCTTCAGTGTAATTACTGAGAATGTGATATACTAACTGAGGTATTTGCCTCCAAGGAAGGTGAAAAATTGGGATTAGTGGTCCAGCAGTCTCACAATTGAGTCTGTATCCCAAATAGATCATAAAAGAGTGAAAAGAATCCACATGTGCAAAAAATGTATATGAGTTCTTTTTGTAGTAGTGGCAAAAATGGAATGTGGGGAACCACTATCCATCAACTGGGGAATGGCTGAATAATTTGTGGGATGTGAATATAATAAAGTATTCTTGATCTATAATAAATTATGAGTGACAGATTTCAGAAAAGCCTTAGACTTACATGAACTGATGCTATATGAAGTGAGCAGAATGAGAATAATATCATACACAGTAACAGCAAGAATATGTGATAGATTTAACTCTTTTTGTCAATGTAGTGATCCAAGAAAATTCTAATAGGTTTGGGATGGAAAATACCATTCTTATTCAGAGGGAGAACTAAAAAAGACTGAATGAAGATAGAAGCATATTATTTTTTACCTTTTTGTTTGTTTGCTTTTTCTTTCTTGTGCTTTTCCCCTTTTATTCTGATTTTTCTTTCACAACACAATTGATATGGAAATATGCTTAAAATAATTGTACATGTATAACCTATATCAGATTGCTTGCTCTTAGGAAGAAAAGAGGTAAGAGAAGGAGGGGGAAATTCTAGAATTCAATATCTTACAAAATTAATGTTAAAAATTATCTTTATATGTAAGTAGAAAAACAAAATACTATTAAGAAAAAATTTAAATTTAAAAAGAGAAAATAGGTATTTGGTAAGGAAGAAAATGCATTTTTCTAATTAGTTAAGTTTGTGAAGGGAAAAAAAAGCAATTCTGAAAGTAATATCCATGTTTTGATTTGTTTATCAGTGTTCTAAAAAGATTTTTTAATCTTTATTTTTTCCAAAATTAATTTATTCTTACAAGTTATTTTCTCCAACCACAATGATAACATTTGATTTGGAGGAATACAGTGAATTGATAGCACTTCTAATTTTTACTTAAAATTTTAGGTCATAGTATAATTTAAGTACAGATTTAATTTCTTCTAAATATTAATGCTAATTTGCAATGATTGATTTATATCCTCAAAATCAGGTTCTAAATAGACCCAAATATTAGGAATAATATCTATGATTTTTTTTTTAACTGGGGGAAGGGGAATCCTGGGAAATGGTTCTCAGGGATATAGGCCAAATTCTGTTGAATTATCCATTAAAATCCTTTCCAACACAAGTGAATATGTATATCTTATTTGTTAGAAGATTTAAGACTGTCATAACAACAGTCTAAGTGAAGAGATGTTTGGGAATTCAAAGGCAATAATTCAAGTATTCTATGGCACAAGATGACTCTCATGTCACACTATTCCAGATTTGCCAAAACACAGACAAAGCTTCTCAGTAACTATTTTTCTGGCTTTCAAAAATGTTTTCTGGGCCATTTCTTGCTTGGAGAGAACAAGAATCTTTTATATTTCCTAAGAATATATATGAAAGTCATAATCCTGAATGTGATAGTCAATATACAAATTTTAAAAATTTCATTCATTCATGTTAAATAGTCTAGAAATTCTGTAGAAGTTTCCAAAGCATTTGATTTGACAAATTGTCGAACATGTTCCTTCTTATTTAATTTGTGGGCTGAAATTACATTTAGACCTAACTCAGGAAAAGGCTGGGACCTTATCCTGATATGAGAATTCTTGGGATGACTTACAAAAGATGAGATTTGTGTAAATAGAAGTCTGTCATCCTTGTCCATGGTGCTCAGTGCCCCTAGAAGTGAGGCAACCAAGTTGTCTCAATGGCTATAAAAATGTGTTCCCTTCTCCTGTTTCTCTTTTTTCTTTGTCACTTTCTTTCTTTCCAGTTCTCTTTTTTATTTATCTTACCCATGGCAAGAGGAGAGGGTGGGAGAGAAAAGACCTGGATTTTTTCTGAACTATTTGTTTAAAGGTCTCAAAATTCAATTTATTAATCTAATAGTAAGATTTTTTTTTAGTTTCTACTAGGTGTCCAATACTGCATGATACCGGGGAAGGGAGAAAACTTAGAAAGATAGAAAATTTATTGTAATGCATCTTCCATGAATTGTTATATGAAGACTGTCTTGCACTTGGCAGACACTTAATACATAATTATTGACTGGCTGACATTGTGGTTAGGATTGAACCTATAAGTAGGTAGAAAAAGTCAAATAATTATTGTTGTTCAAGGGTCGCCAGAAAGACAACAATGCATATTTCCCCACTCTTCTCTCATTAATGCCTTAAATTCTATCATTATTCATTACTTTGTGGAAAGAAGAATAGTAGTTGTGACAGTAGTGGTAATAATTAAGGGTAATAACAGTATAAAATGCTTTAAAATTTGTTAAACACTTCCCATACAAGCTTTTGCATAACCTTACAATAATCCTATGAAGTAGGTAGTATAATCCCAATTTTACAGAAGGGGAATCTGAGGCTCAGAGGCAAATGATTCCATTTGGCTAGGAATTATCTACATAGCCTTCATTTCTTCTCCTTCATGATTCTAGCTTTTTGTCCAGTTTCATTCAACAAACATTTGTTAAGTATGTACTATATGCAAGTTCACTGCACAACAGTCCTCCTATCCAAGGGAGGAAAAAAAAAGTAAAATACAAATCTTCTGATTGAGCTACCTTTTAGCAAAATGAATTTGATGGCTCAATGAAGGAAACTATTGGCTAAAATAATTTTTAGATTAAATTTGTCTATGGAGTTATCCATGTCATTCATTGCTGTATATCTTGTTACTGATTTGCTCATTTACTCCCTATTTTTAAAGCTGACAAGAAGAGAATCAGTATCATAAAACTTGGTCTATCATATTAAACTGTGTAACAGGAAATCAATTTCAACTACTCAAAATTATATCAGACTCTTCAAAACATATCTTTACTTTGGTAACCCTATGCTCAAAATGTTTTAAAAATTGTATCATGTAACTTTATCTTATCATTATGATATCACTGAAATGGGACAGCTGGGCAGCTCAGCGAATAAAGCACCAAGCCTGGAGTCAGGAAGACCTGAATTTAAATTTGACCTCAGATCCTCACTAAGTATGTGATCCTGGGCACATCACTTAACCCTGTTTGCCTCAGTTTCCTCATCTGTAAAATGAGCTGGAGAAGGAAATGGTAAACCACTCCAGTATCTGTGCCAAGAAAATCTAATACAGTGTCTCAAAGAATCATACACAACCAAAACAATGGAACAACAAAAATCAATGGAATACATAGCAACTCAAAGGGATCTTTTTGTCAAGTACAAATGTTCAAAAGTGAAAACCTCTCACCTTTCTTGCCAGGTATCATACATCTAGTAAGAGTCAGAAGTGTGTTTCAAAAGTCTATGGCTTCAGGTCTCTACTTAGCACTCTCATGTTTGTTGTGTTGCCATATATATTTCTAAGAAGTTTTGTCATATATTTTCTTGGCTCTCAGAAACAAAGTTTATGACAAGTGTTTACATGTTCTCCCAACAATGGCATGTTAAAGAGATTTTCATAAAATGGAAAACAATTTCAAATATATGGATTCAGAAGAAATTGAATTAGTTATTGAGTTCTTGTTGAAATTCTCTACTTTCCAAAGAGATGAAATAAATGTGATAAAGTAATACTAAATATTTCAAAGTAAATTTGTGGAGGCACAGATTATTAGGTTTGTTTTATTTTTTGGCACATTCTTATCGATAGACACTAATATTCTCAGGTATGACTTTTTAAAATGCATCTGATTCATTTAATAAATCCTTTAAAAGTGCCTACTATGTGCAAGGGATCATGTTAAGCCATGGGCAAAATTAACAAAGATCCAGTCCTCAAGAGGCTTACTATCTAATAAGGGAGTAATCTGTTGATATTTAAAGCCAAGCCATACTACAGTGAGCTGAGTTTTTCTGCATGTAAATGTAAACATATAAAAGTAGCACTATAATCTTTTTAAATTTTGAAATGCCACTGCTACTCTATTCTTTTTGCCCTTTTCCCTCCCCACCTCCAAAGTAGCCCTAAAACTGTGCCAAGTTCCTCTGCTGATGCAAAACATTCATTTATAGGATAGTTATCAATTCAGGTAACAAGTATTTATTAAGCATTTATTATGTGTCATTAGAGATGCAAAAATGAAAATGACACAGTTCTTATCCTCATGAAGCTTATATTCTACCATCAGAGACAAGATATACACATATAAATATATGTAAAATATAAGGAAATTGACTGGACCTGTGATTTTTGTCACCATAAAGAACTGTCAGGCAAGAAAAACTTCCTCCACCAATGCAAATTGGTACCTTCCTGATAATTTACAGTCTTAAAGAACTGTCTGAAGCACTGAGAGGTTAAGCAACTTGCTCAGTGAATACAAACAGTATATATCAATGGTAAGACAAGCTCCAAAGCTGTTCTACATCCACTATGCCATTCTGCCTTTTATATACAAACAAAATAAACACAAAGTAAAATTTTTGGCAGAAGGCACTAACTAGGCAAGTCTGCCTAACTGAAGCAATAGGATATCCCGGGAGAGAGACAGAAGGCAATTTATGCCAAAGTCAAATTACCTTAATCACTACCTTATCTTTTTTCATATCTAAATAGAAACATCCCAGGACTCTGGCTCTAAGAACCTTACAAACAGTAATGCTCTCAAGACCATTAGATCTGCTTCACTGCCACCAATGTGGGGTATATTTATCATAGAAAAGGGGACTCATTTTTCTCATCACCAGCATACCAGCTGTTAACCAACTGCCACTAAGAGGTAAGTGCAAGAGCTTCTCTGGAATGGTGGCACCCCTCCCTGTCTATGAGACTTGCTTCCATCACAGCCCTTGCAGACATTATTCCAGAAGCAACCAGAGATGTGATCTGGCCCCTGCTTCTTTGGATATTGAAGTCACAACTACTGAAGACCCCAGCAAAGAAAAATTTTGTTACCAAAGGCAAGAACTTTAGTGACTAGAAAGATGGTGATATCATTGACAGAATAGGAAAACTGGGAAAAAAAAAAAAAAAAGAATGGGCTTAAGGGAAAAGATAACTAGTTCAATTTTGGAGAGGTGGAGTTTGAGATGTATAGAACATTCAACTGGAGAGGAGGGGAGAGGCCAACTTCTGGGTAGTAGGTCATCCACTATTTGGCTAGGTTGGTCTTTCTATTACAGACTGACTATTGGCTAACATCATACATTAACTCTATCAAGATATTGAGGCAACCTGGTATAGACAAAAATTTAACAGAAATCAGGTTTAAACCTTAGGTCTGTTTTGTTTTCATAACTTTCATAAGGTCATATATGACCTTAGCAAAGCCATTTTTAACCTCTCTGGGCTTGTTTCTCATAAAAAACTCATAAAAAAGAAGGGAGGGAATAGACTAAAATAATTGCTACAGCAGGTCTTCAACAGCAAAATAAATGATAATACAAAATAATAGATTATGTTTTCAGATGTTACATGTCTCATTTTTCCAACTATACTGGATAACCCTTGAAAGCAGGGTCTTAATACATCACTTTGGTATGTTAGCATGTCCCTTTAAGCAAAGGGTATAGGGTGTTCAACAAACATTACCTAAATGATTAACTATTGCTATACTCACAGAAAATTCTCATAGAGCATTTTGAGTTCTACAGAGGAAAGATACTAAATAAATCTCAGTAATTAAATAAGTTAATATACAGACAATAAGCCTGGGTGGCTGTTCCTAAATTTACCTTCAATCTACCCTTTTCTGGTAAAACCTATTAAATTTACTAATGGCCCTAACTAAATGTACACAGACTGGAAGATTTATTCTATTTCTCCTGCTCTAAACATCCACAATTACAACCAAGAATCCACTTAGAAAACTCATTTCTTTTACTGACTAAGCTGCTCTCATGCATTAATACCAAACTTGGACTTTTTTCAGTACCTCGTCTGAAACCATTATAAAATGAAAATCTAAAGATTAATATTCTGCTCACTGCTTAAGAGAGATGAAAAATGGGTTTCTTTCCCCTTTTATTTATTTACTTTTACAGTTAGTCTGTAAACATGCCCAAAAAGCATTCAGAAAGTACTATATGCTACCATTAGGAAAATTCCATTGGAAATAGAACCTTTTCAGAGGTCTGATTTTCTGCATGCTAAACTTTTAACTACCTTATTTTTCCATTAATATAACCAATAATATAATATTTTCCAAATAACATAATTCAAATAATCCAATAATAATAATTCCCAACCACAGTAACACTTTTCAGGATAGAAAAACATTAACTTCCCAGGAATCATCCAGGCAAAAAGTATATTGGGTTGTTGGAATACAAAGTGGAGATGGAGATGTCACATATTTTTTTACTTTGATTTTTTCATTTAGTCTAGATTTCAGAGTTTGGAAATAATAGGAAGCAGGATTTTTTTTTTTTTTACATAATGAATTATGAGGATTTTTGTTTTTAAAAAAAGTATGTTCTTTTTCTTCTTTGCCCAAATTGAGATAGTTTATGAAGTCTAATCCTTACATTTGAAGTAAAAAGATTGTTTCTTCAAAAAAAAAAAATCCCCCCTCCCAAATCCAGGTTTTACACACTCCTTTGCAAGTGCAGACACAATGAAGAGAAGAAAAGTCCTAAATTTCATTTAAAGCTCTGCTAAATTTGTGTATAGTATGAAAAGTATTAAACATCATTTACTAAATAGTTCCCAAATACATTTCTGGATCTTCATGATTAATTGTTGTTAAAAACATTAAACAAGTAAAATCTTCCTTCCATTGCTCACTCCCCCTTTCTACCCAAATTCTACTTCTTATAGAAGGAATGAACCATGACATTCCCTTATATGTGCAAACTTCACTCATTTTGAAGGTAATTTATGTTATATTTTTATGTACTGCCTGAGGAAGCTACAAATCAATCTCTGATGTGCTCTTTCAATTCCATTCAACAAACATTTATAAAGCAGCTACTATGTGCTGGGTGCACAGAAAAGTAAACCAAAATTTAAGTTCCTGCCATTCAGAAGGAAAATGAATATATATAGATAAGTAAATATAAAACATGGACAGAATAATGATTACAGTGACTAAACTAGTAAAGTTCACTAGTAATGGGGCTGTGGTTAGGAAACACCCTCTAAAATGCAATTTAGCATCTCTTACATCTTACAGTCTTTTGAGAGTTGCCCAAAGTGGTGGAATCAAGCTCAACTAGAAATGAGGGCTACTAACAATATATAAGGATCCCTGAAAGTTAAAACCCCTTTTATTTATCTTCTTCCCTAAACTGCTGCACAGGAAAGCCCTGTTCTTTCTCTACTTGCCTACTCCTTTTTACTCCCATTATCTCTGATAGGTAGAAAGGACTAGGAGGTGAAGAGATTCAATTCCATTTGCTGTAGCCACTTCATCCAGAAATTGGAAATCTTGTTCCTTTTCAATGTGTTCCTACCTGTGTTACTTTGAAGTGTCTAGTAAAGCATAAGACCATTAACTATCATTATTGTCCAAGCCTGTTAAGTACAATGTTTGGGACTGAAGAAGGGGAATATAAATTAAAGGAGGACAGATTTTTCCCCCAAGTCTGGCTTGGGGTGTAGACAAGTAAAGAAAAAAAAATTATACATTTTTAGAGAAACTTGATCATACTCTTTCAGAAACCAAAAAGATTTTTTTCCCCTGAAAATATTCTATTTTTTCCAGTTACATGCAAAAATAAAATTTAACATTATATTTTTAAAAAATTTTAAATTCCAAATTTTCTCTTTCCCTCCCCTTCCAATGAAAAGGCAAGCAAGATAAATCATAAATGTGCAGAATTAGTCATGTTATAAAAGAAAGCACAGACCAAATTAAAAAAAATCAAGGGAAAGGTATTTTTAAAAGGTATATTCAATTTGTTTTCACATTCCATCAGTTCTTTCCTCAGAGAGATTCTTAAGGAAATGATCATGGAGCTGTATAAGAGATTAGTACAGGTTGTATCAAGACATATAGGGTGCTTGCTAGTACACTTGTATTCAAGTGCCCTCTTTGGAACATGCTTTTGTAGTATTAGAACACTCCTCTTAACCATACTCCCTACATACATCCATACATGATTCTCTAGTCCTTTTTATATATGGGAATGACATCCCTCCCTGCCAAAACACCCAGATAGAAGAACAAGGAATACTAACAACAGGTAGAGTCAGAAAAAGCCTTTTGGCTTTTGGTGACAGTAGAACTGAACTCCCTATAGAATCCTATGGATTCCTATCAATCAATAAGCATTTAAGTTCTTACTAAATGCCAGGTACTGTGAGAGGCAGCAGTGAAGAAAGAGAATAGGTATGGCATACTGCCCTATTCAAAGAAATGGAAACAGGGAAGAAAATGTCATCAAAGGAAATTAAATAGGTTAACTTAGCTGCTCAGATTAGTGCTAAGAGGCCAGATGACTTGATAAAAATTATCTTTACCCCTGTTACAAATATATATAATCAAGCAAAACAGATTCTCCATTGCCCATGACCAAGAAAAACATGTCTCCCTTTTCAATGAGTTAAGCAACTATCAAGAGGTAGGTATATGTGTCATTATGAATCCTCTATGATCATGGATAGTTATTTTGTTGACCAGAGTTTTAAAGTCTTTTATAATTGAAACTATTGTCTTAATAAAGAAGCCGTAACAACAGCTTTATTGGAAAAAATAAAAATAGAGAAAAAAATTTACTTTTTCTTTGATTGAAATAATTATCTCAAATTTCTACCTCACTGAGCATGTGTAGACATGAAAACTGTGTTGTTTGGTAAAGATTACAATTCATATGATTTATCAAATGTTAGTGTTATACTTATTAGAACTGTAAGACTACTTCAAACACTAATTTGCACTGGTTACAATAATTAAAAGTTGTTATATCATGAAAAAGATGCTTTTATAAAAATGACAGTTTGTTCTCAAGACTAAATCACAAATTCAGAATATAAAAGGAATTGGATTCATGAATATACTTTATTATTTATTCTTAAGGATGGAAGCAAAAATAGGGTGGAGTAACAATCAGTATAAAGTGCAGAACCTACTTTTACAGATCCCACCAGGCTTCTAGTTCCAGAGGCTGTCCATTAAAACACATTGTCCAACTCAACAGGACTCTGGTGACCCACAGAAACAGTTCTACACTTTTTCTAATGATAACAGCAGACAAACATATCAAGTTTAAAATATACAATAAATAAATCCATTTTGTGCCATAGTAGATATCTTATTGCCAATTCACAGTTAAAACAAATTTTATTTTATATGCAATGAAGTGAATGATTTTGGTGAACTATGTAAAATTATAAATATATTTCATCTTTCCCTAATTTTGGTCAAATGAGCAAATTAAAAATGTTTAGATATCAGGGAGCATGTATTTAATGTTTTCTGACTTAAAAAAAGAAAAATAAAGAAAAGGACATTGCTAAATTTTACCACACTCCTTCAGCTTTCTGTTCACTAGGTCAGGGAGAGGATAAGGGAAGAGAAATAAGAGAAGCAGCATTCCTAATAAGATAAGATGAATTAAATGATGTATACACAAGGACAATATTTTCCAAATACAATGGCCCCCAAAGAGTGTGTGTATGTGCATGCTAATCATGCCCTTTGTATACAAACTCCTTAGCCAATTTGAATTCAGGATACCCAGAAGTATATATTCTAATTCTATCAGGCTTCGGAATTATTTCTCACATTGTTACATACTATGCAGGCAAAAAAGAACCTTTTGGTTACATAGGAATGGTGTGAGCAATAATATCCATTGGCTTCCTAGGCTTCATTGTATGAGCTCACCATATATTCATTAAAGATCATTGTGCTTAAATTATATAGAATCAGAAATCTATCATCATTGTACCCTTCTAGTTATGGAGAAAAGACTTACAGTTATTTATATGATATACAAATAAATTGGTTAGAAGTTTTATCATTAGAATGATAAAATACTGAATGCAACATTTTTCCTAAATGGAAGGGATCTATTTGTTTGCCTGTGAAGTTACTTTGGCTTATGATTATATTGCAACAATTTATATCTCGCCAAAATACATTTTCTATTGTTTCAGAGTTTGTTTTGTTTTGTTGGCAGTACAAACACAACTACATATTTTCAAGAATCTCATCACCTCTTCTTTTCTTTCTTAAAGAGAACATTATACTGTGCATGAAGAGAAAAGATACCCAACTAAGCAGAAGAAAAGCTTTCTTAAAGGCTTGTAGAGAGTTACATGAACTGATGCTAAGTGGAGTAAGTAGAACCAAGAGAATACTGCATACAGCAACAACAAAATGATCAATTTTAATGGATGTGACGGTTTTCAATAGTAAGGTGATTCAGATCAGTTTCCATAGTCTTGTGATGGAGAGAGCCATCTGCACCCAGAGAGAGGCTATGGGGACTGACTGTGGTTTAGAACATAGTTTTTTCACCCTTTTATTGTTTTTTGCTTGCATTTTTTTTTATTTTTTTCCTTTTGATCTGATTTTTCTTGTGCAGCATGATAATTGTGAAAATAGAAGAATTGCATATGTCATCTAAGGGAGGGGGTGAAGGAAAGGAGGGAAAAAAATATGGAACACAAGGTTTTGTATGGTGAATGTTGAAAACTATCTATGCATATATTTTTAAAAATAAAAAGCTTTAAAATAATTTTAAAAAATTAAAAAAGAAAGGTTTCTAGCTTTCATTAACTGTGGCACATTACGTATTTAAAGATAAGTTATAATTTTCAGCCTTGCTGTAGAAATACTTAAATATGGTTCTGGATTATGATCAACAAAATAAGTGTTTTTAAAATGATTATGCAGAATTCTTTTAAAATGGTAAAAATTCTTGTTAAAATGGCTTGGTTGAGAACTAGAGTTTCTGTCCTATAATAAGTCTCACATTCAATTTTAACTTTTCCTGGAAATTATGTCTATTCCTATTTTTTTTTATTATAGTAACTTTTTATTGACAGAATCCATGCCAGGGTAATTTTTTTTTGCAACATTTATCCCTTGCACTCACTTCTGTTCCGATTTTTCCCTCCCACTCTTCACCCCCTCCCCTAGATGGCAAGCAGTCTATTCCTATTTTTTTTTAAAAAAAGTATATATCTAGGTTCAAATTCTCTAAAGAATTTTTATTATGAATTTGAAATTGGCATATTGATCATCTTTTCAAACTATGTTTTATATCATCTAAAACCTTGAGGTTCCAGTTAACATGTAAATTCTAAATTAAAACCACATCATTTGTTCATTGCATTGATCAGAGTGGTCTGACCTTTGAGATCTTTTGGTGTCTGGTACTAAAACTTGGGATTCTCTTTTGTCCCCAGCAATACCCAATTCATAAAGAGGAATGCTTTCTTTTGTCTTTTAGATTGCACTATATATTATGCATTCTAATAACCTGATTTAATTTACAGTGTAAAAAAAGGTAATTAAAAACATATGCTGGCTTAATTTATTTTTGTCTTGTGCTATCATGTCAGTCTTCAAAGGCAAGGGAGACCAATATGCACACTTAAATGGGTGTTAATTTCATAATTTAGTTATAATTTACACTTCTTATCAGCTAATTGAAGTTCTGTTTCTATAGCATATAAAAGGACATTTAGTAGACTCTTCTAAAAAGACTATCTCCAACTAAATGATAGCATCTGAAAACCCACTGAAATTGCCAAGTTGCTAAGAGCTATACTTCTAAAACCTAAAGAGTTGGAACTGTTATGATGTATGATAATCAGCTTCTATATATTTCACAGAGCATTTCACTGATTTCTTGAAACATGACATTTAGGTTCCTTTTTTGGTTATGGCTTTCATGTGATCCCAGTGATTCTTAAATTATCTCTCCTTGACCTGTTTTCCAAGTCAATTGTCTTTTCTATTAGATACCAAATATCTGAGCACGGTCTCTTGACTTTATTTTAATTTTCTTGCTGTCTCAAAATTATTAACTTACATTTTGAAAATTCTAGTTTTGCGGGAATTTGTTGCCTTAGCAAGATTTTGTATCTCTTTTATCAAGCTGTTAATCCTCTTTCTAATTCTCTCTTCCATAATTCTCATTGGTTTTCCAATATTTTTTCTCTACCACTCTCATTAATAAAATAATTTTAAACTCTTAAAAAAGTCTTGTTTTATGACATCCAGGAATTTTAATTGAACTTGTCCTCAAACTGGGTTTGTTTTATTTTGTTTGGTTTTGTTGTCATTGTTATTACTGTTTTGTTGAGGGTTTGCTTATAGACATTTAGAAAACTTCTCAGAATTTCTAGAATCAAAGGACAGAATAAAATAGAAAGAACTTAATTGAACTTGTCCTCAAACTGTGGGTTTGTTTTATTTTGTTTGGTTTTGTTGTCATTGTTATTACTGTTTTGTTGAGGGTTTGCTTATAGACGTTTAGAAAACTTCTCAGAATTTCTAGAATCAAAGGACAGAATAAAATAGAAAGAACTTCCTGATCATCTCCTGAAAGAAACTCTAAGATGAAAACTACCAGGAATGTTATCACCAAAGTTCAGTTACTGGTTCAAAATAAAAACACTATAAACAGCCAAGAAGGAAAGAATAGTACCAAGGAGTTATGGTCAGGATCACGCATAATTTAGCAAACCTTCACTGTAAAGGAATAGGTAGTTTGGGATACAATATTCCAGAAGGTAAAGGTTATAGGAATATAACCAAGACTCAGAAAAATGGCATATAATCACACAAGGGAAAAATGGATCTTTAATTAAACAGAAAACTTCCAAGCATTCCTGGTGTTCAGAAACTATGAAACATTTAATCAGGAGACATGAGAAACATAAAAAGATAAACATGAACAAGTAATCATAAAGGACTATGATAACCTATTTACATTCTAATATGGAGAGATGATGTATTTGTCTCCTCAAAATCCTTTCACAATGAGGAGTCAGAAAGGGAGTCTTATTAATAAGAAAATTTCTGAGAGTGCTTTTGTTATATTTTGACGATCCTAAAGAAAGCATAAAAAGTATGGAGATATATTAGGAGGAAAAGTAAGAATAAATTATTTCACATAATTAAGGTTATGGAAGAAGATACAAAGAGGAAAGGGTTAGTGAGTGGGCATCATATGAACTTCCTTTCTTCTGATTAGTCAAAAGAGGGGAAAATACATATCTATACATTGGGTACAGGTACACATTTGTGTGTATGTGTGTACAGGTACACTCAACAGAGAAAGAAGAGGAGTGAGAAAGAAAAATAAAGAGTTAGTTTTAAGTAAAGCAAACTAACTATAGAAGGTAGATTGCAAAAAATAGTTTAAAAGAAAGAAAGGATAAGAACTTTTGATTGGGCTTCAGATGGGGGAAATAGAAGGGCAGGAAAACAGAAGCAGAACCACAATAACATGGTGTGAAGTACACACATTCCTCTCTTATCACCTTCTTTCTAAAGAGGAGGCAGGAAACAAAGGGAAGGAAAAGTATAAGAAAATAGGTTAAAAGAAAATACAAAATTAACTATTATAACTGTGAATATGAATGGAATGAACTCAGTCATTAAATGGAAGAAGACAGTAGATTGGCTTAGAAAGCAAAATCCAACATATTCTTTACAAATTGAAACAGAAAGAACAGTTAAAATAAAGGGTTAGAGTTATATCAGTTATGCTTCAGTTAAAGTAAAAAAGGCAGAGATAGCAATCATGATTTCAAACAAAGCAATAGCAAAAACAGACCTATAAAAGAGATAAAGAAGGAAATGTATTTTACTAAAAAATACCATATCAACTCCTACCAACTCCTGCTGTGATGGTGGTCAGACTCTTGACTTCAGGGGTCTCATCTATAAAAGGGGAGCACGGTCTGGATGATCTCTAAGGTATTATTCAATTTATTCACATGCCAAACCCATGCTCAATCCACAAATATAGGACCCTGAACTCATGCCAGGCTTTATATTCATGAAGAAAGGGGAGTCTAGGGAATCCTGGACCAAAGTGACTGATCCAGACTGTACTCTAGAATTTTTTTAACATTCTGAAATCTCATCATGCTTCAATGTTTCATCCTGAAATCTAGATTACACCCCTGGATTTAACAAATTTTAAGTACTCTCTGCCTCTATGGGCCACCCTGTCCTTCCAGGATCTATGTTTAAGAAAGGTACATACAAGCCATGTCTCATTCTGCTCCAGGTCATACTGTTGGGGCCTTCTACTACAGGCTCCTGTACCATTCTTGGTACTTTTGTAGGTCTAGCTGCCCATAGTGATTGCTTTTCAGCTGTCTTCTTTTTTTTTAAAATAAGTCCTGATAGAAATGTCTAAATGTAAATTTATATTTCTTTCTCAATCTGCTAATGTGATTTTCCTAAAGCAAATCATGCATTATTACTTAGAATAGAATGTGCTTGAATTGATAATATTTTAAAAGCTAAAAAAACCAAGATGGGGCCTATACATATTCACATGGCTTTCCTGAAAAAGAAACAAGTTTAGATGAGACTAAGTAACTAAGAGAAGAACAACTTTGGGGAAGATGAAAATGGGCATGCAAAAAAATCAAGCATAAACTAAAAGACTCCTAAATGCAACTTTGAGGAAACCATTTTATAAATTTCAACATGTTTTATACATGAGTTATTGCATAAATATTTCCCTATATTTGCACTTGAAGAATGAATTGGAGGGGAATAGCAGAGGGGAAGACTCCTCAAATGAGAACACTCATGTCTCCAAGATGGAATTACTTTCAATAGTCATCTACTTGACAGAATTATTTCAAAGCAAAACCATTCAATGAAATGAACAGAGTTCACCACACATTTCTCTCCTATAATCTTAAGACTTTCTTTCCCACAAATATATGCAGAATCCATGAGAAGACTGGTCACAGAATTCACAGCAATGAAGCATACCTATAGGGAAAACATGTGGACAAAGCAGATGTGAGAAGTACGATGACACCTGTGAGGCTACAAAACTGCTAATATAGACATAGTACTCCAGTAAACCTTGTTCTTAAGGTCTGCAATGGATGCTGCTTCACGGCTTGACTATAGTCACTTTCAGATTTAGCTGGAATCCCGGCTAGAACACTACAATATGCTTTCCCCAAAAAACCTAGGAGTAGCAAAAATTTCGGCTTTGGTGCTTGCCATTTCTTGAGTATGGTCCTAGCTCTGCATTCTGGATTCGACTTATCTCACCAACTTGCCCAACTTACAGCTGATCTCCCCTCCTTAATTAAGTTTTACATATATTTTTCCTGTAAGATGCAATTGCTCAGGGAGGGAGAAAAATGCAAGGCAAAATGCTAAAAGCAACATCAGGAAATAAAGTCTTCCTAATTGTCTTCCTTATTAACCACCAGAGCTGAGTCCCTTGAATTGGCTGATTTGCTTTTTAAAATATTGGCCCCAGGTATAGAACTGATCATCTCAGAGTCACACCACATTTTTCCCATGTGGTATTAGGTGTTTTCATCTAATGGCCAAAGACCTAAAATCCTCTCAAAGAGATTAAGAAACATCTTCATATCTTGTGATCAGATTCCTTACTTTGTACTTGTACATTTCTAACAGATATAAGTAAATGAAACATGTACACCATCTCCATGAGACATTCTCTGGCTTCTTGCTAAAGGACTGGTTAGTTTCTTAGCTTCTCTGATTGGGGGAAAGGTTTGATGTGATGGAGTATTTTTTTAGGTCATTAGGGCATATATGACTAAATGTTCCTGATTAGTCCCTTAATCCCCATGAAAGGGTGGGTAATTATGGTATGAGGCTAAAAATGTACTTAGGCCACTTCTAATAAAACATTTTTTTTTTTGCTAAAAGAATAGAGCAACTAGAGGCACCTGATTCACTGTCTGGCACTCCCCCCCACCATGAGGTAGGGTTTGTGTCAAAGAGGATTACTGAACAGAAAAAGCTGAATGCTTAGTAGGCTTGAAAGGGGGAAAAAACTCCTTTTCTTATTCCCTTTCCCTCTCTAAGTCCTTTGGGGACTTAGCTTCTCCTTTGGAATATCAATAAAGGAGAGGATCTCTCTCCCCTTCCTTTCTAGGCAAAAATGGCAAAATATATGAAATTAAAAGTATGTGTTTAATCGAGATGCACCTAAAATTGGGCCTCAAATCCTTAGTGGACTCTTTGTCTTCTTTGTTCTTAATCACAAGTGAAACAAAAGCAATCCTGAGATGGATGTTTCTTGACATGACAGCAAACTTATGAGTTTTAAAATTAGATGCTTTTGATGAGGTGTCAATTATCCAGCAGAAGGCAACTTCTGCCACAATTTCTCAAAGGAGAAGATATAGAGTTTTCCTGAAGATGCAGACATTCTGAACTACATAAATAGTACAAAGTCAGGTAAAGGTGTACTGTGCAGTAGCCCCTTAAACCCTTAAACACTTAAAAAAGTTATTTCAGGAATGATGGTTGTTCTGCTGTTTTAAGCAGCCATCAATATGTGAGTATCAATCGTGGAGATTTGTGTCTACTTCTTTTGTGGCAGAAGAAATGAATGGCCACCCTTTAGTTCATCTATTTTGTGCATTACCTTTCTAAAAAGGTCCCTGGTAATCCCTTTTGGGAGATCACAGACCTGAGCCAAATCTAGGCATTGCAGAGTTTTCCTCAGTTGTAAGCACCACAGTCCTTCTAGTCCTCTAGGTCCATAACATCAGGGTAATCACTGGGTGAAAATGTCCCAGTGCTTCCAATAACCATCAGTGGCCAAGGCCTTTGATTTCTGCCTCTCCTCATTCCCACATCCCCTTCTCTTTACTTAACACAGTCAATACACTAGCATTATATCTCATCATTTCTTACCTGCACTATTTTAATTAACCTCTTATTTGACTTCTCTTCTCCTTTATCTCCTTCTTGTCTTTCTTCTCTCCTCCCTTTTTTCATCCCTTCCCTCCTCTTCATCTCTATCATTCAAACAGCTACAAAATAAACCACCCGAAAATAACAGGTTTAACCATGTTAAAACTTCTCCCTTACTCAAAAATTTTCAGTGACTAATAATTGTCTCTAGGACAAAATACAAAATGTTTGGTGTGGCATTTAAGTCTCCAGGATCTGGCTCCAACTTATCTTTCCAGCCTTACTTCATGATATTCCTCTTCATATATTCTGTACTCCAGTCAAACAACATTCTTTTTCTTTGTACATTGCCATGTACATGCTTTTTAATGTGCTTTAATTTTTAATGTGCTTTTAATTTTGCATCTGCTTTTCATAATCCTTGTTTTTCTCCATTCAAGTATAATGTAAACCTGACTAGTAAAAAACAAAGTAACTTTAATTTTCTAATTATCTTTCCTTCTAAAACCATTAATTGTCTAATATTAAAAAATATAACTAAGAAAAGTACTGGATTTGGCGCTAAAGAACTTGGGTTCATAGAACCTAATTTCTATGTGAAAAAGATCGGTAGTATAGGCTACTCAGATTTTAATTTAGTTACTACACTGCAATGGAATTTAAATTTATATTCCAATATTTCTTGGGTGTAGTATCCATAAGAACTTTGCAATCACTGATTAGCTGACTCAATCTTATGGAAAAAAACACAACAAACTACCTTCTTATATACATGGATTGACAGTTTAAAAATAAAAAATATAGCATATTATCAAAAAGCAAACATTGTGGTAGGTCTTCTAAAACTTGCCACAATGTTTGCTTTTTGATGATATGCTATTTTTCTTTTTTCCCATTGTTTTATTGTTTTATATATTTATTTTCCCCCATTATACTAATTTTAATACACATTTCTTTATGAATCATTTTGGAAGAGAAAAATCAGAACAAAAGAGAAAAACCATAAGAGGAAAAAACAACAGAAGAAAAAGGGGGAAAAAAGTGAACATAACATTTATTGATTTGCATTCAGTCTCCACAGTTCTCTCTCTGGATGAAGATGGCCATTTTCGATTCAGAGTTTATTGGTATTACCCTGGATCACTGAATTGCTTAGAAGAACCAAGTTTTTCATAGTTGATCATCCCACAGTCTTGCTGTTATTATGTACAATGCTGGTTTCACTCAGCATCAGTTCATGTAAATCTTCCAGGTCTTTCTAAAATCAATCTTGTTCATCATTTTTTATAAAACAATAATATTCCATTACTTTCATATATCATAACTTATTTAGCAATTCCCCAATTGATGGGCATCTACTCATTTTCCATTTCTTTGGCACCACAAAAACAGTTGCTACAAACATTTTTGCCCATATGGGTCCTTTTCCCACCTTTATGATTTCCTTGGGATACTAACCCAGGTAGTGGCACTGCTAGATCAAAGATATGCACAGTTTTATAGCCCTTCGAGCATAGTTCCAAATTGCTTTCCAGAATGTTTGGATCATTTCACATCTCCACTAACAATGCATTAGTGTCTCCGTTTTCCCACATCCCTTCCAATACTTGTCAATACCTTTTCCTGTCATTTTAGCCAATCTGAGAGGTATGAAGTGGTACCTCAGAGTTATTCTAATTTGTATTTCTCTAAATAATAGTGATTTAGAGCATTTTTATATGACTATAGATGGCTTTAATTTCATCATTTGAAAATTGTTCATATCCTTTGATCATTTATCAATTAGGGAAAAATATTTTGCTATTTTTTTCAATCCTCCACCGACTTTCTGGAAAAGTCAATGGAAAAAAAAAAAAGCCTTAAACATCAGTTTAAACTCTTTAACTCATCTAAATGAAAAAGCAATAACTACATGCATAGATTTGAAATACTTTTTTTGTTATCATTGTTTTATTATGAGTTTTGTATACAAAAACTAAAGATTTATCAAAACGACATAATTTAGTTAACATGTCTACCAATGATCAGAAAAGCTAAACATCATTTTATTTTTTTTCTAGTTTAGTTTTTTTTATTAAAGTTTTTTATTTTTCAAAACATATGCATGGAAAATTCTTCAACATTAGCCCTTGCAAAACCTTGTGTTCCAATTTCCCCCCCCCTACCCCCATGCCTTCCCCTAGATGTCAAGTAGTTCAATACATAAACATCATCTTAAAAAGTCATTAATATTAGAGTTCTGTGTCTTTGCCCAAAGAAATAAGGTAAGCTGTTAAATATCCTGATAACAAATTATCAATAATAATCCTAAACTTTGGATAGCTTCATGAAGTTTTGATATGACTAGAAAATGAACAAAAGTTTCAATGGCAGTTCACATATCAGAGGGAAAAATTGCACAACAGAGAATGTATCTATCAAACATCACTTTTTGATTAGAGGTCATATAGGAAGGCCTGTTTGAAAATCGGAGATTAATGGAATAAGAAATTAAAGCATAGTTTATTCCACAGATGACTGGAATACAATGTAGGAGCAGGTCAAATCTGTTTAACCCCCAAGTGATTACACATAATTTTTACTTTCAAGCCAGCCCTGAGTATCAAATATAAAATTGAAAGGTTGGCAGGGTTTTACCCAAAACTATTGCAGAAAAATTACTCATTTCTGACATGGGATTGGAGAAATCAATTATAAAAATAGAAAGCTGCATGTAGCCATGTTATTCAAGACAGCAGAAAGAAGCAAGTTTATTTCTCAAAAGGATAAGAAGGAATTTGCCTTTAAAATTAAAAAAAAAAAAAGCTATCTGTAGAAACTAGAGGGAAAACTAATGTTTTAATATTGTTATAAACTAAGGGTCATGTTTCTAAGACTAGCTCTCTGTAATGACTCGAGTTCTCTCTGCTAGAACCCAGTTGAACTAACATATATTATTTTATAATGTTAACATAATTAACAGCTGTCTTAATAAATGTGTATTCTTTCATACAGTTGGTTTAAAAGTAAAAACAAAACTGGCAGTCATAATATTGTGGTTTTTACAATATAATAAAACAAGGTGCTAACTGTTGCCAATAGCCATAAAGAAGGCACCAGCCTTTCAACCATTCTGGGGCAAGTGGGAGTTGACAAATAAAACCTGGGAAAAGTAGAGCTTATTTGCTGATGGTTATAGTATGGCATATTATTCTGCTATTGTCAAATGTGTTACAGAATCACAATTTTTGAGAACTGGACAAAACTTCACCAGCAATCCAGTTCAAACCCAAAATGAAATGAATTACTATTATGTCATATATCTCATAAATAGTCCTCTGACCTCTGCCTGAAAAAAAAAATCTGAAGTTGTCACCATTAACAGAGACAACCCATTTCACTTTTGGCAACTTCTTTTCCTTGATTTTCAATCCAGATTTGACTCATTGCAACTTTAATACATTGCTTCTGATTCTGCTAATCTTTCTTCCTCATGGTAGTACTTCAAAAATACCTGAAGGCAGTGTCAGATTTTCCCCGAATTTTCTCAACAGTCAACAAGTACTTATTAAAGTACACCACCATACTTAGTAATAGCACTACATTAAGTGCCAGAAAACTAGACAGTATATTTTCTCAAAATGATCCTCTTATGACTGAGACTATGTTACTACTCTGGTTGTTCTCCCCTGGGCACTTCCCAGCTTGTCAATGTTTTTCTTCAACTGTGCCACCTTAACATGAAACTCCAGGTGAGGTCTGATGAAAGTAAAGAATAATGGGACTGTCTCTTACCTATATTTAGAAGCTATCTGGTCTAAGATGGCATTAGGATTTTTGGTTGCCACATGATACTGCTGACATATTCAGCTTAGGGTCAACCAAAATCTTACTTTTTTACTCCTGAGCTGCTGTCTAATGCTTTTTTTTTTTTTACTTGTAGCTATGAAATTGATTTCTTTTGTGCCTAACTGTAAGACTTTCCATTTATCCTTACTGAATTTCACCTAATTATTCAGCCCCATGGCCTAATGAGTCTTGATCTTTTTGGATTCCAACTCTAATATCCATTGCATTAACTCTCCTCCCCAGCTTTGTGTTATTTGCCAATTTGATGGCACATTTGTTATAATTTTTGTCTTTATCCAACTCAGTGATAAAAATGTTGAACAGACCAAGATCAAGTCCAGACACCGGGGTATTGCACTGGAGATTTCCTATCATTGTGACAATTTGCCATTAATAACTCACTAATTCCTTTTTTATTCTGGCTATCTAATTAGTCCTGAATCCATATAATAGTATTATCATTTAGTCCTTTATTTTTCACCTTTTCCATAAAAATAGCATTAGATACCTATCAAAATCTGTGTTAAAATCTAGGTAAAACATTCATATCTTTGAATTCTTCAGAGATCATCCCTAGTCAAGTGGCAAATGCTTGTAGTGAGAACGTTAGGTTTGGTGCTTCTCTTGATAGCAATACTTAGGACAGAATAATACTGTCTGTGTGGCTATACCTATTAAAGAACTTTATACAATTTTAATAATTCATGGGAGACACCTTGTAGGAAGAAGTCTTTAAGTTTGCAAAAAAGCAACAAAGTTTGCTTCAACACAACAAAATAAAAACAAACTAAATATTTATAATTATGTTGTTGCTGTTCAAAAAATATTGCTTTGTATAAAATGCTAACTGGTATTTACAGATAGCAGAAAAATGCCTGTCTGGCTAACAGTTCTGAAATTTAATCTTGTAGTCCAGCATTTTCCCAAGTAACTTGATTCTGAACCCTCTAGGACTTGAAGTACATTTATGTAATACAAAATTTCATAATCATTGCTAAAGAGGACCACTGTGGGAGGAGGGAGTACATTACAAAGGGCTAGAATTACAACATTGTACTGGTGTCTGAAAACTAACCCTAAGGTAGAGATAAGGGTTGTAATGTTGCTAAACCTTCTGGGAGAGGGAAGCAAGGGGAGAAGAGGACCCATTTTAGAGAAAGACATATTGTGTAGTGAGACCATAAATGGCATGTTGTCTTGAGATATATATATATAGTTCTGGCTAAGGGCAGACCTTCCTGTCCCAAACTTTTCTTTTGAAGATGTTCAGTGGGAGTTGCTAGTAATCTAGTGCCATGCTATACTTCTTGAGCACAGAATATCAATTATACAATATTGATTGATGTTTTGGTGACATGAACAGAATTTTAGTATAGAACAGAAGGAAAATTTAAAATACATTGCAACATTCATTGATTATCATTAAAAAGATAAAATGAAAAATGCAGATATAATAATGCTCAGACATTGACCACCTTTTCCTTCCTTCCCCTCTCTCTCCTTCTCCCTCTCCCTGTATCTCCTTCTCTTCCTCTTTTCCTCCTCCCCTCTCTCTTTTCTCTCTCAATCTCTCTCTCTCTCTCTCTCTCTCTCTCTCTCTCTCTCTCTCTCCCCCCCCCCCCCCCCCCCCCCCCCCCCCCCCCTCCTTCCCTCTCCCCTCTCCTTTCAAAAAATGAACTGGTCAAGCAAAAGGAAATACTAGAGAGATTCAATATCACTCCATTTCTGGCAATGTGAATTAATGGCTAATTGTCTCAATGATAGGAGATTTCCAGTACAGAACCTCAATATCTGGGCTTGATCTTAGGCTGTTCAACATTTTTATCACTGAATTGGGTAAAAACAAAAATGGCAGACTCCATTTCTAAAGATGTGAATTTATTCACATGTAGTACAGACTTAAAGAAATGATGACAGCTTATGGATACCAAATAATATCCAAATTAGACAAGATATATACGTCAAATGTAGTCCTAGGACATACCAGTAGCATTTTGCATTGAGAGAATATTTTTCTCCCAAGAAGCTTAACATAGCTTCAGAGTCCGACAGAAATGGTAAACATTATATCAAATTTTTAAATAGGCAAAGTGCATGTTAAGATAGTTAAATGGGAATGAGGCAATTTAGTTCACATAACATAGATATCAGTGAAAGGGGGGAAAACAATGCTGTTATCTGAGTATAACCAACTGGGCTGAAAAACTGTAATCTTTCTCAATTTTTAGATTAAATATCCTTTGTTTTTTATGTCACTGAGGCTGATGCCCTCTCATCTTCTGATAACAAACAGATTATCAGTGGCATAAAATCAGGTCTTTGTGTGGAAGGTACTATGGCAAGGATAGAAATAATGATAGGTACTGCTAAATGTCAAACTACACAGATTGTAGAGAAGGTATTTCATAAATGAGAACTTTCAATAATAGTAATTTTTGGAACTATGAGAATGAACTAGAATATTAAAAAGAACAATGGCTTTAAGCAAACTACATAAAAATATGTAGTTTTATTTTGAGAATAAAAAAATTCTCAAATCCTGGCTTGGAATGTAGCTGAGCAGAAACAGAAAAATAAATAAAATACATCCTTTTCCTCTTCCATTGCCTAAGAGCAATGGTACTCCCATAGAAATAGAAGCTATCTACAGATCAAGAGGTTGCTAATGTCCACACTGACATGATATGGCAGCTTAAGTTGTCTACTTAAGAGGTCCCAAATCTGGAATTCTGACTATAGTTAACATGGTGCAGTTTCTAAGTCTGAACTGAGTACCTACCTATGTTTCTTTACAAAACCAACCTGTGGAATAATTATATATTGTATCATGCCAAATATATCATTAGAATTCAGGTTACACAAGGATTTTAATAATGTAACTTGTTTCTATTTAACTTGATAGTTTAAACTCACAAGTTAAAAAATTAGATGAAAATATCTATAATTTTAATTAATATTGATTTTGTTAATTTACTACTTGTTTATTTATAGTTAAAACCCTTCTTTAAACATCTACTATGTAGGGAATGCTAGATGCTGGAGAAGAAGGGAGGAGACAAAGTTGAGATATGAAGAAGTCCCTATTTTCATTGATCTCAGTCTAGTAAAAGGATAAACTGCAAACAAATAATATGGATGGAGCTGTGTTTTAATTGTTATGCCTTGGAGATAAAAGTGCATTTACATATTCTAACCCTGGGCAAACCTCTATAATCTATACAATCTACCCAACACATGGTAGAACTTGTTTTTGATCTTTTGCCATTTCTTGAGTATCAGTAGTGCTCAGGCTCCTCATTTGCTGTCCTTCCAATTCACCACATGACTGGTCCACCTTTTCTGAACATACATCAGATCAAAGAGCATAGGTTTAGAATTTAAAAGGGACCTTAGAGATCATTTAGACAGTTTCATTTATATAGGAGAAATTTAGACCCAAAGATACTAAGTGAATACACACACACACACACACACACACACATCAATCATATTAATAGTACTAACACACCCAGGATTTGAACCCTATTCCTTTTGCTCTAAATCAAGCATTCTATTCACAGCTCCATTTGCTATACTTTTCCTCAATGATTACACAATTTCTTGTTCATGTTATCAGACATCATAACTGAAGTCGTGCATTCTCTAAATATTTTTCCATTGAATTCTCTTCTAAAATTTATTTATTTAATAATAGCTTTTTATTTTCAAAATACATGCAAAGATAGTTTTCAACATTTATCCCTACAAAATCTTGTGTTCTAGAGTTTTCTCCTTTCCTTCTCCCTCTCCCTCTCCTCTAGACAGCAAGCAATCCAATATAGGTCAAACGGGCAATTCTTCTAGACATATTTCAACATTGACATATTTCAACATTTACATGCTGCACAAGAAAAATCAGATCAAAAAGGGAAAAAATTGAGAAAGAAAAAAAAGCAAGCAAGCAACAACAAAAAAGGTGAAAATACTATGTTGTGATCCACACTCAATCCCCATGGTCTTCTCTCTGGAAGCAGATGGCTCTCTGCATCACAAATCCAATGGAAATGGCCTGAATCACCCCACTTGAAAGGAGCCAAGTCCATCACAGCTGATCATCCCCAAATATTTTTGTTCCTGTGTACAATGTTTACTTGGTTCTAGTCACTTCACTTACTATCAGTTTCCCCAGGCCTTTCTGAAATCATCCTGCTGATCATTTCTTATAGACCAAAAATATTCCACAATATATTCAGCCATTCCTTTACTGATGGGCATCCACTCAATTTTTAGTTCCTTGCAGTGCACTAAAAAGGGTTGTTACAAACATTTTTATACATATGGGTCCTTTTCCAATTTTTATTATCTCTCTGGAATGTAGACCCAGTATAGATACTGCTTGTTCAAAGGTTATCCTCCTTTAGATTCTTTACAGCTTCTCTGCATTTTCTTCATTACCTTAGGAGTTATACTTAATTTTAATATCTCCCTCTCTCTCTCCCTCCTTCTCTCCTTCTCTCTCTCTCTCTCATTTCTTTATAAGTTAGCTTTTACTGTGAAGATTACTAGGTGAATTTCTTTTGAGTAACAATGTGTCTAAATGAGGATTCCATGCAGTGTTCTCAGTCTTTGAACAGCACAGTATAAGTCTCAAATATGTGTATCTGAAAATCTCCACCATCTCTGAGAGCCTTTCATTTGGACTATACTTAGTACCAACTTGTGCAATAATGATAAACATACTTTTTCCTATGTTAAGCTTCACTCATTATTGATAAAAAGATTAGTAATATATTTTGTTATATTAGATAAATTTCTTTTTTTATACACTAAAAACATAGTACATCTTGTAATCATGATACTTTCCATCAGTTATGTGGCTGTGAAAAAGCAATCTGCTATAAAGAATTTTCTACAAATGCTTCCTTGTTACCCTTCTCATATGTATACTTTTAATGCAATCATAGAAATTGAGAAACAAGCATGCCGAATTGTAGTTGCTGACTGATAGACTCTTTCTATTTGGTAATAACGTGGCTCAAGATTTTTTTTCCCATTTATTTGGTATACTCTGCCTCATGATTTGGAATTGATCCCTGCATGCTTTCAAAATTTTGTTCCTTCATCTGGAACAAAGTTCCTCCTTGGTCATGACCATTCTTCCTGACCTCACAGTAAATGTCATTTGTATTTCTTCATGTGATGTTCTGGTTACTGAGGTAAGAATACAACTATCATTAATGATGGGTATATCTTGCTAGAGAAATGCTAACACATCTATTTGTTGATCTCCCAATTTTATTAAAAATGCTCTTTACATGATGTGATTTAGTTGGATCTCACATTTACTTGGATTTAGTTTAGAACGCTCTTTATCTCTTCTGCTTTTAGCTATTTTGTGAGATGGTATGCCATTCTCATTGTAGTCTTTATTCTGATAAATGACAATTTGATATTACAATTAAAAACTAAAAATCTCTAATAGAAATCAAAATTCATCTGTAAACTACCTTTTTTTAAATAGCCCAATGGGGCTTATAGCCCAATAAGAGAAGGACACACACAAAAAGGACTACCATAGAAAATTATATATAACTGTAAGGAATTTTCCATATATCAAAGAAATCTTCCTTTGTCAATTTCCACTCTAATTTTAATTCTATCCTCTGGAGCTAAGCAAAAGAAATCTAACAACTCTTTCAAATTACAATACTCAACACCAATTCTCTGCCTTTTTTCTGGAGCAGGGAGGAAACAGAGGGAGGAAGAGGCAAATGTTCAGCTAATAAGTGTCTTAGGCCAAAACTGAATTTAGGTCCTCCCAACTCCAGAAGTGATGTTCCCATCCACTGAACTACTTAGCTGCCTCCTGTGTCACTAGCTGTCCCATTTTCTAAATCCTTTTTTTCTGGATGGATATCCCCATGCCCATGAGTCTTTACATGGAATAGCTGTGAGTCATCATCTTCATCACTATTTTTTAAACATAATCTAGCTTTTTACTATTCTTACTCAAATTTAGCATTAAGAACTAGAAAAAATTTTCAGATGCAATCTGACAAGCACAAGATGACCATCTGTAACTGACTACATTTTGTACATTTTGTTTCCAAAATCACTCTAACATTCCATTACCCTTTGGGATGCACTGTTAAAATGGAAGACAATCCACTAAAATTCTCAAAAATTTAAAAAATATAATTATTTTATGCTTCTCTCATTTTGTACATGTGCAATTTATTTTTCAAATATAATCATTGAATTTGATATTTTTCTTTAACATAAGTCATCTTGTTAGGTTCAGCCCATTGTTCTAACCTATCCAAGATCACTTTGGAGAAGGTAAGAGAAAAACACAACCAAGAAGAGCAATGGAATCAAATTACTTTTTTAAATGAGGGAAGGAGAGGGAGAGACAGTGAGAAAGAAAGAGACATAGACAGAGACATACACAGCGAGCGAGCGAGAGAGAGAGAGAGAGAGAGAGAGAGAGAAAGAATGAGAGAGAGAGAGAGATTTTAACAGAATAGAGAGAATATTGGGTCTATAATAAAAAAGAGCTGAGTTTCAATCCTAGTTTTTTCACTATATTACCCTGGATAGAAAGAACACAACACTTGCTGGGCTCAGATTTATCACCTGTAAAATGAAAGACTTGAACTAGATGAACTCCTATATCCCTACAGTTATAGTCTTGTGACCCTATTTATTAAAATTAGTCAGACATTTTAGTATGGAGATTTAATTGAACCCTTAAACACAAAATTTTGGAACACCACTGCAATTTTTAATGATTAAGATCTGGAGAAAAACTGAGTTAACAATGAGTCTATATTTTTAAAAAATAATAATACAAATACAACTACTCCTCCCACCCTGGTCAACATTAATATCTCTAAGATTATTAAACCTCTACAGGAAACAGCAATATCACACAGCTTTCAGACTCTGATTCTCCACAGGGACACCTCTGATTTCTGATTGCACATAACTCTCTTATTCAATAAACTTCTTTGCACATTATAATCAAGTCCTTTTAATCAAAACTAATCATATTAGTAAATTAGGTAGTACTGAGAAAAATGCAGTTCATTATAATATTTTCTTTTAAGTGTGTTTTTAATCAGTTAAGGATCCAGGATTTAAAAAAAAATCAACAAATAGTCACTCCAATGAAATCTTGTTTTCTTTACATCTTTTAGTCAATTATGTGATGGTAAAGATGTGCTTACTTTGGACTATGACTCCTGAAAGTCTACCTTTTCCCTACTAATACTCAAGTCACTAATGTCCTTAATATATGTGTATATGGTTCTCATAAAAGTTTTATAGGCTTGGGAAAGTAAGCATGCATTCCCCAGATTTTCAGTTGGATCCCTAAAGTGAATTTTTGGAAGAATGTGAATAAGAGTTGCATAAGATAATCAGGAATGGAAGGGCTGCAACCTGGGGAGGAAAAAAATCTAAATTGATGTGATCACAGATCTATTTGAGTATCTGAGATGCAGGTAGGCTTTTAGGAAGAAAGTAACAAATTTTCACAAGTTAGCAATTTTTTGAAAAACAGAATGGACTTTGACCTAATAGGAACAGAAAAAAAAAAAAGTAAATCAGATTTTTATCAATTTCTATAAAGATACAGCTTTAAAAAAAATCCAAGGTTGGTATTTTTTAAATCGACTCATATATCAGTTAGCAGTTTCTAGATTTTTACAAAAATAAAAATTCATACAAATTCTAAATTTTACAAAACAGAATTTTAGAAGTTCTGTTTTTAAAAGCTTAACATGTTGCTTTATGAACTTCTTATACTTTCAGATGGATTTTTAAAAGAGCATACTACATAATACTATCATTAAAATGATCTGAATGTTTGTTAATAATAATTATTCCCTAAATCCTTTTAAACATCAAATAATTATTACAACTTATAAATATTGTTTTGAAAAATTCAAGCCTGGGACCTAATCTGCATTAATTTCTTTAAAAATCCAATTAATTAATAAGTTGGTTTTTAATAAATTCATCTATCCATCCCAGTCAATATTTAATTTATCTGCACTTATTAGTAATGTTTTTAGATTGCTTTCAACAACCCAGTGGTGACACTTGATTCTCCCCCTATTTTGAATCTTTCCCAAAGTAGGACAGTAAAGGTATTTTTTAAAAATATAAATCCTATTAAAATATGCAAGGTATCTCTCCGTGTGTTAGTGGGAAATTTATTTCACATCCCACACACTCAAAATTAAAAGATCATTCTACTTTTGAAGGCAACATGTCTTCTATACATAAATATGTCAATACCATGGGCAGTTTACATTGATATAATCAAGTCAAAAGCACCAGTCTTAATAGTTTGTCAACAAACACATCTAAACTGGTTGACCAATAATTTTTTTAATTACAGAGAAACTTCAGAATGGCTTTTTGTGTAGAACTATTTCATTTTTAAGTTACAGAATCAGGGTAAATGTTAATGATAAATAAGTGATCTTATTACAATTAATTTTCAAAAGAAAGGAAAGAAGAAAAGAAGGAAGGGAGGGAGGGGGCATTTATTAAAGATCCCATGTGGTCAGGCAGAGTAGGCTAATTTATAGATTTTTTTAAAAATGTGATTTTTTGCACTAGACCTGGGTGGCCGGTACTATTATTACTCCAATTATACAGTGGAGGAAACTGAAGCTAAGCAGGGGTCCTCAAACTATAGCCCCCAGGCCAAATGCAACAGCTAAGGACGATTATCCCCCTCACCCGGGGCTATGAAGTTTCTTTATTTAAAGGCCCACAAAACAAAATTTTTGTTTTTAACTATAGTCCGGCCCTCCAACAGTCTGAGGGACAGTGAACTGGCCCCCTATTTAAAAAGTTTGAGGATCCCTGGAAATGATTTAGCCAATGTCACACAACTAGTAAGTGTCTGGGCCTGAATTTGAATTCTGATCTTTCTAATCCTAGGCCCAGTCTTCTATTCACTGTACAACTTTACGGCCTTATAAATATTTAAGATAATTAGAAGCCAGCAAAGCAATATTCTCACCTCATTTTAAATTTAACTCAATTTCTATTTTCAAAAATGGATCACCTCCTAAAGTTTGGCAGGCATCTTTTTAGATATTCCCCAATTTTTCTTTATAACCTTCTGTAACACCTTAAGATTTCTTCACCAAAAGAGAAACAGTACTGTTATGTACCTTTAGGTTCACAATCAATTAATCTTTTTCAAAAACAAAAATCTATTTATATTTATAGTTTATTTAATCCTCACTAGAGTATTTTAAAAATCCTTTACAATTACATAGTATCCCTTTGCCAACTTTAATGCTACTTAAAAAATATTTGTTGTTCAGTCATTCAGTTGTGACTGACTCTTTGTGACCCTATGGACCAGAAGTTTTCTTGGCAAAGATACTGGAGTAGATTGCCATTTCCTTCTTCAGTGGATCAAGATAAACAGAAGATAGTGAGTTGGGAATCCAACTCTCTGGATCTGTTTTCCATTTGTAAAATGAGTTTTGAGTTAGATTATTTTTATAGTTCCTTCAAGCTCTAAATGTTATTACTGCATGATTAAAAATGTTAATTCTGATTGTATTAGAAGAGATTATCAACAAATACTATTTATTCTAAGTTTTTTTTTTTCTAAAGCTTGGAGAATCATGTTGCAAAGAATCCTACCAGATCACCAAGAAGCCTTCAAAATGATGCAGAATTACATTACATTAGGGCCATTTGTGTAAAAGAATATCCAAATATGAAGGCTAAAGAAGGAAATTGGAATTAATGTCATTGTCTCTGCTATTTTAGAGTTAGAAAATTTTATCATAATTTCAAAGAAAATTTTTTGACGACAAAAGAAATCCATATTAATGAAATATAACACAGTCTCTAATATCACAAAACAAATACCTTATTGGTATCAGCTATAGTTTACAATCTCAACAGTAATCTGTTTCTTGATCTTCATTTTCTTATTATATGCCACTTCTTTTCATTTTTATTTCATAATTTTCAAAAGACAATAAATGTATCAAATTGCATAGAATCTCCACGAATAGATAGGTATAGTATAGAAGTTTAAAATATTACTTTAAAAAAAAATCTTGCTGTTATGTACCAATAAGAGTTCTCTAAAAATTAAAAATTCATATAAAATACGTTTACCTAATTTTAAAAAATGTTTAATACAAAATTATTCTTCAAAAACTGAGGTCACATCAGAATTAGAACAAAAATATAAGGCCAAAATTCTTTTTAGAAAATTCCTTTTCTCTGGATTCTTGAAATAGAAATCTAAGGACCACTGGTCAAGGCTCCTCAGATGATCTTTACTGTTAGAAAGGTACATAGGAAAAGATGATTTCTATGGCAACCAAAGCACAAACCATAATGAGCTTTTAAAGATTAAAATTAAACACAAATTGCACTTTAGCATAATTATGTCTTCACCAATGACCTTCAGGCAAAGGTATAATGTTTTCCATATGCTTGTTCGATGCTTATAAATGAACAGAATGTTGTGAACTGCACCAGCTGATGTTTCCAGTGAACTTCAAGGTTAATCCCATACAAAACATATAGTAAAAGTCCATTCTGGGACATACAATAGATGGATGATTTTTGTTTCAATCTAAAACTGCTTCTTTTCTCATCTGGTACCTATCTAGGGAACAGCCCAAGATTTTTATCAAGTAAAATAGCATGTATATGACATCACTAGGAAATTTTCTAATGCACTGGGATACACTTATATGTGTAAATTTTTAGCCACATATTTTAGCTAATTTATTTAGTAATAATTAGAGACAAATATGGCTCAGTACTATGAAAATTTAAGGAAATGAAAAAAATCCAAATTGGGTCTATCTAATTGTGGTGTTCTGAACACCAGTATGCAATTTACATTACTCAATGCTTTAAAGACAGAGAATATGCTCCTCTCTTCTACTTAATGAGATTAACATTTTTCAGTGGTTTTAATAATATAATCCATATCGCTTGTGAGCAAAAAAGACATAACCAAAGAGAGCAAATAAATCTGATTTGCATAGTTAGCATGTGGGCACTATTAAATATTAGCCTTGGTTTATGCTATCATTAAATTCAAACTAAGATTATGAAATGTAAATATATTATTTAGCTCTTCCAATCATGCTGCACCAAATTTTTGGCAAAAGTAAATAACTTTGGAAGAGAAAAAACATCCAGGATCAGTTACATCTGCTAGACATAACTAGAAATCTCACTACTCAGTCCATCCTCCATCAAGGGCCAACGTAATTTTCCTAAAGCATTTGCCTGACCATGTCATCACCATATTTAATAAATTCTAAAGGCTCCCTGGGATCTCCAGAATTAAATACAAAGTCCTTTGTTTGGCATTCAAAGTGTTTCTAACCTACATTTTCCCAGTCTTTTTACAACTTATATCCCACTCTCTGATCCAGTGACATGAAACATGGACACTGGCTTTCTTGCTGATTCATAAACAAGACATTCTAATTCTCACCTCTGGGAACTTTCTCTGGCTGTCCTCCATGCTTGGAATGCCCCCCTTCTCTCCCCACTTCTGGTTCAAGTCCTAGCTAAAATCCTACCTTCTACAGGAAGATTTACCAATCTTCTTAATTCTAGTTCCTTTACTTGTTGAACACCCCCCTACCCCCCATTACATTGTGAGCTTCCCAAAATTGCCTTTTTACTTTGCTCAAAACTTAACACAGTGCCTGGCATTGAGTAGGCATATGTTTACTGACCAATCAGATTACTAGGAATTTGATTACTAAGGGTCCATAAAATGAACTGTACTTGCAAGTAGAGCTGATTTCATTCTGTAGAAATCCAATATAAAGAGGACACTTGTGAAGCACAAAGAACCTGAAGGCAAGAACTACTGAATCACCACTTTGAAAAACAAAATACAATTCAGAATACTACTAGGTAAATTGTATTGGGAGTAGATCTGTTGCTATCAATTTCTGTTTATTAGATAGATTTTAAAACGGGGTTTTAACTAGATGGGGTTTTAAAAGTTGGCTACCAAAATTCCATTTTAGTACTACTAAAACTTCTCTCTGTATGATAATTCTATTTGTCTCTTTCATGGAATTTATCATTGATATAAAAATTCTCTGCATTAGAGTCAACCCAATCATCCCACTGCAGCAAGGTCAGCCTTGGATGAATACATAGCTAAGTGAGGTATTTCCCCAACTTCTCAAAAGTCATGTTTTCATAGAAGTTTAGAGTTTCCTATTCAGCCACAATGATTAAGAGCATAGGTCCAGCATCTGACCAAGTTAATTCTTTTGAAGAGGGCGATCAAGTGGAAGAGCTGGACCAGGTCTAGAATTGGAGCAGAGTGGTCAGATCAAATGTGACAGGGGGATCGATATTCTCAGCCTCTTCCAGCGGCTGAAGCTGCCCTTTAAATAGTTGACATCTCAGCTCTTAACCATAATAGAAAGAACCTCAGAAGATTTCCAATTAGTGTTGGCACCTTGAGGGCTTGGCCTCAATCCATCTAGATTCTGGGCTGCTGCGTCTGGCCTGGCAGACTACTAGAGACTGCCTTACATGTGCAAAGATAAAGATCTTTTCCTTCACCCACATCTCCTTGGATTCCAGTTGAAACAGTTGGAGATGCTACTCAGTCTTTGCCTGCCTCAGTTTCTGCGACTAAAATGAGGATAAGAATAAAATCTAACTCCCAAGGTTTTTGTGAAGATCATATGAAATATTTTTAAAGTGATTAGCAAGGCACTTGCCATTTCTTTCTCCAGTGGATTAAGGTAATCAATTAAGTGATCTGCCCAGGGTCACACAGTTACTGTCTGAGGCCACATTTGAACTCTAGTCCTCCTGATTCTAAGACCAATATTTCATCCACTGTGCTACCCTGCTGTCTCTATAAATGTTTAAGATTTAAAATTGGCCTTAGAAATAGAAAAAAATGTTTTTAAAATTACAAAATAGGAGCAGTTTATGGTTATATAAATCTATGCAAATCAAAAAATCTAAGCTCTTAGTGTTTGAATTTCATGAAGCTGGGGAGGGGGGTGGTGGTGGGAAGGAATCTCATCCCTCTTCCTGTCTATAGCATCTTCATTTAACCTTATTCCCACCTCCTAATCATGTTCTATTACTTTCTGAAGAAAATTATCTTTTACTTTCACCCTATTAGTTTATAACTATTCTTGCATATATTTAAAGTTAAAACTCTACATATTTACATGGATCAACTGTGTTCATATTCCTGAGTTCTTTGAAGGCAGAGGTGGTTTTTGCCTTTCTCTATCTCTACCATTTATTTGATTCAGTGCTTGTACCATACAATAAGAATATGTAACAAAGGCTTGTTGACTGACTGATGGACTGACTAATACCTGAAAGAAATTGCTGACAATGGATCATTCAGTTTCTGGTGGAAGATATTCAAGGAGGGATATCTCTTCTACCTTCTCAACATCCCTTCTTACTTCTGTGCAGTTATAATTGTTAGGGAGGTTTTTTTTTTTTTTTTTTCTGAGATTATGGTTAATTTTGCGTCTTTGGAATTATCACTCATTGCTTCTAACTTGGCTTTCTGGGATAAAATCAAACAAGCTCCTCAGCTGCCCAAAGACTAATATTTAACTATGACATCTAACCTATGTCTCATGTTCCTTAGACTACATATCTCAGTTTTTTCAACTTATCCTTATGACATTGACTCAAAATTCTTCATCATCATAACTGAGTCTCCTCTGAATGTTTTCCAACTGGTCAATATCCTTCCTAAGGGTGGCAACAAGAACAATGTGATACTCCAGAAGTGATCTGACCAGGACAAAGTATGGAGTGCCTATCATCTCACCATTCCTGCAAGCAATGCCCCTCTACATGTTGTCCACTCTCACATTAGATTTTTGGCTGCCACATCACAGTGACTTATATTGAGTTCACAGGTCAACAAAGCATCCAGATCTTTTCCCATACAAACTGTTGACCAACCAAGTCCCCTGAATCTTATACTTAGTGAAGTATTTCTTATTCCAGAACTAATACTTTACACTTATCCCTACTGAATTTCACCCTACAAGTCTCCATCCAATACTTTAGCCTGCCAAGATCTTTTGGATTCCTGCTTTTATGCAAGAATTGTTAATAATAATTAACTAATAAAATAATTAATAAAATTGTTAAACAGCAGAGTCAAACACAGATTCCTGGGGGTGCTCCATTAGAAACCAGAAGCCAAACTAACACTGTTAAAAAATTACTCTTTGAATGTAGCCATTCAAACAGATCCAAATGCATCTAATTTCATTATCATTTAACTTGAATTTCTCCAACTTCCACAAGAATAGCATGAGGTGCTTTACCAAATGCTTTGGTAAAATCTATAAACACAAGATATAGAGACAGACAGATGAAAAAGAGGACATGTTACTTATCTTCTCAGTACTATAGACAACTAGGATGTATATGTGGGGGGAGGGAAAGGGGCAGAAACTATACTTACTCCATTTCCTTGCTCTTTCAGAATTCAATAACAGCATCACAAGATGAAACAAGGTTAGTTTGGCCTGACCTGTTTTTATTTAAGCTGAGGCTGCCTCTGTGTAATCCCTGCTTTCTTTTCAAGATATGCATTAATCATCTGCTTCATCATCCATTTTGAATTTTCCAAGAATTGGAGACAAATTCATTAGACTTCATTCAGTTTATAAACTATTCTCTTCTCTTTTTGAGTGGGGTGGGAGGGTGGGGAGAAAATCAAGACAACAGTTTTCTATATGCAGTCCTTTAGCATGTCTCCTATTCTCTGCCATCTAAAAGATCAATGGTAACCTTAGAATAGTTCCAGTGAAATTGAAGAATTGATTGGAAGTCAGATCAAAAAAGACTGAAAAAACAGTGAGAAGTAAGGAAATATAGACAATGACAATCCTTTTAGCAACTCAATGTACTATAACTATACAACACTGAAATTAAATTCTCTTGCTAAATATAAAAACTCCAAGGATTGACTGGCATAGGAAAGCTCCTGAGAAACTACTGCCTAAAAGAATGTCAATAGCTATCCCTTACTTACTTGTAGAGAACACTGAAAATATTAAGTCATCCTAAAAAAATTTTTTTTTTGGTCTAATTCTTAAATGTGGATTTGGAAGGAAACTATTGGGAAATGGGGGAAAAGAAGAAGAAATTAAACAAAAGAACCATAAAAAGTGTCCTATTTTACAAAGTCCTAAAATCATTTTGGCTATGCAATAAACAACTAGAGATGCAAAATATTTTGAAATTTTGCTTTAAGCTATAAAGAAAATTCCTTTAAAAATGTGTATACCTAGGCTGAAAGATAATGCACTTTTTTTTTTTTTTTTTAAGACAGCATTTGTAAATCTCACTTTCTTGTAACTGCTAGGTCTCTAGATAGGAAATTGTATAAGTGGGAGAAAAATGGTTAGATTCAGGGAGGAGTAGTTGTGTGCTAAGACTAGTAATACAACTACTAAAGTCACTCTAGGGCATTTTAGAAAGTAATTTGTGTCCTAGAAAACAGAACTAACTGTTTGCTAGGAAAATAGTTTCTTGTTCAAATTAAAAAATTGTAGTGCAGTCCCATAAATTTAGAAGAAAACTGAACATTAAAAAAAACTAACCTTCTACATTTATTTATTAATTCATTCTTTCTAGATTCATGAGTAAGTTTTTAAAAGAAGACAAATTTGAAGAAAGCAGTTATTTGGGGAAGTTCCTATTCATCATCTGTATGGCCATTTTAAGATGTAGAGTCCCTTACCTACACAAATATTGAAGGAAACTTGTCAGTGCTGAAGTTATTTTCAACATAATCCTGTTTTTTCTCCATAAAAATGAGATTGTTTTAAGATTAATTGTGCAGTTTATGGGTAAAGAAAATTAAAAATCTAATAAGACATATTAAATCTTTTTAATTCTCAGTTCTATTTATCAGAATTCTAATCCCCTGACTCTAAGCACTTGAAACATAGATCAATTTAGTCACTTATAAGTAAAATAAAGAAAATAGGAAATTGCAGCTGATAAATTGCAATATTTCAATAACATAGTCAAGGACTCTTTAAGGCTGATTAAATATTTGAAGACTGAAAAAGAAATTCTAATTTTTTGACAGATGAAAATATGTAATTTCTAACATATGACCATAAGACATCATAAATGAAAAATCAGGAATGAAAAAGCTACTTATTTCATGATCAGATTTCAAAAGATATTATAAAGATATAATCATAAAAAATAGGTCAGTAGTTAGAATAGATTAGTAAATCCCAGAAGCAACTAATCATAGCAATCCAATTCAGATTACTATGAGGAATATCTATTTAACTTCTACTTAAGAACTCTAGAAAAAGAGTAAAGAGTTTTGTAGAAATTATATTTGCATCACATCTTATAACATATGCTACAATAAATTACAAATGAATACCACCTAAATATAGAAAGCCACAACCATAAAAAATATGAAAATTAGCAACTATAGCTAATATGAAATTTTTAATCATAAAAGTGATAGAAATCCTGATCATAGAAAAGGACAATTTTGAATACATGAAATTAAAATGCTTTTGCATGAACAAATTAAGGCAGTCATGACAAGAAGAGTAAGAAGAAATTATTGCATAAAATAACTCTGATATGTCCAATATTTACTACATAGGGAAAAAACCCAATTGTATAAATAAGATCAAAATTTATCTATCAATAGCTAAGTCATCAAAAGATAATTGTAAAAAGCAGTATCTTAAAAAAGAAAGGAAAATTGCTCCACATTATTAAGACAAAAAAAGTTCAAATTAACACAACACTAAGATTTTACCTCACATTTATCAAAGTGATAGAAATTATAAATATTGGATGGAAAGGGGAAAAATTGGCACAACATTTTGGAAAACAATTTGGGAGAGTATGAGAAATATCACTACAATGATCATATCACCCTAGAGATCCTGAGGAAGTCAAAAACAGTAGACAAGGAGATATAGATATATGTAAAATTCAGAACAACACTTATTGTGAGAGCAAAAAACTGGAAACAAAATGGAGCAATGGCTGAAGAAACTGTGACATGAATATAGTCATACTTTTGTATTATAAATAATAATAAATATCAATTCAAAGAATCAAAGAAAAATTATTAACATGAATTCAGAGTTAATAAAAACTTAAAGAATGTACATTATGCATGTATATATTTATATAATGACCACAATATAAATGGAAATAAAACTAAAAGGCAAGTAGATGGTTATTAATTATAATGACCAATCTTGGTCCTAAAAAATGATGACAAAAAACCATTTTCTTCTTCTTGGTAGTGGGCTAGGAAACTATAGTTGTAGAATATTCCATGCTCTCTCACGTTATCTCTGCCTAGGATGATTTTGCTTAAATTTTTTTCCAAGAATAGGTTCAAAGGAGGTTGACAATGGGATTCACTATGAAATTAATATGGAATAAAAAATAGGTGGCATCAGTAAACCTTAAAAAAAGCAGAATTACAAAGAGGGAGAAAAAATAACAAATGAGTGATATTTTTCCTAGAATTCTTAGGTTTCTCTATGAGCAAAGCCTTTGGATGTGGTCAAATGATAAATATTTATCATTTGATTTTTGATCATTTTGATCATATTTATTAATGAAAAATATTAATAAAAGAACAAGGAAAATAGTCCAAAAAGCTACACTTTTTTAGTGCATTTTGCACTATCTAGATAATGAATATCAACATCAACTCTAATATTGATTTTAAATCATAATGATTTAATGATTTTAAATATAAATTTTTAATAAAAACTGGAAAGTATTCAAAGCACTTTTGGAAACTATACCCAAATACACAGAAATTTGCAATCTCATCTATTGGAGTTTCCTCCACTGACAAAAATGGTAAACCAATGATGCCTGTCTATGCATGTGACCACTGCCCACATTCTTAAAAAAAATTGTCACTGTGGATCCATTCAATATGCTGGAAGTCTGGTTTGTTTTGTTTTGAGGGCATCAATAAGGCATTTCAGTAATACACTTGTCATTTTTCATTCTTGTTATGTGTTCAAACCATCTTCTCTATCTGTCACACAATACTTGATGATATACTTTACTCTTGTTTCTCTTTGGAGTTTATTGGCGGTGATGTGGATAACCTACTCAAGCCATTATGCAATTTTCCATTGCCCTCTCTGTAATGTTCATTTTTAGTCCTTGAAAAACAATGGCATTTCACTGCATTCTGTTATATAGCAGTAGCAGTAAAATACTACCAATGAAAAGATAGGCCTTTGTTTTCACGTGAAGTTTGGGTCAGTTAAAAAACTACAATTCCCAAAAACAAGACAGCTTGCTCTTCTTCTTTTTGTATTTGAACCCAATTCCCTGTCCATTTGGGCACTCTGTCTTAAAGTTTTGGAAAGTTCTAGGGTATCCATACAAATGCATTTGCAAATTTGGACAAAGGAACTTTTTCAAAGGCTTAAGTCTTTCCCATATGGATAGACAAATTACATCCCTCTGAGTGAGTACAGCTCTCTTCCAGGAGACTATGCAATGTCTTGGGGACTTGATGAAATCAAGATACTATCATCTTCAAATAGGAGCACTGGAAGGACTGCACAGTTCAAATGGAATTCCTTTGGTAAATGCCACATATCATCTATCATCACCCAGTGAAAATGGAAGTATAACTGGTCTTGATTGGTAATGTGAAATATGGTGATACTTTCACTAAAACAAAGCTCAAGTTGTGGCTGGAGAAATGTTCGAGAATAGCATTAGGAAGAAATTATCTCACATTTGGTAGTCACCTTACCAAAGCACAATCATACAATAAACAAACATTTATTAAACTCTTAGCATGTGCCAGGCATTGTCCTAAGAACTGGGAAGGCAAAAACAGATTTTGTCCTTAAGGAGCTCACATTCTAACAGAAGAGTCAGCATGCAAATAACCATACACACACTCAGCATCATACATAGTGGTTGTTAAGAAGAGACCATGTAGAGGTGAGGAGGATAGGGAAAGGTCTTCTGCAGAAGTGGGAACTGACCTGAGCCTTGACAGAAGCCAAGAAAGCCAGGAGATATAGACGAGGAGGGAAAGCAGCCAGATGTGGGGCACATGCATTACAAATGCATGGGGTCAATATGCACGGAGTGCAGTACTGAACATAACATCAAAATTTTTTTGAAAGTTTTTTTTTCTCCTTTTCCTTTTTTTCCCCCAAACCCCAAGCCAAAGTTCAACAGAGTACAATTAAGATCCCAAAGAAGACCAATGTCAGTTTTTGCATGGCTTTCCAACTAAGAAATAGTTTTTGCATTTTTAAGATGGTGAGTCAGATCTAGCCCGCCTGGACTTCAAGGGATGGTCTTTTCAGAATGGGTGAGGGAGATGGGTATAATAATAAATGTAGATAACATAAAAATAAAAGATATCAATAAAAATTTCTTTAAAAAAAGAAAGATCTCTTTGAAATGAATATATGTGTGTGTGTGTGTGTGTGTGTGTGTGTGTGTGTGTGTATGTATGTATGTATGTATGTATGTATTCATTGATTCTAATTTCTTTCCCTGAAGTCTGCCCTAAACCCTTTGCAATTTGGCTTCTGACCTCCTCCTCCTCCTAAACCTACTCGCTCTAAAGTTACCAGTGATCTCTGAAATGCCAAATCTAATAATATAACTTCTCGTGTTTTTGACAGAATTGCTTTCTGTGCTTACTGCTGCCATATATGCTAGTTTCTGTAACAGTTTTGCTACATTTCAAGCACAAATGCTGCTGGCCTAAACCAAAAAAAAAAAAAAAAAAAAACCAAAACTGCCATTATGCATGGAGGCTCTAAAGTGGTTTAGACTTATATTTCTTATCAGGAAATTTTTGTTTTAAAGTTTAAAATTTGTTGAAAACAAAAGTTAGCCTATAATAATAATAATAAAAAAAAAAGTCACCCTAGTACAATACTGAATAACCTTCTCCTGAAGAAAATTGCATCAATCTGTGTTGGAATCTTTACAAAGTGTTAAGACATTGGAGTTGATAGAGACAATAGTTATCTGGTTTGGCAGGGTTCAGTGTAATTGATTTGATCTTAGAAAGAGATATTTTGGGCCAGAACTTGAAACAAGGTACTAAGTGGAACTGATAGAAACAATGCTTGTGTTCACACCTTTAGAGAGCTCATAAGTATCTAAGTACTCAATGGAGTTCACACGTTTGGGAGAGTTCGGGGTTAGGGTTTTACACTCTGGGAGATAACCCAGAATCTCTCTCCCTCCAGAAGGCGGAGTTAACCTTTGGGAGATCACATATATAGAGGGAGCTCTTGGAGGTTGGGGACTTACTTGAGTTAATTACTTGAGGAGTTACTTGAAAGAGTTTTTCTTGGGATCTCAAGAGAGTTTTACTTGGAGTCAGAGAGAACTCTTGGAACCCACAAGCCCTATCTTCGAGGCAAGAGATTCATTGCATCTTCCAACTTGGTGTTGGCTGGAGGCTGAAGAAAGCAGAGGCAGAAGCCAAAGACAAAGCTGCAAGATCTCTTGGAACCAAGCAGAGAGTTAGGCCTCAACTAACCGGGCTATTTTGGAAGGAGAAATAAATATTTGCATTTTTACCAGCTGGCTGCATTTTGGAGTAATTATTAATTGTAACTGAAACTAAGGCTGCCTCCAGAAAACCACCACAAATCTGTACTGGGAAAATTCGGAGCAAATGTTAATCTTAAATTATAAAAGGTTGAAACAAATAATTTGAAGTAGTAAAATGAACTCAAAAGAAAAAATTTTGACAGAAGCATAACTATGGCTCCTAATTTATTTCTTGAAGCTATGAAGCTAACTTATTTGAAGATTACACTGAACTGAAATGATGGAGCACAACTGTCTACAACTTTTCAGTACCGTTTTAAAAAGTCTTAAGAGGAACAAACTCCATCACCATGATGAGGTCATGAGTTTTAATTCCAATTTGTTGAATAAGTCCAAACTTACTTGGTTGCCCTAGGTTTCTTAGTATATATTACACCAAGTGAAATTTAATCAAAGTTTGTGAATATTTTTTGAACATCATGAAATAGAATTCATCTTAGTATTATGGAACCACTCCTTCCTTCAAAAGACCATGGACATATATGTTAGTGTAATCTATCTCAATAAGCCCAAGTAAAAAACCATGAAAGCAAACTTAATGGTTATTTAACATATCCTGAAATACATTAGCCAGAACCTACCTACCAACTCAGTATATAGATGAAGATTGTCCCTTAATATTAAGGAAATCTTTTATATGAACATAGTCTCAGAAAACTGAAAAGATCATTTAGTATATGATCTACAGAGTCTATGGAACTATGATCCTTGAAAAGTGGATAATTTGCTTCCTAAGGAGTCATTAACTTACGGATAGTCAAATAATATGAGTTATTTTACTCTGCTCTGCAAAATGAAACAGGAACTTGAAGATCATCTGATACTTTTTAAAAAGAGAAAATGAGGCCCAATAAATATATTGCTCAAGTTAACATAGTAAGTAGCAGAGATAGTATTAGATTCCATGTTCTCTGACTCTAAATTTAGCAAACTTTTCACTATATTTACTATATGCTTATAAGAAAGGAATTAAGAATAAATATTCCCAGGTCAAGATTGCTAATATCTATATCTATATCTATATCTATCTATATCTATTTTAGATATAGATAGATATAGATATAGATATATTAAGTTCCCAATATAGCTCATAAAAGCTATAATTTTACTTAACTATAATGCAAACTATATGATATATAAATATACATGATATACACTATTAATCAATCAATGAACTAATATTCATTTATTAAGCCCCTACTAATATGTACCAGGGGAAACTATAAATACAAAGATAAAACAGTCCCTATTTGCCAAGAATATATTATAATGAGCAAACAAATATGTATATAAAATATAAAAAAACAGGTTATGTAAATATAAGGAAATTTAATACAAAGCAACTGGGAGGGAGAACACTAGCATTTGGGGGAATTAAAAAAGGCTTCCTCTAAAATATGGTGCTTGGGCAATACTTTGAAGGAAGACAAGGTCCCTCTGAGTGGAGGTGAAAAGAAAGTGCCCTAGTATCATAGTTGGTTAGTGCAAAGGTACCCAGATTGCAGTGTTATCAATAAAGAATGAGAGGTCAGTTTTGTTGAACTGTGGAATAGGAAGGGGAGTAATATATGATAAAGCAAGAAAGACAGGTTGAGGTCAGATTATAAAGAGCTTTAAAAACTAAACAGTTTTCATTTGATCCTAGAGGTACTAAGAATCCACCGAAGTTGTTTGAGAAGGAGAATGAAATGGTCAGATCTGCACTTTTGGCAAATTACTTTGGCAGCCATATGGAGGCTAGAATAAAGTGGAATAAAGAAATAAATTAGGAGCCAAATGTAATAATTTAAGAGAGAGGTACTGAGAGCCTGTACTAAAGTGTGGCTATGTGAGTAAACAGAGGGGAGGGTATAGAGAAATGTTATGAAGGTAGAAATGAAAATATGTGGCAAGTGATCAGGTAACTAGAGTAGACAGTGAAGTCAAAAGTGAGAAGATTAAAAGAATGAAGGGGCCTTCAGTAGAAATAAGGAAGTTTAAAAGAGTTCAGAAGACTACTTATTGAAGTATCTAATAAGTAGTTGGTGATATGGGATTGGAAACTGAGGCTAGATACAACTAGATAGATCTATGAGTCATCTTCATAGAGATAAGTCTTGGAAACATAAGAAGAGATGATATAAGTGGGGGCAGCTACATGGCACATTGTATAGAGCACCAGCCCTGAAGTCAAGAAGACATGAGTTCAAATCTGGCCTCAGACACTTAAACTTCCTGGCTGTGTGACCCTGAGAAAGTCTCTTAACTCCAATTGCCTCAGCAAAAAAAAAAAAAAAAAAAAAGATATATGTAGAGGAAGGGCATAGAGAGAAGAAAAGTTTCTTATTTGTGGTATGATATGAATGATGAACCATCATTCATGAAGAATAAGGAAAAGTTAGAAAGGAGGGGGAAAAATCATCAAAAGATAGTGTGTCACAAAAACTCAGATGCTCAGTGAGCATCCAAGAAGAAAAGGCAGGGAGTAAGACAGGAACTCAATTAGGGAGGAATACATGGATTGACTTGCTGCAGAGAGAGACATCTGTATAATGTATTCAGAGAGCAAGCACAGTAGTGTAACTTCCCAGTTCAGTAGTCTGTAAGCAGGAGCAGAGGAGATGAGATGAGACTTGGCTAGATGAGCAGAATACAGAACAAGGAAGGAGAAGGAGATTCAAGAGTAGGGTAGAGTGGAGTTGGGTTGGATATCTTAAGAGTTGAAATTAATAAAGGAGGGAAGTAAAGTCACAGCAGAGTTATGGCCTAAGAAACTTTCAAGAGATGAAGAAGTTAATTAGCACAATAAGAGCTAAGAATAAGTGATACAAAAGATGTCATTATTTATAATACTTTAGAGAGTTGAGTAAAGAGATCAGGAATTTATTGATCCTGGGACAGACCTGGTACTGAGCCTTATCTTTGGTCCTTATACCAGCCACAGCAGTAGTAACATTCACTGGATTATAGTTTATAAACAGTTTCCTTTGCTAATGTAAAGGAAAAGCCCATAAGGCAAAAGACTAAGTTGTAATAGAAAGATAATATGGTTTCCAGTAGTATGTATGCTAGGATGCAGATGAAGGAGCAGAAAATCCCAGTGGAGTCCATAGCAATGCTGGTGTTAAGAGTGAGAAGGGAGAAAAATTGGGGAAAAAAATCCCTCATGGCAGCAATTAATGGAGGGGAGCAGGATCTGCAAAAGTAGCAATGATTGGCAGAGCCAGGATGCTGGTGACAAAAAAGACAAGAATAAAAAGGAAGCTCCTGGAGTTGTGTTAACTTGATTTGCCACTTATTTGTGAGGGGCATTTGTAAGTCAAAGACTGTATAAAAGAGGAGAGGGAGGGGGAAAAAACAGCAAGTAGAAATTAAGATACATTTTAAAGTTATTACCAAAACAAGGTCATATAAACAAGAAAATACGAACAGGCTAAATTTTAAATACCTTGATAGCAGTAATGTAATCCAAATGGTTTTGAATATCAGTAAAATTCTTATGTAGGTAAAGCTAATAAATTAGGAATATTGAAGAGATTGCTTATATAAAATTAGCTTTGAATGGAATAAAATATATAATGTTCAAATTGAGAAGCTAGTGAGGTGTCCAGAAATGATACTTAAATAAAGCAATTTGGCTGGAACTGCATTCATCTGTAAATAATTTACCTGAAAGCTGAGTTGAGACCTAGCTTTAAAAGGGTTTGAGTTTTTAAAAGATGCCCAATAGTATAATTTAGTCTTTTTAGGTTAGAAAAATACTGATTTTAAAGGAATTCAGCACCCTTTTATGTTGAAGATCATAAGTTTAAATGGTTTCCAGAGGGCAGGAAGCAAATTAAGACTCCCATGGCTGATTTGGATCTATAGTTTTGTGGGGGGAGATTTAAAATGGACCTATGATTTCATTGCTATAGGGAACTCAGGGTAAGGATGCTCATCTGCAAGTATTTTGCAACTTATTGTCCTAAGGAGTTGTTTAGGGGTACTGAAAGGTTAAGGCACTTGAACAATCACATAGCCAGTATATATAGCCAGACAATGACACATTTGAATTAACTCTGAAGCTGCCTCTCTATTAATTATGCAAAATAGTCTATTGTAAATGTAGAAAATATAATAGCAAAACTACTTATCAGCAACCTCTATCTGCTGGTTATTCACCTAACATAACTACCTAACTATCTTCCATTTACTATTTTAGGGTGTTCATGATAGAAGATAGCTTTTTCTGTGACTATTTCAGACCCCTTTTTTTCTGAATAAGTTCTATCAATGAATGGTTCAAGGTATTTATGCATACTAAGAAAGGTCTTCATAGATGGATAAGCCTAAAAAAATGACATCCTAAGCATATTTTCATCTGAAGCCTTCAGTTTTCACCAAGAACAGGAATTATGTTTGAGATTTTCTTTTATGGAAGCTGTCTAACATAGCATCACACCAATTAGGTACTTCACAGGTACTAGAAAATGGTGGTAAATTATTCTAAATTGCCTTTCTTATAATAAAGAACTTCCACAGAAATTCATCAAAACAAATATTTCTCTGTTTAGTTTACAATATCTTGATGGCACTATGAACTAAATTAACTACATAGTCACAGAATCTGTGTCGGGGCAAAAATATCTTTGGGACTAAATGTTTCTTGTAACTGTTGATAAAAGGGTGTTTTAAGTGTGTTTCTGGCTCTGGAAAAGCATTCTGATATGTGGTATGCTTCTACTGCTATCAGCCTAACTCAGGAATGTGAAAGTATTACTATTCATGCACTAATACACGAATAGTTGTACCAGGTCTCAGAGTTTAACAAAATCCAAATCTGGACTACCCATCACCTAGGATTGAAGGAAAAGAACAGAGGGGATCTGTCTTGAGCTGGTGGGAGTCAGGAAAGGGTTGGCACTGATAAAGGACTCTATTCTGTGATCACAATGAGGAACATAAGTAAAGCACTTTGCAAAATGTAAAGTTTTTATTACTATTATTATTGCAATTATTAACCTGAACTATTGATATAACCTCCTAATTGATCTCCATTCTCTCCTCTTAAATCCATCTCCACATCCACCATCACTGCGACAGTCTTGAAGTACAACTATGATCATGTTACTCCCTTGCACAAGCTTCAATTGTTTCCTATTACCTCTCTGTTTGGTATTTGAAGACCTTCCCAGTCTAGATCCAATTAAAAATGATTCCTATTCTGCCTTCAACTATCCAGTGAAATTGGTTTGCTTGCTTTAACTCCAAACATAACATTCAAACTCCTTAGGTCTTGTTTCCTATTGCCCAAAATGCTCTCTCCTCATTTTTGCTTTTTGAAATTCTCTAGCTTCATGTAAAGCTCCCTTCAAATGTCAATTCCTTTCCTGATCCCCTGATCTGTTCGGTCTCTTTCATATATGTTCTATTTGTTTATCTCTGAACAGCTGTATCCCTCTATTGACACATATCATAGAATGTAATCTCTGTGACTGCCTAATATAGTGCCAGTAGGTTAATGAATAAATATTTTTAAACTAATTATTCCTTAATTCTGAAAAAAAGTAGAGCTCTGTATAATCTAAAGAGTGTTTATTTTTATATATAAGCACATATATCTAAACTTCTTAAAGTAAGGAAAATGAGTACAAAATGAATGCAGCATAAAGCCACAGCGAGGGCAACTGATCAAATATTTGAAGGAACATGTTTAAGATCAAGCATCTCATTTCATCTTTAAGGCTTGGTAATATTGTTTTGGAAATGGTAAATATTAATTTTTCACCATGAGATTTATTTTAACTCGTAGTTATAAACCAAGATAAAGGAGAAAAAATCAATAACCACATGAAGATTTCATCTTTTATATACCAGAACCCAAAGAAATATTACAGAAACATAACAAATTATGCAAGTCTTACAAGAGGAAATGCTATTAGAAAATACCTCAATCATGTAAGTAGTCATTATCATTGATAAGTTTTTATACAATATGATCAAAACATCATATCGAAAATAACATGTTTATTTTTATTAAGAAAAAATAGTGACTATATAAGTAAACAAATTCTTCATTTCCTCAAGTTCATTGTGTTATTAAACATAAAGTCCCTTGATTTGCATCACTCATTCTACCAATCCCAACAGAAAAAAGTTTTTTTTTTTTTGTTCTTTCTTCAATGTACACATGATAACATAGAAAGATTAGGAAAAACAATAAATCAATAAATCTCCATTTTAATGGGGAGATTATAAACTATTATTGGTTCAAAGCAATCTTCCTAAACTTCTAATATATAATTACATTTCACAACATGCAAAATTCTCTTTTGAAATGTTACAATCTTCCATTTTGTATAAATTTGTACTATTTAGAAATCAATACAACCTAAACAGCAAACAAATAAGGCTTGAAAATAAGCCCAACAGGATCCTAGAACTTTCCACACAGTTTCACATGAAAAGCTGTTTCCTGAAAGAAATGGGGCTTCTGTAACAAGATAGTGCTTACATATAATTTCTAGAATTACTTACAGTCACTACTATTAAAGCATTGGCAGGAAGTGGTTCTCATTGTTCAGGGAATTGAACATATCAGAAATACTTGTGTCTGGGTCACATTATAATGATATTTGAACATATTCATGAATTTCCAATAAGCCTAGATTTAGCAACATTCAAACCTCTAAAGATTCGATTGTTTAAATTCTTAGTTATTTTAAACTGATTTAATTTTAAAATTCTTCCTAAATAATGTATCTCTCAGTAGTTAGAAATGAGTTTAAATTGACATTACATTTAATACTTCAAACTCTAAGCTTCTGCTCTAGAAATTTTATATTCAAGCATTCTCCACACCAAAGAAACAATAATAGTGGATTTCAACATTAACTTTAGAGCTGTTTTTGAAACAAAGAAATAGAGAGATTCCCTAGGAATTCTCATTCAACTGAACCATATCAATTTAAATAACAAAAATTCATTTTTCTTTGCAACAATAAGAAAAATACATTCCCAGACTTCTTAATGGGGGCAAATTCCCTGGGAATGATTCCATTGGGAATACTGCCCATGTACAAAGCATAGCAACAAGGCTGTGAGGGAGATTCAGCCTTTGACAAAGTACCACTGTGTAATAGTTGGGCTGGTAACCTCTTTTGTCAGTTACAAATATGGATCTGTTTAACATCTTCAATAGTTTAGACTAACAGTTTGGATGATCTTAAATTGCCTTGAAGCTTATTCATGCAGCAATTAAAGCTCTTCTGTTTCAAGTTTCAAGTAATACTAGTATTATAAGTAGCAACATATGGTTAGGGGGAAAAATTTATTTTTAAAAGCATATGCTTCTCTTCTCTATAGAAGTGAGGTACTTTTGTGTTTAATAAAGAGAAGATTACATATATATATATAGGCACAGTATATATAAAATAAGCAAAAAAAGAATTCTAATTCACATCAAAACATAATTCTCAATCTGAAGAGAAGCACACTCCTGTACATTCTTAAAACTTACTATACTTAACACTTCCCTCATAAGAAACAAAATTTATTTCAGAAATTCTTGTTAACCCACAATAATCCTCACAAAACTTCTGGGACATAAAAATAACAACTATAAACAAATTTTTATTATTTTCTATATTCCCTATCCAAAAACCTCCTTAAAAACAAAAACAATCTAATTGTGCAAATAGATTAAACTTACACCAGTCATAGGAATGATTATAATGAACAGGAGCCAATAAAAGAACTATAACAAAAACATAGGATCTTCTTGGCCAAATCATGTTCACTGAAGTAAAGGCAGCTCAACAAGTGCGTATTTAGCTCTTGGGAGTCCTTTGCTATATTTGTGTCAATGCATTTAAAAGAAGAAAAAGCCAGAACTGATCTTGTAAAAGATCCCCATTTCTTCAGGCTTCATTGGGCCACCACTGCATCTATTGTTGACATGGATTCTATTGTCCTCAGACATGAAGGGAAATCACAAGGGCCTGTATTGGAAATGAAACAGTAACAACACACAAAACTACTTCCAGAGAAGTCATTAGAAAGATATAAAGAGCTCCCATGAAGTGGAGAATGACTAATAAAATTGCAGTATGTGATTGTAAAAGAATATACCATAAGAAACAAGGAATATGAGTTTTTAAAAGAATGGAAAGTCTTAGTATGAACTGATGCAAAGGAAAACAAACAGAATCAGAAAAATAATATTGATTTGCAAATTACTTTACACATGTCATCTCATTTGATTTTCACAGTAACCCTCTGAGGCAGATATTGTTATCACCCCCCCATATTGCAGGTGAATGACTTACCCAGTATCTCAAAGCTCATAAATATCTCTTAATATTTGAACTCAAGTCTTCTCTTTGAGTCTAGTTCTATCTATTATATTATTTAGTTCCTTTTTCTATTTAAAGAGAAACAATATATATAATAACTACAGGAACATAAATGAAAGGAACAAGAATAAACTATGCTTTAAGACCAGATATGGCCTAGAGTAGGTTTAAGAAAACATGAAATCCTCCCTACATTGCTGAAATGGGGATTATGAATTCAAAATACTTCCTATACTATCAGACATGGTTAAAATAGCAATTGTAACTGCAGAACTACTTTTTTCCCCATCGTCTTTTACAATCTTTGTTATAAAGAAAGAATCACTGGATAGGGTGGGTGTATGCAAGTACTACATTTGTCTATCTTGACTTCCTTTTTACTTTGCTTTACAAAGATAGAAGGTACTTTCCTTAAAGGGTCTACATACTGATTATTCTGATCCTTCTTAATCTAAAACCTTCTAAAATTACCTTCAATTTATTCTGCGTGTGTGTGTGTGTGTGTGTGTGTGTGTGTGTGTGGTTTGTATATAGTTTGTTCACATGGTGTTTTTCCCCTTAGTGAGGTGCATGAAAGAAGATCCTGTCTTATCTCTCTGTCTTTCTCTCTCTCCTCCCAAAAGTTACATAGTAAGCACTGTTTTCTCATCTGCAAAATGGGAGTGATAATAAACCTTGTCTCAGAGGGTTACTGTGAAAATCAAATGAGATGACATTTATAAAACAATTTCTAAATCAATTATCCTAGATCTGTTTTCTTTACTCTGCATCAGTTTATACCTTAGTATTTTCTAAATTCCTCATGTTCCTTGTTTATTAAGGTATATGGCACTTACATAGTAGGCATTTTTAAAAGTCCTTATTAACTTCATTTGAACTGAGTGATGATGTTTTTGCTTCTCTAATCTCCCTTAAAAAGCAATTCGCTCTAGGTTTCTTTAAATTACAAAAAGTAGATGTGAACAGAGACCAAGAAAGTGCCTAAACAAGACTAAGAAGGTTCTATTTCTGTGTAGGAAGTTGAGAGAAGTTGCAGGGATGTGAGATGGGGGGGGGGGGGAGAAGAAAAAAAGAGAGGGAAAGAGAGAATAAATAAATTACAAGTGAATTTTTAAGATGAAGAATGAAAATCACTAAAATGGTAGATGTGAATCAAAAATAAGAAAAAAGGGATGTTAAAAGATAAAGTTAGGAAAAAAGAGAAAAGAATGGGGAGGCAGATAACAAATAATAAAAGGATTTTTTTCCCTGCCTCTTAGATATCTCAATTCTCTATTGCAAAGTACAGACAAATTTGTCGTTTCATAAGGACTTAATTATCCCTAAAGAAATAATTTATAAAGATGCTTCTTTTAAACTTGTAGAATCTTGATGAGAGACTATATGATTATTAAAAAAAACCAAGTATGTGAGTTCAATTATGCATGGAAAGAGGAAAAAGTTTAAGAGAAGTAGATTAGGCATGATTAAGGAAAAACTTACCAACAATCAAAGCTATATACAAAGAGTATAAGGAGTTGGTTGTATTACGATATGAATTTCTCTTCAAGAGGTTTTCAAGAAAGGATTGGATGAAAATTTGTTGAGGATACTCTAAAAGAGATTGGATTAGATGGTCTCCTTTATTTCTGGGACTGTATATAAACTTTATACATGAAAAAGTAATATTTTCAAAGTATTATAAACACATTGATTTTTACAATATTAAAAAAAATGTGTTTCCTGTATACACTTTATATTGGTTTGTTTAATGTCTTAAAGTGGGAAGAAGGGATGGAATTTAGAATTAAAGTTAAAAAAAAAAAAAACCAAAAAACTAATGTTAAAAACTGTTTTAAGATGTACTAGGGGACCCACACTTAACACGGTACACCAAGATAAAAATCAAAATGGGTTCATGATTTAGGCATAAAGAACAAGATTATAAATAAATTAGAACATAGGAGAGTTTACCTCTCAGACTTGTGGAGGAGGAAGGAATTTGTGACCAAAGAAGAACTAGAGATCATTTTTGATCACAAAATAGAAAATTTGATTAAATCAAGTTAAAAAGCTTTTGTACAAACAAAACTAATGCAGACAAGATTAGAAAGGAAGCAATAAATTGGAAAACATTTTTTACAGTTAAAGGTTCTGATAAAGGCCTCATTTCCAAAATATAGAGAACTGACTCTAATTTATAAGAAATCAAGCCATTCATTCCCCAATTGATAAATGGTCAAACGATATGAACAGACAATTTTCAGATGATGAAATTGAAACTATTTCTATTCATATGAAAGGGTGTTCCAAATCACTATTGATCAGAGAAATGAAAATTAAGACAACTCTGAGGTACTATTACACACCTCTCAAATTGGCTAAGATGACAGGAAAAGATAATGAAGAATGTTGGAGGGGATGTGGGAAAACAGGGACAGGTTGTTGGTGGAATTGTGAATACATCCAACCATTCTGGAGAGCAATTTGGAACTATGCTCAAAAAGTTATCAAACTGTGCATACCCTTTGATCCAGCAGTGTTTCTATTGGGCTTATATTCCAAAGAGATCTTATAGAAGGGAAAGGGACCTGTATGTGCAAAAATGTTTGTGGCAACCCTGTTTGTAGTGGCTAGAAACTGGAAAATGAATGGATGCCCATCAATTGGAGAATGGTTGGGTAAATTGTGGTATATGAATGTTATGGAATATTATTGTTCTGTAAGAAATGACCAGCAGGATGATGTCAGAGAGGCTTGGAGAGACTTACATGAACTGATGTGAAGTGAACTGATGCTAAGTGAAATGAGCAGAACTAGGAGATCATTATACACTTCAACAACAATACAATATGAGGATATATTCTGATGGAAGTGGATATCTTCGACAATGAGAAGATCAAATTCAGTTCCAACTGAACAGTGATGAACAGAACCAGCTACACCCAGAGAAAGAACACTGGGAAATGAATGTGGATTGTTTGCATTTTTGTTTTTCTTCCCAGGTTGTTTTTACTTTTCTAAATCCAATTTTTCTTGTGCAACAAGAGAACTGTTGTACAAATATGTACACATATATTGTATTTAAGATATACTTTAATGTGTTTAACTTGTATGAGATTGCCTGCCATCCATTGCCTGGAGGGGGTGGAGGGAAGGAACGGAAAAGTTGGAAGAGAAGTGATTGTGAACAATGTTGAAAAATTACCCATGCATGTGTTCTGTCAATAAAAAGCTATTTAAAAAAAAAAAAAAAAAATGTAATTGGGAGGACAACTAGGTGGCGCAGTGGATAGGACATCAGCCCTGAAGTCAAGAGAACCCCGAGTTCAAATGTGACCTCAGACACTTAACACTTCCTAGTTGTGTGACCCTGAGCAAGTCATTTAACTCCAATTGCCTCAGCAAAAAAAAAAAAAAAAAAAAAAAAAAGTAATTGGGTAAAAATAAAATATAATTTTAAATTATGTGTTTGCATTAGCAAAGATTTTAAAAACTGGGAAGGATGTAATTAATTTTTTAAATGAGTTGTTTAGCAAAACATATACTAACCTTGTATAACTTGCAATATTTAGGTTATTTTCCAATTATAACATGCCCTTGCTGACACTGGTCATGGGAGGTCAATTGGTCAGAGGGACTTGCTACTATGTTATTCTTCCCTTCCTTCATCCACCAACATGCATGGAGGCCACTGGGCTGAAACTAAGACATCACCAACATCACCTGTTTCCTCAGGTTATCAAATACGGGTAGCTAGCTAGCCATACAAAATATTTCCAAGTGCTGACACAACCAGATTAAAATATAATTAGGAAGCATTAAGAATGAAAAATAAAAATGCAATAGGACACAAATATGTTAATGTGTAGTTTTCTAAATCAACATGCAGCCCAGTTCAGAAGCCTTTGTTTCTGAGTTTGACATCATTAAGCTATAATATGGTAGCCTCTGCCTCAGTTTTTCAGATTTTGTAAGACAGAAAGAAAAACAATGACCAAGAATTAAGGAGTAAAACATGGAAATCTGAGTATTCTTCAACTCATGTAATTCAACATTACGAAATATGATTAAAGTTTTTTCCATTTAATATCTATATTCAACAAGCATTTATTAGTTATTTTGTCAGTACGTTGTAAAGGAAATTTTGGCATAATGAAAACTTATAAGTCTTTAACCAGCAAAAAGTAAAGGAAAATCATTTCTTGCTGCACCACACAATCTTCAAGTTAAAGTATAGCTGCCATTTTCTATTATTTCTTATATACATACATTTACCTTTCTGGGGTTAATCAGATACCCGTACTTATAAAGGTGGGCTACTTTAACTAAATGAGATTGAGTTGAGTAAAGAATACTATGAAGAAAAAGGGGGCAAAGGGAAAGAATAGTATTTTTTCCACTTAGAACAGAGAAAATTTTTTATTTCTAGATCCAATTTGCATAAGATTCATTGTTTCCATTTCAAAGGTGAAGAAATAGACAAATTTAGATCCAAATGGTTATGTTGAAAAGTAGAACCAAATCAGCATATTTTAATTGAGGAAATAATTAAATGTTAATGGCAAACTACAGATTCCTATACATCTGTTATTTTGTAAGCTACCATAAATTTTGCACACACTTTACTGATGGAAACAACTGCTCTTGTTATTGACACAACCATTACAAAGCAGGACAACAAGCCATATGTTAGACACTTGTATTTAGGGAAGAAATAAAATATATGATTGGTATTTCTTTGCACCATTATATAACAACTCACTACACTTGAATTTAATTGGCTTATCTCCGAGTATGCTTGACACGTCCTTCCCAAATTTATTTCTCTTCCAACATGCCAAGTGGAAAGATATTTTATTTGTAGTTTTTTTTTTTTTTTTAAATCTCAAAATAAGGAAGACAAATCCATGGTCTTTCATTCATTCCAGTTGTTGGTAGCTTCTCCTTTAAAGTTATCTTAAGCCATTTGGTATTGATCTTGAGGATACCTATTTATGAACTCATTATGTACTTATCTTTCCTATTAAACTGCAATTGAAGGCAGAAATTGTTTTTACTTTTTCTTTGTATACCTGACCATTTGGTCCATTGTTTGATATCTAATAAGTTTGTTGATTGATTGATATCACCTAGAATTGATTGGTCCAGTCAGATCTTGTAGTAACCTCTATAAATAAAACGTAAAATTTCTGGCACCTTAGCTGGAATGTCAGATTTAGAGTCAAGAAGATCTTGTTTCAAATCACACCTCAAAACTTAACACATCACCTATTTTTCCTATGCCTCATTTTTCTCATCTGTAAAATGGAGATCATAGATTTGTAAGAAGGAAATGAAGTAATGTGTGTAAAGCATAAAATTTAAAGCACAACATAAATGATAACAATAATTATTGCCTATAACTATTAAGAATTGTTGGAAGTTTTACCAAGAACCAACAAAGTAAAGGAGTATTAAAATACTCCTTAAAATATATTTAAGATATAACATTCTAAATTGCAGAAGTTGCCATTTATAATATTAAACACAGATTTAAAAATTATTATAGGGAAATAGCCTTGTTTGAGATCCTCTGATTACTAACAACAGGCAAGGCATAAAATAGGGAGAGCTATGCTCACAAAAGTGATGACCATTGATATGGAGCAGATAGAAATCAGAATTCAAGTTGAAAAAAGATTGCTTACAAAAGGTAAAATGGTTTGGATATTTCTGTGCTGGCTGTTTTAAACTTCTGTGCTTCCTAGAATAGACCTATGACCATTGAAAGGTGTGTGGCCCAGTTTTCCATGTGGGAGAAGACATTATTCAATTTTATTATTCATTTTATGCCAGAAAGTTAGATAGACAACCTATATAGGCTTACCCATAGTATGGGCATACCATATACATACATACATACACACACACACACACACACACACACACACACACATATACTTATTTACATATGTACATACATATTAGAGCAGAATTAAATTACCCTTGGGGAATATGAATTTCTTATAATAAACCCAAACTTCTCCTAGAAACAAAGGCCCACTTTTGAATACAAATGTTCTACCTCTGTTGTACAGCTGTGAGGTGAACAATCTCTTAAGATTTAAAAATAAGTCACACAGAGAGAAAAGTAGAGGTGCATGGTGGGTGTAAGCCAGACACAACAACTAACAAAGAACTACAGAAAAGAATGTTATTCAAGTAAGTCATCAATCAAAAAAAACAGAGTTAATTAAGTGACTGAAAAAGATGATGGGCTGGTGGTCATGTGGTGAGAACAATTTCTGCCAGAGTCCTCTGTTGTTATTCTAATGATGTCAGGATAAGGAAGGGTCCTAGCACATTGGATAAGAACTATGCTGTGAATTTCAGAAAGACACAGAGAAGAATGGCAGAAGATGGCAGAATTGGAGTGTCTATTATTGAAAGAAACATTCTCTTCAATGAGATCACACAGTTCCACTCTAGTACCATAAAATAGTACTAAAGAAGGGCTTCCATTCTAGTAGGAAGAATACTGGGAACTGAGGTTCTAGTACTATCTGTCACCATTTAATTATACTACAATGGGAAACTCAGTTCATTTTTGTGGGACTCAATTCTCTCATCTGTAAAATTAGAGGTTTAGACTAGATGATTCTTTAAACTCCCTCCTAGTTCTAAAATTCTGTAATTCTATTCAATTTATTCAATCCCCGAAAGAGCTAGAGGGATGTTAGAAATCATCTACTCTGGCAAATGTTTCTATAATTGGAAGTATGTCTCATTTGTCTTACCCTTTCCAGTGTCTCTGCTACCACTTTAGTTCTACCCTCATTATTTTCCTAGTAATGGCCTTTTAACTAAACTCCCTGATTTTATTTTCTTCCCAACTCTGACCAGTTCTCAATATTGAGGTCAGAAAAAAATCCTTACAACTTGTCATGTCTCTCCCTTCTCAAAAACCTTTATTGATCAAAGTCTAAACTCTTTACTCTCACGATCATCTTCTCCACAATCTGATTCTAGCCTTTTCTCACACTGCTTGTCATGTATCAGTAATTCCAGACAATGAAATTACTCAGACTCATACAAACTATTTCTGCCTTGTTTAACTTCTTAGTTAAATTGAGTTTGTTTCCCTGAACCGGAAACAGAATTCCTTTGTTACTTCCCCTCATTTCCACTTGTTAAAATTCCACCTAACCTTCAAGGAAATCCAGCATCTTTTTTATCATAGAGTTAGAAGGGATCTCAGAGACATTCTAGTCAAACCCCCCATTTTATAGAGGCAAAAAGCTGATAAGGCTAAGTGATCTACCTGCTAAAGATTACATATTAGTAATCATCAAATCCTCCAAGTTTTGCTATATCCTATCCCCACCACATTCATTCAAAGACTAAAAAAATTTCTCTCTCTCCTCAGAGCAGTCATATCATTTGAATCTCTCATCCATTTATTATATCATATACCCATTGTCATCTCTCCTGTAAGCTCATTAAGAAAGAGAAGACCATATCCTTTACTTCTGAGAGCATCACTGTATTCCCCAATGCCAATATACAGCAGGCACTAAACAATTACTTGTTGATATTAACTCTATTAATCTAAATTATTTGCATTTGCAAGATCATTTTCTTTTTCTTTGGTACTTAGATAGCTTGTGAAACAAAATATTAGAATTGCACAATCGTGAATCTTTTATAGTCCAACTAGGGTTATAGTAATAGGGAATTTTGAATTCTCCAAGTCTTCCAAAAATACCCTTTTATAGGGCATATCCATTCATTTTTGCTGCATAATAGAGGACCTTAGTCATGAATGGAGGGTATTGTCTATTAATTAAGGAAGGCATAAGACAAAAAAGAAACCATCAAATTTTAAAAAGCAAAATTCATAAGCACTAACTTTAGTACAGAAAGAAAGAACATTTTTACAGTTGTAGCTATCATGTTAATAAATATCATATTACATATACTGGTGATGGAATTTAGTTTTAGCTCCCCCTGGAAGAACAGAAAATATAGAAAATTTTATGGTTAAAGAGCTCACAAAGAGGGATGGTACAGATATTCTACTTTAACCATCACGAATCCTAAAATTCCTTTAACTTCTTATCATTCCATCTTTTCTGAGCTGGGCCTGACTCAGGTCAGTCCTCCGGTGGTTTAGGTTCACTACTGGAACAAAATGCTACACATAGATTATTTAACATTTAACAAAATGAGATTTATTTAGCTATCACAGGAAAATTACATTAAACAAAAATAAGTATCAAGAATCCCTTGAGTTGATTCAGTTTAATAGAGCTTTGATCAACAGTTAAGCATCTAACAGCCACTTTTTCTCTATCCCACACCCATGGATGTCTTTATACTTAGATGATGAGAAAGTGAAGTCAATAGTGTAAATCCTTAGTTCCCTGAGACAATTAAGTCTCAGGGAATGTCTCAATACCCTTGAAGAAAACAATTAGTTTGCTGGTAAGGGTTAAGATGCTGATCCACCAAATTCCAGCCTTTGGGCACAAGTCCTTCATGTCTTCTTGAAGATTTTCCAACCCTTAAGTGATTTTAAGATTATTAAAAGTCTACTCTGATTTCCAATATTCATGATGCCTGATGCAAGCAGCACTAATGGAGGAAAAAACCTAAAACAGAACAAATAATGAAAATAGAACAAATAATTTAACAGTTCCCCAGAGTAGCAGAATCTAAGAAAGGACCAAGAGCTGAATCTAAATGTTCATGTGATGGGTTATTTCAAATCTTTCATTTCATAGTGGATCTCTCAAGGTTAAAAAAAAAAAAAGTGACTATTAGCAGGAGCAGCACCAGGTTTATGAGGCCTCGAGCAATGATAATGACACTTCCTTCAGTCACTGAACTTCATTATAGCTTACAGAGAACTGTACTGCCACCAGTTTAGTATTTTCTTAGCTACCAGAGAGAACTGTCTACTAGTAGTACAATAATTTTTTTTAAAAAACCAGGCTTAAAGTCAAGTTCATTGGCCTAGAATCTGAAGATCCAGTTCTCTCCCCTCTTTTGAAAATCTGGACATTTGACCTTTTCCAGCCCTGCAATAACTCTACATTTCTCTGCAATCTTGCAGAGAACACTGATCATGACTCAATAATCCCATCTGCCAATTCTTTCAGTCACCTTAGGTACACCAGCTGTGCATAAAAATCTGTTCTATAAAATACTCATTTATCTTACCAGTGTGTATGCTTGCTTAGTAAAGTGCTTTATATCTTTTAAATAACGTTTGTTGGTCTTAAAATTCTGCTTGCTTCAATTATCCTATGTTGCAGTTAATTTTACTACTTCTTTATGAAACATCCTTCCAACACATACAATTACCCCAATCTCACATTTGATTTCATATGTGTGTATATGCATATATATATGCACATATGCACACACACAATATATATACTTTATGTTCCCAATTTAGATTATACATTTTTTCTAGGGCAAGAATCATATGTGTCTACTTCTTTTGGTTCATTTACCATATTTGATTTTATTCTGGACACACAGTAGTTATTCAATGGTTGCTTTTTGAATTGAATATGTTCTTCCTCATTAGTACTACTCTTCTGTGAAGCACAGTTGTATAAATTCAATGCTGAAATACTGTCAACTTTTATAGTGTCCTATGAATACCATACTACAAAAAGGTAAATTCAGTCTTCACATCCATTCAATCAATTCCTTTTCTACATAGAGTAAAAAAATGCCAATCAATGCCAGCGTAAGTGCTATTTTTCCTTACATATGGATACCTGCTATCTAAAAAATGAACCAAGATAAACCTACAACTGTATACTGTCATTATTAATCTTTATCTGAATCATACAAATGATTGATCTTGGGAAAACTTCTAGGTCCATTTGCAAACACTTTCATTTAGCTCTCATTTTATATTACTGTTCAGAGTTTGAACAAGAATAAATGGAGAAAAAAATCCTAAGTTTAGAGTGCTAGAAAGAGTATAGAAGAATGTTATCACGTGTGAATGGTAAAATACTGGCTCTTTGGCCCTTGAATATTAATATAAATTATTTAGCTAGTAAAATTTTACCCATCACTTGATAAACCTCAGATTTGTATTACTTCTATCATCTACTTCCTGCGTGGCTCTTCACATGCTATTTATTGAGCGGAATTGTAGGCAATCACACAACCATGTCACCTGGTACATTTGTGCTATCCAGCTTCAAGTGGGTCCTCATTACATCAAGGCAACAATGTTTTTAATCCTCTCAGTGACAATTAAGTGGTACAGTGGATGGAGCACTAAATTTGGAGTCAAGAAAATCTGGATTCAGATCCAGTCTCAGATACTAGCTGTGTTACTCTGCGGAAGTAACTTAATCTCCGTCAATACCATTCTCCTCAATTGTAAGATGACATTAATAACAGAACCTGCCTCCCAAGGTTGAAGTGAAGATCAAATGAGATAAAATTTGTACAGTAAGGCACTGTTACAGTGTATACAGAAAGCACTTAATAAGTGTTGTGTTTCCTTTGATTCCCAATCTTACTCCTCCCAGAATTTTTTTTAATAAATCTTCTTTCTTTCCTTAAGTCCACCAGAATTCCCTTTTCTCCTCTCCCAGTTGAAGACTTGGCTTCTTTACTGAGAAAATAAAGGGGAAGGGAATACGCACAAGGCCCCACGGCATTATATGTTCATGGCCTAATATGATGTGAGCTCTCTTTTCCCCCCTTCTCTTCATCTCAAAACCACCTGACATCATCTTTCACTTTCTCCTTATTTCCCTAATCGCTGAAAATGAAGTTGCCAAAGACAATCCTTCCACATGTGGCCTTGATTCCAGTCCTTTCTATCTTCTCCAATAGATTGCAAACTTAAGTCATTCCTTTTCTAGCACATCTCCAATCTCTTCCTATCCTTTGGTTACTTCTCATTGCCTTCAAAGATGCCCAATTCTCCTTAAAAAATATTAGAGCCTACTGTTCTCTCGCACTATCTTCCCATAATTCGTCCTTCCTTTCTCTCGCACTATCTTCCCATAATTCGTCCTTCCTTTCTCAGTCAAACTTCTAGGGAAAAAAAAAGTTATCTGCACATTAACCTCTCATGTCTCAAATAAAATTGCTTTTTCCACAGATAGCAATGATCTCTTAATTACAAAATTTGATAATTTCTTTTCAATCTTCACTCTTTTCTAGGTATGTGTTATATCTAAGACTGTTAACTATCCCTTCCTCTTGGATTCTCCCCTCTGGGCTTTTTTTTTTTTTTTTTTTTTAACACTTGTTGTTCAATCATTTTCCATAGTAACTAAATCTTAATGACCCTATTTGAGATTTTTTTTTGGCGGAGATAGAGTTTGCCATTTCCTTCTCCAAATCATTTTACAGATGAGGAAACTGAACAAATGGGATTAAGTAACTTGCCCAGAGTTATATAGTTAGTAAACATCTGAGGCCAGATTTGAACTCATGAAGATGAGTATTCCTGATTCAAAGCCTGTGCCACCTAGCTGTCCTTTTGTGATACTGCTCTTTCCTTGTTTTGCTCTCATTGCTAAAGCTAACATTTCTAAAACAATATTGAACAGTAATGGTGATAGTGAGCAATCTTATTTCACCCCTGATCTTACTGGGAATGCTTCTAGTTTATCCCCATTACATATGATTCTTGTTGATGGTTTTAGGTAGATACTAGTGATCATTTTATTTTTTTTTCTATTCCTTTTTTTTTTTTTTTTAATTTAATAGCCTTTTATTTACAGGTTATATGTATGGGTAACTTTACAGCACTGACAACTGCCAAACCTCTTGTTCCAATTTTTCCCTTCTTACCTCCCCACCCCCTTCCCTAGATGGCAGGATGACCTGTAGATGTTAAATATATTAAAATATAAATTAGATACACAGTAAGTATACATGACCAAACCGTTATTTTGCTGTACAAAAAGAATCAGACTCTGAAATATTGTACAATTAGCTTGTGAAGGAAATCAAAAATGCAGGTGGGCAAAAATATAGGAACTGGGAATTCAATGTAATGGTTTTTAGTCATCTCCCAGAGTTCTTTCTCTGGGCGTAGCTGGTTCAGTTCCTTACTGCGCCATTGGAAATGATTTAGTTGATCTCATTGCTGTGGATGGCCAGGTCCATCAGAACTGGTTATCATATAGTATTGTTGAAGTATATAATGATCTCTTGGCCCTGCTCATTTCAGTGATCATTTTAAGGAAAACATTTATTTCTATGCTCTCTAGTATTTTCAATAGGAATGGGTGTTGGATTTTGTCAAATGCTTTTTCTGCATCTATTAATACAATCATATGATTTCTTTTACTTTAGTTATTGATATAATTAATTATGGTAATAATTTTCCTAATATTGAACTCGTCCTACATTCCTGGTATAACCCCTACTTGGTCACAGTATATTATCCTGGTGATAAATTGCTGTAATCTCTTTGCTATATATTTTAAGAGTTTTGAATCAATATTCATTAGGGAAATTGATGTATAATATTCTTTCTCTCTTTTGACCCTACCTGATTTAATTATCAATACCATATCTGTGTGATAAAAGGAATTTGATAGGACTTCCTTGATTTTCTAACTGCTACTTTTCAGTCTCCTTTCCAGGTTTATCATCCAGATCAGATCACACAGCTTAATGTTAGGTGTTCCTCAAGTCTCTCTCTTAATCCCCTTATTATTTCCTCTTCAGGGACCTCATAAGGTACCATGAGTTTAATAATCATCTCTATAATGATGATTTATTGATCTATATATCTATTTCCAATCTCTTTCCTGATATTCTATTCCATATTCACATTGTCTACTAGATATTTCAAACTGGATGTCCGGCAGACAACTCAAATTCAACATTTCAAAACATAATTCATTATTTTTTCCTCAAAAGTCACCCATCTTCCAAACTTTCCTATTTCTCTTGAAAGCACTACCATTCATCTAATATCCAAGGCAGTATGTTGGTATTGCCCTCCTCACTCCCTCTTGCTCCATATATCCAATCACTAATCAAACTTTCCATTTTTACCTTCACAACTTCTCTTATATCCAATCCTTCTACTCTACTCAACACAACTATCACTTTTCTAGATTATTTCAATTGAAATAATGGCCTCTGAATTTATATCCTTGCCTCAAGTCTCTCCTTATTTCAGTCCTTCCTCCACACTGCAGAAATTATTTTCTCTAAATGTATAACTAAGCAGATTACTTCTCCATTTAATTAATTCCAGTGGCTCCTTATTGTTTCTAAGTTCAAATGTAAACTCCTCTGTTGCTGTTTTTTAAAGCCTATCAAAATCTGACACCGCTCGATTTATCTTTCCAATTTCACTGGCTATTATTCCACCTTCTATGTTATGTGATCCAGCAAATAGACCTTCTGTCACTTACATTAGACATGCTCTTTGCTGATACCTGGATACATTCAATGAAATCTCTTGTTAACTCCTCCTCAAAGTATAGGCAGCTAGATGGTAGAGTGGATAAGTCAGGAAGACCTCAGTTGAAATTTGGTCTTAGATACGTCTTGTGTTTGTGACCTGGAGCAAGTCACTGAAATGCTGCCTAAGTTCCTTAACTACGTAATGATGATAACAATAAGACCTATCTTCTAGGGTTGTTATGAGGATCAAATGAATATATTTGTAAAGCACTTACAGCAGAGTGTCCAACACACAGTAAATGCTTACTAAAACTTGTTCCTTTCTTTCCCCCCCTTTTTTTAATTCCTTCAGGATATAGTGCAAATGCTACCTTCTCTATAAAGCTTATACTTAGTGCTTTCCCTCTCAAATGACCATTTATTTAACTATTGTTGTTGCTATTGCTGCTGCTGTTGTTCAGTCATTTTTTCAGCTGGATCTGACTCTTTTCAAATTTACTAAATTTGCCATTTTCTTCTCTAGCTCATTTTACTGATTAGGAAAATTGAGGCAACAAGATTAAGTGGTTTACCCAGGCTCTTGCAGATGTAAAGTATCTGAGGCTGATTTGAATTTAGGAAGAATTCATTCATTCATTCATCTATTTATTTAATTACTCATTCATTCATTCATTCATTTAGCTGAGGTAATTAGGGTTAAGTTATTTGCCCTAGGTCACACAACCTCAAGGACATGTTAAGTGTCTGAGGCTAAATTTGAACTCAGGTCCTCCTGACTTCAGAGCTGGTGCTCTATCCACTGTGCCACCTAGATGCCCCAGAAGAATTTATTTAACTAATATTTAATTGAATTTTTTCTTTTTATTTTGTATATGCTTACATGTGTACATGTCTGTTCCATTAGAATGTAATCTCTTAATGTTTACTAATTATTTTATCACTGTATTCATATTCCCAACACCTAAATATAATTCCTAGCATACCGTAGGTACTTGATTCTTGTTAATTGCTCAAAAATTTGACTAAATCAAATCTTTCCTATCTAAATTCTAGAGTCAGAAGGTAGTAGTAGTTTCCTACCATTTTATCAGAGAGCAAATAAAAACAAAACTATTTTAAAACGGCAGTCTGTAGTTCTACAATCTAAACTCAATGAATCCATTTCCATATGAAAAGATGTAATTATTTCTTTTACTACATCTACATTTGTTTATTATAATGTTATGGGTTTTTTTTTTGGGGGGGGGGAGGAGGGCATGGTAATTGTAGTTAAGTGATTTGCCCAGGATCACACAACTAAAGTATTAAGTATCTTGAGGTTGAATTTGAACTCAGGTCCTTCTGACTCCAAGAGTGGTGCTCTATCCACTGCACCATCTAGTTGACCCTTGTTTATTATAATGTAACATAATTTTTGCCAAAAAAGAAGAACAACAACTAAACAATGAGAAATTACAGTTGATATCCATTTACAATTACAGCCTGGTTAAAAAAAAATAGTCAAGAAAGAAAAGCAAATTTAAGAACAAAGACAGTGATTGGCTTTTAATTTTTAGAGAAAAGGAATCATAATTTCTGCTTTCAAAATCTTTCAATTTTATTTGCAAGATAAATTTCAGATTTGTTTAATAAAATTTTTATCAAAAATACTGTATGATATATTTCTTGATTGCTGCATTATTAGGGACATTAGGGGATTGAAAATCACTGGAACAGTGATGTAATTATTATGGGTTGCATGCAGATAAAGAAACTCTCTCTACCAATGCAGACAGGCATCTTCTCTGTAGTGTAAAGCCTGAGAAAGCTGTATGGGGTACAAACAGAGCCCAGTATCACAAAGCTGGACTTAAGGAATCAGAGACAAGAAATTTAGAGCAGCTCTCTATCCGTTACTCAACACTGTACTCTAAATTGGGACTCTGGATTTAAACAAAGCAACAGCCTAGTTAGTGTTCTTCTAGTAATCTACTTTCTCTAAAAACATTTTCTTAAGGCACCATTAAAAACTAGTCATCTGGGCAATATACTATTCAATGTCCCCATGTAATTCTTATTTCTAGCTGAGCTTATTCTTAAAGCACATAAAAATAATCAAATGAATTTTATTTTTACTTCAATTTGTTTAAATAATTTTAAAAATTAACATTTATGTTTATACATGGAATATTATCAATAAATAATATTTTGTTTTTAAAATCTACATTTTGGTTTTTTTTTAAAAGCTCTGTAAACAACAAACATCAGTTATTAAGACTATGGTCTTAGTGGTAATTATATACATTTCAGTTTCTAATTTTAAAAAATTGCTGGGAGTTGAAATGGAAAAATATTAATATCTGTTCTCTCCTTGGTTGGAAAATTCATAAATATGTATCTCCCAATGACTCCGCTGACATTTTACACATTAAGGAAGACAGGGGACCAAAGTAGACAAATAAAAAAAGTTACTAGCATAGCAAATTCATCCACATTTATTACTGCACTGAGCAAAAAATCCAAATATCCTTAGCTCTAAAAGCTTTTTAATACCATCTGAAATATATGCATATATGCATTTTTCTGATGACATTTTACTCCCTCTTGTACCTCTTGTTGACATTTAGAACATGACCTAGTTCTATGGAAATTACCTTGGTGAAAAAGTAGCTATAGTTTGATAAGTGATTCTGACTAGACATAATGTCTGGTTCCCAGTGGTATACAAGAACTAATGTCCCTGAGTGAGAAACATTCATTCCTTCTACTTGTCCTTTTTGTGCAGGGGTAAAAAGTATGTGGTACTGATTTTTAAAAATTCTTTGCTTCTAGGCTGAAAACCAGAAAAGCAATGAATACTCAGTATTTGCAATAAAATAATGAAATAAACACAAAAATATTGCAAGAAAAAGAAAATCTGAAGGTAGTACCTTAGGAAATGAGGGGAAGAGACCTTTAGGATACTTCCTATATACACCTCCAAAACTATAATGGATTTGTAAAAGTGAAATAGATATAATAAAATGTGTGGAATTTAGGGTATGCTACTATTCTATGTGGTGAATGTGCAAAATGAATGAAGATTCTTTAATATGACTGGAAGGATCACCCATGATGGTAAATAACTATGAGTTATGAAAAGGAAAACAAACAAAACAGGATAAGATAAGAGCAGGTTAGTGTAATAAAATTAGCCTTCTAGAAAAGCATCAAATAGCAAGAATAGGCAAATGAGAAGGATTGAATATTAGAAGAAAGCCAAGATATACTAATCAAAGCGGTAGACTCATCTCAAAGAGATCAAGATAAAAACTTCCCAAAAGGAAAGAAAAATCAGGGAATTTCTCTGAGGGAGGGACCTAAACATTGGAGGATGACTTCTGGGTGCCTGTGATTGCAAATAGAGACATGTTTATGGCACAATGGACAGAGCCCTGAGCTTGGAATCAGAAAGACCAGAGTTCAAATTTGAACTTCAACACTTAACATAGTTGTATGACACTGGGCAAATCACTTAACTCCTGCCTGCATAAAACTGGAGAAGGAAGTATCAAATCATGCCAGGATCTCTGGCAAGAAATCTCCAGGGAGAGTTGGTTCACAGGGTCAAGAAGAGTTGAACACAACTAAACACAAAAAACAACAACAGTCAGGGGAGAGGGAAGGGAGTTAAGATAAGAAAGATAAGATCTATAATTCTGAGAGAAATAGAAATTAGAATGAGTCAAACAGAAAATGGTGATTCCATTAAATAACAAGAAATATTAAAGCAAAACCAAGACTGAAGGAATGGAAGAAAATGCAAGTGATGTATTCTCAAGGTTAACTAACCTGGAAAACAAGTCAAGCAGAAATAATCTAAAAATCACTGGATTAGCAGAAATTTTTTACCTTCCCTCCCCCCAATTTAACAAAAACTGCTCAGATCTTTCAGAATAAAGGGGCAAAATAAAAAGGTGGAGGGGAGAGGGAATCAGTCATCTCTTGAAAAGAAATTCTTAAAAGAAAAGTTCCAAGAAAATTGGATAAAATCCAGAGTTTCCAAGTTAAAGAAAAAATAGTACAAGTCAAAAAGGAATCTTCAAGTACCACAGAGCTCCAGTCAGTAGGCTCAGTAAATGCCACTAAAGTAAAAAGAAAGCTTGGAATATGATATTTCAAAAGGCAAAAAGACACTACATATCCCTAAAAACAACCTATTCTATAAAACTGAGTATAATCCTATGTGCAAACACATGTGCAAAAATGTTTGTGGCAGCCCTTTTTGTACTGGCAAGGAACTAGAAAATGAATGGATGCCCATCAGTTGGAGAATGGTTGAATAAGTTATGGTGTATGAGTGTTATGGATTATTATTGTTCTATAAGAAATGATCAGCAGGTTGATTTCTGAGAGGCTTGGAGAGACTTACATGAACTGATGCTAAGTGAAGTAAATAGAACTAAGAGAACATTGTAAACGGCAACAAAATTATGTGATGATTAATTCTGATGGAGGTGACACTTTTTAATAGCAAGGTGATTCAGGCCAGCTTCAATAGACTTATGATGAAGAGAGCCATCTGTACCCAGAGAGAGCACTGTGGGAACTGAGTATAGATCACAACATAGTGATTTTCACTTTTTTATTGTTGTTGTTTGCTTGCTTTTATATTTTTTCTCTTTTTTTTTTTTTTTTTTTTTTTGCTTTTTGATTTGATTTTTTCTTGTATAGCATGATAATTGTGGAAATATATATAGAAGAATTATACATGCTTACCATATATTGGATTACTTGCCATCTAGGGGAGAGGGAGGGGGAAGATAGACAGAAAGAGAGAGAAAGAGAGGGATAGAGAGAGAGAGAGAGAGAGAGAGAAAGAGAAAATTTGGAACACAGGATTTTGCAAGGGTGAATGCAAAAACTAAATATGTAAAATATCAATGCATATATTTTGAAAATAAAAAAATTTTAAAAATTAAAAAAATAATAATAATGCATCATGAGCTAAAGAACACAAAACTAGTAGAAAAGATGGGGATAAACAGATATCCTATAAATATCACTTCATTTGAGGCAGACCAAACAAGCTGGAACAGATACAATAATTATTCACAAAGAACACATAGAAATACATTAGACTAAAATGGAATGGAAAAGGGAGTTGAAATTTAAGAGGGAGATCAGGATAGGTGAAGAATTAGTCATAAGTACAACAAACTCCAACAAAGTAAGGAAGAGTATGAAAGGGGCATTAAAAGTAAACAAAGCAAGAGTAAAAACCCATGATAAAAGGAAAGAGAAAAGAAGAGGATCAAGGGAAGAGAGAGTGATCGTGATGTTTATAGATCCTAAGTGTCAGACAAAAGTCGCTCTTACCACTTAATTCTTCAATATAAGGAAAAAACACAAGAAGACAGGATAGAGGAAATGTATAAAATTAATAAGTTTAACAGTGATTATTAATACATAAAACAGAAAAGGATCAAAGAATGGAGGAGAAAATATAATCCAAAAATCTTTCTTACAAGACATAGATTTGAAATATAGACTCACAGTAATAATAAGGAGCTGGAGTAGAACATATTATACTTTAGATAAACTCCAAAAATAAGAGACAGCAATTATGATTTCAGACAAGACTACAATAAAAAAGTCATGATAAAAATATGAGAAAGGAAACTGCTTAAAACCTTTGATAATAAATCAATATTAATATTATACATACACAGACACACACAAACACATGCACTAAACAGCAGAGCATCTAAATATTTAAAGGAAAAGTTCACTGAATATCAGCATGAAAGAGAATATAAAACTATAATGGGGGAACCACAATACACTCTTTTATTCTCTTTCGGTGTTCTTAGGAGAAGGAATGAGGAGGTTTAGGAGACTATACTGAGGACCAGATAAATTTAACAACAATAAAAAGAACTGTTAGATTTTAATTGAACTATGAAAAATTAGAGAGATGTCAGATCTCTAATTATGGCATGGAAACATATTTCTTTTAAATACTTTACATATTCCTCAGTTGTATATGGCACTTTTTACAATAACTGACCACATACTAGTACATTAACTATCTCACAAACAAATGCAGAAATAGTGAACATGTCCTTCTATTGACCACAATGTAATAAAAAATTATATCCAAGATCTCTTCAAACTATAATGAAGTAAAGAACAATGCACTTGAGAGGACTCAAATTATCTTTAATTTCAGAAGACATAACAGGAGAAAAGTACGACCAATGAGGAGAAAGTTTAAAAAAAAAAACATATTCTTTGGGGAAGAAATCTTACTTGCTCACCCAATTCACTTCTTTCATATACACTAAGTAGCTACAGCAGAAAGTTACCCACAGGAACAAGAAGCTAGCTGGTTTGGGGGTCTTTCCCAAAATATATGACATTTTCATCACATTCTCTCTCAAACTGAAATTAAACTTCAATTAAGACACGCAGCAGAATTATAACAAAGATACAAGAACATGCTATCAGATTCATAAGAACTGCCCTTCTTCAGTGCTTATGACAAACAGTAGCTGATCAGAGAATGTAACATTGAAACTTTAGATATGAGATGGCAAGGTGTAACAGTAGGAAAAAGCAAAACAAAAACCAAAAAAGTAATTAATCAGAGGTCCTGGGCTTGAATCCCAGTTCTACTTCTCAGTCCCTGTATGACACTGCAGAAGTCACTTAATATCTTTGAGCTTCATAAGTCCTATCCATAAAAGAAGAGTGTTGAAATAAGTACTAAATCATGTCAAATGTAATGTCCCTTGTGAATCTATGATCCTCTGAATACTCAAGAACTTTAGGTTTCTGCCTATACTAAAGCTGGGATATTTTAAAGCAAGAAATCAAGGTAAATCAACAGGATGATTTCAGAAAGGCCTGGAGAGACTTACACGAACTGATGATGAGTGAAATGAGCAGGACCAGGAGATCATTATATACTTCAACAACAATACTAGATGATGACCAGTTCTGATGGATCAGGCCATCCTCAGCAACAAGATCAACCAAATCATTTCTAATGGAGCAGTAATGAACTGAACCAGCTATACCCAGAAAAAGAACTATGGGGGATGACTAAAAACCATTACATTGAATTCCCAATCCCTATATTTATGCACACCTGCATTTTTGATTTCCTTCACAAGCTAATTGTACAATAATTCAGAGTCTGATTCTTTTTGTACAGCAAAATAATGTTTTGGTCATGTATACTTATTATGTATCTAAGTTATATTTTAATATATTTAACATCTACTGGTCATCCTGCCATTTAGGGGAGGGGGTGGGGGGGTAAGAGGTGAAAAATTGGAACAAGAGGTTTGGCAATTGTTAATGCTGTAAAGTTACCCATGTATATATCCTGTAAATAAAAGGCTATTAAATTAAAAAAAAAAAAAAAAAAAAAAGAAATCAAGGTAAATGTTGAGTTTCAAACTAGCTTTCACAATTCCTCACATACAGATTATAAATAAAAGGATGGTCTTTTGTAAATTTTGGGAGTAGCCCATGTAATGAAAGGAAATATTATTTTTGAAATGATAGAAGCATGGTATTTATTTTGTCTCTTGGTTTGCCCCTTGAACAAGGGGGGAACAATAGCAGAGTAATTAATTAGAAGAGACTGTGAGTATAAAAGTCAGTCTATCATGCACTCAGGAAGTTTTATAACTGTATGACAACAAGTTAGAAACTAAAAAACCTGTAGCTTGGTCCAGTATATTGTTAGGTATACCATAAAATGACATGAGGAAAAGATGCAATGCTTATCTGGACCTCAAAAGGAAACTACTAATCCAGGGAGGAATTAGCATGTTGATCCAGCTATGCCTTGAGAAGCATAAGTAGAAAGAATAGATGAAAAGATTAAATACTAACTCATCTTAGCATTTAGTTAAGATTTCTTTTACATGAAATTCTAATTACTTTATCCTGATATATATTTTTTTTTTCTGAATTTATATATGCTTTTCCCTTGTAAATAAATCTTAGGAAACAGACTTTTAGTTTCAATCAGGGTTGGAAGAAGATAATCGAAAAGAAACGTCAGGAAATGTTCTCATGGTATTAGAAAGAGGAGAAAAATATAATTGGGGATTAAATCGGCAGGTTTCTGAAAGCTGGGAATCACGCCATTCCAGAGGGCAGGTAAATACAGGAAGTGATGTATTAAGATTCATGTCTTTCAGGGAGAAAGACATCTGAAGACCAAAACAAGTTTAGAAAAGAGTAAAAAGTGAAAACCCCTGGGGCCTGAAGCAGAGGTCTCACCAGAGCCCAAGAACAGGGCAAGATCATTAACCGAGTAATTAAGTTCTGAGGCAGAAGAAGGAAGCAGAAAGGACTCTAGTATTGGTGATGCAGCAGCACAAGGCCATTGGGATCGTGGGGCTCTCAAGTGTCTACACCTCTCTGAATGTGTCACAGTGTTTATTTTTGGGGGGCACCATTCTTGTGGCGATGCCATTCCTCAGGCTGTCTTGGACCCAGGTGGTCAAACTGACACTTTATTTAAAAGCCTAGGTACTATTAGAAATATTCAAGATTAGTCTTTGGTGGCACTTTGCCTTCAGTTTCAATATGTTACATATCAATTATAAATGATTTAGACTATTCTCAATAGTAGGGCACATCTGGCACAAGCTGAGAATACACTACTTCAGACACAAGAAGAGTGAATAGGAACTCACTCCTTCCCTCTAGGCTCAATGCTCTTCCCAAATTCCCAGATATTAAAGACAGACTCCAGCTCCATCCCCAACATGTGCACTTGACCCCAGACTCCCAGGCTGCCAATCCTATGGGTCACCTTTGGCTCCTCACTCTCTCTCATCCCCCACAATCAAGTTGTCAAGTCATATAGATTCTACTACTATCTCTCACGTACCTCCTGATACAGACTGTCATCACAGCATAGCTGCACAACAACCTTGTTGGTCTTCCTGTCACAAATTTCTCCCCACTATAGTATATTTTCTGCACAGTTGTCAATCTGCCCAGAATGAAGGTCGGATAGTATCTGACCCCCCCAAAAAGCTCCAGTTGTTTCTTATCACTTCTAAGATCAAATAAAAAATTTACCCTCTGATATCCAAGGCTCTTCAAAATCTGGATCCTTTCTACCTTTCCAGTCATTTTATATCTTAATCCTTATTCCCCAACTCATATTCCATAATCCAGTAACACTGGCTCACTGCTGTTCTTTACACAAGAAATCTTATAAATTTTCAGTCATAAATTTTCACTGGCTGATCTTCATGCCTAGAACACACTCTTCACGTGTCTGCTTCCTTCAAGTCTCAGCTGACATATACCTTCTCCAAAAGTCTTCCCTACTTCCCCTCCCAATACTAGTGCTTTCTCCTCTGTTGATTTTCTCCAATTCATACTGTATAGATAGAAAGATAAATAGATCAATAGATTTTACTTGTTCATTGTTGTTTTCATATTGCTCCCCCCACCCTTTTAGACTGTGAACTCCTTGAAAATAAGAACTGTTTTTTGCCTTCTTTTGTAACCCCAGTGCTTAGCACAATACTTGACACATAATAGCTTAATAAACATTTGCGGATGATATATCATTCTTTATGAAATAGGAGACAAGTATTATTGATCAAAGTTTCCTCCCTTTGAGACAGTCATAATACAAATATGACAGTTTTGGTGTCATGATTTTATGTGCTTGGAATTTCACCAATATTTTCTTACAGATTACATAGAAAGAAAAACAATTTAGGGTTTGAAAGAAGAAACACTCCTTTAAAATTTTCCACTACCTCTTTTTTTTTTGGGGGGGGGGGCAAGGCAATTGGGGTTAAATGACTTGACCAGGAACACCCTGCTAGTAAATGTTAAGTATAAGCCTGAATTTGAACTCAGGTTCTCCTGACTCTAAGGTCAATGCTCTATCTACTGTGCAATCTAGCTGCCCCCAAATGCATTAACCCTTTTTGTTTATTTGCAAGGAACCTTGTAAACTTTCAAAAGTAAAGGTTTTACAAAAATCTTCCAAATAAATAAGCAAATGTTTAGTAGCATAAATTATCATAGATCATAAAGACCAACCACCAAAATGATCAAATTCATTTTGTATATTCGTTTAAAAAAAAAAAGTGATAAATCTCAACTTTAAGTCAATTACTATCAGTAGATACCTAGACTGGAGTCCCAACACCTAAATTTGGAAGACATCTTTACATACTGAAGCTATACAATAAATACTTTTTTAACAACAGCAAAATAAATTCATGACTATATTCAAAATACAAAACTGAATAAAAATAAAGATTGCAAAAATGATCTTCATTTTTCTGAATAATACTTTTAAATTAAGCTAAACTATTTGTCAAAAAAATGATGCAACTCTGAATTATCAGTGCTATGACAATAATGTTTTTAAATCTCACTAAAAACAAACAAAAAATCCTACAGCAGGAAAAAATTCATTCAGTAAAATGGGTAAGAGAAGAACAAGTATTTACAGTAGCCTACTAATTTATAAAACTGACAAAAAATAAGAGAAACTAGTCATTTTAGGCCAACTGCCAATACTCCAGGCCATAACTTCAGATTGAAGATGGGCTAAATAAGATCAACACACACCCATCATTACTATTTCTGGGCAGCGACCAAAAAAGATGACCATTATTGAATATACTTTTCATTTAATGAAGAAAACAACTGGCAAGGCTGCAGCATAGGCTGATTTGGGGAACTAATTTCTTCTTCAGTAGTTCACAAACACAGTTTGTGATGGATAAACACACAATTGATGATGGATAAACAAGTTAACTAGTTTTTTTTAGATATTTCAGGTCGAAAAGCTCCTGAGCCCTAAAGGAACATAACAAATTGACTCTCTCCTCCAGGTAGAATAAACTATAAGAAGAGAATCCCATTTAGTTGCGGGTGGGGGTAGGGACAAAGGGGGGAAACTAGCTCCTTAAAGGTAATCAAAAGTGAATGGAACTTCTGAATTAGAAGCAGATGGATGAATGGAGAATATTTTGTTAGGAAGAAAAAAAGGATTCAAAATCAGGATTTTAGATTCAAATATTATCTAGCTGGACCATTCACTAGCTTTGCTTTTCTGAGTTTGAGTTTCCTTACCAATTTAGCAAAATTCAACAAATATTTTTATGCACCTACTATGTGCAAAGTACTATGATCCTGCAAAAAACCCAAAAGTGAAACTTCTTACCTAGAAGTAAACTAGGCCATCTAGGTCCTTTCTGGCTCTAACATTCTGTGATTCTCTAAAACTATAGCCTATATCCTACTATATAAGCCCTTATTAGGAGTACCTGGAACCTAGAAACTTCCCAGGGAACCTGCCTAGTCTAGCTTTATCATAAAAATACCAATCACGTACAAGGTATGTGAAGTAATCTGTTCAGTGTTTCCTCCTTTAAATGCAATGTGACATTATAATATATACTACTTTGTAGGTCAAAAAATAAAATACAAATAAAATATTATTTATCACCATTTTAAGATATTGATCATCATAACATACAGAAACTTGATAAGAACAAAATAGCATAGAATAAGTAATCATAATATTATGTCAAATGCCAAAATGAAGTTAAGAAATGCCCACCTAGTACAAATATTTAGTATAAGAATAAAAGGCCTATGAACTAAAAACTTGAAACTAGACGTTTATTAAAGATGAAGAGATAAAAGCAACTTCTGAGAAGTCTATTTATAATTTGTTTTAGAACCAAAGGGATAGCCCAGAGGAAAAGCCTATTTCTTATCTTGCTTTACATCCTGTAAAACATCTGCAAATATAAAATACTCTTTGAAGTCAATAGGAATTCTACATTCAGGTGTAGAAGCCAAAAATAAGGTAGATTCTAAGGAAACACGTGTTTTTTATGCTATTTTAAAAAATGTATATGTGTACAAATATATGTATATATAAATGTACTAATATAATGTGTATATATCAGAATATTGAAAAAACTTGAAGATGTGGTTGCTGAATTACTGTTTCTAACTGTAGAAAAACCTTGGAAAATGGCATATTCTCTATTAGGTGGAGGTTACTCCTGGATAAAGAATGGTAATTAATTAGCAAGTGTCAATATGGTGTGATCTCCAAAATGGAATAATAATTATGTCCAACTTGTGCAAAACTGAATAATGATCTTTTCCCAAAACTCTTTCCATTTCCAAACATCCTATGAGGGTACCATTCTCCCAGTCACTCAGACATGCTACACGTGTCATCCTCAACTCCTCACTCTCACCTCCCATATCCAATCTGTTAACAAGAACTGTTGTTTCCATCTTTGTAATATCTCTAGTTTATTCCCTCTTCTTTCCCCAATAGTGATATCACTCTGGTGTAGGCCTTTCCTTACTCAATAAACTACAGTGACTTCCTGTCATTTACATAATCAGAAATAAAGTCTTCTCTGATGTTGCAAAACCTTTAAAATCTTCCCCATCTTCCCTTCCATAATCTTCCTTTTCCAGTCATATTATTTCTTATTCACCTACACAGACTATATGCCATCATGTAAAACTGTTTTCTTTTATTGTTCCTCACACAAGACACTTCATGTTCAGACTCCATGAATTTTCACTGGTAATCTCTCATGCCTGGAATTCTCTCATTTTTCATCTCTGCCTCTTATCTTTCATAATTTTCTTCAAGTCCTACCTAAAATCTTATCTTTTTTAAAAAGGTCTTTGTAACCTCCCTTAATGCTAGTTCCTTTTCTCTGTGGTTTATCTCCAAATTATCACACATATTTATTGCATGTACATTACAGATACACATGTATGCAGTACGTATGCACGTGTTCACATCGACATGGAAAAACATACAAAGCATACATATACAAATAAGTATGCTCTCTCAATATACACACACATACATGTATCATATATCATATATGATGATGATAATGTAGTTATTCAGTCACTTCCAACTATCTATGAATCTATTTGGGGATTGTCTTGGTAAAGATCCAGAAATGGTTTGCCATTTCCTTCTCGAGCTCATTTTATAGATGAGGAAATTAAAGCAAACAGAGTTAAATGACTTGCCCAGGGTTACATATATCAAATACGTGGCTAAGGTTGGAAGTGAACTCATATCCTACTGGCTCAAGGGTTTGCCCTCTATCCACTGTGCCACTCAACTGCATCCATGTATCTTGTATACATGCACACGAATGCTAATGCTTTCTCATTCCAAATTATCTCATTTATTATCTCCAATTTATCGCAGATATTATATATAATATTTACATATTGTACTCATTATTATAAGTTATTAGACTGTGATCTGGCTAACCGCACTAGAAGAAAATAGAGAGGTATGAGAAAAAACTGTAGAATACCACCAGGCATCTTTTAATGGTTTGAATGAAATCTTTGTTTGCAATTGATTTTTATTTTACTGTCCTTCTGGTTCTAGAACATCTGGGCAGTTTTCCTTCATGATTTCCTGAAAGATGATGTCTAAGCTCTTTTCTTCATCATGGTTTTCAGAAAATCCAATAATGCTTAAATTGTTTCTCCTAGATCTATTTTCCAGGTCAGTTGTTTTTCCAATGAGATATTTTACATTTTCTTCATTTTTTCATTTTTTTGGTTTTGTTTCACTGATTCTTGATGTCTCATTGAGTAATACATTTCTATTTGTTCAGTTCTACTTTTTAGTGAATTATTTTCTTCAGTTACTTTTTTTTAAAGCTCCTTCTGTATTTGGCCAATTGAATTTTTTTATGTTGAAATACATGCTAAATCCTATATATATATATATATATATATCTTTATACACATACACACACACACAGTTATCTTGCTGCACAAGAAAAATCAGATCAAAAAGGAAGGAAAAGAAAAACTGAGAAAGAAAACAAAATACAAAAGAGAGAGCAAGAACGCTATGTTGTGTTCCACGCTCTGTTTCTATGGTCCTCTCTCTAGGTGTAGATGGCTCTCTTCATCACTGAATAAGTGGAAATGGTTTGAATCCTCTCATTGTTGAAGAGAGACACATCCATCAGAATTGATTGTTGTATAGTCTTATTGTTGCCATAAATAATCACTTAGGTTTCTCCAACCTTCTCTGCAATCATCCTGCTGGTCGTTTCTTACAGAACAATAATATTCCATAACATTCATATACCATAACTTATTCAGCCATTCTCCAACTGATGGGCATCCACTCAGTTTCCAGTATGTAGGCCACTACAAAGAGGGCTGCCACAAACATTGTTGCACATGTGGGTCCCTTTCCCTCCTTTATAGTCTCTTTGGGATATAAGCCCAGTAGAAACAGTGCTGCATCAAAGGGTATGCAGTTTGATAAGTTTTGAACATAGTTCCAAACTGTTCTCCAGAATGGCTGGATCTGTTCACAGTTCCACCAACAATGTATCAGTGTCCCAGTTTTCCCACATCTCCAACATTTGTCATTATCTTTTCCTGTCATCTTAGCCAATCTGAAAGGTATATAGTGGTATCTCAGAGTTGTCTTAATTTGCATTTCTCTGATCAATATTGATTTGGAGCACGTTTTCATGTGACTACATTTAGTTTTAATTTTTTCATCTGAAAATTGTTCATATCCTTTGACTATTTATCAATTGGAAAATGGCTTGAACTATTATAAATTTGAGTCAATTCTCTATATATTTTGGAAATAATGGTCGCTAGTATTTCTTTGGTCACAAATTCCTTCTTCCTCCACAAGTCTGAGAGGTAAACTAACCTGTATTCTTCTAATTTGTTTATAATATCATTCTTTATGTCTAGATCATGAACCCATTTTAACCTTATCTTGATATACAATGTTAAATGTAGGTCTAGACATGCCTACTTTCTGCCATACTAGTTTCCAATTTTCCCAGCAGTTTTTGTCAAATAGTGAATTCTTATCCCAAAAGATGGGGCCTTTAGGTTTATCAAATACTAGATTGCTATAATCATTGACTATTTTGTTCTGTGAACCTAACCTACTCCACTGGTCAACTTCTCTATTTCTTGGCCATTATCAAATGGTTTTAATGACTGCTGCTTTATAATATAGTTTTAGATCTGGTACAGCTAGGCCACCTTCATTTTTTTTTTTTTTTTTAATTTAATAGCCTTTAATTTACAGGATATATACATGGGTATAGGCCACCTTCATTTGCTTTTCTCTTCATTAATTCCTTTGAAATTCTTGACCCTATGTTCTTCCAGATGAATTTTGTTATTTTTTTCTAGGTCAGTAAAATAGTTGCTTGGGAGTTTGATTTGTGTAGCACTAAATAAATAGATTAGTTTAGGGCGTATTATCATCTTTATTATATTTGCTCAAACTATCAATGAGCACTTGATATTTTTCCAATTGCTTAGATTTGACTTTATTTGTGTGGAAAGTGTTTTGTAGTTTTGCTCATATAGTTCCTGACTTTCCCTTGGCAGATAGAGTCCCAAATATTTTATACTATCGACTGTTATTTTAAATGGAAATTCTCTTTGTATCTTTTGCTGTTGAATTTTGTTAGTGATGTATAAAAATGCTGATGATTTACGTGGATTTATTTTGTATCCTGAAACTTTGCTAAAGTGTGGATTATTACTAATAGTTTTTTAGTTGATTCTCTAGGGTTCTCTAAGTAGACCATCATATCATGTGCAAAGAGTGATAATTTGGTTTCCTCATTACCTACTCTAATTCCTTTAACTTCTTTTTCTTCTCTTACTGCCAAAGCTAGCATTTCTAATACAATAACGAATAGTAATGGTGATAGTGGGCAGGCTTGTTTCACCCCTGATCTTACTGGGAATGGTTACAGTTTATCCTCATTACATATGATGCTTACTGATGGTTGTAAATAGATGTTACTAACTATTTTAAGGAAAAGCTCATTTATTCCTATACTCCCTCCTAGTGTTTTTATTGAGAATGGGTGTCAGATTTTATCAAATGCTTTTTCTGCATCTGTTGAGATAATCATATCGTTTTTGTTAATTTGGTTATTGATATAGTCAAGTCTGCTAATAGTTTTCCTAATAGTGAACCAGCCCTGCATTCCTGGTATAAAGCCTAATAATTAGTCATGGTGTGTATTATCCTGGGGATGATTTTCTGTAATCTTTTTGCTAATATTTTATTTAAGATTTTTGAAACAATATTCATTGGGGAGATCAGTCTATATTTTCTTTCTCTGTTTTCATCCTAACTGGTTTAGGTATCAGTACCATGTCTGTGTCATAAAAGGAATCTGGTAGGAGTCCTTCATTCCCTATTTTTTCAAATCGTTTATATAGTATTAGAGTTAATTGTTCTTTAAATGTCAGGTAGAATTTACATCTAAATCCATCTGGTGCTGGGGATTTTTTTTTAGGGAGTTGACTAATAGCTTATTCTATTTCTTTTTCTAAAATAGGACTATTTAAGTAATTTATTTCCTCTTCTGTTAATCTGAGCAATCTATATTTTTGTAGGTATTCCTCCATTTCATTTAGGTTGTCAAATTTATTGGCATAAAACTGGGAAAAGTAACTCCTAATAATTGCTCTAATTTCCTCTTCATTTGTGGATAGTTCTCCCTTTTCCTTTTTGAGACTGACAAGTTGATTTTCCTCTTTCCTTATTCTAATCAAATTAACTAAAGGTTTATCTATTTTGTTGGCTTTTTTTATAAAACCAACTCAGTTTTATTTATTTATTCAATAGTTTTTTTAGTTTCAATTTTATTGATCTCTCCTTTTATTTTTTAGAATTTCAAGTTTGGTAGTTGATTGGGGGGTTTTAATTTGCTCTTTTTTCCTAGCTTTTTTAGTTGCAAGCCCAATTCATTGATCTTCCCTTTCTTTATTTTATGCAAATAAGCATCTAGAAATATAAAATTTCCCCTTATTACTGCTCTAGCTGCATCCCACAAATTTTGGTAGTTTTTAAGTTTCATTTCTTGTCTCTTTTAATTAGATCAATTTTTGCTTTTGCTTGATCTGAGATCAGAATGGCTACACCTGTTTTACTCTATATATATCAATCTGCTTTAAATGTGTTTTTTTTTTTAATTTAATAGCCTTTTATTTACAGATTATATGTATGGATAACTTTACAGCATTAACAATTGCCAAACCTCTTGTTCTAATTTTTCACCTCTTACCCCTCACCCCCTCCCCCAGATGGCAGGACCAGTAGATGTTAAATATATTAAAATATAAATTAGATACACAATAAGTATACATGACCAAACTGTTATTTTGCTGTACAAAAAGAATCAGACTCTGAAATATTGTACAATTAGCTTGTGAAGGAAATCAAAAATGCAGGTGGGCAAAAATATAGGAACTGGGAATTCAATGTAATGGTTTTTAGTCATCTCCCAGAGTTCTTTCTCTGGGCATAGCTGGTTCAGTTCATTACTGCTCCATTGGAAATGATTTGGTTGATCTCATTGCTGAGGATGGCCAGCTCCATCAGAATTGGTCATCATATAGTATTGTTGTTGAAGTATACAATGATCTCCTGGTCCTGCTCGTTTCACTCAGCATCAGTTCGTGTAAGTCTCTCCAGGCCTTTCTAAAATCATCCTGTTGGTCATTTCTTACAGAACAATAATATTCCATAATATTCATATACCACAATTTATTCAGCCATTCTCCAACTGATAGGCATCCACTCAGTTTCCAGTTTCTAGCCACTACAAAGAGGGCTGCCACAAACATTCGTGCACATACAGGTCCCTTTCCCTTCTAAATGTGTTTCTTATAAACACATTTAGGATTCTGGCTTTTTATCCAGTCCACTATCAACTTATATTTTATGGGAGAGTTCATCCCATTCACATTTACATTTAAAACTACTAATTCAGTATTTTCTGCCCTCTTATTAATCCCAAATTATACTTTTCTCTTTCCTTTTCCCCTTTCCCTCCTCTCTCAGTATTTTACTCATGAGCTCAACTTGCCTCAAGCAGTCCTCCCCCTTTAGAGACCCTCCCCCTTTCTTATACCTTTCCCCTACTATTTCTTTCTATTCAGCCCATCCCTTCCCTTTTTGCTTTTCCCCTCTCACTTTTCTATAAGGTAAGAGAAGTTTCTCAGTGAAACCCAATGTATCTAATATTCTTTTTTTTTTGAGCCAAATCTGATGAGAGTAAGATTCACATAATATTCATCATCCTCTCTTCTTTCCCTCAATTATGATAAGATGTTTTTTTTTTTTTTGGCCTCTTCCTGAAATGTAATTCCCCTCACTTTACCTCAACTTTCTTCCTTTTTTTTTCTGTTACAATCCCATTTCCACCTCTAGTTTCTTTTTTATATAATAACAGTAAAATCAGATTATATATGTATTTTCTATGTAACAGAAATAGTTCTAACATAACATAACATAACATAACATAACATAACATAACATAACATAACATAACATAACATAACAGAAATAGTTCTCAAGAATGTTTTTTTTCCCTTTTTACCTTTTTATGATTCTCTTGAGTTCTATATTTGGAGGTCAAATTTTTTGTTTATTTCTGGTCTTTTCATCAGAAATAAATGGAACTCACCAGTTTCATTGAATGTCCATCTTCTAAACTTAAAGAAAATGTTCAGTTTATCAGGGTAATTTATTTTTGGCTGCATTCCAAGTTCATTCATCTTTCAGAATATCAGATTCCAGGCTCTTCTAACCTTTATTGTGTAAGCTGCTAGGTTCTGAATAATCCTTACTGTGCTTCCTCAATATTTGAATTTTTTTTCCCCTGGCTGTTTGTAATATTTTTTCCTTTGTCTTATATTTCTAAAATTTAGCCAGGATATTCCTTGGGGATTTTAATTTTGGGGTCTCTTTCAGGAGGTGTTCAGTGAATTCTTTCAATGATCATTTTACCTTCTGATTTGATGACATCTGAGAAGTTCTCTTTGATGATTTCCTGAACAATAGTGTCTAGCCTCTTTTTTTTCATCACGGATTTCAATGAGTCCAATAATCCCTAGATTGCCTCTCCTAGATCTGTTTTCCAGGTCAGTTGTTTTCCCATTTAGGTATTTTACATTTTTTTCTATTTGTTTTCATTTTTTGGTTTTGCTCGACTGATTTTTGTTGTCTCATTGAGTCATTCATTTCCATTTGTTCAGTTCTGATTTTTAATGAATTATTTTCTTCATTTACTTTTTTTTTTTTTTTTACTTCTTTTTGTAATTGTCCAATTGAATTTTTAAATGAGTTGTTTTGTTCTATGGATTTTTTTTTCATTTCACAAATTCTATTTTTCAAGAAGTTATTTTATTTTTCGATTTCACAACTTCTGTTTTTTTAAGGAGTTATTTTCTTTTTCTGTTTCACAAATTCTGTTTTTCTGGGAGTTGTTTTCTTTTTTCACTTTATCAAATCTAGCTTTTAATGAGTTATATGCCTTTTCCAAACCCTCTTGCAAATTTTTCATTTCCTTTTCCCATTTTTCTTCTATTTCTCTTTTAAGATCCTTTTAAATTTCTTCTAGGAGAGCCTTGTATGATGGGAACCAGATTATATCACCCTTTGCAGCTTTATCTGGAGACGATCTGCCTTTAGTCTCCTCAGGATTTGATATCTAGTCTTCTCTTTCATCATAAAAGCTATCTATCATCTGAATTCTATTTACTTTTTTAACTCATTTTTTTTTTTTAATGTAAGGTCTGATTTTAGGGCAGGGGAGATTTTTCAAGCTTCCTCTACATGCAACAGTTTCCTCTATGAGTGGCCATGACTGTTCTGGGGCAGTGTGGACTCATTCCTGGTGCTGGGTGGGCATGGCCAGTCCCATGAGATTCTGGCATTTTGGGATTTACTATTAACCTTTGTGTTTGAGGTGAATGTTTTCTAACTCCTCTGCTGATCTACTGGCTTTCAGCCAGGGCAGAGTAGCCAAAACTGCTGCTGTAGATTTCTCCCTGTGGATTCTCCACCACACGTGGAGTCTGCAATGCCCCATGGAGTCCACACCACCCGGGGAGTGCTCACCACCCCAGGACTCTGTGCTGTCTGTGGTGGTGTCTATACTCAGCCTTCTTGTGCTTGGCTGGTTGCCTCCCTCCCTTTCTGATTGAAATGGATCTTTTCTCATCTATTTCCTCCCTGTAGATTCTCTGCCTTGAAGAGTCTGCACTGCCACACAGAGACTGCCCCACCCCACAGAGTCTGCACTATTCCGGGACTCTGAGCTGTCTGCGCTGGTGTTTGTGCTCTGCTGCTTGTGCTGGCTGCCTCCTTCCCATTTCCAATTGAAACAGATCTTTTCTGGTGACCTTTGAAATTATCTTCTGGTGGTAATTTGTTACACTCCTAATATCTGTGGGTTCTGCCAGTCCAGACCTAATTCAGAGGCTGGATTTGCTTAATTAGTCTGAGGGTTGTAGGAGAAGATCAGAAAGAGTGTCATCTCTGTCATCTTGGCTCCACCCCCGGAAATTGCCAATTGAATTTTTAAAGGAGTTGTTTTGCGCAATAGATTTTTTTTTCCATTTCACCAATTCTGTTTTTCAAGGAGTTGTTTTCTTTTTTCATTTTGTCATATCTATTTTGTAAGGAGTTATATGCTTTTTCCATTTCACGAAGTCTATTTTTTTAAGGAATTTTTTTTCAGATAACTTTTGTTTCTTTTTTCAAACCCTCTTGCAAAATTTTCATTTCCTTTTCCCATTTTTCTTTTAGCTCTCTTTTAAGATCCTTTTTTGAATTCTTCCAAGAGAGCCTTGAGGACCAATTTGTATCACCCTTTGGGGCTTCCTCTGGAGATGATCTGCTTTTAGTATGCTCAGGATTTGAAATCTCTTCTTCTCTGTCTTCATAAAACTATCTATGGTCAAAAAAAAATTTTTTTTTGCTTTTTTTGTTCATTTTTTTTAAAAAAAGGTTGAGGTCTGCTTTTAGGGCAAAGGGGACATTGTCCAAGTTTCCTCTATAGATGACAATAGGTGCATTGGGCCAGAGCTGACAAACTGGGAGTGGCCAGATCTCTTGTTATTCTGGAATTCAGGGGCTCACTATTTGCCTTTTATATTTGTGTTGGATGTCTTACAGATAGTCTGCTCATCTACTGGTTTGCCACCAGGACAGAGTAGCCAACACTGCTGTGGATTCCTCTCATTATATCCCCCAGCATTTGAAGCCCACATCACCCTGGGTCTGCACTGTGCCTGAGCTCAGCCCCTTCCCCCATGCCTAATTAAAACAGACCTTTTCTGAAGTTCTTCCAAAATATCTTCTGCTAGAAAATTTTTACACTCTAAATATTTGTGGGTTCTGTTACTCCAAAACCAGTTCAGAGGCTTGATTTGGTATTGATCTAAGGGAGATTGGGGAGATCTCAGATAAAGATGTGTCTCCTCTCTGCCATCTTGGCTCTGCCTCCTTATTTTATTGTCCTAATCAGAATGTTCAACTCTGTATTTTGACACCACAAAAGGTTAAAAGAATGAAAAATTTAATACTAATAAGGGGTATTGTTGGTTCTTGAATTTAACATGCAGGTAAACTGGAAAGACTTGTGTGAAGTGATACAAAGTGAAATGAGAACCAAGAAAACATAGTACTCTTATTAACAACATTGTGTGATGATCAACTATGAATGATTCAGTTCTTCTCAACAACACGATACAAGACAATTTACAAGGACTCATGATGGAAAATATAATACACATGTAGATAAAGAACTGATGGACTCTGAAATCATACTGAGGCACAGCTTTTTGCATTTATTTTATGTGTTTTTTCTTTTGATTTTTCTTCTTTCACAACTGTGACTAATGTGGAAATATGCTTAACATAATTGCACATATATAAAACCTATATCAAACTACTTACCATTCTAAGAACAGAGGAGGAGGAGAAAAATTTGGAATTCATTATCTTATAAAAGTGAATATTAAGAGGCACAGAGATGGCACAATGGATAGAGCAAAAGCTCTGGAGTAAGTTAGAATGGTATTCAAATATGGTCTCAGAGACTTAATACTAGTTGTGTGACCCTGGGCAAGTTACTTAACCCCAATTGCCTCACCTCTCAAAAAATACTAAAAATTATCTTTATATTAAAAAATAATTTAAAAAATTATTTATATAAAAATTATTTTTCAAACTTTTATATTTTATATAATTTTAAGATAATATAAAATAAAATACTGGTATGATATCAGAGTGGAAGATGAAGTTTCCAGTCCTATAAATGATACAACAGCTCAAGATAGTAAAAAACAAAACAAACATAACTCTTTTTTATCTCTTATACCTATGTTTACCATAGGGAAATCTGCAATGAGAAAAAAGGGGCAGTCAAACAGTATTTTCAGTTTCTCAAAGAAGCCTCAAAGCACAGCAAATCTTCATAGAAAGTTTTCTCAAAGATCAGAGTGAATATTTCCTCAGTTTCTGGCTAAATTTCAAGACCCTTTCTCAAACTGCCTTTGGGTTGGAATCATGTCAGTCAATCAATCAAACATCTATTAAATACCTACTATGTGCTAGGTAAGAGCTTAAAATACAAGTATAGAAAAGACAGTCCTTGTTTTCAAGAAGCTTATGATCTAATGAGGAAAAAAAATAACACACAAGAAATCTGATAAGCTGGAGTGGGGGGGGGGGGAGGGGAGGTGAGGCAGGATGGTGGGTTTCCAGCACAAAGGCAAAGGGAGAATCCAAAGGAGTGCCAAAAAGGAAAAGAAGAGTTGGTTGCTAGGCCTCCTCCTTAAACAGAGATTTTCCATTTTTAGGACTATTAACCCCTCTAGGAACCAATAACCAATCTAAGGTCCTAGAAAACATGTATTCTACTTGTGAACAAGACAAGATTCTCTCTTTGCTCAGTCTGAGATTTCATCTCTCCTTACAAGATGGCCTTCTGACAAGTCTCTGTCAACCAGCCAAGCTTTTTGAATGAAAGTAGAAATTCAAATTTTCTTCGTGCAAGAATTTACGACTTATCCTGGTTATGAACCAGAAGCACTAGGGCGTAAAGTGAGTTTTTATATGTTTCTGGCAAAGAGCATTTACAAATAACATCTAAGTTAAATTTATGATTGATTAACCTAAATTTATCATGAAAGGATATAATTAAATCTAATTTTTAGCAAGTGTTTATCATCTAGAACATATACATTTGTAACTGTTTACCAAATATGAGACACCCACATTACTGTAGTTGTTTACCAAATTTGAGGGAGACACATCATTGCCAAACTATACAACTAAAGATCTTATTACATAGAGTTGTGAAATAATCCAACTATACTGGAGAACAATTTGGAACCATGCCCAAGTGGCTATAAAGCTGTAAATACTCTTTGAATCAGGGGGGCGGAGCCAAGATGGCGGAGAAGACACACGCGACTTTCTAAGCTCTTCTCTTACCCTCTTTATCAATATCATATCGAGCCTCAAAAATAGTCTTGACTGCTACAATTCGTAAAGATAAGAAGTAGAACAACTCACCGGCCGAAGAAAATCTGCAGTCTCGCCAAAAAAGGTTGGTTCCGGGGCCAGGGGGGAGATCGGCGCAGACAGGGAGAGAAATTAGGTTCCGAGGAGAGTCTCAAACCGAGGATGAAGGCACAGATCTCAGCACAAGCACGCAGCCCCAACCCGCAGTAGGGGCTTCTCCTTGGGGCAGTTGTGATCCTGCACAGCAGGAGGATGCAGCCCGGGTTAGCCTCCAATCTGCGCAGTGGGGAGCTCGGCTTGGGGCCATAAAGCTTTTCCAAGGCCGATTTGCATCAGGCAGAGACGCTGGGCAGAGTTTGAGGCGGTCTTCGGTCTGCGGTCTGTGCTCTGCGGTCTGCAGTCTGCTGCTAATACTCACAGTCCCACAAGAGGCTCTGGCCTGGGGCAGTGACACTTTCACCCCTTAGTCTCTAGCCTAAGGCAATCGCTAATCCACTCAGCCCTACTAAGCAGTTTGATAGCTCAGCCAGTGCTGAATCCACTTCCTGTTGGGGGAAGGGAAAACTCTCACTCAGAGCACTCCCATACCTGGGAGCCGGAAATCGGTTTAAATCTTTCCCTGCTCTGCAGAGGAAGCTGGTAACCCCCTTGCCTAGGAGACCTACCCTAAAGGCTTTAAAACATGAATAAAAAGATGAAAAGAACGATCGACAGCTTCTATGCAGAAAAAGAGCAGGTCAGCAAACCTGAAGAGACCTCAAACAGCAAAAATGCATCAGACTGTCCTCCTTTACATGATGCTCTCATAGAAGAGACCATTAAAAGTCTCAAAAGAGAGTTAGAAGATAAATGGGGAAAGGAAAGAGAAGCCTTACAAGAGAGCAACAACTTCCTGAAATACTTAATTGAAAAATAAAGAATTCTGAAAGTGGATTTGTGAATTTGGAAAAGACAAAGAACTGGAAGAAAGAGGGATCTGTGAATTGAAAAAGAAAATAATTCACTAAAAAAAAATTAGTGAAATGGAAAAAATTCCACAGACCAAAAACAATACATTCAAAAACCCAATTGAATAATAACAGAAAGAAGTAAAAAAAGCTAATGAAGAAAATAATTTTTAAAATTAGAACTGAACAATTGAAACCAATGATTCATTGAGACAAAAGAATTAATAAACAAAACAAAAATGAAAATGGAAAAAAAAGGAATTATCTACTTCAAAAACGAACAGATTTGGAAAAATAGATCTGGGGAGAGATAACTTGAGGATTATTGGACCCCAAAACTATATGAAAAAAGAGCCTGATACTATTTTACAAGAAATCATCAAAGAGAACTGCCCAGATGTAATAGAATTGGAAGGTAAAATAGGCATTGAAAGAATTTAACCAACACCCTTCTGAAAGAAACCCTAAAATAAAAAAACCCCAAGGAATACGGGCAAAATTTCAGAACCAAGATTAAGGAAAAAATTTTACAAGCAGCCAAAAACCATTTAAATACCGAGGTGCCCAAAAGGATCACCCAAGATCTGGCTGCCTCTACATTAAAGGAAAGAAGGGGAAATGATATTTCCAAGGCACAAGAACTTGGCATGCAGCCAAGAATAAATTATTCCAGCTGGTTGAGCATTTTAGGGAAGAAGATGGAATTTAATGAAAAAATGAATTCCATTTGGTTTCTGAAGAAAACCAGAATTACAACAAAAAATTTGATCTCCAAGAATAGAACTCAAGAGATAAGAAAAGGTAAAAATAACTCTTGAGAATTGTATTTCCTGTTGTGGATATACAAAAAGAAACATGTAAAATTTGATTGAATTGAATAAATAAAAAGGGTAGATATGGGAAAGGGATGATGGGCAGAATAAGGTGGGAAGGAGGGATAAAAGAGGGAAACCACATCCCACAAAGAGGTTAAGGAAACTTATCATATCTGAGGGAATTTAGAGAGGGGGGAAGAACATTGTGTGAATCTTACTCCCATCAGAGTTGGCTCAAAGAAAAATAATTGACATTTGTTTTTAGAGAAAATTCTCCCCGCCTCATTAAAAATGGGGGAGAGGAAAGGGAAAAGAAAAAAGAGTAATTAAGGAAGGAAGGGGGGAGACTCAAAGAGGGGAGGGAGGATTATAAGAGGATAAGACGTGTTACAAGGGGTACATAAGTTTAAAAGGGGAAAAGAGGGTTGGGGGAGGCAAGAATAAGTAAAGCACAATCTGGGGTTATTAGGATGGAAAACAGATTTAGAATTCTAACCGTAATGTGAATGGGAATAAACCCTCCAAAAGAGGAGGCAGATAGCAGACTGGATCAAAGTCGAACCCTACAATATGTTGACAAGAAACAATTTAAAGAGGGGGATACATAAGGAAAAGGTAAAAAAGGTTGGAGGAAAATGTTTATGCTTCAGGTGAAAGTCAAAAGAGGGGGTAGCCATTCCATTCCTAGATCGCCAAAAGAAAAATTGATTCCAATTAAAAGAGATAAGGAAGGAAACTACATCCCTGGGGGAAATAAACAACCTAAGCAATATCAATATTAAAACAATATGCACCAAGTGGTATGGCACTAGCTTCCTAAAGGAGAAAGAGAGAAGTTGCAAGAAGAAAATAGACAAAAAAAACTGTAATAGTAGGAGATCTCAACCTTGCACCTCTTGGAATTAGACAAACCAAACCACAAAACAAATAAGAAAGAAATTAAAGAAGGGTTAGAATATTAGAAAATTAGGTATGTTGGATCTTTGGAGAAAATTAAGGGAATAGAAGGGAATATACTTTCTTCCTTGGCAGTTCATGGAACCCATTCAAAAATTGACCATATTTAGGACATAAAGACCTCAAAATTAAAATGCAAGAAAGCAGGAAATAGTAAATGCTTTTTTCAGATCATGATGCAATAAAACTAATTCAAAAAAATTAGGGGAAATAGACCAAAAAGAATTGGAAACTAAACAACTTCATCTTAAAGAATGATTGGGTAGCCAAAATTATAGATACAATTAATTTTCAATTAAGATAATGACAATGATGAGACATCATACCAAAATTTTGGGGATTTAAGCGGTAAAAGAGGGAATTTTATATCCTTAGAGGCTTATTTTGAATAAAACAGAGAAAAGAAAAGATTAATGAATTGGGCTTTGGGAAACTAAAAAACTAAAAAAATTCAAATTAAAACCCCCCAATCAAATAAACTAAATTGGAAATTTAAAAATTAAAAGGAGAAATTAAAATAATTTGAAAGTAAAAAACTAGGAATAATTAATAAAACTAAGAGTTGGTTCTATGAAAAAGCCAATAAAATAGATAAGCCTTTTAGTAAACTGATTAGAAAAAGGAGGGAAAAAGAAAATTAGTAGTCTTAAAATGAAAAAGGGAGAACTTTCCACCAATGAAGAGGAAATTAGAGAAATAATAAGGGATTATTTTTGCTCAACTTTTGGCCAAAAATTTGATAACCTTAAGTGAAATGGATGACTACCTCCAAAAATAAGACTTCCCAGACTAACAGAGGAAAGAAGTAAATTGCTTGGAATAGTCCATTTTTAGAAAAAGAAAAGAACAGGCAATTAAACAACTCCCTAAGAAAAAATCCCCAGGACCAGATGGATTTAATGTGAATTTTACCAAACATTTAAAGAACAAGGCCCCAATGCTATATAAAATTATTTGAAAAATAGGGAATGAAGGAGTCTCACCAAATTCCTTCTATGACACAGACATGGTACTGATTTTAAAACCAGGTAGGCTTGAAAACAGAGAAAGAAAATTATAGACCAATCTCCCTTGAATATTGATGCTAAAAATCTTAAATAAGAATTAGCAAAAGACTACAAGAAAATCACCCAAGATAATACACTATGATCAAGGGGATTTATACCAGGAATGCAGGGTTGGTTAATATTAGGAAAACATCAAATAATTGGCCAACCAATAACCAAATTAACAAAAACCATATGATCATCCTTAATAGATGCAAAAGCATTTGATAAAATCCAACATCCATTCCTATTAAAAACACTTGAGAGTATAGGAATAAATGGACTTTTCCTTAAAATAATCAGCAGCATCTATTTAAAACCATCAGTAAGCATCATATGTAATGGAGACAAACTGCAAACCATTCCCAATAAGATCTGAGGAAACAAGGTTGCCCACTATCAAACATTATTTAATATTGTTATTAGAAACGCTTAGCTTATAGCAATAAGAGCTGAGAAAAGAGATTAAAGGAATAAGAAATAGGCAAGAGGGAAGCCAAATTATTTTTTTGTCCGGGACATGATGGTATACTTTAGAGAAACCCGAGATTCTTGCGGTTATTAGAAATAATCCACAACTTTTAGCAAAGTTGCTTTATAAAAAAACCCATAAGTCAACAGCATTCTTATATATCACTAACAAAATCCAACAGTCAGAGTTACAAAGAGAAATTCCATTTAAAGTAACTACTGATAATATAAAAATATTTTAGGAATCTATCTGCCAAGGGAAAATCAGAAACTTTATGAGCAAAAATTACAGACCACTTTTTCACAAAAAGTCTGATTAAACCAATTGAAAATATTAAATGTTTTGGATAGGGTACAAATATAATAAAGATGAAATATTACCTAAACTAATCTATTTATTTAGCCTATACCAATCAGACCCCAAAAATATTTTTTAATGACCTAGAAAAAAACCACAAAGTTCATATGGAAAAACAAAAGGGTCAAGAATTTCAAGGGAATTAATAAAAAAAATCAAATGATGGGGTTTAGCTGTACCAGATCTAAAAACTATACTATAGAGCAAAGCAGTTACCAAAAACTATTTGGTATTAAAGGAATACTAGTTGATCAGTGGAATAGATTAGGTCTAAGGGATAAAAACAGTCAACAAAATAGCAACCTAGTTTCGAAAACCCCAAAGATCCCCAGCTTTTGGGATAAGAACTTACTGTTTGATAAAAATTGCCGGGAAAATTGGAAACCAATTAAGAAATTAGGGCATTGATCCATACTTAACGCCGACACCAAGATAAGGTCAAAATGGGGTTCAAGGACCTAGGCATAAAGAAAAATTATTAATAAATTTTAGAGGAAACAAGAAGACCCTCTCAGACCTGTGGAAGGGGAAGGCCTTATGAACCAAAGAGAACTAGAGATCATTACCGATCACAAAATAGAAAATTTCCGATTATACTAAACTGAAAAGTTTTTGTACAAACAAAACCAAGCAAAAGATTAGAAGGGAAAATAAACTGGGAAAAATATTTTACAGTCAAAGGTTCTGATAAACCTCATTTCCAAAATATATAGAGAATTAACCTAATTTATAAAAAATCAAGCCATTCTCCAATTGAAAAATGGTCAAAGGATATGAACAGACACCCCTCAGATGAAGAAATTGAAACTATTTCTAGTCATATGAAAAAGATGCTCCAAGTCATTATTAATCAGAGAAATGCAAAATTAAGACAACTCTAAGATACCACTACACACCTGTCAGATTGGCTAAGATGACAGGAAAAAATAATGTTGATTGTTGGAGGGGGGGGAAAAACTGGGCATTGGATTCATTGTTGGTGGAATTATGAACAAATCCAACCATTTTAAGTTTTGGAACTATGCCTTCAAAAAGTTATCAAACTGTGCATTAAATTTTGATCCAGCAGTGTTAATACTGGGATTATATCCCAAAGAGATTATAAAGAAGGAAAGGGACCTGTATGTGCACGAATGTTTGTGGCAGCCCTTTTTATGGCTAGAAACTGGAAAACTGAATGGATGTCCATCAGTTGGAGAATGGCTGAATAAATTTGGTATGGAAAATTATGGAATATTACTGTTCTGTAAGAAATGACCAACAGGATGATTTCCAGAAAGGCCTGGAGACTTACACGAACTGATGCTAATGAAATGAGAGGACCCCAGGAGATCATTATATACTAAAACAATACGATGATGACCAGTCCTGATGGATCAGGCCATCCTCAGCAACCAGATCAACCAAACCATTTCCTAATGGAGCAGTAAATGAACTGAACCATACCCAGAAAAAGAACTCTGGGAGATGACTAAAACCATTACATTGAATTCCCAGTCCCTATATTTATCACACCGCATCTTTGATTTCCTTCACAAGCCAATTGTACAATAAATTGTGAGTTGATTCTTTTGTACAGCAAAATAATGTTTTGGTCATGTATACTTATTTGTATCTAAGTTATATTTTAATATATTTAACATCTACTGGTCATCCTGCCATTTAGGGGGGGGTGGGGGGGGAAGAGGTGAAAAATTGGAACAAGAGGTTTAAAATTGTTAATTTAAAGCCCACATTATATCCTGTAAATTGGCTATTAAAAAAAAACCATATGATCATCTCAATAGATGCAGAAAAAGCATTTGATAAAATCCAACATCCATTCCTATTAAAAACACTTGAGAGTATAGGAATAAATGGACTTTTCCTTAAAATAATCAGCAGCATCTATTTAAAACCATCAGTAAGCATCATATGTAATGGAGACAAACTGCAACCATTCCCAATAAGATCTGGAGTGAAACAAGGTTGCCCACTATCACCGTTACTATTTAATATTGTATTAGAAACGCTAGCTATAGCAATAAGAGCTGAGAAAGAGATTAAAGGAATAAGAATAGGCAATGAGGAAGCCAAATTATCACTCTTTGCCGATGACATGATGGTATACTTAGAGAACCCCAGAGATTCTGCTAAAAAGTTATTAGAAATAATCCACAACTTTAGCAAAGTTGCTGGTTATAAATTAAACCCACATAAGTCATCAGCATTCTTATATATCACTAACAAAATCCAACAGTCAGAGTTACAAAGAGAAATTCCATTTAAAGTAACTACTGATAATATAAAATATTTAGGAATCTATCTGCCAAGGGAAAATCAGAAACTTTATGAGCAAAATTACAGACCACTTTTCACACAAATTAAGTCTGATCTAACCAATTGGAAAAATATTAAATGCTCTTGGATAGGGCGAGCAAATATAATAAAGATGACAATATTACCTAAACTAATCTATTTATTTAGCGCTATACCAATCAGACTCCCAAAAAACTATTTTAATGACCTAGAAAAAATAACAACAAAGTTCATATGGAAAAACAAAAGGTCAAGAATTTCAAGGGAATAAATGAAAAAAAAATCAAATGATGGTGGCTTAGCTGTACCAGATCTAAAATTATATTATAGAGCAGCAGTTACCAAAACTATTTGGTATTGGCTAAGGAATAGATTAGTTGATCAGTGGAATAGATTAGGTTCAAGGGATAAAACAGTCAACAAATATAGCAACCTAGTCTTTGACAAACCCAAAGATCCCAGCTTTTGGGATAAGAACTTACTGTTTGATAAAAATTGCTGGGAAAATTGGAAACTAATATGGCAGAAACTAGGCATTGATCCATACTTAACGCCGTACACCAAGATAAGGTCAAAATGGGTTCATGACCTAGGCATAAAGAATGAAATTATTAATAAATTAGAGGAACATAGGATAGTTTACCTCTCAGACCTGTGGAAGGGGAAGGTCTTTATGACCAAAGCAGAACTAGAGATCATTACTGATCACAAAATAGAAAATTTCGATTATACCAAACTGAAAAGTTTTTGTACAAACAAAACTAATGCAGACAAGATTAGAAGGGAAGCAATAAACTGGGAAAATATTTTTACAGTCAAAGGTTCTGATAAAGGCCTCATTTCCAAAATATATAGAGAATTAACTCTAATTTATAAAAAATCAAGCCATTCTCCAATTGAAAAATGGTCAAAGGATATGAACAGACAATTCTCAGATGAAGAAATTGAAACTATTTCTAGTCATATGAAAAGATGCTCCAAGTCATTATTAATCAGAGAAATGCAAATTAAGACAACTCTAAGATACCACTACACACCTGTCAGATTGGCTAAGATGACAGGAAAAAATAATGATGATTGTTGGAGGGGATGCGGGAAAACTGGGACATTGATGCATTGTTGGTGGAGTTGTGAACGAATCCAACCATTTTGGAGAGTAGTTTGGAACTATGCTCAAAAAGTTATCAAACTGTGCATACCCTTTGATCCAGCAGTGTTACTACTGGGATTATATCCCAAAGAGATTATAAAGAAGGGAAAGGGACCTGTATGTGCACGAATGTTTGTGGCAGCCCTTTTTGTAGTGGCTAGAAACTGGAAACTGAATGGATGTCCATCAGTTGGAGAATGGCTGAATAAATTGTGGTATATGAAAATTATGGAATATTACTGTTCTGTAAGAAATGACCAACAGGATGATTTCAGAAAGGCCTGGAGAGACTTACACGAACTGATGCTGAGTGAAATGAGCAGGACCAGGAGATCATTATATACTTCAACAACAATACTAGATGATGACCAGTTCTGATGGATCAGGCCATCCTCAGCAACGAGATCAACCAAATCATTTCTAATGGAGCAGTAATGAACTGAACTAGCTATACCCAGAAAAAGAACTCTGGGAGATGACTAAAAACCATTACATTGAATTCCCAATCCCTATATTTATGCACACCTGCATTTTTGATTTCCTTCACAAGCTAATTGTACAATAATTCAGAGTCTGATTCTTTTTGTACAGCAAAATAATGTTTTGGTCATGTATACTTATTGTGTATCTAAGTTATATTTTAATATATTTAACATCTACTGGCCATCCTGCCATTTAGGGGAGGGGGTGGGGGGGGTAAGAGGTGAAAAATTGGAACAAGAGGTTTGGCAATTGTTAATGCTGTAAAGTTACCCATGTATATATCCTGTAAATAAAAGGCTATTAAATAAAAAAAAAAAAAAAAAAAAAAAAGAAAAAAAAATACTCTTTGAATCAGCAGTGTCTCTCCTGAGTCTATATCCCAAAGAGATAATAAAAGAGACAAAAGGACCCATACATACAAAAATGTTTGTAGCAGTCCTTTTTGTGGTGGCAAGGAACTAGAAAATGAATGGATGCCCATCAGTTGGGGAATGGCTGAATAAGTTATGGTATATGAATATATCAAAATATTATTGTAAGAAATAATGAGCAGATTAATTTCAGAAAAATTTGGAAAGACTTACATGAACTGATGCTAAGTAAAGTGAGCAGAACCCAGAGAGCATTATACACAGTAACAAGATTATGTGATGATCAACTGTGCTGGACTTTATTCTTAATAATGCAGTGATTCAAGGCAATTTCAATAAACTCATGAAGTAAAATGTCAACCTCATCCAGAAAGAAAACTATGGAGACTTAATATGAATCAAATCATAGTATTTTCATCTTTTTTGTTTGCTTACTCTTTCTTTCTCACTGTTTTTTTTTCCCCTTTGGTCCGATTTTCCTTGCACAACATGATAAATATGGAAATATGTTTAAAAGAATTGCCCATATTTAACCTCTATCACATTATTTGCTGGTTTTGGAGAGGAGGGAGAAGGTGATAGCAGGAAGGAGAAAACAAATGTTGAAAACTATCTTTACATATATTTGGAAAATAAAATACTATAGAAAATTTTAAGGAAATAAAGACCTTATTACAGAAAAACAATTTGTATAACTACTTTGTTACAGAATAGAAGTTTAAAACAAAAGTGCTACTCATATTATTAATATAGTTATTCTCAGTCTATATGGCTATAAATATTGTTGTAAATGCAAGTCCTTTTTTCTCTTCCTTTGATATCTTTAGGATATAAACCTAGTAGTTATAAAGTTGGATATGCACAATTTTGTAACTTTAAGAACATGATTTTAAATTGTTTTCTAGAATAGCTAGAGCAATTTACAGCACCACCAACAGTACACAAGTGTGCCAATTTTCCTGTATTATCTTCAAATTTTTGTTATTTTTGTGCCAGTCTGATAGATGCAAGATGTAACTCTATCCTGGGTTATCCGAAAGCCTAGACAGGGGTTTTCAAAAACTTTAAAATTCAACATTTTTTTTGTAATAAGTAACATAAAAAAGCTTAATATAGAAAAGAAATCCCGAGACAAAAGATTGTTCTTTTATAGGTACATATAAATTGATGGTAAAGTAATCCATTCGTAAATATTTAACAACTTCTGAAAAAAAAAAAAAAAACTCTGAAAACCATATTAACACTATAATCAATTCCTATATGGCACATTACATTCACATAAGACAAATTTCTCCTATGTACAATCTGTTTCTAGACCTTCTGCCTCTTTTACTTTTATTCTATTTACTTTTATTTCCTTTAGGAATGTTGTTGATTCCTCATCACTTTAAGATAACCTCTCACCTCCCAACCAATACAATTCAGGCTGGGTTAACTCTTCCTATAATACTAGTGAAATAGAACAGTGGATAATGTACTGTTTTAAATCATCACTTCTTTCCCCATTAATGAGAATTATTAGGATTCAATTTTGTAGAAAATTATAAAATTAATACCAAAATATTTCAGCTACTGTTCCCTCATCTGAATGAACTTGGCCAAAATGTACAATGCATATACTCAATTTAAAGCTTTCATTTGGTATTTTTAATGTGAACAAGTTATCTTTACACCTTTAAAGATTTTGAAAACGTTACTTATACTATGTCTCATCTTTTTTTTCCTTGTGCTCCATGATATTGAAATTATGAATTTCCATTTTCAAACTTAGCCATTATTTTAAATGATGAGGCTGAAACTTTAAAGAAAATGAAAAAGAGATAAAATGCAATATACCTCCACAAAAACAAGTTCTCCCCCCCCCCAAAACTAAACAAAACCTAAAACAATGGAAAGAATGTACTAATGGCTTCCTAACTGGGCAAAACTACCTCACTGCCACCTCCAAAAAGAGGAATCGGTTCTATTTCTATTTATATGTAAAACTCCAGAGTAGAGCACCAATCAGGAATTTTGTTGGGAATAAGTTGGAAATAGTTGAACAGTAGGAGGTTCACTTTGCCTAGGTTACATGAGATAATATACTAAAATATATTTCTTTTAAACAATGTGATGACTATTTTCTTATTAGAGCTTTCTATAATCTTTGCTTTGATCATAGAAAGATGAATCACAGAAATAAACCCTGCAGCCCATGCTTAGATATATTTTCATATTACTACTAGGAGTCTAAGATTTGGCCCTGATGTCAAAATTAAGCTTCAGATATATAAGAAGATTGTTGTGGGATTGGGAAAATGTAAAAGGCGAATGGGAATGGGAGAGGAGAATAAGAGTAGTCAAAAACAGACAAAGTGACCCAACTTAATTAATTTACAGAAACATATTCCTCATGTTCTGTCTTCCCAACCCCACCTTAACCCTCAATCAGAGTTATGCCAATTAGTACAACTATCTCTATATCTTCTTTTCTTTGATGACAAACTGACAAATTTTATTTTGTAAAAATGTATCAAGCTGTTATTTCCAAAACAACACTATTTTCAAAATAGCAATGTCTCTTAGGGAATATAAATATCACATATATTTGCTCAGCTTAGAAGTTTAGGTGTTAAGTTCCAGTACAGGGGAGGTTGTGTGTTCTCTGGAACTTTAATGCATTTATTACAATACTGAGAGACTCAGAAAACTCTCTTTTACCAAGTGTTTCAAGTCTTCAAAGTTCTTATTTTTTTTCAAGCTGCATCGTTTTAGCTGCCTCTGGTCACCAAATTTCAAGAAAGTTTCCTACCCACTACAATAGAAAAACCTAGGAAAAAACCAAGCTTTAAAGAAGCACATCATAAGACTAAGGTTACTGCTGAAGCACAACATTCTCTATATACAAACACATGCCATATGCATACCCTCGATGTTTTTCATTTTTGTGTCATGATAATATCTTTCATACAGTAAACACTCAGAGACCAATATATTTGCATAAAATGGATATTCCAGGAAGACTGAAATTGGGAACAAATCTAAAAATATAATATTCTATTTATATGATAACGGAAGACATCTCATGCCAATGTTTTTCTTTTTCCCCTCAATTAATGAGTTAATAGATACAAAAATTCAGTAGAATTGCACAAGAGGATTGTAAACATTCAATTCTCTTTTCAGTTGCTTTCATTAAGATATTGCCATTTTCATTAAAGTATTACATAAGACAAAAATATGCTGCATTTTGAAAAGATCATATATTTCCTGTGTACCCCTAAGTAAAAACAAGAACCAAAGAGGGCCTCTATTTCCTTTTTGGGTTGCATGACAGACCTAGAAAACCAAATGACTGGCCTTATTCCCTGTGAGACCTCTGAAGAGTAAAGCTGGCACGCTCATACTGAAGGAAACATTTCTATAACACATCATGTTAATTGGTCACATGCCATTAGGATGTTTTTAAAAAGTGCCCTCAAACAACAGCAGCAGCAAGAAGTAGGGAAAGGAGTGCCAAGGTCCTTTGTGTATGTATCCAAATATTCACATTCATTTATTCAGCACATTTCTTCAGTTTCTGTTCAAAAACCTGACCTCAAGGAATCTACCTCTGCTTCACTTCTGAACTAATACACAGCTAAAAGCATGCTATTTTTATTGAGAAGCGACTTTTATTATGGTCAACTGCCTGTCTTCTACCTCAACCCCACAGGCGGCAGAGCTCAGTAAGACAACAGAGTACCACACCACTCCCACTTCCTCCTTGATCCTCCCGCCCAGGAGAAAAGGCACTTAGGGAGACCTTCAGCTCAGACTCCTGCCAGTGACCTCCTCTTTCTCCTAGAGGGACTTCGATCTCATCCCATCTCCAAATATCTATTATATCCAAATATCAAAGGAATTCAAGAGACCCTGACCTTCAAGTCCCTTCTTAAGTTTTTCTGGCTTGTCTCTTCAAGCCCCTATGATGGCTTATATAACTAGGATGAATGAGGATTGACAATTTTAATTATTCTTGGAAATTAATTTTTTATTCATTAATTATGTTCATTTAAATAGTAAATAAAGACAGAAGCAGATCACACCAAATCTAAAGCACTGGCAATCAAGCACATTCTTCTTTTCTTTATAAAAAGGGGACAGAAAAAATGACAAGAAAAAGTATAGAAGAAGGAAATGGAAGGAAACACATAATTAACAATCACTCATCTATAAAATAGAAAAGTATAGCAAAATAGATCAGGATAATATTTTGTTTACAAAAAACATAATTAAAACAGAGAAATTAACAAAGTCAAAATAAGAACCTGCAGTAAAATCTATTGTTTCAGATGAATTTTTTAAAAAGACAGTGGTATTATTATGTGAAAAAGAAATAATAATTGTTATGTCAGACAAGAGAAAAATGATCTTGATTAAAAAAAACATAAAGAAGAAAATTACATTTAACTAAAAAAATAACAATAATAAACATATGAACTGAACAGAAGTGCACAGCACTTAAAACCTTAAAGGAAAATTTAAATGAGCTAGAGGAGGAAATAAATGATGAAACTATAATACTAGGGACCTTAATTTGCCTCCTTTCAAATCTAAATAAAACTTTTTTTTTAAAAAAAAGAAATTAGGAACTTAAATAGAATTTTTTAAAAATTAGATATGATATGTCTCTGGACGTTAGTAAATGATAACAGTTTTACAAAAATTGACCATATATTAGGTCTATAAACACTAGACAATGATGTGATAAAATTATATTGAATAAAGGGCTAACGAACAAAAATATTTAGAGTCTAAATGACAATTTTAAAGAATGGGTGAGTCAAAGTACAAATTATAGAAATAATGATTAATTTTATTAAACATGACAACTATGAAGAAAATACATCAACATTTCTGGGATGCAAACAAAGCATTTCTTAGGGAAAACATATATATATATGTTTAAATACTCTCATTAATAAAATAGATATGGGCATGTAGCTAAAAGAAACTAGAAAACAAATTTAACCCCCCCCCAATTAACATCAAAACAAAAATGTTAAATTACAAAGACTGACAAAATGAATGAAAACAAAATTATTAAAATTAATAGATAAAACTAGGAGTTTGGAGGAGGGAGGAATGAATAAAATAAAGGACTATTTACCTTGATTTTTTAAAAAGAACCAAATTATAAGCATTAAATCAAAATAGCAGTACTAAAAGTGAAAAAGATAAATTTATAGCCAATGAAAATTTTTTAAAATGTCAAAAATTTTTTTGCTGCTATATGCCAATAAAACTAACAATCCAAATAAAAGGGATAAATAATTACAAAGCTATAAAATAACCCAAATAATAGGCCAAGAAAATAAAGGATTAAATTAAAATTCAGGAAAAGCAATTGAGCAAGCCATAGATGAACTCCTGTTACTAGACAAATTTGCAAGTGAATTCTATCAGATGTTTTAAAAAGAGTTAATCTCAATATTATACAAAATATTTAAGGAAAAAAGGAATACTACCAAATATCTTAATGAACTAAATACGATCCTGATACCTAAATTAAGGAGAGTAAAAACAGAAAAGGAAAACTATAGATCACTATCCTTTATTATAAATATCATGAAAAAATTTTAAATAAAATAATAACAAGGAAACTACAGAACATATCCCAAAAATTAGACACTATGATCAGGCTAGATTTATATTCAGAATGCAGAACGGATTCAATATTTTAAAAATTCCAAATATAATTGATCATGCTAATAACAAAACCAATAAAAATCATATGATAACATCATTCAATGCAGAAAAAAATTCTACCAAGATTTTTATTATCCATTCCTATTTTTAAAAAACCACCAGAAAGCATAGAAATAGTTTTTCAGTAATATAATAAGTATCTATCTAAAATAAATAGTCCACAACTACATGCTTTACCATATGATCAGAGGTAAAAGCAAAGATGTCCATTATAACCATTACTATTCAATATAATACTGAAAATGCTAGTTATAGTGACTTTTTCTGAAAAAAAGAAAATGAGAGAATAAACATATTCTTTTTGCTAAAAAGGCCCTAGAGAGTTAATTAAAAATATAAATGAAATAATGAACAATTGCAACAAAGATATAGGACATAAAGTAAACCCACAAAAATCTTCAGTATTTCTGTGTATTATAAATAAAACCCAGGGGCAGCTAGATTGTGTAGTGAATAGAGCAGTAGCCCTAAAGTCAAGAGGATCTGAGTTCAAATATGGCCTCAGACACTTAACACTTGATAGCCATGTGACCCTGGGCAAGTCACTTAACCCCAATTGCCTCAGCAAAAACAAAACAAACAAAACAAAAACAAAAACAGAGGTAAAAAATAGAATCACACTTAAAATAATGGAAAATGCAAATAACTATAGTAAGTATAAAATACTTGGAAATCTTTTCCAGTCACACAGGAGCTACATAAATACAACTATAACATTCTCGTTACAAAAGTAAAGACATATCTAAATAACTGAAGAAATATTAACTGCTCATGAGTAATAAAAATGGCAATACTATCTTAATAGATTTATTTATTTAATATTATACCCATTAAATTTGATAAGAACTGGAAAAGAACTACAAAATTCATTTGGAAGAACAAAAGATTAAGAATCGCAAAGGAAATAATTTTTTAAAATGGGAAGGAAAAGGGCCCACCAGTTCCAGTTCTAAAATTTTATGATAAAGCAATAATTAACAAAACAATTTAATATTGATTAAAAATAGAGAAGTTGATGAGTGGATCAGATTAGGTACACAATACAGAGAGGCAAATGCACAAAATTGTTTACTAGCAAAAGTTCATTACTGAGTAAAAACCATTAGGAAATTATTAATGCAGTTTGGCAGAAAACATATATAGATAAACATCTCATAATACACAAGATAAGTACATGATTTATATATAAAGGATTCCATCATACACAAATAGGAGGATTAAGGGAGAAATTATTTCTCAAATCCAGAACGGGAAGAATTCATGAACGAACAAAAAATAGAGGCAATACAGAAGGCAAAATAGACAATTTCGATTACATGACATTTAAACACTTTTGAAAAAAATGCAGCTAAAATTAAAAATTAATACAAAATTAAGTCCATGGGAGAAAAATTTTTAGAGCAGGTTTCTCAAATAAAAATCTCATTTCTAAAACATAAAGGAAAATGATTCAAATTTATAAGAATAAAAGCCATTCTTAATTCATTAATTGTCAAAAGATATGAACAGGCAGTTTTTAGAGGAAGAAATTTAAGGTACCAACAGTCATATTTTAAAAATGTTCTAGGCCATTAATAATTAGAGAAATACAAATTAAAACAATTCTGAAGTACCACTTCACACTCCCCAGATTGGCAAAGTTGGCAAAAAGGAAAATGATAAATACTGGAGAAGATGTAGGAAAACATGTACATTTATTCTCTATTAGTGAAGCTGAGAACTGCTCCAGTCATTCCAGAAAGCAATTTGAAACTATCCCCAAAAACTCACTAAATTGTGCATACTCTTTTACCTAGTGGCTGTGATATTCTTTCTTCTTCAGTTGGATGGATGATAATTTTGAGTAACATGATTTATAAAACTCAAAACACCAAGAAAAATAATCATATATTTGGGACATTAAATATGGCAACAATGAAATTTATCTTTCTAGGGATCTTTTGCAAGGTAAATTACAAGTTAAATTTAAGTTAAATAATTTTTATTAAGTTATGAAAATAACTCATCAATGGATCTATTTACTTTTTAAATAAGATAAGGGATTAAGTTCATTTTTTTAAGCTGAAAATGTGACAATTTCCCAAAATGTTTGAGTCAATAAGGATCAGATAAAAGTAAATGTAAGGTATTATTAACAAGTTCTAGGAATAAGAGTATTGTGAAAATTGCTATGAATAAAGAATTATCTTATAGTGACAGAAACACATTATTAGGAAAAAAAAGAATCTTTTAGATGCTTCTAAGAGACCCTGAAACAGTAATGAGAAGCTTTTTTTTATTCTTCCTATGAAATCTTTAATGTGGTGATACTATTAATTTTCTTACAAAACTCTCTATGAAAATGTTTTTTTTTTTTTTTACAAATACAAAGCACTGATAAGACTCAAACTAAAATTAAATTCCACACATAAACATAAAAACTAATTCAGTTGCTATAAGACTTTATCATTTTAATTATGTTACAACACTGATTTTTAGGAGAGGAAAATGCTTTAAGATCTTGGCCAGACTAAGATGACAGGAAAAGATAATGATGAATGTCAGAGGGAATGGGAAAACTGGGACATAAATTGTTGTTGGTGGAGTTGTGAACTCTTCCAACATTTGGAGCAATATGGAACTATGCCCAAAAGGCTATCAAACTGTGCATACTCTTTGGTCCAGTAGTGTCTCTATTGGGTCTGTATCTCAAAGAGATCATAAAGGAGGGAAAGGGACCTACATGTGCAAAAATCTTGTAGTAGCCTTTTTTGTAATGGCAAGGAACTGGAAACTGAGTGGATGCTCATTAGTAGGAGAAAGGCTGAATAATTTATGGCATGTGAATGTTAAGGAATATTATTGTTCTATAAGAAACAATCATCAGGATGATTTCAGAGAGGCCTAGAGAGACTTACATGAACTAATGCTACATGAAGTGACCAGAACCAGATCACTGTACATGGCAACAAGAAAACTATAAGATGATCAGTTCTGATGAACATTGCTCTCTTCAACAGTGAGATGATTCAGGTCAGTTCCAATGATCTTGTGATGAAGAGAGCATCTACACCCAGAAAGAACTGTGGGAATTAAGTGTGGATCACAACATAGTATTTTCACTTTTTTGTTGTTGTTTGCTTGCGCTTTGTTTTCTTTCTTTTTTTTTTTTTTTTTACTTTTTGAACTGATTTTTCCTTTGCAGCATGATAATTGTAGAAATGTGTATAGAAGAACTGTGAATGTTTAATATATATATTGCATTACTTGCTGTCTAGGGGAGAGGATGGAAGAAAAGGACACAAGGTTTTGCATGAGTGAATGTTGAAAATTATCTATGCATATGTTTTAAAAATAAAAAGTTTTTAAAAAAGATCCTGGCCAAAACAATTAATGAAAAATCAAATAAAAACCAGATTTTCTGCAAACTTTTTTATATGAAATAAGTGAATTTAAACCAAATTCTAAAAAAAATCAATTAGCTTCTGTAGATGATAATAAACATAAATAAATTGTAAAGGAAATTCAATAGACTAAAAAAAAGCAAATGTTACACAAACCTAGTCTAGAAATAAAATTCAAAAAAAAAAAACCCTAAGTGAAAATCAAATTCAGTCTTTAATGTGAAAGAGCAGAGCTTTTTTCCACAGATAGCTAAGATGTATAAGACCTTTTGAAAAAATTATTAAATAACCAGAACAAAGTGAGCTATAGTTTCAGCTATTAGTGAAAGGAGATAAAGATAAAAAATCTAAAACAGATTACAAACTGTTTATAAACAGATTATATTATAAAAAGATTATAAAGTCAAAGAGACTTTTGTTGACTTTTTTTCTCTAAGTAACTTTTTCCACACAGTGGTATAGATAAAAAAGCATCTAGCTATACCGATTTAATGCTAAAATCAAAAATTTAATACAAGAAAATTTTAACATTTCTAGCCTACATACTGACTGGATACTGAAGAATATGTCTAATTAAATTATATAAATTAAGAAATATATAAATTCCTAGGTTTTTACAAAATAATATTGGTATAAGAGTAAAGTGTTTAGCAGATTCTTTTCATCTCTAGTTTCTTCTAAAATTTCACTCAAATATAAAGGCTATCTCCTTCAGGATGCCTTTCCAAGTACCCCAATCTGCAAATTCTTCCTTACTTACTAAGGTTATATATCCTTCAAAGTCAGAGAGGTAGTACAGTGGATGCTGAGATGCAGGTAAGAAGCAAGATAACTCTAGCATGGAAAATAGTCCGCACAGATGCACAAAGATGAGAGATGAAGTGTCACTTATAGGGAAAAGCAAATAGGCCAATGTAGCTGGAGTTAAGTACATAAAGTGTGAGAAGCCTAGAAAGGTAGAAAGTAGCTAATTTGTGAAGAGCCTTGAATACCAAAGGACCTCATATCTTATCTTGAAGTAATAATAATTTATGACAGATGTTTTATCTCTTTAGAAAAATCACTTCAGTAACTGTGGAGAGAATGTAGAGAGAAACTTGAGGCATGAACACCAATTAGAAGGCTACTGCAATAGTACTGGTGACAGAAGTGAATTGCTATGTGAGTAGAAACAAAGGGATTTGTGAGACATGTTGGGAAGGAAGAAAGGACAAGACTGCCAATGATTGTAAGTGTGTAGTGAAGAAAAGTGAGGAGTCAAAGATGACAACAAGGTTTTAAATATGAGTTATGGGGGGAGTGGTACTCTCAATAGTAATAGCAAATTGGGAAGGCAGGAGGTTTGGAGAGAAAAGCCAAGCTCGATTCCATTAAGGAAACTATTTTTAATGGCAACTTCTTCCTAAAACAAAAATCCAGCTTTATACAAGTTAGTACTATACTACTAATATTAATATTCTTTTAAAGATGATCACAATTAAAATAACTATCACTAAGACAAAAAAAAAACACATAATCCAACTCAACCAATATACTTACATATATATATATATATATATATATATATATATATATATGTATATGTATGTACAAGAGATATAAGTATGATGAGAGAGAGAACTGGATGAGTACAATGTCATAGAAGGCAAGAATAGAGAGACTAAGAAAATACCTAAAGCTTCAAATATTTCAAAGAGGTTATGGGCTACAAGGAAAAGGACACTGGATAGGGTAACAAAGTACCCCATGGCTTTTAAGAAGGAAATATTTCACTGTAATGGTGGGGATGTGTTACGGGCCAGAACTCTGAACTTGAAACAAAGGATTCTTACAAGGTACTAAGTCAGTGGAATTGATAGAGACAATAGTTATCTAATTTAGCATGGTTCAGTATGATTGATTTAATCCTACAAGGAGATGTCATGGGCCAAAACTTGAAACAAGGTACTAAGTGGAATTGAGGAGACAATGATTAAATCTAGTTTAGCATTGATTTAATCCTACAACAAATAATGGTTTCCTAGTGACATAATGATTGGTTTGTATTCAGCGTATAGCATATAAACTAAAAGCCTCAGCCAGGGAGATTCAGATATTCTGAACAAGCAGACAGAAGACTGGAGGCTGAAAGCTGGAGCACAAGTCCAAGGCCTTGGACTCAGACAGATTCATCCCATCTCACACCACCTTGGTGGCAGGCTCTCCTCCTTCACTTCTCTCCTGAAACCAAGTCTCTGGAAGGCCTCCAGAAAACAAGCTGAGCCCCAAGTGAAGGAGATGAGACTTTGAAGGAGACGATAAAGGATTTGGACTTTAACATCTGGCTACACTTATGGTGATTACTGAAATGAATCCAAGGCTACTTCCAGAGACCCCGAGGAAAACCTCAACAGAGAACATTACATTTTAGAGAGAATATTACAGGGATGGAAACTAGACTGCAAAAAATAGAAGAGAGAAGAAACAGAGGTAAAAGTTTTAAAGGACTCTTTCTAGATGGTAAATAATAAAAGGAAGATGAGAAGGGGGATGGCACTGTAAGAAGGAAAGTTGAGAAGTTTTTTAGAAGAAAAAAAAATCTGATTATAAATTTTATATATGTTTCCATTAGAAATCATTCCCTATTTTCCCCCTAAAATAAGCTAAGATAAATAAAGTTAAAATATGTATTTATTAAGCCCTTGCTGGATGGATACTATACTAAATGCAAGGAATACAACGATCAAACAAACAAACAAACAAACAAAAACTATTGCTTGTCTTCAACAGCTAACATTTCAATTACCTGAAAACCTATATTTGTGTCTTAGTATAATATATATATATATATATATTTAAAATTTTAGTGTGGTTCAGTTTAATTTATTAAGTGTCAGACTTAACAGAAAAGTAATTAAGAATTAAAACCAACAAGATATATCTTTTTACACTTTGCTGCATATAATACTTTTTCAAAATCCATCAATATATAGTTTTATTTGTAACTGATACAGTAATGTTAATCAATTTAATTTTAGTTAACTAATACAATTACAATTTACAATTTTCACTTTCACTTACTTTTTCAGTTTTTAACTGGAGTTAAAAGGCTACTTTATTTCAAGTTACAATTAAGTAAATTTCACCACTAGTTGTAAAAGTCAGCAACTGTGAAAGCATTTGGCCTTTTTACATTGAAATTGTTTGGTTCTTTTGATCCATTTAATTAAAAGTAATTAATGTCTATGTTATATACTATAAAAAACATCTGGAGCTTATGACAAAAGGGAGTAATTGGGGGATGAGGGTTATTACTGCCAATAAATTGCCCCCAAAACACATAGTTTGGTAATGTAATTTTGGACTGCTGACTGTTACTGAATTTCAATTAATTAAAAAATGAGAATCATAGAATTTTAGAGAGGAGACATCAGAAACCATCCAGTACAACCCACATCCAAAAGTAATCCTTACAGTATTATATCAGACAAGATTATATCATTCTAAACACTAGGGCCAATCAGAATGAGGATAATCTTTATTCCACACGACAGCATTCAAATATTTAAACATGAATAACCTGTCTGCCCTAAATCTTCTCTTTTCTAGACTAAAAATCTCCAGTTCCTTCCAACTATATTATAAATTGGATTATAGAGGATCCAGGACCATTCGACATCTTCACTGTTCACCTCTGGATAACTTTCTAGTTTATTAGTGTCCTTAAGTTTCTGTGTCCAGAAATGAACACAATAAAGCAATGTGATCTGACTTGGAAAGACTGTCTTCCAATGTGTTAGCTTTCATTTTCTGGTAGATTTGTATCATTTACAAATTAGATAAACACAGAACATTTGTCTTTATCCAAGTCATTGAAAAAAAAATTGACTTCGCGTAAGACTAGCCAAAAAACTGTGAGGTATGCCCCTATATCTCCTACCAAGCTGACTTAGAACAATTCATTAATTACTTTTTAAATCCAGCTATTCAAACAGTTTTAAATTCATCTAAGTGTTATCTCACCTAGTATACATCTCTTTATCTTTCCAAAAGAATAAGGTGCTTTATCAAATACTTTTCCAAAGTTTGTATAAATTCTTTTGAATGTAAGGAAATAAAGTTAATATAGCACAACTTGCACTTGATTTTTCTGGCTTCTTGTAATCATCATTTCTTTTGCTAAGAGATGCACTAACCATTTCTTTAATGATCCTTTCTGGAGTTTTCCTAGAATTAGATCCTTAGTCTATAATTTACAGTTTTTTTTCTTTTGGAAAATCAGGACAATCTTTTAAAAGATGGACAATATTTTTCCTTTTACAATACCACAATACTTCCATTCTATATCTTGCATTTATTACTGCTAGGGGCTCAGGATTCATCTTCCAGTTTGGGGGGGTTTGTTTTGTTTTGTTTTTTTGTACCCAAAGATGTAATTCATCTGGATCAATTGATATAAATTCACAAAGGGTAAATAGGTGTTATTTTTCTATCTCCTTACTTATCTTGCCTATCAACCCACCATTTGCCATTTTTGTTGTCATTGGTTGTACAAGGTCATTCTCCTGGAAAGGAGAAACCAACATATGCAGAATAAAATTAAAGCATCTTTGCCTTCTTTCTGTGGCCCCTTATCCATTCCAGGTGACACCACTATACTTTCTGATATTCCTTTCTTTTTCAAAAAATCATGAGAGCTAGAAACATCACATTTTCCTGTTCTTAGCTTCTTTCACTAGCCCGCCACACATTTTGAGTTTTAGCACTAGATACTTCTTTAGTAAGACCACTTTTAATATCCATTCTCTGTTACTCATCTATTCTTGTACCTTTTGTATACTTTCTTAGAATATCCATACTGATTGGGGAGTTCCCTAGACATTCATACTGTTCTTTTCAGACAATTCTCATTCTTCCTCATCTAATTGTGTTTCCAGAATTTTATTACTGAGAACTCCTCATTCTTCTTGGACTGATTTTCTTGGGAGAATTTTGGAGCTTGGGATTTTGCAGATTCCCATTTACTTTTTCAAAATCTAGGGTTCATGTCAGAATATGCCAAGCATTTCTCTCTTTTGTCACAAATTCTAGGAACAGTTTCTTTTCCCCAAGATTTTATAATTTCTACTCTAGTAAACAGTTTCTCCTTGTTAGCAAGAAACAGATTTAATATAAAATTTTCCTTATTGGTTCTCCTAACTTTTAAGGGATGAAATTATGATCATGGAAAATCAGAAGTTATTAGTATCCCTATTTTTGGCAGACAGAAAAACTGCAGCAGATGCTTAGGTAACTGAAAACTGTCATCACTGTTATATCATGCTTTTGATATCTGCTTTCTAACTTGCCTACCTATTTCCTTTTGCTGTCCAGGTGGTATGTGGTGTACTCCATGACAAAATTGCTTTTACTTGTCCCTCTATTAATCTTTATCCAGTGTTCTTCACCATACTGCTCCTCTTTGGTTCCTAGATTACTCAAGTATGCCTTCTTAATATACCATGTTAACTATAAATAACTATGCTTAGTATACCATATTTTTACATACCTATTTACTTTTAAGTAAGAACTATCCATCCACGGCAACATTCCAATCATAGATTTTCATCCCACCAAGTTACAAGTATACTTATGTGGTTAAATATGCATTAAGAACTCTGTCTAGTTCGTATTGTTTGTTGTTTAAACTTTGGAGATTTGTATTTAGACATTTCAGCCCACTGATTTTTTTTTGCCACTAATTATAAGAAAACAATCCTCTATTTGATATAAGAAAAAGTTTAATTTCAAATAATTAAAACTATCTAATAATTTGGAGTCTAAGAGGTAATAACACAATGCAAAATTTATTTTATAAGTAAACCTCTTTAACACAGTAATACTAATTAGAGCTAGATATAGATTTAGGAGTCATTAATGTAGAGATGATAATGAAATGTGAGAATTAGTGAGATTGATAAGAAGACAGGTCAGAAAAGAAAACAGGGCAGAGTTCTGAGGAACATCCAAGTTTAGGGAGTAACAATTGGATAAAAACAGCAAAATACAATGAGAAGAAGTCAAATGGTAGGAGAAAAAAGAAAGTATACAAGAGAGGAGACTGCAAGAGGAGAGGGTCAAATGCTGCAGAAAGGTTAAAAAAAGCACTTATTAAGAGGTCATTGGTATTTTTTAAGAGAATAGCATCATTGGAGGCTTAAGACCACAATTTAAAAAACAAAAGGTTGTGAAAAGTAAAGATATAATGGGAAAGTGTGGAGGGCTCTATCCAGGAGTTAGGCAATAAAAACCTAGAGAGATACAGGAAAAGAGCTAGATTCTGTTTTGCTTTGAAGGAAAAGGAAGACCAGAGTATGTTTGTAGGTGGTAAGAAAATAGCTATTAAAAATGGAAAGAATGAAAATAAATGAATGGATGAAAAACATCTATTAAGTGCTTACTATGTACCCAACACTGTACTAAGTTATGGGGATACAGATACAAACAAGTAAGATAGCCCCTGCTCCCAAGGAGTTTGTTTTATAGAGGGGAACAATCCAAAGCAGATGGTAAAATGGGGATATGAAAGATGGCATCTAATGTAAAGTCTGCCAGTCGGGCCTAGTAGGTTGGGCTAATAGGCAAATTTGCATTCACTCAAGTAGTAGTCAAAGCGATTCATTCCTGGAGCATTAATTCCAAAACTAAGTGGATTAATTTCATTTACCTGTGAAGAAGATATGTCAAGGAGGAAATGATGGAAAAGATCTGGATAAGATTTGAGGATTGAGAGAGAAGGAATGATCAATTGAGAAATCACTCGAAGGATATAGGAAGAAATGAGAACAAGAGAAAAAGAAGTATTACCTTTTGCAATATGAGCTTCTGAGATGTGAAATAGAAATGATATGTGAGTATGTAGGATAGATTGTTAGATTTGTAGGAAGAATCAATTAATAACAAGCATTTTTAAAATGAATATAGAGTACCAGTAGTAAGAGAATAAGAGATAATAAGACTAGAAAAACAGATTGAGGTTGGGTTGTAAAAGCCAAGTTTGAATGTCAAACAAAGGTGCCTTTATTTGATTCCAGAGGTAACAGGGAACTACTACAGTTTTTCAGAGCAGAGTTTACACCAGAAGTACTAGTATCTCCCTTCAGAACTAAGAGCAGACACCTTAGAATCCTTCAATTAAGAGATCTATGAAGAAGAGCCTGTCAACCCCAGCATGACCACTAAAAAGATGACTGTCAATATTAGATAAGCCCAAGAGCCCCAGAACCAAGAATCCCCCCCTGCCTCAGACTAGTGGTTCTGCTTCCACCCCAGTCCCATACATCCTCATCCTTGTGGAGAGGATGGAGAGGGGCAAACTGGCAACTGCCTCTACAAGCATTAAAGACCTTCCCTCTTCAGCCACCAAGGCCAAAAGAGATTCAAGCTCTGTTGAGTATTTACCACCAAAGTTGTAGGCACTGTCAAATGCCTCAGCATTATAAATGGATGTGATTTATCAATGAAATGATATTAAATAACTTACATTAACATCTGCTTTTAGACTAGAGGTTCACTGGGCCTTTCCATATAACTTTGGCTAAAGCTTCATAGATATGCTATTTTCCTCAAATACTGAGATTCCTAAATCTCAAAGTAGGAACCACGAACAAGCTTTTAAAGAAAATTTCTGATAATTCCATTTCAAACTGATTTTGTTTATAATTTTACATATTTTATTTTGAACATTCATAAATATTATTCTAAGGAATCCAAAGATTTTACCAGATTGTCAATGAGTTCCATTCATGACCCCTAAAAAGTTAAGATTTCTTATCTTAAATATCAAAATATTTATCAAATCATTATCAAAATATCAAAAAAAAAAATCAAAACAAGAGCAGTCTAGTTTTTCTATTTGTATCATGTAGTACTTTGCACATAATAAGTAATAATGTTTTTTTTAATATTTATTCTTCATTCATGGTTTAGATCTATGTTTTAAGAAAATCATCATAGCAGTTATGTAGAGGATAACTGAAAATGAAAGTACTTTGGAAAAAGAGATCTTGGGTCTACTCTTCACTACCTTTATCAATCTGGACATGTCACTCCATCTCTTTAGGCCTCAATTCCTCATTCCTCTTATAAATTGAAGGGTTAGCTTAGATGATTTCTAAGAACTCTTCCAGTTCTAAATCCTAAAATTCATGAAATGGCAGCATTCAAGGAAGACAGTGTTGATTTTCTGAAAAACATAGGAACGGTGATTCATCAGCTTAGGGCTGAAGAAAGGATGGTTTTGGAGGTGGTATTGAGAATGTACAGAGAGAGCAGTAGTTTGAGAATATCCACTTTTAAAAATGTGATAAACTGAGAACAAGATGTGGAATAAATTAAAATGAGTGGAAATTTTAAAAATAAGCTTTTAAATATACTACATGGTGGAATACTGTTAATTCATAAGACTTCTGTAAACTTATGGTGGATAGAGAGCAGGCTTTGTAGCCAGAAATCTATCTGAGAGCTTCTTCTTGGCAACAGATTCAACATAGTTAAAGATGACATTCATAGCTTAAACCTTAATTTTAATCTAATTGTATTTTAAAATAAAATTTTCAAAATAAAATCCCATGAATATTCTTAATTCTAAGTCAGTTTTTTTTTCCAGAGTTAAGAAGCAATAATATTTTAGTCCATGTGTACATCTAATCATAAGGGAACTTGAGATTAGTATTTCTGGACTGAAATAAATATAATCTTTGACCCAGAAATACAATGGTTAGGCAAAATTGAGGGGGTTGAGAGAAGACTGGTGGACAATAATATGAAAAAGGGGCATCAGTAAATCAATGTAAAAGTTTAAAAAATTATCCAATAATGGTCCACAAAAGCTTATAAATTTTGACATGAAGATACTCTAGCAAGAGGAAAAAAAATTCAGCAGCTCAAAATATTTTAATGACTTCCCATGAAATATTTATGAGTGGCTTATTTCATCTCAGCATTGAACCCGAACTAACAGAGTGCCTGTCTGAGTCAAGCCCATGTCTAAACATATAACCCTCATGAATTTTAAAGGAAAAACTATTTCAAATAAACTTGACATTTCTATTAGGTTTGTTTTTAAATTTTGTCTTTCATGGGGCAAGACTAGTAAGTACTATTTAGTGTACTGAATAGAAGAGCAAGAAAGATGCTTACTGGAATAGAATATATATGAATTTCTTCCAATAGGTCAGCAAATACTAAGATGCTACATTTTTATGAGAATTGCATGTTGATATTGCTAAACATTCACGAACACCAGATGCCACTGTAGGAAATATTGTGAATTAACTTTAATGTGCTTTTCTGTTTCTATAATTATAAGGAGAGAAGTTACAGCTAATTCTTTCACAGAATTAAAAAAAATATATAATAGCCCATAGCAAAAGATGAAATTAATTTTCTTGGGAAATTCTGTTGGTTTCCATTTCTTTTTTGAAATTTTTCTTAAATCTGTTAGAAGGCACTCTACTCTCTTTAATAGCTTTCATTTCTCTGATGAATAAAAAGCTTTTAAATTTTAGGGTTTTTGTTAGAGTTGAAGTTTTAAACTGACCAGATGTCATGACTATGATATTTATGTATAATGAACTAAAAAAGAAAATCTTCACATTAGGAAGCCTTTATTGCTGTCTGGTTTAAAAGAATCTAACAGAGATGGCAAGTTTAATCGTGCACCTTTAACTACCAAATTCACAAAACAAACAGAAGGTATAGCATGAGAGGTAGAGAAAAATCAGGTGATATCCTCTAGCAACTCTTCCAGTAAAACAGCATGTGGTGACTAAAATTGCTATGGGAACATGGGAGCTCATCAGGAAAATCTAGTTCTAGGTGAATGTATTTATTCTTTAACACCTTATACTTCCATACAAACAGAAGGCATTTAAGCAGATGTCCATAATCAGTACGATAAAATGTTAATGGAGACCAGACACGTGTTATATTATAGAGCTTGGCATAATTTAACTCCTATTAAGAATAAACAGATCTCTACACACATTCTTTGTAAAATACTTCAGATGGTCTTAATACATAGTATAATTTCAAAGGAATAAGAGGAAAAGTAAAGGAATAAACAAAAGATGAATTTATGCTTCAGTTATTCTTCCAACAATACTGTAAGATTTTAATGGGGGAATAACCAAGTGTTAAATGCTTCCTCCCTCAAATATCAGTTGAAAATGCTTTTTTTTCTCTTTCCCAAACATTCAAGATGTTAAGATAGCAAAATTCAAAGGAAATGGATTTGAAATCATAAAAGAGTTCACCAAATGTAAGTCCTATTCTAATATGTTGTGTGAGGCTTATCTATCTTAGTTTTCGGGAAAAATATATTTTATTCAGTAGAAAAAGCCTGAGTTCTATTACTCAACAGCTGTATGACTCTGGACAATTCAATAAATACTTCTGGACCTATTTTCTCATTTGCAAAATGGCTAAGAAATCATTTCTAAAAGATTTTTCTAGCTATAACACTAGATGATCCTTATCTCACATTTTGGACTCATTTCTGAATTAATTAAATTTACTGTTAACAACTAAAAGGCATATCTGTTGTACTTCAAAAAATTTTCTAAAATTATTGTACTTATAAAACAAATATCTTGTCATTAGTTTTTCCATATTTATTCTGTGATTATTTAAAATAAGAGGGCTTATAATAGATATTTTCAAACATTACCTTTAATAATTTTTCTTTTGCTATTAAATATTTATAATGTAGCTATTAGGGTATCTGATAGTTTTAAGAAAGTATACTTTTTATAATGTCCTTTATACAATTTAAAACAGATGGCAACCATAGTCATCTTCTCATTTCTGATGCTAAAGGAAAGTCTGAATGCCAAATTTATGACATTAGTCATTTCCATGGCAACATACTGATGAAAAATACAAGACCAAGATTTCTTTATAAGATCAAAGAGGAAAAGTTGACTAAAAAGGTGAATTCACTTCTCAAATGCATGCTATCTTGAATGACAGTAAGAGAAAAACCAAAATGTACTTAGGAATTAAAATTTGGGTGAGGATTTCTACTATCCTCTCAACCTGTGGCTAATGTGAAAGTATTTTAATTCCCAAATCCAAAGCCACATAGGTAGTTGCTCTTTCTGTACTTTAATGATGTAAGCATTTAGAAATATAAAATTTCCCCTCAGAATAGCTTTGGCTCCATCCCATAAATTTTAGTATGTTATCTCTTTAATGAAATCACTGATTATTTCTATGATTTGTTCTTTGATCCACTCAATTTTTATTATTAGCTTATTTAGTTTCCAATTAATTTTTAACCCATCTTTCTATAACCCAATGTATCCATTGCTGAATACAATTCTATTGCATTTGTGATTTTAAAAGGATACAATTAATATTTCTGCTTTTCTGCACTTTATTGTCAGATTTTTATGTCCTAATACATGGTTAATTTTTGCATAGGTGCCATGTACCACCGAGAAAAAAAAAAAAAAGGTATATTCCTTTCTATTCCCCTTCCATTTTTCTCTAGAGATTTATCATATCTTAACTTTTCTAAAATTCTATTCACCTCTTTAGCTTTCTTGCTTTTTTTTTTTTGTTTTTTTTTTTTGGTTAAAATTATCTAGTTCTGAGAAGAAAAAGTTGAGATTCCCCACTACTATAATTTTACTGTCTATTTCTATTTCTTCCTGAAACTCATTTAACTTCTCCTTTAAAAATTTAGGTATTATACCATTTGGTATATATGTACTTAGTATTGATACTGCTTCATAGCCTATGGTATATCTTACCAAATTTAGTTTTTGCTTTTTCTTTGGCTCATTGTTACCCTTGCTTTTTTTTTTTTTTTTTTTTAATTTTAGCTGAAGATCAATAGATTCTGCTCCAGCTTTGTACTTCTACTCTTTCTGTGTGTTTCTCTCTGCTTCTTGTTTCTTGTAAACAACATATTGTATGATTCTGGTTTTTAAGGCACTGCTTATCCATTTCCATTTTATAGGTGAGCTTATCCCATTCACATTCAGTTAGGATTGCTTAGTATTTCCTTCCATCCTCTCTTTCGTTCCTTTCATTCTATCCTTCCTTACAAGTGTTTTGCTTCTGACCACCAATTCTCCCAATCTGCCCTCCTTTCTGTCAATACCCCCCATACACTTTGTTATTCTTTTTCCTTCCTACTTCCCTATAAGGTAAAAAGAGACTTCCATATCCAAATTATCCATATATTTCAAATCCCATATGTTATTCCCTCTTTGAGCCAATTCTAACGAGAGTAAGGTTCACTTTACTTGAACCCAAGTAATCCCAATAGACTTGGGACAGAAAATGCCATTTGCATCCAGAAAAAGAACTAAAGAGACAATGTAAATCAACACATGTTATCTTCACGTCTTTTTTCTTTTTTTTTTTTAATTAATCTTTCCCATGGTTTTTTCCTTTTGCTCTGGCTTTTCTCTCTCAACATGATTAATAAAGCAATGTGTGTTAGAAATAAATTAATTTACTAGGAAAAAAAATGACTAAAGTTCAAGTGTTACCTGCTACTACCAAAAAACTCTACTATCTTTTCCTTCACTGTAACAACTTCACGTGAAATAATATATCCTACCCTATTTTTCCCTTCCCTCTTCATCCAGTAAAATAATTTTTTAAAAATTCGTTTGGTTTGTTTTAATATCATCCCACCAAAGAAAATTTATGCCACTGCCCTCTGTTTATCTATACTTCTAACTGCCCTAAAAGTGACAAAGTTCTTAAGAGTTATAAGTATTATTCTCTTGTATATGAATGTAACATTTAGCCTTATTGACTCCCTTCCTTATGTTTTTGCTTTCCTTTTAATCTTTTTATAACCTCGTTTGAGTCTTGTATTTAACAAACAATCTGTTCAGTTCTTGTCTTTTTATCAGGAATACTTGAAAGTCCTCTTTTTCACTGAATATCCAATTTTTCCCTTGAATGATTATATTGTTTCGTGGGTAGTGATTCTTGTTTGTAATCTGGTCCTTTGCGCTCTAAAATATCACATTTCAAACTTTCAATCCTTTGATGTAGAAGTTGGTAAATCCTATGTAATCCTCACTGTGGCTCTCTATTTGAATTGTTTCTCTCTAGCTGCTTACAGTATTTTCTCCTTGAAGAAAACTCTGGAATTTGGCTATAATATTTCTGGGAGTTTTCATTTTGGAATATCTTTTAGAAAGTGATTGGTGGATTCTTTCAATTTCTATTTTATTCTCTAGTTCTAGGATATTTGGACAGTCTTTCTTCATAATTTCTTGAAATATATAAATATAATGTCCAGGCTGCAGGGTCTTGGGATCTGGCTGCTTGTTTTGAGGTATTACTTTATAGTTGTCTGGAAGTTAATTAGGGAGCCTTCAGGCAAGTTCCTAACTTACATCACCATTTTGGCTCCACTTCTTTAATGTGATTTTTTAAAATCATATATCTAAACCATAAGCTAATATTATTAGCAACAGAATCATACTCATGAGTTTTCTTAGTAAGCAGGAGTAAAATTAGGATACCCTTACCTCACTATTACGCATACTAGAAATGCTAATGATAGCAACAAGATGAGACAGAACAAATACAGACAATGGCAAAAAGGAAACTAATATATTTCTATTTGCAGATAACATAACTGTTTACTTAGAAATCTACAAAGAATCCACAAAGAATAAGACAATAAGTTCAGTAGAGTAGCCATATATCAAACAAACATGCAAAATTCATTGGTATTTTTTTGCTGTATGCCAAAATACAAAGTGCAGAAAGAAATAATAGAAAAAGAAATTCATTCAAAATAACTTCCAAAACAAACAATATTTAGGTATATATAAGAGAAATCCCACAGAGGAATAATATTGTTTACAACACTGAAGAGATATCACTTCTGTTAGACCTTCTAGATAAAGAATGAAGAGAAAAGAATTCAGGACTATGAGTTAACACTAGCCTATTCTGTCAGGATCCTGATATTCACAAAGGAAGTTTATCCTAAGGGACACGTTAAAAAATTGTAAACTGAATCTGAGAACAAAAAAAAAAAGTGGAGTACCACAGGGAAAGGGTGGAGGTACAGCAAAATTGAAAAATATCATGGAATGATAAGGCATGAATCTTTAATAACAACTTTTCTCAGATAAGTACAGAACCCCCCATAGTAATATTGGTGTGCTAGCAAAGACCTCTACTTACACAACTAAGCTGAAAGCTTTCAACTCTAAAATATTCCCACAATAAAGTGAATCTGTGATAAATTTTCTATGACTTTATTCTCATTTGATGAAACCCATGACATTTACAGTAACTATACTTTTCAAATCCTTATAGATGGGTAACTATACTTTTCAAATCCTTATAGATGGGTACATATGTGCTAAATATTCTTGTAGAAGCAGACTTAAAACCTTTTTCTCTAGAAATATTAAGAAATAATATCTCTAGTTTTAACTAAAATCTTATCTTCTATAAGAAATCTCTTCAAATTTCCCTTAATGTCCATGTCTTACCTCCAATTTAGTATATATACATATGTATATGTATATGTATACCCTGTTTCTAAATGGCTAAGTCTTTTTCACATGTTTTTTCCATTAGACTATAAGCTCCTTAAGGATAGGGAGTCTTTTTTGCCTTCATTTGTATCCTCAGTTCTTGACATGGTTCTTGGCACAATAATTTTTAACTTGACTACTATCTAAAAAGCCATTTTCAAAATCCTTGGAAAAGCCCCTTGAAATGGCAGGTGGAAAGGCTGAGTACAGATAAAGGATTAGTAGAGGATAAGCTAAGGCCTTTCTTAAAGAAACAGACAAGGATGACAATGAAATTTAACTTCTCTCTCTACAAAATTTTCTCCTTTTCTTTTCTCCACCCCCTGCCAAATGATTGGAGCTAGGACACATCCATGGGAAATGCACCCTATTCACTGGTATGCTAGTAAAGAAGCAGTAGGAAGGAGAAACAACTAACAAAACTAAAACAAAACTCCAGATAGACTATTCAACAGAAGTCATCACGCTCCACCTCTCAGGTTTTTCATTTCAAAAGCCATGTTTAAAACCTGGTGCCAGGAGGATTTAGATGGTACAATGAATAAGAACAACAACCCTGGAGTCAGGAGGACTTGAGTTCAAATGCAACCTCAGACACTTAACACTCACTAGCTGTGTGACCCTGGGCAAGTCACTTAACCTCAAATACCTCTCAAAAGAAAAAAAAAAATCTGATGCCATAGGGGACAGGGCCCAGAGGTCTTCCTTTTCTTCTCTTATTCATTACATGTACATGTACAATATTTTTATTTCCACATTCTCCTACAACATGAGAGTTCCTTATCTGCTCTCTTGAGGTACAGGGAGGATTGGGAAGGAAGAGGATCACTGGGGATGGCCAAAAATAATCAGGAAAAAATTTTGTTGCATACTGGGACAAAGATGAAAGCATATAGTTTAGTAGCTGCAATTGCTTTATTGCACACATATCTTGAATTATTTGTGCATTTTAGCACTAGGGTTAGCAGAAGAGGAGAATGGGATTTGACCATCATGCTAATAAGACCAGAACCTAGTGTAAATTGAAGCACTGGTAAATAAGATGTCATTATTCTGTCCAATTTTTTAAAAATGTAGATTCATGTGCTGAATCATATTTTCTAGTACCATTTTTAGGAAGAATATTAAATTTATTATTTTATTAAATGGAATATCTTTAAAATATTCAACTTAGTCAAAATTTCAACCCAAGATTTATGCTTTCCAGCATCAGTTCCATTGAAAGGAAGGAACCCTCTCCACATCATTTTGAGAAAAAGATTCTAAATATATATTTCTAAGAGCAGCTCCACTAATTCCTATAAGGAAGAAGTCCAAAAAAGAAAGAAATTGTGACTTGGTTTTCAACTATTCTGTATTAGTTAACCCAAATTGAATTTCTTACACATTGCTTTTCTTCTTCAATATTATAAGTGTTACTTAAAATTGTCTAAGGAAAAAGAGTTACATCAGAGATCAAAGGAGACTGTCATTTTGGCTACCTATCTCTCAAAACTAGAAATGCTTAGAAATTATTAAATCACTGTTCAATTTTCTGGAAGATTTCAACCTAAAATATACAATACAAGGTTAGTTATTAATATTTTTCTTTGAAATTCTGAATCTGAGATCATTGTATTTTAAAGTTTACATAATGACCATCAAAGTCCACTTGCTCACCTTCAATACAAAAATCCATGTTATTTTTATTAGTCCTGTTTCTCTAACAACATATATTTTCGAGTTGAATGGCAATGTTTTCCATTTCTCTTCAATCCACATCACCCAGCTTACAGTCTAAAGGGGCAATGATTGAAGCAAAATTTTTAAATAAAATATTAGCAAAGAGATTTCAGCAACTTATGAGCAGGATAATACACTATGACCAAGTGGGATTTCTACCAGGAATGCAGGGCTGGTTCAAATAGGCAAAACTATTATCATAATTGACTATATCAATAACAAAACCAATAGAAATCATATGACAATCTCAATAGATGTACAAAAAGCTTTTGACAAAATACAGCACCTATTCATATTAAAAACACTAGAGAGCATAGGGATAAAGGGAGCTTTCCCTAAAATAATAAGCAGTATCTATCTAAAACATACAGCAAGCATTATTTATAATGGAGAGAAGCTAGAAGCATTCCCAGTAAAATCAGGGCTAAAACAAGGATGCCCATTATCACCACTATTATTCAACATTGGACTAGAAATGTTGGCTTTACTGATAAGAAAAGAAAAAATTAAAGGAATTAGAATAGGAAATGAGGAAATAAAACCATCACTCCAAAAATCTACAGGAAACAACTCACAGCTTTAGCTAAATTTCAAGATATAAAATAAACCTACACAAATCATCAACATTTCTGAGGGTCTACCTGCCAAGACAAATTCAAGAACTATATCAACACAATTACAAAATACTTCTCACACAAATAAAATCAGATCTAAACAACTGGAAAATACCAATTGTTCATAGGTAGGCCAATATAATAAAAATGACAATTCTGCCTAAATTGTTTTACATGTTAAGCACCATACCAGTCAAACTGCCAAAACATTATTTTATAGAACTAGAAAAAATAATAACAAAAGTCATCTGGAAAAACTCAAGGTCAAAAATATCAAGGAAATTAATGGAAAAAAAATACAAAGGATAGTGGCTTATCAATAGCAAACCTAAAACAATATTATAAAGCATAAGTCATCAAAATCTTTTGATATTGGGTAAAAAATAGAGTGGTGGATCAGTGGAATAGATTAGATCCACATGACACAATAAGCAAGGCCTACAGCAATCTAGTATTTGATAAACCTCAAAACTCCAGCTTCTGGAATAAGAACGCTCTATCTGACAAAAAATTACTAATAAAACTGGAAAATAATGTTAGAAACTCGGCATATACCTACATCTCATAACCCATAATACCAAAATAAGGTCAAAATGTATACATGATTTGGGCATTAAGGATGATACTGTAAACAAATTAGGAGAACAAGGGATAACCTACCTATGAGATCCTTGGAGAAGGGAGGAATTTATGACCAAAAAAAAAGAACCAGAGAACATTATGAAAGGAAAAATGGACAATTCTGATTACATTAAATTAAAAAGGGTTTGCACAAATAAAACCAATAGAAAGTAGAATAAAAGGAAAGTATAAAGCTAGGGAAAAATCTTTATAGCCAGTATTTCTGATAAAGGTCTCATTTCTAAAATATACAAAGAACTGTGTCAAGTTTATAAGAATACAAGTCATTTCCCAATTGATAGTGGTCAAAGGATATGAACAGACAATTTTCAGATGACAAAATTAAAGCCATTTATGGTTATATGAAAAAATGCTCTAAATCACTATTTATTAGAGAAATGCAAATTAAAACAACTCTGAGGTACCACTTCACACCTCTCAGTTTGGCTAAAATGACAGGAAAAATCATAAATGTTAGAGGAGATGTGGGAAAATTGGGACACTAATGCACTGTTGATGGAGTTATGAGATGATCCAACCATTCTGGATAGCAATCTGGAACTATGCCCAATGGACTATAAAACTGTACATACCTTTTGATCTAGCAATGACATTACTGGGTCTTTATCCCAAGGAAATCCATAAAGAGGAAAAAGGGACCCATATATGCAAAAATGTTTGTAGCTGCTCTTTTTGTGGTAACAAATAATTGGAAAAGGAGTAGATGCCCCTCAATTGGGGGATGGCTGAACAAGTTGTGGCATATGAAGGTGATGGAATTTTACTGTTGTTTAAAAATGATGAACAAGCTGATTTCAAAAATCAGCTTTTCTGAAATGGGCTTTTCTAAAACCCAGAAAGATTCACGTGAACTGATGCTGACTGAAACAAGCAGAATCAGGCATACATCGTACACATTAACAGCAAGAATGTGTGATGATCAACTATGAAAGACTTAGTTCTTCTCAGAAATTCAATGATCTGAAGCAATCTCAATAGACTTTGGATAGAAAATGCCATCTGCATCCACAAAAAGAACTAAGGAGACTGAATGTAAATCAACAGAGGCTATGTTCACTTTTTTTTTTCCTGTTTCTGTTTTTTTTTTAATCTCTCCCATGTTTTTTTTTCCTTTTCTTGAGTTTTCTCTCCCAACATAATTCATAAAACAATGTATAAAAAATAAACTAAAAAAGAAAAATAAATAAATAAAGACTAATGAATTTTAAGAAGTCATCACAAAAACTCAATGAAGAATTTTAAGTGCCATTTTTTGCTTATCTGCACTCTAAGAAAGTCAATGAAAAAAACTATTATAATTTCCTGGAAAACATCTAGTGCTCTTCATTAAAGAAGAGTTAAAGACATTTTAGTGTCCCTTTTGTTTAAAAAAAAAAAAAGTAAAGAAATTTTAATTAAGTTGATCCTACTTACATAGTGTATTTACTTTCTGAAAAAGCATCCTAGTTCAGTATGAAATTTTCAAATATGAATTCTCTCACCTTTATAGCACATGACACAAATTAAAATACAAAATGGCCTTCATTTCAGAATGGCCTCCTTCCATTTCTATAATTACTCTGAGACAGTGTTAGAAAGTGGGGAAGATAGTGCTTACGAATCAGTTTTTTTAAAAATTACTATGAAAAAATTCTCTGAATAATTATTAGAGAAATGAAAATTAAGATAACTGGGGGGGGGGAGAGATTACTACCTCCCCACACCTATCAGACTGGCTAATAAGGCAGAAAAGAACAATTACAACAGTTGGAGAAAATATGGGGAAATTGAAAACTAATGCACTATTGGAGTTATGAACTGATCCATCCATTCTTTATAGAGTTCTTTGAAACTAGGCCCAAAGAACTATAGTCATGTATATACCCTTTGACCCAGCAATATTACTACTAGATCCAGATTCCAAATAGATAAAAAAGAAAAAGGAAAAAAGACAAAAAATGGACAAAAATATTTAGACAAGCTCTTTTAGTGGTAGTAAAGGATTGAAAATTGAGGGAATGCCTATCAATTGAAGAATGGCTGGACAAATTGTAGAATATAATTATAATGGAACACTACAATGCTATAAGAAATGAAGAGGAAGATGCTCTCAGAAAAACCTAAAAAGACTTACATGAACTGATGCAAAGTTAAATGAACAGAAACAAGAATATTGTACACAGTGAAACAATATTGTATGGTGATCAATCAAGAATGATTTAGCTAATCTAATAATTCAAGATTATACCAAAAGGGCTTTTGATGAAAAATGCAATTCATCTCCAGAGAAAGAACTAATGGAGTATAAATGCAGAATGTAGCATACTTACTTTAATTTTTTTTTTCTTTTACAACATGGAACAAGATATTCCTTTTACAACATATAAAAATATATTTTATATCATTTATAAACATTAACTTTAAATGTGTAATACTTATAACTAAACAGATCTTTTATTGGAAGGATTAAATATCAACTTAATCTCAACAGTATCACCATAAATGATCCAGAAGATGGAAGGAAGCTGCAAGTAAATGAAAATTTTTCTTTAGAGAGACAAGGAAAGAAGATGGCAGAAATGGTCGTAAATTGTGTCCAAAGGTAAGAAAAAAACATTATTTCATGGGACATTTGATCAACTTATTAGGCAGTGCTAATTAAATACCAAGAAAATAATATCAGTTTATGCAACAAAATCTATGGCAATGAATAGAGTTTAAAAAATTATGCCAAGAATTTAATGAGATCCTCAGAAATTAACTCAATAAATATACAGGTACCTCTGACATGAAGTATAAAGTTTTAGAGATTAAGGAACAAGAGAGGTAAACATTGCACTAATTACTGACCTGAAAACTCTTTTCATTTGGCAGCTAGATGGCTCAGTGAAATAGCACTGGGCCTAGAATCAAGAAAACCTGGGTTCAAATACAACCTCAGACACTTACTAGCTATGTGACCCTGAGGAAGTCACTTAACCCCAACTGCCTTCACAAAGAAAAAGAAAAGTAAAGAAAATTCCTTGATGTGCCACTAATTGCAATCTATTGGTGTCTTTGGTTTCCTCGTCTCCTGGGCCATAGGGTTCACTGGAGGTAATATAGGGGCACAAAACTTTCTATTCAAGAAATAATTCCATGACTCTGACAACTTCAATTCTGATTTTCTCTGCATTCAGTCCTCCTTTTAAAAACCAAGCAGAAGACTGCTTTTAAAACAATTATTCCTTATATAATAGCAATGGGCCAAGGAATGAATTTATTGTTTAGCAAAGAAACACTATAAAAATCAGAACAAAAGTCTCATTATATCATTGTCATTCATCTTGATATGGCAATAACCAGTCAAGGAAATCTCCCAGGAGGGCCCAACACCTTTTTATATCAAATAATTTTGTAAAGGGCTATTTTCACCAAAAAATAAATGAGTTATAATAAATGAATGATGCCTCCTAATCTTTCTAACAGTAATTTTATTTTTTAAAAAGGAAACTTTTTAAACCAAATGAAATGCTAACAAAACTATAAGAAGTGTAGGAATGATATTCCAAAACTGGTGGCAAAATTCTACACACCCCACTCTCAAGATAAGCAATCTTAAATCATTGCCACTTGGCACACCTTCTCTTACAGAAATTCTTCAAAAAGTTCCATGTGTTTTCACAACCAAAGGAGAGAATAAGGCGGTAATCCTTTGCATGTCTAGGACATTTGGAAGGCTGGAAAACAAGGGGGTTTCCTGCACACAAGATTAAGTTACTAAATTTGAGATCATTGATAATAATAGTTTTTATTTACCCTTTACTTTGAAAAAAAAATACACACAAAATATGTATAAATAGGGAAATGTTTACCTTTTACCTAGTAAATCTAAGTGGCTTCCTCTTGTTTAAGCTATTAATCTTGAAAATCTCATCCTGTCTTTGAAATGAAATTTAAACAAAAGATTTGTGGTTTCAGATTTCTGTTTAACTATAAGGATGCAACTCTAATCTGATGAGGAAAAAACAAGTTAGCAGCTGTAGGTAGGTTCCACAATTTCAATCAAGAAGGAAGATGGAATGAAAGAGATTGTAAACTTTTCACTTCTATTTGAAAGAACTAGTTGGGGTAGAGAAAGAGAAGAAGCCAATGCTCTCACATTTGACTACTTAAAGAAATCTGGGATACTTGATTTTGATTCAAAAATTCACTCATTGCTAAAATGCTTATAGGAAATCATAATATTACAATGTTTTAATGTTATATGAATAAATGGTAATAAATGAAGAAAGATGTGGTGTACCATACATAATCAAAGAATATTTTTTAAAATATACTGAAAATCAATAATAATTTTATCATTTCAAAATTATGTGAAAATTAAAGGTCATTTATCATTTTTGTTTAGGTTGTTACTGTGCCTCCTTTGATTTGCAACTTTGTTTCCTCAAAATTAAAAGTTTTTTTAATCATATCTAATGAAAAATTGTATCTAATTTAGGTAGTACTTTAAAGTTTATGACATTCTTTACATTCATTACAACAATCCTGGAAGATAGGTGCTATTATTATCCCCAGTTAAAGACGTGAGACTCTGAAAGGCAAAATGACTTGCTGAGGATAGTTAGCAACTTAACTATCTGAGGCAGGATTCAAACAAATCTCTAATTCCAATTCTAGTGTTCTCTTGTTCAAAACAATTAAAAATTTAAATATAATATATACAATAAGAAAAACCAAACTTCTAGTTAAGATTGCAAAGTGGTTACTTTGCAATTATATTGAAAACCAAATGGTTTGGGGAAGATGCAGTTCACATGAGAAATATATGTTCAATGAATGACTGAATATAAATGGATGAATGAATGAAAAAGCATTAATCAAGCCCTGATTATATCAAAGAAATCAACAAAACCCTGAGGATACAAATAGAAAATGATAACTATCTCTGTTCTCAAAAAGATCACATCCTAATAGGGGAAAAGAATACATATTGGAGATTTCAACAGTAAGTCAGATGAAAAGCCCCCGTAGGCCTTAGAGTACAAAGCTAATGGTAATGTATCTTTTTTAATGTCAATTCCATTGGTTTAAAAATTCCATTTCTGATGCTAAACCATTAGAAAATATAAAGGGTTTTGACAATGAAAAATAGCATTTTCTTTTTCTGGATCTTCAGTAGCTGTTGAGGAGACAGTATTATAGAACTTGTGTCTAACTGCATAAGAGTTGTTCCTTTGGACAATGGCTGGGAAGTGGGAAGGAGACAAAATCAGAAGCAAAGCCAACAGAGTAAACTTATTCTCCGGGCAGTGGTTTGATCCCCTTTGGGCACATATCATATTGCTCTTTTCCTCAAGGTGTCTTACAGCTTCATCTAGATTAGCTTGCTTGGTCCACTAGTGTTGGATGACAGTTGGTGATGGTGACGATGATGGAAGTCCCATTCTCCTCCAGATGATAGCTTCAAAGTCCCAATTAAAGCAGGGTTGATGATCTTGTTGGCATTACTATTTCTAGGACTCAGGTTTACCTGCCTATTGGTGACAGATAGTTTTGGTGGCAATAGGGATAATGGATCTCTTCTATCCAAACAATGTTCCTTTCAATCATGACAATGGGGGTCACATTAATGATAATGGGTTACAAATGAAACTCAAAACCAAAGAAAAACACAACTAAGTTCTTTCATACCCTAAAGCAACCGTCTTCAACTTTTTTTTTAAACTGCAGACCCAATTAGTAAAATATATTGAGCATACTCCCAATATGTATACATTTAATTATGAATTATACACTATACCAAAATCATTATGAATAACATATTACCCAAAAGACAGAAATTTTTAAAATAAGATCAATATGAAGTACTATTTGATCTTAATGGCTGGAATTTACTAAAGAGAGGAGTGACATTATCAGAAGTGCACTTTGGGAAAATTTCTTTAGTAGTCTTGTGAAGAATGAATTGGAGACAGAAGAGACTTGAGGCAGAGAGACCACTTAGAGGTTCCCTGTAATAAATAAGATGAAAAAGGAGAAGGGTCTAGACTAGAATAAAAGCTGCCAGAGTAGAATGGAGGGGTGAGATTCAAGATGTGAAAAGATAATAGAAAAGATAATAATGGCAACTGCATTTGTATATATTACTGACAAAGCACATCAGCAAGAGATTACTGTAGACAAAATAAAATACTTGAGGGGTCTACCTGACAAGACAAACTCGAGAACTACATCAACACAATTACAAATACTTCTCACACAAATAAAATCAGATCTAAACAATTGGAAAAATATCAATTATTTATGGCTAGGCCAAGCTAATATAATAAAAATTACAATTCTGCCTAAGTTGGTTTACTTGTTCAGTGCCATACCAATCAAACTGTCAAAACATTACTTTATAGTATTAGAAAAAATAACAACAAAAGTCATCTGGAAGAACTCAAGATCAAGAGTATCAAAGGAATTAATGGGAAAAAAAATACAAAGGATGGGGCCTTAGCAGTACCAAACGTACAAAGTATTTTAAAGCAACAGTCATCAAAATATTTTGGTGCTGGGTAAGAAACAGAGTGGTGGATCAGTGGAATAGATTAGATCCACATGACACAATAAGCAAGGCCTACAGCAGTCTAGTATTTGATAAACCTCCAAATTCCACCTTCTGGAATAAGAACTCTATTTGACAAAAATTGCTAGTAAAACTGGAAAATAATGTTAGAAACTTGGCATATACCTACATCTCACATCCCATACCAAAATAAGTTCAAAATGGATACATGATTTAGATAAAAAGAATGATACCATAAATTAGGAGAACAAGGGATAATTTACCTATCATCTTTAGAGAAGGGAGGAATTTATGATCAAAAAAGAACCAAAGAACATTATGAAAGGAAAAATGGACAACTTTGATTACATTAAATTAAAAAGGGTTTGCACAAACAAAACCAATAGAAAGTAGAGTAAAAAAAAGGAAAAGTACAAAGCTGGGGAAAAAATCTTTATAGCCAATATTTCTGATAAAGGTCTCATTTCTAAAATATATAAAGAACTGTGTCAAATTTATAAGAATATAAGTCACTCCCCAAATGATAGTGGTCAAAGGATATGAACAGACAATTTTCAGATGACAAAATTAAAGTCACTTATAATTATATGAAAAAATGTTCTAAATCACTGTTTATTAGAGAAATGCAAATTAAAACAACTCTTGAGGTACCACTTCACACCTCTCAGATTGGCTAAGATGACAGGAAAAAATGCTAAATTTTGGAGGGGATGTGGGAAAATGGGGACACTAACGCACTATTGGTGAAGTTATGAAATGATGCAACCATTCTGGGCAGCAATCTGGAACTATGCCCACAGGGTTATAAGATTGTTCATGCCCTTTGACCCAGTAGTCCCATTACTGGGTCTTTATCCCAAGGAAATCATAAGGAGGAAAAAAGGACCCACATGTGCAAAAATGCTTGTAGCAGCTCTTTTTTGTGGTAGCAAAGAACTAGAAAAGGAATACATGCCCCTCAATTGGGGAATGATTGAATGTGAAGGTAATGGCATATTATTGTTGTATAAAAAATGATGAACAAACTGATTATAAAAAGGGCTGGAAAGATTTACATGAATTGATGCTGAGCAAAACAAGCAGAACCAGAAATACAGCATAAACAAATAACAGCAAGAATGTGCGATGATCAACTAGGAAAGACTTGGTTCTTTTCAGTAATTCAGTGATTCAAAGCAATCCCAATAGACTTTGGACAGAAAATGTCAGAAAAAGAGAACTAAGGAGACTGAATGTAAGTCAACACATGGTATGTTCACTTCTTTTTTCTGTTTTTTTTTTAACTCCAATTTTTTTTTCCTTTTGCTCTGATTTTTTTGTATTAAAAATAAACTTGCCACAATAAAAAAAGAGAGAGAGAGAAAAAAAGTATGGCAACTGATCTGATACACAGAGTAACAAAGAGGAGTCAAAAATGACCTTGGAGTTGTGACTCTGGGTGAACAAAAGGATGTTAGAGTTTTTATGGTGGACAGCTGGAGATCTATTTTGAACACAAAAAGTGATCTCTTGGACCAATATTCCATCCTCTGTGCTATGCAGCTGTGTATCAGATCAGCCCAATCAACAACTGAACAACAATACCCTTAAGAGAAATGGGGAAGTTACTAAAAGAAATGTGTTGGGGAGAAGAGTAAAGTAATATCTGTGATGCAGACCACAACCTAACCATGCTTGCTTATCTTTTGAGATTTGTTCTACTTCACCCAAAATGAAAAGAAATGAAAATTAGGACTCTGGTTTGCCTTTTCATTGTTGTGCAATGCACAGTCCACCCTTTAGTCCTCTAGCCCTAGTGATCCGAGTTATCTGAGAAGCAGAGAATAGTCCCCTTTGCCACTGCTGTGGTGAATTAATCCTCAATCCTGATTAGGCTATCCTGCAGGACCAATGCTCAAAAGGGCAAGAGGGTGGAAACTTAACAGTAGAAAAAGGACATAGACTGGTAGAAGTATTAGGGGATATGGGATAAGTGTGATTATATTGGAGACTAGACTACATTAATCTTGGGAAGTGTGAAATTCAATTCATCTTCTTGATTAGAGACTAGTATTATCATACACACCCTGGTGTCAGACCAAAGTCACTCTGGAGACCACTACTAAGAAGGCCAACCCAAGAATATGCCTCCTAGCAGAGACAGAGCAAGCAACTGAGGAAAGTCCTAGGAGAGCAATCTAAAGCCAGCAGCACCCTTGGTGAATCGGCTTCAAGAGCTAAAGCCTGAAAAGGCACATCCTAGAAAACCAGACCAAAGCTCCGGTGATCTGGGTTAACCTGCTGAGAATCAAGGTATCCTGAAGCAGACCTCTGAAATGAGCATTCTGAAAAACTGACAAGATCTGCTCCACCTTCTGAGGAATCCTGAAAAGACTGACAAAAGGTATAGTGTGGGAGTGTGGGAGGTGTGGCACCAATGCTATGTTCAGTTTTCAGCAACAGAACAGGGCTGAGATCTTAGACCAAAGCTCTGGAAGAAAGCAGAGCCTGGAACCATCACAGGTAAACATCATATGTCAACAATCTCCAGACTGTAGAATCTAAACAAGATAAGCAATGTTGACAAGGGCAACTTCCCTTTTTCTTCAAGGGATCTTTCCCCTCTGAGGAATTCAAAAGTATTATGTCAGGATAGACTAAATGATACCTCAAGGTCCCTGTCTAGGGCTCTGAATTTATAATTAAAGAACAAAAGCCATAGTTCTGCTATTCAGTTAATGTCATTTCAGTCTCTATTACCTCAAGCTTGTTATTGCCTTGTTGAGTTTTTCTGTTCAATATAAAAGGAAATAAGTAAAAGAAGTTATTCAAAATGACAAGTGTGCTTTCAACATACAATTGTTTTAAAGTACATCTACTCTGAAGTAAGAAATCATATTTTAAATGTTAAACAAAGGAAAAAGATAAAACACTACTACCCACATAACATATATAAATAATGGTCTATTTTATTAACATGATAAAAGGCAAATTCCATTCATTTTCATATTCCCATTGTGTGTTGGCACCAGAAAATATATACATGTAATATATCATCTAAAATTCAGCTATTAAGACATCATTTTTAATACTTTGGTAAAGTTCCCATATTCTACCCCTCTTCCTGTTTTATTACAAGATGGATAAATTTTCAGGGTTTTTTGTTGATGTTGTTATGCATCAATAAATAAGGGCTGAAAAAAGTAAAAGGTGATATGTTAACATAGTAATTGTACTAGGAATTTCAACAAAACACCACTTACTGTGATAAAATATTGCAATACCTCTGTGCAACTGTAACTATGAATTGTAATTTATATGCACAAAATATTTTAATTTTAATATCCTGTGCAAATGCGGAATTCACAAAAACAAATGCACCATCACTACCATCTGTTCTTTTATTATTCTCATTAATTTATCTTGTTTGTGTAACTATATTCCACACCTTTGTCAAATAATCCTAATTATAATGGCTTTCTAACATTTTACTTAGAATAGAGCACTGCAGTTGGGAGCAATGTTCAAGAGACATAAAAAAACACAGCAATTTCTATCAAATTCACTTTCTTCACATATTAAGCAAATATTTATTAAATGCTGATTCTATACCAAATACTATACTAACTACTGGTATTCTTAATAGGATTATTTAAACAATGCCATCATCTAATCAAAATCACTAGTATCTCCTTCATTATCAAACTTGAAGGTCCTTTATTTATGCTCATTTTTATAACCCCTCTACAGAATTTCAATCAATGAACAAGTATTTATTAAGTATTTATCATATGCCAGTCACAATCCTGGGAAATAAGAATATAAAGACAAAGTATACTTTCAAAAAGCCCACATTCTATTTTTGGAAATGACTCGTATATATAAAACTATACAGAAGAAACACAAAACAAATATAAGGCAGTTATGTTAAAAGAGCACTAATAGCTTCAGGGACCAGAAATGGTTTCATGATTGTTATACTTGAGCTACATCTTGAAGGAAGTGAAATAATGTCAAATGAAACCAGAGAGATAGGCTGAGGCCAGTTCTAAAAGACTTTGAAAATTAAATAGAGAAGTTTGTGGTTTATCCTAGGCAACAACTAGGAGCTTCTTGAGTAGGGGAGTGACATGATCAGACTTGCACTTAAGGAAAAGCATTTTGCCAACTCTATGGAGGGAATTAGAGAGAGGGAGGAGCAAGGGAAAGTACTTCTCCCTTCCATATCTCAGGAGTTAGGGATACAGCATCTTCATGATCTGTTAAATCCATGTCAAATTTTTAGCCTTCTCTATGAAATACTAAAGAAGAAATCTGATTTTTTTTTCTTTTTTCTTCTATGGGAAGTTTATAATACATTATTGTCATATTTGAGTTTATAATATACAATTCTATACATACATTTTATGCATTTCTGAGTTTCTAAACTTTTTTTTGGGGGGGATGTCCCTTTCAGGAGAAAATCAGTGGATTCTTTCCATGGTTATTTTGCCCTGTGGTTCTAGGATATCAGGGCAGTTTTCTTTGATGACTTCTTAAAAGATGTTGTCTAAGCTCTTTTTTTCATTGTGGTTTATAGGCAATTTAATAAGTCATACAGTGTGGATACTGGATCTATTTTCCAGATTTGTTGTTTTTTCCAATGATAATTTTCACATTTTCTTCTATTTTTTCATTCTCTTGGTTTTGTTGACTGATTCTTGATGTCTCACTGAGTCATTCACTTCCATTTGTTAAATTCTAACTTTCAATGAATTATTTCTCTTCAATTAGCTTCTTTACCTCCTTTTGCATTTGACTAATTTAACTTTTAATGAGTTGTTTGGGTTTTTTTCCAGTTGGATTTTTTTTCCATTTCACCAACTCAATTTTGGGGGGAGTTGTTCTCTTTCCATTTAACTAATTCTGTTTTTCAAGGAGTGTTGGAATCTTTACAAACTGTTAAGCCATTGGAGTTGATAGAGACAATAATTATCTAATTTGGCATGGTTCAATATGAATGATTTGATCTTAGAAGGAGATATTTTGGGCCAAGACTTGAAACAAGGTACTAAGTACAACTGATAGAAATGATGCTTGTGTTCACACCTTTAGAGAGCTCATAAGTATCTAAGTACTCAATGGAGTTCACACGTTTGGGAGATTTCCAGGCTTAGTATGGCTTAGTATGAGATATCTGAATTCACACCTTCCTTAGGGCCAGAGAGCACTCTGGGAGATAACCCAGAATCCCTCTCTCTCCAGAAGGAGAAGTTAACCTTGGGGAGATCATATATATACAGGAAGCTCTTAGAGATTGGGAGAGTTTTCTTGGGAACAGGGAGGAAGCCCACAAGCCCTATCTCCAAGGCAAGAGAGATTCCTTGGATCTTCTACCTTGGTGCTGGCTGGAGTCGGAAGGACAAACCTTTGGATTTGGAGACATTCGGAGGGAGCTCTTGGAACCAAGCAGAGAGACAGACCTCTGAGCTAACCGGGCTATATTGAAGGACACAATAAAAGATCTGAACTCTTTTATCACCTGGCTGTGTTTTGGAAAAAGAATACCAACAAAAGAGGTTGTTTTCTTTTTCCATTTTGCCAAATCTATTTTTAAGGAGTGGCTTTCTTCAAACAATTTCTGTGTTTCCTTTTCCAAACTCTCCTGTAAAGCTCTCATTTCCTTTCCCCATTTTTCTTCTCTTTTAATTTCTTTTTAAAAGTCTTCCAAGAGAGCCTTTTGAGTTGCAGATCAACTCAAATCACCTTCTGAGGCTTCCTCTGAAGATATTTTGCCTTTAGTGTCCTCAGGGTTTGAGATTTGTTCCTCCATAATAGCTATCTATTGTGAGAACTCTTTTTGCTTTCTGCTCAATTTTAGGTTGAGGTCTACTCTTTGGGCAAAGGGTAGATTGTCCCAAGCTTCCTCTACAGGTGACAGCGGCTTCATGCTGTGCTGGGGTTAGGGCTGCTGACTTCCTTCTCATCCCACTTATTATGCTGGGATTATGGCTCACTATTTGTCCTTTGTAGTTACGCTGGAGGTCTCACAGCTAGACTGTTGATCCACTGGCTTCTGGACCAGAACAGAGTAGCCAACACTGCTGTATTTTGGCTAAGAATCGCTCACTAGATTCCCTTGGCACATAGAGACTCTCCACCCTGGGCTTCCGTGCACTGCCCCTGTACTGGGCCACCTCCATCCCTACCCAACTGAGAAAGACCTTTCCTGAAGTTTTTCCAATATGTCTTCTGCTGGAAATTTGTTACATTCTAAATATTTGTGATAGTCTATCAGTCCAAAACCCCTTCAGAGGCTTGATCTGGTGTTGATTTGAGGGAAGCAAGGAAGAGTTCAGACAAAGACCTGTCTACTCTCCACCAACTTGGCTCCACCCCAAGTTTTTAAACTTTTTTTATGTTGACTGCTGATTTTTTGCGTGTCATCTGCAGCATCATATGACTCCTTCAAAATTCTTATTAAATTTTTTATGCTGGACTGTAATATATCAACACCACAATGGGGGAAGTCAGAATGTGGAAAGGATAATTGTAGTGAGCTGCTGAAATAACCTAGGCAACAGATCACAAGAACTAAGCTATGGGAGCACCAAGAGGTTATATATAAGAGATGTTGTGGAGGTAGAAATGGCAAGATCTGGCAACTGCATGGATATGTGACGTGACAAAAACTGAAAAGTCATTTACAAAACATAGAAGTATGAAGTATAGAAGTATGAAGAATGATAGTAGTTCTGATAGAAATAAGAAGGTTTAAAAGAATAACAAAAAATTTTAAGTAAGGTTGATGGAGAGAAAAGATGATTTCCATTTTAGATATGAATTTGCATCTCTAAGACATCTTACTTGAAATAGTCAATAAATAGCTGGTGATATAGAATTAAAGTTCAGGGGAATAACCAAGATTTGATTTATTGATCTATGAATAATCTGCATAAAGAAGATAATTAAATGCATAGTACCTGATAAGATCACTACAAGAGAATACAGAGAAAGAAGAGGATTTAGTAAAGGAATGGATTCTATTAAGGGACATGATATGAATAATGAGTCAGAAAAGTGCATTAAGAAAGAATAGTCAAGAAACCTATACAATGTCAGGAAAAACTAGAAATAAGACTACCAAGAAAGAAATGAAAATACTCATAGGAAAAACAATTGACTTGGAAAACATGAACAAAAACTAATTTAAGAATTACTGAACTGAAAATCTTGATGGCAAAAAGAACCTAAACACCATATTTCAAATTAAAAAGGAAAATTACATATGTACTTCAGCAAAATCTTGAATTTTTTCTTCAGAAAAATCCAGTGAAAAATAATAGTGTTAATTTTTCACTCCAGAACTGCATAAAAAGTTGACTAAAGATCATGGACAACAGAAAAAGAGGCCCCTACATTAAGGCAAGAGTCTGTTCAATCAGAAATGGGACAGATCATTCAAAAAAAACTCCATCACAAAGACTTTTGTAAGGCCTGGAGAATAGCACTCATCAGAAAACATTAATGGTGCTGGATCACTCTAGCATTCTAATTCCTGTGTCTCTAGGTTCATAGAAATCCATATAGAGACACCAGAGAAGGTCCTTAAGATCTAACACTCTGAATATCAAAGATCCAAGGGAGCTTACCACTGAGAGGGACAAGTCAGAGCTAAGCTCCATAATATCCAGATCAAGACCAAGCAGGACTTGAGCCTGGTTCACGCACAAAACCCCAATTCAAGAAGTAAAACTGGAGAGATGAATAAATCAAAGATTAAGAACAGTGTAAAAAAAACTGTTACAAATCTAACTACATAACAACCACAAGCAAAGATTCAAAAAGAAAACAAAGGACTGTCCCCAAGAATTTCAAGAATATATAGAAAAAAAATTAAACAAAAGATTTTTAAAAATGAAATGTTTTCAGGAAAGAACTGGAAGGAGAAATAGCTTAAAAGTGATAAATCTTACCTAAGAAATAAACTTGCTAGAAACTATAAAGGAGCAAACAGAAATTAATGACTCCATGAGATGGCAAGAAATATATAAAAGAATCAAATGACTAAAAATGAGACAAAAATGTAAGATGTATGCTTTTTTTTTTAATTGATAGAAAATAAATCAATGATAGATTTGGACTTTCTGAAAATCATGATTTAAACACTATATTCAAGAAATTTCTGATCAGAACCCAATATTAAACATAGAAAGAATCCATTGTTCACTCCCTGAAAGAAACCCCAAAAGGAAAAAGCACAGTCAAAAGTTCTGACAACAAACAGACAACAACACCCCAAAAAAACATCTCTGAGAATTCAGAAAGAGTTTAAGTCAGGATTACACAAAATCTGACAGCCTCTACTAAAATGAGAGAAACTCTTAGAATATTCCAAAAAGAAAAATTTTTTAAAAAGGCAGATGCTAAGCTTGCAAAGCTAGCTAAATATAATCTTACAGCAGGAAACAGACCTTTAATGGAATAGAGATCTTTCAAATATTTCCAATAAAAAGTTCAGAATTGAGTAATATCACTGAAATATAAACAAAAACCCCAGAGAAACTTAGAAAGGTAAATTTGTTTGAACAATTAGAAGGAGATGTTGTGATGATATAATGCTAACATTCTAATAGGGGAAACAGAATCAAATGTTCCTTCAGAAGATTAATGTCTTTAAAGAATATCTAAAGCTATTAAAGCCCTTAGAAAGTTAAGGAAGTTAAATAAGCAAAACAGAGATGGGGAAGGGGAGACTGGTTGTATTCTGAGGGTCTGAAGACAGGAGAGAGAAGGGAGGATAAAAAGAATACACTAAGACTGTTGCTTGACCTTCATTTTCTTTTTTTTTTCTTTCTTTTTTTTTTTTCATAGCTTTTTATTTACAAGTTATACGCATGGGTAATTTTACAGCATTAACAATTGCCAAACTTTTTGTTCCAATTTTTCCGCTCCTTCTCCCTCCCTCCTCCTCTAGATGGCAGGATGACCAATACATGTTAAATATATTAAAGTATAAATTAAATACAAAATAAGTATACATGTCCAAACCATTATTTTGCTTTACAAAAAGAATCAGACTCTGAAATATTGTACAATTACAGGAAGGAAATAAAAAAATGAAGGCAGGCAAAAATAGACGGATTGGGAATTCAATGTAATGGTTCTTAGTCATCTCCCAGAGTTCTTTCGCTGGGTATAGCTGGTTCAGTTCATTACTGCTCCATTGGAACTAATTTGGTTCATCTCATAGCTGAGGATGGCCAAGTCCATCAGAATTGATCATCATATAGTATTGTTGTTGAAGTATATAATGATCTCTTGGTCCTGCTCATTTTACTCACCATCAGTTTGAGTAAGTCTCTCCAGGCCTTTCTGAAATCATTCTGTTGGTCATTTCTTACCAAACAATAATTTTCCATAATATTCATATATCACAATTTATTCAGCCATTCTCCAACTGATGGGCATCTACTCTGTTTCCAGTTTCTGGCCACTACAAAGAGGGCTGCCACAAACATTCTTGCACATACAGGCCCCTTTCCCTTCTTTAAGATCTCTTTGGGATATAAGCCCAGTAGTAACACTGCTGGATCAAAGGGTATGCACAGTTTGATAACTTTTTGAGCATAGTTCCAAATTGCTCTCTAGAATGGTTGGATGTATTCACAATTCCACCAACAACATGTCCCTGTTTTCCCACATCCCCTCCAACATTTCACATTATTTTTCCCTGTCATTCTAGCCAGTCTAACAGGTGTGTAGTGGTTGGTATCTCAGAGTTGTTTTAATTTGCATTTCTCTGATTAATAATGACTTGGAGCATCTTTTCATATATTGGCCTTCATTTAAAAAAAGAAACAGTAACATTGTGGGGTGATGTCTTAACCCATGAGATAAGGCAGAGTTCCATAAAGTCATCAACCTTACTCTCTCTTCTAGAGTTTTCAAAGTCCAAATGGCAGAAGTCAGAATGACAGGCGATGGTCTTCTTCAATGTCTGACTAAGCTCAAAGCACTCCAAATGCCTGTTTCAGCTGCCTTCATGGTCATTGGAAAAAATTCTTCTCATCCACAATTTTAGCAAAGAAGTCTTCCCATGTTTGGGGGTAAAATGAATGAAAGGAGTGGAAGTGGAGAAAATGAGTACAAGCAGCTTTTCCAAGGAGTTTGGTTGATAAAAGAAGAGACCTGGCAAAAATCCAGTGAGCGTTTGGGGGTAAGCTTTTTTTTTTTTTTTTTTTTTTTAATATCGGGTACATTTGGATTGTTTAGATAGCGAAATTTGTCTAATGCAAGGAAGTGTGATTCAAAACTGTTGATTGATTTTCAACTAAGAAGCAAATAATAGAGGCAGCTTGGCATGATGAAAATGGACTAGAGAAAATGTAAAGAGAAATCTGAATTCAAATCTCAAAATTGAATTCAAATTTACTACTTTGATGACTTTGCACAAGTCATTTAACATCTCTGAAATTCCACTGAATCTGTTTTAAAAGGGGGGAGGGGGCACAAGGAGGCTTAAGGAGCCTCTCAGTTTTCCTTTAGCTCTAAAAATTCACATAGACTGTTGACAAAGAGAAAAAAAAAAAATATATATATATATATATATATATATATATATATGAATGTAAATAAGAGTTAACTATAAAGTCTAAGACTTTAATATCAAGGGCTTTATTTTTTGGACTTTAAAAAATATTTGTTCATTTAAGGATAAGGGATAGTGAGAACAACAGATTAACTTTAAAGTACTTAATAACCGAAAAATAAAAATATTTAAAAAAAGAAAAATGTCTGAATAATCCATTCCAGAAAGTCTACAATGAGTGAAATTTCCATTAGCTAATGTTTTTCAACTTTCATGATCATGCTTATTCTAAATACCTAAGAGCAGATGAGAGCATTTAATGACTAGGATGTATTATATAACTCAGAATTGCTAGGTTATTAATATAATAATGTAGAAATCATTCAATATTTTTAACTCCTATCTTCTTATTTATAGAAATAAAAATGTTGATAGCTTGCTGCTTGAGAAGAACGAGAAAAGTGTTAACATTTATATACTTCTTCAAGCCTTTGGCAAAATAATTACATAACATCAGCAAAAGCAGTTTGTTTAGTGGTTTTTAAACTACAAGGATAATTTTAATGTCTAAAATAGTTTTCACCAAAATGACAAATGGTCAGGTGATATGAACATAAGTTTTCAGAGGAAGAATTTCAATCTATCAATAGTCACATGAAAAAATATTCTAAATCACTCATAATGAGAAAAATGTCAATTAAAACAATTCTAAAGTACTACTTTCTAAGAGAACAAAAGAGGAAAATGATAAATGCTGAAGGAGATACAGTAATACACAAATGGCAAAACTGTGAAACAATCAAACCATTCTGGCAAGCATTGTGGAATTATGTCCAAAAAACTAGGAAACTGCACCCCTTTAATAAAGCAGTATGACTATTATGTCTATAGTGATGAAAAATAAAAGAAAAAGAAATCATATGTACAAAAATATCACAGCCGTTCTTTATGTGGTGAAAAAGAATTGGAAACTGAAGAGATGGCCCATCAACTGGAGAATGACTGAACTTGTAGTATATAATTGAGATGAAATACTATTACAATGAAAGCAATGATGGAGAGGGTTTACAAAAAAACCTAGCAACACATATATACTGATTCAAAGTGAAGTGAGCAGAATCAGGAAAAAAGATTTACAAAGTAACATCAATGTTGTAAAAATAACCAAAGGCAAAAGACTTAGTAACTCTGATCAATACAATGATCCATCATATTTCCAAAGGATTCACGATGAAAAAAATGCTTTCTTCTTTCAGATGAAATACTGATGGGTTCAAAAGAAGAAATGAACATTTTTTTCTTCTTTCTTTTTCTTATTTTTCTTCTTTGTTTTATTTTTTTATAACATGATTAATTTGGAAATTGGTTTGATATGACTTCATATTTGTAATGGGTTTTGTATTTCTAGCCTTTTCAACCACTGGAAGAGGGGCTAGGTAGAAAAACAGAGTTTGGAATGGAAAATAAAAGAAAATTGAGTAATGAAAACTAAATAAATAAATGTTTTTCATCTATTAATGTCAATTATTGATTCTAACATACTAGGCAGTCAACAAACATTTATTAATGTCTGCATTGTGTTAAGAAGTGGGAAAGTGCCTTCCTTTTTTATTGATCACATCAGTTCCTATACACATTTCAGCCTCACCCCAGTCTACTTCAACCTGGTAGGGAAGAAGAGAACTGCAGTTGAAATGCTTTTCTGAGGCCATCCTTCTAATTTATATCAACAGCTGAAGAAAAAAGTTCTCACGAAGGAGTGCACACAACAATAGGTTCTTAACTAAGCTTTTTATTTTCTAAAAGTTTTTGAAATTTCACAGTCATAAAAGTGAGATGGGTTCTGAAGGAGGTTAAGATGAACAAAAGAGTATTATGATACCAACAGATTTGCTTATATTAAATAGGACTTCATATTTTAAAAGATAGAAATCTTTCTGGGCTTTTGTTTCTTAGAAAAGCTTTATGTCCAAAAGAATCAAGATTGCTGTTAACAGAAAAGTATGGATCTATTACTGACTCTTACCAAAGAGACTCATTCATCTTCAACTGCTTTCCTGTCTTACTAGTCTCATCTATTGCATTTAATTAATATAAGCAAGGGTTTTGTCTTCTCTAAGTTTTGCTATAGCACCTCACATTTACAATGCTGACTTGCATTTTTGAGGGTCAATAGAGAGCTAGCTGCTATAAAAAGAGCCACAGTCTATGTTTAATGGATTTAAGATATATAGCTAATGTCAAAACAGAAGTTAAATAAGAATTACTAATGAGAAGAGAAGCCAAAACACTAGCATTCTAATTGCGTGTCCATCTTCATTACACACACACACACACACACACACACACACACACAAATCATCCTGATGGTTATCTACATCAGAGTAACAATAGCATAGCATATATTCCTCCCAGTTAGCCACAACTGGATACCTGCTGTCTCTGCCAACATCTAGTTTCAGCTTTTTATTAGACTGAATGCTCATAAGGAATGAACAGGTAAGGAATGAAAGAAGTCTAAATGGGGAAAGATGATTAAGATTAGAATTTTCATTCCCAGTCCCCACTCCATCCACACAACACCATCCTAATTAAAGCACTAGCAATATATCTCAAGACAGGTCACCTTCATTAGACTCTTGGTAAAACAAGGTGAATGCAATTCTATCTTGAAACAAAATTCTAAATTATATTAAGTGATTTAATTCTTGGCCATCAACCTTAGTTGGTAAACTTAGGTTTCACAGATTGAAAAGCTATATGGGATAGTGGAATGAGGGTTGGATCTGAAAATGAGGATCTGTGTCTGAATCCTACTTCTATTACTTACTATTAGCATGACTGCACCAATCACTTAGGGACCTTGATCTTCATTTTTCTCTTATATAAAATGAAGTTGAATTACATGACTTCTATAATCCCTCCTAACTCTAAATCTATGTTCTATGATAATAGTCTTTCTATATAACAGAGACTCAACTAAATTATAAACTAAAATTACATAAATAATTTGCTCTCACAGGATAAAGGACAACAATAAAAAAATTATCAAGGAATTTTAGTTCAGCCACTGGCTTTTTTCAAAAATATCAGAGAAAAACAATGAAACAGATACTAGTTTGTCACAAGACATTCCTAAATAAAATTAAGATTTTGTGTATAACTTACTCAACAAATAATCTTAATTTAGCTTTTATGATCAGCAAAATAATCTGTTCTGTTTTGAATATATTAATTTTTGTCAGAAGGGACAGCACTTTTACTCCTTGAGCATAAATTGATCATTCCATGACTTTCTTCTCTACTAAATACAGCTTGAAATTTTTGATATACCACATTACAAATTGAACATGGTAATCCCAATACTGTCCTGTCAATGTTCCCTTATATTTCTATTTTCTTTTGTTTCAACTCCACCTTTCCTCCAAATCTTCTCTTATCCCTTCCTCAAATCAAATTCCTCCATTTTAACAAGTACAATGAAGCAAACAACCATTTCTAAACTATGGCCATTTCCAAAAATGTATGTCTCATTGAGCACCTGGAATCCCTGACTTCTATGACCAGAGATGGGAAGCATGACCCATCATCAGTTGGCTATGTCATAACTGGTCAATGCACAGATCACAGTTCACAAGTCTTTGAAAGTTAATTTTCTTTACATTTGAATGTTTAAAACATTCTGATTCTGCTCCCTTTATTCTGCAACATTTCACAAAAGTCTTTCTAGGTTTCTGTGAATCTGTTGTCTCCTCATTATATTTTATATCTCAAAACGTCAATTATATTCCCCTACCATAATTCCTCTATTAATGGGTACCTACTTTATTTTCAGGACTTTTCCACAAACAACAGATTTTGTCAAATAATGAGTTTTTACCTGACTACTCAGTCGTTGGACTTATTAGACATTTCATTGTTTGTGGATATTTTGTACCTAATCTGTTCCAGTGACCAATTTAACTAATTTTTAACCAGTAGAAGTATGGGAAATTATTGCTTTCTATTATACTTTCAAATTTGGTATTACGAGGACCTCTTGCTTCATTCACACTTTTTTTCAGCTGAGATTTTTGGCATATTGTTCCTCCCAAATGAATTTTTATTACTGTATTTTCTAATTCAATGAAACACACAATTTGTAGTCACAAATAAGGGAATTATTTGTCATTTTTATTATAATGACAGTTAAATATATAAACAATATTTTCCCAAATATTTAAGTCTATTTTTCTATTTTGTAAATGTTTTTAGATAATTTCTAGGCATGCTTTGGTAGGTGGACTATCAAATATTTCATAGGTTCTATAGTGATTTTGAATGGAGCTCTTTTTTTTCTCAATTTTCCTGTTGGAATTCATTGGTAATATAAAGAAAAGCTGACTATATGGAATCTGCTTTACATCCAGTTTCCCTACTGAAGTTATTGCTTTAATTATTTTTAGATGAAACTCCAAGGCTTGATAAGTAAAATATCATGGCATCTACAAAAGTGGTAACTTTGAGTCTATGTATATTTTCTCACTGTTTTGTTTGTTTTATCACTATAGGCATTTCTAGGACTATACTAAATAATAGTGATAAAGTGATGAACCCTGATTTTATTAGGAAAGCATTTTGCATTTATCTATTACACAAAACGCGAGCTCCTGATTTGGGGTAGATACTATTTATCATAGTTTGGAGAAGTCCATCAATTTCCATGATTTTTAATGTTTTTCAACTTGAGTGCTGTGTTTTTCCAAAATATTTTTCTTCATCTACTAATATCATCATGAACTTTAAAAATTATTGTAATTGATAATTTGGTGTATTATATTTATAATTTTCCTAATATTCAACCAATCCTGCATTCTTGGTATAAATTAAGCTTGTCTATACCTTGTCATGATTTTTAACATATTTCAGCCTCTTGGTAATTCTTTATTCATATTTTAGTACCAATATCCATTCAAGAATTGTCTATCATTTTCTTTTTCAACTTTAACTCTCTCTGGATTGGGGCTAGGATTCATATTTATTTTGCTCCTCTTTGTATAAATAATTTGTGTAATTTAAGGATAAATTGTTCTTTGAATGTTTAATATAATTAATTCACTTTCAAATGGATAGGTTGAGAGTTTAGGGTTTTAACAGAAGAGGAAGAGGTAGGGGAGTTGTTCTTTCTAGTTTGTTCAATCACCTTTATGTGACTGGGTTACATAAATTCTTTATTTCTTGTTCTGTTGATCTAAGTACTTTATAATTTTATAACTATGCATACTTTACCAGTTTTATTGCCAGACAACTAGGTAAAATAATTTCTTATATTTTCATGATATTATTATACATTTAGAACTGAAAGACCAGTAAAGTTCATCTAGTCCAGACCTCCATGTCACAGATGAGAAAATTGAGACTGAGGACAAAATGATGCTCAAGGTCACACAGTTATTAAGTACAAAATGAAGACAAATTTCAAACTCAGTTGTTGTTCTTGTGGCACCAAGTTCAAGACTCTTTCCACTAAACCAATCTCTTTTTTCTTCTTTATTTGTTGTGAACTTTGCTTTTTTTCATTTTTATATTGATAATACAGCTTTATCTTTCTTTTAAAAATCAGATTAGTTAATGACTGAACTATTTCCCCCCCCCAAAAAAAACAACTGAGAGTTTTATTTTATCAATTCAGTGGAACTTTTTTTGGTTACAAATTTATGGGTTTGGGAGCAGAGCCAAGATGGTAGAGAATAGACAAATCTTTCTCTGAGTCTTCTTGGCTTCTCTCAGATGAACACAAGATCAAGCCTCTGAATGGGTTTTGGAGCGACAGAATATCACAGATATTTGGAGTGTTAACAAATTTCCAGCAGAAGATATTTTGGAAAACCTTTAGGAAAGATCTGTCTCAATAGGGCACAAGGTCAGGGGATGGGCAGGGAACAGGGACTCAGGGCAGAGAGACTTTCACATGCAAGGAAATCTACTGGGAGCTCTTAGCATTGGCTACTGTCCTTGTTCAGAAGCCAGTGTATCAGCAGACTAGATGAGAGACCTCCAACTCAACTACAGAAGGCAAATAGTGAGCCTTCAACCCTAGCACATAGGACTTGGCTCCACCCACCCAGGAGGAGAAGGAAGCCAGCAGCACCAGCCCCAGGGAGAAGCAGCTGTCACCTGCAGTGGAAGTTTGGGACAATCTACCCTTTGCCCTAAAAGGGCAAATTTTAAAATGAGCAAAAAAGCAAAAAATAGCTCTTACAAAGATATCTTTTATGGAAGCAGGGAAAAACAGACCTCAACCTTTGAGGACATTAAAGGCAAAATGTCTCCAAATGAAGCCCCAGAGGGTGATGTGAGTTGGTCTCAAAGTCAAAAGACTCTCTTGGAAGAATTCAAAAAGGATCTTTAAAAAGAGTCAGAAGAAAAATGGGGAAAGGAAATAAGAGCTCTGCAAGAGATTTTGGAAAAGGGAACGCAGAAATTATCTGAAGAAAATTCCTTAAAAATGAAAAAGAAAAGAAAGGGCAGCTAGGTGGTGCAGTGGATAGAGCACTAGCCCTGAAGTCAGGAGGACGGGAGTTCAAATTTGATCTCAGACACTTAACACTTCCTAGCTGTGTTACCCTGAACAAGTCACTTAATCTCAATTGCCTCAGGAAAAAAAATGAAAAAAATGAAAAAGAATACAACTCCCTAAAAAAGAGAATTGGCAAAATGGAAAAAAACAAAAGGAGGGAAAAAATCTAACTGGAAAATAATTTACTAAAAATTAAAATTGAACAAATGGAAATGAATGACTCAATGAGACATCAAGAATTAGTTAAACAAAATCCAAAAAAAATGATAAGATATAGAAAAAAAATGTAAAATATCTCAGTGGAAAAACAACTAATCTGGAAAACAGATCCAGAAGAGACAATCTAAGAATTATTCAACTACTTGAAAACCATGATGTAAAAAAGAGCGTAGATAACATCTTTCAAGAAATCATCAAGGACTGAAGTCAGTTTCAATGATCTTGTGATGAAGAGAGCTATCTACACCCAGAGAGAAGAATGTGGGAACTGTGTGGGGTTAATAAGATAACATTCTTGTTCTTTTTGTTGTTGTTCATTTGCATTTTGTTTTCTTATTCGTTTTCTTTCCTTTTCGATCTGATCTTTCTTGTGCAGCAAGATAATCGCACAAATATGTTTACATATATTGGATTTAACATAAGTTTTAAAATGTATAACATATATTGGATTACTTGCCATCTAGGAGAGGGGATGGAAGGAGGGGAAAATTTGGAACACAAGACTATGCAAGGATCAATGTTCAAAAATTATCCATGCATATGTTTTGAAAATAAAAAGCTTCCTTTCACTCATCCTGCACATTCAATCAGCAAACAAGCATATTTTCTACTAGTCCAACCTATGATTTCAAGAAACACTTAAGATTTCATTAGTATGAATTATTGATAGTATACAAATCTTTTAAATGAATCAAAGAGATTCAAAAACATAACAGTTGGGTACCTTACTAAGGTCTCAGGCATAGACTAATAATCTAGCAAAATGATAAGAGCTCCAGGGTCCTATTTATGATTTTAGAAAAATATATATGTTAGTTGTCTGTTTTTTAATTGATTGTAAATAGAAGGGAATATATATTGTTATATTGTGGTTAAGTCAGAGGAAGCATCTTTTATATTTCTACTTTTCTGCATTTCTATTTCAATGGATCTTAAAACAAGTGTCTGAAGTTGATAATTATAGATATTTTTTATTCCTCTTTTGTTTATGAAGAATCTAAGATTTAAGGAATTTTGTATATAGAAAGACTGGCTATTATTGGCTAGGCTAAACATTCAACAAATTCTTAATTATAAATGGCCACCTATGCTCCCTGACATTCTCTCATAGGTTGGGAACTATCCCGATACTTGTGATATTTTCTATTTGATTTGATAATTATGGAATTTAGCTACAATCTTCCTTGGAGTTTTCATTTTGGGATCTCTTTCAAGAGCTGATCAGTGGATTCTTTCAACGGCTATTTTATCCTCTGGTTGTAGGACATCAGGGTAGTTTTCCTTGATGATTTTTTTCTTCTTCTTAATTATTATTATTATTATTGAAGCTTTATGAAGTTTTTTGGCCCTAGCATATATTCATTTTTTTTGTAAATAAACCATATAATGCTGAGAAATATATATATATATATATATATATATATATGTCATTGGACAAATATGACAATATTATAATTTTGGGGGTGACAACTGAAAATTGTTTGACATAGTACTATAGTACTATGCTTGTTATCTTTCCTTAAGAAACAGAATTGAACAAGTAGGACTCTGAATGTCTGTTGATGGATAGGACACATAGATCTATTCAGCAGGGACCAGAACCACTCAACATGTCAAGCTGAACACTTCTTGTCTACCACTCTCTTGAGACCCTGATTGACTATAAAGAATAGGCTTGAATAAAGCTCATCTGGATATTCACACCTTTTATATGGGTTTTCTACATTCCTTTTACCTTAAGCATTGGACAAATATGATAATATTATAATTTTGGGGATGACAACTCAAAATTGTTTGACATAGTACTATAAAGTACTTCAATTTTAACTTAGCAAAAATAGTCAAAACACTAAGAAAAAGAAAGATCCAGGTAAATAGATATTCTAAATCTATTTACTAATGATCAATCAATCAACAAGCATTTTTAAAGTACGTATAGGCACATTGCTAGGTTCTGGGAATACATATACATAGGATAAATTTTTACTGGCAAAGTTATATTCTAATACAAGAGATAATAAATACATGTAGAAATGTTTGCAAAATAAAGAGAAGAAATAAAAATAATTATAAAGTAGTTAAATACAATATAGGCTGGGAGGTAAAGTTTTAAAAATTGTTGGATGAGATAAGGTGTTATGTAGAAGGTGGTGCTTGAGTTGGATTTGAAGGGAAAAAGAGAGTCTCTGAAACAGAGTTGAAGAGAAGTCTCTTGTACTACTGGGATAGGAAGGCCCAGAGACTGAAGTTGGAATATATTCTGAGTGAAGCAGAGAGAAGCTATTTTGACTGGATCCTACAGTACAGGAAGAAGAGTAATAACTGGAATGATGGATTGAGATCAGATTGTGAAGAGTTTTGGAAGATAAATTAAGGAGTTGTTATTTTATACTAGAGGAAATGTGGAACTACTGGAGCCTATTGGGTAAGGGAATGACACAGTTGCATAATGAATAGAGTACCAGATCTGGATTCAGAAAAATTCATACTCCTGAGTTCAAATAGGGTCTCAGACACTAGCTTAACTCTGGACAAGTCACTTCACCCTATTAGCCTCAGTTTCCTCACATGTCAAATGAGCCGGTAAAGGTAATACCAATCACTCCAGCATCTTTTCCAAGAAAACCCCAAATGGGGTCACAAAGAGTTGGACATGACTGAAATAAATGAACAACAACAGTCAGATCTATGCATAAGTAAAATTACTTTGACAGCAATCTGGAAGATGGGCAAGGAGACCAACCTTTTATAATAACCTAGGTAGAATAATTACCTGAACTAAGGTAATACAATGTGAATAGAGAGAAGGAATTCAACATAAGAGATGTTACAGAAGCAGATACAACAAGAATGATAAAAATATGAATACATTTTTTAAATTAATCAGTTCTATCAATCATATAATAAAAATAACGTTATTGTTAAGGTTAAAAATCAGGATTTTTATATCTTGCTCCTCATTAAAATTATCTAGCAAGACAGGATATTAATTTCTTATTTTAGCTGCAGCACAATACATAACACCTTTTCATCCCTGACTTACAGAGATACCTGCTGACCCCTAACAGGAAGTGAATCTTAATATCAATTATCTGAATGTTTTTTCAGAGATGTTGGGAGTTAACTCTAGTTGAAAACACACATTCCCCCAAAATAAATTTCCCTTCTACTCTTCTTCCAAATTAAAGCCCATCTCTAAGTCTCTACAATTTATTGCATCAGCATTGGGTATATGACCCAAGATATACTGATATTTTCCCACTATAATCCTTAATTACATTTATCCCCTTAATTTACTGATACCATCACTACTGAGTTCAAGTGCTCATCACTTTTCACCTATATTATATCAATAGTCTCCTAATTTAGTGATCCAGCTTCCTCTCTGTACTCTTTAATCTATCCTCCACACCACTGACAAAGTGATATTTCAAAAGCACAGGCTGACCAACGCACTGCCCTACTTAATAAACTCCAATAATTCCTTATTTTGTCAGAGGTCTTGCAGATAGGAAGAACCAGTTTCAAAACAACAACTTCTAGGAGCCTTTCTCTGACCTTTAAAAAATAAACTCCTATGTCTGGCATTTAAAACTCTTTATAACCTATATTATTCTGTATTTTAATGAAATTTAAATTATTTCATTAATCATAAATTACTATCAAATCACACAGGAAGCTAGGTGATACATCAGATAGAACTCCAGGTATAAAGTCAGGAAGACTCATCTTCCTGACTTCAACTCTGTCCTCCATCATTCATATATTATTAGTGTGACCTTAAGCAGATCACTTAACAGTGTCTGACTTGGTTTCTCTTTTGTAAAGTGAGTTGAAAAAAGGAAATGGCAAACCACTTCAGTATCTTTGCCAAGAAAACACCAAATGAATACGAGAAAAGGCAGTTATGGCTGAAATAACTAAATAATAATCCCCTTACAATCAAAAGAAAAATAAAGCGATGTTTTCTATGAACGTGCTACTCTAAAATAGTCTACAGAATTATCAGCATGTATTAGACATAAATGCTCTAGAAAAATAAAATACATTTAAGACTGTGCCAGTTTAATACAAATGGGTAGGTCATTTACAATACATTTCAAGTCTAAATACTACAATGCCCTTCTTGCAAAGATAATGTGCTTAGAAGCTCAATTTATAAAGGATATCCACATAAAGTAGAATTGACACTCTAACAATTAGTTCAAGAAAGTGTACCTACAAAATCATGATTAAGGATATCAGTGGTAAAAAACAAATCAGTATCCTTAATGAAGGACAAAATAAGAGCATCTCCTTCTTCAAAGATTCTCAGCAAGATGTTAATACCAAAATACTTTTGACAAGTTATTGTGGTGTTTTGCTTCTTTAAAATATAATGGTTCTTCTGAGCAGGTTTCTTGGGGAGGTTTTCTGGAGGCAGCCTTAGTTTCAGTTAAGATCAATAATCACTCCAAATGCAGCCAGGTGATAAAATGCAAATGTTTATTTTCTCCTTCCTTGGGCCCAATTAGTTTTCTTGGTGGCCTATCTCTCTGCTTGGTTCCAAGAGCTCCCTCTGAATGTCTCTAAATCCAAAGGTTTGTCCTTCAGCCTTCAGCCAGCACAAAGGTGGAAAATGGAATGAATCTCTGGTCTCCTTGCCTGGGACTAAGCAGCTTTCTGGAGAGCCTTTCAGACCAGCCTTGGTCTCAGTAGGGAAAGTGCAGGAGCCCAGCCACCACAGTGGTGTGAGATGAAGTGAATCTGGTTGCGACTCCAAGAGAGGACTTCTCCTGAACTGACTTGACACTCCCCTCTCAATCTTTTCAACTGAACTAACTAACCTGAAGCTCTAAGAGCTTCTTCATATATGATCTCCCAAAGGTTGACTCCTCCTCCAAGAGAGTGGGATTATGGGATCTGAGAGTGGGATTATGGGTTTCTGACTTGTGAATCTCATACTGAATACTGACTTGTGAATCTCCCAAAAGTGTGAACTCCAATGAGTACTTAAATACATTAGTGAGCTAGAGAATTTGCTAAGTACCATGTTAAATTAGGTAACTGAATTATCACTTTGTAAGGATTAGCTCTAAGGTGTGAACCAATAAGCATTGTATCAATTCCACTGAATTAACACTAGGATTCTAACATCTCCCTTGAGTTATCACCTTGTTTCAAGTTGAGTTAACACTAGGATTCTAACAAATTATCATCTTACTTTTTCTTCTTTGCAACTGTGGAAGTGATTGTATATATGGTTATATTTCCATGAAAACCATTTTCAATTTTAATATGTGTACTTAAGTTTTTTTTCTTTAATGCTTTTTTCTAAAAAGTTCAGTCATTAATATATCTTATATTCTCACAAACATTCAGAAGTAAAATTGTTGCTAGAGAGAAAAAGAAATCAAATGACTCACCTCAAATCACATAATCATAATTTATATTTAAGAGGGCTAAATCAAGAACCTAAGCATCAATGTTTATTCAGTAGTCATTTCATTTCAATGTGGAAGGTAACATACAGTTTTCTCCAAAAAGTCCTGGAATTAAAATGGAATTAAAAAAAACCTCACCTCTCTCTCTAGTCCTAGCTCTACCATTTATTAATCATATGTCCTTCAACAAGACACTTGAATGACCTCTGTAAACCTCAGTTTGCTACTCTGCTAGATGGAGAAAATAGTATTAGTACTTAATATACAGCTTGAACTTATGATACTTATTATGAGGAAAGTGCTTTATAAACAATAAAGCATGATATTAATGTGAATTGTTATCATTCCTTTACTTTATTATTGATAACTACCTGACTCATAAGAGTTAACATTTTTATAACATATAATGGTTTAGAAAGAACTTTAGGTATACTTTACTCCCCTGTCCTTGTACTCTGCAACCCAGTGATTCTTTCCTTCCTGATGTTCCTCTCATACTATATTTTATGTTCCTTCCAGGGAACATCTCATTTAATATCTATCTACCTCAGTTTTCCCAACAGTAAAATGGAGACAATAAGAATCCCTACTTCCCAAGGTTGTTGTGAGGATAAAATGAGATATCTATAAAGTGCTCTATAAATTTCAAAATGCTATGCAAATGCTATTACTGTTTTTATTCTTATTATTCTCACAATAAGCCTGTGCACTAAGTATGCAATTAATCAAAGTATCAGAATTTAGAGAAGCATGGAAAAAATGGTATGAATTAATATAGAGTCAAGTAAATAGAACCAAGAGATAATATAAAGGTGACCCAAAAGTCTTAGTTTTAAGCAACTAAAGCTTAAAACTGCATATAAAAACTATAATAATATAAAGGAAAGCCCCACAGAGACAACCAAACACTAATTATTTGTAATAATTAATCTTTGTCCAAGAGAACAGATGATGAAATATACTTTCCTCTTCTGTTAGACACAAAGTGTTAAATAGAGGGTCCAATATAGTCAGTATGTTGGCTAGTTCAACTTTAACTGCTTTTTCTGTGTAATAAGAGAAGGATCCAATTGGGGGAGGAAGGACATCAAGGAAGGGAGTAGATATAAAAACAAAAGGCATCAGTTATTTTTAAGTAATTCATTAACATAAAATGTTACAACTAGATATTTCAATATGCCCATTGTTCCTTCAAATGTTTTCTTAATACCATATAATTGGTCATAATTAATGCTAAAAAACTTTAAAGAGGAAGCAAAAAATAAAATGAAAGATAACTTTTTTTTTTACTATCAACTAGACAACAATAGTAAGTTTCAATTAATTAACAAAATGTTTCCACTTTTTTATATAATGACCATAATTATAAATAGGAAAATACACTTATATTGAGCATGTGGTTGGTAAGATACTTTCCACAAACCTATGCAGTAACAAGTATATGTATTTATTCATTGTCCTTATTTTACACATAAGAAAGACAAGTACTCTGGGGCTGTGACTTACCAAAAATCACATTGAAGGTATTTTAACACAATGTTGAAATTAAGCCTTCTAACACCAAGTCTTCTAACAGCATTCTTTGCTTTAAATTAGGAATTCTTAACTTTTCTTATCTATGGATCTCTTCTCAGAATAGTATCTTTATGTGCATCAAATATACAAGATTATAAAGGAAAGTAATCATATTGAAACAGAGTTGTCAATTTTTTTTTCAAGCTCACAGAATACAGACTAAGAACATCTCTAAACTTTGTTGCTTGTCATAAAAACTCATTAAATTTAACGTACCTCCTTGTTAAAAGAAAGTTGGATTCCCAGAAGACCTGGATCTATTAACCTTTGTGACCTTTTGTGAATTTTGTAATCATTGTCTAGATGCTATCTTGTTTGTATTTACTTCACTCTATTTCAGTTCTTGAGTCTTTCCATGCATTTTTATATTCTATATTATAGTCTTCATTTCTTATAGCACAATAAGATTAAATTAATTTTGTTTCTATTTCTTTGCTACCACAATAAAGTGTTGCCATAAATATTTTGGTGTTTATGGGGTATAGACATTTTAATCACAGTGTTTGCACAATTCCAAATTCTTTCCTAAAATGGTTAAATTAAATCACAAATCTACTAACAACATACTAATATATCTATCTTCTCAAAACCCTTCCAACATTTGCTAATTTAATCTTTTTGTCATCTTTGTTGATTTTCTGGGGATGATATGAAATCACAGAATTGTTTTAATTTACAATTCTCCTATAATTTAGTGATCAAATGCTTGACTTTTATTTATTTTATTTTATTTATATATCAAGTGGTTGAGATTTATTTCTTCATATGCTTTGGTCAAATATCTTTAGGGGAATAGTTCTTGGTGAGAGAGATTGAGAGAGGCAGAGATGGAGACATAGAAAGAAATAGACAGAATCAGAGAGACAAAAACAGAAACACAGTGGGATGGAGAGATTTGTTCATTCTTAATAATTCTTGAATGCCGAACCTTTATCTGAAATATCTGAAGAAAATATTTTTCCTAGGTATAGAAGAACTGCACATATTTAACATACACTGGATTATTTGCTGTGCAGGGGTGGTGGGAAGAGAAGGATAAAATTTGGAACACAAGGTTTTGCAAGGGTAAATATTAAAATTATCTTTGCATGTATTTTGAAAATAAAAACTATTATAAAATATTTTTCCTATTTAACTATCTTTCTTTTTTTCTTAGATGCATAAATTTTGCTTGTAGAGAAGTTTTTCAACTTCATGTTAACAAAATTATCTATTTTTTGTCTTTAATACTGCCTCTATCCCTTTTTTGGTTAAGAATATATCTCCTACCCAAAACTTTGAAAGGCCTATGATTTCTAATTTTTATGGCATGACCTTAATATTAAAGTCCTTTTTGCCTTTTAAAAAATAATTAATGATAGTTCTATTCTAGAATGTCTGACTCCAAAAAAGAAGTCATATTCTCTCACCCAAGCAGCATTTTTTTTTTTCATTAATAAAGAGGTGATGGTATTGGATGAAAGGTACTTTAAACAAAGATGTTTAAAGAGAGAGAATGAGAAGTATATTTTCAGATATGGTCAATATTTTGATCTGTTTTACTCAGCTCTACTTGTTTATTATAAGGGAATGCTTCTATTTTGGTGGGAGTGAAGGACTTTGTAATTAGAACCAGTGATACAAAAAAAAAAAAAGAAAGAAAGAAAGAAAAAACTGTCATTAAACATTTTTTAAAAACAGGCAGTTCATAAAAGAAGACAAACAAGTTTGGAAGTTTTGTTACTATAGTGTCAAATTTAATAGAGGCTTTTAAAAAACTACATAATGAAAATTCCAATTCACATACATTCTATTCTTTATAGAACTTAATGTTTGTATTTGTTAAGAACATAATAAAAAATTCATTTAAAACTAGAAATTATTTGTCTTTTCCAGCCCATTTTTTAATTTTTAGGATATTAAATTCTAAACCTCTCAAAATTTTTTTCAGTGTAATTTGTTGGAATAATTTACTTCTATGGTCTTTCCTTACATAAATGTTTGTATCTTTATATTAACAGCGTAAAGAAAATAAAAATATATTAAACACACTAAATTGAGCCAAATCTGTCTCCTGTTACTCACAGGAATTTCTGCAAAATCTCCAATAATGGACATTGAGAATAAAATAGATAATATTTATGCATCACTTTATAGGACTTTTACATAGCACTTTAACACTTTACATATGTTATGCCATTTGAAATAAAGCTAAAATTAAACTATAAGTTGATTATTGACAAAAGTATCTCAAAATGTTTCACGGAAATGGGATTTTCAAAAGATAGGACTTTACTCAATCACTGAAACGATAAGCATTCAAGCAACCACTATGTACAGGAACTGTGTTGGATACTGGAAAAATGAAGACAAAAATGTTAAACAGCCCCTAATTCCATGGAGTCTGTAATCTCCAATGGAAAACAACAGTTATGTGTGTGTATAAGTGTCTATACGTGTATATATGCACACATAAATATATTTTGTTGTTGTTCAGTCATTTTTAATCATGTCCAACTCTTTATGACCCTATTTGGGGTTTTCTTGGCAAAAATACTGAAGTGGTTTGTCATTTCCTTCTTCAGCTCATTTGACAGATGAAAAAATTGAGATAAAAAGAGTTAAGTGACTTGCCCAGACTCGCACAGCTAGAAAATATCCAAGGTCACATTTGAACTAAGGTCCTTCTGATTTCAGGCCCAGTACTCTATCCACTATACCACCAGCTACGCCACATATATAAAATATATATTAAAAATACTTATAGAGTAAGTTAATGGACGGCATACCTGTTGGGGAATCAAGAAAGGCTTCACAGATAATGGGAAGTCTGGGTTAAGAGTTGAAGGAAATTAGGCATTCTAATCAATCCAAAAGCATTTAATAACCATCTACTATGTGCCCTTTCCTATGTCATCTTTTTGACAGGTGGTGAAGCTTCTAATACAAAGAAAGAAATAAACCCTATATTCAAGGGGTTTACATTCAAAGAAGCAGGGGTGAGGAAGGAAAGCATTCTAAGAGTGGGGGTCAGGCAGTGAATACAAAGGCAAGAAGATAAGTAGTGAAATGATATGTATGAGGAACAATAAGAAAACCAGTGTGACTGGACTGCAGAATGAATGAAGGTGAGTAATGTATTAATAAGGTCACTAAGAAAATTTGAGGACAGGCCATAATGTCCTCATAATTTTAAAGCCCAATTTAAAATATCAAACAGAGAAATTTAAGTAATCTCAAAATCCTTTCCCTTCTTAGATTAAAAGATTACACTTATCATCTATACTACTTTATTATCTCCTCTAACCCAAGAAGCACAGCAGATCTAGGTGCTTAAAAGATTCATTATTCAACAATAAAATCTCCTTTTTGCATACAATGTACCAGTGAGTTTATATTTCATCATCTATGTTCTTACAACAAGTGAGATGGTAAAATAAATCAGTAAACTGGTAAAATACAGGAAAATTAAACATATGAGAAGGCAGTTAGCATTACCAAGATAAGTAATTATTTAATGTATCAGATAACATATCACTTTTTTTCTTGAAGTTCCCTAAAAAGTTTATTGTTAGAAGGTTCGATTGGGGAAAGTAAATGTTTAAATAACAGCAAAAAATTTGGCAAAAAACCAGGTGAATGGAAACATGTTGATATAGTGGAAAGTGCAATGGAGTCAAGAGATCTGATCTTTAAGAATGATTCAGCCACTGACTGGGTTATTCTAGGAGAATTACTTCTAGCTCTAAAATGCTACAATTCTACAAAAAGTCTTGAAAATAATTTCTAACAACTAGGCTCAGATCTGAGACCTTTCTAGTTTGGAAGAACCTGGACAAACTATATATTCCACCTGCTATAACCGTCAGGATCCCAGGGTCACCTCCATAGCAAAGTATCTGAGAATTTTATATGAAAGAAAACAAAGGAAAAAAAAAAAAACTATGCTTATAATATTCACAAGATACCTGTTTGGAATTCTGTTGAAAGGGACATGATATCCATTGGATATCCAGTCCAGGATCTAGACAATATTAAGCTCAGGAATATAGCTTAGTAATCATTAATATTACCTTTAGATAATGAGTAGAGTATTATTAGATGGCACTATTCAAGTAGGGACAATCAAGTTTTGACCTACCTGCCAGATCTAGGGAAGGGAAAAGCATTTATACAGAGCCTGCTATGTGACAGGCAATATGCCAGGTGCTTTATAAATAATATTTCATTCTATCCTCACAACAACATTAGGAGGTAAGTAACATTATGATCCCCATTTTAGAGATAAAGAAATTGAAGCAAACAAAGATTAAATCACTTCCCAGAATCACACAGCTAACGTCTCATGTTAGATCTGAAATCAGATCTTCCTCACTCTGGAGACCAGTACTCTATTCACTGTAACACAGTCCCTTCAAGTCTAAAGCTACATTTGAAGTTATATTTGGCATAGGATCACTTCAAATGGAAATTCTATCTTTTAATTTAAAGCATCATAGTTAATAAAATAGTGTTTTTGAAGAATAAATATTATTTTAAAGTTTAACCTCTGCCCTTATTCTTTTTTTATAGCTTTTTATTTACAAGATATATGCATGGGTAATTTTTCAGCATTGACAGTTGCAAAACCTTTTGTTCCAATTTTTCCCCTCCTTCCCCCCACCCTCTCCCCAAGATGGCAGTAATGTTAAATTGTTAAATGGCAGTAATGCATGTTAAATGTTAAAGTATATGTTAAATACAATATATGTATACATGTCTATATAGTTATTTTGCTGCACAAAAAGAATCGGATTTTGAAATTGTGTACAATTAACCTGTGAAAGAAATCAAAAATGCAAGTGGACAAAAATAGAGGGATTAGGAATTCTATGTAGTGGTTCACACTCATCTCCCCGAGTTCTTTCGCTGGGTGTAGCTGGTTCAATTCATTACAGCTCTATTGGAGTGGATTTGTTTCATCTCATTGTTGAAGAGGGCCATGTCCATCAGAACTGATCATCATATAGTATTGATGTTGAAGTATATAATGATCTCCTGGTCCTGCTCATTTCACTCAACATGAGTTCATGTAAGTCTCTCCAGGCCTCTCTGTATTCATCCTGCTGGTCATTTCTTACAGAACAATAATATTCCATAACATTCATATACCACAATTTATTCAGCCATTCTCCAATTGATGGGCATCCACTCAGTTTCCAGTTTCTGGCCACTACAAAGAGGGCTGCCACAAACATTCTTGCACATACAGGTTCCTTTCCCTTCTTTAAAATCTCTTTGGGATATAAGCCCAGTAATAACACTGCTGGATCAAAGGGTATGGACAGTTTGATAACTTTTTGAGCATAGTTCCAAATCGCTCTCCAGAATGGCTGGATGTGTTCACAATTTCATCAACAATGTATCAGTGTCCCAGTTTTCCCACATCCCCTCCAACATTATGCATTATCTTTCCCTGTCATTCTAGCCAATCTGACAGGTGTGTAGTGGTATCTCAGAGTTGTCTTAATTTGCATCTCTCTGATTAATAATGACTTGGAATATCTTTTCATATGTCTGCCTTTATTCTTAAAATTTATATACTCACCACAATAATATAATGTTCTTCAGATGGAGTGCTACATGCTCTATAGAAAGCTGGGCTTGGAACCAGCAAGCCAAGACTTTGTGTCCCATCTCAGATACCTCATACTAACTGTGTGACCTTAAGAAGTTACAGTTGTAAAGTCAAATGCTTTAGTATAGCAGAATGAACAGAACTCAGTTCAAAATAATAAAAATATTCTAATTATTGCAAAAAAAAAAGAAAAAAAGAAGTTACAGTTGTCAACCTGACACTCTAGGCAATTCTCTAAGACAATAAATAATGAAAAAAATATGCTAATCAGCATTGATAGAAGGAACTTCTGCTGGGAATATCAATGAAATCAGAGATCCAGTGCCTACTTCTACTTTTTCATAACATTTTGCAACATGTATTATATTCATCATTTCATGTATTTTTTTCATCAACCAGAGGAGGTAAGTTAATATCAGTATTATCATCAACCCCATTTTACATATGGCAAAAGCGAGGATCAAATTGATGAACACAGCACAAAGGTTATATGCAAATTGAGTCCATGTTCAGGGACTCAAAGTCCAGAGCTATTCAGATTAAGTTATATTCTTATTCTAAGGAGAACAAATCACGGTGAGCATAAATGGTAGCCACAGACAAGTTGCAGAAGTCTTACTATTTTTGTTGTTACCAATACCCAGTACAATAAATGTCAAAAAAGCAAATATGTAAATATGGCAAAATATAGAGCCTGCTGTAAATAGGTAAATATGGCAAAAAGAAAGCTACAATGATTCTAACAGATCAAACTACTTTAAGAATAGTGTTCACATTTTCACATTTCATAAACTATGATTTTATATAAAGCTATAATATATATAGTACTATAACTTGGTTTTGGTAATTTTTAAGATTTTTAAGGTTTTTAAATCTGACCTATTCATTGTTTTCATAAAAAAAAGTTTTCAAATTTTGTCACATTTGACACTTTAAACACAACAGAGAACTTCCAATGATTTTCATCATTGAGAAGAATTTTCATCCACTGATAAGAAATTACATTTAAGGTGATCCTTCTATTCAGGGTGATTGATCCTTGAACCAAAGATCCCATAGAACTTAAATATCTCAAATACAAGGAATAATGATTCTAGAGATCATATTCATTCCTTCTTAAGATATTAAGAAGGGGGAAAAGATGCTATTTGAGGGATTTTTTTGTTTTGTTTTGTTTTTTAATGAGCCAAGAAGAGAAAAGCAATACATCATGATGCAGTGATAGTCTGCCTTGGAATCTGGAATACCCATCTCTAATGACATCCTGGGTGAATGCTTTGGGGAAGTCATATCATTATCCACCAGGTAACTCTCTAAGACATTTAAGATACAGAGAAAAAACTGCTGCTCACCAGGAGTTGCCTAAACAAATCACAGCATTACACCATCTCAACAGAGTAAATCATGCTAAATCATTTAGGTAAAGTTTACATGGTATTGGCCATACATGATCTTCCATTCCTCACCACTAAGAAGTTACAAAGCAGCATACATAATATCTAATATAGAAATTAACCAGCCAATATACAGAAATCTTCTGGTATAACCTAAATCTAGAAAATATTTTCTAGAAGCACTTGAGATTTCTTTTTATTTTTATTTTTTTGCTGAGGCATTTGGAGTTAAGTGACTTACCTAGGAAGAATTAAGTATCGGAGTCCAGACTTGAACTCAGGTCCTCCTGACTTCAAGGATGGCGCTTTATTCACTGTACCACCTAAGCTCCCCACATTTAGGGATTTCTTAAACTACATTTATACAACTGCAATGTGACTTAGTGAAAAGAACATTGTATTATAGGTCAAGAAACCTGGATTCTTTTTTTTCCCCAGAGGCAACTGGAGTTAAGTGACTTGCCCAGGATCACACAACTAGGAAATGTTAAGTGTCTGAGATCAACTTTGAACTCAGGTCCTTCTGACTTCAGGGCTGGTGCTCTACCCACTGCACTGCCTAGCTGCCCCAAGAACTTGGATTCTAATGAATTCTTTCACAAGCTCTATTTGTATGTCTATTATAACTGGCAGGACCAGAAAGCAATCCTAGAGTCATGGACTTCAAACTGGAAAAAATATTATGGATTATCTAATCCAATTCCCTGACTTTATAAATGAGGAAACTGAAGTCAAGAGAGTCTGAATGAATGACTTGATGAAGATCATATGTGAAAGTGTTTCAACCAGCATTTAAGCCCATGTCTTCTGACTCTAGTTGACATATTCTGCTGCATCATGTGGTTCTTCTCTGTTATAAAAAGTCTAGAACTTGAGGGGGGTGATTTTAAAGATATATTTTGATAATTGTATTTTAGTTTAATAGGTTTCCCTTATAATCCTATATTTTACTTTAAGCATTTAAAAACAGAACTCTGAAAGAAGATCCTCAACGCTTATTTGAAAGTTTGCTTCCAGACTTGATCTTAGGAAGAAAAGTCTACTGATAATCTCTACTTCAGCATTCACTCTCCCTTCTGCTCACTCTCCCCTGGCACCAGTCTCTCAGAATAGTAGCATAGGTTTCTCTCAACTCTTCTTTTCCTTCAAGAAAGCCATCAGAAAGAGCTTCCATGACTCTGTGGGAAGTCCATCAAGAGACGAGAATGCTATATTCTCCGGCTGTGGCCTAAGAGGTTCTGCCTTTGATCGTTCAAGAACTAGCAAGTCCGCTATGAAGTATGCCAAAGGGGAGATAACTGCCCTGGGCTTCTTTCTGCCTGGAAACTTGCTGGGACTATGATACATCTTCTACATTCCCTGCCTCCCTCCTCCCCCCCCCCCCCCCCCCCCCCCCCCCCCCGCCCTACATATCCATCCTTGTCCAAATACAAGTCACTCGGATCTCTTAGCAAGCATGTCCCCATGGCTTAGGGATCACAGGCTCGGTGACTGTACCTACAGTCCCAAACAAAAGAGGAGTCCCTACTATACCCCTTCTTAGACTTCCTTCTTTGGACCAAGTGGGGCACCCAGAGCCACAAAGGAGGAAGATCCCGGTCCTGCTGTAGGAAAGAGAGGACAAAACATTCCCTCTCCTTTCAAGGATTCTGGTCTGAAATGGACAGCAGCTCCACAGTAAGAAATAATGAGTGAGCCCACCACTCTTTTCCCCTCTGGATATCTTGGAGAGAAGCCTAGGCATAGAATTAAACTACTCCTTATGAAAGGAACCAACTTTCCATATTCATCCTGAGTCCCAAGAGTCAGGGCTTTTTCTGGGAATGCCCTGCTTGGTGGACAGTTAGCACTGGGCCAGTCCTGAAGTCCCAGTGATAGGCTAGAAGATGGGGAGATAGGAAGGCTCTCAGAAGCTCTTTAGTCTCCAGATGAAGGAATGGATGCCCAGCGAGTGATCCACAGTTACACAGAAAGTAACAAGCAAAATATCCTCTTGGAATCCACCTCCCTGTGGAAGGGCTTTATGGCTCACCACGAGAGGAGAGTTGATAGTGTTGACCCATCTCCACCAAATGTCTCCACTTAGGGGAGCAGAGGTCACTCGGCAAATTTCAGGACCAGGAGAATGTTTTACACTAAACTGGGGAAAAGGAGTTGGAAATCTTGGAGGAGCAGGGAGAAGAGAGAGGAACAGTAATTCCCTTGCCACCTGTAGTCTTGGGAAGCAGGGGGATGCTGGCATCTTCTCTATTTTCACAGAGCTAGAACAAGGGGCTCCCACTTCATGGAGTCAGGGAAAATGCCATCCCTCTGCCAGTGTCCCCAAAATGGACTCCAGGGCTTGAGAAAGCAGATCCCCATCAGCTACAACTCCTTTGGGGCATGCTGCCCTTAACACTCCTCGGCCTCATTTTTCAGTGGGTCAGGACAATATGGATAATCTCCCTTCAAGAGCTACCTCTTCTCCTCCCTCCTTCCTAGTCAGGTAATGGAGACTTTCAGCAGAGAACAAAACTCCCCAATTTCTGCCCTTCTCACCTCCCTCATCCAACACACACACACACACACACACACACACACACACACACACACATTCCTAGCCCAGCAAAGAGGTGGAGTGGGGCAGGGAATTCACAATTAGGAGGAAATTGTATCTCTGAGTATCTCATGATGACTGATTTTTGTTTTGTTTCTCATTTTAAAAAATAATAATTTTACATAAATGTCAAAACAGCTGGCTGGATTATTTGGAATTTTTAAATAATCCTAACTTTTTAAAGTAGATTTTCGGAACTGTCTTGTACATAACAGTAATACAGCAGTAAATGTGACATTTTATAATACTATTCCTTCCCCGTTTCTTCATTTCTATCCCTCAGATGTTGTATACCTATGAATGAAATTTTTTTAAAAAGCTGTAATAAAGGTTCTACCTTGTACTTAAAAAGAACTCTTGCTCTAGAATGTTAAGTTCCTAGAGAATAGTTATTTGTCTATTGTTCATACTTGTATTGTACCTAGCACAGCGTCTGGCATAGAACAGGTACTTTAAAATGTTTTGTTTTGCCTTGTTTTATTAACTGTTTGCTCAATCATTTACTGCATTGCTTTGTAAGAAAGAGGGAGATAAATGATAAAAGATGCAGAGAAACAACACAATATAATGGAAATGTTACTGTTCTAGAAATCAGAAGACAGCTTCTATTCCAAGTACTGCCAGCAACTCCTTATATGACCATTAGCAAATGACTTCAACTTCCTGGGCATGAGGACCAATTATCTTTAAAATGAGAGGAATAATAGATGATCTCTGAAGTATTTTCTCTTAAAAGTCTTTGATTTTATGTAAGTGTGCATAATTTTCTTTAGTAAACTAAGTAGAAGTGGACAATTTTATTATTTCTCTGTCTCTAGATTTTGTTTTTCTAAAGAAACATAAACCTTTATTGCATTGACTTGTGGTAGTTTTTGATAAGTATTCTGACCCTCAGAAAATGAAGTGATTCAAGCATTAAAACAAGTGTCTTATTCCACCTCATTAATACTTAACAAAGTAATCCTGCTGTTAAAGAGATACTTTATTAATTTTTCAAATTGGTAAGAAAAGAATTTTAAAACAAATTCCACCTCTATATATAACGATACCACCCTAAGAAAACATCCCACTATACAATGAAAATTCCATACTTTGGCAGTGAATAGGATTTTGTCTAACAGCATTACATGGATGGCATTTCTGACATCTGTTTTTCTCACTAACAAAGGTTTGTCAATCTGTTATTGTGAATCAGATGGCATAAATGTGTGTTTAAGAATGCATACATTATATACAATGCTGTTTTCTGTTCCTCTTTATATTATGAAATGTTCATGATTGTTAATGTTTAAATTCATAACAAAAATTTTGCTAAGGAATAAGTAGTAGCATTTTAATCATATTTGACAAATAAAGAATAAGAAAAGAAGCCAAAAAAATTAAATCTTTAAAGAAGATTATAAACAGGATTTTTCTATATTTAACATAGGTCCTATGCTTTTATTTTTAGCCAGCATATATAATTATTTGTATATAAACCAATCCAGAGTAGAAAAATGACAACTTCTAACATAAGACATAGAACTAGAAAACACATTTTTTACAAAAAACATTTTCATCCCTCATTCTCCAGGCCACGCCACCATGCCTCAGGTGTCTCTTTCTCCCTCTGCTTGCTAGCCCCTTTCTCACATTAGTAAGTTGTTCTCAGAACCTCCATTTTGAAGAAAAGCCCAAACCAGCACTCCAGACTTTCTCCAGCATAAATACCTTCTACTATCCCCTCACCTTTACTTTATAGCTCCCTTTTAAATGTATTTTCCTGTTAGGATGTAAGCTCCTTAAGGGTAGAGACTCGGTTTCCTTTTGTTTGTACTTGTATTCCTGTTGACTTGATAGAAATAAAATAAATAATTGAAGTCCTAAATAACTGGAGAAAGATTATTTCCTCCTGGCTGAGTCATATCAACAAGATAAAAATAATAATATTACTTTAAACAATTCACTAATTCAGTACCACATCATGTTTTTTCAAAGGATTAATTTATGAAATAGGGGGAAAAAAATTTACCTGTAGGAACAAAAGGGAAAGTATCTCAACATAAATCATGAAAAAAAAAGAGGGGAGAGGAAAAATACGATATTTTAAATTATAGTACAAAGCAGTAATCATTAAAACTATATGGTACTAACAAAAAAAAAAAAAAAAAAAGAAAAAAATATTTGATCAGAGTAGATACACAAAATCCAGAAGCAAATGATCATGAACCCAAAGATCCCAATTCCTGGAATAAAGAATCACTATTTGATGAAACCTACTAGGAAAATTGAAATGCAATCTAACAGAAATAGGTTTTAAACCACAATTTCATATCATTAAAGCACAATAAATCCCAAACTTATACATAACCTAAGTATTTAAAAAATCACAATCAAAATAAATTAAAGACAGAAGAAGGAAATAACTCTCTTGCCTCTGGATAGAAGTATTATTTATCTGATTATATAAAATTTTAAAAAAATTTTTCACAAAAATCAATATAATTTGAATTATAAGATAGAGTTGAAAGTAAAAAGCAAAAGTTTTTTTGTTTCAATTAGTTTCTCTGATAAATGTCTGATTTCCTAGATATACATGGAATTGATTAAAACATAAAAACAAGATCCATTCCTAAAAATTAAAAAATCAAAGGATAGAAACAAGCAATTCTCATAAGAAGAAAAATAAGGGACTTCCCCTAACCCCCCTATTCATTACACTCTCATAATTAAGAACTACAAGACTTTACCTTGCATCTCTCCAACACAAATCCAGCACTTTAATTAAGCTAAGCTCTCTCCCAAGCTCCGGCAACACTTAAGCTACTTCTTCGAATTTGCAATTCAACGTAATATAAACTTCAGAGCCCATCCAAAGGCTTAGGTTCAAACTAGACCATAAGGCTTTGAAGGCCTTAGTGAGTTGTTCACTCACTATATAATCATATAAAATCATATAAATCATATAAAATCTGTTCCATCACTGATTATAATCACTCATAAGACTGGCAAATGTGACAAAAAAGAAAAATGACAATTGTCAGAAAGGTTGTGGGAGGACAAATACTATAATGCATTGCTAGTAGAACTCATGCATTCTAGAATACGATTCGGAATATGTTCAAAAGGCACTAAACTATGCAATACAACCCTACACAGAAATCCTACCTTCAAAACAAATTTTTAAAAAAGAGAGAAAGGTCCTATAAACACAAAAATGTTCACAGCAGCATTTTCTTAATAACTATAAAATGGAACCAAAGTGAGCATTCATCATTTGAAGAATGGTGTATGACTATAATGGGATAGATTGAAAGAAACCTAAGAAAACAAAAAGTGCATACTCAGACTCATTCTCTCAACCCTCCCCAAGAAAAGCAAGCTCTTTTCCCCTCACATATGTAGGGCTCACCAAGGGTCTCATGAGTTGGTTTTCTACATGAGATCCACTGGTACGTTTTCCTCTGTTAATTATTATATGATATGCATTAGTCAGATTAGTTTTTATTAATTAGTTTTTACCAAAGAGTGCTTACCAAGGTAGCGCCATATGAAGGGTTGCTACAAAATCAAAGTCAGTGACACATCCTCCTACCAGTATAGACAGAGTTAAGGAAAAAGTGGAATCAAATCCACTCATGAGCAAAGAGATAAATTCACAGCTTCTGATTACTGTTAGTCCTTTTTGCCCTTTGAACTCCTCAATGAAGTTCCTCTTAGGCTCTGTGTAGAAGGAAGCAAGAGCCTCCAAGGAACAGGTCTATTTCGAATCCTGATGCAGACTCCACTGCCAGTTCCTAAAGCTGCTAGAACAATAAAGTGAAATCCAAATCCTATGACCTTTTAAAGTTCACAAGGTCATCTTCTAGTCAAAAGGAAGGGGAGATTAAGGCTCTACCCCATCCACTTCCCCAAGCAATTCCCATTCAGGGGCCATTATAAAGTTGTTCTGTTCCCTAGGCTGCTGAACACCCAGATCACAAGTCCAGAAAACCAATGATAAAACGTGTTTCCCACCTCTTGAGCCAAGGGAGGATTGACTAGAGGTAGAGAATCAGATATACATTTTCAGATAGGGCCAATGTGTGAATTTGTTTTGCTTGGCTGTGTTTGTTATAAAGGAAGGGAGCTATTGAGGGTTGGGGAAGTAAGAGTGACATTCATGCCAAAATGAAAAAGAGAAATATCATTGAAATAAATATTTTAATGCATAAAAGAGAAAACAATAAAATTCAGTGAGTGAATGAATAAGCAGGACAACTTTGGAACTATCTTGAATTTATTATGTATTTTTTTTAAAAACGCAAGCTCTATGGAAAAGAGATTAGTGGTTTCATATATAATCCTCCTTTTTCTGCTCTTCTTTATATGTGGAACTGTATAAGTTTATTGATGACTGTGAAGGTCAGAATAGCAAAAAAAAATCTAAACTTGAAAATGCTAGGAGGAAAAAAAGAAAAATAGCTAACATCTCAATGTACTGTTGCTTAAAAATTGATCAGAGAAAATAATAGGGTACATTAATATTACACTTTACAGTTTATAATATCATTACACTTTTGGTTTCAGATTAAACTTTCAAGAATTCAAAAATTCTATAATTGCACTAATAGCTTATGTTTAGATAGTACTTTCTTCAGAACAACCTTCTGATGCAGATAGTAGAGCACTATTGTGCCTATTTTACAGAAAAGGGAACAGTGGTTCAGAGAAATCAAGTAAATTGTCATAAAACAAGTAGGTGGTAGAACTGGGGGTCCAATCCAGGTTCTATTACTTCGAATTCAGTTCTCTTTGGTTCTCAAGAAAAAAAAAGATATAAAGTTTCCATTTTCTAATATAGCAACAAAGGTTTTGGGCCCAGCTCTCCTAATCTTCCACTAGCACTGGCAGGTTGGGTTCCCAAAGGGTGTTGGCTCTTACCCTGCAGGTTTGGAAAGGGTTAGTGTTATATTGTACTGGAACCCCCATGATACATGAGTCTCCATCAGCTTCCTACTGATTATCAATTTATATCAATTACAATCAATTATATCAACGAGACACAATTAGCTTTTTAAGAAACATATTGATTTAGGAATAATAAGAACAGTTGTTTCAAAGCATTCCTCCCAACTGAGGGCACATTTTCCATAAGTACAAACCGAATCCAAGGGAAAATTGGTTAGAATACATATGGCAAAGGGGGGTTTGAGAATGTCTTTCCAACCCATCATGAGGTCCCAAAGAAGCTCTTTTTTAGGCAGGAGTAGCTTTCATCTAAGACCCCTTGTAGAACTCTGATATTGCCTCTCTTTAGGATATCAGGGTTGACTTGGGCTCCTGATGTGGATACTGCCAGCAACCACTGCTGTTCCAGGAACAAAGCTGGGAAACTCATGGGAAGTACAAAATCTTCAAACCTTTTGAAGTTTGCAAGGTCTTTTTCTGAGGTCAAGGAAGAAAAGGGAACAGATGTTCTTTGTCCACCGTCACCACCACCAAAAGTTCACAGTGGGCCTAGAATCAGGAAAACTCAAGCTGATATCTGATCTCAGACATGTTAGTTGTGTGGCCCTGGACAAGTCAATTAACCATTATCTGCCCCAATTTTCTCAGCTTGTGTAGGCATAACAATATCACCTGCTTCCCAGGGTTGTTGTGAGGATCAAATAAGATAATAGTCGTTAAGCCCTTATCACAATGCTTGGTACATAGCAGTACTTAATAAATGCCTGCTCCCTTTCCCTTTCTCCTTCAGGGGCTTGGGGAAATCTTCTACCATTGGGCTGGCCTACCACTAGAATGCCCAAATATGAACTGGCTTGCTATTTTTTCCAAGCCCCAAAGATATGACTGTTTCTTCAATCAATCCCAATATAACTCCTGTGTAGCATCATTTTATTTGTCCCAAGTCTTTCTCTCCTTCCAAATTTATTGGAGCTCTAGATGTTAGTGCCTTCCACTCTGAAGGCCTCATCTGAACTTAGTTCATGGTCTTTAATTGACTGATTCAACAGAGTTGTTCTTATCTGATGACATTCAAGTAGGCTACCCTGAGGCACAGCTGATTGACTGATTAAATCTCCACCTTTACAATTATATTTGATATGCATGGTACAATAGAAGAATCCTGGTCTTGTAGTAAAGAATCCCAGGTTTGAATCCCACTCTTTTTATTATACTGTGGGATTCTAGAGTACTCTGGATCTCAGTTCCCTTATCTGTAAAATAACAGAGCTGAATCAGATGATCTCTAAGGTCCTTTCCAGGTCCAGACATTATTTGGACAAAAATAATTCTTTCAAGAAATTTTCCCTAGTTTCTAGTGGGAAATGATCTGTTCACAATGTCTTATTGATACCTCTCTCATTTATTTACCATAATCAATTTTATTATGCCTTTACCTTCCTTGATAGATCTTAAACATTTAATAAATTTCTACTATATATAAGGGGAAGGGAGAAAGGGACTAAGCATTTATATAGCACCTATTCTGTGCACTGGGCAAAGTGCTTTACAACTATTATTTCATTTAATTCTCACAACAACCCTGTGAGGTAGATGCTGTTATTATCCCCATTTTACAGTTAGGGAAATTGAAGCAAGTACAGCTTAAGTGACCTGCCCAGGGTCACAAAGCTAATAAGTGTCTGAAGCTAAATTTGAACTCAGGTCTTCTTGACTCCAGGCCCAGTGTTATATCTACTGCAGCACCTAGAAAAACGGTATTCTAAGCAGTGAGAATATAAAGACAAAAGACAAAAACATATTTATATCTCACTGGAGGAATGACAACATGTATATGTCAAATACAGGGTAATCTATGGAAGAAAGGAGCACTAACACTTAAGGGAAAGGAGGGAGGATGAAAATGAAATGAATAAAGGAACAAGCTTCACTGAGCTGAAACTTGAGTGGGAAAAAAAGGAGAAGAAAGATTATATGTGGCAGAGCCTACCAACAGAGGCACAGAGAAGAGAGATGGACCTTAAGTTCAGTGAGTAGCTAAGGGTTCTATTTGTCTGGAAGGCAGGATACAGAAAAGAGACTGATATGGGAGAAGTCTAGAAAAGCAGCTGTGAGACAGCTTGGAAAGGCCTGTAAATGCCAGGCAGCAAGAAAACTGTACAGTCAAACATGGGTCATATGAGTATTAATTTGGCAATCATGTGAAGGATGAATTAGATAGGAAAGGTACTGGAGACAAAATGACCCATCAGTCTACTTCTAAAAAGGGAGAGAGGAGAAGTGATAAGAGGAAGGAATGGACGTGAGAAATGTTGTTGGGATGGAATGACAATAGACTGAATATGAGAGAAGAGTTAAGAATGATTCTGACCTTAATAAACCAGACTCCTAGAAGGACAGTGCTCTTCTCAACAGAAATTAAAGGAGAATGTTTGGGGAAAGGGTTGGGCTTAGAGTGCAGTGGATGTGATAAGAGGAGGGAAGGTAAAGGACCAAAGTATATGAAGAACAATGAACTTGAAGACAGAAGACCTAAGTTCAAATCTTGCTCTGCCACTTATTACCTATATAATGATAGTCAAGTTATTTTAAGAATTCAATTCTCTGGGCCACAACCCCCACTTCTGTAAAAGAAGAGGGGTTGGATGATATGACCTGTAAGGTCCTTTTCAGTTTGAAGTTGTTGATGCTACTACTCAAATGTGAACTCCCTGAGGAGAGGCGACATTTATGATTTACCTTCCTATTTCCTCTATCACCTGATTCAGCTAGCTCAATCATACCCCCATCCTTGGGCTTTAATGGACATTGACTTATCTAGAACCCAGTCAGCCACTACATTCTAACCTTCTTCAAACTATATAGTAGTACCATCCATTCAGTCTTTTCAAACTATAGTTCTTTTTAGTTTTTGTGTTCTCCATTAGAAGATAAGTTCTTTGAAGGCAGGAACTCTCTTGTTTTTATATTTGTATCCCCAGCACTTAGGAAAATATTTAGCACATTATAAGAACTTAAAATTTTTTTTCATTATAGTACATTGCCCAGTTCACTGATCCACACTAGGCATGTTTGCTGAATGAATAAATAGGGAAAGGATATTCAATTATCTGTCCTACAAGACAAATCACTGGTGTGTCCTTAAGAATCCCTTGTGCTTTAATAACTACCATGGTTGATATAAATGGAAACTTGCTGCTTATCATTAAACTGGAATCTCTGCTCAGAATACATGAATAAGAAGCCCATGATTTCACAGAATTTCTCCTCAGACCAAAAGGTATGATGTTATAAAACTTTAAATCACTGTAATTTATAATAAAGAAAAACTCTTTAGAGACACAGGCTTTCTTACCAAACAATCATCCTAAGAAAGACATTGAACAGTAATAACACTTTCCATTCTTTTTTCCAAAGAATAATTATAATAACAACTTATATGTGTAGCATTTAAAAATGTACAAAGTACTTTATATCTTCTTGGCTCCAAAGCAAAAAAGAAAATACTATTAAAAATTTAATCGAAGGAATTAGATGAAGTACTATAATTAGAGATTAAATGAAAAGACAACATAAGGATCACTGGAATAATGGACATTTCTATGCTCATTCAAACACTTATTAAGTTTTTATTATATTTAAGAAACTAGCTGATGGAGATAATTAAAAAATTAAATGTCATACCTCTCCTCTATAAACTCATTGTATAATAAGGAAAAACATATACAAATAACTAAAATATAAATAGGAATATGTTCCTAAATATTCAGAGCAAGGAAGATGATGGGGGAATGATAAATGAATAGGATTCAAATGAGTGCTATTTGAATATAAGCCTTGAAGGATGAATAGTTTTAACAGGCAAGTCTATGCTGGAGATTGGTCTAGTTATATTTTTATGTGTACATCAGTTATTTATTAATTTTGTATAACTTGATTTGTTAAAACTGTTAACATAATTGGTATAAGAATACCTTTCTTTATATGATGATCAACTATAATGGTGAATAGCAGTTTTGTTTTGTTTTTTTGGAGAAATCAGATACTAATACACTGGGTATATGTTTTGGTTTAAAAATAACGTGGCCTATTTCTTTGTTCGTAAACCAGCATAATCAATGGTGTCAACAGAGCTCTTAGAATAAGTGTTGTTAAAATGTGCTCCCTCTACTGAATTAGTTGGGTCTGAAGAACCAAAAGATAACACTGCTTCCTATATAAACATTTCTGTGAATTTCTCTCACTAGCCAGAGTAGAGTTGCTTCAATCAAAAATAAAAGGAAAAAGAAATTTAGGATCCAAGGACATTTGAAAATAGTTTTCAATATACTGAGTATAAAACTATACATATCACAAAGTCAATTGCTATTCTAATAGGGCTCAACAGAATATTGTAGGATTTTACATAAGAAAATCCATTCTAAGTAGGACTTTTCATAAATTTAAGAAATGAGATTAAATACTCCTGACCCTGAAATTTAGTATCTGAAGATCCTATTTTAACTTGAAGTCATAATTTCCTTTCCATAAATAAAGTACCATCTGCAACCTGAGTATAATCCAATTTACCACAAGATAAATGAGATTTCTGTTGTCAAGGCGATTTTATCCTAGTTGTTCAAAGAAAGAGAAAAATGAGAAAAAAAAAAAAACACAAGGAAACCTTCTTAAAGGAAATAAAACAAAAATTACAGTTATAAATCCACCCAAAAATTCATAATTTAAAAAATTAACATCAGTCTAACCTTATTACGTTGTTGATTTTAGGTAATAAATTTACCAGGCAATGAAAATGCCTTAAGCAATAAAACCCAATAAATAAAAATCCTCAAACCTTAGAAAAAGGTGTTTTATTTTGTTTTTTTGTTGGTGGTGGCTAACCTAACAAGTACTACAAAAATAATTTTAAAGCTCCCCAAAATTACTATATAGAATAATAAAAATTCAGTTGATTTTTTAAAATTAGAGCTGGTATGTCCTAGAAACATCAAATAACTTTAAAATATGGTAGAATTTGACGAATATGTTACTATCTTCAAAAGCTTTTTCATCCATTCTATTTCACCCAACAGATATAATTATAAGATCATATTCAATTTTAAAGGAGTGAAATGGTGATGATTTCATTTATTTGGTCTGTATTCATCTGATTAATAGCATTAACTTCAAAAATGTTACTAACAGAACTCTATTGTTATATACAGATTAGAAATGTAAACATAGTTTTCCCACAACTACAGACTTCACAACTGATTCTGCATTTTATTTCAAAGAACAGCTTGAAAGGCAGAGGTTAAGACAACTAAAGAACACTACTGCCCCCTGGTGAAGGAAAAGGCAAACAACACTTCAGTTTTCTGTAAAATAAGAATAGGACATTATTTTGAGAAACACTGACAGACAAAAACCTAAACAAAACAACTGGGTTATATACACTAAGGCAGTGCAAGACAAGTGACAGTCTCTTTCATTGATAAATTTAGTATCAAAACAGGAAATCCAAAAAAAGAGAAGTGCTGTAAAAGAAACAAAATTCAATGTTTTTTTAAGTGACAGCAGTTAACACTACCAAAGGTAATGCTATTATTGCTATGTGAATGTTGGAGGTGGAAGAATCAATTAATCAACAAATACTTATTTAGCATCTACTATATGTCATGTTCAGTGCAGACTATTAGGAAATACAATAATAATCTTAATAGCCAGCATTTACATAATGGTGTTTTAAAGTTTTCAAAACACTTTGCACATATTATTTCATTTTATCCTCACAATAACCCTAAGAAGTAGGTAGGTGCTGTTATTATTCCCCCCTTAATAAATGAGGAAACTGAGGCAGACAATGATTTAGTGATTTCCCCAGAGTCACACAGCTAGTAAATATCTGAATGTCCTGACTCCAAGAACAGGATCTACTTATTATGCCACCCAGTGAAACAATTTCTCCTTTGAAAGAGCTTATATTCTAAAGGGAGACACAAGAAGTACACATAAAACATGTCCAGCATAAATGCAAAATTAATAAATACAATTAAACACAAAGTAATTTGGAAGAGAGAATACTAGCAATTGTAAAAGGAGGAGGGGGAAAAAAACTTTTATAGGCACAGGAAACTGTTCAGGTCATATATACAATCCATCAGGCAAACTATACTGCGAAAATCATCAAAATATTTACTTTGATAATGTATGTTGTTCTTTCATAAAAAGTGATGATACTATTTTAAAGTTTATTTTTATACTAAGAAAAAAGCATAATACTAGGTCTTTAGTTAAAAGAAATTCAATAAATCTTGTTTTAAGCAATTTTCAATTTAAGAAATAATTTTTCATTCTACATTTATCTTTTTTGCTTCAAAGTATGAATTTTCAGGGTTCCTTTACTCTTACTTATCCAATTCTTGCTACATAGCATTTCAGATGTGTCAAGGGATTCCCTTGTCAGAAAGAACAAAAAAAATTATTTTGGTGAAAAAGTTGATGGATTGCAGTTAGGAAATTGTATAGTGATTTTAGCAAGTCCAACCTGCTCCCTGGCACAAAGGTCTATCTTTTTAAAACATAATGTTCTCCTGACAATACTATATGGTTTCAAACGCTGAAATTCAATAGCCAATGAAGAATCAGTGGTAGGTGCCTCAGAGACACATTCTGGGCACACAAAAGCTGCAGGATTTTTCCAAAGTTGACTTCTATACAAGAAGTGGCTTTAGGAAGGGATTTCTCAAGCATTCTGATCTGAAGAACTTTTTGTACTCTTAAGAAGATTATTGCAGACTTCCTGGAAAAAAAGCTTTTGTTAATTGTGTAATTATTGTGTAATTGTGGTACATCTATCAATATTTGCCATGTTAGAAATTAAAATTAATAAATCATAAAATATTTTGACCTCATAAATTCCCTGAAAGGATCTTGGGGTTATTGCAGACTTCCTGAAAAAAAGCTTTTGTTAATTGTGTAATTATTGTGTAATTGTGGTACATCTATCAATATTTACCATGTTAGAAATTAAAATTAATAAATCATAAAATATTTTGACCTCATAGATTCCCTGAAAGAATCTTGGGGACTTCCAAAGGTTTCCAGATCATGCACACCCAGATCACTGGGTTAGAGAATACCATCAAGAAAATATATAATAAATTGGCAAAAAAAGCTGGACAACCCCAGTACTCTAGTGACAAGCCACAAAATAGAGGAAAAATGTAGAGGAAAGCCTCTGGCATGCTGGGCAAATCCCTTAGATAGTTCTAAGGACATTTTAAAAACCACACAAAGTAAGAAAGCATGGATCAGCTGCCATCTTCCTGATGGAAAGAATCCCCACACTGATGTGATCACTGAGCCACTAAAGTACTAAAGTTATAAGCTGGTGGTCTATGATTTCAAAAACTGTCGAAAGGTTATCTTCAAGACGCCAGGTGAGGCAAAACTACAGAAAACAGAATTTCATAATAGTCATAGGTTGAGTAAGCATAATGCAGAAAAGCATGGATTCTTTAAAGCTGTCCAGTGAGCAGAAGCTAAAACTATTCTATATGGTTTTTTTTTTCTTTCTTTATGGATTCTCTACCTTGGTAGTGACTAGGTGACTGCTGTGAGGAGAGCATGATTCAGAAACTGCATACAGAGATGAAATGGCAAACTTTTCGGCAGCATTTTGTTGCTGCTAGAAAAGAAATGTACAAAAGAAACTGACTTTTCAGGTTGAGCCTGCACAGAAGATGAAAAGTAGGCATTTTTAATATTTCCCTGCTTCTAATTTGCTGCCTGAGCCCTACTTTGATTAACTATATATGAAAGTACTGTCTAGCTCTGAAAATTACAGATCTAACAAAATCTTTGAAATCAACTCAAAATATTAAAACACCAGCAATTCATAGGAAAAAAATATGCATCTACTTTTGTCCTGATTTTTTTAATTGATAGTTTCTGTTCACCTTTTTTGTTGTTGGTGGTGGTGGACAAGGTTAAGTCATTATAATTACACAATGAGTAGTCTCATTGTTCTTTTCATCAGTGTTGTAGTCATTATGTATGTAGTTTTCTTGTTTCTGCTTACTTCATTCTCCAATTGTTTGTATAAATCTTCCCGTATCTTTCTGAATTTTCCATTTTCAGCATTTATTATAGTACAATAACATTCATTTGTAAATTCACATACCACAATTTGCTAAATTATTCCTTAAATGATGGCCATATACTTTGTTTTTAATGTTCTGCTTACAATAAAAAGAGTTGCTACAACTATTTTTGCACATATCCCTCTTTGAGATATATGCCCAACAGTGGGTTTTCTGAATCAGAGTATGAATATTTTAGTCATTTTCTTAGAATGATTCTAAACTGTTTTCTAGAATGGCTGGAATGATTCACAACTTCACCAATAGTGTATTAGTGGACCTGTCTTTCCACAACCTCTCCAACAATGACCATTCCCAAATTCTTCATCTTTGCCAATTTGCTGAGAGAAAATGAATAGTAATTTTGATTTGTATTTCTCTATTATTGATAAAAAGAACTGTTATTTTTATTAATATTAATAATTTGTTTTATATCCTTTTACAACTTCACAAATGGAAAATGGCTCTTGGTCACATGTAACTGTTTGTTCCAAAATATCTGCACTATCAGACCACTATGAGAGATGCTTTCTACAGAGATTCCTCTCCCCCCCATCATTAGCTTTGCCCCTTCTCATACCAGCTGCAGAATATTTGTGTAAAAGTTTTTACAATTTCATGTAACTGATATTAACTATTACATCCTTTGTGATTGCCCGTTTCTTGTTTAGAATTACCATGTTTTGCTATAATTATGAAAGGCATCTGCTCTGGTTCTTTTCTACATTTTTTATTGTATGAACTTGGGTATTCAGATCACACATCCACTTTCAGTTTATTATGGCATATGGGTTTAAGATGGTGATATAAACCTAACCTCTACCAAACTACATTCCAGTTTTTCCATAAAAATAGGAAATTATTCCCCAAGTAATTTATGTTCCCAGGCTAACTGAAAACTAAACAATTTAAAAAACTGTTTCTGATTCTTCCTTATCTTATCTTTTCCAATGATCTGCTTTTCTATCTTTTTAATTAGTAATAATGAATTTTGAGGATTACTGTTTTATAATATAATTTAAGGTCAGGAAGTACTATTTTTCTCCCTTTTTCTCTTTCTTCATTATTTTTCATCATTTCCCTTAAGATTCTAGATTGTCTGTTCCTCCAAATTTATTCTGTAATTATGTTTTCTAGCTCTGACAGTCTGGATGTATGACCTTGGGAAAGTCACTTAATCTCTCATAATTTGGCAATTCTCTAAAACTATAAGTTGTAGAAAAGTTACCAACCAATATTGATTTAAAAATTTTCTCAATTCCAAAGTTCCCTATAGCAGTAAAGTCATAGGCCTAGTCCCTATATTCATTTATAAAGTATCTCCTTTTTCGTCTGACTGGTGGGAGCTTGTAAGCTATAATTTTAGGAATATAGATCCACAAAGTACCTTTCTCCACAAGGTCGTAGATACCATATAGGGACCAAAATAAAAGTAAAAATGTGTACTGAGGAGAGAGGAAGAGGGCAACCCAGGAGGTACTATATACATATATACACTATTGTACTAATAACTATGCATCTTATAAAGTTTAAACAAAAAAATAAAATTTTATATGAAATTGAATAACATTTGATTCCCAAATCAATAAGATCTCAAATCAATAATAAACTAGAGTTTACTGAGTAAGGGAATGACATAGAGTTGGAAAATTACTTTGGCAGTAGTGTGGACAATAACTTAGAGAGGAGAGATTTTTAAAGCAAGGAGACTTATTGCAATGGTCCAAATGAAAGACCTGAATTATGGTGAGGAGATTAAAAAAAAAAAAAACAGTATTTTACAACTGATTTTATATATATATATATATATATATATATATGATGAAAGGGAGTAAGGAAGAATGAAACCAAAATTGACTGGAAGGATTTGGTGAGTTTAATCAAAATAGTAAAGTTCAAAAAGGGGAAAGGTTTGGGAAGAAAGATAATTAAGATCCACAAGAAAGATCATAACATATCCATACCTATTTATCCTGAATGACTCTTTCTTCTCTGCAAAAGTGAAAAGGTTGGGAAGGATGGGTCTTACTCCCCTGGAGCACAGAGTCCTCCTGCCAAGGATACCTGCCACAGCCAGGATTAATCTGAGAGGCAAGAAATTTTACCTACATAATTGCTATATGTATCTGGATGTCAGAAGATAACCACCATGAGGTGGTATACCTGGGTGTCAGAAGATAACCACCATGAGGTGGTATTCCATGAGGAATACCATACATTAATATGGAATATGTTATGGAACAATCAAATATATATAGTATGTGGTCTATCATATATGGTATGGTAGAGCTAGCATTGGGAGGAGGTAGAGTGACGAAGTGTTGAGCAGCAATGGATAAAGGGGTTACCATAATTAGTTGTATGAAAGAGAAGCCTCAGAAGAGGCTCTTATGAAAAGAATGGAATCAGACCTATCTTCCCACTCTCTCCCTTTGAGGAACTTCCCTTTGAATCCATTCAACGGCCCCCCAGTTTGGAGACAAAAACATAGCTATTTTATTTAAAACAAAACCAATGTATTATAGATGCCTAAAAGCACAACTAGCAAAAGACATTTTTGGGGAGAAGTAAAATTAGCAGGTGAATATGGCTGGCCCTATAAGATGACCCAAGACTTCTATAGAAAGAACGTTTCATAATCATTTCCTCTGACTATAAAACACAAAACAGCTCCACAAAACAATCCACAACAGTGCAATGGCATTCACTTGCTGTACATAGTTGCATAATTCCAGAAAACTGTCAATCACATGAAACATATAACAAAAAATTTAGAAACAAACAAAATAAACCTATAGAATATACAGACATACTTCTTCAGCTCCTTAGGCTTACAGAGTATCTCTAGATCATATATGCAAGTGTGGGCTTAGTTATGTTAAAACAAATAAATATTTCTATTGTTGATATCCTCATCTTGGTCTATGTTGGTAAAAAGGGAATTTTAATACTTTTTTTCTTTTCCTAAATCCTAGTAGGGACATTTGTGGAGATTGTAGTGAAAGATAAGTAGATAAGGAAAAAATCCTTTGGTAAATTTTATTTAAATCAAAAAATAACTATCCTTAAACTAAGGACTGTTTTAAAAATAAATTATGTTTCAAAAAATTCTTACCTATATAGAATTTAACAGGTCATTTAAAAGCTAAACTTTGAACTAGATGAAATTGATAAATTTTTTCTATTCTTCACCCATAAAAAATTTTAAATTCTTCAATTATAAGTAAAGAAATATGAGAATTATCTTTCTAAAATTAGAAATAGGCATTTCAGTACTTCTGATGGGCAGACACCAGATTTCACTACTGTACTTTAAGAAATGACAAGCAGAATTATCAGAAAAACCTAGAAAGACTTACACTAATTGATACAAAGTAAAGGGAGCAGAACCAGGAGACCATAGTATACAGTAATAGCAACAACATATGATGATCAACCATGAATAACTTAGCTCTTCTTAGCAATACAGTGATACAAGACAAGTACAAAGGACTCACAAAGAAAAATGTTATCCATATCTAAAGAAAGAACTGATAGATTCTGAATGCAGATGGAAGCATCTGTGTGTAGGGGTGTGGGCAAGTGCATGTACACATAAGTTGAGCACTGTATTTTCTTTCACAACAGGACTAACATGGAAGTATGTTTTGCATGATTACACATGTATAACCTATATCATATTTCTTACCATATCAAGAAGGCAGTGAAGGGAAAGAGGAGGAGAAAATTTAGAGTTCAAAATTTTAAAAATTACATGTTAAAAACTGTTTTTATATGTAACTGGGGAAAAAATAAAATATTCAAAAACAAAAAGATACAAGACTTCAAGGAAACAACATAAAGCCCACCAAAGTACTACTCAGTTGACCTAACTATACTATTTACTGACTAAAGCAAAAAAAGCAAAAATTATGTGGACATAGTCAATTCAAACAAAAAAGGCACAGAAAGACATGTGTATTCTCTCTTGCTTTACTGGCACCCACTAGCCCCTTTCTTTATCTGGCTCAGGAAAATAAAGCCATATAAATATAAATGCTTTTGAGGAGGCCGGTTCTATTAAGAGAATAGCTTAACATCTAAAAGGTCAACAAATGTTAGAGGATATGTAATTTTATAATGAGTTAGATAAAGAAAGCTGGAACCTATTACTAATGAGTTAACGTAGGTTTAAAAAAAAAGATCAGGTGCCTTTGAATATCCCAGTTGTGAATATATCATCATTCTCCTTGTCAAGGCAAACCCCGCTACACATATCAAGGGATTGATTCCATGCTATCCAGTCTTTGTTAGCAAATTGACCCAATCATTCCTAAAGTCTTTCTACTCTTCAATTTCTCCCCATCAACTGTCTTCTTCTGTTCTGCCTACAAACAGGCCCACCTCTCCTAAATCTTCAAAGGTTCCTTACTTTTTTTTCACCATCTCTGCCAACAATCATCCTCCAGCCCTCAGTTAAGCTTCTTGAGAAAGCTATCCTGCTCTCTCTAAAGTCATACACAATCACTGTTAAATCTAGAGGCCTTTTCTCAGTCCTCAGCCCCTTTGACTTCTCTGCAGCATTTGACACTGTTGAGCACCCTCTTCCCCTGAATACAACCCTCTCCAGGTTCTCATGATACTGCTCTCTCTTCCTTCCTTCCTGTATAACCATTCTTACTCAGTCTCTTTCACTGGTAATTCATCCAAGGCACATATACTAACCCTGGATGTCCTCCAAATGTCTGTCCTAGGATCACTTCTCTTATTTTACATTATCTTGCTTGGAGACCTAATCATCTCCCATTAGGAGCAGATTAAATTATCATCAGCATATAGATGATTCCAGAGATGTATCTCCAGCCCTAACCCCCTCCTCACCTCGGCCTAGTATCTTCTCCGACATCCTTCAAGTCTCAGCTCAAATCCCACCTTCTGCAAGAAGTCTCCTGCCACCCCTTTCTCTCCCACCACTACTGCTTGCTCCTTCCCTCTAAGATTATCTTCCATCTACTCTGTATTTATGTCTATGCAAATACTGTTTGGAATGTTCTTTCCCTTCTCCACCCTCCCATGAGAATTTGTTGACTGCCCTTGAGACTAGAAACAATGCTTTTTGCCTTTTTTGGTCTTCCTAGCATTTAGACATATAGTATGGATTTAATAAATGTTTATTGACTACATTTACCTGTCTCTATTCTCATGTTCCTATCCCTCAGCTTCTACTCTACCCATCCTGGTTTCTTCTGGGTGAAATCTAAGTAGTTTACATCATTATCTTATGAAATTTTTCAGTGATAATTTATAAACTGATAATTAATATTTCTTTGGCACTTTGCACTAGTGTCACATTTATAAATCATCTGATGTTCTTAATAAATGATGTCAAACTTCTATTAAAAGGTATAAGTGTGAAGCCAAAATCAAATTTTTATTCTGTCACTAAGTCAATAAACCTTTATTAAGTACTTACTATGTTTCCAGATATTACAGTAAGTGCTGGATTTTGCTAAGAACAGAGAATATTTTAAAATTCACAGGACCTTAAAAGTCAATTCAGATCATTGTCATATTCTAATTATTGACTACATAGTTCTTTATAATAAATAATACTCATTCTTTGACAAGTGTGCAGCCTAATTTTTTTAAATCCTGCTAACATTTAAGTGTAAAAAGCAATCTATGACCTTTTCCACAATTTATTCCTATGATAGAATTTAATAAGAAATTTTCCATCCAAAAATTCATCTACAAAATCAAATAACCTTTCAAGGAAATAGGAAAAGGTACCAAATTTCTTTTATGTATGACTCCAAAGACTATTTTATGTAAATAATGACACACTAATTTGTTACCAATTCATGTCCTTTGGTTTAAAATGATTGGCATTTAACTTTTTGATATAATCCACAAAGCTCTAAACAAAGTAGACAGTTCACCTGGAAACAGTTTCTTACCTTTGAATCTTCATTGCTTACTCCAAGTTCTAACACAGCTTGAGGAGATTTCAGCTTTGCTTGATTAGACTGAGCCATTTGAAGGTTAAGCTGCCATCCAATTGTCTCAAGCTACAACAGACAAATACAGATGGAAATCAGATGGTGCATATCAAAAATAACCAGCCCCCTTTAAGCATGGCTCCCCTCATAGGAATGAACGAGACTATCTTATATCAATCTTGAGTTTCCTTCAATATTCAGACCTTACAATTCTCCTTCTATTGACAATTGGCTTCCTGTCATGCCTATCAGAGCCAGCAAAACCAAACAGTTTATTCTAAAAAAAGAATTGTTCCATGCAGTGGCCCAAATTACTCTAGAGGACTTACAAGGAAACCTACCTCCCCTACTCTTGGTAGAGAGTGAGCAGGCTGTTGTACAGAATGGTGCCATCTGTTGTTAGACAGTTACTGATGCATCTGTTTTGTTAACCTATCCTTTACTATATGGGAAGTTTCTGTGGGAGAAGAGTTACAGCAAAGTGGCAGGAATGTAGAAATACATCAATAAAATATTATTTAAATAATAGTTCAGAGACTGAAGGAAAGCATACAAGAAAGGCAATTACTTTATGGCATTAATGCCTTTCTCTGATAAACTCAAAGCAAGTAACAGTTGTTAGCACTTTGTTATGTTTAGCTGGTTTAATAAATAGGTTTTGAATGAAGCTAGGAAATTTAAAAGTCAACAGTGCTATCCCAGAACACTGCTTTCAATAAATACAAACTTATTCTTTTTCCATGGAATATAAATATACTTCATGAACACAAAACAACTTCTGAGGTAAAGCAGACAATGAAAAATTAAAACTATGATTGTTCAATTTTTCTTCTTAATATATCAAAAGGTATGAGTTTGCCTTGACTAAACTTTATAACTTACTATCTCCTGCAATGTCAAAAATAGTTTAAGGTCTTGTAAAATTTCAAGTACCAAAAAGCATTAGAAAGTTTTGTGAAATGCAGCTTAAATATTTGACAATATGAATGAGTAACAAAAACATAACAATTTCATATTGATAAATATCATAACTACTTAAAAAATTTTTTTAAAGATTGCTAAACCATTAGAAATCACAGTAGTAACTGAAAACCAAAACAGAAAAAGACGGCTGAAAGTGTTCTCTCTTGAAGGGGGGTAATAATTTGATGAGAAACCAAAGCCAAGACCCTGATTCTAGCACAGTACCTTTCGAGGATAAGGGATGAAATGGAGGGAGATGTTGTACAGACATAAGCAAATACCACAGGCTAAAAATCAATTAAATGAAACATTTTAAAGAAGGACCCTTACTGTACTTATCTTTATCACGGATGTAAAATAGCCCAACATACTAACCCACAGCTGTTTCTGAGTAACCACATACTACACACTTCCAATAACTGAGGATAAACACATGCTAGTTTATTTCCACTGCCTGATTCAATTCCTTATGCAATATGTCATTGTTAACATCAAAAAGCATTTATTCCACACTCCTGTGTATCCTATCAAAACTGCTTTGATTAGTACCATGTCTAGGAACATTGAAGAGACCATAGGGGTCATCTAGTCCAACTCCATCACTTTGTATGTGAAAATATGGGGCCTGGCAAGTTCACACATTTTGTGCATTGTCACACATGTAGGAATTGTCAGAGATGTGATTTGAATCCAAATCTTTAGACTCCTATTGTACTACAATATCTCTCTGAAATAAAGATGAGATATGTTACACCTGAGAAAGCATTTAGACCAGTATTCTGACCTACCTATTTTACAGAAGAGTAAACTATTGCCCAGAAAAGTTATAGTACTGACCCATGGTCATAAACCATATCTAATAAGTCTCTGTATTCTCAGGTCTACTTCCACAATGTCTCTAAGCTGTCCCCTTCTCTTAATGCAGTTACCACTCTATTTCTGGCCTTTGTTACTTCTTTCCTGAAATACTGAAGTCACTTTCTAATTGGCCTCTACATCTCAGAAGTCTCTCCCTCACGCCAACTCATCCTCCTCATAGATGTAAAGGAGATTTTCCTAAAGCACTGGTCTGACCTCCAACTACATCCTTTTGGTTAAATAAAAATGCCTTTGTTTGGCATTCAAACTCCTTTGTTGCCTTTCCAACTTTACTGCACAAATACCTTTTATATACTCTCTCACACAATATTCCATCTCTTTCCTTGCCTTTGCACAAGCTGTATATCTCATGGCTGAAAGGCCATGGCTCTTCACCTAAATCCCTTATAATCTTTCTTTCAAGTATTAGTTCAAGAATAAACTTCTTTTAGTTTTATGAAAAAACCAACAAAATAGATAATCCTTTAATTACTTTGTTAGAAAAAGGAAAGAAGAAAATCAAAGTGTTAGTATCCAAAAAAAAAAAAAAAAAAAAGGGAGAACTTTCCATCTATGAAGAGGAATTTAGAGCAATAATTAGGAGCTATTTTGTCCAACTAGATGTCAATAAATCTAATAATCTAAGTAAAATGGATGAATACTTACAAAAATGTAGATTGCCCAGATTAACAGAAGAGGAAATAAGTTATTTAAACAAGTTGAACAAGAAATTAAACAATTTCAACTCCCTAAGAAAAAATCTCCAGGACCAAATGAATCTACATGTGAATTCTCCCAAACATTTAAAGAACAATTAATTCCAATATTATGCAAACTATTTGGAAAGGAATCCTACCAAATTCCTTTTTTGACACAGATATGGTGTTGATATCTAAACCAGGTAGGGTCAAAACAGAGAAAGAAAATTATAGACCAATTTCCCTAATGAATATTGATGAAAAAAATCTTAAATAAAATATTAGCAAAGAAATTACAGCAAGGCATCCCCAGGATAATGCACCATAACCAAATAGGATTTATACCAGAAATGCAAGGCTGGTTCAAAATTAGGAAAATTAATAACATAATTGACTATATCAATAACCAAATTAAAAAACATCATATCTCAATAGATTCAGAAAAAGTCATTGACAAAATCCAACACCCATTCCTATTAAAAAATGCTAGAAAGTATATGAATAAGTGGAATTTTCCTTAAAATGATCAATAGCATCTATTTAAAACCATCAGCAAGAATAAATTTCTTCAAAAGGCCTTTTCTAATCCTCCCAACTACTAGTTAGTGCCTTTCCCTCCCAAATTAGCACATATGTATTTTGACCTTAGTGGTCATTCAATATAACTACCAATTGAGCAAAAAGTTCCTCTCACTCTTACAAGTGTTACCAATTTTAGATCCAGTGTTGAATATTCATTACATCATAAGGCAATCTCTTCTAATTCTGGAAAGCTCTAACTGCTATGAAATTTTCCCTTACATAAATGAGAAATTTGCCTCCGTGCCTCTTCCTCCCTTTAGTACTACTTCTGTCACCTTGAGCTTCATAAAATAAACCTAATATCCTCATCCTCATGTCAATCTTCCAAATTTCTGACCTCTTCCCAATGAAATCATAGATGCCCTCCAAAAATCTAATTATCTTGTTTCACATCTTATTGCTAAGACATACCAAGGCATACACAGTCTAATAAAACTTCCAGAACTTTTTCACTGCTGTCTAGCCATGTTTCCTCAATCTTGTAGTTGTGCAATTTATTTTTTTAATTCAAATGTAGTCTTAAATTTAAACTTATCTATTTAAATGGTGTATCAATGGTATTGACAATGACACTAAACATAAGAGAATCAAGGAAAGATCCCTGGGGCATTACACTAAAAATCTCTAACTATTAATCACTGATCTTCAGGTTCATCTCTAACCATTATTCAGTGTTCTTTGGATACAGTAATTTAATCATTTCCAAATCTATCTACCTGTCCTGTTAGCTAGCCTACATTTCTTCATCTTCTCCCCTAGGATATGAGTGAGAGATTTTGTCAAATGTCTTCCTGACATCCAACTATGCTATGCCTCTGGCATCCCTCTGCTCGTTCTACCCCACATTCCATTACCTCTTTCATATAAATACAATTATTATAATACTTAAATGAGCCCTATTCTAATACCTCCTCAGAGTACAAATTCTGATGGATCTTTTTCAGCCATAGCAAATCATGAAACTATAAACAAAGAAGGTATATGACAGATTTCAAAATATGTCAGTGAAGATACTATTCACAATCAAGAAATCAGAAACCATTTGAAATATTGAGGTAGTAATAATTAGGATTAAGGTTAACCCATACAAAGTCTATAATTCTTAGTCTATTCCTATATTCTATGTTCTTGTTCTCCTTTTAGCTTGTTACAGGCAGTTTAACCAACATGCATTTGGTTTTTACATCAAAAGGATATTAAAAGATACATTATTCTTTCCTTATCAATCTATCTTCTTTTTGAATCTTATGATTTTGACAAAATTCTTTTCTGCAGAGCTCCCTGTTTATGTATTACAGCCTATTCTTATCTATCACATATTTTTCACTGCCCTCTGGATGATCCTCATTTTCAATCCTTCAGAGACTGAAATATCCTTTGGCCATATAACACTAATAGAAGAATGACAGCATTAAAAGGATGGACAGGAGCTTCCAGGGTACACAAACAACAAACTAGCAGACGACATTTTTCTCCAATCCTCAAAACCTCTCAAGCCAAAATAGAGAGAATCCAAAAGAATATTAAAAACCACACACATTGATGTTTATTGACCCAAGCTCACTCAGTGTTCCTACTAGCAGCAAGGTTGCACTTACACCTAATATACCCCTTCCGCAGTTGCTCTTCCCCACTTTCCAATGCCATGGAGATCTTGCTCCAGAATATGGAAGTTTGCTCAATCTTGAACAGGCAGGTTACTCACAGTCATTAAGGTGCAAAAGCTTTCCAGGGTGGCAACCCAAAACACCAATGCCATACACAGTTCTAAAGTAGCAATGCCAGGGAAAACAGGTTCTAAACTGTTGGTGCCAAGCCAAAGAACTGAAGAGCAGAGGGAGTAGAACAGGTCACCAGAAGAGACTACTGTAATGTTTGGGTTAGCTCCCTGGAGGCCCCAGGATCAGCCAGAGTCAGGATAAGTAAAAGTCCTTGGTTTTTAGGGGAAGAAGCAGACAAACTGCCAGGAGTTTTGCCAAAGATCTCTTCCTGATTCTGGAGTCCAGAATCTCCATCTTTCTCTTCCTCATCCTGCCGCCAAGTGAAAGCTGGCCTCTCTCACCCCACCCTCCAGTCCTTGCCTATGATTATCTTAAACCCAAATATTGTGCCAGTGCCAAACAGTGAGAAGGGCCATTTTTCCAAACATATGTTAATAGAGTCATTGTCTCACATAGAATAGGTAATTAGCCTTAAGTGCTCGGTTGTCTGATTCAAGCATAGCTTTTCATAGTTTCAGCCCTTTACATCTCCCACTTTCTTTTGATTTAGAACACAGGTGGTCATGCCATCCCTGACTTCTCAAGGAGGTGAGAACCCCAAAAAGGAGATGATCATGCCCCCTTGACTTCTCAGGGAGGTGAGAATCCCAAAAAGGAGATACACGCCCTCCCTAACATCTCAGGGAGGTGAGAATCCCAAAAAAGGAGGTGATCACACACACACACACCCACCCCTGGACTTCTCAAGAAGGGAGGTAAAAGCACTAAAAAGGCGATGATCACACACACACACAACCCCAACTTCTCAGGGAGATGAAAAACACCCAAGGGAAGTGGGGAGTCAAGCCAGATGTTGTTAGCAGGTTTCTGGGCTGAAGGGTCTTACTAGAAACAGATATGCACAAATGCATCAGAATGGGAGATATTACACAGGCACATAGCAATAAAACACAGGCTAGCAGTGATGATTTTCCCCATAGCTGGTGCAGGCTCAATGTGGTGTAACAAACTGAATTGTACATTCAAGTGGTGAGATAACAAACAATATGAATCAACGTGATATTGTAAAAGATTTCCATAAGTCCTAGAAGGAGGGTATGTAAACAACAGTCACACATACGCCTTCTTCAGGAGCCAAGAGATAGTCCAAAAACCAGTCTATTGTCCATTGCTTCACATGTCAGGGAATCCAATGATTCCTGCAGACTTTGAAGTCCTGCAACAGTTTCATCAGGTCTCAGAGAATTCAATGAATCCTGAGGGTTTTCAAGTCCTACAACAATCTTATGTCTCAAAGAATCCAATGATTCCTGAGGGTTTTCAAATCCTACAACAATCTTATCATGTTTCAGAGAATCCTATGATTCCTGAGGGTTTTCAAGTCCTATAACAATCTTATCCTTTCTCGGAGAATCCAATGATTCTTGAGGGTTTTGAAGTCCAACAATTTTTGATGTCCATGAGTCTAACACCATAACTGCCAGGCTCTTTCAGTGATGGGCACAGTCAGCAACAGAACCACCTGATGTTTCTTGGGTCTTCTTCATTTTAAGGGTCTGCTCCATCTCTCTCTGATGGACAAGGCGAATATGGCTTGTTGGCACCCATCTGATTCCTTCTCCATCTGTGGAGATACAAGCAAACCCTCTCCCCCAAGCAGTTACCCTCTCTGGTCCCTTCCATTCACGACTTTCTGGGTCTCTCCATATCACCTGGCAATTATCTAAAGATAATGGAACTGCTCGCACTGGACACTGCCCTAACGGTGGATTATAAAACCTGTCTGCCGGAGCCAGTGCATCTTTGTCAAAAATCAAGAAGTTACTAGTATAAAGGGCTAAATTTCGAAGTTCTCTAGGGTTATCTGTGGCTCCCCTTTTCTTTTGTTTTTGGAGAAGCGTCTTTTTTTTTTTTTTTTTTTTTGGTACATTTTTATTTTTTTTAATTTAATTTTTTTTTATTTTGAAAAAAAAATTTTTTTACATTATCCCTTGCACTCACTTCTGTTCTGACTTTATCCCTCCCTCCCTCCCTCTATCCCCTCCCCGAGATGGCAAGCAGTCCTATACAAGTTAAATATGTCACAGTATATCCTAGATACAATATATGTGTGCAGAATTGAACAGTTCTCTTGTTGCCCAAGAAGTGGATTCAGAAGGTAAAAATAACCCGGGGAGAAAAACAAAAATGCAAACAGTTTACATTCATTTCCCAGTGTTCTTTCTTTGGATGTAACTGCTTCTGTCCATCATTGATCAATTGAAATTGAATTAGATCTTCTCTTTATTGAAGATATCCACTTCCATCAGAATACATCCTCATAAGTATCGTTGTTGAAGTATATAATGATCTCCTGGTCCTGCTCATTTCACTTAGCATCAGTTCATGTAAGTCTCTCCAAGCCTCTCTGTATTCATCCTGCTAGTCATTTCTTACAGAACAATAATATTCCATAACATTCATGTACCACAATTCCATAACATTCATGTACCAACCATTCTCCAATTGATGGGCATCCATTCATTTTCCAGTTTCTAGCCACTACAAAGAGGGGCCACAAACATTTTGGCACATATAGGTTCCTTTCCCTTCTTTAGTATCTCTTTGGGGTATAAGCCCAGTAGTAGCACTGCTGGATCAAAGGGTATGCACAGTTTGATAACTTTTGGGGCATAATTCCAGATTGCTCTCCAAAATGTTTGGATTTGTTCACAACTCCACCAACAATGCATCAGTATCTCAGCTTTCCCGCATCCCCTCCAACATACATCATTATTTCTTCCTGTCACCTTAGCCAATCTGACAGGTGTGTAGTGGTATCTCAGAGTTGTCTGAATTTGCATTTCTCTGATCAATAGTGATCTGGAACACTCTTAAGTATGAGTGGAAATAGTTTCAATTTCATCATCTGAAAATTGTCCATATCCTTTGACCATTTATCAATTGGAGAATGGCTTGATTTCTTATAAATTAGAGTCAATTCTCTATATATTTTGGAAATGAGGCCTTTATCAGAACCTTTAACTGTGAAAATGTTTTCCCAGTTTGTTGTTTACCTTCTAATCTTGTTTGCATTAGTTTTGTTTGTACAAAGGCTTTTTTAATTTGATATAATCAAAATTTTCTATTTTGTGATTAATAATGATTTCTAGTTCATCTTTGGTAACAAATTTCTTCCTCCTCCACAAGTCTGAGAGGTAAACTATCCTATGTTCCTCTAATTTATATATAATCTTGTTCTTTATGCCTAAATCATGGACCCATTTTGATCTTATCTTGGTATACGGTGTTAAGTGTGGGTCCATGCCTAATTTCTGCCATACTCATTTCCAGTTTTCCCAGAAGTTTTTGTCAAATAATGAATTCTTATACCAAAAGTTAGGATCTTTGGGTTTGTCAAACACTAGATTGCTATGGTTGACTATTTTGTCTTGTGAACCTAACCTATTCCATTGATCAACTAATCTGTTTCTTAGCCAATACCAAATAGTTTTGGTGACTGCTGCTTTATAATATAGTTTTAGATCAGGTACAGCTAGGCCACCTTCATTTGATTTTTTTTTTATTAATTCCCTTGAGATTCTCGACCTTTTGTTCTTCCATATGAATTTTGTTGTTATTTTTTCTAGATCATTAAAATATTTTCTTGGGAGTCTGATTGGTATAGCACTAAATAAATAGATTAATTTAGGGAGTATTGTCATCTTTATTATATTCACTCGGCCTATCCAAGAGCACTTAATATTTTTCCAATTATTTAAATATGACTTTATTTGTGTGGAAAGTTTTTTTGTAATTTTGCTCACATAATTCCCGACTTTCCTTTGGCAGATAAGATTCCCAAATATTTTATGCTATCAACAAGTTATTTTGAATGGAATTTCTCTTTGTATCTCTTGCTGTTGGATTTTGTTGGTGATATAAAAATTGAGCGTCTTAATGTCTCTGTTTCTCCTTTCTACTATTGCCTGGTCCTTGAGGATTAAAGGGTATGAGAGTGAACATGCAAAATATAAATCTTACCTGGATGCTTTCTCACTTGCTCTTGAAGTTCCTTAAAGAGCTAATATATATTGGAAGCTACAAATTTTATTTGGGCTGTGGCAATTCTTTGTACCACACCTACTGAATAGGCCGAATCAGATATTATATTTATATCTCCTGGATAATAAATAAGAGCTAGAATGATTGCATGCAATTCATTCTGCTGAGTGGACTGAAAAGGAGTTCTGATTACTCTCTTTATAGTTAAGTCATGAGAGTATACAGCAGAAATATTACATTTGGATGCATCTGTAAAGATAGTTGGTCCTTTAAGAGGAACTTTAGGAACCTTCTCTTCAAGAATACATCACCAATTATGTAATAGTCTGGTTATCTTTAATGGAGACCCATGTGTAAAATTTGGAGCTGTGACCAATAAAATTTGCCTCTCAGGGATGGTTTCACAGCCTGCATTAATTTGTGTATTGGTATAAAAGGTGTATATTTTGTCAGGTCTAATACCAGACAATTGTACTGCTTGCTTAATGGCCTTTAAAAAAATTCTAGCCACAATCACTGGGCAAGGAGTAAGGCTTTGTTCTAGTTGTGCCAGGAGGTTCACCCACTCTATCACACTGTCTCCTTGATGAAGGACTGCTGTGGGTGCCTCTTTTGTAGCAAAAACTGATATTTCCAAGGGTTTTTGAGTGACTCTTTCAACCACATTGGATAAAGCCAGTTCAACTTCTCTCAAAGCCTCTTGAGTTTCTTTTGTAAGCTAGCGTGGTGAGTTTAAAGCACTGTCTCCCCTTAAAATGTCATATAATGGTTGCTATTGATATGTAGTGAAGCCTAACACTGGACACATCCATTGGATATCTCCTATCAATTTCTAAAAGTCATTTAAGGTATTTAGCTTCTCTGTTCTTAAGGACAGTTTTTGTACTGTAAAGCACCTTAGGGTATACTTCATTTCCTAAATACTGAAAAGTAGCATGTCTTTGAACTTTTTCTGGAGCTATGTACAATCTGTAATTCCTTAGTGTTTCCATGGTCTTTTATAGACATGCTTCTAACATTTGTTCCTCAGATGCACATCCCAATATATCATTCATGTAATGTAATAACATTACTTTTGGAAATGCTTTTCTTACTGGAGTAAGAGCAGCAACAACACATATTTGACACACAGTAGAACTGTTTTTAATTCCCTGTGACAAAACTATCCATTCATATCTTTTATAACACTCAGCTATGTTAACACTGGGCAATGAAAAGGCAAATCTTTTCATATGCTCTTTATCTAGAGGGATAGAATAGAAACAATTCTTAATGTTTATAACACAAAGAGGCATTTAGGATTAGGGTTAGTAGGAGATGGAAGTCCAGGCTGAAGAGTTCCCATGGTTTCCATCTGTTCATTTACTTTTCTTAAATCAGTCAACATCCTCCATTTTCCAGATTTCTTTCTTACAACAAACACAGGGGAAATCCAAACACTTAGAGAAGGTTGTAAATGTCCTTGGTCAAGTTGCTCCTTTACTATATCTAATAAGGCCTGAATTTTATTGTTACCGAAGGGCCACTGTTCTATCCACACTGGTGCATCACTTTTCCATTGGACAGGAACAGGTGAAAGTGTTGGCAGGCCTTCAACAGCAGTCCTGCCTAAAAAACCGAGGTACTCATTTTTAATCCTAATTGTTGTAAAATGTCTCTTCTCCACAGATTGATGGGGACTTTTTCAACTATAAAAGGAGTAAAAACTGCTGTTTCGCTTTCAAATGTCCATCTCAAAGGGGTAGTACTCACTTCAGCTGCTATAGATCCTTCTATGCCAGATATATAGGTGTATGCCTTAATCTTTGGCCAATGCCTGGGCCAGTTGGCACCTCTAATGACTGTACGATCTGCACCTATATCTACCAATCCTTCTAATGGTATGCCATTTATATAGATAGTGAGCATAGGATGGTCAGCTGTCACAGCTGCTGTCCAAAATATTCCTAGATTTTGCTGCTTGGGATCAGAATCTGGACAACTATCACCAGATTGCTTATTAGGAGTCTATCTCAGTAAACCTGATGCTACTACTTCTCCTGTGTGATAAGTCACACATTGTCTACCTGTATAGTGACTGGGATACTATCTACACATTCCCCAGTTTCCCACATCAGTGTATGGATGAAAACTCTTTTGTAAGTACTCTCAGGAGATGAAATGGTCAAGCCTATTATGCCTGGAGGCAAGGGATCTATAAACTGGAGAGGAACAGATTTCACCCCTCCAGGGGATATCTCAGTAATCCCAGCTGCATATAATTCTATTCTCCCCAATTGTAATCCCCTTCTCCAATCAGGTTGCTTCCTGGCTGTTTGATTATGTGATCCCTTTACCCCATCAGATTGCTTCTTGGCTAATTGGTCATGTCTGAGTACTGTACTTCTCAATGCTCTCTGGGTCTGTAGCATCGGCTGCCATCAAGCCCTAAGAATTTTTTGTTTTGGGCACTGGGGCTGAGTCCCTCATCCCATTTCCCTGAATCAGTCTACATTCTGATACCCAATGGAAGCTTCTGTTGCATTATAGACATGGGATTTTGGATCTTGTTCTCCCACCCTGTTTTCTCACTCTGTCTCTATGCCAACATTGAGCTTTCAGATGCCCTACTTTACCACATCACAAGCACTGACGAGTCTCTCTTGAAGTCCCTTGCCAAAGGGACTATATTCAGAAAGCCACAAGAAGTTTTGTCCAGGTTCTAAGCATATCCTTGCTATAGATTTCCAGTCACTAGAGATTAAAATTTCAAAAGCCAAATTCTGTAATAACAGCTTAACATAAGATGATGTAGCCCCATAAAGAGTGCAAGCCTTTTTCAAGTCTTTGAGGATTTCTAGATTAAAAGGAATGTATCTTCTACTTTCTTGACCTGAAGAGTCAAACTGTTCAATCACAGGATACATTTCTATTCCCAAATCAGCTGTATTCTGCCCTTGCTCTTTGGCTTTAAGTAGTGCCTTTTGCAATCTAGTCACAGGATGGGGTGATTGCTGGGGAGGAGGTGCTGGTGATATCACTGCTCCTCCCAGTCCTTCTCCTCCCTCCAAACAGGAAGGTGAAGTTGATGGGGGAGGATGAACAGCCTGCTCGAGTGTAGGCAGAATTGAAGCTGCGCTATGAGAGTGAGAATCACCACGCCCTTAAAGTTCACTTAAGTCCTTATGTTAGCTGGTTATATTTCCATTAATCTCTCCCTTCTCTTCCTCATACTTCTTCATCTGGCTGTTCTTAAAACTTTTCTTTTTTGTATAACTTGCGGGATTCTTTAAGGCCAATTGTATTAAGTTGTACATATAGAATGTTTCCTTAGAAATCGAATAAGGACCTTTATCATTGTAATATTCACATAGTTGATCTCCTACTAGTTTCCAATTATCTGCCTCTATCTCTTCTTCCTTGAAGAAGAAGTCCATCAATCTGCTCCCAAGTTACAATCAAATCCTGTCTCTTTCAATCTGAATATGCTTCCTGTAGATCTCCCTTGGGGTGGGATTGGGGTTGGGAGAGAATCTTTTCCTAATATCTGCCCCATTTCAGCTAGAAAATAAGTTACTAGTTTAGCTCTTAACAAAGTAATTTCCTTATTTGTCTATTAAAATACTCACTCTATTTTCTGGTCAGAGGAGACTTCTTCAGTGAAATTAGGATCCTTAGTGCACATGTGGCACCAAAATGTAATGTTTGGGCTAGCTCCCTGGAGGTCTCAGGATCAGCCAGAGTCAGGATAAGTAAAAGTTCTTGGTCTTTAGGGGGAGAAGCAGGCAAACTGCCAGGAGTTTTGCCAAAGATCTCTTCCTGATTCTGGAGTCCAGAATCTCCACCTTTCTCCTCCTCATCCTGCCGCCAAGTGAGTCTCTGGCCTCTGTCACTCCACCCTCTAATCCTTGCCTACAATTATCTTAACCCCAAACATTGAAGCAGCACCAAATAGTGAGAAGGGCCACTTTTCCAAACATATACTAATAGAGTCATTGTCGAATAAGTAATTAGCCTTAAGTATTTGGTTGTCTGATTCAAGTGCATCTTTTCATAGTTTCAGCCCTTTACATACTAAGACAGCACAAGAAGGGAAAGATGGATAATTGAGGAAGGGCTTATATGCACTCCAACAAGCATGAGAAAAGAATGCAGCATCCAAGTGGGGCCAGGTCTAAACACCCAAAAGCTATCTAGGGCAATGAACTATCCATGTATGGGAAGAGACTGAGACTGAATGATAGCCCCCAAGAAACTACAATCAGAGGGGAGGGAGTCAAGAAAGTGTTAAGGAAAATAAGGGGAATAGAGGTAGGACTAAAAATCCTAAAGACTTTAAGGGGTAAAAAAACCTTCAGACCCTGAACATAAACAGATAAATTAACAAGAAAAACAGTTAAAAACAAAAGGAAATATGGCCTTCAAATCTGGTTAATGAGTTCAGGCCATCTAGGAATAAGTACTACAAAATGAAGGAAAATGATTCAACATTTGAAGAGTTAGAGGAATCTATAAAATGTAGAGACATGAGAATTATGAGAGCAAAATTTGTGTCTTGCACAGCAAAAATAATGAACAAAATAAAAAAAATTGAATCTGCAATGTCAAGCCTCACCAAAGAAACAAAATAGAGAACAATAGATTAGGGGTGCAAATATACAGAAGTGAAGGACAACCTAGAATAAGACAAGCAAAATAAAATGTAAAAGAAAATATGTTCACTATACATATGAATCTTAAAGACAAGGATGCATAGAGACAACTTAAAAATCACGGGTCTTCCAGGAGAACATGACAGAACAAAAAGTCAACACCATAATTCAACATTTGTTTTGAATGTAGAAAGTGAAATTCCAACTGAAAGAATTTACACATCTCCTCCAAGAACATATACAAGGCTGCAACTCCAAAACACACACTAACTAAAGTTTAATTGTTCTGCAAGTCATCAGAAGAAAAACCTTCATATACAAAGAAAACATATTTGATCAATGCAAGACTTTCCCACCCATTGGAAAAAGAAGGAAAATGAAGAAGTGTCCCAAAGAATAACAGAGATCAGGATGAAGTCCAGGGTGACCTACCATAGTTCAAGCTTAACTATATAGGACAAAAGACAGGTATTCAATAGTAAAAATGAGTTTAAAGCATTTTTAGAACACCCCCAATAACAGAAATGCAGGAGTGAGTAAATGCAATAGGTACAGAAAACAACAGCAACAGAGTAACAACAAAAAGAATAGTAAAAGACTTCTTTTTAAATAAACATAAAAAGACAGTAATGGAAGAGGCAGTCTTCATGGACAAACTCTAGTGACGTGTTTAACTGTGCAAACTACATTACAACATTTTTTTTAAAGGCAGAATTTTTAAAAGAAAAAATGCTAGAAATAGAAGGGATCCTAGTAGGACCAGATCTCAAATTATACTATGTAATGATAAGGTAACAATAAGCAAAAATTTAGTACTGATTAAAAGACAGAAAAGTCGATCAATGAACCAATTACACCAAAAAGCAAATATAACAACATGGGTTTTGATGAATAAGTTTCAAATTAATATAGTATCTAAGTTTAAAAGGTCATATCATTAAGAAATCCACTGCGCAACTATGACTAGAAAGCTAATTACTCGACAAAGGATAAAGGTTATCAAAGATAAAATGGACCATTTAAATTATGTAAAATTGAAAGGCTTTTACATGAACAAAATCTGAGTTAGGATGAAAAGGGAAGCAGCTGAATGGGAAGAAATTTGATAAATGTCATACATTAAAAATATTCAAGTAATCAATACAAACATATAAGTATAAAAGACATTCCTAAATGTATAAATGGTTGATAGGATATAAACATTTAAAAAGTAAATGAAGAAATGCAAATTGTCAACAAGCATATAAAATAAAGATCCAAATCACTGATCATAAGAAAAAGATAAATGAAACCAACTCTGAGTATTTGTATCTATTATATTTGTAAAGATGACAACAGAAAATAAGAGTAAATATTGAAGCAACTATGGGAAGACAGCCATAGTAATACATGATAATGCTGATGAAATTATGAATTTATCCTTCAACACAGCAATAATTCTTCTAGGGAACGATGAGGTGGTACAGTGAATAAACTAGATCTGAAGTCAAGGAAGATTCAATTACTTACTAGCTAGGAGAATCCGAGCAAGTCGCTTAATCCTGTTTCCCTCAGTTTTTTCATCTGTAAAATGTACTGGAGAATGAAATGGCAAACTACTATATTTGCCAAAAAAACTTCAAGTAGGGTCATGAAGATTCAAATAAGACTGAAAAATGACTGAATAACAACTTCTATTAGATGTATTCCTCAAAGCCAAAGCGAAAATTCCAGCTATACAAAAATATTTATAATGGCATTTTTTGTAGTTGCAAAGAACTGAAAATAAAGTGGGTATATACACCTCTCAAATGAGAAATAACTAAAAAAAAGAATGCAATGGTATATTGTTTTATTACAAAAATTATGAGGAATCCAAAGAAACTTGGAAAAACATATGTAAATTGATGTCAAATGAAGTAAGCAAATCTAGAATAATATTGATATAACTCAATACTGTAAAGAAAAATAATTCTGAAAGAATTCAGAACTCAAAACACTGTTGTGTCCAATAGTAACTCTAGAAGGCTGGTATCTCCCAACTCTTGGCACAGAGTAGTGACAGATTACAAATATGAAATGAAGGTTATATTTGCAGACATATGCAATGTTCTGATTTGTTGTTTTTGATTATACTTATTTGTTATAAAGTTTCCCCAAAAAAGAGATATCAGGAAAGGGAAATGATGAATGGAGGGAAGGGAGGGAGAAAGAGAGAGCACAAGAGAGGAAGGGAGAAAGGAAGGAGGGAGAGAGGGAAGAAAGTAGGAGGGAAAGCGGGAAGGAAGGAAGAAAAAAGGAAGGAAAAAAGGAAGGGAAGGGAGAGAAAGGAGGAAGGAACACTAGTCAACAAACAAATAAAAGGAAGGGCAAATCAGTGGATAATTTATTAAATATCTAATAATCAGCTTTTGAATAATAAAAGTTAAAAAGGAAAGAGATTTCCAGAAACAGAAATAATAAAACTCAAAGTTATAAAATGTTTTCAAGAGGCTAATAAATAGTAGAAGTAAGTTCCTAAAAATGAAGCTCTTTGATAGAAAAACTCTGTCCAATTTGGAATTCTCTGAAAAAAGCTCCTAAAATGATCTATCCCTTTGACCCAATGGTTTCACTATTAGACAAATATGACAAAGAATTCAAAAATGAAAAAAAGGTCTCCTATAATCAAAACAGTAACAGCAACACTGTTTTATAACAGCAACAAAAGTGGTACCCATCAATTTAGATAATAAATAGAGTTATATGAATATAATAGAATATCATTGATCATAACTGATAATAACAATGAAAAATTCAAAAAGAAAATGGGAAGACCTATAGAAACACAGGGAGGAAAGTAAAACCAAGAGAATAATATACACAATGATATAATACAATAAAGGACAAAACTAAAAGACATCAGAATTCAGGTTAAATATTATGACCAATTCTGTCTTTATAAAAGATTAGTGACTGAATATATTTAATTCTTCTAAGTTAGTTAGCATTATAAGTATTGCCCTTGTTGATAGTACTGTCAACAAGGAATCCTATTCCTCTCACTGTTTTTGTTTTTTGTTTTTTTCAAATATTTTTTGGTGCTACAAGGTGAAGGTAAGGGGTTCTAATGATAAGGGTAGGGTTATTTGGAACATATATATGATATAAAACCCAGCAGAAACAACGTATAAGGTAGGAAGTTGTTTTTTAAAAAACTACCCTGTTATTAATCAAGGAAAAAGTCATCAGAACAGTACTTGAAATACTTTTTTTTCACTTCTAAGTATAAAATAAATAAAATGGTCATCAATATTATCGATTGCATTTAGAAAAAAAAAGAATATAATGTCAAATTGGGCCTTCTTAATTATACAAAATTTGTTTCTACTAAATAGGAATAATATATATTGTCCACAAACATTTCTGTATAATAAAATAATCAAAAACTTTAATATTACTTTTCTATTCATACTACAATTCAGAAAGATGAGGTTCTTTGGAGTTAAATCAACACTCTAGATCCTATTAACAGCAAAAAATAAGTCTCTTTCAACCATGATTTACAGGATATGTCATAGCTCATCTCACTTTTATACCTTGAGGTGACACATTCCTCTGAGAAACTGTTAGTTATAAAATGTCAGTTTAAAATGGTAATGAATTCATTATCACTCTAATTATCATATTTCATTTACAACTTAAGCTGAAAAAAAGTTAAAAACTTATAACCAAAATTGTTTTGCAATTTTTTCCTCTCTTCCAACAAATAAAGGTCAAATCAAATCTACTATAAGATAAAATCTCTAAAACTTGAAATTAAAATTCAAAAGGAAACTTGTCTGTATTGCTTTAAACTCTCCTCAAAAATGGTTTTAGAGCTGGAAAAATCCTACTTCAACACTCAGTTTTTATGACTCATGTAACTGAAACTCAAAGAGGTAAAAATGATTTGTCCAAGAGACTACAAATTAGTGATAAGAGTCCCAGCTGGAATCCAAGTCTCCTCCTTTCTATCCTAGTACTCTCTATACTACACCAAATTCTTAGTTGTTATAAAGTTAATATAATATTCTAGACAAAATATAAGAAAATGTGTGGCAAATATATCATGAAAACTTCACATGTTTCCTTAATTAAGGTTTCCTTCCAATTAAGGTTTCTGTTATGGACTCATTTCTAAAAATACATTTGTTTAATTGTTAGAAAATATTACAACCAAGGAAACAGACATATAACTAAAAAAAATGCAATATAAAATTATTTCCAAATTTCAAATTCACAAATCAGGAAGATAATATACATACCAAAAAAGGATCATCTCCTTTTCTTTTTTTAAACCTAGGTTTTTTTGTTTTTGTTTTTGTTTTTAATACCTAGTTCCTTCCCAACACCATTCTCTATTCTAGGACTTCTTAAACTTTTTCCACTCATAACCCCTTTCTACCTGAGAAATTGTTATGTAACTCCAGGTATATAGGCATATAAAAAAGTATACAAATCAAACATTTACTGATAATAAATTATAATTTCTTGACCCTCCCCTATTCAACTACACAACTCCATATGGGGTTGTGATTCACAGTTTAAGAAGTTTTGTCCTATACTTACATATGGTAGTTATTTAATATATTAATTACCACAAAATATTATGCTTACTAAGAAGAAATTCCCAACCTATATATAGATTGCATTCTAAAAACTGATTTCTCAACTTGGTTATTTGAAAGCCAAAAGTATTTTCCCATAGAAACAAGATTTAAAATGTTGGCCAAATTACCAGACCGGCCTACAAAAGCCTATTTAACCAAAAATATAGCTGAAAATTCTCTAGAGTCCTAAAATAAATGTCTCATCACTCACATTCTCGGGTTCTTGAAAAGCCATGCCATTGGAACCCAACTTCTGGTAATTTCTATCATGTTGATCCTAAAAGCAGGAGGAGCCAATTTTGTAAGGAACAACCTAGCTAATCATAGAGAAGGCATCATTGTTAGGCTGACTACCTGAATGAAACATTTTCTTCTGATCTTGGTAACTCCTAAAACTAATCAAAATAAAACATAGGTCTCAGAGCTGTGAAGCTCTATCCACATATGCACTGACAGTAGGAAAATTGAAGGTATTTAGAATTCACACAGTTTTGGGACCCTCTAAAAACTTCATTTCAACTGTTAGTATGCTAAATATGAAATTTTTGTTCCATGACAAATTAATCGATCGATAAACATTTCACAAGTACAATTTTATTATTACTACCTTTACATATTACCATTATATATTATGTGTCAGGTATTTGTTCAAAGAGACAAAAGACAGTCCCTGCTCTCAAGGAATTTTCAATCTAGTGGAGGAGACAACATGCAAACAAACATATATAAATCAAGCTACATACAGTATAAATAGTAAATAATCAACAGAGAGAAGTAATAGGAATTAAGAGGAATTGGGGAAGGTTTCCTGCAATGGTGAGATTTTAATTGGGACTGAAAGGAAGCCAGGAAAGACAGTAGTCAGAGCAAAGGAGGAAAACCATCCCAGGCCATGAACAGCAAGAAAGAATGCTTAGAGTAGAGTGAAAGTATTTAGTTCATCAAATAGCCAAGAGGCCAAAGTCACTGAATCAAAGAAGATTGAAAAAGTAAATTGTAAGAAGACTGGAAAGGTAGGAGGTCTATCAATGCCAAAGTACTTTGTATTTGTACTTCCTACAGACAACAGGAAGCCACTGAGGTAGGAGTCGGGGCAGGACTAAGAGGTACAGTTCAGATATGGTTAGACCTGCACTTTAGAAAAATCACATTAGTGGCTGAATGGAGGACAGACTGGAGAGGAGAAACTTGAGAAAGGCAGACCCACCAACAAGCTAATGCAATAATCCATCATGAGGGCCTGCACTAGAGTGCTGGAAGTGTCAGAGGAAACAAGAGGTAATATTTGAGAGATGTTGCAAAGCTGTAATCTACAGGCCATAGCAAGAGAGTGGATATGGGAGGTGAGAGAATAAGGACTCAAGGATGATTCCTAGATTATAAGCCTGAAATGCTAGAAGGATCCTACAGGAACAGAAAACGTAGGAGTTGGGGAAGATTTAGGAAGAAAGATGATGAGTTCAAATTTGGACATATTGAATTTAAGATGTCTACTAGATATTCAGTTTGACATGTCTGAAAGACAGTGGTTGTTGTTAGACTGGAGGTCAGCAAAGATGCTGAAGCAGGAAAGATAGATTTGAGAATCATCAGCATACAGATGATAATAAAATCTACGGGAGCTGATGGGATCACCAAGTGAGGTAGTATAAAAGGAGAAATCAAGAGAACCCAGGATAAAATCCTTAGGACCCCTATGGTTGGTTAAAGGGCATGATCTGGAAGAGAATCTAGCAGAAAATTCAAAGGAGTGATCAGATAAGTAAGAGGAAAACTAGGAGAATGATGTCCCAAAACCTAGAAAGAAGAGAAAATCGAGGAGGAGATAGTGATCAGATAGCCAGAGGCTGCAGAGAGTTCAAGGAGAATGAGGACTGAGGGGAGGAAAGAACACTGGTTTTGACATATAAAAGATTATCAGTAACTTTGGAGAATAGTTTTGGTGGAATGATGAGGCTAGAAATCAATTCAGACTATTCACTGAAAGGATTGTAAAGAGCTAAGAAGAGAGAGAGAAAAGACAAAAGTGGAGGCACCTACTATAAACAGGCAGAGTAAACAAAGAGTTTACCTACAAAGAGCAGAAAAAACATATAAAGTTATCAGGGATTGAAGGATCAAGTGAAGGTTTTTTTTGTTTGTTTGTTTGTTTTTTAAGGAAGGTTGTTTGTAGTCAATAGGAAATAAGCCAGTAAAAAGGAAGAGATTAAAAATAAATGAAAGTATGAAGATGATAGAGGAGGCAATTTACTAAAAGAGAATGAACAGAATGGAATCATTTGAAAAAAGAAAAGACATAAGCCTTGGTAAGTGATAGACTAAAGTGCGGAATGGCGTATATATGTTATCAAACATTGCCAACACATAAGCTGGCTTTGCTTTTTGTTTTAAGAAACAACTCTTAGAGAGGGAAAATAAAGGGGAAATGAAAACAGCATTAAAAGGATAAAGAAAAAACAAAAACATTTCAATAAAACATTTGCTGAGGGAAAGGAGTGTCAGATTTTATGAGATTTCAATTTACAAGGTTTTACCTGATAGAAAATAGGATAGTACTGATTTTTTAATTTTTTAAATAACAAGTCTAGATCTGGGTGTCCTGAAGATTAGTCAAGCCATTGAGTAGAGCGAGGAAGCTACTGCAATTGTCTAGATGGATGGTGATAGATCACTGTATTAGGGAGATGGCAGAGGAACTAGAAAAGAGGACAAATGCAACAGATGTTGTGAAGGTTAAAACTGACAACTTATTCCTTTAAAAAGACAATAATTCCAAAAGAAAGCAAATTAATTCTTCTGTTTCTTATTGCTGTTCAGTCCTTCCATCATGTCTGACCCTTCACAACTGCATGGACCACAGCATACCAGGCCCTTCTATCCTCTATTATCCCAAAGTCTGCCCCAAACTCAGAAGCTACTTCCATGACACTATATATCCAGCTCATGCTTCCATGTCTTCTCTCTCTGTTTCCCAGAAAGTGATGGGACCAGCTGCCATGACCTTAGATTTCTTTGTTGGGACTATGGGGGAGGATTTGATGCTAAGCTTCAAGCCAGCTTTTGTACTTTCTTCTTCCACTATCATCAAGAAGCTTCTTAATTCTTATTTACTTTCTGCCTTCAGAGTAGTATCATCTGCATGTCTCAGATTATTGATATTTCTCCTAGCAACCTTAATTTCAGCTTTTGATTCCTTCAGTCTGGAATTTAGCATGACATGCTTTGCATATACGTTAACAATTTTTTAAAAATTTTTTATCATATAAGTTAAATAAAGGTAACAACATACATCTTTGTGATATTATTTTTCCCATCTTAAACTAATTGGTTGTTCCATGTTCAGTTCAAACTATTGCTTCTTGATCTGCATAAAGGTACCTCAGGAGACCAGTTAGATATCTAGTACTCTCATCTCTTTGAGGATTTCCCACATTTTGTTGTGATCCACACAGTCAAAAGCTTTGTTAGTATAGTCAGTGAAGCAGAAGTAGATATTTTTCTGGAATTCCATTGCTTTCTCCATAATCCAACAAATCATGGCATTTTGATTTCTAATTTCTCTGCTTCTGAAAACTAGCCTGCTCTTTGGACAATTATTGGTTCACATATTGCTGAGCCTAGCTTGCAGAATATTAAGCATAACTTTGCTGACATGCAAAATAAGCACAATTGTTTGGTAACCTGAACATTCTCTGACATTGCCCTTCTTTAGGACTTTTCCAATCCAGTGGTTACTGTTGAATTTTCCAAATTTGCTGGCAAAATTTAACAGCATCATCTTTTAGGATTTTAAATAGCTCAACTGGAATTCTGTCACCTCCACTAACCTTACTGTTAGCAATGCTTCCTAAGGCTCATTTGACTTCATTTTACAGAATATCTGTTTCTAGATCAGCAACCACACTATTGTGGTTATCAGTGATATTAAGATCTTTCTAGTATAATTCTGTATATTCTTGCCACTTAATCTCTTCTGTGTCTGCTTAATCTCTTCTGTTAAATTCTTATCGTTTTTTAGCTTTTATCATGCCCTTTTTTGCATGAAAAGTTCCTTTGATAGCTCTAATTTTCTTGAAAAGATATCATTTTTCTCATTCTATTGTTGTCTTCTATTTCTCTTCATTCCTCATATAAGAAAACCTTGTCTCTCCTTGCCATTCTCTGGAATTCTGCATTCAGTTGGGTATACCGTTTGCTTTCTCCTTTCCTCAGCTATTTATAAAGCTCAGCAGACAGCCATTTTACTTTCTTGCTTTTCTTTTTCTTTAAAATGTTTTTTGTTGTTGCCTACTGTGTAACAAAGAAAACCTCTATCCGTAGTCTCCAGGCACTATGAATCAGATCTAATCCCTTATCTATTATTACTTCTGTAAATTCCCCAAATGGTTATGCCTTATTCTGCAAGGGCAGCAGCAACCTAACTGCTCTCTCATACCCCAAGGAAAATGATTGTTCATTTCACAAATATCCTTAAAGTAGTGCAATCCCATACTCCACAAAAATGTATTAAATAAACTTTTGCCAAAAAATCATATTAAAATGCATAGGACCTCATGACCCGGAGACAAAACAACCTAATTTGCCTGAGGCAAAAAATGAAAAGTTTTCCTGACTCCAGGCCTGGCCCTCTTTTCCACTGTGCTACTTAGGCTGCCTTCTAAACTTAGGCCAAGGTCTTTGAGTAAGTGCCTTAAATCACCTAAGTCCTTAGCAACAATTCTAATGGTTTCAAGAATTCTGAAGAAAAGGGGTGCCGTTCAGCTTTCTGTACTGCCCAACCAGGTGCAACTTTGCCAGGCAAAAACTATAAGAAGCATTTCGGTGTAGTCTGGAAGGCATTGAAATGCCATGTGACCAACATTTTTTACAACAGCCATATAACCAAAAATGGGTATTATAAGCATTATGCTCTATAAGATACTTCAGAAAAACTTGACTAACAGACAGTTCTTTGGCAGAAAAAAAAAATTTAATTTGTTAATGTTTTCACTTTCAGCCAATTAATCAGCCAGTTAGCACATTTCTGCTTCAGATAAATCTGATTAAAGGTACCTTAGATTCAAAGCTCCTTACATTGATTTCTGCATTAACAATTAAGATTGTTTATTACCTTTTCTTGGAGAATGTCCATCTGTTTCGAGCCAAATTCATTCCTCATCTCTCTACTCTACCATTCATGGAGAAGGAAATTAAATTGATTGGAATCTATTAGACCAAAGGAACTCAAAAATCATAAAATAAATGTGCCCAAATGCTAAACATACAATCTTGAAGAAATGTAAACATACAATCACAATGTGGAGCAAAGAGAGCACCACAGTTGCCTAAGGTTTCCTTCCTATATGTCACCTAGAAATATCTTTCATCATAAGAAAACTGGGCTTCTGGATGCAGATAAAGCATCAAGCCCAGAGTTAGGAAGATCTGAGTTCCAATCTGGCCTCAGACACTCACTAGCTATTTGACTAAGAGTAAGTAACTTTGTGTGCCTTAGATTATTCAACTGTTAAAAAAAAAAAAAAAAACCACAAGCTGGAGAATAAAATGGCAAATCATGCCATACTCCAGTATTTTTGCCCAAAAAACCCCAAACAGGGTCAACAAGAGTCAAACACAACTGAAACTCAATAAACTACAATGGCAATTCATGAAATAAAAAATTCATTTCTTACTTATTCTTTGAAGTCTTCCAATTATAAAATGAAAGGTTACATTTTAATCCATCTTGACCCTGAGGCTAGCATCTTATTTTGACCAAAGAAGATTTTAAGCTGCCACAAAAACAATGGCAGAAACAACAGCCTTCTATCCTCACTACAATTTCAACTAACAAAAAGAGTCAAGAAGGCAGTGATGGGTGTTTTGAATGTTAGTACTTCTCAATCTACTAAAGGTATTTATTTGTTTTATTCAAAGTAAAAAAGGCATTTTTATTAGGATGCTCAAAACCAAGAGTCTTTCTCCATGCTGACCTCATGCTTTGTCCTTCAAGCTTTAACTACTTCTACTAACAAACTACTTAACCAGTCTTCAAGTTCCCCTGTGATAGTTTCCTGTACACCAAAAAGAGGATAACAAAGGAGAAAAGGGAAACAAAAGCATTAGCTGTTTCTTGATGGAAGTATGACTATTATGCTGCCTCCACTGCTCTATAGAAGAAACAGTGAGAGGGATATAGTGAAAGGTAAAAATTAGCAAAAGCAGCAAAACATTTCTGTCACTGGACTACTCATGTTTCTTTCTATCTCCTTTTAGGAATGTACCTCTAATTTCACAATAAAAGTCAAGAGAAAATAGGATTCTCTTTACACAACTTTCTAAGCCACTTTTATGAATTGTCTCTAGGAACACAGTTCTGAAGTTAAAAGGCCATTTAATTCAATTTTCTAATTTAAAGAAGAAGAAATCGATTCCCAGAAAGGATCCATGAATTGCTCAAGGAAGTACACATCAAAGTCAGAAGTTGTACTGTATTAGGAACTCTGATTACAGATTCATTGCTCATTTTACTGGGGTATCTGCTCAGGGATAACTATATCCTCAAATGCAGAAAGTATCTTCCTATTGTCTGTAAAAGCAATAGTTTTGAAACAGGTTTAGCCTGTGAACCAAATACATTGCCCAAACAAATCCTCAACTAATTCAATGCAACTATTTACTAGCACTAAAAATCATCAAAATGAATGTGTATGTGTATGTTACCAAGACCCAATTAGCTCATATCTCTTGAGCATCATCAACTCTAAAGCTTTGATCATGCTATTAATAAGAGTATTATTACTATTAGTAATTTTAAAAGTATCACTGTATAATAAGTATTGCCAATTAGTAATAAGTATCATGGTAATAATAAGTTAAGAGTACTAACAACTTATTATCACTTTTGTGATAGTATTATCTGATTTTCACTATTAATTACTGGTTATCACTTTTTGGGTAGTAGCAAATAATTGCATAATTATTGCATTGTAAAACATCACATTGTAAACAATAAGGCAAGAAACATATGCATCATGTGAGAGTGCCTCTCTGTTCTTTGGGTAAAAGATAGATGCTTTCAAAACTACCATTTTTAGAAAACTACTTAGCTACTACAAAGGATTCCCATTTGGGGTAGCTAAGTGGTACAATTAGATAGCACAGTGGATAGAGCACCAGCCCTGAAGTCAGGAGAGCTTGAGTTCAAATATGACCTCAGACACTTAACATTTCCTAGTTGTGTGACCCTGGGCAAGTCAATTAACCCCAATTGTCTCAGGAAAAAAAAAAAAAAGTATTCCCATTTGTTTTATAAATCTTCCCTTATGCAGAAAAAGAATATACTGAAATACCTCCTACTAAATAAATGAAGTAAAAATAATGTTTTTCACTGAACAGCTTAATTTTAATATTCCATAAGTATTTACTACATTTTCAATCTTTTATATCTATTTTGGTACTTCATTGAGCAAGAGTGCTTTATATCCAAATATCTGCCTCCACTATTCATGCAGATTTCAGATTCCTTTAAACAATATTAAGTCTTTATATAAGGAGGTCAATAAAATTGTTTAGTTAACACTGTTGATATCTATTGCCTCAGCATTAGGTCCAATAACTATGTTGAGAATAGCTTTGTCATATGGTATGGGATTCACTTTTTTTTTTTTTTTTTAATACAACACAGTATCTTTCCCAGAACAAGTATTGATACGATTACCTGAAGTACTAGTAATTCAAAGGACAATATAAAACTGAGAAATCCTTAGAAATGCTGCTAAAAAGCAAGTTTTTCTATCAGGATGAAATAACAGAAGTTCCCTGAAAAAAAGATATATTATATTCTGAAGTTCTTATCAACATGAAATAAAGAGGTAGCAAATGTATTGAGTTTCTATAAAGTGAAAATTTTTTTTCTCATTTCTCCTGGCAATCAACTAAGAAAGCCCCACCTTAAGAGAAACCATCAGGAAGATCCAGATCACATCACTCAAATTAGAAACTTGGAACCAACTTAATCAATAAATTTTTTTGCAAATCCCCACCTTTTGCTCCACTGCTGCTTGAGATAAGCATCATTTGTATTGCCACTACTTCTATTGTATTGCCACTACCACTACTTCTAGACTACATCCGTCACAATGTTTTGCACATAACAAGAACTTAAAAATGGGTACAGAATTAATTACCATGTTAACCTAAAAGAAAAAAATGAAATACATGTGTGTTTAAACATTTATGTGTATATATGTATGTCTGTATGATCAAGACAAACAGTTGAGGCAGTTTGGCCCCAACACACTTACATTCAATCATTTCCAAAGCATATAAAAATATATCTTTAATTTGATTCATAGACTATATCAAAAGCTAAAAAGTAGCACAGTAGTCATCCATGGATGCCCAGATAGTTGTCATAAATGACTTTCTTCATTGAAAAAACAAAACAGTGTTTTAAAAAAATTTTAATTTTAAGAAAACTTCACATAAATATTGTTTTCCTTTGTTTTTTGAAGATTTAGTTGCCTGAAGTACAGTCTTTATTTCATACTGTAATAACGCCACATGCTCTAAAAATTCTCAAATAAGTGAGACATATATCCTGTAGTAACTTTAAAATCGAGATTGAGAAAGAGCACCAAAAAAAGCAGAGAAAGTTGTCATCTTATAAGTGAATTGTTTAAGTAAACTTGCTTAGCATTTATGGGTAAATAAAAAGTTATGACAATAGTACAATTAAAATTTTTTCCTCATGCTTTAAAGGCGACTTTGAGATCTGTATCCATAAATCCTGTCTAAAAGTATCAGTTTTGAAATATTAAAAAAAAATATGGGCACTTACTATGCATAAGTGCATATTGATAATCCACTACAGAAACATTTCCCAATGATAAGTCCCATGATGGCTACTGAGTCAAAATTACAGAACTTATCAGTGGTTATACTGTGTGGTTATTATTAAAAATTATTAATATATGAGTTATTTTCTTTTTTTTTCAAATAATTACTGCTTCATTCTAACCTAAATATAAGAAAATGAAAAACTATTGTATTGTGGTTAATTAGGATATATTTTATTAAATGTTTTATCTTATCATGTTGGTCAGTCAGTAACCATTTATTAAGCAGCTTCTATGGGGACAGACACTATGATAAGAGTTGAGGATACAAGGAAAAGCAAATGGCAATTGCTATTCTCAAGGAAACGTCACTTTCACGGGGGAGATATAAAAACAATTATGAACAAGCAAAACTTAGGCAGTAATAAACAGAGGGAAGGCACTAAAATTAGAAAGGGTCATTAAGGTTTCCTATAGAAGATGGAATTTTAGCTGAGATTTGAAGGCAGAGCAGAAGAGGAAGAACATTCCAGGCATGGAGGGTATACAATGATTGAGGAGCAGCCAAGGGGGCAAACTGCAGGGTAAGGAGTAAGAAGACTAGAAAGGCTGAAGAGGGCCAGGATGTTGAGTTTTAAATGCCAAAGAGATAATCAAACCCAAATCTTGTACATATGTGCTGGTCCCACTGGGTCATTCTCCCTCTTTTATTTAGGGCAGGATTTATTAAAGAGCGGTTCACAATATTCCTCTTCCTCTCTGCCTCAACCTCTCTCCTTATACTTAAGGACCAACCTGGCTAGCTCCAGCTTAAAACAGCAGGAAGTTTCATTTTTGTCCTTGCAACCCCAGTACCTGGCAAACTGACAACTGATAAACTTTTACTGAACTGAACTGAATTAAGTGACTTGGTCATGGTCAGTAACCCAGTTAATTCCAGATTTTTTCATCTCTGATCTAGACTACTGCAATGGCCTCCTCATAGTCTCCCAACACCAAGTATTACCTATAGCAGAGTTGTCAAATAACCAACCCATAGTCACATGATCTATAACACTCCTGAATGTAGTCTGAACCAGATTAAATGTAACTAGGAAATACTTAAGAAAATAATTTTTAAAATATAATAAAATATATGATATTACCTTTTAAAACTAAGTCAATATGTGGCCCATGGAAATTTCTGTGTATTAGTGGTCCCCATTTTTACTTAGCTTAGCTCAGCTAATCTACAGGATGAAATACAAAGTTTTCTGTTTCATTTGCAAAGCATCTTACAATGTGTACCCCTTGCTATGTTTGCAGTCTTGGAATATAAACTTCATGTGCCAGCATGCTAGCTGCATAACATTCCATCTCCTTGCTGTGTGTGTGTTTGCAATAGCTCTGCCTCCATTCATGCCTGGGAAGCTCTCCCTCCCCACCTCTGCTTGTCAGAATTCCTGGTTTCCTTCAAGACTTGGAGGAAATGGGACAGTTTTGGGGCTTTCATAGTCTTCTCAGCACTTGTATGTTCTTGTGAGAATATTTGTCATTTATGTATCTCATATATGTGTGTCTCTCTGTGTGTATATGTGTGTGCATATATCTATGTATATTTATAGATAGATATATGAAAATACACATACACACCTAGATGTTTCCCCCATTAGAATGTTCCTTAAAGAGAGGAATGAGTTTTTATTTTGTTGTATCCCTAAGACAGTTCCTGACACATATTAAAGGTTTAATAAAAACCTGTTGACTTACTGTTTCATAAAACAAAAGTTCTTTGGAAATACTATATTAGAGTACTACAGAATTGGAATTAGTTAAATATCATTCTTTTGGTGACAATAAAAGAAGAGCTCCTAAAGGAGGTGATTTTTTTTTTTCAAAGTTGCTCAGGGTCTTAGGTTAAGGAATCCAGAGCACTCCTGACAAGAAGAAAGATATTTTAACTCCACTAAAACCTATAATAATGACAAACACAAAACATAAAGGGAAAAATATAACCACAGGAATAAAAAAGGTGAACCAATAAAACAGAATAAAGACTAAACAAATTATGTCCAGAAAAGCAAATGAGACTGGAAATGTTCACAGTATGTCTCTGTAAAGGAAAGACACAAAGAACAAAGGTTAAGCTGTAGCCAGAGCCTTGAGAGGGGGAAGGGAGAGGCAAGTCAAATAAATCACTTCTGTTAACACTATAATTAGCCCTTAGTCAATTGTACAGTGCAAATTATATCTAAAAATGATTGAGTCAAGAAGCAGCTAAGTAATTTAAAGTTCTATTGTATATTCATGGAGCACTTTCCACCAAGCAGACATATATCACTTTAGGGAAGGCAGCTGAGACATCATCTAAGAGAATATATATACATCTTTTATACATAAGGAAACTGAAACCCAAAAGAGGTTAACTACTTGGGTACCTGCCAGTTGCAGCTAAACCCCAGAGCCTCTTTACTCCTAGTCCAAGAGCCCTTCCTGCTGCATTCTGCTGCTTTTGATGCTACATTTCTATCAATAGTTATGTTATTTCTGTGAGATAAGAGATGACTGCATTGCTTCCCTGATTTTACCCAGAGAAGTAACAACTACTTATTAAACATTTACCAGATGCCAAGCTTGTGCTAAGAGCTAGGGATAGAAAGAGAAGCTCAAAAAAAAAAAAAAAAAAAAAAAAAAAATCTCTGCCTTCAAACACCTTACATTTTAATGGGAAAAGACTACACACAGAAGTGGGAGGAAGGTGGGGTAGAAGAAAAACCTCCAGGCAGAAACATGAGAGCTACATCCCTTGAAGATTGAAGCAATGGCCACATTTGAGCTGATCGCCAAAATAAAAGCACTGAATGGAACTTACCAATAGAAGTAGGGGGCAGGCATGGCAGAAGGCTAAAGTGAGAAGGTCCCAGGCACTAAAGGAAGTTCCAGGATGAGAGAGTGCATACAAAAAGTATTCTTAACTTAATCAAGGAAAACCAATAATTCAAGATTTTTCAACCCTAAAAGTCTGATTTCTAGTATTCATGATGTAAATCTTAGGAATCATCAAATTTTGACCAATCATAAAAATTAAAGGGACTGCATGAAAGCTCTACAATTTGTTATTCCTAATCCTTTACATTTACTTTAGCAAAAGAGACCCATACCTTTCTTTTCTCAGTGCTCTTTGGATAATTTTGTTGAAGCTACAAAGGATTGTAGTCTCCCAAAGAGGTTAAATCTTCATCAGAGCACAAATAAAAATCCATCTAAGCTTTAGTCATTTATTCAGGTGTATTTTACACATAATTTACATTAAAGCCAAAATATACATATTCTGTATATTTCATATGTAATTTTTAAACTAAGCATTTAGTCAGTCAACAAGCATTTTTTAAGCACTTATTATGGACCAAGCACTATGCTAAGTACACGGGACATAAAGAAAAGGCAAAAACATGGTTCTTGCTCTCAAAAACTTTATATATATATATATATATATATATATATATATATATATATATATATACACATACATATGTATGTATATGTTTATATGTGTGTGTGTGTGTGTGTGTGATATATACAGTAGAAGTGAAAGTAATATCACAAGGGAAGGTATAGCAGCAAAGAAGCTGGGAAGAGACCTATAAAAGGTTTAAAATCATGTAATATTTCAAAGTAAGTGTTCAACTTACACATACTTCAATATAATATGTGTATGTAGTAGATTACATGAGAGACAGCACATTATGCATAAAAAGCCATTTAATTTTTACCTTAACAATAACCAACTCTTAAAAAAATATTTAATTTTGTGACTACAGAAAAGTTAATTCACCTCTCTAACAGTTTACATGACTAATATTTTATTTGAGTCAAAAAGATAAACCATTAGAAGGACATAGTCTCAAAATAATACAAAAATGTTCAGCCTTCTAATAAGAACCTAATAATAGCAGTATGTATCTACTGCACATTTAATTTATCTTTTAGTCCTCAAAAAAATTTGTTAGTCAAATGATCTTTTTAATGCATAAAATCTACCTCCAAATTGGCCTAAAAATATCCCTTCAGGAAATAATGAAAAAAAAAAAAAAAATCAAATGAAGGTGGCCTAGCTGTACCTGATCTAAAACTATATTATAAAGCAGCAGTCAACAAAACCATTTGGCACTGGTTAAGAAATAGACTAGTGGAACAGGTTAGGTTCACAGGACAAAATAGTCAATAACTATAGCAATCTAGTGTTTGACAAACCCAAAGACCCCAGGTCTTTCACTATTCACTATCTTTGATAAAAACTGCTGGGAAAAGGAAATTAGTATGGCAGAAACTAGGCATTGACCCACAATTAACACCATATACCAAGATAAGATCAAAATGGGCTCATGATCTAGACATAAAGAATGATATTATAAACAAAATAGAAGAACATAGGATAGTTTACCTCTCAGACCTGTGGAGGAGGAAGGAATTTGTGACCAAAGAAGAACTAGAGACCATTATTAATCACAAAATAGAAAATTTTGATTATATCAAGTTAAAAAGCTTTTGCACAAACAGAACTAATGCAGACAAGATTAGAAGGGAAGCAATAAACTGGGAAAATATTTTTACAATTAAAGGTTCTGATAAAGGCCTCATTTCCAAAATATATAGAGAATTGACTCTAATTTACAATACATATTTTTTTGCTTATCTAAATATATAATTTCAAAATTTATAACTTACTTTTAAGCAAAATCTATTGATGTTTTGAATCATAAGATCAAGAACATAGAACTAGAAGAGGCCTTGGTGGTTATCAAATCAAACTCCTTCACCTTACAGATGGGAAAATAAAGTCTCCTGAATGGAAAGAAACATCCCAGGTCCTTTATCTCCAAAGCCAGTGCCATTTCTACAAGACTACATTATTTCTTGAAAATTGTTTCACTCAAAAATGTTATTAAAATGTCTGGCAATTTCATCTAGGGGACAAGGTGAGGGGAAGAAGGGGAAAATCTGAAAAACAAGATTATGCAAGGGTCAATGTTGAAAAATTATCCATGCATATGTTTTGAAAATAAAAAGTTTTAAAAATAAAGATAAAATAAAATGTCTGGCAAAAAAAAAAGTCAAGTGAATAATACTACCTTTTGGGGAGCCAAAATCCTCTGTCTGAACTTTTCAACTGTATCTTGACCCATACTAGTCCAAGCACTGGCAAATGCTTCTGCTTTGTCTTGACTGAGATGAATATTCTCTAATTGTTGCTGCAGAACTGCTGGTTTCACATTGTGATAAACAGCCTGTGAAACAGAAGGAAAAAATACATATATCGTCATGCATCATTTCAATACATTTAGACATTTAAAAAATAATACTTAAATCTTCACATATTTGACTAAATTATCTTAGAGTAACAGTACTTACCTTGGCTTTGTCTTTAAAAATATGAAATCAACTCAATTAAGAAAATGCTGTACTATGCTATGGAAAAACATTAATACACTTAAATATTTATTTCCTTCACTTAAATCACTCTTCTGAAAAGAGACAAACTACTCAAAAATACCACCAAGGTTTTTGTTACTGCACTGCAAGTGTGATATGTATAATAAAGACAAGTATATAAGTTAAGTAGACAGAGAACAAAAACCTTGCCTCCTTAATTTTCCTTTCCTTCTGAATCAAACTAAGTTTCATCATAAGCCAGAGAGGATCTTGGCTTTGACATCCTGAGGAAAAGCAGCATGGTGCAATGGGAAAATACTTTGGTTTGGAGAAGAAAAACCTAGATTGCAATTTTGCAATGAACTCCCTGTGCAATCTAAAGTAAATGGCTTAAGCTTTCTGGGCCTTAGTCCTCATTTATATATAAAAAGAATTTGATAATCAATTGGCAAATTGGGTTTTTAGTTCACAGGAACAAGCATTCCAGGGACCAGCATTTCCCTAACAGCTTGGAAAAATTACCTAGGACATCTCAGGCTTTGATAAGGAGGGTAGAATTGAGTGCTTAAAAAAGAAAGCACAGGGACACTATTGGTAGAGTTGTGAACTGATCCAGCTATGAGAGAGAGCAATTTGGAACTATGCCCAAAGAGCTATAAAACTGCATACCCTTTGGTCCAGCAGTACTATTATTGGATTAATACCCCAAAGAGATCATAAAAGAGGGAAAAGGATCTACATGTGCAAAACTGTTTGTAACCTATCTTTTTGGTGGTGGCAAGGAACTGGAAATTGGGTAGATGCCCATCAACTGGAAATGGAATACTATTGCTCTATAAAAAATGATAAGCAACTAAATCACTATTGATTAGAGAAATGCAAATTAAGACAACTCTGAGGTACCATTTCACATCTCTCAGATTGGCTAAAAGGACAGGAAAAGATAATGATAAATGTTGAAAAGGATGTGGGAAAACTGGGACACTAATACATTGTTAGTAGAGTTGTGAACTGATCCAATCATTCTGCAAAGTAATTTGGAACTATGGCTATTAAAGGGCTATCAAACTGTGCATACCCTTTGCTCCAGCAGTGTCTTTACTGAGTCTGTATCCCAAAGAGATCATAAAGGAGGGAAAATGATGCACATGTGCAAAAATATTTGTGGCAACCCTTTTGGTAGTGGCAAGGAACTGGAAACTGAGTGGATGCCCATGAGTTAGAGAATGGCTGAAAAAGTTATTATAATATTATTGATCTATAAGAAATGATCAACAGAATGATTTCAGAGAGGCCTGGAGAGACTTATGTGAACTGCTGCTAAGAGAAGTAAATAGAATCAAGAGAACATTGTATACAGCAACAAGAAGATTATGTAATGATCAACCCTGATGGACTTGGCTCTTTTCAACAATGAGGTGATTCAGGAAAATTTCAATGAACTTATGATGGAGAGAGTCATCTGAATCCAGAGAGAGGACTATGGGGACCCAATGTAGATCACAACATAGTGTTCACTTACTCGTTTTTTTTCTCATTTTTTTTCCTTTTGATCTATCTGACTTTTCTTGTGCAGCATGATGAATGTGGAAATATGTTTAATTTATATTGAATTACTTGCTATCTGGGGAGGAGGGAGAGTTGGGGAAGGAGGGAGAAAAAATTGGAACACAAGGCTTTGTAAGGATAAATGTTGAAAACTATCTTTTCATATATGTTGAAAAATAAAAAGTTATTATTATGAAAGATGAGGAAGGAAAGGGAAGGGGAAAGGGAAAGGGAAGGGGAAAGGGAAAGGGAAGGGGAAAGGGAAAGGGAAGGGGAAAGGGAAAGGGAAGGGAAGGGAGGAAGGGACAGAATTGACCAGATGGAAAAGGAAGTTTAGAAAAAAAGCTCACTTAAGAAAATAATTCCTTAAAAATTAGAAATGGTGGAACAACTAGGTGGCACAGTAGATAGAGCACCAGCCCTGAAGTCAGGAGGATCTGAGTTCAGATTAGACACTTTATACTTCCTAGCTGTGTGACCCTGGGCAAGCCACTTAACCCCAATTGCCTCAGAAAAAAAAAATAGAATTGGACAAGTGGAAGCTAATGACTTTATGAGACATCAATAAACAATCAAATAAAATCAAAAGCATGAAAAAATATGAAATATCTTATTGGAAAAAAATTGACCTAGAAAATAGATCCAGGAGAGATAATATAAAAATTATTGGAGTACCTGAAAGACATGATAAAAAAAAAAAGAAGAAGAAGAAAAAGCCTCAACATCATCTTGCAAGAAATTATCAAGGAAAACTGCCCTGATGTTTTAAAACTAGAAGATAAAGTAGAAATGGAAACAATCTCCCAATCACCCCCTGAAAGAGACCCTAAAATGAAAACTCTCAGGAATATTATAGCCAAATTTCAAAGTTTTCAGATCAAGGAGAAAATAATGTAAGCAACCAGCATCAAAAGAAACTATATCATGGACTCATGGTCATAAATAACACAAGAGTAAAAGAAGTAGGATTACAACCAAAAATCACCTACCTGGCAAAACTTAATGTAATCCTTCGGGGAGTGGGGGGGTGGGGGGGGTGGGGAGGGGGGAGGGGGAATTGACATTCAATGAAATAGAGGACTTTCAGGTATTCTTGATGAAAAGGTCACAGCTGAATAGAAAATTTGGTTTTCAGATACAAAACTCAAGAGAAGAATAAAAAGAATTTAAAAAAAATAAAAAATCATAAGGGTTCTGACAAGGTTAAATGACTTACAATACTACATGGAAAAAAGATATTTCTAATTCCTAAAAACTTTATTAGGGCAGTTAGAAGGAGCATATAGATACAGGTGTACACTGAATATGATGGGATAATTATCTAAAAAATAAAAGAGGAATGCACTAAGAGAAAGGTAAAGGAAACAGTAGAATGAGACAAATTATTTCACATAAAAAAAGACACTAAAGAACTTTTACAGTTGATGTAGAAGATGGGGGACATGGGAATAATGAGTGAAACGTTCTCTCATTGGTACTGGCTCAAAGAGGGAATAATACACACACTGAGTTGCATATAGAAATCTATCTTATCCTACAGAAAGTAGGAAGAGAAAGGACAGAGATAATAGAAGAGAGGGCAGTTTGCAGTAGATAATAGACAAAAGCAAAACATTTTGGAAGATGAATAAGGTAAAAGAAGAAAGATAATAGGATAAACAGAGCGGAAAACAGAATGGAGAAAAATAGTTAGCAACCATAATTGTGAAAAAAAAAAATTTATAGCAAGTTTCTCTGATAAAGAACTCATTCAAATACACAGAAAAGAAAATCAAATTTATAAAAAAAATAAGCCATTCATCAATTGATAAACAGTCAAGGAATATGAACAGGCAGTTTTTAGGCAAACTAATCAAAACTATCCAAAATGCTATGAAAAAAAATGTTCTAAATGACTACTTGTAGAGGGCTGAAACTCTGAAAAAGGTGTGCTTGAATCAGACAAGAGAGCACTTAAGGCTAATTACCTATTCTATATGAAATAATGGCTTTATAAGCATGTATTTGGATAATAGCTCTCCTCATGATTGGGATTTGCTGCTGCTTGGTAGTGAGATAATCATAGGCAAGGATTGGAGGGTTGAGGGAGAGAAGTCAGGGTCACTTGGTGGCAGGATGAGGAGGAGAAAGGCTGGAGGCTCTGGACTCCAGAATCCAGGATACATCTTTGGCAAGCCGCATGGCAGCTTGCCTGCCTCCTTCACTTCTCCCCCTAAAAACCAAGGACTGTGATTTATCCTGACTCTGGCTAATCCTGAGGCCCTCCCTCCAGGGAGTTAGCCTGTACTTTACAACTACTGATTAAAGAAATGCAAATTAAAACAACTCTGAACTACCACTCTCTATCAAATTGACAAAATATGCAATTTCATATGTGTGTGTGTGTGTGTGTGTGTGTGTGTGTGTGTGTGTGTATAAAACCTATATATACACAAATATTCATAGAAATATTTTTAATGGTGGCAAAGAATTGGAAATTAAGGGGATGTCCATCAATTGAGGAACGACTGAACAAGTTGTGTATAACTGTGATGGAATATCATTACTCTATAAGAAATAACAAACAGGATGTGCCCAGAAAGACTCAGAAAACTTATCTGAACTAATACAAAGTGAAATGAGCAGGAGAACATTGTATACAACAACAATGCTGCATGATAATCAATTGTGAATGATGTGAATGACTTAACTATTCTCAGCTATATAATGATCCAAGACAATTCTGAAAGACTTATGATAAAAAATGCTATCCATTTCTAAAGAAAGAACTTATGGACAATAAATGCATATCAAAGCATACAATTTCTATGCTTTATTTTTCTTTAGTGATTTTTTTTTTGTTCTATGTTTTATTTTATGACAATACTAATATGGAAATGTTTTACACGACAGTACATGTATGACCTATATCAAATTGTCTGCCTTCTCAATGGAAGAAGAGAGGGAGAATTTGTGGCTAAAAATTTTAGAAAAACAAATGTTAAAAATTGTTTTTTACGTGTAATTTTTACATGTAATTGGGGGAAAATAGGAAATCATTGGGGAAAAAATTAACTATAAACTTTAACTTTAATTTTAAAAAGTAAACATTATTAAGGGCTTGAGATCTATGATTTCAAGTAGATTTGGACCCATAAAATACCTGGAACCTGGAGTAGCTATCCCATGGACTTCATATGTGAAAGGGAGGTACCTTAATTAAGTTACCTTAATTAATATGATAATTAAGATTGTTCCTTACAAATGTGATTTTCAATTAAAAATATAGATTACAATTTATACTTTTACTTTGCCTTAACAAGTTATATGCTTTACTTTTTATTTTTAATAGCTTTTTATTTTCAAAATACATGCAAAGATAGTTTTCAACATTCACCTTTGCAAAACCTTGTGTTCTAAATTTTTTCCCCTCCATTCCCCAGAACACCTTTCCCTAGATAACAAGTAACCAAATATAGGTTAGACATGTGCAATTCTTTTAAATATGCTTCCACATTTATCATGCTACACAAGAAAAACCAGATCAAAAAGAGGTTGGAAAATGAGAAAGAAAAAAAAGCAAGCAAACAACAAAAAAGGTGGAAATTCTATGTTGTGATTCATATTTAGTCCCCATAGTACTCTTTCTGAATGCAGAACTTGCATGTTTTATAAATAATTTTGGACAATGAAAGTACCTGCTCCAAAATAAATGATATTGTTTCAAGAACCAGGTGAAGATCTTGTTTCTCTAATGAAAATGCAGCTTGGAGTTTTTCTTCTTCCTCTTCACTGAAACTGTTCTCAGTCTGCAATATATATAGAAAATTATTACCATTCAATCAAAAATTCAAGTCCTTAACCTTCAAAAGATCCATAATAAGAAAGTCTTTTAGAAAGAAAATGAAAACTGGGAAGAAAAAATTTACTCCACACAAGTAGGAGTCAATAAAAAAGAATATTACAACTCTTAATAATCTGAAATCTGAAATTCTATAATGTGAAGGTAATACAAAATATATCCTGATTAGTCTGGCTGATGCAGTTACACTAAGACAGTTAAAAACAACCTGTTCAGGTTACTATTTTTCTACAATTACTTTTCAAGAAAATCCTAGTAGTCTGAAAATCTCACCCTTTAACAAAAAAATCCCAAATTACAGTAGTCCTAAAACATATACAAACTTTATCCGTCAATTTACAGATGAGGAAACTAAGATAACAAAGATGATTTATGACTTTCCCAGGATCACACAATATTTTAAGAGATGGCTTCTAAACTTAGCTTCTAAAAAATAACTTTTCCACATGTACCATTTCAATTTAAATCATATTTAAAATACAAAACAACAAAGATCTGTACTAAAGTAAAACTATTTGGGACAATTCTATTGCTTTAATTGAAGAGAAGGAAGAAGAACTGAAAGTCTCATCCTCTATTACTAGCACAGAATCCAGTAAGCAAAAATCTAACAGCATTAGCCCAACAGTTCATCTCATAGGAAAAGAATTATGAGTTGACAATCATATGATCTAATGACAGAATTTTGTGACTTTACAATAGTGTCTGGTCATAACATAAATTAGTCAAAACAGCCTTATATGATATATTTCTATATTCTTAAAATAAAGTGTAACATGTTCTTCTTTCTCTTTCTCCAGAAATGTATCTCTCTCTCTCTTCACAATACAAGTCCTTTTCCTCTTTTTTGTCGCTCTTCATTCTTTCCTTAGTGATCATTTTATTTTATTCCAAAGTTTCAACAAGAACCTCTTTATAGATGATTCACAAATCAGTACTTCTAGCCTCAACTTCATTTAGGAATTTAGGAATTCTCCTGGATCCTCAAAGTCATGTATAAAACCAATCCCATTAGTCTTCTAATTTCATCATCTTTCCCACGCCTAATTTGCATTTCTATTGATCATCCTCCCACCCTATCAACCAACTTCAAAAATGATTCTTCCCTTTCCCTAATCCTTCACATCCAAACATATCTATGCTACCACCACATTATTTTTCACATCTTACCTCTCTCTGATACTCTCACTATTACTACTCCAGTTTATTTCCTCATTACTTCTTGTCTGAAGTCTGATAATACCCAGATAATTTGTATTCTGATATCTGGTCTTTCCCCATTTGAAACCATCACACATCCCTGTGCCAGTTTAATCTTCCAAAGTATTTGCAATCACTCTCCAACTGAAAAAACTTCAATGGTTTCCCCACTGCCCCTTAAATGTTCCAATCTCTTAGTCTGGCATTCAACATTCTTCACAACCCGACTTTAGCCTTTTTTTACAGCTTTTATTTCATATGCCTTCACATAATTATACTTTCAAATTTAAACTGCCCACAGGTAACAAATTTGCCTTTACCTTAAACCTTTTTTCCTTTCCTATTTCTTCCAGTTTCTGCCTCTTACTGAGACCCTGACCCCTCTTCATTGTGGGTGGGAGCTGGGGGAAGGATAGCTAAAGTTTCCATAGCAATCCTTTCCAGCACTTATTACATTCATATACCCCAACTCACTGACCAAAATAGGGGTGCTGGAATTCTTCTTAGTTCCCACTGTCATTTACAGATTCTCCCTCAACCTGTATCACTTTAATAACCTTTCCTTCTATAATATTTACTCAATACATATTTATTACCCAATCGAGATTATGAGAGTTGTTACCTACAGATCTCCACAACACTATCCCTTCTTCCTTAATGAGTTCAGCATCTACTTCACAGTCTTTTCTTTTTTCAAATTCTCCTTTTCAGACTAGAGGACTTCAATATATATATATATATATATATATATATATACACCATTATTTCCCCAAACACTCTTACTTCCAAATACTTCAATTTGCTTATTTTGCATGAGCTACTCCCCCTCCCACCTCATCTACTGAGATAATCACACCCCTGATCTTGTCAATACTCCAAAATGTTCCATGTTCTGAACTCTGAAATTATCTGATCACAATCTATCATCACCTCCTTTCTCTCTCTGCCTCCTCCCAGCAAATTCCAATCCCTCAATCTCTTCGATTCTTTCCCAGGCTATCATCCCTTCATTGACTACTCTCCTAGCTTCCCCATCTCAACATCTTTGTGAACAACATTAACTACATTGCTCTTCTTTCTTGAATCCTTCGGCCCCTTATCCTATCACTGATCTTGCCTTAGCAAACCTCTGTGGATTACTCCTATCATCTACTACTTTGATGCAAACAAACTTGATGCTGAACAAACCTGAGGAGGGGAGGGGGAAATCACAAAATCTTGGTGACTAAATCCAAGTTTGTTATATAATCTCAACTGGGCCCTTATTGCATCAAGGCAATCCTTCTACATCTTTCTAATCCATTCACTATCCCTCTCCCACAGTAGCTTTTCCAAAACTTTGCATCTCTCCTCCAACTTGTCTCATGTTCTTAGGTGAGAATATTGCCTTTTTCACTGAAAAAAATGAGGCCATCTGACAAGACATCTCCTCCTTCCCCTCTCATCACTCAGAACCTTCTAACACTAATCCCTCCTTCATTCCTCTTTCAAATGAAAAGGTGGCCCTTCCCTTTGCCAAGCAAACCCCTTAGCATCATGTGATTTCCTATCTTCTTATCTCTACAAGATTGTTCTTTCTATCTCCTCTATTCTCTCCTGAACTTTCAATCTCTCCCTGACTACTGGCTATTTCACTACTGTCTAGAAACATACCCATATCTCCTCCATCCTCACTAACTCTCACCTCAAATTTCTCCTATCTTTGGTTACTAAACTCTTTGAGAAGATTGTCTAGCCCCTGTACGTTTGCTTCCTTTCCTGTCTCTCTCTTTTCATAACTTTTTCCAATCTGGCTTCCAAGCTCACCATTCAACTGAAACAGCTCTTTCCAAAATACCAGTTCTCTCTTATTGTTAAATCTAAGTATTTTCTTAATCATCACCTTTCTTGAGCTCTCTGAATTCTCTTACACTATCAATTACCCTTTTCTCCTTGACATCAATTAGGGAATAGCTGAATAAGTTGTGGCACATGATTGTGATAGAATACTACTGTGCTACAAGAAATAGTTTCAGAAAAACTTGGGATGACTCAAAATCAACTGAAGGAAAGTAAGAATTGAGTAGAATCAGTAAAAGAACCTACTCAGCAATAGCAATATTGTAAAAAAATAAACTGTGAAAGACTTAGTAACTCCTCTGATCAATACAATTATCTACCATAATTCCAAATAACTCATGATATAAAAAAAAAAAAAAATGCTATTCACCTACAAATAGAAAACTGATGATTTCAAAGTGCCTTAAAAAAAAAGGCTAGTTTCAAAATATTTTGCATGACTCTATATATGTATAAAGGGTATCTTATTTCTTGTCTTCTCAATGGGTGGGGAAGAGGTTGCTGAAAGGAGAACTTGGAACTGAAAAATTAAAACAAAATTTAAAAATAAAGTATGAAAAATAAAATTCACAAGTTCCAAGTTAAGAAAAAAAATTATAGGATAGAAAAGCATCTAAGCATGTTTAATACAGTTTATAAAATCCCAGTATGTATATGATTGTGCTTACAAAAGGTTATATAATAATGGTTTATATTTATTAGTAGCATTTTTACTATTAAGACAAAGCAAATCTAATGCAGAGAGCACTGAAATCCTAAATTCTAGTCTCTATTTATGCCACCCATTTAAACAATTTTAATCATGGGACAAAAGTGAAAATAAGCAAAAACTACATAGGAGTTTTAAATACTGGTTCCCACAAAGCAAAAGACCTTGCTATTTTTACCCAGAGGAATAATATCAGTATTAAAAAAATTCCGTTTTAAAAATATCAAATGTGCAATGAAATAGAAAAGTTACAAGTTAGTCAAATGTAAATAGACAAACCTTCAAGTGAAGTTTCTGAAGAATTCGGGTAAGCAATCGAGGAAATCTTCCAGTATCTACTTCATTAACCAGAGACACTGCTTTTTTCATGCTACATATATTAAAAAACAAAAAGTTAATTCTTTAAAAATTAAGGGGAAATATATTAGTTACAGTGCTTTATGATCTATTTTACATTTCCAAATGTTCTAGGTATTTTAAAGCAATAGTTCTTGTGTTTTCAGTATCTTTATACTACTAATAATTATTAAAGATTTGTCCAAAGAGTTTTATGTGAGTCATACTTATATTTACCATGTTAGAAATAAAAACTAATTTTGAATTTGTAGACTTTCTGAAAGAATTTCACAAACTCCCAGAATTCTTTGAACCACACTTTGAAAACAACAGCTCTAAAGATACTTAGTATGCATTAGGGCAATACCAAAGATACATTCTCCAAACACTCTTTCTTAAAGGGCTTTCCGTGGAAAAGTCCTGTTGGGTAAATTCCCTCTTTTCTTTGGACTACTTTTGTCTGGATAATGGCATAAATTTACGGGGAGAAGTCTAGTAACAAGTGACTAACAATAGCATAAAACTTTCTGATAAAAAGAGATTATATTAAATATCCAGAGAAAAGAACTAAAGCATAAAATTATATATATAAAAAAAAGTTGTACAAAATGAAATGACTCGTTGTTCCTAAGCATTCCCGTGCTTTTCAAACCTGCTTCAACTGTAGTGATTTTGAAATCATGCCAGATAGTGATGTGATGATGCAAAGTGCTGGCATTAAAAAAAAAAAAAAAAAAAAAAAAAAAAAAAAAAGGGGAGGGGGGTAGAGAAAAAAAAATCAGTGCAATTCTTGCCCTCAGTATGCTCTCACCATTATGATCAAGGCTCTAGTTGGTGAACTTTCACTACATCTAGTCCGGGTCTTAGGCCTAGTATAACTGCTTCTGGTTATCTCAATAAACATTGTGCTTCCCTAAAGGTAACAGATTTACACTAGCAAGGGATTTTAAGTCACAAGAATCCAATCCCTTCATTACAGGGTGGAGGAAACTAAGAGCTTGAAAGGTTTAAGCAACCTGGCCAAAAAACAGAGTTTGAGCAAACAACGAAATACATAAAACCACAAAGAAAATTTTATATATTAAATTAGTTATCAGAAGCCGTTTTTTTTTTAAGTTTTCAGACCTCAAGTAAAGAATCCCTTTCCTGTGTGAAAGTTAAGTTCTTTGAAGGCAGGTCGTGCTGTGTTTGAGTTCCTAGCGCTAATTAATAATAATTCTAATAACTAGCATTTAAGTAAGACTCTTCGGTTTGCAAAGTTCTGGCTTTATCCCGAACAGCAAGCCGCTGGGTGGAATCTGGATGAGAAAAGAGAAGACAAAAACAGCCAGCGTTTACGCGGCAGCTCCTGGGTGTCAGGTACCTCCCCGCGCCAAGCCTGTGAGGTAAGTCTGTCATTATCCCCCTTTTACAGAAAGTTCAAGCGACTCGCCCTCCGTCGCACGGCTCCTAAGTGTCAGGAGGGATTCTGGGCTTTCAGCGCTTCATAAATGCTTTGTAATTCATTCATTCATCAGGGCTGGGGGGGAGCGGGCAGATGAGGCGGAGCTCGGGGGAGGGTAAAGGAAGGCACGGCGGCGCCACAAGGGGGCAGCACAACAGAGCTGCCCTCTCAAGGAACAATCTTCTCATCTCTTCCTGGCTTGTCGGTCGGCAGCGCACGGCCACCGCAGGCTCTTTCTTCTCTCCAGCTCCCCACAGCAAGCCCTAAGCCAGATGGCTGCTCCGCCCGCTCCCCGTGACCTATGTCCGCTCCCTCGAGCTTCCTGCGGGCTCCCCTCTGCCCGCTATCCCGTGCACGCTTTCGTGCCCTTCGCCCGCTGGGGGGCGCCCCGGGGACGGAGCGGAAACTGGCAGAGCCCGCCCCCTCTCTCTCTAACAGCATCACAGCCACTCCCTCCCCCTTCAGCCTTCCTTATTCTCCCAGCTCCGGAGAGCCGGCAGGAGCGCACGGGTACCCAGGATACCTGGGAGTCTCGGGGAGAATCAGCTGGGTCCCCGCCGGAGCAGCCATCCTTCCACTCAGCGGCTCGGCCACCTCCTCCAGTCAGCTGCTTCTCACTGGGCCAATGGGGAGCCAAGGACGGGAGGCAGGCAGAGCCAATCCTCGCCTTCCACTGGGAATCGGACTTTCAAGCATTGGTCGACCCTGTTCCGGGAGCGAGGCCCGGCGGTTTCGCCGCCTCAGCTTCGAGCAGCTCATTGGCTGCTGCTCTCTTTCCCCGCCTTTCCTACTTGGGGTAAAGGGCGGGGGTCGCTTAAATGATCTCTGACCAAAAACCCGTCATCTGGACCCTAGGTAGCGAGACTCCTGGGGCTTGGCTAGATCGTTTTATCCCAGATCTTGGCGTTCCTAATGGCTCAGCATTCAGGCCCGAGACCAGGTCTAGGGGGGGGCCCGAGTCGTCTGATCTACAAGCATTTAAGGAGCACCTACTATGTTCTAGTGCTAAAGGAAGAAGATACAAAAAAGAGGCAAAAGAGCATCTCTGCTCCCTAGGAGTTTGTAGCGGGAAGACAACATGCAAGCAGATAGATTCAAAGCAAGATACATGCAGGGTAAATGGGAAATGATTAACAGAGGGAAGGCACTGGAATGAAGAGACATTGTGAAAGGCTTCCTGCAGAAGAAGCGATTTTAGGTAAAGGTAGCCAGGGAAGTCAGTAACAGGCAGGGGAGAGGAAGTGATTCTTGGCACGGGGAGAAAATGCCTTAAATCGACATTTGGAATGCCTTATTCTCGGAACAGCCAACAGGCGAATGTCATTGGATCAGAATAAATTGAGAAGTAGGAGGTAATTAAACTGTAAAGATAGGACGGGGAGGTGGGTTCCCAAGGGTTTTAAAAGCCAAACAACATTTCGTATTGTTCCTGTAAGCAATAGGAAGCCGCTGGAGTTTTGCTTTGGTTTTGAGTTTGGGGTTTATTTTATTTTTTTTTTTTTGGGGGGGGGGTTACATGATTGCATCTGCGTTTTAGGAAAATCACTTCAAGTAAGTGAAAATGGAGAGTGACTCGGAAGGAGTAAAGACTTGAGGCACGCAGATTCATCTGCAAATTATTGCAATAATTCAGGTATGAGATGATGAGGGCCTGCACACCATGTTGGAAGTGTCAGAGGAGAGAACGGGTCATATATGAAAGACGTTACACAGGTGAAAGGGACTAGTTATGGAGACTAAAAGAGTAAAGCAACCAGGATGAATCCTAGGTTGTCTTAGGCACTGGGGATGGTGCTCTACTCTACAATTCGGAAAGGGAGAAGGGAGAGAAGGGCTTTGTGGAAAAGATAGAATTAGTTCTGTTGGGATATATTGAGCTTAAGATATCTAATAGACATTCAGTTTAATGTGTCTGAAAGGCAGGTGGAGATGTGAAGATGAAGGTCAACAACCTGAGGCAGGATAAGTAGATTTCTGAATCATCAGCAGACGATTAATTAAATCATCAGATGGTAATATCAGAATGATATGTAATTATCATATATTGTATATATGTAAATATCAGAATGATGGTAATTATCAGAAGATAATTAAATCATCAGATGGTAATTAAATGCACATAAGCTCCACATGAAATAGTATAAAGAAAAAAGGGAAGAGATCCAGGAAAAGAACCATGAGGGATAAATGTCTAGAAAACATGGCCTGGAGGATGCAACAAAGGAGACAGAGAAGGCATAGTCAGAGAGGTGGGAGAACCAGGAACCAGTGTCTCAAAAACCTAGACAGAAGAGAGTATCAAAGAGGAGAGGGTAATCATCGATGTCAAAACTATAGAAAAATCAAGAAAAAAAATTAGTATTGAGAAAAGACCATTGGATTTAGCAACTAAGAGATCATTAGTAAATTTGGAAAGAAAAATTTTGGTGAAATAATAATGTTGGAAGCCAAGATTATTAGGATAAATTAAGAAGAGAAGTGAGAAGAGGGAAAGTGAAGAAGAAAAAGAGAACATCAACAAAACATTTAGGAAGAAAAACAAAGTGATTATAAAAGGCAGTGAACAGAATAAGCACAGAATAGTTGCCTAAAGAGATAGCAACAACAAATAGAATAAAATGGATTTTTGGCACTGAGCTCAACATCTGTCTAAATATATTTATAACTTCTTGCAGTTGGAAAAAAAATCTAAATCATCAAGCATTTATTACTTACCATATACCAGGCACTGGAGAGGGGGTGAAAAACCTAGAAATACTGATATGTGACTGAACAAGTTATTTGACTTACAAAGAAAAAGTAAAAACCCTTGCTCTCAAAAATCTAACTTCTAATAGAGAATCCCTCTCTTGCCTATCTCTTTCTCCCTACTCCCGCACTAAAAACCAGTCTTAGGAAACAAATTTCAATAACAATGCATGAATTAGTTGAATTTTGCTTAGGTTTATTTATATTAAGAAAGAGACAGAAATACACACACACACACACACACAATATAAAATAGTAAAGGGATGTCATAAAGAAGAGTAAGAGAAAATACCAGATTTTTTGCTTCAAAGCTTTAAAGTTGAACATTTTCTCCAACTGGAATGTGTACTTAAAATATGAAGTAAAAGATATATTGTTTAAAGCTGCTGCACTGAAAACCATGCTAAAAATTAAAATAGCTTCAAGTCTCATCTCAAATCCATCAGATTAACAAGACAAGAGGAAATTACCAATTATGGAGAGATGGTGGGAGGACTGGAAGATGGAGAAATCTTGAGAAGTGGTCCTATTTTGCCACGAAATTCTGTCATTAACCAAGTATAATCAAAGATCCAACAATGCTGTTAGGTATACACCTGAAAACAGTTTTTTAAAAAAAGGCTCAAACAAAAATATTTATAATAGAGATTTTTTGTTGTAACTATGAACTAGAAGCAAATAGTCATCAGTTGATGAATAGCTGAGCAAATTTTAGATTAATGTAATTGAATACTATTGTCATAAAATTATGAATAAAACATATTCAGAAAAACAGAGCCTTATATAAGCTGATGCAGAATGAAGTGATAAGAACCAAAACAACTTTTACAGTTGTCACAACATTGTCATAGAATTGTTTTGAAAGACTTCAGAATAGTAATCCATTCAGTGACCAATAAAGACTACAGAAAACATGAATACTTCTTTTTTTTGGCAGCATTATGAAGGCCCAAAGTACAAAATGAGACCTGTTTTTTGATAGCTCCAATGTGTTTTTTTTTTTATTATTTTATTTCATTTTTTGTTTGATTATACTTGTTACAAGGGAGGGCTTCTACTTGGAGAGAAGGAAGAACTGGTAAATAAAGATATAAAAAAGAGGAAAAGCTTTGGTGGGACATTTTTAAAAATACACAAAAAGCAAGCATAAGAAAGTTCAGAAGGGGACCCAAATGAGCAGGGCAGTTTTGTTACCACTAAATTAAATTTAAAGTAGGAGTAAGAACTGGATCTGTGCTTTCATTGTTATAAGGAATACCCAATTAAGGAAATTCCCTCAAACTACTAGTCAGCAGTGTACAGCATCTTCAGCTTACAGAGGTGCTAAGACATTGAGATGTTAGATATTATGTGTCAGAAGTGAGACTTGAACCAGGTTCCCTACCTCTGAGGTCAATTCTGTTATGCCACAGGGTCTTTGATAAATTTAATATACATATTAAAACAAAAACGGTAACAGAAGTTTCATATATAGTCTTATTATACTTTATTCCTTAATGCACATGGTTTAATCTACTAAAATAGGCCTCTTGATGTTCCATGAACAAGATCCTCTCAGCTCAGGGCATTTTCTCTGGCCATCCTCATGCCAGGAACACTTTCCCTTCCTTTGTTCTGACTACTGACCTCCCAGGCTTCCTTTAAGTCCCAACTAAAATCGCATCTTCTACAGATAGTTTTCCCCAGTCCTTTTCAATTTTAGTGCCTTCTCTCTGTTAATTATTTCATCCTGGATATAGCTTACTTTGTATATATTTGCTTGTATGTTGTCTTCATTACACTAAACTTGGGGACTAGATTTTGCCTCTTTTTGTATCCCCAGGACTTAGCACTGTGCCTGGCACATAGTAGGCAATTAGCAAATGCTGATTGATTTGTCTACTGAAATATCCATGTTTTAGTTGATAGTAAAAATGCTAGTTCAATTAAAAAGGAAAATAATTTTAAACATGCCAAAGTCATATAATTTTAAATTTGGAAGAGACTTTAGTGGCCATCTAGTCAAATCCATGTCCCAAAAATGGTCATCTCTCAAGTCTTTTTTTCTCCAGACTAAGCATCTGCTGTTTCTTTACTCAATCTTGATTTGAGATGAACTCAAAGCCCTTCACCATTCCAGTTACCTTCTAACTTAACAATGTCCTTAAACTGTAATAGCCAACCCTAAACACAATATTCCAGTTGTGATCTGAGCAGGGCAGAGTTGCAAAGCTGGAAGTTATGTCTCTCAATACTGCCCAATTAGCTTTTTTAGCTGCCACATCATACTGCTATTGGACTTGCACTAAAATCTCCAAATCTTTTTTCAAACCACTAACTATGCCTTTCTCAATCTCTTCTGAAAAAAAATCTGCCTGGTATAAAATTTTCACCTCATAGATTCCAATTTCTGTCACTACTGGCTTGCTTATATAAGTAAATATATAAACCTAGCTGCTATCCTCTAATATTGGTCTCCACACTCATATAAAAATAAAACCAGAGGACCACCAAGATTTAGATACATAGGGTCATTGACTTTGTTCTACCTCACTGAGGATAAGGCTAAAAAGATCTAGCAACAAGATGGATTCTAGTCACAAGTTACAAAATGGGGAGGTAGGTGTTAAGGAGAGCCAACTTTGAATCTCAGCTATCTCCTTACCTTATATACCCTAAAGATAAGTCTTGGCATTTTCACAATTAACACTGCCACCATAATTTATTTTTTGTCTTCATAACAAGTTAGTTATATCCAATTGCCTAATTTTGTAACTGAGCAGTTAGGTGGTATAATAGAATGGAGAGTGCCAGGCCTGGAGTCAGGAAGACTCAGACACTTACTAGTTATATAATCCTGGGCAAGTCTATTTGCCTCAGCTTCCTAATCTCTAAAATGAGCTGGAGAATGAAATAGGAAGCTATCCCAATATCTTGGCAAGGAAAATCAAAAATGGAATCATGAAGAGTGACAAGAATTTTTCAACAATTTTAATAATACTAAAGAACTAAAAATAATTGTGGTTAAGCAAAAAATGTAAAGAGATAGACAAAGTATAGTTAAGGATAACCATACTTCCACCTAATCTGATTTCTAGTATGCAAAATAGTAGTTAATACTTATAAATTGTCAGATACTAAAAAACTATGATTATATGAGTTTATTGAACTTAAAATGCACACAAGGGTTATCTTCATCAAAACCAGCCTTAGAATCATGAAAAAAGCTTCAATTATTGAAGCAATCATCTCAATCTTCCACTTTAATATGAATATGCCAAGTTTCCTTTTTTTTTCTGTTTCAGTATTGAGGCAAGAAGTAGCATTTTGTGCTTTTAAAATTATCAAGTGATTATATATAAATGGTTTTAGTTAATAGAACATTTATGTAAACACTGGAAAAACCATTCTAAAGATATATTCTAATATTTCCACAAACTCAGTAGTATTTCAAGGCATTTTACATTGTAAAAATGTGAGAAATAGAAAAATGAAATAAATTTCTCCAGATTCAAAGTTTTACAACTGCACAAGATCCCCAGAACTTTCAAGAAGGAAACCTTGAGGTGATTTAATCTACCCCACTTGTTTTATAAATGAAGAAACTGAAACCCAGAGATATGTAGTAAATTGTCCAGTCATACAAATTAGGGACACAACTGGGACTTGGAACTAAGAATTTATGACTCCCAGTCGAACATTCTTTCACAATACTAGAGAACCCTCTATTAAACTTAAGGTTTTGGTTTTTTAATGCATTAAAGTAATTTATTGTAAGTAATAATAGAAAAATAGTAAAAAGTGAAGTATATTAGCTCAAAGGATCTATGATCTAGAGTTCATCTAGATCAATATATGATCACAGGATCAAAACATCAGAGGTCATCTAATTCAATTCTTTCATTTTACAAATGAGTACAATCCAGAAAGTAATTTATTTAACTTCATACAGGTAATAAATATCAAACAAAGATTTAAACTAGTTCCTATGACACTAATCCATCTCTTGTCCACTTCAACATAGCTGCCTCTTCAAACATTTTATTTTTCTAAAGCAGAGAATTTGAGGAACACCCTCCCCCTTTTTTTTTTTTAACAGATCAGGAAATTGAATTCTTCAATGTAAAACTTAGAAAAGCTTATCACTAAAGCTAATGTGGCTTGTGATTTGAGGTTCCTAGGAAGTCAGCATGAACACACATAGACCAGAATTATAACAAGTAGTTTTGGTGACTGGGGAAGGAGGAAATGGCAAAGTTTTTCTGGATTATGCATGGTCAGGGGAAGGAAATCTGTCCCAGGGCACCACAAGGTTCTATACTAAAGGACTAGGCCCTAGTGGAAGAAAGTAATTAACTTTCTGGATTTCTCAGAGATTTTCCTAGATTGTGGAAGCATACTGTCCAATGTACTTAGCCCCTTCTAAATTTCCTCCCTCAACATAAAGCTGCAGTGGTTAAAGTCCTTAAGTGGTTAAGTTCCCTAGTTAGAGCTTTAAAATGGGCACATATTAGCATATAATTGTACCAACACACTAGCATACACAGGTCTAAACCACATCATGTGTTCCTAGACTTTTGATTTTGACACTTAATAAAACTCCTAAATATTCTTATAAATATTCATGAGAGACACTGACAGTCTTGAAAGCTAGCCAAGTAGCAAAGGGGGGAAAAATCAATTAAACAGAAATTATACTGACAGCCTAATTTCCTCAGTTAATGTAATCAGATAATACCAATGAGTTCTTGTTAATCTGAAATTAGTGCAAATAATCTGCATTTTTATTCACAATCAGATTTTTTTCTACTTTAATAATAATCACAGACTTGCAAAAGAAGTCTCTCAATTCATATACATCTTTTTCTTAATATTTATTTTATACCTGAAACTTTAATGCATTGCATCAAATTTGGTCAAGAAGAAAAAATATGAAATAAAAGGAATTTCATCTCTTTCCCCCTGAAATACTTCTTCTATACTTTACCTGCATTTGCTTTTTTTAAAAGGCAAAGATATGTGCATGTAGCCGTTGTGCATATTCTATTTGCTTAAATTTTGCTCTAGAAAGTAAAACTAAAAAGTACTATATTCTTCACCTAAAGAACTAAGATCATTTTCACTGATAGAAGATAGGAATAAAGTTACTTTCTTTACTTATTTGAAAAGTGCACAACTAATGGTATAATCTGGCTGGAAGCCAGGAGGTCAGGTATTCTGCATCCTACCATTAATTAGGTTTACAATCTTAAGAAAGTTGCTAGAGCAGCTAAATGATACAATGGAAAGAGTATCATCCTTGAAGTCAGGAGGACCTTAACACTCACTAGCTGTGTAACCCTGGGCAAACATTTAACCCCAAGTGCATTAAAAAAAAAAAAAAAAAAAGTTATTTGATCTTTCTATACTTTAGTTTATCTGCGAAGGGAATCAATTAAAGTAAATCATTTTGAAAAATACTTTTTAGTTCTAAAACCCTATGATTCTAAATTATATATTCTCTAACATTACTCTTAATGATAACTTTTTTCATCTGTTACAAAGCTGTACATTACTAAAAACACTTATAATAGGTCTAGTTTTGACACCTTTGCTTTTTTTTGTTCTGCTTTTAATACAACAATCTACAACAAATCACATTGAATTCTGAAGAAAAAAATGGAAAAGCAATGCAAACAACTATATTAACTGCTCACCCTGAATCAACTTGGAAGGGCTGGAGTGTTATTTTACTGAGTAATACTGTTAAAATTGCCCTAGTTCACACTGGTAAAACAGAAAGTAATTCCAGAACCTCTTAGTGAAAGGGAAAAAAAAAAACTATAAACAACACACATACAATGTAAGTATAATTTATTTAGTTTAAGTACTACAACTTTAATAATTTCTCTCCAATCACACTACTCCTGTTTTTTATAACCTTAACTTTACTATAATTCAGAACTTACGTTAAATAGTACTATCTAAAATACAAAAATTATTCCCACAATATCTGCAACATGGGAGAAAAAAAAGTCTTAAGTTTTTTAGTCAAGTACTTACATACTATGTCTTACAAGAAACTATTAACCTACTATATAGCTTGAAACACATAAAACAGCATGCTTTTAAAAGTAACTCAAGTTTTCTTGTTTTTCTTTCTTGTTTTCACTTTCAATCAGCAGTTGCCAAGTAACAATTGCACTGTTGGCATTAGAAATTAAACTACTTCTTAGTCTATATGAATAAAAGAAAAAATTCTGTTTATGGAAAAATAGTCCAAATAATATGCAAAATTTAAACTCTTAAGACAATCCAGAATTGGATCAAATTAAACTATAGAAAAAGGAGAAAGAAACTAAATTATTCCATTCCATTATGCTTAAGAAAATATTACCTTGCTGGCATTTGGAACATCCTAAAGTTTAGAAAATTGTAACTAAAAGAAATCTGAATTAGCACATCTAAAGAGAGGTACTTCTTTGGTTGTTCATCACAATGAAATTAATTGTTTTCATACCAAACATTTTGAAAAGACAAGATGAAAAAAGTATTGGCAATAACTGCCCATTCTGTGCTTAGTTACTGTATAAAAGAGCACAAATCTTCTTGTAAAGTCCTTAGTCAGGAACAAAAAATGGCAATGTGCTAATAATATCACCAGACTCAGTTACAATGTCATCATAAACCCATTTTCTATTACAGCGGCACTCTGGTCCACATTTGTTTGAGTTACACTTGGGACATGGATAGAAGCAACCTAGACAGTTCTTCTCCAGACAGTCACATAAGTCTACATCGTTACAAATCAGCCGGCCATTCCTGTCATATTTCTTCATCACTCTGTAATTAAAAAAAAAATTATGACTATAGTTCACTTTGTTTGCAATATTTAAAGTGAGTTATCTTTAGGTAAGCTTCTTTTTCAAAATTCCCTTCACCCTATGGTAGTAGCCTTGTAGTTAAGCACAAAAATATTTCTGGATACAACAGTGATAACAAAGAAAATTCAAATCAACTTGAACTATCAATGGGAAAGAGAACCAACTATTCAAAGAGTCACATACAGTAATACCTCATTTATCCGGCATTGTTGACAAATTAAGTAAGTGTTCCATTTAAGGGAACTGTTCAAAAAAGCTTAAATTATTACCTTCAAATTCCAATTTTTAGAAACTTTGGATGGAAATCTTTCTAAAATGCACCATACACTTATCTATTTTGTAAAATCATAGATATTAAATTTAATTAAGCCCTTTCTTGATAGTTCAAGAATATAAAATTATCATAAAAGGTGTAATATTACAGGTTTTTTCCTATAACTTCTTCGGCTATTGGGTTTCTGATGTCAAGGTCATCTGACTCTTGCAGCCCTCATCTTTTAAAATTGCTTTTAATATGTTATGGTCTGAGAAATCAGAAAGCCAAAGCGTTAAGAATTGTGTATAAGCATTGCATTTTCCTACAGAGTACAGAGTAGAAGAGCTTTAGTGCACTAGATTTGTAATAATTAATGAAGTTTCTATTAGCATATAAAGTTTCATAAAAGTAATCCCTTATTTGAAAAAACTTCATTAATATTGTTTAGATGATGTGCCTTATGTTAGCATACCAAAAGTGCCTCTGTAAAATTTGTATTTGCTCATTCTATGTTCGTCAAATATAGAAATGGACATTAGCAAAACTGTCTAGTTCTTCCTTTAAGTCCTCTCCTGCAGGTAGCAAGGCCTCTACCCTCCCTCAATTTACAAATGCCTAATGCTTTCTTCATCTCTTTCCCCTTAAAAGAGAGAAAGACCTGACAGCATTATTTATCTTATTGACTGACTCTTAATTTTATTATGAATACATTTGTCAATACTAATCATTATCAACTTAACCAGAACATTTCTTTAATCGTGAAACAAAATGCTCTGTCCCTGGTTTCAATAAGTATATGAGGCTATTGTATGCAAATGTATAAGAAATGGGCAAAAAAGGAGATTCCCCAAAATCTTACTATTCGATTGGAGGGAAGGGAGGTAGAAGAGAAATCTCAGAACTCACAACTCCACTTCCTGTAGACTTTTTTTTAGGAGCTAGAAGGGATCTTGAAGGTGTCCAACACCTTCATTTTATAGAAGAGAATACTATGCTCAGAGAAAGTAAATGATATGGCCAATGTCAGGCAGTAAATAGCAAAGCCAGAAGATTTAAACATATGTGAATATAACCCCATATGCACTGTTCTATTTGATCTAAGCCAAAAAGACAAGAAGCAATCTATATTGCCCCAGAAGAAGGCTATTCCTGAGAGTACCTAGAGGCAGAAATGCTTTTTTCTCTTCACCATCAGCTTCTTCCACACTATAAAAGACTTTCTTGCCTTACAGAACATACACCAGGAAACTATTTTTCCTCTAGATGCTAGCTCTTCTCTATGTCATCATCTCTGCTCATGAAGTTTCTAATAACAGAGTATGTAATTGTAACACAGATCCTTTAATAGAGGTATTACTGTATTACAAAGGCTCAAAAACCATTTTTTTTTACTTACTTCCTGCTTCTTGGCTGTATTCCAGATGGTTGAGGATTCCGTAAGCCTGACCTCCGGATAAATGGGGTACTACTGTAATTTTAAAAAGCTTTTTTTATAAATCACAAACCAAAAAAAAAAATCCAAATAAAAAAACCCATAATACAAGTCTTATGTAAAGGAAACTCATTCCACAATCTTAGTCTTAGGTGGTAAAGTATTATCTTACTTGTTCACAGAAAAATACTCATTCATCTTTGACATGTGGGCCTTCTTTTTCTGCTCTCTGGTTTCAGGATTGAAGTCTGCAACCTGAGGTCCTGGGTTTTGAAATGCTAAGGATTTTAATTGTCTCTCTATTTGTTGCTATAAAACAAATAAAACTTGTTAGTATCTACAATTTTATAGTTTCATATTGTTTCATTTTTGCTCAAACTGATTTTTCATATTTCTTATCATAATGGCCAATGGAAGTAATGGGATATAGATGTTTTACATACCAAATTCTAAGAGTGTTTGAATTTTTCAAGAAGTTAATTGTCATTTTCTTTAAATACATAAAACTCTAAGGCTTCTGAACTGTACATGTACATTTTTTTTAATTTTTAAAAGATCTTAATATAGCTAAATACCCCCAAGACAGAAGAAAAACATCTTTAAATACAAGTCAAATGTAGATAAGAACTGCTAACCTCCACAGTACTATTTACATGTATCTCTTTTACCCTTAATTTAAGGCCTCACAACTCTCACCTGGATTATTGTAATAGCCTGGTAATTGGTCTTCCTGCATCCAATCTCTGCCTTTCTCCAATCCATTCTCCACACAGATAACAAATTAATATTCCTAAAGCACAGGTGTGACTATGTCACCTCCCTCAAAAAACTTCAATGGTTCCTATTGCCTCCAAAATCAATACAAACTCTTTTCCATATTTAAAGCTCTTCACAATATCACTACATTATTTTATTTTATACATCTATTTATACATTCTTTTTCATCATTCATTCATTCAACTTCTAACCAAACTGTCCTACTTTATCATAGGATATTAGATTTAAAGCTAATGTCCAACACCCTCATGTTACAGATGAGAAATTGAGGCACAGAGAGGTGAAGTGACCCACACTAAGTAAGTTCTTGAAACAAGATTTGAAACCACGTCTTCCTGACGAGAAGTTCAATACGACACCGTGCTGCCTGTACCTGATCTTTCATTTTCTATCTACATGTTTTGTTTGTTTGAATAAACTATCTGTTCCCTGAGCCTCTTCACTTTTGCCTCTTAGAATCAATACCCTGGCTTCCTTCAGAGCTAACTTCAAGTACACGTAATACAAAAATCTTTCTTGACCCTCTCTTTCATTGGCTAGTGGCTTCCCACAAATAATTTTGCATATAGTTTGCATTTAATTTTCTATGTTCATGTTGCTTCCCCCTCACTGTAAGTTCCTGGAGGACAAGGACTAGTTTGTTTTGTCTCTGTGTCCCCAGTATCTAAAATAGGGCCTGGTCCATGTAGGCACTTCATGTTTGTTGAAAGAATGAAATATGAATCCAGGGCTCAACATCAATGTCAATATCAGATATTTTTAACACGTAGTAGAACAGTATAGGTTTATAAATATAAACCAGGTGTTTTTACTGATGTCCCTGTGGGACAGGGAAAAGGTTCAAAATATAATTGAATTCTTGGAATTTCAGTGATAGACATATGGTTCTGTCTCCAACATGGGAGAGAGGGTTCAGACCATCCTGAGTTGGAGCCAAGGGCAGACTTTCCCACTTAAACTATTTACTCTCCTTACAAGCAGGAAAAACTCCATGTATGGCAGAAAGTACACCCTAGCCTTTGAATCTGCAATAGTATCATTTTCTCACAAGGCAGAAAGAGAAGGTTCTCTATGACAACTCCCAGAATTCACAGCCAGATTTTAAAATTCTCACCAGCCTCCTGGTAAAAACAGTTCAAATACATAGTTGAATAATTATCAAGTGTCTAAGCACTTATTAAACATTATATAAACTGTAAGTTGGTGTAAAATATCTCAGTGAGCAGATGTTTACAGAAGAGAACCCAAAATCTATTACCCCAATCTCAATCTTAAAATTGTTCTAGCTATTTCCAACCAACACCACCCTTATTTAAAAAAAAAAATTCTAAGGGTATTTATTTGAACAAGGTAGATCCATAGAATACAACTGAACTAAAGGACAGAGTTAAAAAGAAGGATTTACTCCACACAAGATTCAAAGATTTGGTCATTTGACCAAATTTTAAATCATTGCGCAGGTAAGATTGGATTTTTAGCTTTTAAATCACATATTAACAAGAAAAAATTCAAGTGTTTGTATGGCCATTTTGAATATGGAAACAATGCTATTTTGAGAAATATTAAGAAAGAATATCAAATTAAGTAAAATAAAATTTAGTTTGATGTTTCTGCAACAGAAGGGAAACTACCAGGGATATTCATTAGATATAATAAAATGGGAATAAAATCATACAAGCCATCAAAACATAATCTAATTGTTATGCTCATAAATCAAACTAAAACTAATTAAGATTATTTTTCTTTGGCTTTGAAAAAAATTTATCTCTATTTGAAGTCTAAATCCTGTCTACTTGGAAATATGGCCACTTAAGTCACAAACATTATTTTTGTGAATTATATTAGTAAAAACATATGAGTTCATTAATTTAAAAAACATGAATATACCAATATTTTAGAAAGTATGATTTTATTGCACTGGACTAGAAATTAAAAGATATTTTTTTCGTTCCAATCAAAAGAATTGTAACTGAAAGCAATCTTAGAATTCATCTAGTCCATCTCCATTAAAAGATATTATCTAAAGTGTTTTGTTTCTGATGCCTCAGTGTACTTAAATATAACATTCCTCCTTAAAAGGAACTGAAACTATCATAGAGACTTAATTAGTACCGAGGACTGAAGCCTGAACCACTGATTCAGGTTTCTGATTTCGTGAATACAAAAGTCAGCACAGAAGTCAGTGAATTCTTTCTAAGGCTTCTGATCATGCCATCATAGCAAATAACAAGGCAAGAAAACTGCCTAACTGAATCAATGCAGCATCCTTGATGAACATTCTTCCCATGTTCCTGCTGAGTAAACTTCCTTTGTGTTAAGGAAATTTTTAAGGAAGAAAAAAGTGGCCTACCTGCATCTCTTTTCATTGCAATACCAAACTTGTACCACTAGACAGTCCTGAGTCAAGTCTGGACCAGAATATCTAGTTTTTCTCTAATCCAAAGTAAAGTTGAATCAGTGAAGGACGTTTCTAGATTATGTACTATTTGGGGTCACTATTCAAGAAATTCCTAATTTACTAAAAAATTAACATTCCAAAAGATTGTTTTCAAGTCAACTTTTTAGAACTGAAACCCCATTTTCCCATAGAAATAATGTCACAAAGTAGGGTTAGATTCTCAAATCAACTCACAAAAAGCTCATGAAGCCCATATTGTACCTAAACTTTGAAACCCCATAACGCTTTGTAATACATAACAATGTTTCTTTGAGAAATACACTCAGAATTTCAGTTTGGGACATCCAGAACCCCTCTCTTCCCACAAGGCAGCAATGGTAAAGCTACCACCACCTCCTGGGAAGTGAGAATAGAGATCTGCCAAGCTCCAAGATACTGGAGTACTTCTGTAATCTGAGGCAGGGACTCCTAGGGGTAGAGAAGAAAAAAACTTAGATTAGAAGTAATAATAGGATCTGCTGCAGTCATGTGGACAGGGAAAGATGCAAAGAAGGCAACCTCTAGCATCCTGCAGCTGCCAGAACAATGTCAGACTGACAATTCATTAGCACAATGCCTGGCACATAGTAGATGTTTAAAATCTTAGTAATATATTAAAGTCGAGAGAAATCTATAATTAGGGTTACATGAAATACATGAAATGAAATTATTTCATACCAGTTGCTTCTGTCCAATTTGACATTCTCTCTCAGGAAAACTTGAGTCTGCATGTTCTTGAGTGGAATTGTTTTTTTCTTTATCAAGTTCAGATGGTTCACTCATTTCTGAACACTAAAAAAAATTCACAAATGTGACATTAAAATATTATTTAATTTATAATATTATTTTAGAGAAATAATTTATATATTACCAATATTCGTGTGATATTTTTCTTTCTTAATCATTAAAAGTTTCAAAAAGGGTAGGTGGTACTCACTCCTTAAGCTTTTTACAATCTGGCTTCCACCCATACCACTCTGACCCTCCTCTCTAAAATATTTCTTGTGACTCTCTACCAGAAAGAGAAGTGTCTTCAGTCTCTTTTACTCACTCTACTTCATCTCATCTGCTAAATATGCTCTTACATTTGTCTTTGAAACTCAGTCTCATGGATTTAACTTTAAGGGAGTGAACTTTAAATTGTACATTTAGAGTCCTAATTTCTCACCTGAGCTCCAGTTAAAACTGCTAATTTCCAGCCAGAAATTTCCATTTTTGTATTTAGCTATCATTTCAAATTTAACATGTTTAACATAAAGCTATCATCTTTCCTCCCAAAACAATTTTGCCTCCAGACATTTTTGTCAATACTACCATCTTCTTCCCAATTACCTTGGATCAAAACTTCTGAATGAACTGACACTTCAAAGAGTTCCTTTCTTAAGCTATCTTTTTTAAGCCTGTCTTCTCTCTTCTTAATGCAACTTAACTGACCCATAGCATTGTAAAGAGACTAACAAGCCTACAAATGCCACCCCTATGTTTAATAATTTATATAGTGACAAAGTCATACAAAACCTATAGTACGATGAAGAAAAAAAAGAATATTTCTCAGTATTCTGGTTACATTTCTCAACAATTTGCACTATTTAATTGTTAATACCAAAGAACTCTAGGGAAAGAGGGAATCTTTGAACACACACATGCTAACAATACAACCAAAAAAGAAAAGTTACTATGATAAATTCTACTCCCAAAGTTAGTTTTTACATTTATATCTAGTATTGAATGAATTACATTGCTTGAATCAATTAGATTACATCAATTATATCTGCATAGTAACCCCAAAGAAATGCTTTGAAAGTGAATTTTTAAAGCTAGAATTTGTAAATTAATGGTCCTTAAGATGGTCAAAATGTTTTCACTAAAACAAAGAAAAAGTTTGTAATATTCATCTGCCTCTCATCCTCTAATACCATCATTAATTCCCAGATATGCTAACTGAAAAGTGGATGCCATTTTTGAAAACTGTGGCAAATCCCATCAATGTAATTTTGTAAAGGGAACATAAGACATCTTCTATGTACAAATGATCACTATATCATTTAAGTCAAAGCTCTAGCAGATGGTTCCCTCAGAGACCAAATTCACAGGTGTATCCACCCACAAAATTGCTAAACCAACTCTCTTGAACATATATTTGTTGACATTATGAAAATGCTCATCTCTTCCTATATAATCAATGTTAACTGGAATAAAACATTCCAGAAAGCTATTTACACAGCACAAAAAAGATCATCAAATCAGTAATTCTAATCAATCCAATCCCTATGATGATAATCAATAACTTTAGTTAAATCTTGTACATGGATCTCTCTACCCAAGTTTAAGTGCTCACAAAAATATCTCCTAAAGATGTTTAAGGTTAAAAAAAAAAAAAAAACAACCTTCAGTAACCAATAGTTTTCTGTGACAGGAAGCCACAAGATATGGAGAAAAGAGAGTTCCATTAGATGCTTATCTAGAACCAAAAGTAAATCATATCACTCTTGTCAGTTGCTCTACTAAACAGGCTTGGGAAATCAATTTACCTCAAATACATAAATAATGACAAATCTTTTCCTAAGTTGCTGCAGGTTTAGTAGAGTTCTTTCATGCTTATTTTCTTTTACTCTATATTTATCCTGAAGACTCTTACAGAGACCCCTAATTTTCTCATACTTGCAACTACAATTCATATCTGTTTAAAAAAAATCAACATTCTGTGATTTATTATTACCCCAACAATATAATTTTAGCAGTCAAAATTAAAATGAGTCAATAGTAAAGAAAAATGGAAAATCAAAAACAGCACAAGCCATAATATTAGCTTCTATATTTTAGCTTCCTGTTTTCCCCTAGTTTTCTTCTGCTCTTAAGAGACTAGAGTTGTAAAGAATTATATACATACCTTTAAGTCTGATTCAAAATAATCTGTATGTAGAAGAGAAAAAGGCTGCAATATGTACTATGGAAAGAGAAAGAGAGAGAGATTGTATTCTCTTGTTTCCTTTGTTTTGCCAGGAAGCCACAATTTCTCCAGGGAAAAACTGTAAGTTCCCAAAGGTGCTCCTACAATTTAATACTACTATAATAATGGTTTAGAAGAGGAAAGAAAAAAGCATATTTAAACTTTTATTTTGTCTTATTTTTTGCTATGAATCAGATTTTCAAAATCACAGTAAAGTAGGTTAGTTCAACCACCTCTCCCACAAGACCTAATAACAAACATTTGCATAAACAAAATTTGCCCCATTTTGCCAGCTAAAATGATTACTGCACCTCCAAACAGTCTGCTAAATGTTTCCACAGGCAATCATAATCTACCAAAAAAGTATCTTTTAGTCATTTTTCCCCAAGAAATTCAAGCAGGATCAGAAAGAAAATAAATTTCTTTAGAAAATACACTAACCTCATAGTCCTAAGAAAATTTAAGTAACAAAGTTATAACTATCTCTTTCCTAACATAACATTGTATATTAAAATTAGAATGAAAAACTCTGATGATTCAATTTAACATACATTTAAGAATCTACTATGTGCAAGGCAGTCTGTTAGACCCTGGTAAATAGGCACTGTCCTCAAGGAGCTTACATTCAATTTATCTTTGGTAATTATGTCTTTTTTTAATCATTATTTGTGTGTATATTTACACATATAAATATATATGTATATTTACACATATAAATATATATGTATATTTACATGTATAAATATATGTGTGTATATATATATATATATATCATCAATCCTAATTATACTAAATTATATACTCAATGGGAGGTGTCATACTTTTTGCTTAAATTAGCCACCACATAATTAAGGTTCATGGCAAGCACCTTAACACTTATTCCTACATCATATAATCATTACCTTGACTGAGCAAATAAACTTGAAATATCTGGGTAACTTTTTACCATAAAACTTAGTCACTCTATGCACAAGTGTAATAACTAGGTTATCGGACTTTGGACTTCCTGATGCCCACTATAAAATAAGTTGTCTTTACCAAGGCCTTCCCTTTTCAAACCATTCATAAAGAATGGATAAAGAAGCTCCCTTGGCTTCACATTCGCCCCCAGCTCTTTTCCCAGACAGGGGGAATTCACTCTTCCAAAAGAGACCAGGGGACCCTCTCTTTTGCCACCATTCAGGATTGCGGGGGGGAGAGGGGGGAGGGAGGGCCCAGTGCCTTCTTCCCCGCCCAGGAGCCACAGCTTCCATATTGGTTCCTACCCTTCCTCCCCTCCCCCACCCAACTCCCCTTGCCCAGAGCTCGAAGAAAAACTCAGGAGACCGAAAATAATAATAACCCTAACGAAATCTCACTGAAAATATAAAAGAAAAGGGAGAGGAAAGTTAAGATCTTTTTTCAAAAGGAAAGGCAAAGGTGGGGGAGAGAAGGAAAAACATTTATACCACAACACTAACCAGAGTCCCACAGCCCTAACGAGCCACACCAACTACACCCTCCAGATCAGAGAGCTGGAAGGGGCTTCAGAGGGCGAGGCTTCAAGGGCAAGACGCATGCCCCCTCTGCGCTCTCCCATTGGCTGCATCCGGGATCGGAGATGCTCCTTGTGGTTCCACAGCATCCAACCCCATCCTTACTGAAAAGTCAGATGGAGCGGTTACTTTTGCCTTCTATTTTTTTTTTCAGTTTACAAAACTCTCAAAAAATATCCCTCCGCCAAAAGAGAACTCAAAAGTTAAAGGAAGGGGTTTTGTTGTGTATTTTGTTTCCTGAAATTCCTCTGCCTAGGTGGCAGAGTGAAGAGAGTTGCAGTCAGGTATATGGTAGTTCAAATTTGAACTCAGTTACTAGTTATGTGACCATAGGTCAGTCATTTAACTTCTCTCAGCCTCGATTTCCTAATCTGTGCAATGGGTAAACACCCACCTCATAGGGCTGTTGTGAAGATCAAATGAAGCAACATATCTTTGCAAATTTTAAAGTCTCATGCAGTGCTTTTATACTTTGAAATTTGGGGGACAACTATACTAAGATTTGGAGGACAACCTGTATATATGCTAATTTTTATTATTCAGTTATCACCTATTTCAAAACAAAGGGGGAATGGGGAAGACACCAAGGAGAAGCCAAAGAAGAAATCCATTTTGGATCTATCTGTGCTGTGACATGCTGGGAAACAATGTCTGTGAACTGGGTTCCGATCTTGGGGCTGCCACTTACTACCTGAGAGACCCTAAATCACTCAAGCTTTCCAAGAGCAAGTTTCCTCATCAGAAAACTTATGGTGTTAAACTAGCCAAACTTCAAGGTTCTCTTCCAGTTCTGGAATAATGCTACTTTGATGTTTCCCCAGGAGGACACTTTGATTTGGTTATTAATATCAAATGTTTTCTTATTAAATATCATTTCAAACGATTCTCTATACCAAAATCTTTTTGTATCAGAGACTATTTTTTGATTAGAAGGACTCTGTCAAGGACCTGAAAATATCTATGCCAAATTTATATCAAAAGTATCACTGCACTAACATTAGATGTTATAATGGAATTTGACAAATACTGACTGAAATAAATGAAAATAATTTTGATTGTGTTGGAACAGCAGTAATCTTAATTTAAAAAATAAGCCAGCTTTTCTTTTTATTTAACTGAACTTCAATATATCTCAGACATCTGAGAATGAGGAAAGAGGGAAGGGAGAAAGAAAGAAGAGAGGATGGGGGAGGAAGGAAGAAAGGAAGAGAGGGAGGAAGAGAGAAAAGGAAAGAGAGAGAGAGAGGAAGGAGGAGAGGGAAGAAGGAAGGAAGGAAGAAGGAAGCGAGAAAAGAAAAGAGGGAACACAAATCCCATCTAAAGAAGCATGGGAAGAAGAAAGGTACAGTAAAGGTGAGAAAGCTCTTCCCAAAGGAGAAGGCACTGGCAAAAGCCACATTCTTTTCCCTTGGGAACTGCTAGCTTATGAAGATGGGATGGTCTGCTTATTTTCAGGGTCACAGCTGCACAAGCAGTTTCTCAGCCTAACCCAGACTGACTGGCACCTCTCTTGACTCCCAAGGACACACAGGAAGTTCAGTTTGGGATGCTAACAACAAATTATGTTGGGGGATAGGGTGCCCTTGACATATTCAGGGCTTCTAGCATGTTCTAAGTCTAATGTTTCTGGAAAATATGGCAATTCAAAAATAAATAAAACCAGGTTCAGGGAACCCCTTAACAATTCTTAGCAATATCTAAGGCAACAAACAAGCCACATAACTCCTGGAAATGATAACCAGTTTTAAGAGCACCAAGTCTAACACCTCTAGAAATTTCACATACAAAATAGGTTCTGCGGATACAGTTCATCCTACATGTAACTTCCAACTCTGTTCTTTTCATTTTATATTTGAGGAGGAAAAGGAAATGGCAGACCACATCAAAACTTTTGTCAAAAAAACCCCAACAAAATCATAGTAGATATGACTGAAAGTGACTGAACCAAAATCCCTTATAAATCACTTTAATTAAAAGAAAACCCATTATTCCTACACTATGAACTGACCTTGAATAATTAGAAGAAATTTATTGTCTATTTACCATTAGTTATTCTTGCAGATGCAGTAAATCAATCAGAAAGATGAAAGGAGGGGTTGTTGCCAGCTTAGCATTACTGATTTCCAACTAATTATAATTTTTCCCTATCTATAATACTCTTTCTAGTTTTTAGATGTTGTTCCTTTAGTCTACTAAAATGATCTGCTAACTCTTGTTCAAGGGTTTTAGCCTGCTAATTCACACTTTCCTAAAAAACTTATCATGCTTGAAGCTTTGTGTCTCAGTTTATGTTGATTTCAATCACAACACTTACAAAATCATAGATCTGGTAAAAAAAAAAAATTGCTCCTTAAAGAATTCATCAACTTATGTCTTCTCAGCAATACAATAAAGTGGGAAATTTTCAGGGACTTTATAAATAACAGGCCCAGGTTTTTACTTTGCTTTTTCCACTAACCAGCTACATGATCAGGGACAAGTCACTTTATTGAACTTCAATTTCCTTATGTGAAAATGATCTCTTCTAGTTCTAAAATTCCATTGATTCCTAGATCTAGATCTCTAGCTGTGACTACTTATTTGCTTTCCAATATCTTCACTGGGATGTTCACTGTTGCCTCAAAATTCAAAAAGTCCCCTGGAGAGAAATTTGGAATTATGTCCAAAGGGCTATCAAACTGTGCAAACCCTTTGATCCAGCAGTGTTAGTACTGGGCTTACATCCCAAAGAGATCTTAAAGGAGGGAAAGGTACCCACATGTGCAAAAATGTTAGTGGCAGCACTTTTTGTAGTGTCAAGAAACTGGAAATTGAATGGATGCCCATCAGTTGGAGAATGGCTGAATAAGTTATGGTATATGAATGTTATGAAATATTATTGTTCTGTAAGAAATGATCAGCAGGATGATTTCAGAGAGGCCTGGAGAGACTTACATGAACTGATACTAAGTAAAGTGAAAGAACATTGCAAACAGCAACAGCAAGATATATGAAGATCAATTCTGATGGACGTGGCTTTTTTTTTTTTTAACAATGAAATTATTGAGACCAGTTCCAATGATCTTGTGATGAAGAAAGCCATCTATACCCAGAGAGGGGACTGTGAGAACTGAATGTGGATCATATAGCATTTTCACTCTTTTTTATTATTTGCTTGCATTCTTTCTCATTTTTTTCCTTTTTGACCTGATTTTTCTTGTGCAGCACAATAATTGTCTAAATATGTATACATATGTTGGATTTAACATGTTTAATATATATTGGATTACTTGTCATCAAGGAGAGTGGGAAGAAGAGGGGGAATAATTTGGAACACAAGGTTTTGCAAGGGTAAATGTTGAAAAATTATCCATGCATATATTTTGAAAATAAAAAATTCAAAGTGACACAAACCAAATTCATCTTCAACAAACTATTCAGTTTTTGAGAAACCAGAAGAATCATATTACTAGAAACTTTGAAGTTAGCTCAATATTTCCTTCATCTCCTATTCTCAGTTCTTTCTCCCAGTTCTTATTGCTTGCTTTAAAATGTCACTTAGATTCATCCTTCTCTCTAAAATTTTTAGGTCACTATCATATTCAAAATCTTTCTCATCACAAGCCTAGATTACTACAACATCATCAGGCACTAAAGTAACTTCCTATATTGTTTTGCTCTCTCAATCCATGTTGCAAACCACAACCATAAGTCAAGACATACCCCAGGATGTCATTTGTCCTTCCCTCCATTTTTGAAAAAGACAAATGACATTCAGGGGTATGTCTTGACTTGTGAATGAATTTATATTTAAGTGAGGAACTGTTGCACAAAGTCAGCAGCCTCAATCTCTCTTCCTGATTATAAAGTTACCTGTCAAGGCAAAAGTCAAAATGCCTGATTATGACCTAGGGCTCTGAGTGCTCTACAATGCTTGCTTGCAACAAATGCTTCTCATTCCCCCTTTTCACATGCTTAGGGTAGACATTCCACTAACTGACTGCTAGATTTAAGACCTGTTATTTCCCTCAACCTTGTTTACCTTGCCTATCATGATAATTTTACCAGGGTGCTATAGCTTTTTAAAGCCACAGGTAAGAGTTGGGCAAAGGTGAATGAGAAGCCTTGAAAAGAGCTCATCAACTCCTCATACCAGAAATATTAGTCCTCCCTGACCATCCTAATTTTCCTTAAAAACACACTTAAATAGGAATAGGGAAAGCTGGAGGAGGTTAAGCTGGCATGCTGCCATAACAAGTTTGGAACTTTTAAATACTTGTTCTGTTCTTTTACTTTTCCTTTATAAATTTTTTTTGCCTGTTTCCTTCTGGAACATTCTCCTCTACTTCATTTCACCTATTATATTATATCACCTAATACAGATGAAGGTGACTTAACTACTAGATCCCCATGTTATTCTATTTCTTTTTTTAATTAAAACTTTTTATTTTCAAAATATATACATGGAGAATTTTCTATATTCACTCTTATAAAATATTTTCCCTTCCTTCCTCCCATCCCCTCTCTAGACAGCAAGTAATCTAATATATGTTAAACATGTGCCATTCTTCTATACATATTTCTACAAATATCATGCTGCACAAAAAAAATCAGATCAAAAATAAAAAAAAAAAGTATTCTCTCTCTTTCTTAAGAAATTCAGCACCTGATGTGCAGTCTTCTCCATTCTAACTCCTTCCTTTACACTCAAAGATTTCACCCTATATGTTATGTTTCCTCAAACATCATGACTTCTCAGTTCTTCGACTTGATTCATATGAAAATTATGCCCAGAGATAGTTATGTTCTTTAATAGTTATAATAATTATATCTAATATTTATGTAATATGTACTATGTGCCAAACTCTACTAGGCTAAATGCTTTATAATGTATGCTTTTAAATGTCTTTTTTATATGCTTTTAAATGTCTTATTTGGTCCTTCCAACAACCATAAAGGTAAGTATTATTATTATCCCTATTTAACAGTTGAGGACACTAAAACATATAGAAATTCAATGCCCAGGGTCACACAGCTAATAAGTATCTAAGGGAAATTTGAACTTGTCTTTTTGGTTCCAGGGTGCTTTTTTCCATTGTGCCACCTAATTTTGCCTTTAGTCAGAAGCATTAGACTTCCACGATCAAAAACTCTGAAATTCCCTTATTAAAACTTCCTAATATTCCATATTTCCCTATATGTACATCATTTATCCCAAACCTATTCTTCATACTCCACATGATTTCCAACCCTTCTACCAACAGTATTTTTCCAAGCTATTACCTCTTCTCTGATTCCATTTTCTTCATTTCTCCATCTTAACCCTTTAGCTAACCAGTTATATTCTAAACAGTCCTTTACTCTAGAATCTCTGACTTCTCTGTCCTACTTTGATTCATGCATCCCTTCTCAAAACCATTCCCCTACTACTCCCATCATTTCACTCTTCTGCTTCTACTCACCAGCTACTGAGTTTACATGGAGAAACACCTATGTTGACTGGGTCCATTTCAAATATATGCTATATAATTACAACCAGGCCCTTGCTGTAACAATTCCTTAATTAATTCTCCATTCATCTAAACCTCTTTTTTTCCTGAAAACAAACTCATCACTCTCTCCCCACCTCCCAAAGACTCATGCTTTAATGAGAAAACAGAGGTCATTTCCTGTGAGCTTCCGCTTCCCTTATTTTCATCTTTGGACCCTTTCTGTATCATCCCCATTCTCTCTTCCTTTATTCAAGTCTCAGATGAAGATGTGACCCTTCTTTTTACCAAATCCAATCCATCTACATGTACTTTTGATCCTATTTTTTCTGGTCTGCTCCAGCACATTACTTCTACCATATTTAATCTTTCCCTACCTACTTATTACTTTCCTGCTTCCTACCAATTAAAAATTTCCCATACCATTAAAAAGTAAAAAATAACTTCTAGACCCTACCAGGCCCACAAGCTCTCATCCTATTTCTTCTTGTTTCATTCAAACTTTTTGAAAAGACTGTTTCATTGTTTCCTTCATTTCTCTTCTCATTCTCTTCTGAAATCTCTGCAACCTAGCCTGTAACCTCACTAACCGATAATTTTCCACTCCAAAATCATTTTCCTTGCTAAATCAGATGTACTTTTCTCAATTTTTATCTTTCACGACCTTTCTATATAGCATTTAAATATTGATTGCCCTCTCCTAGTTCCTTTTGTCTTTGATTTTTGTTACACTCTTTCTTGGTTCAACTCCTACTTGTTTGACCACTCCTCCATATCAATCTATATCCAGATCTATATCAAGCCACTTAATTATGATTATATTTCCAGACTCTATCCTGAGACCTCTTCTTTCCACATTTTTACTGGGTGACCTCACCAGCTCCCACTGGTTTAGTTATCACCCCTATACAAAAACTACAGCAAAACACCAGTATTTATATCTAGCATTAGTTACTTTCCTGAGGCCTAGATTCATATTACCCCAGATCATCTGAGCATTAAACTGGATGTAGCATCTCAAATTCAGCATATCCCTAACAGAACTCAGGATCTTTCCTCAACATTCACTCCTGTTCTGAATACCCTTATTTATCAATGACACCATTGCCTTTTTAGCCTCTCAGCTTTAAAACTTTAGTGTCATCCTCCATTCCTCAACCTTTCACTCACCCCCGGACCCCATTACCAAAGTGATATTCCTAAAGCATAAGTGTAAGCATGTTTTTCACCTCAATAACCCTGAGTAGTTCCCTATTACATATAGGAGCAAATATAAACTCCTCTGTTAGCATTTAAAGCCATCACAACCTAGTCCAAATTTACCAGGCTTGTTAAACATTACTGGAGGAGGATAGGAGAGTATTCACTATTGGAAGGATCAAGAGAACTCCCTGTAAGATATGGGACTTGAGCTTAACTTTGAATCCAGGGGTGGAAATGGGGTTGAGAGGTTGCACCTGTGCTATACAATAACTGAGACAGAATATAAAATCTATCTTGCATGAAGGATAGTACTTGTCTCATCTCTAAAAATAACAATAATGATATTATACTACTTAACATCTAGGGTTATTTTGAAAAATTAAATGAGATAGTGCCTATAAAGTATGATCTAGAAGAAAAAAAGATGGCCAGGGACTAGACAACAAACTAATTAGTCATCCATGAAGCCTTAGTTTCTTCATCTGTAAAATGAGCAGATTTTTGAATCTAGTCATTAGGTGATCCCTAATGTCCCCTTCCAGCTTGAATAATTGTAGATTCTATGAAAATTTGAGAGGGAAATGGACTTATCATACAGAAAACAAATAGCTCCAGAAATCATTATATTAATATCTTCAGTGAAAGTAGTCTATAAGTAATGGCAATCTCCCCCCCCTTAAATTTGATTAGAAATATGAGATGCCAGAAGGGATCTAATGCATAAATGGGGAATTGGAAAGTAGTCATTAAATTCATTAGTGATAACAATTGTAAATACATCTCAAGTGGCTGCTATCTCTACTAACTAGCAAAAAAGTCTAAACTACAGATGAGCTAAGGTAGAAAGCAGGATATTTCAAATCTTGGTGCAGTTGTGTGCTGAAAAATGTTTAACAATTAGGAGGAAAATGTACTAAAGACACACATAAATTTAATCTGCTTTATTAACATTTTTCCATTGTTTTCTTAAATCTTGATGCTCTAAACCAGATGGTCTAGGCAATAAACCATCAAATTCCTATTTGTAGCATTTGCAGATTTCTGAGGTAAAAACACTCACATTGAAAATTTAACCTGCTCCATGTGTACTGAACTGGTAGACACATCACCTGTTAACTTAAATTAGCAACCCTTCAATCTCACAGAAAGATATTGTTGTATTTGACCAAAATTTTGAGTTGTTTCACCTAAATTATGACACCCCTTATTACATGTCTAACCTTTTCAAAATTATTTCAGAAATAGTCTGAAGAAGACTTTGAACTTTTAATCTAAATAGATTTAAGAAGACTTTTAGTCTTTCAAATGCTGATCTCTTGGTGTTAGTTCTCATGAGCTTGTTTGACTAGAAATTCTCTGTTTCTTTCTCTCTCTTTCTCTGTTTCTGTCTATCTCTCATTCTCTGTTTCTCTCTGTCTCTCTGTCTCTCTTGCTCTATCTTTTTCTCTGTTTCTCTCTGTTTCTTTCTCTGTGTCTCTGTTTCTATCTCTGTCACTATCTCTCTCTCTCTCTGTTTTTTTCTCTCTCTTTCTCTATTTGTCTCTATCCATCACTGTGTCTGTCTGTCTGTCTGTCTCTCTCTCACACTCTTTCTCTTTCTCACACAAATACAAAATATATGAGTTAAAATGCATTCTACTTTCAGGGCCTTATTACAACACAGAAATAGCTTCTCCATGTTGAGGGAGGTCTTGGAGTAAACAGAGGCTTCCTTAACCAGAGTCAACCCAAGGGAGTTTTCTGATTGTTTTAAATAATCAGAAACCCATAAGGGAATAATAGTGGTAAGGACAGCAACTTTTCATGACAAATAACCTAACTAGGAAAAGCCAAGTGCAAAAACATCTGATGCCCACCTAACATTACAAGAACCATTCACCCAATCAATCTCACTCTGTGGGAAAGAAAAGCATATGCATCTTTTATCCATTACTACATATTTTCATTGCTACATATCCATTACTACATATTTTCGAAGAATTTGGTAGTCAGCTTAGTAAAGTTCCACTGTCACTGTAACCTGGACACCCCATGAACCAGTGATCCAGTTCAGATAAATCTTGGTCTGATGTAAAGATGGATTTCCTTCCCTGACTCACTACCTATCTCAATTATTGCAGCTCCAACAAAAATATACAGGTTGTGCTGGAGCCAACTCCCACCTACTGTGTCATTGTTAAATTTTTAGTGTGAGCACTGATACTTCAGAAATCTGCAAATGCTACAAATTATGGCTTAATGTATTGTTTTGTTGCTTTTCTAGATTTAAGAATGATAAAAATAAATGTTAATGCAGATTAAGTTTAAACTTTGATCTGACCATTTTGGAGAGAAATTTGGAACTATGCCCAAAGGGCTATAAAATTGCATATTTAACTTAATAATATCATTGCTAGATCTATATACCAAAAAAATTTTTTTTTAAAAAAGAAAAGGCCCATCTGGTTAAAATATTTATAGCAGCTCTTTTTTGTAATGGCTAAGAATTGCTAATCAATTGGGGAATGGCTAAACAAGCTGTGATATATAATTGTGATGGAATATTATTGTGCTATAAGTAAGAAATGACAAGCAGGATGATTTCATAAAACCTGGAAAGACCTACCCGAACTGATGCCAAGGGAAGTGAATAGAATCAAGGGAACATTATACACAGTAATAGCAGGATTGTGTGATGGAGAACTGTGAATGACTTAATGATACATTGATCTAAGACAATCCCAAAAGACACTATCCACCTCTGGAGAAAGAACTGATATTATTTGAATACAGACTGAAGCATGCTATTTTTCACTTTCTTTTATTCGTTTTCTTTTATTTGAGTCTTCTTGTACATACTGACTAACATGGAAATGTTTTACATGATTATACATGTATAATCTATATATGATTATTTACCATGGGTGGAGGAAATGAAGGAGGGAGGAATAGAATTCAGTACCCAAAACTTTTTTTAATATTTAAAAATTGTTTTAGCATGTAATTGAGAAAAAATTAAATCTATATAAAAATATGATTTTCATTTTACAAAAGAGTTGTTAAACTTTTACCAACGCACAAAATATTTTCTTCTAACCATTTACCTCCATCTCTAGCATAAAAAGTGCTCCCCCTCTTCTTTACCACTCTCTTGTACTTTACCATGGGGTGCCTTTCTTTCCATTTTCCTGGCCCAGTTGAGAGATAGGAGTATAATCAGTTCATTATTTGCAATGTTTTTACCACTTACCAGTTAGGCAAAATCACTTCTTTCTCCATTATAGTTTTTTCTTCACATTTCAAGCTTTGGGTCTCTGAATACATCCAGATCATTTCTTTAAATCTAGTAAGGCCATTTAAATAGTAAGCAATCATTGGTCAGCTTCTGGGCTAACTCACGAGTTTAGTACTGACATATACTACTTCTAATCATGAGCAATATGGGGGGGACAGATTGACATTTAGAGGAATGTTTTTGGGCAGAATAGCTAACTCAGTTTGGAGGTACTTAGTCATTCACCATCAGACATCTATTTAGCTCTAATCCCATATACTTAACCAAGCAAATTTCTATTATTAATTATTTAAAGTTTCCTTTCCCAGAAATAATTTTTTCCTACTATAAACAGGCAAAATTAATTAATTTTCTCAAGTTATGATCCCATTGGGTTGGCAACTAGAAGAATAAACTTTGGGATCCAAAGAGGCTGTGAGGGACATTGAGGCAACTTCCAAGCTTCTTTATCCCTCTAAATCTCATTATCAACAAGCATTTAATAAGTACCTACTGTATCCTAGAAATGAAACAATTTTTGCATTTAAGGGGTTTACATTATATTGAAGGTAATAACATATACCTAAATATGTATATTCAGAATAAAAACTAAGTACTTTAATATAAAGTAACTAGGGAAAAGGCATTCTTATTTGGGAAGTGGGTTCAGGAAAGGCTTTGTATGGAAGGTGGTGATTAGGCTAAATTTTGAAGAAAGATTCTAAGTGGCAAATTTGAAAAGGGAGATGGAAGAATGAAGGCCATGTATGAGGAAAGGAGAGGCCAGTTTGGCTGGACTGACAATAGAGTATGGTTGTTACTGCCACCAAAAGCTTCCAACAACATAGATGTCCCCTCTCTAATTCCTCAACTATACATTTCATAAATATACATTTATGTGCTCACTTTGAAAATAGACTTTCAAATTTTTTTTCAGGTCTATGTAAAAATAAATTTGTCCAGTAGGTGGCAGAAAAACCCTAGTCCAGAGTAAAAATTCTCCTTAAAAAAGGAGAGTTTTTAAAATAAATTGTAGATTAAAAAATATATATCAAAATTAATTATATGGGAGTTGGACTCCTCGTTATCACCCCAACTCCCATATCTAATATTTTGCCAAGATCTTGTAATAAACAAAATATTTTATCAAAAACTTCACTGACTGCTGAATTCTGGAAAGATTTTACTTTACATTCTTGAAAGAGCAGGTGTCTAGGCTAGTAGACAGATTTTTGAAATGGGAAAGGTAGGCTTTTATTTCCACTCCTGAAGCACAAGTCCCTCTCCTGATTCCCCATTAATTTTGGATGTTATTTAAGTTAAAGAATGTGAATCTCATTACATCTCACAAGTATCTCCTATTGTAATTCTCCATTCTTGATTATATAAGCCTTCAAGGAGCTTACATTCTTATGCGGGGAGACAACACTTGAAGGAACCAAAAAAGGGAAAGGGAACAGAGGGCTCCTTTTCAGATCTTAAACCTCTACCTCTGATTACATTCTTTTATTTCCTTGTTCTGGGCCAGCCTCCCATTTCTTGGGTTTCAATTTTCTAATTTGTTTCATTTCTCCAATTTAATTTTCATAACTGTGAAAATTAAAACTCCATATAATTCTCACAGTCTATCAACTTCATCTTTGTAATATCTCTCCAATAGACTGCTCCCTTCTCTTCTTTGCCACCACTCCAATGTAGATCTTATTACTTCATATCTGAATCATTGCAATAATCTGCTGAAGGGTCTGCCTGCCTCAAGGTTTTCACCTCCAATCCACCTTTTATTCAGCCACTAAAGTGATTTTCCTGAGCCCAGGTCTGACTATATCACTCTCCCTACTCAACAAACTTCAGTGGCTCCCACAAATTTAAGATAATAGCTGATCCAGCCTAAACTAATTGGGGTCAATGAGCTGACTGGACCAAATCACTATTGTGAATGCTTAATAGGCCAATTGAATATTAAACAACACACTCTATAGGAGGAGCACCATTTTTGAATGGAATATATGATGAGGGAGGGGGAACATGTTTATATATATTTAGGGGAAACATGTAGGGGGAACATACAAAAAACTGTAACTCAGAATGGAAAGGACCAATCCATTCTCTGAAGAGAGGGACTACCCTAAATTAGCAAATATAAAGCTTCTCCCACTTCTGCGCTTAGGACTTCCTCTTCCCAAAGAGGAGAGGAGTCTGCTTCTGGCCAACAACATTAAGATGATTCCTTAAGATTCTTTTTTAATAAATTTTCCTCACTATCTGTTTTTCAGCACCAAGAGTGTATTTCTAACAATTTTGGTGCCCAAAGTGGGGCTTGACTTACAGACCTTTGATGGAACAGGGTAAGACCCCTTGGGAAGAGCATTCCCATTGATTTCAACAGTCCTGGAGGTTGAACCCCGTTCCTTTCAAACTCACTACTTCGAAGCAGGAGCCTTGAGATAGCCTGAAGAATCTTACAGTCAGGTAGCCCACTGGCAGACCACACAAGTAAATATATCAAACAAAGATAAGAAACACCCTTTATTGGTCAGGGACTTCCTTTCTAGCCAAGAGCCAAAGCAGGCAGCTTTGGGCTACACCTTGCAGAAACTACCTAGGTGAAATCCATATAGAAGTCTTGAGCAGGCAGCTTTGGGCTGTGCTAAAACTTGCTGGGTTAACAGATGGTAGCAATGAGTTCTAGGCCTAGGGAAAGGGGAGTAAGCAATCCTCAGGAAAAGGGATTGGGTGGATGCTCCCAGGAGTAGGGGCAAGAAGTGAGGCCCCAAAAGAGAACAGACAGTTCTGTGTTTAACCAAAATGAGCCTGTGTTTTTGTCTTCTAAAATATTTGGCTATTGGGGATTTAAAAGCTTGCTTTGTGCATAATTGGACTTATGCAAATAGCTTTTAGCTAGAGAGAGGAAGGATTAGTTCCAAGAAAGGGAAAGTTTTTAACTGGCACGTCAGAAAAACCCAAACTGACATATTTCTAAGAACTTAGAACTGGCCAATTTGAGTCTGCAGAAATAGTTAAGGTATAGAACTGCTAAAATATTTTAGCAGATTCTGGGAGTTTTAAGGCTAAGTTTAATTAACTTGCTTGGCAATGTCTCTCAGCTAAATTGAGTTAGTCTATGGTATTTTTAAGTATGCCTAATTTATATGACTAAAAGCCTTCTGAGGGTCTGAACCTAAGGCTTACAGAGAAACCATCCTCTGGAATTTTTCATGCTTCTTTCCTTTACAGAAACTTGTGGACTCTGTCCTGGGTAGGCTAGATTCTTCTGGAATTTACACTGGTGCCCCATTATATTCAACATGGCCCCCAACATTTCTGACATAGAAGATGAACTAGTCACTGAGCTGCAGACCTGCAGCTGAACACCTGGGTCCAAATTTCTCCAACTCTCTCCCCCAGTGTCCTAAAGTCTAAGAATTTCTTTAAGCTCTGTAGAAGATTATAAAGGGCAGTTTTCTGCCACTTTAAATTTAGGGGCTGTGTATGTTTGTGAACTTGTTTATTCTGGTATAAAATTTTAGAACTATGTGTGTGTTTATATTGAAGTATTGTTACTAAAAATTTCAATCTGTATTTGGTTTGATTTTAAATTAAAATTTGGATATTGAAACAGTTCTCTAATAACTCACCTAAAGAGGTCACGTTTGTAGCTCTTAATTAGATAAAATATATTTAAGCTGCCATGTTGCTTTCTAAGAATGTATATGAAGTAATTTGTAAAAATGGTATAAACTATGTTTTAACATTTTCTCAGCCCTGTTGGTTATATGATATAAATTTTGTGAAATTTGGTACAAAGTTACTTAAATATTAGCTATATTCTGAATTTTAAAGTTTGTCTTGCTTTCTTCCTTTAACAAGGAAGTAAAAGCAAGAAAATTTGGCATATAGGAATATATATAATTGCAAAATAAATTGCTGAAAGGTGCTTAATATGTCTAAAGATATATAAGAAGATAGTGAGGAGGTGTCCCTCTGGAAGGAGGAAGTCTGGCTCCAAAATATTCAAGTTAGATATTAATGAAATAACTCCAGTGGGGAAGGGTGGAAGCTTTCCCTTGAGCTTTGCTATCTTAAGAAGGATTAGAAGAATAACACTGGAACAAATTGTACCTAAGTATGGGTTGATAGAGAATATTGATTCTAATAAAGGAACATATATTTTATAAGAAATAATGGGGAGGGATTGCAAATTGAGCAACAATTCCATACACCTAGATATCTGCCCTCATCTGGGAAAATGGAAAGAATGAATCAGATTCTTAAGAAACTGATTAGTAAATCGATGTTAGAGACTAAATTGAGAATGATTTATTTATTTGGGAGGAAAGAGGGAAAGATCCTCTCTTGAAACAAGGGGATAAGTTTTTAAGGAATTATATCCTGGCAGTGTCCTCAACCCTTTCAGCTCTTAAGAAGCAAAGATTGGTGGCCCAGACACCACCTTTGGAGTTTGCAGTTCCAGAAGAGTGGGTGCTTACTAAGTCCTGGAAGAAGCAAAGTGGGAAGGGTCTTACCAGATCTTACAGACTGACTGTAGTATGGAGGGTGAGAACACTAGGATTAAAGGACCTGTGGAGGAACCTGAAGAATGGATTGTTAAGGACAGTGATTTATAACCTCTAAAACTGACTTTGCACCAGGGCAATTAGGAATGTTTTGGGAGGAGGAGAGATTAATTGTAATTAGAGGAATTCTAACAATATTAGTATTATACCTGTTTTGTATATTTCCAGAAAAGTTTATAGTTAATTCTCGATTACAGGAAGTTGAATTAACATTTTTTTGGATAAAGAAATTAGTAATGTTAATTTTGATAGGGTTCTTTAATGTGAAATTAGAACAGCATAGTCTATATTCTATGTGAGTTTTAATTGGTTATATTGAGACATTTTAAAGTTGTTCCAGTTGTTTAGGGAGATTGAGAAAAGTAGTCTATGTCTTTGTCCCTTTGAACATGGTTAATACCTGAAGAGGTCTTATATAGATTTGTTATTGAACATCATTTGTGTGATGTTGAATTTAAAACCCATCTACTTAGATATGAAGATAAACTGAAATTTCTAGGATGACTCTCTTATTGTTATCAATGTAAAATTATAGTCAATACTTATTTAAGATATGTGATCCTTGAAATCTAAATTCACCTAAAGCTTTGAATAATAAGATTTGCTATGTAAGACAAAATCTCTTGGGCCTATAGCCGATATTATTGTCTGATGGATTATTAAGCCACTAATCCACCATCTGAAAGGAATACGCCACAAGCTACTCAGAGGAATGTGATCCTGAATTATTAAAGGTAAAAACTAGTACCTGGGCAAGAGTTAGGAAGACAAACTTGGCCTCCACTTAAGGTAGGATCCTTCTGACTCAGTTTCCCAGTAGTGTTCCTTTGAATAAGAACCCACCTGATTATTCCTGAGTCTGGCTACACAGTGGAATTGTTATTGCACACAATTATCTAAAAGTCAAACGGAGCTAAAGGATGCTTTATCCTGTCATATATATGGTCTCAGACTGAGGCCTGGAGGACTGGTTTTTGATTATAATCATGTTCCTGCTGTTTCCTCTTATAGAAAACTTAAAAAGAGCAAGTGATCAATAGACGCCATGAATACAATTCAAGTTTGTAACATCTTGCTGTTTTCAATCTGAAAATATGTGGTTATTATATCCAAAATAAGTAGGTAAATGAATATTTGGCCTAGTCAATCTATCTGTTGCTATGTTATGCCATAGTCTCTTTTGAACTGTTCTACCTCAGTTTCCCTGTACTAGTTTCCCTTGTCTCAGTTTCCTTAACTGTTCCCTTTAGTTGTAAAACCCCCCTCTAGCCCAGTAAGACTGAGGACCATCTGCTTTAAGGTTATAAATTGCTAATGTAAGACTCAAGATAAGGGGGGAGATTAGACTTCCTGGCTCCTTCTGCTCTCAGGAATTTGTGACACTATCCTTCTAAAATATTTCAAGAGATAAGACTATCCCGGATACCCCACTGACATCTTTACTTCTGTTTATTCAGATATCCTGACTCTGGCTTTTAGTAAGAATTTATGTCCTCCCCCCATCCTGACAGAGCCAAATGGATCTGTGAAGAAGTTTCCTGCTTCTTTCCCCTTTGTAAAAGATATTTAAGAAGTTGGGATTCTCTCATTCTTCACTGGATAATTTGAGACCAGAGTCCTGTCTAGTCAATTATGCTCTCTAATTAATAAAATATTAAAAACTCTCTAATCTCTCTTCTGCCTCAGTTTCCATGGCATTACAGCTAGATGCATACATCTGTATGAAATAAGGTCCTTAAAGGTTTACCCTTTAGTATGACTCAGCTCTATGTCCCTTTCCAACATGAAGTAGCCATGATTCCTGTGGAAAACTGAGATCTCTGGCCCTTGTCTCCAGAATTCCATCTCCCCAAAAGACATAAAGGGGGGATAATGACTTTGAGCTGAGAATTTATTCAGAGCCATATACCTAGCTAAGGAATGTGGAATATAAAATTGTTTTATCTTTCTGTTTGGGCCAAGTTTATTTCATTTCTTTGTTAGCCTTATTCCTTTCAGGTTGCAAGTTTTTAGTTTAAAGAGAAATGTTAAATGAAAATGGTTACTTTTGAGGAAGATCAAAATATAGATGAGCAATGTGAGATGATGTTAAAAAGATCTGGAGAAGGAGCAACCGAAAAGATATGGAAACCAAATGCTTATTAAAAAGGAAATGGGGAAATTGTGAGAAATACTGGAAAGTTGGATTTCCAGAGTGTTACAAGCTTTAAGGTAGTATGGGATAGTGAGTACCACTGACCCACAGGTTTTCAGAATGTGAGAGGTTAAGGTAAGATTGCACAGAACAATAAAGTGATCCATAGAAGCCTTGAGCAAACAAGGGGTTGGAGAGCTAGGAAGGTGCAGGTGGATTCAACCAATCAGAATAAGTCTTGTGGCTTTGAGAAACCCACAAACTTAAGATAATAGCAGATCCAGCTCAAACTAGTTGGGTCAGTGACCTGATTTGACCAAATCACTGCCTCCTTCATAGGCTAATTGAATATTAAACAACACATCCCAGAGGAGGCGTTTTCCACCATTTTTGAACATGGGATATATGATGAAAGAGGGAGAACATGTTTTATACATATTTAGGGGAAACATGTAGTGGGTAATCAGAAAGTTTGTAATCCAGAAGGGAACAGACCAATCTGTTCTCTGAAGGGAGGGACTGCACCAAACTAACAAATATAAAGCTTCTCCCCTTCTGTGTACATGATGCCCACTTCCCCAAGAGGAGGGGAACACCCATCTGGCCAAAAACATTTCTTATGATTCTTCTTTAATAAATTTTCCTTGATATTTTATTGTCAGTGTCAAGAGTGTATTTCTAACAAGTGGAATCTTAACCTTTAATTTCTCACATTCTGAAAACCGATTGGTCAGTGGCACTTATTATCTTACATTACCTTGAAGGCTGCAACATTCTGTGGAAACCTAACTTTTCAGTATTTTTCATAGCAATAAATTCCTTTTTTTGTCTCTCCTAAGATGAGTTTCTGATTGATTAATTGAAAAGTGGGGCAGTGACCCTTACACACTTCCAACTAATACCACCTTCTACAGGAAAGCTTCCCAACCATTCTTAATTGCAGTGCCTTCTCTCTGTTAATTATTTCTTATTTATCCTGTATATGTCTTGTTTGCATGTTGTCTCTCCCCTTGTTTTGTAAACTTCTTGAGAGTAGGAATAGTTTTGGGTGGAATGTTACATCTTTTTATATTCCCAGTTTTTAGTACAATACTTTAACACATATTAGGTGCTTAATAAATGTTTATTGATTGATTGATTGTGTCCCAAGAAAATCTGAATTTCAGATCTAGCATTTTCATCAGATGGGTATATATATATATATATATATATATATATATATATGTGTGTGTGTGTGTGTGTGTGTGTGTGTGTGTGTGTGTGTGTGTTTGTATGTAACTGAAGCAATTGAGGTTTTAAATGACTTGCCCAGGATCACACAGCTAGGAAGTATTAAGTGTCTAAGGTCAGATTTGAACTCAGGTTCTCCTGACTTCAGGACCCATGCTCTATCCACTGTGCTATCTAGCTGCCCCAGGCTCTTATTTTTTAAGGCCCCTTCATTATACCTGTGAAGTTGCCCTTCAGCTTGCTGGGTCATGCAGCAGAACTGCATTTTGAGAAAGACAAGCCAAAAAGATACACAGATAAAAAAGGTAGTTGACTGTGAGATGAAATTTGGAATCCTGGATCTTTGTACCTAGAAAGGACTTGGGAAATTATTTAATTCAATCTCACTTTATATTAATCAATCAACAAGTACATTTACTAAGTGCATAACAATGGCACTGTACCAATATGAAAGATAGGTAGTACTATCTCTAAAAGAGTTTGCAATCTAGCCAAGAGAGAGATATTTATATTTTAAGTATACAAAATAGGTATAGGATGATTTTAGAGTGAATGGGTTAATGGGGAGAACCTTATCCCAAATGAAGTTATTTTACCAAAGTCACAGAGTTACTTAGTAGAAAAGCTAGGACTAAAATCCAGATTTTCTAATTAATAGCAATAGCATTGAACCTAGGTTCAATAAAGTAGGTTTATTATTACCTTATTTTAGGGGAAGAAGTAGGAGAACCTCACCTAGATTTGTAGTCAGGATGACCTCAGTCTATCAACAAACATTTATTAAGTACGTAATGCATGCCAGACTATGTCCCAAATAGCTGAGTCACTCTGGTCTAATCCCTTTTCTTCTTTAAACCTGTTTCCTTATCTATAAAATAAAGATAATAATTGTACTATCTATTTCACAGGCTCAAGAAATGTGAATTGCTTTCCCAAAAAATAACATCGACATTCAAACATGTGTCTGTACTCTATGAGTCTCTACAATTGAAAGACTAAATTAAAAAAAAAGGTATTGTTGCCTCTGGATTTGGCCCCTTATATATATATTTTTAATTGTTGTTAGCATATAGTACCTAGACTCACTTAAAAGATATGTTTCAGATCCATTGTCTAGGGTAGGGAGTCATTGCATGACCACCACACAGCCTCTTTTACTTAGTTTGCTAACATGATTGTATATCAGGCTACCTCTTCAATAGGGAGTCTAACTGATTCACCTTTTAGAAATAAGCAGTTGCAGTAGGTTTTCTTTGCAAGGTCCTCTTCAGTCTCTGATACAGTTTTATAAACACACAAGTTGCCAAATCTTTCCACAACTCAGAGTGGAGTAGCTTTGTTCATCGATCTACTAACCTGTGTATCCCATGAATACCAAGGTTTCTTAGCAAGACTCTAATATCTTCCTGAAAGCCTTGACAGTGAACTTGAGTCTTATGTTATCATTTGCTTCATTCTACATTTTAGAGAGAGTGGAGGTGCAGCTCAATGATAAGCTTCCTTTAGTTTCTCTCTCAATTGTGAGATATTCTGGTAGTGATACAATGTTCCACATGGCAAAAGAATCCACCTCTTCAGTTTACTGCCATAATGAGTCCATTGAGTAGAGCAGTAAAAGATTTATCAGTAATAACATGAGTTTATGGTCACTTCTTGCAAGAATCAGAGCAATCTCCTTCCCTGGCAACATCTTTTGCTTTCAGAACTGGTCCTGGAAACTTTCTTATTTGAGTTGCCAATTGTGATCCACCAACCAAGCATCAGAGAGCTACTTGTGCTTGAGAGTGAAAAGAAAATGATACAAACAGCATGAGCCTTTATTCCTTTGAATGAATCAAAAATTGAGGATGGTCTCAATAGGAAAAAATAACCTAACTTCCCATAGAAAACAAGGGTTAGGACATTGCTTCTACCACAGTGATGTTGCTATATCAACCAATTTGGCCTCCATTCCCTTATCTTATTTTATCTTTTAGTTGGAAAGAACTAGATCAACTTTTCACTAGATTTCTTTTGTCTCTGAACCTCAAGGGCTATTGTCTTTCTTTGCTTTCTTGGACCAAGTAGATATTCTTGAAGTAGATGAGGCTGCATATCTGAAAGAGTAGACCTCTTGTCAAGACTTTTTCATTAGCTCATGTGCTTTCACAAGTTGCTTTAATTTTTACTTAACAAATATTGCCACTTTGCTATAGAATAATTTAAAGATAGCCTTGTACTTTGTTACTTGTTAGTTCAATCTGCTCAAATCTTCTTTTAAAGAAGGAAACATACCTTTCCATCGTCATCTCATTAAGTCCATGTCTGCCATAACTGGGGTGGGAATTCTACTTTGTGTTGCATGACATCTGAAAGGACTATGTCATGTCTCTGCATCACTTAAACATTATATATAACATGATTCATGGATTCTACATCTTAAATCCCAAAAGTATTGAAATATAGAGTCTTCGGAACTTCCTGGAAAACAATTTTTAAAATTTATTTTTAATTTATGGAATAAAATAAGCACTTTTATAATAATACAATAAAAAGATGATTGTATATGAAATTACAAATATACTATGTATAAAATGCTATTCATTTCAAATATATAACAAAATTATTATGTAAATTTTTTCCTCTTCCCCCCACTCTAGAGATGGCTATTGTTAGACATAGGTAGGTAGATAGGGAGGTAGGGAGGTAAGGAGGTAGATAGATAGATAGATAGGTAGATAGATAGATAGATAGATAGATAGAAAGAAACAGATATGAATGTATGTGTAAATTTACATGTAAATTTACTTCTATTTATATATAGAGAGATAAATATTTCTGTTTATCAATTCTTTCTCTGGATTATGTCCTTTATAGTTAATTTAGGTATTTAAAATAGATAAAATTACTTATTCCCTCAAAGTTGTTCTTAAAACAATATTGGTATTATTATATATAATGTTCTTTTGATTTTGTTCATGTTACTTTTCATTATTTCATGCAGGTCCTTCCATATTTTTCTAAAATCATTGAGCTCATCATTTGTTATAACATAGTAGTATCCTATCACAGTCATAGACTACTTGTTTAGACATTCCCCACTTGATGAGCACCTGAAATTTCTAGTTCTTTGCCACTACAAAAAAAGACCTGCTATAAACACTTTAAAGAATAAAGTTTCTTATCCCCAAAGTACTATCAAACTGTGTATACTCTTTGATTCAGCAATGTTTCTACTGGATCTATTCCAAAAAGATCATAAAAGGGGGGGAAAACGTACATATGCAAAAATGTTTCTAGCAGCCCTTTTTGTAGTGGCAAGGAACTGGAAATTGAGTAGCTGCCCATCAGTTGGGAAATAGCTGAATAGGTTATGGTATATGAATGTAAAGGAATATTATTGCTCCATAAGAAATGATCAGCAGGATTATTTCAGAAAGACCTGGAGAGACTTTCATGAACTGATACCAAGTGAGTTAAGTAGAACTAAGAGAAAATTATTCACAGCAGCAACAATATTATGTAATGATTAAGGTGGACTTGGCTCTTTTCAACAATGAGGGGATTCAGGATAATTCTAAATAGACTTGTGATGAAAAGAGCCATTTGCTTCTAGAGAGAACTAGGGACTTGGATGTGGATCACAACATAATACTTTCACCTTTGTTGTTGTTGTTTGCTTGCTTGTTATTTTTTTCTCTTTTGATATGATTTTTCTTGTGCATCATGATAAATGGAGAAATATTTTTAGAAGAATTGCACTTGTTTAACCTATATTGGATTACCTGCTGTCTAAGAGAGGGGAAGGATGAGGAGGGAGGGAGAAAAAAATTGAAACAAAAGGTTTTGCAACGTAAATGTTGAAAACTATTTTTGCATGTATTTTGAATAATAAAAAAATTATTATATTAAAAAGGATGAAGATTCTTTTCCTTTTACCCTAATTATCTTCGGAAATAGACCAAGTAGTGATATTAATAGCTAGATCAAAAGGTACAGGTAGCTTAATAACTCCTTAGGCATAATTCCAGATTGCTAAAATGTTTGGATTATTTTATAATTCCATCAACAATGAGTTAATGTCTCATCTTTTCCATATCCTCTCCAACATTTGTTACTTTCTTCTTCTTTCATTTTACCCAATATTGTGGGTGTAAAATGATATCTCCAGGTTTTTTTAAATCTGCATTTCTTTAATCAATAATGATTTAAAGCATTTTATTATATGATTTTAAGTTGTTTTGATTTCTTCATCAGAAAACTAACTGCCTGTTCATATCTTTTGACCATTTATCCATTGGGGAATGATTCATAGATTTGAAAAAGTTCTTTATATATTTTTAGATATGAGACCATTATCTGATAGATTGTCTATAGAATGCTTTCCCAATTTTCTTCTTTCCTTTTAATCTTGGCTATGTTTGTCTTATATGTACAAAAACTCTTTAATTTATTGTAATTGAAATTATCCACTTCACACCTAATTTTGCTCTCTCTTTTTTATTCATAAGTTGGATTTGAACTCAGATCCTCCTGCCCTTAGGGCTGATGCTCTATCCACTGCACCATCTAGCTGTTCCTGTAGAGTGATTTTGATGGCAAAAATCATGCCTTAGTTTTCCATAAGTGAGAACACAAATATAGTTATAAGCTTGCATATCATCTGCCATGCTATATAACATTAATGTTGTAACATTTCTATAGAACATCTACTCTCTTGAGGGCATATTGTATATAAGCCAGTTTTCAGGTACTGTCCCCAATCTGAATTTTGCCAACTATTTTTAAATTGTCCAATGAGTCTGATAATTCACAGAATATACCTTTAGTAGATTCTTCTAATCTCATTCTAATTCTTCTTATTTGTTTTTTTGAAACTTTAAAAAAAAAATCACAATTCTACACAAAGGATCTACTTCCAGTATCAACAATCCCTTATAAATGTCAACATTCATCCAGGGACAATATTTACTAATCCCACATTCACATTTTTACCATGTTGATCCATAATTCTAATATTTAATCACCAAAGGAATGTCTACTGACTACACAATTTAGCCAAATTCTAAGGAAATAGATATTCATCAATTAACAACAAAACATTATGTAAATTGCAGCAATAGCAGCAACAAGAGGAACGTGCAAATAAACAGCTTATGTCACCAGTGATTTGCATTTATACATAGACAGGCACTTATATAAGAGCTCAATTTCATTTTGACACTAACACATAATAAATTTTAATATGTAGATTTAACAGATCAAGGCCAGTGGAAGTCAGTGCACAAATGAGAAAGCAAGGAAAAGTAAAGCAATTTTTAATATTAATTAAATAAAAAACATCATTTTAAATAAAACAAAACAAATTGAACTCATAATATCAGTGAAAGAAGAAAACAAAATATCATATCAGGAAATAAAAGTACTCTTCAAAAGGAAATTGCCATGTAAGATTATTTTAAAATTCAGAAAATGCAATATTAAATTTTTAATGAAGTATCCAATAACATTCCTCAGAAGTAGCCAGTATTGGGCTATTTCCAATTTTAATCTCAAGCTTTAAGGGAAAAAATAAGTTAACATAAAATGAAAAAAATTAAAATTAAAATTTTCCATTACTTGTACGCTAAATGCTTGAACCAATAATGTAGGAAATACTGCTCAATAATAAGCCAAACTAATGAAAACAGTATCTAAACTCCCAGATATCTCTAAACTCTGGGAGTAAAGAAAATTCAATGAATGATCACTATGAGCAATGTCAGTGTTTTCTTTTTTTTAATTTTTAATTTTTTTTCAATGTCAATATTTTCTCATCATCTCCACCAGACTTCGTCATTCTAGAGAGCTCCTATTCCAGAATACTAGTAGCAGCTGTCTCTCCATGTATACCATTGTGTTCTGTCAACCATTCTGACTCAATCCTTATAAATTCTTCTCTATAATCCTCTTCAAAAACCTTCAATAGCACAGTGGGAGTCCATCCCTTAGAGATATGAGACAGTGTCTGCACATTGTAGGCACTTAATAAATGGCTGTTGGCTGATTGATTTTTGTCTTCATTCAATATTCAATATACTTCCATATATTGATCTATTCTCATTGATGTAGGTAGACCTTCAGTTTGGCAGACAGTCTAATATGCTTTTCTCTAACATTTTCCTTTGGAACCTCCCAAACACTGGCAATGTTTACATCCACCTCATCATCTATGTGTACAACTCTGGAAAGTATACTACCAAGATAAGTAACTTATCCATAAGTTCATACTATCCATAGTATTCAAAATTTCCTCTCTTTGCTGTAACCAATAATTCCACATTTGGATGGTGTGGTGCTAAATGGTAAAGAACCTGTGTTTTCTTGCTATTAATTGTTAGGCCAAAATTTAAAGAAATAGAAGAGGATTGATCCATACTTTGTCACATCTTAACTTCAGAGACTTTATTGAATGCAATTATCTGCTAACAAAAAATCATCCAACACAGAGCCATTGTGTTGACCTCATCTTTTTTCATAGACATATGCTTGTTTAATTCATTTCTAATATAGTTTACAAGCAGGAAAGACAAGTATCTTGGCAGAGGATATAAAGACACAAGCATAACAGCACAGGATCTGAGGAAGCTAATTGCCTCTGAAAACTAGACAGTATATGGCAAGAACCATGCCAGGAAACTGAATCGCGTCCATTTGAATTGTCTTATATCTTGTGATTCTGAAGATCAACTGGCAAGATAAGGTACTGAATTCAAAATTCCTTTCTTGGGTAGAACTGTCAAGCATTGAAACTCTAGTGTGCAGAGCCACATCATTTGAATGCTAAACATATGTTTGCCTAAAAGATTATTTTACAGAGAACTCATACAAGGGAAGTCCATGTGGAGGTGAGAATAAGCCATACCCTCAAGATTTCCCGGAAGAACTTTGGGATCCCTTGTATGACATGAGAGATATTAGAAAAGGACTTCCCAGAATGCGAATCAAAGAATGTACCGTATACTATAAGGGAAACAAAATTACAATAGCTCAAAAAGAAACATGAGTTGTGCAGATTTAGAGACCTTTCTACCCCAAAGGTATTTATGGATTATTTGAACCTCACCTGTGCTAGAATTTCCTGAATCCCTATATGAGTCTTATCAGTCACAGTTAGGCACACCGTACCTTGCCTCCAACATAGTGATGACATTTTGGTCCTCTTCAAGAAGGACTACAATCAACCAACCAACCAATGTAGATACTCCTTTTGAGTACTTACCTTTGAAGGTTCCCTTTTATGATGCAGTTCACAACCTACCCATATCTTCTCATGCTGCTTAATTCTTGTCCATGTGTTCTCATAAATCCTCCATAGGAGATCCATTCAAAATGATAAGGATCTTCCTCCACATGTCTTAATCTTGTGGGAATACCCATTGATTATCAGGAATCAATTAATTTTCAAACATTTATTAAGGACCTACTATGTCTCAGGTATTGTGAGTCCCTGGAAATAAAAAAATGCAAAGAATGAAACTATCCCTACTTCGCAGAGTTCACATTATTTGTCCCTCTTGTTACATGAGTGTTCATATAGGTTCTTTTGATTGACTTGTTGATTAACTAATCAATAAGTATTAAATACCTGCAATATGTTAGGCACAGTGGATGAAAGCAATTAACAAACATTAAGCACCTACTATATACCAGGCACTATGCTAAGTACTAAGGATAGTAAAAGAGGCAATAGAGAATCCCTGCCCTCAAGAAATTTATGATCTAACAAGAGAGACAAAATAAATATAAACAAATATGTACAAAGCAAGCTACATATAGGAGAAATAGGAAATAATTAACAAAAGAAAGGCACTGGAATTAACAGTAGACTTTCTGCATAAGGTGGGATTTTAGTAGGTTCTTAAAAGAAGCCAGTAAAGTCAGTATTTGGAATGGAGAAAGAAGAGTGTTCAAAGGCATAGCATATCCAGAAAAAAATGCCAGTAGCAGAGAGATAGAGTGCCTTGTTCATGGAACAGCCAGACAACCACTATCACTGGATCAAAGAGTACAAAAAAATAAAACCATCCCTACTTGCTAAAAACTTACATTCTAATGGTGGATATGGGTATATATATAAAACTATCTACAGGGTAAATATCAAGTGAATAAATACAAACAAGTACAAAATAGCTAAGTACAGAATAGTTTGGGGGAGGGAGGGCACTAGCAGTTGTGAAAATCAGGAAAGGCTTTGTACAGAAGATGATGCTTGGGATATGTCTCAAGGAAAAAAGAGGGATTCAAGAAATGGAGGAAAGGAAGGAGTGTATTACTAGCATGGAGGGTCAATTCAAAAGTAAATGAATTATCATAAATAAAGAAACAAGAAAAAATCCATTTGGGATTGACTGCAAAGTAAAGGGAGGTGGAATAAGATTTAATGAACTTGAAAAAATAGTTTGGGGCTAGATTACATAGAACTTAAAAACTAAAGAGAATTTTATAATTTATCCTAGAGTCAGATTTAAGAAGCACAAAGATACCACTATGTGTCAAGAATACGTACAATTTCTTATTTTGCATGACTGTCCATGCATATCCCGTTTCAGATTGTTTACTGCCTCAGGGAAGAGTAAGGGGAAAATAGAGGAAAGGATGAAATTTGGAACTCAAAACAAAAAAAAATGTTTAAAAAATAGTTTTGACATCTAATTGGGAAAAACTAAAATATTATTTTGAAAAGGAAAATGTGTAATTTCCAGCAAATTACTTCATCATGAAAAATAGAGCTTTCAGAAGTATATGAGTACACTGATGGTGAGATAAAGTAGCATCATTGGCATGAACTATCATACAATGTAATAAAAGTTAATGCTAGCACTTGGATAATCTCTCTTACTCTGAAAACCAAGCGTTCAACTAAACAGTGATTTTAGATTGATGAGTAATAGACAGGGAAAGAAGAAAAAGAATGAGGAAAGGGGAATCTAAGATAAAAGGAGAATGAAAGAGAGATAAAGGTGAAGAAGTTAGACACACACAGGGGTCCTAAAAACTTTTTAAATAGGGGACCAATTCACTGTCCCTTAGACTGTTGGAGGGCCAGACTATATAATAAAAACAAAAACTTTGTTTTGTGGGCCTTTAAATAAAGAAACTTCATAACCCTGGGTGAGGGGGATAAACGTCCTCAGCTGCTGCACCTGGCCCACTGGCCGTAGTTTGAGGACCCCTGGCAGAGGATTGGGAGTTAAGTGAGGGATAGGATAGGAAGAGAAAATGAAGTGGAAAGGAAAAGAAAAAAAAAATACTGAGATGAAAAACAAGAGTATTCAATATTTGTCTCATGTTATAATGTGATACAGGGGAAAGTTTTAGATTTGAAATCAAGGAACCTGGGTTTGAATCCTATTTTCAGGATTATCCATGTAATCTTAAACATGCTACTTGACTATTTAGTAAAATAGGATCCTCATCTATAAAGTAATACAATTGGATTAGATGACTTTTAGGGTCCCTTATACTACTAAATCTATGATTCTCAGTGGCACTGGGAAAACGTCTACTGGTGAAACTATTCTGATCATCTAAAAAGTATATGAAATGAGTATTTAAGAAAATCAGATGAAAGTTTCATTGTATATATATAGAAATGAATTTTGAAGGTATGAACATTTTTGTTGCTTAAATATGAAAATTTTTGGTTTCATGAAAAAAATGTATCTTTGATGATATCTAAACAGAGTTTGTTGTGGCTCAGATCTTAAAAGTAGCCCCAACATTTGCACACCATATAAAGGCAAAGGGAAAGCAAGTAGAGGTTTTACCTCATAGCCATCAGATTGACAAAGATAACAAAAAAGGAAAATGGCAATTAATGGAAGTATTGTGAAAGAACAGGTACATTAAATCAGTGGCACTATAAGTTGGTATAATCATTCAGCAAAATGTCATGTTCTGAAACAAATCAGAATTTCTCTAACTGGAGGAATAAGACATCTTTAATCTAGATAACAGGATGGGGTGAATGATAACCAGGAAAGGACCCTGTGCCTAGCAGCAAATCAATATCTGAGGAGGTCCCAGGAAGCAGCAAGCTGATCCTGTGTAGTTATTTTATATAGACAGAGCTATCTGATACTGATGTTCATAGTTATCTTGTACAATCTGGAGGTTAAACTATAGATGTCAACTCCTAAGGCTATCTTGTATAAACTGGCTAGCCATGATCAACAGTTGATTTATTCACACACACAATTAGCATAATTAGTGCACCTTATTTAAGGTCCTTTTCCATAAAAGGTGTCTCCTCTACTTTTGTTATTTGCAAGTTCATCAATAACATTATTGTCTGCTAAGCATTACAATAAAGCTTTGCCCCTTGATCTCGAGATGCTTTGATTCTGTAATTTTATTCTGGTTAACTCCCCACCTTCATCACTTGTTGGATTGTCATCACTTTGAGGGTCCCATGTAAGGACCAGTCTGCTAACTAAGGCCCTCTCCTAGTCAAGGTAAGCCTCCCATAACCCTCCCTTCACCCTGTAGTTCACTCATTCCTTCAAACTCCTAAGAAGCCTTGTTGGGCTTTTGGTTTGAGTTGGTCATGGGTTCTGGCATACTTCTCACTTGACCAAGGATGCTTGGTTTGGGAACATTTGTGGTTTCATTTTCTCCCTCTCTGGGACACCAGCCGAATAAGTGACTACAGGAGCTCTGGTTTCCCACTCTCCCTCCTCTTCATTACTTATGGCAAAGATTAAACAGTTCTCCTTCGCCTCCACCTCATGGAGTTCCCCTTAAATTAGTATTTCAATTACATACATTGTTGTTTGTATTTCTCTTATTTTGTCTGTCTGTGTCTCTGTGTTTGTATGTGTCTGTGTCATGTTTGTGCTATGAGTTAGATTTTGTTACCTTGAAAGATTTAAAATGTAGCTAGAAAGAAAAACTTCAAAGAACTATAGTTAAAGAGAATACTGGGAAAAATCTATTAGCATTCCTTAGATTTTCTGTAGGAGATTAGGTTATAAGAAAAAAGAAAGAGCTTGAAAACATTTTTTTCTGTGGTCCCAACACTGACCAAGTTGGGGCTACAAAAATAGTTAGATAATTAAAGTTGTAGAACCATCAAAAAAGATTCTGGAGGTCTGGGAATTAATCATTAAGGCTTTGGCAATTAATCATTTTAAGAATGCAGGGAAAATCTCCTGAGATTTGGGGATAATTCCAGGAACTCATCCTCTTCTGAAACAATAACTTTTGAAATACCACTTTGCAAAATTTATTTCAAGGGGAAAATCTTATAAAAGTTTAAAAAGGTTTAAAAGCTATTGACAAGCTTCTGGGGCAGTGAAGGAAAGAAAATATGGTCAAGGTGATAAGCCCTGGGGAAAAAGCTCATTTGAGTTATGGAGTATCCAAACAATGAATGTGTTTCTTTATAATTGCTAATAATTTCTTTATTAGAAGAGAAGTTTAAACTTGAGAAGAAGAAAAGAAAAACAAGTGAAAGATGTTCAGCAAAATATAAATGTAAGTTCTGATAAACTTTTATACTTTATGAGGAAAAATTATGATTATGATTTTCATATTTTCAAGATGATATGTGTAAGGAATATACTAAGAATTTAGATTTTTCAAAGTTGCTTTTTCTGAGTTGTAAGTCAGAATCTTATAATGTAGCTTGAAATGATCAATCAATTCTTGACAATGTTCTGTGTATGTTAAGTGAAGTGAATCAAAGATTTTAGAACCTATTCCCATCGCAAAATTCTGGTCCTCTCCCCCAACCAAGTAATGACCCCTATGATTCAAAACAATCACTTAAAAACTGTTCCCATAGGACTATAGAATATCCATATTGTCCTGCATTCATGGGCTTGTTAGGGGGAAATCTTTCAGATCCTGGAAATGATTGTATTGTAATCTACCTTCCCACCCCTTCCCACTTATGATTTGTGTACAAAATCTCTATCTTTGCTGCAACAGGAGATCTTCTATACAGGAGAATTTACAATTTTCAAACTGTTTTCCTTACTCTGAAAATGATTAATTAAACTGCTACTTGATCTCTAAAGCCTGCCTCTTGTCCCCTGCTTTGTGTGGCTCCAGCTAGTCACAGTTTAGAGACCAAGACAATAAAATTCTGTTAATACTTACTATAATTCCATAAGAATAAAAATAACTGTATCTAATCTTAAACTGTAACTAGTGAAATTTGCTATTTGAGATAAAATCAGTTACCATAGCTGATATCATTTTGAGTTTTGAATTCAGGTATGATTTCTGGTGGATCATTAACATAAGCTACTCAGAGGATGTGATCCTGAACTGTTAGAAGTGGAGGTCTCTTATGTTTTTCACTTAATTATTTCTGAGTTTGGCTATGAGGTAGAATCGTTAAGACATGATTGGTTGTCAACTGTGACTCTCACCTAAGTTCAAAAAGAGGTAAGGATGCTTTATCTTGCTATATGTGTGCCTTTAGGCTTAAGCTTGAAGGACCAGTGTGGTGCTAATATAGTTATGTCCCTGATATTTTGTCTAATAGTAAATTTGTATAATCAAAGTAGAAGATATGAGCACAACGCAATTATGTAAAATCTTGCTGTTATATATATATATATATATATATATATATATATATATATACATAGATATGAATGGGACTGATTGGATGAAGTATTTCTCAGTATTGTCACATGATCCCTGTTCCCAGAACTTTGGGACCTTGAGAGGTCATTTGTTCTTTGGAGGGATGGACTTTGAACCTGGAGATGCAGGAAGTTGCAGGAAGTGATATGACCTGTGGGAGGCAGCCAGAATTAGTGATCATTGGTCAAGGATGGTTACATTCTGTTAGTCTATCCAATGAAAAGGCTTGAGTCTTTTGCTTTAAACCCTGGACAAGCCAAAAGCAGGTCAGGTTCCAAGAGCACATGGCAGGAGCTGGAATGGCTCCCAAGTGTGTGTTTGGGCCTCTTCCTGTAGGGATTAAATAAATGCTTTCTCTTTGTACCTGATGACGCCTCTGATTAGTTAATTGGATTGGGAAGGGGGTCTTGTACCCTAACCGTCCCACACATATCCATATGAAATAAGGGCTTTAAGTGTTTCAAAATGATGTAAAATTAATACAACTGTTTATGGGACCCAACTATTATTATATTGGTTATTGAAAATAAATCAGAAACACCTTTAGTGTGGTTTAAAGAAGAGAATTTTAGTGCAATAAATTCTTTTAGAGGATGTAACTTGCAAAATATTTTGTGTTGCATTATAAGGGTCCTTTAAATGGGCCAGCACAGTGCAACAGAAGGTTTGAGTGGCCAAGAAGTAATTTTCTGTGGCTAAAGACTGCCCCATGGGCAGGACTCTTGTCATATTAAGATAGCTTCATAACAGGAGATGGCTCCCTCTCTGATTGACTGTGTATATGACCTCACAGACATCTTTTTAAGCCCACTGCAACAGGAGGTTGATTTCTTTATCCTGGGGTAGCTGAGCCAAGCTGATGGATAGCCAAGAGAGGTAAGGAACTTGATAGTGAACCCGTGGGTCTCTTGCAGACCATGTGTTCACTCAGGAGTTAAAAAGTCAGGGCATTATGTGAGCAAGTATAATAAAGACTTTAAGTTTGCACATAGATGTTCTTGAGCATACTATCAGTTATTAAACTATGACTCAAGAAATCATAGCCAGAGATTTCTGAAGGTCTCAGAGGAGGCAGCTGGGTTGAATTAGTAGACACTGCAAAGGTCAGTGGCCAGAGGTTTTCTGACGCCCTGGGAATTAGGAGATGCTGGCAATGTAAATATTGAGTAATGCTAGGGCTTTACAGTGTTACTACTGGGCTTATATCCCAAAGAGATCATAAAGAAGGGAAAGGGACCTGTATGTGCACGAATGTTTGTGGCAGCCCTCTTTGTCGTGGCTAGAAACTGGAAACTGAGTGGATGCCCATCAGTTGGAGAATGGCTGAATAAATTGTGGTATATGAATATTATGGAATATTACTGTTCTGTAAGAAATGACCAACAGGATGATTTCAGAAAGGCCTGGAGAGACTTACACGAACTGATGCTGAGTGAAATGAGCAGGACCAGGAGATCATTATATACTTCAACAACAATACTAGATGATGACTAGTCCTGATGGATCAGGCCATCCTCAGCAACGAGATCAACCAAATCATTTCTAATGGAGCAGTAATGAACTGAACTAGCTACACCCTGAGAAAGAACTCTGGATGATGACTAAAAACCATTACATTGAATTCCCAATCCCTATATTTATGCCCACCTGCATTTTTGATTTCCTTCACAAGCTAATTGTACAATATTTCAGAGTCTGATTCTTTTTGTACAGCAAAATAACAGTTTGGTCATGTATACTTATTGTGTATCTAATTTATATTTTAATATATTTAACATCAGCTGGTCATCCTGCCATCTGGGGGAGGGGGTGGGGGGTAAGAGGTGAAAAATTGGAACAAGAGGTTTGGCAATTGTTAATGCTGTAAAGTTACTCATACATATAACCTGTAAATAAAAGGCTATTAAATAAAAAAAATGCTAGGGCTTTAACAAATGAAGTGACTGCTCAGGCTTAAGTAATAAATGATATTTTACATTGCATCAATAGAAAAAAATCAGTTATATTTGTACTATGTGTCCTATGGATACAAACATGTTTTCTTATAAACAATTTATTTTGTATATAATGTTCTAAAATTTAGTATTTAAGTACCCTCCCAAGTCTTTTATTATATCTTTATTATAATTGTAGCAAAATTGGCCTTTTACAAATAAATTTGTGTAAGTATTGAACCTTGGGATGAAACTACTTACAAGAGTATTGTTACTCGTGTTTCCATGCTGACTAGAAACCCTCTTCAGCCCATCATTCTCTCCACCTACCCAATGTCTTATACTTTTACGAGAAAAGAGGAAGGGCATCATATTAGGTAGCAAGTTCAGGGTCATGAGATCTCAGCCATCATCAGTCTGAGCAAGGAAACAAAGCACTTCATTCTGTTATTTTTACCTTTCATGATCAAACTCACTATAAATCTCTGTGAGGAACACAAGGACACTGGAAGCCACTCTTAGCAGTTGATCTGGCTCAAACTCACTTTGTTCACAAACAGATTCCAGAATGGAGATTTAGTTCAACTTAACTGAAAGTAAACATCTCTAAGAGTAAAACTGGAAGAATATTACTAGAATTATGATATTACAAGGATTTTCATTGGGAATGACAGGTCATAAGTAATAATTTTTAACCAACTGACATTCTACTAGGTACATGTCCTAAAGAGGATCATCTTTGTAGCATAAGACCAGTGGAAGGAGTGGTATGGTTCTATAGTTGATATGCCCCCTATTTACTGAGGAAGAGGTTTACAATTCAGTCTCCTGTTGTACCACGCTATACTCTTCTGATGAGATGCTCTCTTCAAGGTCACCTGCTATTTTGTCATCTTTCCATAAGGTCCTTCCTGGGATCATTATGTGTGGGATAGTATGGACTGCAAAAATGGAGACTCTCAGAGTAGGAAAAAGCAAAAAGGGATTTATCACAATCTTGTAAGAAAGAGCATCCCCCATATGACAAGGTATTTTTCAGTAAAAGGGAGTACAAAGCATAAACTCCAAAATACCAGATTAAATAGCCTGAACGCAGAAACCCCAAGCTTCACCCCCAGTCTGGCCTTTTCTCCATTGTTTGGGGGAATTGGGGCTTATATTCTAATGGAAATCTAACCTAAAAACAAAAGAATACTATTTTTTGCATCAATATTCATTAGAGAGATAGGTCTGTAATTTTATTTTTCTGTTTTGACTTCCTGGTTTAGGTATTAGTATCATATTTGTATTACAGAAGGAATTTGGCAGGACTCCTTCTTTAGCTATTTTTTTTTCAAACAGTTCACATATTATTGGAATTAATTGTTCTTTAAATATTTGGTAGAGTTCATTTGTAAATCCATCTGGCCCTGGAGATTTTTTCTTAGGGAATTCATTGATGGCTTGTTCAATTTCTTTGTCTAAAACAGGGCTATTTAAGTAATTTATTTCCTTTTCTGTTAATCTAGTTAATTTATATTTTTGTAAATATTCATCCATGTTAATTAGATTGTCAAATCTTCTGGTATACAGTTAGGCAAAATAACTCCTAATTACAGTTTTAATTTCTGTCATTGGTGGTAATTTCATCCTTTTCATATTTGATGTTGGTAATTTGTTTTTTTTTTCTTTATTTTTCCTAATCAAATTAATCAAAGGTTTGTCTATTTTGTTGGGTTTTTATAAAACTAATTTTTAGTTTTATTAATTAGTTCAATTAGTATTTTTAGTTTCAATTTTATTGGTCTCTTCTTTGAATTTCAGAATTTCTAATTTGCTTTTTAATTGGGGGGTTTTAATTTGTTCTTTTTCTAGCTTTTTTAATTGCATGCCCAACTCATTGACCTCCTCTTTCTCTGTTTTAATCATATAACGATTGAGAAATATAAAATTTCCCCTAAGAACTACTTTGGCTGCATCCCATAGATTTTGGTTTATTGTCTCATTATTGCCATTCTCTTGGATGAAATTATAGGTTGTTTCTGTGATTTGTTGTTTGACCCACTCATTCTTTAGAATTAGGTTATTTAATTTTGAATTGGTTTTTAGTCTATCTTTCCCTGACCTTTAATGAATGTAATTTTTATTGCATCATAATCCAAAAAGGAAATATTTACTATTTCTGCCTTTCTGCATTTGATTGTGAGGCTTTTATGCCCTAATATGTGGTCAGTTTTTGTATAGGTGCCACATACTGCTGAGAAAAAGGTGTTCCTTACTGTCCCTCTTTAATTTTCTCCAAAGGTCTATCATATCTAAGTTTTCTAGGATTCTAATAACTTTCCTAATTTCTTTCTTGTTTATCTTGTGGTTTGATTTATCTAATTTTGAGAGGAGGAAGTTGAGGACCCCAACAATATAGTTTTGCTGTCCATTTCTTCCTGTAACTGATATAACTTCTCCTCTAAGAATTTGGATGCTCTACCACTTGGTGTATATACATTTAGTATTGACACTACTTCATTGTCTTTGGTACCTTTAACAAGATGTAGTTTACCTCCTTATCCCTTTTAATTAGATCTATTTTAAACTTTTGCTTTATCTGAGATTAAAATTGCTTCCCCTGCTTCTTTTGCTTCAGCTGAAATATAATAAATTTGGCTTGAGTCCTTTAACTTTACTCTGTATGCATCTCTCTGTCTCAAATGTTTTTCTGGTAAACAACATAGGATTCTGTAGGATTCTGTTTTTTATTCTATCTTGCTTTTCATTTTTGTTTTATGGAAGAAATGTCCCATGCACATTTACAGTTATGATTATCAGCTCTAAGTTTCCCTACATCCTATTTTTCCTTGTTCTCTCTTTCTATCCTGTCCTTCCTTAGTAGTGTTTTCTTTCTAACCCAGTCCACATGCTATCTGCCCTACCTTCTATTACCCCTCTTCCCTTCTCTTACCCCTTTTTCCTAATGTTTGTCCTCCTTCTATATAGCCCTCCCTTTTCTTTCTCTTTCTCCTCTTATTTCTTTATAAGATAAGATAAATTTCTATCCCTGAGTGATTATGTTATTCCATACTCTTTGAGCCAAAACTGGTGAGATTAAGTTTCAGATACTCCCCCCCCCCTTATTTCTCTCTATTGTAATAGGTCTTTTGTGCCTGTTTAGGTGATCAAGAGTTCCAAATATCATTTTCCTATCTAGGGATGTAAATAGTTTAACCTTTAAATAATATTTTCCTCCAATTTACCTTTCTATGCTTCTCTTGAATCTTAAGTTTTGAAGATCAAATTTTCTGTTTAATTCTGTTTTTTCAAGAGAAATGACTGAAAATTTCTTATTTCATTGAAGATTCATCTCCTCCTTTGAAAGAGAATAATTAGTCTCACTGGATAGATAATTTTTGGTTGTAACACCAGTTCCTTTGCCTTCTGGAATATGGTATTCCAGGACATCCAATCCTTTATTGTAGATGCTGCCTGATCCTGGATAATCCTGACTGATATTCCTCAATTCAAATACTTGAATTGTTTTTGTCTGGCAACTTGTAAGATCATTTTCTTTGGCCATGGCCTTCAGGTACACCATAAATTATCTTTCTTGGATCTGTTTTCCAGATTGGCTGTTTTTTCAATGAGGTATTTTACATTTTCTGTCATTTTTTCCATTCGTTTTGTTTGTTTGATTAATCCTTAATTTTTCATAGTGTCATTAGCTTCTATTTTCCTCATTCTAGTTTTTAATGTATGATTTTCTTCAGGTAACTTTTGGATCTCTTTTTCCATTTGATTAATTCTACTTTTCAAGGTGTTTTCTTCAATGGATTTTTTTTTTTTTTGCATCTGACTTGTGTTTTTTAAGGAATTGATTTCTTCAGTCAATTTTTGTCCTTCCTTTTCCAAGATATTGACTCTCTCTTGCATACCTCTCATTTCTTTTTTCATTTTTTCTTTTATCTCTCTTATTTACCTTTTAAAATCTTTAAGAGCACTTTCAAGAAGATTCTTTGGGCTTGAGACTAGTTCATATCACTCTTTGAGATTTCCTCTGTGGACAATTTGTTTTCATCTGAATTAGTGTTTTGATCTTCCCTGTCATCACAGTAGATTTCTCTGGTTAAGATTCTTTTCTGTTTTTCTGTTTCTTGCTCATTTTCTTTCCTTCTCTTTTTTTATTTCCTCTTTTGTGCCTTTTATGGTAGAGCTCTGTTCCTGGGGTAAAGAGGGAAATGTCTTGTGCTTCCTGTGCAGCTCTGAGCCTTGGTTTTGGTACTGGGACTTTTGTGTTTGGTGTCTTGCTCACAGCAAGGAGTATTCCTACCTGATCTTTCCAGGAAACAACCTGGTTTCCCAGGCTGGCAGTTTTTCCTTCTGAACTAGGCCTGGAAGCTATCCCACTGGTCTACTCCACTAGTGAGCCAGGACTCAGAGTCTCAGTTGCTGAACAGCTGTGATTAAGAGCCTCTCACTGGCTTTCCTATATACTGTCTGAGCTGGGCTGAACACCTTTCATCCTAGTGGACTTATCGTTCTTAAAATCCTTCTAATATGTCTTGAGCTGAAGAGCTCCTTTATTCCATCAGACTCTGTTCAGAGACTTGGTTTCATATGGTTTTTGAGGGAAACTGGGAGAGTTTGAGCAGCTTCCTGGCTTCACTCTACCATCTTGACTCTGCCCCTGGAACTTTCCCAGTTCCTTTACTTATAAAAATTGGGATTAAGTCCTTTTTAAAACTCTACATCTTTGTTATCTATTTTTATTCCATTTGGACAGGTAAAAAATAATCATTTAAAACAATTTTCTGATCACATATCTAGGTAAGGGATAGGTTAAGTGATTTGTCTAGTCACACAACTAAAAGGTAGCAGAGACCAGACTGGACTCAACAGACATCCCCTGATCCATTATACCACCCTGCCTCATATGACTATTTATACATTCATCATATACATGTATGTTTGTAGTTTTTTTTGGGGGGGCAGAGAATATATATGGGGGGAGGCTACACTACTTTAAGATATTGCTTTACTTAAATCTTCCCCTCCTTCCCTATGATTTTTGTAATTCAACATTCTTATCCAAAAAGTTCCTCCCTACTGTTGAATATACAAATAATCCAGTGTCCCATCATCTTCATTTAGTATTATTTTGGGGACCACTTTTTCTCAGAGTATCTCGAGAAACAACAAGAATTCTATAGTGAAATGGAGTGTATACCAACTGGCAGATAGTAAAAGATGTGCTCTTTGAAAAAAAGTTAAAAGTTCTTCAACATTGATTAAGCACTCACTACATGCACTCTAGTAGGGCAAAGATGGGGAGGATGCTAAAAAACCAAAAAGCTTTCATTCCTGTCTTTAAAGAAACTAAATTTAGTATTCATCTATTGTATATTTCTCTATAGATCTCTCTTCTCTTTCCCTCTCTCCCTCTCTCTCTTCTCTATCTGTCTCTTTCTCTGTCTCTGTCTCTGTCTCTGTCTCTCTCTCTCTCTCACACACACACACACACACATACACACACATCATAATCTCTTTTTTTTCCAGTTTTGATTCCCTCTGTTATCTCTGAGTATAAGTAAATGTTACACAACATTGTCTTGTTATTGCTTTGAGCATTATTCCTAGGAGACATTGAGATCACCACCCCACTCCCACCCCCACCCAGAAGACTAAATATTTATTTACCCATAGAAAATAATGTCCTTTTCATTAGCGCTGATCCAATGTTTTAACATTCCAATGAAAGTAAAAACAGAAGAGAATTCATTTTAGAAATGATATTTTTTAAAGATTTATAAGTTTATTGCAAATGAAAATCTTCCCTGAAATCACCGCTGAATGAAACAATTAATAAATTCTTCATTAATAAAGTCACCAGTGTACCCTGAGCTGGAGAGGATACCAAGTCCAAAATAAACTTCTTTGGTTGGAAGCAAGAAAATTTGAACTCTTTAAAGTCTAATTTATTTTTAAAATTCTATAAGTTTATTGCAAATGAAAATCTTCTCTGAAACCATCTAAATAAAAAAAATGTTTTTTTCCTTCTTCTTTGCTGATAAAATTATTAGTATACCCTAGAGAATACCAAATCCAAAGCAAGATTCTTTGGTTGAAAGGAGGAAAGATAGACTCTTTCAATACACAATGCAATATGTAGGATGTATAGTCACACCAACTGCAGAACATTGCAGAATACAAATGGAAACAGATTGCTTTGTGGATTTCAAAGGATTAATCATCCAAATTTTTCTTTAACCAGTTAATTATCTTAGCAATACTCTTGTTATTTTGCTGATTCACCTTCATGTGTTCTTTAATTGTGTTAAGAAGTATAACACTGTCAGTCTCTCCTAGTATAGTCCTGGAAAATTGCTGGAACTAGAAAAGAAAATGCAATCAATCAATCAATGTAATGCAATAATTTCAATCTAATTTCTTACTTTTCATAGAAGGAAGGAAATAAGAATTTATTAAGCACCTGAAGTAAGGAAGAAGAGAAAATTTGGGAGGAAAGATAATAAGTTCGAACATATTGAGTTTAAGATATCTATAGAACAATCCAGTCTAAAATGCCTAATAAGTAACTAGAGATATAGGAGTAAAAGTCAAGAAAGAGATTGGGACTAGATATATAGATCAGAGAATCACCTGTGTAGAAACGATAAATTATGTGAATCTTGTATTTTAAGTGTTTCTTACAAATCACTGAGTATTCTCTTCTCTTTCTTCTGCCTTTCAAAGTGCCAAAAGGGAACCAAGCTCTCTAGTAAAGAACTTGCCCTCTCAAAAAGCAATTGGTCTGAGCATGGGTAGGAGTTAGCTAGGCAAGGTTGAGCAGAAGAAGGGACAACATGGAAGAGAGAATGAAGCTGACAACTTTGTTTATCTCTGCTTCCCTTAAATCCAATTTATGAGCAAGTCAAGATAGCACCCTTATAATGCCATTGGTCCTTTTTGGGAAAGAAGGTCAAACAATAATGGACTGGCATGGCAATAGTTCCTGAGAGTCATGGTGACTCGCTGAAAGGATAAGCCAACCAGGTAAGGCTAGTCATCTGTTGGCAAAGTGGTAAAATATATTTGAATCAAGAAGAGAAGGGTGAAAGCTGCTTTCTGCTATCTGACCATTCTTGTGATGACACCTGAAGCAAATGAGTATCTCCAGGGGAAGAGAGTACAAGAAGATGGAAGACACTCCTTCCATCAAAGTTCTCTCCATCCTTGCTGCTGGAACTTCATCTATCAATGTTTATTTGGAAAGGGAGAGTGATGCTTAGAGAAGGAAGGAACTCCAAGTATAACTATTCTTTTCCTAACTAAAGATTTGGATGTAAATCTTACTTTTATTCTTTATCTGTTTTAATAAATATACCTTATAATAAAATTCTATTAAAAGCTTTTTGCTTTTTGAGAATAGTTAACATTTATGTCATATTTTAAGATTTGCAAAGCACTTTATATACCTTTGAGTTAGATGCTGTTATTATCCCTATTTAATTATGAGCCACTGAGATCACAAACATTTTGGAACATCACAATATTCATGTTTTTTGAGAGTCTAATGGTCTAGAGAGTTTTAGATTTAGAGTTTAGGAGCAATTTGGGTTTGAATTTTGCTTCCGACATTTAACTAGCTATGACTATGATCAAATAACAACCTCTTAAGCTCAGTTTCTTCATCTGTAAAATGGAGATAAATACACCTGCAATATTTACCTCACAAGATTGTTGCAAGATCATACAATATAATAATATATGTAAAGTGCTACTATATGTATCTGTTAATACATAACAAACTTTTTTTAAAAAATGTAAAATTTAAGTTTCAAAATAACCATTGAATGAGGATCAAATGAGATAATATTTGCAAATTACTTAGCTCAGTACCTGGCACATAGTAGGTGCTTAATAAATGTTTATTTCCTTTCTTTCCCTTTCACATCATATTTCACAATTCACAAATTCACCTGGGTTTCCTAGGTGATAATAATACCTACCTCTCAAGACTGTTAAGAGAATGAAAATGAGATATTATGTATGAGATATTCTACACACACACACACACACACACACACGCACACACTCACTTACTCACACTCAAACTGTCTTGCCAACCTTTAATTTTCTCTATAAACATTATCAATATTACCATTCCCTGTATTATTCAAGATACTTACTTCTTGGAGCTCTGAATCTGTGGATATGGGTGCTGCTATAGTATTTGCCAGTGAGATTAAAGCCTCTTTTCCAAACCTGTACAGCAATGAGATTTCAATCAGCAACAAAGGAAGTTACGGAAGACAAAATGATATTTTACATAGTGTGTATGATAAAAGTGAACCTTGAATTGATTCTCATTTTCCAGATGCAAAGAAGTATATCAATTTCCTTATGACTGAAGTCCTGTTCATATGGGATCTTCTAAAGTTTTGAATTATCATAAGATCATTTTATAGGAGAAAAAATTTTTACTTCAAAATCTATTTTTTCTTTCATTTTAAATACTAATTTCCTTTTCTCTCTTTTTAACTTGTACTTTTTCAAGTAATAACAGTTTTTTTAAAAAATCAATATTTATTTTAAATTAATAATAATTAATTTTGAGTTTTTAAAAAAAGCCTCAATATGTATCTCTATAGTTTGGCAAAAGAAATTCCCAAATTAGCCATATCTAAAAATGTATGTTTCTTTTTTCATTTTAAAATCATCACCTCTCTACCTGACCAGGAGAGGAATGTTTTATCTTCATGCTTTTGGACTCTTACTTTCTCTCTAATACTGTAGTTGAAATAGTGTCTGGTATCTCCTGCTCAGAGACCTAGCAAAACTGTTGAAAAGTATAGAACCATTTAAATCATGCCAAAGAACACTTATACTCAACCAATGATCAAATCATTGAATGAAAATTTAGGACCCAATTTTGTACACTTTACCTTGGAGCTTACTACCAGAATCATTTTAGAATATGTTCCCATAACACCATGCAACTTAATGTTCATTTCCATGTAAATTTCAGCTGCAGAATTTTATGACCCAAAGGTAGTTTCAATTCACCATAACTAATCTCTATATAGATCTCCAGGTGTCAGAAACTCTCTACTCTTAATATTCCATTCAAGCCAAATTTCAAGATCTATCTAGTTAATTTAGTCCATGTCTACCTCCCTATAGCAAAATAATCTTCAGAGAACATCTGATTTCATTGCTATGAAAAAGCACACCCAATTTAACTGTCTAATATAGACTGACATCTCTGAATTTTCAAAATAATTCAAGAAAAAAAACAATAGCAGGTTGTTATAGTTAAGATAAATATTACCTACCTCCCCAAAGTGACACTATAGCTTAAAAAGCAAACACAGGACTTTGGGATGCATTAAAAAAGAAAGAGAAATTAGAATGAAATTAATGTAATGATACTACAAGTTTGTGGTCTGTCCATCCTAAAGTTCAGTACAGCTGCTTTATTTCAGAAATAGATATCTGATATCAGAAACTAAATTGTTAGGACATTATATAGAAAAGAAACCAGATCATAATGCAATTATGATCTCTTTAAGATTGCCAATAAAGTGAACAAGACTCTAAACCTCTGCCAATACACCCAGGTAAAGAGTTGAAAAAAATTGTAATTTTGAAACTATAATTTTGTGTTTCCAAAATACAAAGACGAGTAGTTCCAAAAATTTTATTTGGTCAGTATTGGGTACTACAATGCTGCAAAAGCTCTGTAATTTATATAGTCTTAGAGAATTGCCTGAGGCAAGGAGAGGCTGGATGACTCTGCCAAGGTCCCACAGCCCATGTATATCAGAAGTAGGACACACACACAAAGAGACAGACAGAGAGAGAAAGAGAGAGAAAGACAGAGACAGAGAGATAAAGACAGAGACAGAGAAACAGACAGGGGGGAGAGAGAGACAGAGGGACAGACAGGGAAAGAAAGAGAGAGAGAGAGAGAGAGAGAGAGAGAGAGAGAGAGAGAGAGAGAGAGAGGAGAGACAGAGAGACACACAGAGAGACAAAGACAGAGAGACAGAGAGATCAGAGTTTGGAAACGTTGGATGGCTATGTTTTCCCAGATGAGAGTAAATGACTTATTCTGTTTTCATTTGTAAACTGAAAATGCTTTGTCAATTTGTTTGAGGGAGAATGAGATCTCTGAATGGTACTGAACATGTTGGTAGTTTAAAGTACATAAAAATTATTATAAGATAATGACTACTCCAGAGAATATGAGACCCTAGCAAAATTTCTAAATTGTTCTGCCTGGGCCTAAGTAATACTTAATAATAGACTCTTGAGAGCTAACCATGTCTAGCCCCCTAGCATGCCCGGCCCCACAGAGTTCTGAAGCACTGGCAAAGTCTGCAGGCCCCTGCTCAGAACAGATCACTCATAGCGCTTTTTTAACTATAGGTGGGTATTGACAAAAGACTGAATCACACAGCCAGAGGGTGGGGGTGGTAGGGTTGCTCTATAGGTCTAGCTAGATAACTAGATAGATGGAGTTTAAGAGTTTATTATGTGTCAGGCACTGTGCTAAACTCTGAGAATACAAACACAAGCAAAAAAGATAGTCCTTGTTCTCAAGGAGCTTACATAGGAGCTTTCATTCAAAAATGCCAACTCACAAAACCCCATGTGGCAAGGATATAAATGTAGAGTCAGGTTTGAAGTAGCAACTCTTCTTGAAATGGTTCCAGGTAGTAACTAATGGAAATAAATCCAGAGAATTAAGGGCAGAGCCTGTTCAAAGAGGATGGGTCCTTTCTCAAGTGCTGACTCTTACAGGGGCTCCAGGGGCAAGGAATAGAAAAGTCCAGAGAACAATGATTGTGGCTCAGCCTTAAAGAATGTTGGATGCCAAAGACATTGGGTTCTTAAAATTAGCACTCTCATTCACTACATATTCTAGAAGTGGGCACAGGGTAGAGAAATTAGACTTGACAACCTGAAGAAAGATTCTTCTCCAAGTCCTATGTTCAGATGAAACTAGAGGATTTCCCATAAACTTTGCCCTTTTGCAGAAATTATCCAACAATTCAACAGAGCTCACAAGATCATGAATTAACTGTATTTCTATCCCTTTCACTTAATGCTCACAGATATTCCACAATGCTCCTAAACACTCACTTACACAACTGTAAACTGTACTTTTCTTCACTTTAGTCTTTCTCCAGTGCCTCATGTGGCCCATGAGATGACCTGGGATTATCAAAAATTATGTTATTTTTTTTCTAGTTCTATAAAAATTTTTTTGGCAGTTTGACAGGTATGTTCAGTATTATTCAGTAACAAATAGATAAATATAGTCAGATTGTCATTTTTATTATATTAGTCCAGCCTACCCATGAGCAACTGGTATTTTCCCAGTTGTTTCAATCTAACTTTATTTGGGAGAGAAGTGTTTGTAATTGTGTTCACATAGTTCTTGGGTGTCTTGGGAGGTAGACCCCCACCTATTTTATTTTGTCTACAGTAATTTTAAATGGAATTTCTCTTTCTATCTCTTGCTGATGGACTTTGTCAGTAATATATAGAAATGGTGATGATTTGTGTGGATTTATTTTATATCCTGCAACTTTGCTAAAGCTGTTGTTTCCAGTACATTTTTGGATGATTTTCTAGATTATCAAAAATTATGTCAGATGAGCACCAATTCTACCAAACTGAAAAGACATAGAGTACTGCTGATCATAATATAGAATGTTATATAAGGACCAATCCAGCTAACATCAGAAAGGTTAAATTAATTCATTAAAGCCTTAGGCATAATCTTCAAGCTTTATGTGCTTGATGTGCACAAATGTGCCTTTGGTATTCTAGCAAACCTTATAGAGCCCTTCTTAGAAAGTTGTTTTCAGATGTATCCAAAAAAATATGTAGAATTAAAAAGGAAACCATATACATAAAAGCACAGTTTTTATTTTTTCTCCTAGTTGAAGAAATTAAATGGCACAGTGAATAGAATGCTGGACATGAAGTCAGGAAGTCCCGAGTTTAAATCTGGCCTTAGATACTTCCTAGCTGTGTGATCCTAGATAAGTCATTTTACCTCTGTCATAGGTTCCTTAACTTTAAAATGGGGATTAAAAATAACTCCTACCTCCCAGGATAGTTATTTGGATCAAATGAGATAATATTCAAATAGCTTTTATTATTAAGTCTGGCAAATAGTAGGTAGGTATTAACTAAAGATTACTATTGACTGATCCCATCATTCTTCTTCTTAAAAACATTTAATGACTTCCTTTCACTCCCAAATAAACCATAAGTTCCTTTTCCTTAAAGTTAAAACCTTTCACAACTGGACAATAAGCCATACTTGTGGTCCAACATCACATTACAAACTACATATTCTATATGTTCCAGACAAACTACTCTGTTCTCCAACCTCAGTCTTCATCCTGCCCTCTCCCATGTCAAGGCCTTTGTTTACTTTATCATTTTTGTATATCTTCTCTCTCCCATTGGATTTTTTTTTCTCCTTGAAAACAGGATCTTTGACATTTCTACCACCAAATCCCTAGCATTTATCATTAATAATGTACCGTGTATATTTTTGGGGGGGAGAGTGAAGAGTCCACACCTGTAATTTCATTTGAATAGTGAATTCCTGGTAAGAAAACTCCCTTCACTCATGCAGATTAGCAGTTGTTCTTTAACTTGCTCTCACAGAATTATCTGAATACTTAAAGATACAGTAACTTGCTTAGGATTATAAAGCCAATGTGTATCAGAGAGAAGAGTTGAATTCAGGACTGTTCTTCATCTGTTAGATCACACTAACTCTTGTCTTGAACATATTATAGCTGTGCAATCTATTCTAAAATACCACTCAATAAATATGTGTACTAAAATCCATTTAATATATTTAACAAATTTATGTTTTCTCTCTTTTCTAAAAAATTTCTTTTATAATTTGCAAAGCAATGCATTAGCTTTTGCAAACACTTAACCACTGAATAAAGAACACCTTTTTCTCTTTACAACGGCCCAGACCTGAACAATCCACAGATGAATATACTTGAACCCCTAGAACACAGCATAGTGCAGGTTAAATCCAGATCATAATGAATGAAGCAGAATCAGAGGCCAAAAAAGGGACTTTTCCCCTTTTTCAAGCAGCAATTGACCCAAACAAAATGGAACCCTCTAATTTGTAACTTACCTCTTTTCTACAGCTTGCCAATTGTTGATTAAAAATTCCTTTGTTACAAGCCGGCCAATAACAGTTTCTGCTACAAGGTTCAACATAAGTGATGACTCAGAAATGACTGAGTTTTCATCCAAAGCATATTCCATAGACCTGTCAAATGTGTACACGAAAAAAAATCAAAACAAATCCCAAGTATTTTAAGTAAATGGAATTTATTGTGCAATTTTAAAATCCCCAAATGAAGCATCTTATAGTGCCCAAAGACACATATTTGTTTGACTACCAATTTCATGGGCTGATTCCCACCTCCCTTTTGCAGAGTGGGATGATGTTACTAAAATACATTTTTCTCTTAGTACCCCTTGAGTTAAATTGAAATAATCACCTATATAGTACCCAAGGATCTTTGCTGCAGGACATCGAATGAAGTAAATTTTCTTTTTCTTCTTCTAATTGACTCTTCTCATAAATACTCAACAAAAAGTCCCATTCTTTATCACTTCCCATGGCAATACCAAAACACATAACTTCATATTTAATGAGATTAGAGTTTCTATAAAATATAATATACAACATATTTTGTGATTATCATCAGTTGTCAAAGGTTGACATTACAATGAGATAAAAAATGTAATTTAAAGGCATGATATTTGATAAAATTAGAAAAGACAGGGTTTAGAGAAGTTTTAGAATTATCATTAAAGTTGAAAGTTGACCTCTGACACTTAACACTTCCTAGCTGTGTGACCCTGGGTAAATCATTTAATCCCAATTGCCTCAGCAAAAAAAAAAAAAAATTGCAAGTATGAGAATAGAACATTTTAAAGCCAGATCTGTATGGTATGTTTAAAAAAATAGCAAATAAGTGGTAAAGCAAGGCACTAGAAACAGTCTATTAGAATAATGCAAATAAAAACAAAATTCAGAGATTGCCTTTATAAATAAATATAAGCATTTATTTATGAAGGTTGATTATTTATGGTGTTACCAGCATTTTGGGAGTCTAATTGCTCATGGCACAGTATTAAATCCTGAAGAAAATAAAATAGATTGAATCACTGCCCTCTGGAAGATTGTAATCACCAATTAAAACATTGATGCAAATGAATAGTAATATAGGATATAAAGGTACTAGGATCAAATCAATTAAATCAGCACACAAAATATCACTAAGAATATTAGTAGGATACAAAGGAGAATATTAGATAAGAGATGGATAATTCATTGACTCATTTCCAAACATCCATATCATTTAACACTAGTTTAAAATGGAGATAGAGCAATAAAGGTTAGTCAAATGAAAATAGAATAATTAAGTTACAGGGCTAAAGGAATCCAGAAATAAATATAATGGAATGTGTCAAAGTAGCATAAACATTTAGGAGAGTTTGTAATATTACTCTTACTTAATGGGCTCTGAGTAATTCATCCACTTTGAGAAAATTTCCCTTGACAACTGCAGACAATCTTCAAGTCCCAACCAACATGCTCCTTCAAATATCTTTTTCAGTGATAGTCTTAAAAGAAAAGCAAAAAAAAAAAAAAAAAAAAAAAAAAACTCAGTATATTTTGCATTACTAAGTTTATTTTTCCTTTCAACTTAGAATGCAATTTGATGAACAATTCAAAAATAGCCTTCTAATTAGTTTAACTTCAAGAAAAAAGGAACTTATGAATAAGAAATATGGTCAAGATTTGCGCATGTATTTGTTGAGTGACTTTGGGGCACCAAAACTAAAACACAACAAAACTACAAGACTAAGATTTTTTTGAAAGTTAGCAGTGAATCATTGATCCCTTCTCTTCCTTCCCAAAATAGTTTATATCTCTTGTTAGTTTAGTTCCCCTTTACTTTAAAAAAAAAATGAATTATGTACAAAGTATATCAAGCTTTTGAGACAATATTCTAAAAACTAAAGTCTCTTCCTATTTTATTCAAAACTGAATTTTATCCTTTTTTTTCTCAGCCAAAGTTAGACGTGTTAAGGAAAATGGGGACAGGAAAAATATGAGTCAGCAAAGTCACTAATACGGGTCTCTAACTAGATCCCACCTTGGTCTGACATGAAGTCTATATATTTCTACAAATAAATGCATGTTCATAACAGAGTACTCTTCTGTCTACCTGAGGATGTACAAAAAAAAAAAATGAATGCAGTTTCTTTTTCCTATGATTCTCATCTCTATCTGTAATGGATCACTAATATAGGATGTACAATCTGGTTTCCCAGCTCTTTTTGGGAAGGGAGAAAAGTGAAGCAAAGAACCTTGTTAAAATGGACTATTTCAGTTCATGTAAACAACATAAATTTTAACTAAGTGGAAATAGTTCTTTAGTCAGAGGACCAGAATTTACAACTCTTCTCAACTCAGCCACTTGTTACTATCAAAATTTGTATGATCTTGAATGAGTTACAGTCTCTCTGGACCTAAGTTTTTTAAAATCTATGGACCTGTAATCTTTGCTTACTTCTCACTATGTTTCCTACAAATTCACTTAACTAACTAACACATTCTTTCAAACATAAGCCTTGCCACCTTCTACCAAACTGTCCTTTCATCCACTGTATCACTTTGCCATGAACTCATGCTCTAGTATCATATTTGAGATGGAGACAGAGGGACAAAGAAAAATATCTAAAAAGACAACTTAGAGTGGGGGGGCTAACCAGATTATATGGACAGATATAATCTTTGAATGGAAAATATATGTATGTCTATTTCAATATTCCTCAAATCTCTATATGGATATAGATATATGACTATCCCTCACTTATACATTTAAGGATATCAATATAGAGATAAAGACACATACACATATATACACATCTGTGAGAGAGGGGGAGAATCTCTTTTATATCTACAAATTCCATTCCCTTGTATCACCTATGAAATATAAGTAACAAATTTCACACATTTAGGATGTTGGTCATGGGAGGTCAGAGAAAAAGTTTAACAGGGAAAAAAATAGGGAATTAGGCAAAGGTTGTCTTCAATAACTCCTTTTGGCCTTCTCCTTAAGTGTCTATCTTCAGACATGACTATTTTTCCAGACTACTGATATTCTCAGATTTAATCCTTTTTTTTCTTTGATTTGTTTCATCCACATACCTTACAAAAGAGCAGATAAACTTGTTTATATTAAAATATAAAAATAATTTAAAACATATATACTTTTTGACTATGGTTCAATAGTTCAAGGTTTGTTCATATGTATAGTACATGACTTTAAATGTGTATATGTTTAATTTCAAAACTATAAATTTTCAGGTTTCTCTCCCCTCAGGAAGAGTGTTTCTGTGCATGGATGATATACACAAATTTCTTTATTAATTACTTATATATGTGATACTCATTCAAGTCAATAAATCTATGTATTGTATGGGCTACCTATTCAATGAATCATTCCATTCATTCAATCATCTATATTTAAAAATACTTACATAGTTATTTCATCATCTTGTATGGTATTTTCACGAATTTTATTTGAATAAATATGCCACATTGGGATAAGTTTCTTTAATAAATATTTCTAAAATGACAGAAAAAAACATATTACTGATAGCAACCCAATATTGAATTTGTCAAAAATTACCTTTTTACCCAAAAAAAGGTTATGACCAAATTATTAAAGGTTTGATTATTTTTTCTTCAAAAATTTTTATTTAATGTGTTAATATGGGTTCAAATGTTCTTGCTAACATATCCTTCATCATGATACTTTCATGCTAAGGAGACTAAATTTAATAACTTCCTCTTAATCTGGGATATTCTAAAAAAAAAAAAAAAAGAAAATTGTTTCTACAAGGGCCAAATTTCAGTTAAACATCCACCTTCTACAGTATGCTTTCCCTAATTCTTCTTAATTCTAATGCCTTCTCTCTGGTAATTATGTCTTATGTATCCTGCCTTGCCTATACATAATTGTTTGCATATTGTCTCTCCATTTAGATTTTGAGTTCCTCAAGATTAGAAACTCTTTAACCTTTCTCTCTCTCTCTCTCTCTCTCTCTCTCTCTCTCTCTCTCTCTCTCTCTCTTTCTCTCTTCCTCTCCCTCCCTCCCTCCTCTATGGTTGTTTTTGTGTGTGCTTAACACAGTGCTTGGCACATACTAAGTCCTTACTAAATATTTTCTGACTCACTGACTGGCACTGACTCCTTCGTCCCTGTTGAATTCTCTGCTAAATGAAAGCTCATCCTTATTGATTATGGATAAAGCCAATTAAAAAGCTTACATTCATTAAACAATCTGGAAGTCACCTTAGACAAGAGATAGGGAACTGTTTTATAAATGTTGAGCTTAGAATTCTTTGTTCACAATACTTTGATTTATGTAACTAATACTTGACAGCAAGTAAGTGGATTTTAAGAAAAACAAAAAGTTAGAAATTGTTAATGAAATAACTAAGTGTAATTCTTGTATTAGAAAATATCGAAAATATTTTACTTTAGTTTTAAGGGAGTTGGCAATCCTTAGCACTTTATATCTAGCTCTAAGGGAAATGATACTCTGCATTTATAGCTCTAAGGAGTGTAATCTAAGACAAAGCTTCTTAAACTATGAGTTACAATAGGGGTCATGAAACTGAATGTGGAGGGCACAAAAATTTGGCAACAGTAAAAGGTATATATTCTGCTGAGATTTAATTTTTATGTAAAAATAAACAAGCATATTTGTCTCATTAATATACAAATTGTTTTTGTCTTTAATAAATGGTAAAAATATATGTAAAACAAAGAATTATTTTAAAATAAATTTCCTTACAACTTCTTATTAGTAAATGTTTATATACCTATTTACCCAGGGTCACATAAAAATTTCTCAGATAAAAAGGGATTGCAAGTGGGAAAAGTTTAAGAAGTCCCAATTTAAGACACATGTCAAGGAACCAAGGTCCCAGAATGGCCACCTTTCATTAGTCTTCTCATATTTTCCACTCAAATTGGTCTTCTATCAAAACTCCTTTTTCTTTCTTTCTTTCCCTTTTTGACATTTTAGTCTTGGTAGAAACTATTAGGAAACTGAGAATATTGAATCACAAGAAGTCACTTTGAGAATGGCCTGCCACAAACATTCCTGCCAGAATAAAGGAAGAAAATGGGTAATATGTATCAAAGAACTATTACCTTAAGTAACAAATATGCATTATGGTTGTTCATGACAAAAAGATCAGGATGTAGTAGATTTAGGAAAACTCTACTCCATACTAGGGCTTCTTCTTCTTTAGCAAGGTACTTGGTTAAATCAAGGGCCGTTTCAATTTCATTATAACCATGCCTATTTTGTTTAGGGAAGGAAAAAAAACAACTTGTTAAACATGTCAAACATTTTCCTTCCATGTTTTGTTCTATCAAGTAAGATAAAATATGTAAAGCATCTTACAAATCTTAAATTATTACATAAATGCTAACTGTTGATATCATGTCTAAATAATTTAAAAAGCCAAAGTTTAAAAAAAATTATGGGCAAAATATAACTCAAAAAATATTATTGGCAGGTTTTTTATGTCATTTTTTCTCCAAAAAAGCCAAAATCCTTGAAAATACAAAAAATCCCAGCCCAATAATTCATTAATCAATAGGAACCAATTTATTCCTGACATGATCATATTTTCCTTAATAATCATAGATAACAATCACATATACTTTTAAGGTTTTCAAAACACATTTATATGCCTGCATTTCTTTTTAATTCCTCAACAATCTGTGAAATAGATATTTTAAACTTTAACAACACCATGAGTGATCCCTTTACCACACTGGAATGACAACTCTTTTATATCTTTGCATAGATTGTTATGACCAAAAATAAATAAATAAATGAAATAAATTTTCATCAGCCACTAGGGAAAATTATGGAGATAAACTTCTCTGAATTTAATTAGGTTTGTTCTCTATTGACAGACAAGTAGCCCCTTATGCTACTATATGTATCTGTTAATACATAACATTTCATCCCCTACCCTATACTTAATACTATTCCTAGCATGTAAAAAAAGTACTCAATAAGTGTTTGTTGATTGAGTAATAACATCATTTCTAATTCAACTAGAATAATTTTAGGAGAGTGAGATGAAAGGATAACAAACTGCAAGGAATTAAGGAGATAAGCAGTGATAAGTAAATGGAAGCAATGAATGTAGACCTCTCATTTAAATGATATACCAGCAGAAAAAAAAAGTAGGAGTAGGTGGGGGGGGGGATTTTTTACTGTAAAAACTCTTAATTTTAAATTGATATTATTTTCTTCTACTAAAGTTCTACTTTGGTACCACATCATGGCACAGAAAATGCCAGCAAGCCTAAGTTATTCTTCTTCTTTCTACTAAGTTGCAAAAGCTCTGTGTATCTATCTGGAGATTGTCTTCCAGAGGGGAATTCAGATATGTTGGGAGAAGTTCAATGGCAGAAAATTGTGCCCAAAATGAAAATTTTTTTTAACAACAAACAGTAAGTCCCAAAGACTATCTACTAAAGTATAGAGGAATTCTAATCTATATTGGTAGAGGGAGTATTCACACAGATAAATTCATAGATCCTTGCAATATCTAAGCACGTATTACTTTATCATGTAAAATACTCAGTAGTTTTTCTATATCAAATACTTTAAATAAAATCAGTTATCATCTTATGACATTTTGGAAAATATGAGCCAAATTCCATAAATAAATATTAATATGAAAATGGACTTAATAACAATTTTTTTCTTAGCCACAGATGATTTTTTTCATACAACAGAATTCCAATATAATAAAAAGTCATTGAAATAGGACTAGAGTTATATATTTTAAGAAATAGATGTGAAAGTGACAAATCATTGCTTTAAAACAAGATCCCCTAAAAATGATAAAGTCATTAGGAAAAAATATGCTTACCAGGACAATGTAAAGGCATCATCAAACAGCTTCATTCTGTCACTGACTGAAATAACCTGTATACAAACAGAAATTACAGAGTTAAAGCAAATTTGTTCAAGAAGAAAACAATCACACAACAATAACTTGGAAGTATTGTTTAAAAATGTGAATTACAACAATGAAATTCAACGGGTATCCAAAATAATCTAAAAGATGCACAATAAATATTTGTTGATTTATTATACAAAATACTACTTGAAATAACTGGTGCCTTGGTTGGATTATATAATCATTTTCAAGGTGTTTGTCCAATATATATTATATTAACACTCCTTTGTGGTAGCCAAGAAGTAGAAACAAACCAGGTTCCCATCAAGTCGGGGAACAAACAAATTATAACATATCAATATAATGGAACTATTACTGTACCATAAGAAAGAACAAATACAAAAATCTAGAGAAACAAAGGAATACATAAGAACCAAAGCAGAGGAAAATAAGCAAAACCAGAAAAATAATATATATGACTACAAGAATGGAATGGAATGAAAAGAAAAAAAGGAAAAAGAAACAGAGTATTGTATGACTATAATGACTAAACTTGACTCATAAAAGGATTTGGGAAAATCTACCTCTTTCCCTTCTTTGAAGATATTGAAGATTATGGATGTGAAATAGTACTTATATTGTCAGAAACTGTCACTGTTTTGGTTAATTTTCTCAAATTGCTTTCTTTTAATTTTTGACTCAAAAGTGAATGATTTATTATTTAGAAAAAAGAAAAGGATATATTCAGAAATAAATGTGATTAAAAAACAAAAGTCACCAAAAAGACAATAAAATTTAATGATAAATAAAAATTAAAAGCCAGTCATTCAAATTTTAAAGTATAGCACTTTCACAACGCTTCATTGGTATTGATGGATTCTAGTGAACATAGAATAAAGGACCAGATTGTTTAGAACATATTTTTCAATGAAGTCAATTTCACAAAAATCACAAAAAGGAATGTCTTCTATCATATATTCTACAATCAGTTATCTACTCCTACCACTTCCTGAGAAAGTACATTCTTCTTTGGGATAACTCCAATTCTTAAGAAGTTTGTTTTGTTTTCCTAAACAGGTCTCTTGGAATAGCAGAAAGAAAACAAGATTTTCAGCCAAAAAACTTAGGTCCATATTTAAACTGTTCTACAGTTTATAAAATGATATGCACATAATCTTCCTCACAAGTGTTTTTTCATGGAGAAAGCACTCTATAAATTTGAAGTAATAAATATGAGTAGTAATTATTATCTTTGGAGGTTAAGGAGTGAAATGAATCTCAGGAAACAGAGAAGGTGGGAAAAGAGTATCTCATCTCCTTTCTGTGTAGAAACAAAACAATTTTGTGTAGACCTGCTCTATTATATCAAAAACCATCACCAAATAGAGGCAGGATGGTAGAAGTTACATATAAAACTGAATTCTATAGCTATTCAAATAATCATCATATTCTCCCTCCCCATCAGGAAATTCCATCATGCTAACTTTGAAGAGTTAGAGTAATAAAAGCTCCTTTGAAAACAACCTTTTAGTAGCCTGATCCTTGTCTAAATATAAATAACACTTAACATTTACATAGAACTTTATGGTTTGCTATATTTTTATAAATTTATAAAATATTGTATTATAAATATTCCCTAGTTTTATACTATTGTGAAGATAAGTGCTCTTATTATGCTCATTTTACACATAAAGTGATTGAGGAAAATTAAGGTTAAGTGATTGGCTAATATCTGACACTGGATCTGAACTCTTTCTGGTGCCATCTAGGCAGCCTTATTCCAAACAACACCAAACCACTAAAATCACATTTAAATGTCAAAAAAAATTGTAGGAAAAAAATGCAAAAGCCATTTCACAGGGTTAAAAGGAAATCAATTGTTAGGTGACTAAAACAAATTCTCCTCTCCTGACAATATTCCCTACAGGTATATTCCTATATAGTAGGAGTTGTAAAAGTTTACAAACCCTATTGGCAGTCTGATAAAGTCAATGGACTCCTTCTTAGAATAATGTTTCAAATTGCAAAAAATAAAATATATAGGATTTCTAAGGAAATGAACTAATAAAAGAGTTATCAAATTTTTTTTAAAATTCACAGACCCTAGGGTAAGAACTCTTGCTTCATCTCCAGTAGATAAAAGAATATAACACATTGTTGATGTAATTAAGTAAAATATACAAAAAGTCAAAGTTTATTTCTTACCTTTGGGTCTTTTTCAAGCATTAAACATATTTTCTTCCAACCCAATTGATCATAATTAGCCATATAATATCCAGTTGTATTAAAATTTAAAATTGCCCAGTCGTGTTCTGAATCTGATAGTTGCATTTCAGGAAATACTTCTGCAAAAGTAAGTTTTTTAAATATTGTTTTTATATGTAGTTTCTCATCAGTATTTAATGTATATACATACATACATTTAACGTATATACTGACATACATATATAGTTCCAAACCACAGATATATCAAAACAAAGAGAGAAGAGCTGGTAACTCAACAGATTCTTGCTTGATTAAAATGAAAAATTCTGTATTGAATTGTTTTTTTTTTTTTGCATACACAATACTTTTCAATTGAATTTATATTCCCATTGCAGATATGCATCCTATTTTAATTTTAAATGAAATACTTCCCAAAAGTTACTGACTTCAAATTTTTATTTTTTGCATTTATATACATGAACTCTTATTTGAAAAAGGAAAATGAGAGAGACGATACTTACTGCTATTATTATCTAACCAGACTAATGGTTGTACAACTCCACTTTTCATCCAATTAATGGGAACAGTCCATGTGTTACTTATTGGAGGAAAAAAATATTTGGTTAATTATCATATAAAATAAAATACATTCCAAATAAACACAAAATAAAATTTTAAAAGAGAAGATAGAATAAAAACCTCCAAATTTTAGTTCTTCTTGCTTCCCTTTTGCCATCATGATGTTCCTAGTCTTCTGTCAAGATATCCTGCCTTCTATTTTTATTTCCTTCTTCCTTTTCATTCCATTACACTTTTTTCTTCTTACTTTATGCTTTTCAATACCTAGTTATAAGCTAGAAAGCCAACTAAGGACACTGTTAAGAGAACTACCTACATAGGATTTTTGCAAATTAATTTCCAAATGAGGTTTATGCTACATTTTCAGTTAGCTGGCTTCCCAAAAGGATCCAGTTTACTGCTGACATACAAAATAAAAACAACTGTAACAACTAGATTATAAGATACTTAAAGATGGGAATATCTTATTCATCATTGCATCCCTTTATAGTACCCTGCATGCACTAGGCTCTCCTCAAATAATTGTTGAATGGAATTGAATTATATCTCCTTCTCTCCATTCCCCACCAAAAAAAAGTATAAAGCTAGTTAGGAAGAAAAGAAACAAATCATTATCACCAATAGCTTCAAAATATTTATCAGCCTGCAAAACTCTATTTATCTGAAAAATGTTTAATAGCCTTCCCATATTCATTTATATTAATAGAATGATTCCTTCAATGACAAATGAATAAAGACCCATCTTTTGAAGAAATGCACTATTTGTATTTTATAGATTCTGCCTTCTTATTAAAAATTCTTACTCTTCAGTTTTCTGTGGTACCCAGCTAATTGACAGACTGTGTTCAGCACTGAAGGGAGAAGGTCCCACTCCATGACCTAGAGAACCACATATAACTGCCTTCAAAACCCAAAAGAGTACACAGCATTTAATAAGGGTAATCTTTTCTCATCTTTAGCACCAGCTTTCTATCTTAGTAGAATTCATCCCAATCCCAAAGACAGGTAAAATAAAGGTCAAGCTAACATACTTGTGGAAGGGAGTAATCTGGTCTTTATCCTTAGCAAGAAAGAATGGCTGCTGGTTGACCTTGCCAGTAGACACATCTAATGTTATAATTGGACATCCACTTTGGTGTGTCCATTTGTCCATTATACTTTTTACTGATGCTGGCAAAAGAACTTCATTCTGGTTGTTTAGAACCTATTTTTTAAAAACACAAAATCATACAAATATGATGAAATAACCTTTTGCAAATCATCCCCTTTAAGAACTTGTTTTGTTATTATACTCAGCATTCACCACACACCAATGGGTTCAGTTGGTTTTGTGCCAAACCTTAGAATTGGATTCATTCCCTGGGTTTCTCGAATGGTCAGTGCTATTTAAATATACATCCTGATATTGTTCTCCTATAGTCTTTTGATATAAATAGAACTCTACACACAGCTTTTGCATCTTAAAAGTATTATACCATATCAAATTTCTACCCTAAGAATTTTCTATCTGACTTGCAACATATGTGATCTTATTCATTACAATGTTATCTCCCTAGAGAATAGAGGCTGTCCTATTTTTCTATTTATGCCCCAACCCAGTACAGAGGTCATTGAACATAGTAAAAGCTTTATAATTTTTTTCATTCATTCATTCACAGAATGCAGGAAATGTGTATCACTGGACATACTAAAGATTGTATAAGTAAAAAAGAAGGAAAAGTACCATTTGAAAATGATTCCATAGATCATCTTGTTCAGCATTTGAGAATGCAAATGTTTTCAAATATGACTGTGGAGAAATGGAAGTCATGATTAAATGAATGATAACTGATGCCAAAAAAGCAGCATTCACTCTTCAGGAAACTTTATTTTTCCAAACTTACTTGGAGTCCTCTAATGAACAGATCCTCACCAAGACAATTTGAAAACATCCGGATTATACAACCTCCCTGAAGCACAAGAAAATCAGGGGACATTATTATAATGAAATTAAGTATTTATGGACCAAGAAACAGTCATTTTCTAAATATAACAAATTTCTGAGTACTCAGCACATGCTAAAAATGAATTCTATTTTCCCTCACTGTGTATCTAGAAAAAATGCTAGAAAAGTGATCTAAAGCTATCCTTGAGTTGAAGTGTAAACTTCTAGAGTTCTATATCTAAAGAAAACTTATCAAACAAAAAATAAAATGGCTAAATAGTTGTTAATTGCTTATATGATAAATATATTCTCTACCTTACAAAAGGATTCATCCTACATTTCCTTTAAACAATAAGCTACTTGGCAAGGAATTAATTTGAATGGATGCCCATCAATTGGGGAATGGCTGAATAAGTAAATGAATGGCATGGAATACTATTGTTCTATAAGAAATGAGCAGGCTGATTTCAGAAAAGCCTGGAAAGACTTATATGAACTAATGCTAAGTAAAGTGAGCAGAACCAAGAGAACATCATTGATAGCAACAACAAGATTATGTGACAATCACCTGTGAGAGACTTGGCTCTTTTCAACAATGAGGTGACGGAAGGAAATAATAATAGATTTGTAATGGAAAGTCCCATCCACATCCAGAGCAAGAACGATGGGAAACTGAATGTAAATTAAAGCATAGTATTTTCACCTTGCTGTTGTGAGTTTTGTTGTCTGTTGCTTGGGTTTTTTTTTTTCCTTTTGATCTGATTTTTTTTTTTTTTGCAGAATGATGAATATTGAAATATGTTTAGAGGAATTGTTAGTTGGCTATTTTGTTAAGGGGGAAAGGAAAAATAGAGGGAGAAAAACTAGAACATAAGATTTTGCAAAGGTGAATGTTGAAAACTATCTTGGCATTTATTTGGACAAATAAAATTCTATTAAAAAGGAAAAATAATAAGCTGTTTTAGAAGATTTGTAATTAATTCTAGGTACAAAATGAGTAGGTACTCTGTAAGGGAATTGTATGGTACAGTGCACAAAGAACTGGACTTGGAGTCCAGAAAACCTGAGTTCAAATGCTGTCTCAGACAATTACTAGCTATGTGTCCCTTAATTACTTTCAGCCTCCTTCTTCTACATGTAAAAATAAAAATAGCATCTATCTTACATGGTTGTAAGGCTTCATTGAGATAATATATGTAAAGTGCTTTCCATCCTTTAAAGCATTATTAAATGCTAGCTATTATTATTGATTATATTGGGGGAAAAAACCAACTGTTTGTTCCAACAGATCTATTGAACAATATGAGGTATATCTTCTGCAATTAAAATTTTATAGTAGGCATTTTGTTCTGTGAGCTATACAATCCATCTTTTAATCAGACTTCTGAATAGGTACATAATAAAATGAGACAAATAATTGCATTTACCTTTTTATAAATATACTCATCAAAGAGAACATTTATGTCACTTGTTTTTGTGTAATTTACGACCTTTGTAGATATACTTCGATCTATCATCACATGATCTTGCTTGAGAATGAAACTCATAAATGAATGATAAAAGAATTCATTCTGAAACTAGAAAAGTAAAGAACAAATTAGTCCCAGAAAACAGAAAACAGATTCAAAGTTCCTGAAGTATAGCCAAAAAGTAATATCATTGTAGAAATAATGCTCTGCATGTTAAGAGTATTACATATAATTGTTTCTTTGACAAAGAAATTCTAGTAAACCTCTTAAATAAAGTCTCTTCTGTCCCTAAGTAGGACCAGAAATCTAAATATCAAAGGAAGGAAAAACAAGGTTCTAGAGAACAGTAGAGATACCGTCATATAAAAGGTAATACAATAATATTTCAACAGGAACATAGTAGTGATTGGTGAATCCATGCTCAGATGCACTGAGGAAACTATTGGTTATTTAAATAATAAGGTCAACTGTAATCTTGGGTCATGCATCCATGATGAGATAGAGAAGGTCTTCCAAGAACTGTCAAACTCACTATCTACTTCTGGTGATTTGGGGGAAAGAGAGGGAGAATAATATTATTAAAATAGGAGTTCTTCACCTTTTTGTGTCATGGATTCCCATTAGCAGCCTAGGAAAATCCATGGATACCTTTTCAGAATAATGTTTTTAAATAATTGAAGGAAGTCCTAAATTCCAGTTAAAGAGCAAAAATAAAAATATAATTTTTCCCATTCAAGTTCACGTCCCACTCCCAAATCTACCCACAGAATTCTTGAAGTTTTATAGACCACAAAAACTCCTGTACTAAAAAAATATATAAAAAACATTGCTAATGACACTGAAGTCCTAGGCAAAAAGCTGAAGATCTCGTGGGATACAGGTAATATTTTTATCACTATCTTTTATTGAATATAGGAGTGATCAAAAGAGGAAGGAAGATTTAGAAAGTGGAAATTGACTAAAATTGCTGCATGAGAATGAGATTTGAATGTTTGGAAGACAACTTAAAATATAGAAATGATGGATTCCTGGCAAGGGATGGAATGTATGTCAGGACTGATAAAAATATATCTGTCTGTAATCTTATGAATAGTACCCAAAAAAAGGAAAGGAAGAAAGAAAACTACCCACGTAGATCTGACAAGCCTAGAAGATGAGTAGCGAAATAAACACAAAAGATATATATAAATCTAGACATAGAGAGATAGAAAGCACTATATACAATATAAGAAAGAAGAGCAAATAAATGGACCAGTGATTCATAAGAGACCTCAGGTATCTATATAGAAATGCACAAAGTTTTGAGGTGGGTTAATAAGTGGGTGGAACAGCAGATCTTTATGCAAAGGTGACATTAATCTAAAAAAATATCAAAGTACATCTGGTAGGATAGGACTCATTTTTGCAATTTGGCTCTGGACCTGGATATCATATAAAAAAAACAAAATGGATAAAAGGAGTTGTGGATTATTATTGCATTTTGCTGTTAATAGTTCACATTTACATACTACTTTAAGGTTTGCTAAGACTTTTCTTCACAGCAATCTTCTGAGAATGCAAGGATTATCATGCTCCTGCAGATAAGGAGGCAGAGACCTCACACAAGCTAGTTAAGTGTCTCAGAAAGGTTTGAAATACTATGTCTTCTGACTCAGAAGCTTAAGTCATGCTGTCTTTCTTATATTAAGATCATATACTTATATATCTTCTCCCTTAAAGGGAGAGATATATTTGGATGAGGATTAACATGTAGAAAAAGGAAGTTGTAGTTTTCAGGAGGCATATTTTAGACTCCCTAGGCAAGAGGAGAAAATAGATGAAAAGTTTGGAGAAAATATGCCATAGATAAGTGATAAAGAATTTTAACTATCTGGGCAACTGCTAATACACTCTCTTCAAGAAAGTTTCTCTGATGAGGGTCTCATTTCCACAAAATATAAGGAACTGATTCAAATTTACAAGAGTAAAAACCATTCCCCAACTGATAAATGGTACATGATTAAAAACAGGCTGTCTTTTTTTTTTTTTTTTTTTCTTTTTTGCTGAGGCAATTGGGGCTAAGGGAGTTAAGTGCCCGGGATCACACAGCTAGGAAGTGTTAAGTGTCTGAGGTCAAATTTGAATTCAGGTCCTCCTGACTTCAGGACTGGTGCTCTATGCACTTCACTAACTAGCTACCCCAGCAGTTTTCTAAGGAAGAAATTAAAGTGATTGATAGCCATGTAAAACTGTTTCACTAATAATTAGAGAAATGAAAATTAAAATAACTGAGGTTTTGCCTCATACTTATCAGACTGGTCAAATTGATAAAAAGGAAAATGATGAATGTTGGAATAACTGCAAGCAAATGGGTATATTAATGCCCTATTGGTGGAGCTTTGTATTGGTCCAACAATTCTGGAAATCTAGCAATTTGGAACTATGCCCCCCAAATTACTAGCACATGCCTACCATTTGACTCAGTAATACCACTACTAAAAAAGATAAAAGAAAGAAGAATTGGCCCCTTCTATGCAAACATATTTATAGCAACTCTTTTGGTGGGGAAAAGCTGGAATCTAAGAGGATATTCATCAAATGGCTGAATTTGATGGCTGAATAAACTATGGCATATAAATGTAATGAAATATTATTGTGCTATAAGAAATGATGAAAGATTGTATGTGATAACAACAAAATTATACAATGATCAATTCTGATGGACGTGGCTCTTTCCAACAATGATAAGATTCAGGCCAGTTCCAATAAACTTGTGATGAAGAGAACTGTCTACACCCAGAGAGAGGACTCTGGGAACTGAGTCTGGACCACAACATAGTATTTTCTTTCTGGTTGTTCATTTGCATTTTGTTTTCTTTCTCAATTTTTTTCCCTTTTTGATCTGATTTTTCTTGTGCAGCAAGATAATTGTATAAATAGGCATATCTATATTGGATTTAACATTTATACCTGACATCCAGGGGAAGAGATAAGGGGAAGAAGGGGAAAATTTGGAACATTAGGTTTTGCAAGGATCAATGTTGAAAAATTACTCATGCATATGGTTTGTAAATAAAAAGCTTTAATAAAAAAATTTCAAAGCAAATAAATAAATAATCAGTAATGATAAATGGGGGAAAAAAGAAATGATGAAAGTGTCAATTTCAGAAAAACTTGAGGAGACTTCTATGAATTAATACAGAGTGAAGTGGGCAGATCCAAAAGAATAATTTTTATGCTAACAACAACATTGTAAATAAATATAACTGAGTGATATAAGAATTCTGATCAAAGTAATAACCAACTATAACAGAGGATTGATGATGAAGCATACTGACCAATTCTGATGGACTTGGCCATCTTCAGCATCTAAATTAGGTGCTTCCACTCCCTCACACTCACAGTACTTTTAACTCTTCTCTAATTGAGTCTGTACCCCAACTCTTGCAGGGCTATTCTAAACATTCTCTTCTGCCTTCAAACCTTCCATACCTCTCCATTTTTCCATCTTCTCAGCTAAAGACATCAATTTATATTTTACTGTGAAAATAGAGGTCATTTGTTAAGCGATCCCTCTTTTCCCATTCTCTTTGTCTTGAAATTCTTTGACATCATGTTTTACTCTCTCCTCATTTCCTTCTTTTCACCAGGATCCACCCTTTCTAATGTGCTCTTACTCTCATCCTCTTCTCTTTTCTCTAGCAGATTAAAGCCTCAATCATTCTTGCTTGCTTTCTTGAATCACCAACCTTTTCCTGTTTAATGGTTCTTTCTGTCTCCAAATACGTCTCCTCTATCCTTAAAAACAAAAAACCAATTTTGCTCCCTTCAGAGTTATTTGGACATACGTCCCATAATTGTGGGTGTATCTTATTCTTTATTTTGATCCTTGTTCTCTTTTCTGTTGATGCTTCCTCATTTTTCTTACCTCTTTGTCTCCAATGGATAATCATCTCTGTGCAAATGATTCCCATATCTAACTAGCTCCAGTTTCTATCCTGAGCTCTCATCCCACCTTACCAATTATCTATTAGACTTTTCAAGCTTAATAGCCCAAACAGCAGCCATTATCTTTCCTCCACAAAACTCATTTCTTTTTACAACTTTCCTCTCTTAGTTCAAGGTAACACTATTCTTGACACCCAGTTTTCATATCTGGGCATTATCTTTGACTCCTCAGTCTCCTTCATCCCACATTCAGTTACCAAATCTTGTACAGACAGTTGCTTCTACTTTGTGTCTGTTCCTTTCTTAACTGCTAACAAAGCTACCATCTCAGTTAGACCCCTATTATCTTGTGTAACCTGGAGAGGACAAGGCAACTATACAAAGTTTAAAGAAGAGAAGGAGGATCCAGCAATGGAAAAGAACAAAGGATTAAGGGATGAATCTTGGGGAACTCCCAAAATAAGAAGGCATAAGACAAAAGAGGATCCAGAAAAGGACATAGAAAAAAGAATTAAAATCAGTGGAAGAAATTCAGAGTGGTTAGTGTTAAAGAAACTAAAGAAACAGCAGCAAGGAGATAAGAGCAATATCCTAACTCCTGCCTCCATGCAAGTTAGACTAGTTTTTCCTTTTAAAGGATATTAAAACTATCTTCAACATTTTGTTGGTTCAGGAATAGCTCAGGCTATTGACATCAATTTCTGGTCACCAGAAAACAAAACAGCCATGAGGACCTCTGGGAGCTGTCTCTCATATTTGACCAGAGGAAAAGGATGAATAGCCCAAGCCAGGGACCTTCTCTCAGCTGAATCAGCTTGAAATACCCTCAAGGCTTATCCATGTTGAATATCCTTTTCCTATCATAGATAAGTAAATTATCTTTTGTTAATTCTTGAATGACCTAGAAGTATCTCATTTTGTCCAATATCTAACCTACCAGGGGAATGGCTAGAATTAGGCCCAGTCCAAAACAAAAGAAATGTCGACAGGGCCAAAAAAAAAAAAGTTCAAAAGGTTTGAGGATGAGAACTGAGAAAAGGCTGTATATTAGGACATCAAGTCTGTCTTATAATGTATTACTGTAGCATATTTTTGAAAAGTAAAATGCAAATAAATCAATTTGGCTTCATTATGTACTAAAACTATTTCATAATAAGATACTACAAAAATATATCCAAAATGTTTTGTGTTTTTCTTAAAGGACCTATGTCTTCATTGAAAATGAGAGCTCCCACTGGGGGAACCCTCTCTATAAGTTGGGACTTTTTCTGCCACTTATATTCTTAAAGAATTCTTAATTCCCTGGAATCCTTGAGAGGTTAACTGATTTTCTCAAGGTCACATAGCTAAAATGTGTCAGAAGCAGGACTGAAGCAGTCAGGTAATACTATGGATAGAACACAGGGCCTAGAGTTTAAAAGACTCAAATTCAAATTTGACCTAAGACACTTTGTCTCTTTATCTGTAAAATGAAGATAATTATATCTTCTACTTTCTCCAGGTTGTTGTGAGGATCTAAGATAATATTTGTAAAGCTCTTTATAAATTTCAAAGTATAATGTAAACAATAGCTATTATTGAACAAATTAGATATCGGTGGCCAAGAAAATTTCTTCTCTTAATATGGCAAAAAAATTCGAAATTATATAGTATTACTGGTTAGTCATATATACTCAAATAATATAGATATGATTAAAGTAGTCTAATAAACTTATAGATAAGTAACTTCAACAAATACTCAAAAACTGAACTAAATACTTACTTGGAATATTTGAGGATTAAACTCTTTCATCATATAATACTCAAAATAAGATGCAAATCCTTCATTGAGCCAAGCATCATTCCACCACTTCATAGTAACTAAGTTTCCAAACCACTGTGGATATAGAGACAAAGAAAAAGAAAATCTTTTACATTTCATTCATATTCAGGTCTCTGTATTTTCTCATATTCAATGTTTATTTTCTTATATTTGATGTGTATATAACATCAAGAAATATTTTTACTTTACTTGGTATGTAGAAAGAACCTAAAAATTCAATTTAAACCCCCTATGTTTTCACTATGTCTTAAAGATACCAGTCATGAGTGACTTTGTAGTCATTATTGCCAAAGAAAAAAACAAAAACAAAAACAAAAACAAAAAAAACCCACATACATCTCCCATAAGATCTGGACGTTTTTAAAAGCTTGTCCAATTATTCATTTTAACTTTAAAATAATCAGTTTTAAATCAAATACTCTTAAAAGCACATTCTTTCTCAGGATGCAGTCCTGCCCCCCTTCCATTTTTTAAACTTTGTGTTTTGTTTAAATCTGTGTTTTTCTAGGGGGTAGAGATCTCCCAATATAAAGCTTCCTTTTTCTAGTGAATATCAGCAACCCACCTATAATTCACAAACAAGTATGTTAAGTCTACAATTTAGAGAGTTGTCTGAGGCACTTCCAGGTGCCTTAATTGTGGTCTTATAGTTTATGTGAAAAGGTCTTGCACCCAGATCTTGGGTCAGCTCTTTCTCCTCTCTATCTCTCAGTTTTATTTAAGAGCAATTCCTGTCAAGTTAAGCACAATGGAAACCTTTTATGCAATTGGTTTTGGGGAACCAAAGAAACATACTTTCTGGCATAAATCATGCTACTGTATTGGATATAATTGTTATGTTTCAAGAGGCATGAGTTGATCTGTGGTATATGCAGACTTGTACAACTGTTGCATTGTTATTATAAATATTGCTATTATTTTGTTTCTTGGTCATGTCTGACTCTACAAGATTCCACATATTTTCTTGGCAAAGATAATAGAGTTGTTTGCCATTCTTTCTTCAGTGTGTCCTCAATACAGGTGAGGAACTGAGGCAATCAGAGTTAAGTGATTTGTCCAGGGTCACACAGCTAGTAAATATCTGAGACCAGAATTGAACTTAGATCTTCTGATTCCAGATCTGGTGCTCTATCCACTGCAACATCTAGTTGCCCATTATAAATATTAGTTATTTTCTTTTTGCACTTAAAAAAAAAGAAAATGTCAACAAATAATAGACAGAACTAGGGAAAGAATAAAGAAGTTTGCAAAATTGTCAAATTCATTTTGTGATATGTAATCAAATTCCTAAAACAGATGTGATATATTAATATCTGGCAGTTTGAATTCCATAATGCCATGACTGTAATACAATGACAATTTGGGGATATTGATTAGACTTCATATTGCCACCTTATTGAAAGCTGTGGCATCTGTAATTTCATCTACATATTACTTTTCTACATCTTCTTAGTGAGGCATCTAGGGATGAGTTTTGCTGAAAAAATGTCAAGTTTGTAGTTGGGATGAGTTTCATTGAAAAAATGTTCTTAATGCTCTAAAAGTGAAGGTATGCTGATATGCTTCCTTTCCTCCCCCCCACCCCCCCCCAAAAAAAGAAAGAAAGAAAAACTAAATTTCTAAAACCACCATGAGGAATAATGACACAGTGAAAATATTTTCTTGCTAATCTGCTCTTCTTTCAGAATCCCATGAATTAAGTGAATTTTTGTTTTCCTTATGGACATTTATAAATCTGTTGTCCTCCATTTCTGTACCATTTTCTGCAGAGGAAAAAATCTATAATTGTTGACTATTTGCAATTAAATTCAAGTCAAAAGATATCCTGAATCTATTTTCTTATAAAGATGAAGATTAACAAACACATACATTTTTCTAATTCTGCTTAAGTTATTTCCTTAACCAATATTTGTGAGGTCAGTTGGAAATTCCAAAATATATATTTAACTGGATTAGAAGGTCCTGCCAATGATATTGCCTTATTTCCTTTCAAATTCCAATTTTATCCAGAACAAATAAAAACACTGATTACACACAAACTTCTGTAGCTGTTACACAATGACTTTTTTCTTTGTGAAGAAGCGTTGAATACTTTCAGATTAAATTTTAGAAGAGTGTTTTACCACATGCCTGATGTGCGATTTCGTGTGCGACAATGGACATAATCATGATTTTTCTCTCTGGGAGGTCATCCTTTGTTTGCATCAATAAAAGATCATCAAATGTTATTAGTCCCCAATTTTCCATTGCTTGTGAATTAAAAGTAGGAAATCCAATGAGATCTAAGTGGATTGATATGAAAGGAAAAAAATAGACCATTACCTCTTTAAAATACAAAATTTTATTCTTGCATATACATTAAAAGAATTTCATGTTCATTATTTTGTTGTCTCAGTGGTCATTGTTTTTGCCTAAAAGAAATAACAAGACATGATTTTCTTATTTATTCCCTATTGTACTATGCAAATTAATTAAATTGGGAAATGTTGCCCTATGCAAAGCCTTCATTTTGCCTAATGTATCAAATTTTAGCTCCTCAACTTAACTCTCAAGGCATTTTCTCAATTCTTCCATCCCACATCCTCTTTAATGTCCCTTTCAACTCCAGTAAAATCATTTTGTCCCTGGCCAAAGTTGTCAACTGCTACTTTTCTGTCTTTGATCTTTCCATTCTTCCCCCCTAAAATTCTCTTGTTCCCTCCCCTCCATCAATTTATATCCATTATTTCCATCAATATAGTTGAACCCTCTCCCTTCCCAAGAAGCCTTTGTTGATTGTCATTACTTTGGCTTTCACTTCCTCTTAACATTTATATACTGTACCCTATTTTCACGAGTTCATTTATTTTTTTTTCCACTCACATCTTGCCTTTTAAAGACTGCATTTTTTTTTTCTTCTCAACCTGATTTCCAAGATTTTTTGGAGCAAAGCCAGAAGTCTCTTTTCTTTTGTATCTCTGTCAGCACCTTAACTGTGATATGCATATAGCAGGTGCTCAAAAGATTCTTGTTAATAATGCTTTCTGAATCCCTTTTTACCCTGTGATTCTAGTTGCTCTTCCTACTATAAAAACTTACTTGAATGTGACATACCTACAGCTGGCTAGGATTTGGGGCAATTTAGCAGCATATGCAAAGTAAAAGGGTGAAATAGCAATAAAACCAAAAGTTTCATTTCCCTTCTTTTCATGAAGGTATTTTGCCATTTTTCTTTTGAGATCTATAATTTTTGTCCAAATTTACCATGCAATCTTATGCCACCTTGTATATTCTTAGGCAATTTCAGGCCACTGTTGCCATCAAATAACGCAATCTATTCATGAATAGTGGAACTATTGCTCTACTCAAGCAGAGGTTGGAAAATTCTGGTATGGCCCACAAGGTAAAAAAAAATATTTTTTATGTTTTTAATGTAATTTATAAGTCACAGATCAGGCCAAAGTTAAAAACAAATGGCAAGCCAGATTTAGTTATTATTGATTCTAGCTTATTGCAAAGGATACACATGGAACTGAGGTTACTGTTGTCAATACTAAACACTAAATAACTGTAAGAAAGTATTCTAGGAGAGGAAAAATTAAATATTTGCAGAAAAATATTAGTGAATTGTGGATCACTGAAGATAGAAGTATGACCAAGTCAACTTTCAGGAATAAAATGAGATTTGGAGAATGTTAGGAAGAAAGACTTAAATGACTTGAGTATGAACTAAAGTAATTCAGCACTGTCATTTCTCTTTTTTCTTAATAAATATTAAATAATATCCATTTTGACCAATGTGCATCAATCCTGAAAAATCAACTTACAACAGGAAAATTATCTTACCTATTTTTGGAAGAGGATAACTAACATTAAGTAAATCTTCCAGCTTTGATAAGATAGGGCCTGAGATACTCAAAGAAAAGTCTGCTTTCCCTTTAGCAATTGCATCTTTATGAGCCCAAATCCGTACCTAGAAAAACCAAAAGCAGAAATGAAGACAATTATCCGTTCTGGATTTGATATGACAACCTATTTTCTGTGATGATATTTTTGAGAGATTCCTCCCTTACTTTCCCTGCCAGAGAAAAGAGATTAAGGAATAGTCCTGGCATAGAGAACTCCAAAACAAGGAAACTCCTAGCAATTCAGGTAGGCAGATTCTTTGCAACTGCAAACTGTAAATAGCTGTCTAAAGTACTGAGAGATAATTTGTCCATGGTCAAAAAGCCAAGCATGGAGGAACATCTTGGCTCTGAGGTCAATTCTTTATCCTTTCTACCAGGCTTCCTCTCATTTTCAAGACTTATTCTACATTGTAATTGTATTTGATTCTATCCCTGAATTAAAGGTTGGCTCCAGGCAAAATTGTGACATAGATGATGTTTGTCTTGGGTAACCCTTGTCTTTTAACCATTCTCTCTTTCTATCCAATGCTATCCCACCTAAGTAGCTCATCATTGTTTCATGCCTGCTGCACCTTGGCTTAAATCCTTCCTGCTGAACCCTAACCATCTTAGGTTTGCCATTGCCATATTCTTTTCCTGATTCTTTTAGGTCACTTCAACCACTGACGCTTAACTATCTTGAATTTCATTATTCACCCCAGGCTCTCTGCTTCCTCCAACATGACAGCAAATTTAGTAAAAAACCAATTTATGGGGGCAGCTAGGTAGTGCAGTAGATAGAGCACCAGCCCTGAAGTCAGGAGGACCTGAATTCAAATCTGACCCTAATACTTCTTAGCTATGTGACCCTGGACAAGTCACTTAACCCAACTGCCTCAGCCAAAGAAAAGGAAAACTAATTTATGCTCATGGGAAGCGAGGGAAAGGCCACCAGCACACTTAATTCCATTCCTTCTCCCCAACAACTTCTCTGCATGAGAATTGAACCCAAGTTGGGTTGAATTGGATTAACTAGCCCCTCAAATTGCATGTCTACGGGCTTCATTTGAAAATTTTTGTATGGGTCCATCCAATAAATTTCAAATTGCCTTAGTAGATAGTAAGGATGTAGGGTTAATGAAATGTCCTCTTACATCAATCAATAAGCAAATATTTAATAAGTACTTAGTATGTACCAGACATTGTGCTATGCCCTGGAGATACAAACATAAGCCTTAAAAGGAGGTAATGTCAAACTCAAATAAAATGAAATCAGTCAGCATATTTACTTAGAAAGCCTCAAGTGAACATTATCCATATTGGTTTGTGCTTGTGTTTACTTTAGTAAATATTTTCTAACTACATTTTAATCTGGTTCCAGAGGCACTCTAGAGTTTTGCTGGCCCAAGTCCCATGGCCAATTTGATATTTCTGCTTTAGAATAGCATTAGCTCAGTTCCCTAAAGACCAAGATTTCTCCCAGTTTCAATTTTTTTTTTAATCTATGATCAATTTGTGGAAGACTCAGATGCTATTTTTGTCTTTATTTTTTGGTGAGGTGGGCTTAAGTGACTTGCCTAGGGTCACACAACTAGGGAGCATTAAGTGTCTGAAGCTAAGTCTGAACTCAGGTCCTCCTGACTTCAAAGCCAATGCTCCATCCACTGTGCCATTTGCTGCCCATTTGCAGGTTTTGGCATTCAGGGCATTAGTCAGTGTGACATTGTGTGGTGTGTGGTCAACACGTGTAATGAGCACAATGAGAGTTTATATTACTGTTGGTAGTGACCTGTAATTGAAGGATAGATGGTAGCTCTTTAATGTTCTTACTCCTTTCCTTAACATCTCAACCCCCCAAGCCAAAGGGCTTGGAAGGCCCAACCCAGGATTCCATACATGATGAAAGTTAGGAGGTACACAAGGGAAGAGGATGTTAGAAATAGACTGAGGGTATGTTGGTTGCTCTGAGTGTCAAGAAAGGCTTGACATATCTATAGTCAGTATGCATTGTCACTTACGTTGAGAAATATATTTACCTCTTTGCCCCTTTCCATTCCTTTGACATAATGGTAATCACACACAGCAAATGCAATTATATATGTTGACATGAGGGGAGTAGTTTCAAAGCTGGTAACAGTCCAGTTGAATCCATTTGCATCTTCTCTTTTAGATGTTGCTAAAGAAAATCATTTTTTTTTAGCATACTGGCAACATGAATCATAAAGTATATCAATCATGAGAGTAATTTCTCCTTTCTCACTTGCCCAAGTTAATATTTACAAGACTCTGGATTCAGGGCCTGGGTCAAAGATTCTCATTGATGATCCTCAGATCCACATACAACTCTGCTGTTTTATAGACTAGCCACTTTCTAATGGTGTTTGAAATAATTGTCAATGCCCAAAGAATATAGCTAAGTCAGAGCTGTCTTGGTATAAATCTAGTGCCTGTCTTTAAGCCCTAAACCAAGGTCTATTCCAAATCACAAAGGGGTATGGGAAATACAGTATACCTCTTCTCAAGTTCATGTAAAGCAGGACTAAAATCTGCCTATATCCATGGCATCAACGAAAACTGTGCTAAGGGGTACCCATCTATGTGGTTATCTACATTTTCCAGGTTCACCTGTGGATATCTCCAAAAAGTAGACAACTAAGTTGTACAACTGACTTATTTTTAAAATCTCATACATATATACTTACCTACCCACCACTTCATATCAATATTTGTTAATCCATCTTCAGTTTCATTTAGGTTTTGTTTAGTGGCTTACTGGATATGATGCCATGATGAGTTATAAGAAATGTATACTCCCTAAGGAAATGATCATAATGTTCTTGCAAATTAAGAAACCAGAATTATAAAGAAGCATTCCTTACCTATGGCTGGCATGTTGGAAAGAGCCACAAAAGTAGGATGGTGAACAATTGTAACATTGAAGGTTGCCTTCATAACTGGCTCATCGAAGCAGGGATAAATTGCCCTAGCAAATGTCGGTTCCAACTGAGAAGCAATCACAGCCCTGGAGTGAAATATATTGGTGGGAAATATTTATCTTCTACTCTCTGGGTTCAAATGGACAAGTACTAGTCATGGAATCCTGAGCAAGTTATGTTCCCCTCTCTGAGTCTCAGTTTCTTTATCCATAAAAGAGGATAATAAAAGTGCCTAATTTGAAGGGTTGTTGTGAGGATCAAATGAGAGAATAGATGCAATTTTTTATTCAAAACTTAAATTATTAAAACTTATTATAAAAATTATTATCTATTAAAATATATAAATCTAAGTTATTTTAAAAAATAAAAATTTAATTAAAATTTAGCTTTCATTATTATTATATATTATCAATATATAATTATGATTATTATCAGCAAATAAATTGGTGAGGAACTATATTTAGAGGATATTTATTTTTATCTTAGGAGTGGCTTTAGCATAGTAAAAAGTCACTGCCTTAAGAGTCAGAAGCCTTAGATTCTAATCTCAGGATCTGCCATTTAATAGCCATGTATCTTTGGGTAAGCCATAAAATCTCTCAGAGCCTAAATTGCCATATTTATAAAACTGGAACTAAAAACATTGAGGGCTATAGTTAGGATCAAATTGGATATCCTATAAACTCTAAAGTACTATTCACATATAAGGTATTATTGTCATTTTTCAGTCAAGGTTTGGGAGTGGGGACAGGAGAAATAAATTCTTCTTCCCTTTCCATCAGGCCCTTCCCTGCCAAGATGCACATCTATGCAGACATACTCCATCCTGAACCTTGTAATGTTCCTGTAAACACAGCCTAAAGAATAAACAAAGAAATCAATAAGTTACTCAAACAGACAATGTTACATTTTGTTACAATTTGTTACTCCAAGACTGACCATCCTGAACCTTGTAATGTTCCTGAAAACACAGCCTAAAGATTAAACAAAGGAACCAATAAGTTACTCTCAAAGACAATGTTACAATTTGTTACATGTAATAAGCATATTGGTCTTTTTAGTTTTATAATCTATAGAAACAAGCCAAAGTTCTTGATTTAGATGAAATAAACTTGAACTAGAGATGTGGCTTCCATGTGGCCCAAGTACAAAAAGCCACCACACGAGTCAGCAGCAATTCCCTCAGGCTTCTGACTAACAGACCATCGTAGCTGGCCAAAGCAGAGACAGGGAAACTGTGCTCACATGAATCAGTGTTGTAACCTTAATGAACATCTTTTCCATGCTATGACTAAATAAACATCCTTTTATTAGCCACTAGAGGGTTTATCAGTGTCTCATTTCAATTTTGAACTTAAAGCACTAGACTAACCTGCATTAGATCTGATTTGAACAATGGGCAGTAGAGTGCCAGACCTGGAATCAGGAAAATCTGAGTTCAAATCAGGCCTCAGACATATACTAGCTGTGTGATTCTAGACAAGTCACTTCACTCTGTTTCCCTCCATTTTCTCATCTAAAAAATGAGCTGGAGAAGGACATGGCAAACCTCTCTAGTATCTTTGCCACGAAAACCCCAAATGAGATCAAGAAGCATTGGACAGGACTGAAATGAGTGAACAACAAAAAGACAAATATAGGGCAAAGGTTGTCAATTGGATTTAGAATCTGAGAATTTTGAATTTTGGCTTGGTTACTTACTACCTATGGAACTTTAAGCAATTTATTTCAATTCTATAATAGAAAGGCCTTGGTTTTCTCCTTTATAAAATGAGACATTGTCTAGATTCCAATTAGTAACCTCTAAGATCCCTTTTAGATCTTAGTCCCATGAAATTCTGGAGAACTTAATGCAGAAAGTGCTCTCTCCCACATGTTTAGAATTACATCATCAAGTTCTCTCATTATAGTCTCCCTCCCCGCTATGGAAGCCAGAAAATCTGTCAGACTGAAAAGACTGTCAGAACTGGAAAGAATTAGAAGGCTCATCTAATCCAACAACAAAAATCCTTCAGGATCATTTTCCCACCACATAAAAATGAGTACAAATTAAGGTATAAGTGCAAATATGTTATGAACTCAGTTGTCTAAAGATCTTGTCTAGCAAGGGCTAAACAACATCACTGGCAAAGGAGTAAGTACAACTTTTCAGTAAGTAGTCAAAAAAATTTCCAACACCACACCCTAAAACAAAAATGCTTAATATAGCCAGATGTTTCACTTAGTGATGAGTTATGTTTGCTTATCATTTGTTTTCAAAAGATTTTGGACCTGATCCTTTGTTGAACAAACTCATGTCTCAGAGAATAATAATTAAAATACATAGCTTTTCTAAAGGTTTGCAAAGTTTTTTTTTTTTTTTTTAATATATTGTTTTGCCTAGACAATCGGCTGGGAGGTAGGAACTATTATCCTCATTTTACAATAGCAATTAAGGCCAAATCATTTACACATGGCTTTGTTGTTCAGTCTTTTTTTTTTAAAAAAAAGCTTTGTCTGACTCTTTGTGACTGCATTTCGGGTTTTCTTGGCAAAGATATTGGCATGGTTTGCTATTTCCTTCTCCATCTCATTTTACAGATGAGGAACTGAGACAAACAGGGATATATTACTTTACCAGGATCACACATGTAGTAAGGTCAGATTTGAACTCAAGAAGATGAGTCTTAGGGGCAGCTAGATGGTGTGCTGGGTAGAGTGCTGGCCCTGGAGTTAAGAGGACCTGAGTTCAAATGGAAAAAGAAGGAAGAGGAGGAGAAAGAGGAGGAGGAGAAAGAGGAAGAAGAAATAAATCTTCCTGACTTCAGGCCAAGAATCTATCCACTGTGCCACCTAGCCAATCTTACATATGGCAATACAGGTAATACATGTCCCAGCAGCTTGACTCCAAGTATAGCACTTTTTCTTCTGTGCTACTTAATTGCCTCAACCACTTAAAATGTATATACTATATTAAGAGGTAACATGACATATTGAATAAAGCATTGGACTTGTAGTCAGGATGATTTGATTTCTAATCCCACATATTTACTATCTTTGTGCCAATGCTCAAATCACTTGACCCTCCATTTCATTATCTATAAAATTGTGATAATGATACTAATAGTAACTATTTCACAGTATTGTTATAAGGCTCAAATGAAATCATGTGTGTAAGGCATTTTAAGCATGATACAAATAATGGCTATACATTACCACCATAGTATAATTTGGTGATAAGGATATGGAAAAGTGCTTCAGCAGAGTTCATTCAACTCATCTGGATTATGCAAAATTTATTCCTAATATTATCCAGATTCTCTCTAAGGGTATATCCAAATTGATAGACCAAAGTAAAATCTTAAGTACATCAAAACTTCTGACACAGACTACATGACCTTGGAATCAATATTTCATGGCTTTATTTTCCTAATATTAAAAATGACAAGACTGGACTATCTGATCTCTGAGGTTTCTTCCATTCCTAACATTCTGTAACTCAGTAATTCTATATCTATGCTCACTCTATTTCTACCCTTAGTAATCTCAGATTTTAATCACAATTTTCTAAATTTTTCTTGTTTCCAAAGAAAAGAATCATAATTTTTAGTCTATTATCATTAGTTTAATAGTGGTAGAAGAATGTTGTGAATGGGGTTAACTGCTCTTCTTTGTATTTTCCCTACCCCTTTTACTGATTCTTGACTATATGGGTTTCTTAGTATAAACATTCCTTCTTTACTCTAGGAAATTGTATCAAAGAATCTATTTCTCTCTGTCTCTCTCTCCTCCCCCCGCCCTCTTTCTCCTTTACCCTCCTTTCTCTCTTCTCTCTATCTCTTTAATCTCTGTGTCTCTCTATTTCCCTCTCTCTCTCTCTCTCTCTGTCTGTCTGTCTGTCTTTGCTTGTCTCTGTCCATCTGTCTCTTTGTTTGTCTATCTCTCTATCTCTGTCACTGTCTGCACCTCTGTCTCTCTCTGTTTCTGTCTCTCTGCTCTGTCTGTCTTTATTTGTCTGTCTCTGTCTCTCCCTTCTCCTCTCCAAGATCCAAGACCCCAGTTAGATAACAGTGGTCTGGAAAACACATCAATATTAGATCTATCTGTTTCTCTGCTTCCCTCAATAATCTCTTCTCAACTTAAAACTTGTAAGCACATCCACACTAATAAAGGTTTGTGGTTAGTGCTGTTTATATCTATAAAATATCTAAAATAAAGAAAGGTTCTCTGAGACAACCCAAGATAGAAAAGATGATATAAGATTACCACCTCAGAATTTGTAGACCAAGAGAGTTTAAACCACACTGCATATATCCCAATACTCATTATGCCTAGTGTTAATAAGCCTCATTGAGGCTAATTAACACTGAGATAAATTATGTAAACTGGATGCTAGGTTGCAGAGGAATGATGGAGAAAGGAATATACACATCTTAACACTACTAGGAGAAAGGCTGGGGGAATCATCCCAAGTAAAGGTTAAAAAAAAAGATCTTGGAAGCATCTATTGGGTGCCAGTTGGGTATGGCTGAGAAGTCTCTAGTAACAAAAGAGTTAAAGATGTACTGATTGGCCTCTAGATATGTTGGCTATAATAGTCTCTTTAAAGAAGAAAAAAATCAAACTGGTCATCTCTTTGTATTTTATATAATTCATTCCATCTCTTATCTCAGCACATTTACATAGGTCATCCTTCCTGTCTAGAATGTTCTCCCTCTCTACTTGCACCTCTCTTTCACCAGGTTCAGCTCAAATACTACTTTTTACTTGAAGCCCTTCTTGATTCCCTCAACTACTAGTGTCCTTCTTCCCAAAACACCTTCTATTTAGCAAATTTATGTGTATACCCATATTACATATATATATATATATATATATATATATACATACATACAAACAAAAATAATTATATATATGTTTGTATGTATATACTCACATATGTATTTCTATAAAATATGTGTCATACATGCAGTGTGTGTGCATACACAAATAAATATAAAAATTTCCTTCATTAGAATGTAAACTCTTTCTGAATAGGGATTATTTCACTGTTTGTATCTCTAGCATCTAACACATTGCTTGGTACATAATAGATACTTAATAGTGCTAGCTGATTGATCATAACTTTTTAATGACTTCATAAAATTTGAAATTAATCCAATCTAACTAGTCTGTGCCCCCACCAATGGAAAGGAGGAGGAACAGGTATCCAAAAACAACTAGAATGACTAACAGATAACCTAAATGCAAATACACACACACACACACACACACACACACACACACACACCAGGCGAACTCTTCTAATCCCTGTGTGCATCCTAAGCTAGAAGTCAAAACTTGTCAGTGACTGTGCATTTGCAAAAAAGTTTTCCTGCCCTCCTGAATATAAAATTATTCTATTTGATGGCAGTTACTCACAGATCCTAGCCTATATTTCTGTATAACAACATACAATCACCTTATGCTACTATGTCTTTAGGAAAAGAGTAAAAATTAGATTGCTGATAGAATTTACTGACAAATCTATCTTTGCACTTTTTGAGTATACCATGGATAATGGCTTCCATATTATCAAACCCTGTAGTTAAATTTAAATAGTATAAAGTTATATTTCTATTACCTTAAATTCAGAACTAGACTTATTTATTCAACATAAAGTAAATCTAAAAATAGTTTAAGACAAAATACCTGAACAGAAAAAAAATTACAATTGATGCTATTATTCAGTTTAGGAAGAGATGTAACTACAATTCAGATTTTCTAAAACAAAAGGAAGACAAGTTATCTTCACTGAGGAGTTTAAAGGTTTCCATCTACAAATTCTCCCATCCATGTAGGATACAAAGAAAGGGCGTAGTCCTGCTTTCTACTCATTATTAATTTTAGTAATACTTATTAATTCTTCAGCATTTTAGATTTCTATCTATCTGACTAGGTCCCAATTAATGCAAATAATGAACTTCTCTGAAATGGTTACATTATTTGAATTCATATGAAATATTTCCAATGGGCTGAAACTAATCATCATGTTTTGCATGATTATAAATAACTTCAAAGAGTGCAAACTTGAATATATGCAACTGCTACAGGGACTTCATTATTTTTCTAACCAGATCTTAATGTATATTAGTTCCTGAACATGGGAACAAAAGCAAGTCTGATCTGTTTCCTTATCAAATGTTGATACCATGGAACAGACTGGAAAGATCCTCAGTTTCTTTCTTTTCTCCTGTGCAGCTTGAGTATATATTAAAGATGAAAAGTCACTCACATTCCACATGCTAAGTATACTGTAGGAGTATGATTGATCACTGTTCTAGTCAGGTGAACCCACCTAGGAAACATTTTTAGGAAGAGCTCTTCTTATTTTCTGTCTCTTGCAAAATTGGAAAGATTAATGGATCTGAAGGTCTGAAGATCTGTCTAATAATCCTGTCTAAGTAAATTATAGGGTCTCAACTTCTTCACAAAGACTATATTATAATCCCAGAGGCATCTGGCAGCCACTGAAGCTTCTTGAAGAAGGGAATGACATGGTCACACCTGTACTTTAGGAATTGCAATTTGGCAGCTGATGAAGATGGATCTGGGAGGGAAAGGACCAATTAGGATGTTTCTAGTCAAAATGCAAGGAGGAAGATATGGCCATAGGTCATAGACTTAAAACTGGAATCAACCTCAAAGACCATCTAGTTCAAACATCTCATGTTATAGATAAGGAAATTGAGGCCCAGGGAAGTAAACTAATTTTCCAATGTCCCAAATAATAAGAATCAGAGATAATATTTGAATGGAAGACTTTTGACTTCAAAACCAGCATTCTTTCTACCAAAAAGTATGAGTTCAGTAGGCATAAAGAGAAGGGGATAAATCTTAACATTTGATTGGAGGGGACTTAGCAACTGATTGGAGGGGAGAGGTAGTGGTGGTGAAGTTGAAAATGACTTCTAAAACTGTAACCTGGGTGATTAGAAGAATGATATAAATGGGGATGTTAGAATATTGGGTTTATAGAGAAAATGAATTCTCATTTGACCTGTTGGTGCCAAAAGAATATCCAGGTGGAGCTGTCCAGCAAACAAGGAAAAGTTGAGGGTTAAATATAGAGATTTGAGTCATCTGAACAGAATATCTGAAATCCAAAAAAAGTGATAAAATTTCCAAGAATATATATAGAAAAAAAAAAGCCCAGAAGAGAGTCCTGGGATACACTCATATATATGGGACAGAATATGGATGAGATTGGTGAGCCTGTAAAAAAGAGCAAAAAACATCCAACATAAATAATTACAATAGGAAAATATTATGAAAAACCTGGATAAACTATATAGAAGAAGGAAGTATTGGACTGTGTCAATGATACTGAGAGTTCAAAAAAGATGACATTTAACAAATTAATAGAACTTGGAAGAAGTGTTTAGTTAGAATTGCAAGGACAGAAGCTAGATTTCAGGGAGTTGCTTTTGATAACTATTACATACTTAGCCCTTAATAAATTAAAGGCTATAATTTAGAAAGAATAGTTTTTGAAAGTACTGTGCATATACAGTGTTTAGTGGAGTTTTTGCAATCTTTGACAATAATACTTTGCAAATAGTACTTCTAGGTTTAGCAGAGCTTTAAAAGTGCAGTTAAATGGCAACTAAGAAATCTGGATTTGAAGCTAGAAGACTTGGGCGCAGATTCAGATTCTTTTGATTAACTGCCAAGGTCACTCAGTTTGTAGTAAATTTCTGGGTTTCTACTTCCTCATTAATAAAATGAGGGAACTGGAATAGATAAAATTGGGAGTCTCATTTGACTCAATATGCAATCTGTAATCAGACTCCCAAATTTATTCTCTTAAGGACCAAAACTTGCAAATATTCCATGAATTAAAAATTTTGAAACAGAAAAGAACTTTAGTCTAAACTCCTCACCTTAGACATGAGGAAATTGAATATTTGAAGAAGTGAAATGACTAATTGTAAACCTAATGAGTACCATCTAACATCCTTGAAACTAAAAAACACAAAGTAGTGGGTATTTTTTTCCCACAATGTTGTACAATATTTTTGGGCTATATAAAATTTAATAAGACAACAGGTACAATAGACTGCCTATTGAATTTGCAATTGGTAAATAAGAGAATAGAGTCTATGCTCAGACACTTAATTGGACAAGTTACTTCACCTATCAAATCAATCAATCAATAAACATTTATTAAACATCTATGAGCCAGGCACTGTGCTAACCATTGGGGATACACAAAGAGACAAAAGATAATTTCTGCTTTTAAGGAGCCTATAATCAGAGTGAAGAGGCAATATGCATACAAACATATGTACAATAAGCTACATATAGGAGTTGAATCTCAGATCCTCATTTTCCTGAAAGGAGATGTTTCCTGAACTTGAGATCCCCTTTCTGAAAGCCAATAGAAGTATGAAGTTATTTCTCTGTTCTTACTTTCCTCATTTATAAAATGAAAATCTCAGATTAGATAATCTCAAAGGTCACTTCTAGCTCAAAACTTTAGTTTCTAAGATAGATGAGCAGAAAAAGACATGGTAAAAGAAAATGTGATAGAAATTAAGTGCAAAGATAGTCTTTTTTCCATATATAAAAAGTTGTATTCTGCACTAATTACAACTTTTTTTTTTTTTTTTTGCATTTCAATAGTTTTATTGAAAGGTCATTTTCTTAGTACCAGAACATAATGGTACTTTGTTAGGTTACTTCAGCCAACTTTAGTTTGCATTGATGAATTAGAAAGGAAATTCTTCAATGAATCATGTGTTTAGGAGTAACTGAAGAGTGCATCTGCAAAATGCTTTACAAAATGAAGCATAAGACATGAGACATACTGTGTGTTTCTTTGGTTTCTTTTTAAAGGTTTTTTCCCCCCCAGTTTTGATTTTTCCACAACATGATGTCAAAGGGAAATTGAAACTAGTTATAGCTATTGTGGAAGTTGTTATATATTGCACTGATTATATGCTTTCCCAACCCTATATATATATATATATATGTTAACTTAGTTTCATTAACCTACAACTAGCCTTAAATGCTCCAACTACCACATAATTTGTCTATTAAATTGCTACTTATTTGAATCTGGATAGACAACTCACTTTAGTCTAAGTTGAACTGTTACAGGAGCATTATAACTATAGCATACCACTTATGTATTGCTTCTAAAAACAAAGCTCTATACTAACAATTCAGCTTTATACCAACAATAATCCTTATTTAAGAGTTCTGGAGTGTTAGTGTTAGCATATATTGCTTTGGAAGGGCTCAGCTGAAGTTTCAGATTGGTAGACTATGAGAGTTGTTTTTATACTAAATTTTTTTTCCTTAGGGGCTAGATATACTAACTACAACTTTCAAGGCAGCCTCATGCCCATCAAAAATTCATTCAGATTCAGAAACTCGTGCCAAAAAAATTTTTGAGAACCTTAATACAATGAGAAGGAAAATACAGTCATGACTGTAATAACGAAAAGGTATGTGTTGTGAACCCAAGATAAAAGACCAGATTTAATTAGTTAGGAGACTAGAAATGTCAAAGACAGGAAGCAATTCAATGGATATTGTGATTTTCTTTCCCACAAGAGGTATCTGAGAACACTTTGATAACAAAAGGGAAAATACATGCCATTGTGCACACCAGGACTTCTTAAACTTTTCCCACTCCTGACTCCTTTTCATCCAAGAAATTTTTAGGAGACCCCAGTTGTGTAGGTATATAAAATAAGCATACAAATAAAATATTCACTGATAATAGATCATGATTTCATGACCCCCACATTCAGTTAAATGACCCTATATAGGGTAGCAACCCACAGTTTAAGTTTAATATGAATCACAAAAGCTAAACTTTTGAATAAGGAAGTTAGAGGTCATGTGTGAAAGGGGGAAAATATTTATTTAGCATTTGGTAGATAGATAGATAGAGATATGGATATATAGATATGTAAATTGTATCCCCAAAGGTTTGTATAGTTGTAAGAAGATGACATAATTGATCTGGGAGATAAATGGGAGACAAATAAATGCTTTTTAGAAATATATGAAAGTAAAAATTCAAAGAATATCCTCTTGCTATAACTATTCATTTCTAAAGGAAAAAGCTTGTTGGGTCAGAAAATTAGAGAGAGAAGTAAAGTATAGTTATGGGCTGAAAGAAGTAGATAACAAATTGTAAAGTTTTAGCACTCTACCTGTGCCCTAAGAGTAGAATGGAGAAGTTGATGTAAAAGGGAAGGGATTTAACTGAGGAACCTCGGGAAGGGAAAATGATTTTGCTGAAAGAGAAAAACTTACCATACAAGATTAAATTAGTTAAGAACCACACTCTATAAAGGACAGTTATGAGAAGGAAGTGGACAGGGAGACAAAAAGGAACTAGACAAACTGTATTCTTTTGGAAAATGTAAAGGCTTTATCAAAGGTGAGAAAGTAGTAATCCTGCTCGAAGGGCATGGGGAGAGATGATTTAGCACAGTGTCTGGCATACAGTTAACTTAATTAATGTTTATTGCTTGATTGATTTGATAAATGAAGTGACTCGTCCAATTAAGTGTCTAAGCCTAGACTCTATCTTCTTACTTACCAATTGCAAACTCAGTAGTTCAATTGCAATCTATTGTTCTGACTGGATTTGTCCTAACTCTGAAAAGAATAGGAGGAACTTCAGCTCTTGCACAGGGGAACAGGAAAGAAAAACTGAGGAAGAGGACCCAATGCGGCTAATCCTCCAATACTGACTATATTAAGATGAATAAAGTGAAGGAAAACTCTTGTGGGTGAAAGTAGAGGAAGATGAGAAAAGGGCATTGGAAAAGGGAAAAAATAAAGTAGATAGTTAAAGAACCAGGAATAGTAAAGAGAGGCTGAGGATAAGGAAAGACAAACACTATCCCTTACTTGGTGTTTTTCTGATCGGAATACAAGGTGCGAAAAAGCCCGTTCTTGTGGTTCTGGTTCACTGAGCCAGAGAAGTCAAATTGCAGCATGTAATGATGGCCAGACTTGAGGGTTTCTCTCAGCTCTATCACCAGGTACTCCATCTCCGGGTACATCCACGTGTTATTTACGGCCATCCGGTCCACTGGCCGCTGCTTCTTGTGCGCCCCGGGACCCTCTGACAAGGGACCCAGCACCGCAGTATCCTCGTAGTCTAGGCCGAGGCTGTGGACCAGCACCCTAGTAGTCGGGGAGACGCATTTCACAGTGATATTGAGCCTCCCACTGAAGAATTTCGAGGACTCCTCAATGATTTCGGGACGCAGGTAAACCCAGAGCTCCAGGTCGTAGTGCAAGGGCACCACATCGGAGGGCAGGCGCGGATGCTTCCACGGTTCAGAGGTGGGCTGGGGCTGGGGCTGGGGCTGGGGCTGGGGCTGGGGCTGAGGAGTAGACTGGGTCCGGTGGTCCCGAGGTTTGGAGGTGAACAGCCCCCGGGGCCGGGAGCTGAACAGGTTCGGGTGAGTCCAGGGCTTGGAGGTGGACAGGCTTGAGGAGGTCCGGGGCTCGGAGGTGGATAGGATTGGGTCATCCAGGGACGCGGAAGTGGACAGTCTCTGGTGGTCCCGAGGCCCACCGGTGAGAGAACGCGAGTAGTCCCTAGACCAGGAAGGTTGCGGGGTGCTGTGCCGGGTCACGGGGGAGTGTGTGATGCTAGCCTTTTGCTCTTCTCCGACTTGGAGCTTGTATGCCACCGGACGATTAGCTGGTGTTCTGGTCACTGTCCCGGACTTCGATGACAGCGGTGATGTCTGACTACAACGGACATAAAAGGTACCCAAAATCCCCACTGCCAGCAGCAGCGCACCCAGCAACAGCACCATAAAGCCTACCACCTTACGGCTCAGGTAGAAGCCGGAGCTAGACAAGCGTCCCATGCTTCCGACTGAATATCTAGTGACCCCCATGTCACTGATGGAGTTTTCAAGAAGGTGAGAAGAGCCGAACCTAAAACCTGGGGAAATCCTCTGAACGCCCACTGCCCCACCTCCGCTGGGCGTTCCCCCCCGCCCCTTCCCACCTATCCTTTCTAATCCACCACCCCACCTTTTCTTTCTTTCTTTTTTTCCCCCCTTCCTATATGCTAGAAGCGTACGAGAGATGAAGAGGGAACGAAGCGCTAATCTAGTCTGTCTGGGTAGCGAAAGGGAACAGAGCAGGAGGAAAGTAGCTGCTTGCCCACTGACCAGATCCAAGTTCTTGCCTAGTTCTCCCATCTCTGGCCTCATTCTAGGGAAGAGGAGGCAGGAGCGAAGCACCAGAGGCGGGGCTGACGACTTGTTCTACCTCCTCTGACCTAGCCTAACTGGAGAAGGAAAGGCAGCAAGATGAGAGTGCCAGGTGCGGGGTGGGGATGTAGAGGGGAATGGGAAGAAAGCGCTTAGTAGAGGAAGGGGAATGGAATCTGATAATAGAGAATAAATCCTTTTTAATTTAACACTGGCTTGAGATGCCGTAGTAAAGAGGGGTGCTGACATGGGTAAGTTTTCCTGGCTGTCCATTTTCTATCTAGACCTCGCATTTTTCCTCAAGCTCCGAGTTTGGTGGGTAAAACACCTAGCTACCAGATGTTACCTTCCTTCCTCTGAATCTTCGCAAACTTTTTTCATCTCTGTTTTTACGGATAGCTCTGCCTTCTACGGAGTGACCTCAGGGATATACAAAGATGAGGCGCACAATATGAAAAAAAAAAAAAAAAAAAAAAAAAAAAAAGACCAATTCGCCAGGCAGCTGAGCCTGTCTGAAGATTCAATCTTCAACTTTGTTTAGAAATATGGTTTCTATCTCCGATAGGGATGTATTTTTGCCTAGAGGAGGAGGTTCAGTAGGGTTCAAGTATTTGAGGTTTAGAACAGAAAGAGACTTTTTTTCTCACGATTAATAATAATTCGGAAAACGAGTTGCCACATGCAAAACTAAATTATCAATTTCTATGAGAATATAGAGAGATGTTGAACCTGTGATTTCATGAATATAGAATACTCCCAAGATGAGGAAACACCTTCTAAACTTCTCCTATTAGAGAGTTAAGATAAAAAGATTGAGACGTTAAGAGATCTGACCAGTCACACAACTAGTAAATGCTAGAGGCTAGCATTGTATCAGCTATGACTCACTGACTCTTTTCTCTCTACCTCTCAGTCTTTATCTCTATCTCTGTCTCATATCTGTGTCTCTTTCTCCCTCTCCCTCCCTCCTTCCTTCCCTCTCTTCTCCCTCCTTCCATCCCTCTCTCCCTCCCTCCCCTCCTTTGTGTGTGTGTGTGTGTGTGTGTGTGTGTGTGTGTGTGTACAGGATGAAATACAGGTGATAAAATGGAGAAATGAGACAAACAGGAATAAGAAGGTGTCATGGTACCATATAAGGAATTGTGTGGTAAAAGTAAATAAGTGAAATGCCATGTATATAAAGGCTTTCCCACATTTGGTCTCTTTCCTGAGCTCCCTAGTAAATAAAATAAAATAAAAATAAAAATAAAAAAGAAGTCTTCCCTCAGTCCAGAGGTCCTAAAATCTTCCTGGAGAATAATTCCTCCCACCTATGTCAATAAATCAAGAGGCAAAACTAGAAGATAGTTTAATTCACATCAGGGAATGGATAGTTGTCAGGTAGTTAACAATTCTACAGATATATAAAGGGATTATTAGAGTTTCCCAAAGTTTTAAGGCAGGTGGCAAAGGGAGATTGTCAGCCACTTTTCATATTTGGGAGGTTGAGTTAAAAAAAAAATAAACAGGATGCTATGCAATTTCAGGAGACAGTGTTAACTTTGGAATAACCTTGGTGTCATCCAAGATCTGATTTCTTCTGGTAAGGGTGATCCCCTGTAGTTTATCTCATCAGACTGTCTTGGTGGAGGTAAGAGGTCTCTAGTTAATCTCAGCAAAATATTTTGGAGAGATGGATTAGAGGCTTCCTTTTAAGATAGAAAATGTACAACACTGCAGGCTATATTTCTTTGACTTCAAAGGCTGCTATTTCTAGGGACATATTTTCCCCAAAACTCATAGCAAGCAGGTTTTGTACATTTCTTCTACTATTACCTTCTTTGATATTCCATTAGAAGCATGATCAAATCTGAACTTTCCAGTTTATAAATTCACAATGCAATAAGTCAGTTTGTACAGCAAGATAGGAAATGATCCAAAGGATCTTATGATGGTGATGAAACAAAAATGTGGAGAACAAATCATACAAAGTCTAGAATATTACCTATAATAAATATATATACCTATATTAAATTATCTGTAACAAAATATCAATAAATCAATTATGTTGCAACTTTTAAATTGGAAGAAAATATTTGAAAGCCAACCACACCTATCTTAGCTTACTGACATATAAACTCTCTTAAACTTTCTATAATATTTTACTAGACATTTGGCTTTTCTTCTGGCTTCCTCTAGATATTTTGATAATTGGCAAAGAACTTTTTATTGTCTCAACTTGGGTGAAAATTATGTTTAATATATACCTGCCCTTTTTGGAATCAAAGTTCTGACAGACTTTCCCATGCTTGCATTGTAAATAGGTTTCCAACTATAATAAACAAAATATCTTACAAAGAACTCCCCTGACTCACTGATGAATGCAGGAAAGATTTATTTTACATTCTTGCAAGAATGAGTGCCTAGGTGTGTAGAAACACCTTTGAAATTCCAAAGGCAGCATGAGGCACACAAGGCCCTCATTATACCATCAGGTCCTGTTCCCAAGGAGCTTACATTTTAGAAGGAGGGAGGTAACAGAGAGGGTTAAGGGCAAAGAACAAATGATTCTTTTCACGTCTCAAGCTACTACCTCTGATTACAAAAGTCAGTCCCTGCCCCCAAGAAGCTTACATTTTTGGGGGAGAAGATAAACTCCACCCCTGATTATTCTATGATGTCCTTGTGGGTTTCAGTTTTCTAATTTAAGTTTCATTTCTCCAATTTGATTTTCATAACTGTGGAAATCAAAATGCCCATCCATTTTACACAATCTCCCCTCTTTTTTCTTTTTAATAATTTGATTTCCTTATCTTTTTCTAACCCCTCATATTTGGCTAATTTTTACATCTCACTTATAAAATTCTATTCATCCCTGCACAGATCTCCTTATACAAGATGGATAATTAATCCCTGAATTCTCTACTAATTATTCTTATACGGCTGTTAGGAGTAAAATTTCCATTTGTAACACATGTTCCTCCTCTTCCTGTCAATTACCTTTCTAGAGACATTTTATTTCCCCATGCCATTCTGCTAGTGGTATCTAATTATCTAAGTATTCTGCTATTCCCTTCCCTGCTTTTTTGGTGTAACTTATCCAATAATATTTACTTATCAGAGTAGGAATGATCTAACTAGATTTTTAATATTGAATTCATCAATTACTACCCTTGACTTAATTCTTCCTGATTCAGTCGTTATTACTTCATCAAATATCAAGATAAAAAGAATAGCCGATTGGATGGGTGCACAGGTCCCCATTCAGTTCTCAGGCAAAGCAGGCTTGAGAGTGTTACGTCTACAATACTATCCAAAGTTTGCTTGGGTCTGCTTATCCTTGAGAAATTGCCAGAGCTATCTTCAGTACATGCTACTACAATTCCTAGATTTTATTTAAGTTATTTTATTTTACTTAAGTTATATTAACCCAAATCTATATTGGCTAGTAGCTTTTCAATATAAATTATTCAAAAGGAAACACTATATACAGTATACAACACTATGCAAACAATGTTATTCCTACATTAGCAGCAAATTTAAAGGTGACTTTCCCATTGATGTAACAAAATATTCCATAAGTTACATCCCTCTAAGAAAATTTGAGTACACGAAAATCCTCTTCTTTAAGCCATATGAAAGATTTCAGCTTCAGTTTTAATAAAATAACAGGTCCCATAGACAATTGTATCAATTGTTTTTATATTTGTATAAGATCCTTTAAAGATTTTGTTTCATACAGACATATACCTCTACTGACAGATAAATGACCAGGCCAAATTACTCATTTATCTAATTATAAGATACAATAACTACATATTTTCAGATCAAATCCAGCAAGATATTGCATACTTGAACTGTGCTTTTGGCTATTATTGACCACTTACTCTGATTATAGAAATTTGCTGTAAGAAGTAGGGGCCTGATTATGATAGCTAACAATCCTACTTTATAGCCAACTCAGGAATTTGTTTGAATAACTTAATGGTATTTTTCTCAAATGGTGGGTTATTAACCCACCAATTTAAATAATCATTCCCAAATTCAGAACTCAAAGTTATAAATATATATATTATATATATAAATATATATGTATGTGTATGTGTATATATATATATATATATATATGTTATAATCATGACATTTCATCTTGATAGCAAGTTTCACTAATCAGAGGTTTTTAGATTCTAATCCTATGTGCCTGCAGAACACAGCCAAAAATAGATGCAGGATTGCCAGGTTAAAATCCTGTTCTAGGTATTTCAAGAAAGTACATTTGCTATCATATTCATTAAACAATGAGACCATGATGCACTTAATAAATATTAGATAATTTGCTGAATGAGTTTTGAAATAAGCATTTTCAGAGAATTTGCAGTTGACCAGAAATAAACAAACTTCTCTTATAAGTTCCTTGCATTGCTAAGAATAGAACCTTTGATATAGCATCACAAATGACTTTGCAAAACAACCACAAACTTGAAAAATAAAAACAAATATTCAATCATTAACCACTGTGTAAACTTAAACTATTGCTTCAAACAATAGAAGCAAAATCAAAGAAACTTCATTTAAAGAGATTGGGGGGTGTGGCCAACGGAAGAAGGGAAAGGTGAGCTCCAGGAAGTGGGTTTGTTTTCTAACTTCTAAAGAGCAACCACACCTAGTGAGAGAAGAAGAGTGGACTAAGCCTTCACCTTCCCAAACCAACAGATGATGCAAATAACTAGCATACAGTTTTCAATCCTAAATTTCAGATTAATTACCAAAAATCCCAATCAAAAACCTTCAAAAATCTAAAGGTGATGAGACTGGAACTCTATATCCAGAACCAAGTTTTTTCCAAACCCAGCAAATTCACAAACCAGGAGAATGGACCCTAGAGCACAGGCTGAGTCCACCTCCCCTGCCAATCCAACCCCACATTAGAGTCCCTGAGACAAGACAAGGAGAAGGCACTGATAGAGATCAACCCAGCTCCATGGTCCCATCCCTTGGGGAGGTAGTCCAGTCCAAAATATAAGCCATGTCAAACTCCTGAGACCCATTCTCCCAGAAGAGCAGTCTTATTCCATCATGCCCTGCCAGAAATCTCAACCATATTTCCAAGGTCAAGTCTTCCTCATGAAATCCACTCATGGACCATGCCATTTTTGTGTCACAGTTTCCTTTTATTGTTCTGCCTCAGTTTCCCTAAATTATTCTGTCTCAGTTCCTTGAATTGTTTTGACTCAATCCCCCTGGTTGCAACTCCCCTTCTTCCTGACTATTAGGAGTGATATAACTTAGGGCTGGCTACTCTAGGATCATAAATTATAAATGTTTAATCTCAGATAAGGGGGAGATCTTCTATTTCAGACATCCTAGTTCCTAAGTCCTACTAAGCTATCAAGAATTTATGGTCCTCACCCCCAACCTGTCAGAACCAGATTTATGGTCTGTTCCTGGAAATTCCCGTTCACCAGTGTTTGGACTGCATTCCTTTCCTTTGTCTCCCCTGATTGCTAGAGCCATATAAAAATCATTGGAATCTCACATTGAATGCTAAATTCTTTGAGACAAAAGTTCAATTCAGCCCTGGAGGAAAAATGGATTCTGATCTGCCCCCAGATAATCTCTCCCTCTCAGAAATTCAAATAAAATATTAAAAACTTTCTAATCTCTATCTCGCCTCAGTTTCTTTTCAGCGTTACATTATGGCCTCCTGCCCTTCCTTGAGTCAGTCGAACAAGGCACTCTGCCCTGAGGTATCTTTCCCTTTCCCCTTCCCCCATGCCATGTGGTATCTTTCCTAACTCAACTATGCTTCCTGACCCCACTTCTCCTTGCAGCTAATTAACTCTTTGGGGGGTGCTAAGCCCCTTTCAGGATTTAGCCTGCTGGCTAAGGGTATGCCATTCTCATGGATATTTCCTTTCTTCTGGTAAATGGCAGATTCCCCGAAAGAACCTGTCCTTTTTATCATTAATTATTAAAACCCCTTTCTATGCTCTCCCCCTCTATTTCATATTTACCATTCCTGATGTCTATTGTATCTCTCCATTTTGCCTGCAACCTCCTGCCTACATAAATCTATTTCTTGCGAAAGAGAATGGTCAATGTGAATTTCCCACATGACCAAACTCCAATCTTTGACAGCCACCATCACCTGGTGTCCACATAACCCACATAACCCACATCACTTTTGAGTCCTAGAATCACATCATTTGGTGCCAGCTCAACAGTATGTCTCTGTCTCTGTCTCTGCTCTCTGTCTCTTATTCTGTCTCTCTGCCTCTGCCTCTGTTTCTCTCTCTGTGTCTCTCTGTCTCTCTGTCTCTCTCTCTCTGTCTCTCTCTTTCTCTCCCCCATCATACCATTTCTCTCTCTGTGTCCAACATCTTAATCAATAATATTTAACAATTTTGGGTTTCAATATTATGACAATAACCCCAAATAACAATTAGCAATTTCACAATTTTCATAAGTGATAACCAAATAGATATAACAACCTATTTTGGGGTTTGGGGACTCTGGGAAGTTGGGGAGCATAGGGACCCATTTAGAGAGAAACTGAGGCTTACTCCAGAGCATGGGGTTTTGGGGGAGCCTACCATTTTTTGGAGAGGCTGTACTGAACATGTCTATATACAGAGGCCCTGGTCATTCCCAATCCCTTCTAGGGAGAAAAGATTGAAAACTTAAGTAAAAATCAGGTTAGTTTGTATCAAGATGCCTTACAAGCACTTCCAAAATGGCCACATTTTTTCCTTTGTCACTCAGCTGACTGAAACAAAGAAGGCAAAACATACTTACACACAAACACAAACTGCTTTTGAATTTCTTTTCTTTCTGTTTAGTACAGAGTTGTTCCTTTCCTACCTCCTGGAGAAGAACCTCTTCTCTTTTGGAATTTCACTTCTTTCTTTACTAGAATTTCTTGTAAATTTCTCTAGTAAGATCCTTTCTACACCCCAGTATGGGGATCTCCACATTCCAATGATCACAAATCACTAATATTTACTCAACTTTAGATTTCCTGGCGTCCCTTCTCTTTCAGAACTATCTGAGAGGTTTGTCCCAGGAGTTTCCTCTCCTGGGCATCATTAAATTCCCTATCTCATTAACCTGTCTTAAACCACCAGCCACAAAAGACCATACTAGAAAATCTACCTTCTTACCTTTAGTCTGTGCACAGAGTTGCCTGGGCAAAACCTCTTTTCCAGTCTTTCTCTCTCTCTCTCTCTCTTTCTCTCTCTCTCTCCCTTTCCTCCACCCCAATTGGCTAGAATTAGGACACAGAGAATAGACTATCTTTTGAGTTTTGAAACTTGAGTAGAAAAGTTTTCAATCTTTTTGTAAAGCCTTTTTCCTTGGGCTGATCAGACCACAGGAAAAAGTCAGCTGGATTTAGACATAGAACACAGAACTGCCTATACTCTACATTACATAAAATATTTTTTAAAATACTCATGATTTTTTTTTCTTTTTCTCCTCCCAAAGTTACCAATAATCCTGTTTAGAATAGAGACCTATTTCATAAATCTTTCTAAATAGATTAACTTATCAAGATTAAACTCCCATCATTTGTCTATTGCTGACTAGGATTTTCATTAGTCTATTCATTCCATATGTGACAAATGGGTCTTTAAGAGTCACATCCATTGGACAGGAAGTTATCAGAAAAACCTGGAAATTCCTCCATAGCTAAAGGAAAGTAAAATGTATATGGTTATATAGTAATAGCAAAATTGTACAATGACACTCTATTTTGAAGGACTTACGATGAAAAATGCTGTCCATACCGAGAGAAAGAACTGATTGAGTCTGAGTACAGATTGAAGCATACTTTTTTTTAAACTTTTTTTTCTTGAGGGTATTTCTTTTTTGGCGGGGAGGAGATTTTTGTTTTCTTTTGCAACATTACTTTTATGGAAATGTTTTGTACAACTTCACTTGGGCCTTCTCAGTGGGAGGTGTGGGAAGGAAGGAGGGGAATTTAGAACTCAAAATTTAAAAAATTTAAAAGAAGTTTTCAAAGAAAACAACACCTCCAAATCCAATAAAGACTAGGTGTGGTAGAACATACCTTTAATCTCTGCTATAGGATAAATTAGGTGGTTCAATGAATCTGGAGTCAGGAGGATGACTCTTCATGAGTTTACATCTGGTTTCAGATACTCAGACTTATACTGTCTAATCCTGGATAAATCACTTAATCTTGCTTGCCTCAATTTCTAATCTATAAAATGAGCTGGAGGGGGAAATGGCGAACACATCGGTATTTTTGCCCAAAAAAAACCCTAAATGGGGTCATAAAGAGTCAGAAATGACTCAACAACAAAAAGATTTTGTTTTGTATCCCTCTGTAAGCATCTAATATTTTGTTGTTTACAAGTAAATGGACAGAATTTGTGTATGAGTTAGAAGATAGGCTCTGATCATATTTTTCTCAGTCTTGTTCACACATTTACTTTAGCAAGGAATATGTTTTCATCACTTATCACACATTACATATGAAGAGATTTTATTGTTCCTGACAACCCCAAAAATTCTACCCCAAGGAAATAATAAAATTACTTTAAAAAACATCTAATAAAAGAAGATATCTAATTGTACAAGAAGTAGTATGTTATTGTGGGAAAGCAGATTGGTTCTGAAGATAAAAGACCTGAGTTCAAATATTGCCTCTGACATTTACTAATGGCATGGGTAAATCACGGAGCCTTCTCTGGCCTCAGTTTCCTCATCATTTCTTACATGAAAAAGTCTAGATGACCTTCTAGTTCTAAATCTATAACCTATAGTCCAATTCTATTAGATTCTCAATTCTGACAGAGAAAAAAATGGTAACCTTGCAAACCTTTTTGCCAGTATTTTCCCTGTCCCATTCCTCTCTCCCTAAAAGAACAAACAATACATGGTGCCATGGATGATTGTAGGTACTTGGAGTCTTTATGGCAGTTCAAGCCTCAGAAGGTCTCTCACTTCTTCTTTCTAGCTTCTTCAGACTGCAGCGACTTATGTTGACCTAAGTTATAAAGATTTAGGAAAAATATAGAGACTATTGACAGTTTTGAGAAGAAAAGCTAGTTAAAATTCTCCCTGGTCTTCCATATCTTAGTAGATAGATCAGTCATTAAATTACAATAGAATATTTCATGGTGATTGTTTCCAATGCCAGGGGTCCCTTAGTTGGTCGAGGACAGAAACAGAGTTCTGTGACAGGAACAGGTTCTGCAATCTTTGATTCACTTCACTTAACATAACAGAAGAGTATTGGCAAGGATTGTTTCAAGCTGCATTGTAAGACTCTGACTCCCAAGTCAAAAAAAGCAGCTTTGAAAAATCTAAATTATTGGTATATTCCTTACACATATCATCTTGATAGTTATAAAAATTATTATATTTTTTCCTCATTCTCTCCTTTTGATCAAAAGGTCAGGATGACCCTGAAGATTGATGAGGAACATTAATTTGAGACATAACTTTGATTTTATATAAAAATAATTGACTTATAAAGTAAATGTAAAGGTAGATGGCAAGGCAAATAAGGAAGAAAAACATTAGACCAGGGAAGGCAGAATGGAAAATGCTGTCAGAGTTTTTCAGGCAACTAGGAGAGTAGATCAAAGGAAGGTAAGGGGGAGACATTCTTCAGAATGTTCTGACCCCTATTCAATAAATCTTCTGACCCCTATTCCATAAACCTTCTGCTTGCTTGTTTAAAGCACTAAGGTCTTCCTCTATTTAAGTCCATTTTTTTGTTTTTCTCTCAAACTGACGTACAAACTCTTTTAACTCATAATCACCCTTTAAAATGTGTTGAAAAATGTTAATTTAGCTAGTGATTTCTTTTAAGCCAGAGCACAATATCCATCAGGCTTCTTTCTGGGCAATACACAAAATCCCAGATAATTTTGCACACCAGCATGTTGAGTCAATCGATTTCTAGAAAACCGCTCATAGCAAAGCAGACAAATCCATCCAGTTCTTCAATAATCAAAATGTGATGAGCATCAAACTATCTGTTTATAGCAAATAAACCTTTCTGCAAAGCAAATGCAAAGCCTATATTTCCCCTCTATTTTTCCCCTTCAAATTAGAAATGGAAACAGAGCAACTCATAAATCTGAGTCATTACTTCTTTCAAATTCTCATTGGTGCCAAAGGGCACTGGCTAAATAGAATTTCTCATCCAATGTGTTCCAGCTTCTCTCCAGCAAATCAAAAGACTTCTTTAGCTCACTGTGCAACCTATGTCTTCATCACATAGATCAAGCAAGTCTGGCCTTTTACCTCCTGTTCTTTTTTCAATCTTTGATCTTCATTTGCCAAGTTCTTCCAATTTTCTATTTTCAGTGGCTTAAATTAATCCTCTTTGTACTCAAAAACTTAGCTTTCACTTATGATGTAAAAGAAAAATTCACCAAATCTTCCCCTAGGAAATAAGAATTCTTATTTAATTGTTTGATATTTTCAAAATAGTTATATGATCATTCATTTTGCGAGTTTTAACCTCAAGTTTTAAAACAAATATATACAAAAGAGATAGACTACAGTGGACAAATATATACAAATGAGATGGACTACAAATAATTCAACTATTTCCTAGTCTGCAAAAGTCCAATTTAAGAGTCTCTGTGTGAGACGAGGATTTTTCTTTGTTCTTATATTGTATGATTGTTCAATAAATACAAATTCTTTCTCTGCCTTCTCTGAACCATCAAACTGTTCAAATACAAAAAAGGAATCACCCAACTTTTCTTTAAAAGTTTTTTCATTTTCTTTCTTATTCTGAACTTAATAAATACCAGATAAAAGAGCATTTTATATGCATTTAGAATAAGAGAAGACTGTACATAAGACTGTAAAATTCCATCATCTAGAATCTGCTTTTCTTTTTAAATATACAAAATAAATTCAACATTAATTTTAAAAGGTTTCAAGCATGTTAGTGATTTCTTTGCTTGAGAATCTGTAGTGAGCAACACATTTGGGCAGCTCTTACTTGTTAAGAAATTTTTCCTTAACTTTAATCTAAATCTGCAGCTCTCTAACTTTTCCCCCTTTTCCCCTGGAGCCAAACATATTTAATCATCTTTCACATGACCAATCTTCAAATACTTGAAGACAGTTATCATGTCTCCTAAAACCGTTTCACAGGTGGGAAAATTAAGGCACAGGGAGCAAAAGTAACTAAAGTGAATAATAATATAAAGTGAATTCAATAGTGAATAAACTAGTGAAATTTAGTTTTATTGAAACTAGAGACCCTCTCCAAACTCAGTTCCTTTTCTAGGAATCTGACTCTTCTTTCATTAACCCAAATGAAAACTGATATATATTTAATACAATTCTGACAGAATATTAGTGTTGTTAATGATGGTTTTATTTTCCCAAATAACATACAAAGTTAGTTTTAAATCTTTATCTTTGCAAAAACCTTGTGTTGCAATTTTTTTCTCATTCCCTCTCTCCCTTTCTCTCTCTTCCCCAAGATAACAAGCAATCTGCTGTAGGTAAATAGGTGCAATTCTTCTAAACATATTTCCATATCCATCACTCTATGCAAAAAAAAATGATATTAAAAGGGGGGAATTGAGAAAAAAAAGCAAGCAAACAACAACAAAAAGGTAAAAATACAATGCTTTGAATCTTTATAGTTCTCTCTCTGAATGCAGATGGCACTTTTCATTACAAATTTATTGGATTTGCCTTGAATCAATCACCTCACTTGAAAAGAACCAAGTGCATCACAATTGATCATCACATAATCTTCTTTTTTTTAAATTTTTATTTAATAGCCTTTTATTTACAGGTTATATATATGGGTAACTTTACAGCATTAACAATTGCCAAACTTCTTGTTCCAATTTTTCACCTCTTACCCCTCACCCCCTCCCCCAGATGGCAGGATGACCAGTAGATGTTAAATATATTAAAATATAAATTAGATACATAATAAGTATACATGACCAAACCGTTATTTTGCTGTACAAAAAAAATCAGACTCTGAAATATTGTACAATTAGCTTGTGAAGGAAATCAAAAATGCAGGTGGGCATAAATATAGGGATTGGGAATTCAATGTAATGGTTTTTAGTCATCACCCAGAGTTCTTTCTCTGGGCATCACATAATCTTCTTGTTACTGTGTACAATGTTCTCTTGGTTCTGCTCATTTCACTTAGCATCAGTTCATTTAAGTCTTTCCAGTCTTTTCTGAAATCTGAAGTCAACTGCTCATCATTTTTTATAGAACAATAATATTCCATTACATTCATCCACCATAACATATTCAGCCATTCCCCAATGGATGGACATCCATTCAATTTCCAGTTCCTTACCACTACAAAAAAAGCTATTACAAAATTTTTGCACATGTGGATCCTTTCCCCTCTTTTATGATCTCATTAGGATACAGACCCAGTAAAGGTATTACTGAATCAAAGAGTATGCACAGTTTGATACCCCTTTGGACATCCAAATTGCTCTCCAGAATGGTTGGGTCATTTCACAAGTGCACCAAAAATGCATTACTATTCTAGTTTTCCCATATCACCTCCAAAATTCATCATTATCTTTTCTGTTATCTTAGCCAATTTACTTTTCCATAATTCCTAGCAAAGATCCTCTGGTCATTTAGGGTTTAGGTCATGACTTCAAGAATCTAAGACTGAATTTTTTGTGTTTTTTTTTTTAAATGAAGGCTTTTTATTTTCAATATCTATACATATGGATAATTTTCTACATTCACCCCTACAAAACCTTGTGTTTTGATTTTCCCCTCCCTGCTCCACCCCTCCTCAAGTTGGCAAGTGATTCAATATATGTTGAACATGTACAATTCCTCTATACATATTTCCATAAATATCATGCTGCTTCAGAAAAATCAGATCAAAAAGTAAAAAATGAGAAAGAAAACAAAATTCAAGCAAACAACAACAAAAAGAGTGAAAATCCTATATTATGGTCCACATTCAGTACCCACTGTCCTCTCTCTGTATGCAGATGGCTTTCTTCATCACAAGATCATTGGAACTGGTCTGAATCATCTCATTGTTGATGAAAGCCATGTCCATCAGAATTGATCATTGTATAATATTGCTGTTGTCATATACAATGATCTCCTGATTCTGTTTATTTCACTTAGCATCAGTTCATGTAGGTCTCTCCAGGCCACTTTGAATTCATCCTGCTGATCATTTCTTATAGAATAATATTCCATAATATTCATATACCACAACTTGTTAAGACTGAAATTTTCACTAAGTGTAGGCTTGATGAGGTGCAAATGATGAGACTAGTGATCAAGAATTGGGGTAGGGAATCCTCTCTGGTCTGTGCAAGTCCATTGCGAAAGAAAGAATTTGCAAACCCAAAATCTTTTTGTGGCAAGAAAGGGGAATTTTATTGTTCACTAAGAAGAAGATCTCTTAGTGGGCAAAATTATTCAGTAGGAATTTGGCAAAGGTGTGTTAACAGACCCATGGTTATATGGGCAAATGTTGGCCCAGAGCTGGGAGCTATCTGGGCTAATCAATAAAGGACCATCAGACAGAGATCTCCAATTGAATAAAATTGATTGCTTAGCTGGGAGTTTGAAGGCTTTTCCCCAGAATTTGGAATTCCCTGAACGGGATCTGGTCCACTCCCAAATGAGCTCAGTTTCAATGGAGGGTGATTTGACCAAGATCTCTGATTGAATAAAGTCACTTAACTTGAGAAGGGCTTGTCTGGGGAGGTATGCTTTTCCCAGGATTTGGGAGTATCCAGAGGGCCCTCCCCCAAAGGTTACATCATTTTTTCCAAAAGATCTGTTTATATCAGACTCAAACCAATATCATGGACCATAATCATCCAAATGAAATAAAATATATAAAATACCTGGCAAACTTTAAAATAATACAAAAATGTCCGTTTTTTTTAAATTTTTAATTGAAGTTTTTTTTATTTTCAAAACCTATGCAAGGATAATTTTTCAACACTCATTCTTGAAAAATCTTGTGTTCCAAATTTCTCCTCTTTCCCCCAACTTCCTTCCCTAGATGGCAGGTAATTCAATACATGTTAAATATGTTAAAATATATGTTAAATCTAATACATGTATACATATTTATACAGTTATCTTGATGCACAAGAAAAAATCAAATCAAGAAGGAAAAAAAAACTGAAAAAAGAAAACAAAATGCAAGCAAACACAATAGAAAGGGTAAAAATGCTATATTGTGATATACACACAGTTGGGTGTAGATGGCTCTTCAGCACAAGATTATTGGAACTGATCTGAATCATCTCATTGTGGGAAAGAGTCACCTTCATCAGAATTGATGATTATATAATTTTATTGTTGCCATGTATAATGATTTCCTGGTTCTGCTCATTTCACTTAGCATCAGTTCACGTAAGTCTCTCCAGGCCTCTCTAAAATTATCCTGCTGATCATTTCTTATGGAACAATAATATTCCATAACATTCATATACCATAACTTATTCAGCCATTCTCCAACTGATGGGGATCCACTCAGTTTCCAGTTTATTGCTACTACAAAAAGGGTTGCAAACATTTTTGCACATGTGGGTCCCTTTCCCTTCTTTAAGATCTCTTTGGAATATAAGCCCAGTGCACTTAAGGCTAATTACCAATTGGACAATACTCTATTAGCATTTGCTTGGAAAATGGCCCACCCCACATTCTGTGTGAGCTTGATCTATTGGGGTATAGAGAGAGGAGGAAGAGGGATAAAAGGGTGGAGTAAGAAAACCAGAGTGACTCCTGGCCAGATTTGTGTTGCCATCTCTCTCAGTTCGTGTCGCCATTCCTCTCATGTCCAAAAAGAATAGAAAGGACTTTTGCTGATCCTGACTCTGACTGATTCTAAAGTACCCAGGGTGCTAATGCGGTCATCACATTTGGCGCCCAAATGTGGGACCAAGGACCCTACTTTCACTGAAGAAGTCCTGGTGACCAGGAAATTGGATAAGTGTTTTAATAGACAAACAGGGAACTTACTTTGTTAAGGGCTAAACTAGTAACCTTTTCTAGCTGAAATGGGGCAGATATTGGGGAAAGATTCTCCCCCAACCCCAGACTCACCTCCACCCCAAAGGAGATCTGGAGGAAGCATACTCAGACTGATAAAGAGACAGGGTTTATATTGACTTGGGAGCAGATTGATGGATTCCTGGATACATTAGAATGTACTTCCCCTTAGTTCTTCAATGAAGAAGAGATAGGTTTAAACAATTGGAAACTTGAAGAGATCAACTATGTGAATATTATAATGATAATGGTTCCAAGTCAATTTCCAAAGAAACATTATATATAACCTGCAAATTATAGAAAAAAGAAAAGTTTTCAGAACAGCCAGATGAGGAAGTGTGAGAAAAAAGAGAACAAAGACAAAAAACAGTTTAATGACCATATCCCTATAGGGCATGGAGATTTAAGTGAGGTTTACGGGTGTGGTGACTTTCCATCTCACCAGGCAGCTTCAACCCTGCCTATGGAGCAGATAATTGACACAACCCCATCAACTCCACCTTCCAGGATGGAGGGAGGAGGAGTAATGGGAGGGGCAGTGATGCCACCAGCACCTCCCCCCCAGCAACACCCCCTCCTATGAGTAGATTGCAAAAGGCAGTACTTAAGCCAACTGAGGAAGGGAAGGCTATAGGTGATCTGAAACTGGGTATGTATCCCATGATTCAACAGTTTAACTCTTCAGGTCAAGAAAGTAGAAGATACACTCCTTTTGATATAGAAATCCTCAAAGACCTGAAAAAGGCTTGCACTTTTTATGGGGCTATATTAGCTTATGTTAAGATATTATTACAGAATTTGGCTTATGAAATCTTAGCCCCTAGGGACTGGAAATCTATAGCAAGGATATGCTTAGAACCTGGACAAAACTTGTTGTGGCTTTCTGAATATAGTGAGCTCTGTAGGATACAAGCCCAACAAAATAGTCAAAGTGGAGTTAATACTTCAATCACCTGTGACCAACTAACAGGTGTAGGTTCTTATGCAGACATCTCAGTACAGATTAATTACTCCATAGCAGCATATGAGCAAATTGCTGCTGCTGCTATCAAAGCATGGGCTTCCCTCCACAATAAAAATGACAAGGGTAAAGCCTTCACAAAAATAACACAAAGGCCAAATCAACCTTTTGCTGATTTTGTGGGGCGTTTGCAGACAGTTATCATAAGAACTAATGGTGAAAATACAGTATCAGACATTTTGATAAGGCAACTTGCTAAAGAAAATGCTAATGAGGTTTGTAGAAGAATTATACTAGGACTATGCAAGGATTCTCCTTTAGATGAGATCATAAGACACTGTGCCACAGTGGGCACAAATAGCTTTTATAGCCAGGCTATGATACAGATTTTCCAAGATCCCATCATGAGAAGATAGGGTCCCTTCTGGCAAGGGACTTTCAGGGATACTTGTCAATGCTTTCAATGTGGTAAAGTAGGGCATCTGAAAGCACATTGTTGGCATAGAGACAGAATGAGAAAACAGGGTGGGAGAACAGACCCAATATCCCATGTCCAAAATGCAAAAGAGGTTTCCATTGGACCTCAGAATGTAGACTAATTCAGGGAAATAAGATGAGGGGCCCAGCTCCAGAGCCCTAGGCAAAAAACACTTGGGGCATGATGGCAGCCGATGCTACACCAAGAGAGTTACCTAGAAGCCCAGTACCCAGACGTGACCAATCAGCCAGGAAGCCATCTGATGGGAGAAAGGGACTACACGATCAATCAGCCAGAAAGCAACCTGATGGGAGAAAGGGATTACAATTGGGGAAAATAGAGTTGTATGCAGCTGGGACAACTGAGATTCCCCCTGGAGAAATGAAATCTGTTCCTCTCCAGCCTATGGATCCCTTGCCTCCAGGCACAGTAGGCTTGACCATTTCACCTCCTGAGAGTATTTACAAAACAGTGTCCATCTATACACTGATGTGGGAAACTGGGGAATATGTAGATAGTATCCCAGTCACTGATACAGATAGACAATGTGTGACTTATCACCCAGGGGAAGTAGTAGCATCAGGTTTACTGATACAGATTCCTAATAAGCAATCTGGTAATAGTTGTCCAAATTCTGACTCCAAGCAACAAAATCCAGGAATATACTCAACAGCAGCTGTGACAGCTGACCGATCTATGCTCACTATCTATATAAATAGCATGCCATTAGAAGGATTGGTAGACACCAGTGCAGATCATAGAGTCATTAGAGGTGCCAGCTGACCCAGCCACTGGCCAAAGATTAAGACAGACATCTACATGTCTGGTGTAGGAGGATCAATAGCAGCTGAAGTTAGTGCTACCCCTTTGAGATGGACTTTTGAAGGCAAAACAGGAGTTTTTACTCCTTTTATAATTGAAAAAATCCCCATCAATCTGTGGGGAAGAGACATTTTACAACAATTGAGGTTAAAAATGAGTACTTCAGTTTTTTAGGCAGGACTACTGTTGAAGGCCTGCCAACACTTTCACCTGTTCCTATCCAATGGAAAACTGATACACCAGTGTGGATAGAACAGTAGCCCTTAGGTAGCAATAAAAGTTAGGCCTTATTAGATATAGTACAGGAACAACTTGACCAAGGACACTTACAACCTTCTCTAAGTCCTTTGAATTCCCCAGTATTTGTTGTAAAAAAGAAATCTGGAAAATGGAGGATGTTGACTGATTTAAGAAAGGTAAATGAACAGATGGAAACTATGGGAACTCTTCAGCCTGGACTTCCATCTCCTACTCAATTGTCTAGAGAATAGCCTCTTTGGGTTATAGACATTAAGAATTGTTTCTATTCTATCCCTCTAGATAAGGAGAATATGACCTTTTCAATGCCCAGCATTAACTTAGCTGAGCCTTATAAAAGATATGAATGGACAGTTTTGCCACAGGGAATGAAAAATAGTCTTACTATGTGTCAAATGTATGTTGCTGCTGCTCTTACTCTAGTAAGAAAAGCATTTCCAAAAGTAATGTGATTACATTATATGGATGATATATTGGCATGTACACCTGAGGAACAAATGTTAGAAGCATGTCTACAAAAGACCATAGAAACACTAAGGTACTACAAATTGCACATAGCTCCAGAAAAAATTCAGACATGCTCCTTTTTAATATGTAGGATATGAAGTAAACCCTAAGGTACTTACAATGCAAAAACTTTCCTTAAGAACAGAGAAGCTAAATACCTTAAATGACTTTCAGAAATTGATAGGAGATATCCAATGGATGTGTCCAGTGTTAGGCTTGACTACCTATCAGCTGCAATCATTATATGACATTTTCAGGGGAGAGAGTGCTTTATACTCACCATGCCAGCTTACAAAAGAAGCTCAAAAGGCTTTGAGAGAAGTTGAACTGGCTTTATTCAATGTGGTCGAGTCACTCAAAAACTTTTGGAAATATCAGTTTTTTGCAACACAAGAGGTACCCACAGCAGTCCTTCATCAAGGAGACAGTGGGCAAACCTTCTGGCACAACCAGAACAAAGCCTTACTCCTTACCCAGTGCTTGTGGCTAGAATTTTATTAAAGGCCATTAAGTGAGCAGTACAATTATCTGGGATAAGACCTGACAAGATATACACCTTTTATACTAATACACAAATTAATGTATGTGTGAAACCATCCCAGAGTGGCAAATTTTATTAGCCATAGCTCCAAATTTTACACACGGGTCTCCATTAAAGATAACCAGATTATTACATAATTGACGATGGATTCTTGAAGAAAAGGTTTCTAAAGTTTCTCTTAAAGGACCAACAATCTTTACAGATGCATCCAAACATAATATTTGTGCTGTATACTCTTGTGACTTAACTATAAAGAGAGTAGTCAGAACTCCTTTTCAGTCCACTCAGCAGAATGAATTGTATGCAATCATGCTAGCTCTTACTTATTATCCAGGACATCTCTTCATCCTTTTCACCTAATTTAGTTGGCACCTCCCCCTCCTGCTCTTTCTTTTTTTTCCTTATTCTAACAATTTCCTTATTCTAACAATAGGAACTTATATAATTTCCTAAAGTCAGTTGTATTAAATTATATGTATTAAGTGTGTCTTTGGAAATTGAGTCAGTTCCATTATCATTATAGGATTGACAAAGTAGTTCTCCTACTAAATTTCACTCCTGTAGATCCAATTCATTTTCCATAGAGAACCAAGGAGATGTGTACTGTATAGTTTCTAAAAGTTCAATGATCTGCTCCCAAATTATAATTAAACCTTGGCTTTTTATAACCCTGACAATGCTCTCCACACATTTTCTTTAAAGGGAAGGCTATTTTCTAAACATCTGTCCTATCTCAGCTGAAATATTACTTTATCTCTTAACAAAATTTCCTTATTGTACTCATCCTAATTTCTGGGTCGAGGAGACTTTTCCACTGGATAAGGATCAGAAACTTTTCCACTGAGATCAGGATTGTGTCTGCCCCACGTTTAGGCACCAAAATGTAATGTTCTCTTCTCTAAAATATGATCATTTTCTGGGAGCAGGTTTCTTGGGAAGCTTCTGGAGGCAGCCTTAGTTTCAGTTCAGTGTAATGATCACCTCAAATGCAGCCAGGTGTTAAAACTCCAGTCCTTTATTGTCTCTTCCAAAATAGCCTGGTTAGCTTTCTTAGAAGCCTATCTCTCTCCTTGGTTCCGAGAGCTCCTGTTGCTAGTCCTTTGCCTCTGCCAGCTTCAGCCTCTCATCTTCTGAATCCTTCATTCTGCCCAATTGAATCCTGCTTTCTCAATCTCACAAAAGTCTCTAGTTGGCTTGTGGGAGCTCCTTATATAAGATCTCTTAAAGGTGTGAACTCAAAGGGTGACTCTTCCTCCAAGAGTGGGATTGTGGGAACTGTGACTTGTGAATCTCCTCCATTAAACTTGTGAATCTCCCAGACTCCTATCAATTCCAGTGACTTAGCACCTTGTAAGAATCATAGCAACTGCCCATGTTAATTGGTGAGGTTTATGTTTCCCTAGATTTGCTCCTTCGAGGCAAAAAGAAATTGTGAGTCTTTATGCAATAATATGCAGAAAGCATCTTTAAGATCTAAGATAGAAAATAGGGAATAGTCAGGGAAAGTGTTAGGAATCAAGAGACAGAGCACATATGCTTCCTTACCTAAAAAACTTTTCCTTGTAACAAAGATTTAAAAATAAAGAAAAACATTCCAAAAAAGAATTAAAATATATATAGAAAATTTTTAAAAATTCAGCAAAATCAACCAATATATAAAGATTCATCTTTTCATTTTCCATCTTTGTAACAAGGGAAAGGGGATACATTTTTGCAACTCTTCTCCAGGTTAGACTTGAGCAGCATAATTATGTAGCATTCATTTTTGTTTTATTCTTCTTCTAGATACATTGTTATAGTTACTATGTATATGTATAACATATGTATGTGTGTCAAAATTATATACATTATATACCTATGTGTGTGAATCCTTCCACAGCTCCCCCTTCTGCTGACTTTAGTTCATGTTTTTCCATGTACCCTGCAAGTTACTATGGAGAGAAAAATTGGTTGGCTGATTAACCTTTTTTTATTCTCTTATCTTCTATTTGGAAGGGTAAGAGTTGAATCCTCCCAAGCCACACCTATCTCTTTCCACAGTTCTAAGAGGTAATATTTTCCTTTCTAATCTTCCCTCTCTCTTTCATTCTTATTCTCATTCTCTGTCTGTCTGTCTGTCTCTGTCTCTGTCCGTCTGCCTGTTTGTGTGTATGTTTCTCTGTTTCTGTCTGTCTTTGTCTCTGTCTCTCTGTTTCTTGGTCTCTCTTTCTCTGTGTGTTTCTATCTCTATCTCTATCTTTGTCTCTGTTTCTGTCTCTCATTCTCTCTGTTTCTCTCTGCCTCTGTCTTTATTTCTCTTTGTCTCTCATTTTCTGTCTCTTTTCTCTCTCTCTTTTTGTATCTCTCTCTCAGTCTTTCACATACCCCTTCATCTTTCCTCCTCTCTTTTGTTAAAGAGATGCTGCCTAAAGAACCTGAGGGCCATCTTTTCCTTCCTTCTCCCTCCTTTTCTCCTTTAAATTAGAAACAGAGATTTAATCAGCCACTTTTTGGCTCCACAATTAGATCATTAATTAGTCTAGAAGGAAAGACAAATCCCAAGATCTACTTTGGAATTTCACCCACCATGAAGTTAATTGAAATGTAGGAATTTTTAATAAAAATCATTCCAGCTCATCAAGCCCCTAGGCAGCCTCTAGACTCCAAGATGGGAAGAGAACTTCCCTATAATTTAGAAGTTGTATTGTCAATCAACCAAAGACTCCTTTCTTTGTACTTTCTGGATATGACTAAAATATGTTCTAATATAACATTTCAAGGTCAACAAAAGTTTTTGTGGAAGAAAAAATAGAGTCAGTATAAAGGTGTCAGTATGATGAAGAAACAAATTAGAAGTAGACTACAGATAATACACAGATATGAGAAGAGAGTTGGAGTTGGAGAGAAAAAACTTTTTATAGATTGTCTGCATTTCTTAAAAGGGTAGTCACTCAACAGGCTGTCTGAATTATTTGATGAATAGCACTATTGCTGCTTGAGAGGCAGTTAGTTGGTACTGTAGATAGAGTGCTAGGCCTAGAATCACAAAGAGCTGAGTTCAGATCCAAATGTGACTCTTAAGCAAGTCACTTAACTGTTTTCTTCAGTTTCCTTGTCTGTAAAATGAGCTGGAGAAGGAAATGGCAAGCCACTTTGGTATCTTTGCAAAGAAAATCCCAGATAGGGTCACAAATAGTAGGACATAACTGAGCAACTATTGTTGTTTCTTCCAGTAGGAACTCAGTCACATAACTACTCAGCTCCATTTCTTTCATTCTTTTAGATTAGTTTAAAGGCATGGTGACTGGTATAATCCCAACCCCTGTCCAGTCCAAATGCAAAGACATTTCTATTTGTTCAGTGCGAAATAGAGAAAAGTGAATGAACCACAAGGCCCAGAATTCTTAGTGAGTATATAAATTATTTCACTCACCCATGGTGGGGAGGGGAGGGGGAATATATCCAAACTCATCAGAACATCTGCTATACTTCTGAATTTTCCATATTATTGGTTTCTTATGCTGTAGTATTATTCAATTACATTTATATACTAAAATGTGTTTAGTCATTTCTTAGTGTTCACCTTTGTAAATGCAATTTAGATGCAAGGTACATACAATTTTGAGGTTTTACCTCTCTCCATGCAAGTTGAGAAAGATGACAAAATATGGGAATTATTAATGTTGGAGGAGCTATGCAAATATAGACACATTAATGCACTACTGATGAAGTTAAGAATTGCCCAAGCATTCTGCATTGCTAGTTAAAATTATGTAAGAACCTCTCAAATTGGCTAAGATGACAGGAAAAGATAATGACAAATGTTGGAGGAGATGTGGGAAAACTGGGACACTAATACATTGTTGGTGGAACTGTGAACGGATCCAGCCATTCTGGAGAGCAATTTAGTCATCAAACTGTGCATACCCTTTGACCCAGAAGTGTTTCTACTGGGCTTATACCCTAGAGATCTTAAAGGAGAGAAAAAATATTTGTGGCAGCCCTTTTTGTAGTAGCTAGAAACTGGAAACTAAATGGATGCCCATCAGATGGAGAATGGCTGAATAAGTTATGGTATATGAATGTTATGGAATATTATTGTTCTGTAAGAAATGGTCAGGAGGATGAGTTCAGAGAGGCCTGGAGAGACTTACATGAACTGATGGCAAGTGAAATGAGCCAGAAAGAACCAGGAGATCATTATACATGTCAACAGTAAGATTATATAATGATCAATTCTGATGAACATGACTCCAATAATGAAATGACTGATGCCAGTTCCAAAGATCTTGTGATGACGAGAGCCATCTGCACCTAAAGAGAGGACTGTGGGAACTGAATGTGGATCACAACATAACATTCTCACTCTATTTGTTTTACATTTTATTTTCTTACTCATTTACTTTCCTTTGTAATCTGATTTACAAGATTGTGCAGCAAGAGAACTATATAATTATGTTTATATGTATTGAATTCAATATATATTGAATTGCTTGCCATCTGAGGAGGGAGTGAGGAGAAAGAGGGGAAAATCTGAAACACAAGGTTATACAAGAGTCAATGTTGAAAAATTATCCATGCATATATTTTGAAAATAAAAAGCTTTAAAATTAAAAAAAAACAGAAAAAATATGAAAGAAAAATAATTGTACTATTCTATATCCTCTGTCCTAGCAATCTAATTACTGAGTATATAGTCCCAAGGAAGTCTTCACAACCACAAAAAGTGCTGCAATATATATTATTGGACCTTTCTAACTTTGACCTTCTAGAGGGATATGCCTAGCAGTGGGGTCAAAAACTAAAAGTATAATTTCAAAATTGTTTTCAGAATGGTTAGACCAATTCATACTTACATTAACAGTTTAGTTCCTGTCTTCCCAAATTGATTGTTTCTATCTCTTATACTTACCAACTTGCATGGAATACAAAGTAAAAACTCAGTCATTTTACTTTGTATTTACCTTGTGGATTCTTTTCTTTTTTTACTGAGATAGTTGTTGACTTGCCCAGGGTCATACAGCTAGGAAGCGTTAAGTGTCTTAGGCCAGATTTGAACTCAGTTCTTCCTGATGTCAGGGCTAGTGCACTATCCACTGTGCCACATAGCTGCCCCTACCTTGTGGATTCTTATGAAGTAGATTCTTATAAACTGGAGAGTGACTAAACATTTTTTTATTGGTAGATAGATAAAGAGAGACAGACATAGATAGCCATCTTTTGTAATCTTCACCAAATTGCTGATGTGAAGTCAAATCTTAGAGTTGTTTTAATTTGAATTCCTCTTATTATTAGAGATTTATAACAATCTTTCATATGGTTGTTAATAGGTTGTAACTTTTTTGAGAACTGTTTGTTCAAATTCTTTGACTATTTATTTATTGAATAATGAACCCTGGTCCTATATCGAAGCATAGATATAGAGTGTAGCCTTCTTCTTAGTTCCCTACATAAAACATGAACATAAAATATTCATGGACAAATCAGTTTAATAATATTGGGGAAGGCAGAGAGATTAGTGTGACACACCTCTCCCACTGAGGGAAGGAGTACATATCAAAGTATGTACATTTTGTACTTTTTCTGAGAAACAGAGACACATTGTTACTTTAGGTTATAATGGTTGCTTCACTTGGGATACTAACCAAACTAGAGGCTTTGTTTACATTGGCAAATGGAGGTAAAAGCCACATCCTTTCCACAGGGCCTGGAATTACTGCTCTGTGAACAAAACTAAGATATTTGGTCCATCTGATAATTGATCAGAGAACTCAGACATCAGTTTCCAAGTAGAACGGAAAACCTACAAGCATCAGCACAGTTGAGATCTCATATGTTTTTAATCTATGCAAAACAAAGGATTATAAAATCAGAAAGCAGGATGACATCTTCAAGTTATAGTTCATAAACTTCATGATATGTGCACTGAACCATTTCCTTTGGTTGCAACTTGATATATTTGAAATTATTGCTTTAATTCATCTGCACTAGACTAAAAAGAAAAAGGTAACATCTATTTTATATAGCTTGTCAAAAAACATTCTTCTAGTTCCTCAAAGCTAATATATACTATACAGATTGTACATATTCAACTTCAATATGGACTTTGGAAGAAAAGCAGATTGTCTCTTAAGATCATTTTGGAGCTAGAAAGAAACTTAAGAGACCAGCCAGTCTAGATGATAATCCTATTATATTATTAAGTATGGGAAAAATCAGGCATGTCTTTCACAAGTCACTTTATCTTTCTCTGTCTCTCCATCTCTCTCTGCTTGTCTCTGTCTGTCTCTCTGTGTCTCTGCCTCTGTCTCTCTGTCTCTGTGTCTGTCTCTCTCTCTCTCTCCCCTCCTCCATCTTGATTATCATCCAGAAAAGATCATATGAACAAAGTCTTAGAAAAGGACAATGGAGATCACTGGGCTCCTTAGTAATGAGGAAAAGGGTCATGGAGTTTGTCAGTCAGTTCAACCAGCATTTCTTATATGCCTACTATGTTTTAGGCACCCTGCTAAGCTCGAGGGATACAATTAAACAGTCCAATAGAGAAGACAACATGCAGATAACTATGCACAACCATTCATCCCTCATTTCAAAGAGGACCAATGACATCAAAAGATGATGTCTTGATTTGCATATGAATTGGATTTTTTTTAATCCCTGAGGGTTTTTTTATCCTTGGTTTTCATTTAAATCCTTAGACATAAATTGGATGTTAGCCAGACAGAGTTGTGCAAAGTTGTCAGCACACTCTCTCTTCTAGTCATCCAAGTCCAGGAGCAAAACAACAATCAGTTCATCCTGGTGATGGCCCAGGATGCAGTGGGTGACCTTGGCATCTTGGATGTCTGACCAAGCTCTAAACACCTCCTTCAGCCTTCATGGCCATTGGAACAAATTGTTCTCATCTATCCATTCTTCCCTGGAGAAGTTTCAAAGAAGCTATATACAGGATGAGTTGAACATAATCAAGAGGGAAGGTACTAGTATCAAAGAGGATAAGAAAAGGCTTATTGCAGAAAATGAAGTGTTAGCTAAGTCATAAAAGAAGCCAGAGAAGCTAGTAAGTAAAGAGGAGTGAGAGAGAGACAGAGAAAGAGAGAGAGAGAGAGAGAGAGAGAGAGAGAGAGAGAGAGAGAGAGAGAGAGAGAGAGAGAGAGAGAGAGAGAGAGAGAGAGAGAGAGAGAGAGAGAGAGAGAGAGAGAGAGAAAGAAAGAAACAGAGAGAGAGAGACAGAGAGACAGAGAGAGAGAGCGTGCTTGGGGATAGCTAGTGAAAATGGTTAAGAGTCAGGAAATGGAATGTTGTATTTTAAGAAAAACAAGAAGATTAAATGATAGAAGGTCCACAGGACATGACAGAAACTGGATTCAAACCCAAATTTTCCTTGCTCTGAGTCCAAAGATCTATCCACTGAACCACACTATCCCTATGTAAATGGATATTTTCCAAGATTCCTTCCAGTTCTAATATTTTATGCCATTCTGTGCCTATGTCGCTTTTTGTAACTTAGAAGTACGCTAAATTAGAGTCCAGAAAAATTTCTCACTCTTTATTTGTGTTTTGCAAGGAGGGACAGGGAATGCCTGTTTTTTTCTTGCAACAGACTGTTCTGGACACATCTCTTTTTCCTGGAATCTGATAAGAAACTTTTCATTCAACCTCAATGGTTTATGCCTCCCTGCCTGAAATATTAAAAGGAAGCCAATCAGACTACCTGAGCAAGACCCTCTCTCATCCTCTAAAACACCTGGTTCTCCTTAACACATCTGAGTTGCCTTGATGAAAGTAGCAATGACAGGCAAGGCAAACGTTTGGCAAAACTTGTTCAAATCCTAGGAAGTTTAGAACATCATGGTCATTTTCCTTCTCCTTCTTCCATGGTCTAAAGGCCATTGATCCTAAAACTCTGATGACATCCCTGGTAGTATCCTTTCCTGTCCTATTCTATTTTGAAATGCTGCCCTATATCAAGGTATAAACTACTATCCTAATTGAGGGAGGAAGTGGGTGGCTAATAATGTCTTATTGTATCTCTTTTGTTGCCTCTATCTTGGTTCATCTAACATTAGATTTTTGGTTTGGGGGAGGGCTTTTGTTGGTGTCTTGTTTTATTTTAGAGACTGATTCTCCTAATCTCTCCCAAGCTAAAAGACAGGGGCTACTCATAAACCCAGTACCATTCAGCATGGAAGATTTGACCTGCTTTGTTTTTTCACTTAGAGCAGTTCATCCCTCCTTTACACAACTTATTGGCCCCTTATTCTTTGGAGGTAACCATATTAATGTTAAATTTAGTGTGGCTACTCAATTAATTTAGGCCACTGCGGCATAGAACTCCTGAACTTGAGACCCTGCAACCTCCTCCACTCCAGTAACGGAGAGAAAAGTCATTGGCCACTACCATGACTTTGGGAATTTCTAGGTAAGCTATGTAGCACTCCATTAAGTATATTAAATAAGTGCTTTTGGTGCTGAATGGCTGAATGGCTGGTCTTATCTTTCTTCTCTTTTCAGTTCTAATAATAGACTACAAAAATACTTCCAGATCATGTCAAAGATGTAAAAGCCCCAAACTACTGTTTGAAATAACTGAAAATCTTTATTTCTGAGGTATTAAGAAGTGGGATTGGGGGTGGAAAACAGTAGTGTATTGATAAATATTTAACAGTCAGTTTTTAGAGAAAAGAAATCTAAACAACATACACTTTTAAGTTTAATCTGCATTATTCTCATTTTCTCCATCATTTTCTTAAATCTAGACAATCAGAAAAACAATCAATCAAGCCCTGATTTGTAGTATTTGCATTTCACAATGAAAATGTAACAGTCAACTCTTCAACCAGGTTCTGCATACCCTTGGTGCAGGCCCTATAATCTTCACTCTGGAAGCATCAAAAAAGTCATAGATTCATAGAATTGACAAGGGCATTTGAAAATCTTCTAATCCATCCCCTTTATTTTTCATATGAGGAAATGGAGGTCCCAGGGTAATTAGGTTACTTGCTTAAAGTTACACAGATTTGAAGTAGTAAGGCTGAAATTTGGACTCAGTTCCTCTGACAATATATCTCTGATAATCTTGTTCCCCAAAGAGATTTTTTGTGATATACTCTTTGATTCCCTAAACAGAGTTATTTTCTAAAAGGGCTGTGGAGTACAATTAGAATGAGGAGAATCTTTATGAAGAGAAGAAAATAGAACATCAGTCCTAGAGTTCACATTAAGGAAATATTTTGAAATAGAAACTCTACAAGTGATTCAAATTTTGCCAACACTTTTAATTGTACTTTAGATGTTCAGATAAGAGTGAGTTCCTCTTAATCAGTTTTTTGTTTTGTTGCTTATAAATCAAAAGACCTAGATTGTTATATATATATTTCCTGTGTTTTTATACTGGAATATAGATTTCCTTGGAAGATTCAAATATTTTCTCTTCCCAAAACACACAATAGGGAGTGTCAAAAAATTTAATGCAAATGAGGACCATGTTATAATGTAAATTTTTAAAAATAATTTTCATATAGAGAAGGGATTTTTTTTTTCCATTGGAATTCAGAGATACATTTTTAACTGTGTTTTACAGAATCACAGAATTTGAAAGTTGGAAGAGACCTCAAGTGGCCACCTACTCTGAACCAAATATAAAAGGAATTCTCTCTGTGACATACTTGACAAGTGGTTGTCTATCCTGTTTGAACACCACTGAAAAAGTGGAATCCAGTGCCTCATTCTACTTTTGGATTGCTCAAGTTGTTAGGAAGTTTTTCCTGAAAACAAACCTAAATCTTCCTTTATGCAGTTTCCGTCTATTGTTTCTGGTTCCATCCTTCTGGGATGAAATTTTTCCACTGAAACTGCTCTCTCCAGAATTACCAATGATTTCTTATTTGCCAAACCCAACAAACTTTTCTCAGTCTTTATCTCCTCCACACACCCTTCTTCTAGTTCTCCTATTCATATTTCTTATCAGTCCCCTTTGCATGATCCTTTTCCAAAGCTGGCTAACCATGGAACTCTCACAGTACCCTGTCTTGAGTCCGCTTCTCTTCTCCCTCTATACTACTTTACTTGGTGATCTTATCAGTTCCCATTAAAGGCACCATTATATTTCCCCAAAGCTTGCAACCTAGATGCTATCTTCAACTTCTTACTATCTCTCATTTTGCATATCCAATCCATAATCAGTACTTGCAATATCTCTCCAATATGCCAGCCTATTGTCTCCTCTGACATTGCCACCACCCTGGTACAGACCATTACCTCATCCCTGGACTATTACAATAGCCTACTGATGAGTCTCTATGCTCCAAGTCTCTCCCTACTTCAATCCTGTAAATGCTTGACTCTGGGCATTCACTTCATTTGCAAACATCCTTGTACCACTCTGCATTCACTACTGCCAGTCTCTCCTAATTCCCAGGACCTCAGAGAAATCTCTGGTCACTGTCTTCTGCAGTGCTTAAACCAATTTTACCAAACTTACCTCTGTCTGAGGTCTTCAGAGATCTCTGACCATTGTTTCATAGGAACGATGGTTTAAATGCACAATAGTGCGCTAGAGAATAGCCATGTCAAGGTCTTTTATTCATGTGTTCACATCCTGCCCCTGACCTCCTGCTGACTCCCAAGTGAACACCAGGTCAAAGAGAGCGACTTCCTCTTCCCCACTGCTTAAATAGGGTCTATGAGGTCACACGCACAGCCAGTCAAAGAAGGAGATGCCTTCCATTAATGAAACAATCTCAAATGTGGCCAGAGTTCCTACTCACAAGGCAGTCCCTATATGCTTACAGCAAATCACTTCCAGGGGTCTCAAACATTATTTCTTGTTTACTTCCTGGTGCCCAGTTAGCTTTTTTAGAGTCCAGATGCTTTATTATCTCCTTCTTGGAGCTGAGGGGCTCAGCTAGTTTTCTTACTAGAGCTTGAGCTCCTGCCTGTCTTCTCTGCCCTCTGAATCTCTCCAAATGAATGCTGGCTGAGATTCCTAGTTTATATGCCCCACACTAAGTATAAACCAATCATTATATCACTATGAAACCATTATTTGTTGTAGGATTAAATCAGTCATATGGAACCATGCTAAACTAGATAACTATTGTCTATCAATTCTACTAATTTAGTACCTTGTAAGAATCCTTTGTTTCAAGTTCAGATTTCTGGCCCATAACATTCCAGCATCAAATACAATATTCTGTTTGGTGTTCAAAGCCCATTAAAATGTAGCTATCCCACATTCCCACCTCTTCCTGCCTACTTTTTCAGTCTTTTTATATTTTTCTTCCCCTTATGGACTCCAATTCAGTAACAGTGTTCTCTTTGCCATTCCACAAACAAGATACTCCATCTCTTGACTCCAGGCATTTTCTCTGTCTCCCATGCCTGGAATTCTCTCCCTCTTCATGTCTGCCTACTGGTTTCCCCATCTTTCTTCAAGTACCGATTACATTAATTTTTTCGTCTACAATATTGTACTGCTTTCTCTCCATGATTAGCCATCTTATATTTGTGAATTTGATTCTCCTACCTCTTCCCCCAATTAAATATATCTCTACTAAATTTCATCTTTAGCCCAATGCTTTGCTCCATTGAGACATTTTGGAAAGCTGACTCTAATCCACTATATTAGGTACCCTCTTTCAGCTTTGTGCTATCTGCAGATTTGATGAATATGAATCTATATTTTTATGCAAGTCACTGAGTGGATATGTTAACCAGAACAGAACCAAATACATGTTAACCAGAACAGGGCCAAATACAAGACACTGGAATACTCCTCAGGAGACCTCCAACCATATTGGCATTTAATCATTAACAATGACCTTTTGAAATTAGTTAGCCAATCTTTTCTGAATTCATCTAATGGTATTATTATGTAATCCATATTTATCCATCTTCTTCACAACAAGTTGAAATACCTTATTAAAAACTTAACTAAAATCTAGGTAAAGTATATCTATGATTGTCTTTTCATCTTAATGTTTAATAATCCAGTCAAAACTGGAAATGAGATTAGTCTGGTGAGATCTCTTCTTAAATATCACTATTTCTTTTTCTAGAAGTTCACCAAGCATTTATTCAATTATCCATTCAAATCAGTCAAGGTAATTGACCTTTGTTGCAACTTGTAGACTCTGTTCTCCCACCCCATCTCACCCCACTCTTTTTCTTTTAATTGGAACATTTGGCCTTCTCCAGTTTTGTGCTACCTCTCCTGTTTTCCAGTCTCTTTCAAATACCATTGACAGTGGGCCCATCAATCATACCTGCCAGATCTTATAGGAGTGATGGATATGGGACTGATGGAAGGATTACATCCTTACTTACTCTCTTACCACCTACTTCTTTATCTTACTACCAACTGGTAATTTTTAAACTGTCATTTCCAATACAAATGTCCTTGTCCTTGGGAGAGAAAACAGAAAAGAAATTAGATTTTAAAAGTACCTCCTCCTTGTCTCTTTTGTCAATTGTTACTATCTCACCCACCCCAAGCAAAGATCTTTTCCTTCTTTGATCCTCCTTTTTGTCCCAATATGATTTTGTCATCCTTTACTTCCCTCTTCCAATTTATTCTAAAATTTAACACTGATGACACTACTTTATCAGAATTAAGCCATATTTATTCATCTTTGATTACTTTATACTTTCTTCTAAAATGAAAATTAGTTGATAAATTTCCTGTGCATTCATATCAATCTCTTCAGACAAATCTCACTTTTTCTTCTCAATGGAATTGTTTTCCTTTGTGCTTTCAGGATTTCATTCCTGATCATCTCCCATTTCTACTAGATCTACTTCCCTTGTAAGCATTTTAACCCATGGGATTCTATCAGATTTCCTCTTCTCTTCTGTTACAAGCTCTAAGAGGAAATGATTTTCTTCCTGCCAGAATTCCCCACAATTTACTTTAGCAAGCTCTGTTTGTTACTAAGATTTAAATTTATACAAAAATTTGTCCTTATTTATCCTTCATCTTTTAAAGTCACAAAAATATTGGCATATCTATTTTTGGATGTCAGAGACAGAAACAGAGTAGAGCATATACAAAATAAATATGAGATAATCTGTATTATTGGATTATATTACTGGATTGCTTTCATCATCTGACTGATCCATTCCTACTTAAAAACTACTGAATGCAGCTTATAGGAAGTTTTATAGATATGATGACTAAATACATTAAAATTCATTTTCCCCCACCTCAGGCAGTGCTTTCATTTCTGCCCAATTGATTCCCTATTTCATTTTCACAAAGGCTAGTCTAAACTATCACTTTCCTCCTCAAGCTTCATAAAACTTGCCTCTTACTTATAGAGAAAATTAATACCATTTCATATGAGCTCCCTCTTCTCCAATTCTCTTCATCTCAAAACTCTTTGATATAATTTACCACTGCCTTCTCATTTCCTCCAGTCATGACAAAATGGTGGTCCTTCTTGACAAGGTCAACCATTCTAAACCTGATTTAATCCTTTCCAATTTTCTCTAATAGATTGCATTCTCTAGCAGAATGCATCTGTGTTCTCTCTCTCTCTCTCTCTCTCTCTCTCTCTCTCTCTCTCTCTTTCTCTCTCTCTCTCTCTCTCTGCCTCTAGCTCTCTCATTTTGTCTCTTTCTTATTCTCTGTCTCTCTGTCTCTCTCTCTGTCTCTCTCTCTCTCTGTGTCTCTTTCTGTCTGTCTCTCTCTCTGTGTGTGTCTCTCTCTGTCTCTGCCTCTGTCTTTGTCTGTCTCTGTTTCTCTGTCTCTGTCTCTCTCTCTGTCTCTTTTCTCTCTCTGTCTCTTTTCTCTCTCTCTCTCTCTCTTCCTCTATCCCTCTCTCCTCCCTTTCTTCCTTCTCCCCACCTCTTGTTTCTCTCTCTATTTCTGACTGTCTATCTTATCTTTCTCTCTGTCTCTTCCTATGAAATGGCATTACCATCTGTCAGGCCATCATCATATATATATAATAAAAATATAATTTGGAAATATATAACAAAATCAATAAAAATCCAATAAAACATACATAATATCAACAAGTAGTTTTCAAAGTCAATATGTAGACTGCAGGAATCTTATGTGTAGTTTAGGAGTCTCTGCTTCCATTTGAGTTTGATACCAGGACTCTGTGCTCACTGCCTCTACTTCCTCTCAACTAACTTTACCACATCACTCAAATGAAATTTCTCTACAAAGTTATCAATGATCTCTGAATCAACACATCTAATTGTCTTTTCATTCTCCTCATTCTTCTCAACCTATATGCTTCATTTGACTGTATTGATCCCCTGTTCTCCTGGATACTCTTCCTTTCCTAGATTTTCATGATACTGCTCTCTCATGGTTTTAACCCACTTCACTAACTTCCCTTTTCTGTCTAATTTGCTATGAATGTGCCCAAGATTTTGTCTGAGATCCTACTCCTTCTACAATGTATCTTGAGAACCTCATCAGTTCCTGTGAGTTAAACTCTCATTTTTATGTAGAAAATTCACAGAATATGAATATATATGCATACACACATATGCATGCATATGCACAGATATCTATATAAGTATGTATGCATATAATAAGCCTTGATTTCTTCCCTAAGTTTCAGTTCTACATCATTAATTGCCTACTGGACATGTAAAACTGTATATCCCAGATACATCTTAAACTCAACAGATCCAAAATAGAACTCATTCTCTATCCCCCTATGGCATGTCTTCTTCCAGACTTCCTTATTTCTGTCAAAGTAACCACCATCCTCCCAGTCTTTTAAGTTTATAACCCTGATATTTTCTTCAATTCCTTTTCTCCCTCTCCCTGTATAAACAATCAGTGGCCAAATCTTGCCATTTCTACCTTCACACCTCTCACATCTGAATTTTTCTCTCCATTCATATAGTTACCACCTTAATTCAGGTCTTTATCACTTTTGTCTATATTATTGTAACAATCTCTTAATTAGTCTTTCTGCTTCATCTTTTAGCATTCTAGTGTGTTCCATATGCTTCTGCCAAAGTAATTTTCTTTTAGTAAAGATGTAACTGTACCACTGCCTCTTTCAATCAATTCTAATAGTTACCTGTTGCCTTTGAGAAAAATTCCTTTGTCTAGGTTTTAAAGCCCTTCACAATCTGGCCCCAACCCATCTTTCCAACTTAATGGACATTACTCTCCCTCTGGCTGTGATCCAGTCCAACTCATTTTCTCTCTGCTTCTCAAATGAGACACTCCATTTTCTGTTTAATGATGCCTATATCCTGGTGATGCTGTATGTCTGGAATCAATTCTTTCCTCACCTCCACTTCGTCAAAGTATGTCTTTTGTTTTAAAATTCAATTCAAGTAAAAGCTTTTACATGAAGCCTTGCCTGATCTTCACAACTCCATTTAAGATATATGTGTCAATATAAGACACATGTATTGTGAAAAATGCACAGATATATAGCTTTCATCTGATTTACCCCTTTCCAAGGAAGATTACAGATTCTCTTCTTAGGAGAATAGGATAAGAGGTGTAACTTGGCACTTGCTTCTTCCTTTGCCTCTAAGTTATAGCTTTCTGCCCCCATAAATAAATATATTGATGGCCTAGGAGCACAATAGGTTTGGGAAAAAAAGCAGCTCCCCTGGTCACTAGCCTTAAGTTTACTTATTCCAGCTTAATACTTTCCCTCAACAATGGTTACATAAAAGACTATCATAGATAGTGAATACTGGATAAACCCATTTACCCAAGCAACTAGCAAACAAAAATTAGAAAAGTTACACCTTAAATTATGCCAGGAAATTGACAAGAGTAAACAAGCTCTTCAGCTAAGTTCAAAATAACTCAGTTCTCAGCGTGCTCAACTCACCCAAGGAGAAAGACTGAAATCTCTAAGAAGGTAAGCTAGAAATCAAGAACACATTGAATACCCTATTTTCCTTATATATTTAGCTTCCAAAGTTCTTCTTTTTCTTTCAAATAATGACTGAAATCCTATGAATCTTCCCCCAAAGCAGTTCTCTCATCAAATCTACTCTGAATTACATTAGCATTCCAGCCACCAATTAGAATTTAATTATGCTATATATGCAAAAGCATATAAAGTGACCCAAACTTGGATGAAAACCTAGTTATATCCCAAATATTTATTTTATATTAATTTTATTTATATTAATTTTTATTATATATTAATTTATTTTATATGAATATTATATAAATATAAATGTTGATATAATCAGTATAATAAATGCATATAAAATAAGTATTATGTATTTATTTATAGTATATAATGTATTTTTTATATATTTATATTTATGCTACTTATACTTACATAGGTACTTGACACTCCTATCAGACTGTAAACTCTTTGCAAGTAAAATATATTTCATTCTTTTTACTTGAGTTTCTAATATTTAGAAAAATTACTAGAACATTAATAGTTGTTTAATAAATGCTTACTGATTGTTTAAAGAAAGTGGGGAGTGAATTCCAGGCATGAGAACTAAGCACCTAGATGAAAGTTTATGTGTGAGAAAAAGAAACTAGACTAGTGCATGAAGGAAAATGATGTGTAACAAAGTTGGAAAGATTAGACTAAAGTTATCAGGGATTTGCAGTCCAATTTAAAGAACAGAAGATATTTACCATCTCTTTGTCTTAACCACTAACTCTAATCTGTCTCCCTACCTTAGCTCTATCTTCTCACTTATCAACTAATCACAGTTTTTTAAGGGTGAGCTAGAGTGTTTAGTTCAAACTTTGATAAACACTCATAGTTGGGGGTGGGGAAGTAAGGTGATGAACCAGCAAGGGAGACAGAGAAAGAGTGGTCTAGGAGACAGAAGAACTAATACAGAAATATGATGAATACCAGAAAGGAGAGAATATCCAGGAGCAGAGAGTGGTCAACTGTGTTAATTGCAGGAAATGAATTGAGAGGGATGAAGTCTTTGAAAAGAACATCAAATATGGTCATCAAAAAAATCACTGATATCTTTGGCAAGAGTATTTTCATATGAAAGATGAGATCAGAAGTCAAATTGTGAAGGAGTGAGTTCCTCTCTATAGGAGTAAAGATAAAATCCAGAAATGAATTTTGCCTTGTTGTTTCATTTATCTTTTATAGTTGTTATTTCAGTTTTGTTTTATTTTTACTCTAAATTTAATAAATGTCAAATGAAATGGGCATTTCCATATGGTAGGACAGGAAAAAGTGATTGATGATGAAATTGAAGGTTTATATTACATAGAGTTTGTTTTTATTAATTATATAACTGCAACTTGTAGCTTTCAAAGCTATTTTGCTTGTCTGTGACTTACTGGCCAGAACTTGAAACAAGGTGCTAAGTCACTGGAATTGATAGAGACAATGATAGAGACAAAGTTCACACCTTTAAGAGAGTTCAAACATTGATTCACACGTTAGAGTTCACACCTTTAAGAGAGCATATATAAGGAGGAGCTCCCACAAGCCCACTAGAGACTTCAGGAGATTCACAAGTCAGAAACCCACAAGCCCACTTTCTGGGAGGAGGAGCCAGATTCATTCCAACTTCCACATTTGTGCTGGCTGGAGATTCGAAGAGAGGTAGAGGCTAAAGCTGGAAGAGACAAAGGATTAGCAGCAAGAGCTCTTGGAACCAAGGAGAGAGATAGACTTCTAAGAAAGCTAGCTGAGCCCCAAGTGAAGGAGATAAGATTTTGGAAAAAACAATAAAGAATTTGGATTTTAACTCCTGGCTGCATTTGAGGTGATTGTTGATCTGAACTGAAATTAAGGCTGCCTCCAGAAGCCCCCCAAGAAACATGCTCCCAGAGAACATTATAATTTAGAGAAGAACATTACATCTGTGCTTCTTTTTAGCCTTCTTTCTGTTCTCTTTTCTACATTAAAAATAAAATGCATCATTGACTCATTTCTTCCTTCCTTCCTTCTATTCTTTCTTTCTTCCTTCCTCTATCTTTTGAAAGATAAAAAGAACATTGTCAAAAGTTTTGTTTTTCTGCTTGTGGCAAAGAATTCTAGCAGATGCCTAGTTAATTAAAGTGTCTCACCATTACAATATTATGTTTCTATACCAATCTTGTGAGATGTTTCCCCAGCTCATTTATCTCTTCTTTCTCTCATGGTGATCTAAATAATATAGATGAAAAAATTGCTTGAAGATTTTTCTCCCACTATTATCATCAACCAAATGCTCTTCACCCAGTGTCTGGATTTCCTCATAAGTATATCTAATTGATATATGATACTAATATTCCCCCTTGCCGCCAACTTTTTTTTTTGTTAGCCTATCTTGTTTCTTTTGATAAGGTAGATCTACTTTAGTTTCAGTTCAGTGAATCTTCATAATAACTATAAGATCAAGTTAGCCTTCTTGCTTTAGGATCCCTAGTTCCTTTTATTTGTTTCTTAACTCTCATAAATTTTTTTCTAGATACATTAAGACAATGGCTTTTTAAAAACCACTTAAAGCTATTCTCCATTATATCTCCTAAGATAGCTATAGTTTTTTTTCCCTCTTCTGTTTTTTTTTAAGTTTAAAGCATCTTTAATTAAATTTGCAAGATACATTTTTTATCAGTTTTTATTGGGTACAGTTGGCCTTTTGCTAGGAGTCTGTCATTCCTCTATCTTAAACTATGATGCAGAAATGCAAACCTGATTTGTAGCTTAGCCTTTTGTTCACTTTCCAAAGTGAATTTTCTCTTTTGCAACCCTTGCTTTCAAAGTAGAGCATTGAGAAACAAAGGTTTGTATGGCATTTTGGTTCTTGCCTAAGACTTTGTAATCTTTAGCTATTGTTTCTAAGAATCATCTGGCAGTTTTTGTGTATTAGCAAAAGTGGAGAGTATTCAACTATTTTTGATAGCCAATAACCATTTATTAAATGCCTACTATATACCAGGCACTGTGTCATATCCCAGTGATACAAATACAAGGGAGGTTCTCTTTAATGAATTGCAATCTTCTGGGAAAGTCAGAGTGAGGCAATGTTTAGGAAAGCAAGATTTTACTACTCCTACTTCAGCAACAGGAAGGCTCTAATTAATGTACCAGTTCTATGTGACTTTTACATAGCTTGGCTATAGTCTTTGTCTTAGTATCTTGGAATTCTCTTTCCTTTCTTTTCTTGATTTCTTGATTTCTTTTTTTTTCTTTTTTGATTTCTTTTTGCAAGGAAATTGGGATTAAGTGACTTGTTCAGGGTCATACAGCTATTAAGTGTTGAATGTTTAAAGTCAGATTTTAACTCTAGCTGCCCCCAGAATTCTCTTTCTTGAATTTTTTCTTCAGACACCAATGGTGGCAATAGCAGCAATGGACTCTCTCTCCTGCCTTCTCATTTCCCATCTCCCATCTTTTCTAGCAGCATCAGATGTAGATGCCTAGTTTTGAGAGACAGACAGATAAATAAACAGACAGAGAGAGTCAGAAAATCAAAACCATCAGGTCATTTGGTTGAAATATTCTGGAAATTTTTGTTCTAACAAGCTAATCAGTCTCTGGTACCCCCCTCCAAATTTTTTGATAACTCAGAAAAGGTACCACAAAATCATGTCTTTTTTCCAAAGTAGCAGTAAAAAACACGATTATGGCTGATATTCTTATTTCTATCATTCCTTCCAATTAATCTAAATATTGAAATATTTAGAAAAATGACCAAATATTTCCAAGATTCTCTGTATATCTTTTCCTTTCTTCTCTCACACATTCTTTTTCTTCTTTCCTCCCTCCCTCTCATTAAATTATTAATTGTATTTTTTTCTTTCTAACAAAATTTTTTGAGGGAGAAACTATTAGTTGTCAAATAATCATTTAAAGGAGACTTCTCAAGTTTGCTTTACATATTACTTCAACATTTTTTATTTCATTAAATATTTTGTATATTTATTATCATTCTTTTCTTTGCTATGGCTATGAACTCACTTCAAATATCACCATTTAGAAAACACTTATTGCTAAGAGGTGGTGATAATCAACAAGCTACCACCAAACTCGAATTAAATTATACCCAATTATACCCAGTATATATCTACTACATTTTGATATTCATAGCAATATCAATGATATTCTTTTTTAATAATAGATTATTATTTTAAAAATATAAATATGGATAATTTTCAATATTCATCCCTACAAAATCCTTTGTTCTGATTTTCCCTCCTTTCCTCCCAACCCTTCCCCTAGTTGGCTAATGATCCAATATGTTAAACATGTGCAATTCCTCTTACATATTTTCACAAAAGGAAAAAAATGAGAAAGAAAAAAAATGCAAACAAACAACAATAAAAAGAGTGAAAATACAATGTTGTGGTCCACATTCAGTTCCCACTGTCCTCTCTGGGTGCAAATGCCTTTCTTCATCACAAGACTATTGGAAGTCTGACTTACCTCATTGCTGATGAGAGCCATGTCCATCAGAATTAATCGTCGTTGCTGTTGCTATATATAATGATCTCCTGATTCTGCTTATTTCATTTAGCATCAATTCATGTAAGTCTCTCCAGGCCTCTCCCTGCTGATCATTTCTTATTGAACAATAAGAATGAATTATATTCTTATAAATAACCCTTAGTCATCAAAGAAATGTTAGTGAAGGAAGAAGCAGGAAGTTCTGTTCAGTCTAACTAAGAAAAAAGAGAAAAATGTAATTCGTACTAGAATTTTTATCAAAAATTATGATTGCTAGTTTTCATAAGAACTTAAATTTTGGTAGGAAAGGCTCCTTTTCTCATAAGAACTGCTGGGAAATTGGAAAGCAGTTTGCATAAATTAGGTTTAGATTAATGCCTTATATAATATACAATATATTATATAATATATCATAGTATGTTTAAAATAGAGACGAAAATTTCATACCATGAGGAAATTAGAAAAGAAATAAATGAGATCAAATTTTTTATTTTAATTTATCATTTATTTCTTAACATCCTTTTCTTTTTAAATTTTGAGTTTCAAGTTTCTTCCCTCCTTCCCATTGCCTTTCACATTCATTGGAAAGTCAAGTTATATGACATTTATGTGAAATTGTTCCATATTAGCCATATTTCAAAAAAAAACAATAAAAACAAAGTGATAAAAATTATACTTCAATTGGCACTTAGAGTTCATTAATCCTCTATTCATCCTGAGTTCTTTGTAATTGTTTGGGATATCATATTGATCAGAGTAGCCAACTCTTTCACAGTTGATCATCATTACCATAAGAAATCAAGTATTCTTCACAATTGTGGCTAAATAAAAAATTATTAACCAATCAGGTCAAAGAGGAAATAATGAAAAATAAAACAGACAGTTTTGACTACATAAAATTTAAGTGTTTTTGCACAAAGTCAATGAGAACAGAATTAGAAGAGAAAGAGTAGTATACTCAAAACATTGAGTTAACACATATATGATATAAATGCAATCCTCACTAGACAAATGATCAAAGAAATTAACAAACATCTTTCAAAAGATTTTCAGATTCTAAATGATCACATAAAAATATGGCTCTAAATTGCTAATACTAAAATAAATCCACATTTATACAACTCTGAGGTTCTAAAATTTTTATGCCATGCAAATTGTCAAAGATGAAAAGGTACAAAGATAAAAACATTAACTTATTCAGTTTAAGTAGAGTTGTAAAAATGGTCCCACCATTATGGATTTAATTAATTATGAAAGAGAAGTGATTAAATTTCTATATCATTTGACTTAACAATCCTATTATTGGTCATATAATTCTGAAGAAGCTAAAAACTAAAATGACCAGTATAAAATATTAATAACATCACTCTTTGTGGCAACAAAGGATGTGGAAATAAAGTAAGTAACTCTTATATGGACATCACTAAAAATATTATGGAATATAAATATTATAAAATATTATTGTAATTAAAAATGAGAAAGAAAGATCTTTATATATTGCTAGATGATGATTTCCATGATAATTACAATAATGGAAAATATTACTAAAAAGAAATTGAACTTTTGAGTACTGAGAAGGAGGGAAATGAAAATTCTGGAGAAGACATAATGAACACATTTCCCTCATAGCAAAAAGATGGGGAAATACAAGGACAGAATGTTGTATATACAAATTCCTCTCAGCATTGACTCTCTCAGATATTTTTGCCAGCAGCCATTTCATCCTGGAATATATTTTTCAGAACTTCCATTTGAAAAAATATACAAGCCAGCTATGCTCACTCATCTCTCAGCTTTACTTCTGACTCTCCAGTCTTTTCCACCTTTATTCCAACATTCTTCTCACTGTGGAAAATGTTTTTTCCTTTTTTATTTTTTTAAAGCTTTTTATTTTCAAAACATATGCATGGATAATTTGGCAACATTGACACTTGCATAGCCTTGTGTTTCAGATTTTCTCCTCCTTCCCTCCACCCCTTCCCCTAGATAGCAAGCAATCCAATATATGTTAAACATGTTAAAATATATGTTAAATCCAATATGTATAAACATATTTATACAATTCACTTGCTGAATAAAATAAATCAGATTTTTAAAAAAGAAAGTAAATGGATAAGAAAACAAAATGTAAGCAAACAACAACAAAAAGTGAGAATATTATGTTGCTGTCCACATTCTGTTCCCACAGTCCTCTCTCTGGGTGCAGATGGCTCTTTTCATCACAAGATCAGTGGAAATGGCATCAGTTATCTCATTGTTGGAAAGAGTCACATCCATCAGAATTGATCATTGTATGATCTTGCGCTTGCTGTATTCAATGATCTCCTGGTTCTGCTCATTTCACTTAGCAATAGTTCATGTAGGTCTCTCCAGGCCTCTCTAAAATCATCCTCCTGATCATTATAGAACAATAATATTCCATAATATTCATATGCCATAACTCATTCAGCCATTCTCTAACTGATGGGCATCCACTCAGTTTCCAGTTTTTTGGAAAGGGCTACCACAAACATTTTTGCATATGTGTATTTCTTTCCTTTTTTAAAGATCTCTTTGGAATATAGGCCCAATAGAAACACTGCTGGATCAAAGAGTATGTGCAGTTTGATAACTTTTTGAACGTAGTTCCAAATCACTCTCCAGAATGGCTGGATGCATTCACAGTTCCACCAACAATGTATTAGTGTCCCAGTTTTCCCATATCCCCTCCAACATTCGTCATTATCTTTTCCTATCATCTTAGCCAATCTGAGAGGTGTGTAATGGTATCACAGAGTTGTCTTAATTTGAAATGCTTCTTCCCTTGAAGCCTTCTCACCATGGAAGATGCCTCTACATCCTTCTCCCATTGATGAATTTCACCTCGGAACCCCCACTTGAACCCAAGTCAGACATACTTGTTCTTGGCTGTATTTCTTCATCTCCAGAGTTTACTTTTTTAGTGGTTATTTCCCCCTCAACTTTTCAGCTCCCTTTTATGTATTGTCACCCTCCACTAGAATCTAAACTGCTTTCTCTCCCTCAAGAATATTTTATATTTTTCTAAATACATGCAAAAATATTTTTCAACATTTATGTTTGGTAAGATTTCATGTTCCAAATTTTTTCTCCATCTCTCCTTTCCTTCCCCCCTCCACAAGACAGCAAAAAAAAAAATCTGATATGGATTATACAAATACAATGATTTTTTAAAACATATTTCAATATTAGTCATTTTGTGCAAGAAAAATCAGAACAAATGGGAAAAAAATGAGAAAGTGAAAGGAAACCAAAAAAAAGGTGAAAATGTATGCTTCAAACCACATTTAGTCTCCATAGTTCTCTCTCTGGATGTAAATGATATTTCCCACCCCATATCTATTGGGGTGAGAAGAGCTATATTGCTAAGAAGAGCTAAGTATATCATAATTGATCATCACATAATCTTGCTGTTACTGTGTATGAAGTTCTCTTGGGTCTATTCACTTAACTCAATATCAGTTCATGTGAATCTTTTTAAGCTTTTATGAAATCCTGCTCATAATTTCTTATAGAACAGTAATATTCCATTACAGAATGTAAACTTCTTTTCTTTTTTACTATATATGTATTCCCAGCATTTTTAACCCAGTGCTTGGCACATAGTAAAACCTCAATAAATGTTCCATCCATTCATGCCTCCATCCATCCATCTTTCAATCTTTCTATCCATCTACATCATCATAGTCTTTGCATCTAATGAGTTTTAATTTTAGTTTTCACATTATTGTTTTCTTTGTTACAAAAAGTATTCTATTTGAAAGGAGTAGGTAGTTAATTACTGTAATATAATAACAAAATATATTTTAAAAATAAAATGACTCATAGGTTTTGTCTAAACATAGAAAGAAATTATTGTAATAAAGAAAAATTTGTTGCGCAGAGATAAATTTCAAATATCTAGAAAATCCAGACATTTCTGTATAAACAGGGAAAATATAATTCAGTGAGCAGAGTCAATATAAATAGCTCTCCTGTTTCTTTGTTCCCAATTTTTATGGGAATCATGTCCTTCAGTGCAGAATCAGGTGTAGGAGTGTTATTGCAGCGGCCAAGGACAATTTCCAGAAAATTGGCAAGCTGGGAGTGATAAATTTTTCAAATATAATTTCAATGTTCAAGTTCATATTGAGTCTACCTTTCATAACAAAAATCAATTGGTCTATAATTTCCTCTGCTTCTCTGAAAATTCCTATATAATTAATTTTCTATTTGTTTATCCTATCATTTCATAATATTATGTTTTATTCTCAAAGCCACTGTCTTGTCAGTATCCACAGAGACTGTCAAAAAGATCTTTGGGTTTCAAGATTGATCCTGTTTTCAGGTATTGCTCTCACATTGGACAGAATGTACATGTATAACCTATATTTGACAAAAAGTAACTAACTGTTCTTTGGCTATTTCCAGATCTCAATGACCTTAAATAAATCCTACAAATGAGCTCAACTGAGTGAGAGGAAATGTGGGCAGGGCCCAGGTCAGGGTCCAAGTACATCTGTACCTCTTAACTCAACAGAATAGGTATTTATTAAGTTCCTATTATACATATGGTATGGGGTAGGTTCTAGGGATATTAAGACAAATACCAAACTGTTCTTACCTTCAATGAACTTATATAATTCTCCTGAAATATAACATTGAAAGGGAATGTGATCTTTCATAAGATTTTATCAATGAATGTGTATTCTAATATGGGGTTTATTCCTCTCCATTTTGGAATTAAGTCCTATGTATACTGAATAAGAAACTTTCCAGATTCTTTTGTCCTCTTTGTTGTGGAAATTATTTTGGGGAGGGTCAAGCTTTTGTATAAAATTATTGACAAAAGAGCCCAAAGGATATTAGTAAGCAAATACTTAACAACTTCTTTGCCAAGCAGAAAGATATATCGATTAAGGCTAACATTGGCTTAAAAGTTATTTGTTTGTAAAATCTGATGGAGAAAAACAGTGAAGAAGTATGAGTAGTATTCTCTCATAAAATATAAAGGGTAGGGCCAGCTAGGTGGCACAGTGGATAGAGCACCAGCCCTGAAGTCAGAAAGACCTGAGTTCAAATCTAGTCTCAGACACTTAACACTTCCTAATTATAACTCTGGGCAAGTCACTTAACCCCAATTGCCTCAGAAAAAAAAAACAAATCAAAACAAATATGTATATATATAAAGGATAAAACAAATTGGAAGAAATATTGGAGAAACACAATTAAATAGTCATCCCCAGGCTATTTGTGGGATGTAATAAGAATAAATACAACAAACAAAAGAAAGATGAAAAATATTTACAAAGTAGAATCTGAATGTATATTGAAGATCGTTGGGGGAGGCTTTCTTTATTATTCTTGTTTGTTTGGTCTGTTTTCTTTCATAGTATGACTAATATGGAAATATATTTTGCATGACTGTACATATATAACCTATATGAAAGTATTTGCTTTCTTGATAGTGGGAGAAGGGTAGAGACAGAGGGAGAAAATTTGGAATTCTAAATTTAAAAAAAATAATATTAAAATTGTGTTTACATTCAACTGGAAATTTAAAAAAATATCTAAAAAGATTTTTATTATAAACTCTTCATCATCTAGGAAAATGGAGTTACAATTGGATTAGATGTCACCATCTTGGATGTCCTTATCAAGGAAATAAAAATGGCATCTAAGAGCATTGAAGTAGGAGATGCAGCTAGATTAAACCAAAAATACATAGAAGAGATCTGTGCTGAAATGCTACATAATTGAGAGGGCATTGAGGGATTAATTCATAAGAAAACTAAACAAGGGGGAGATTCTGAGGTCATGGGGCAAGGTGAGGGTGGGAATACTTGGACTTTATTAATACCTCTCAAAAGGGTAAGGTAGAATATCAAACAGCTAAATGCCTACATTAATATCTATAAAAAACTTTATAAGAATAGTCTATATATAAACTGCAACTGTCCTTACTGAGTTTATTCATAGGCAACAGGCAACATTTCATGAGAATATTTTACACTAGATTATATCTTTACCATCATAAAATTGCCTGAGCCAAGAGAATATAAGATCCTACTGTGTTCTGAGTGAAGCTTCTAACCACTCAAGGTTTACTTTTTCCTGCACTAATCTTCCCCTCTTCTAAAGATACCATGTATATTCAGATTTGCTAACTATATTACCAAACATCCATCTTGCAAACTGTTGTGGACTAGATCTGACTTAGGTTGGTCCAAGTGATTGGGTTCAGGATTGAAACAAAATGAGACTAACATCTAACAGTTTTTTAAAAAGCAAGTATACTTAATCATAGCATGGAAAGGATATTCAGAAAGGATATAGTATTGATTCAGTTGGGCACAGCATCTTCATCCTCTGCTTTTACCAAGGTGGTGCATTAGTGTCGAGGGAGAATCTTCTAACTCTTTTTATACTGGCTTTTGTTCCTAGGCAACCAAGAAGTTATTCAGTGGTTTTTACCTTAGCTTCCTGAACCGATTAATGGTGATGGTTGGGAGTGGTTCCAATGCATTCAAGGAAAACTAACTTACCTTTCACAGATTAGGACTTTAGCAATAGCTAGTCCCACATGGGAAACTAGGTGACACAGTGGATAGACTTGTCAGGCCTGGAGTTATGAAATCTCATCTTTTTGAGTTCAAATCTGACTTCAGATACTTACTAGTTCTGTGATCCTAAATAAGCCACTTACCCCTGTTTGCTTTAGTATTCTTATCTGTAAAATAAACTGGAGAAGGAAATGACAAATCACTCCAGTATCCTTGCCAAGAAAACCTTATGTGGGATCACAAAGAATAGATACCATTTAAAAATAACTGAACAGTTTCATATATATAGTTGGTGTCTAGGAAAAATCAGTTTAGTTTATGTGATGGAACCTTAGTAGGCACTGCTTCCACAATGCCAAGATCATCTGGGAGAGCTGGCATTAGAATCTAAATTCCCTAATTTCAAATGTAGTATTTTTTCAACTACTTTGTTATTTGTTAGCATTGAAACATACCATTGTCAGGTGTGAAAAGATCCAACCATTCTGAAGAGCAACTTGGAACACCGCCCAAAGGGTTATAAAACTGTGCATACCCTTTGACCCAGCAGTGCCATTACTAGCTCTGTTTCTCAAGGAAATCATAAAGAAGGAAAAAGGACCCACATGTACAAAAATGTTTGCAGCAGCTCTTTTTATGGTAGCAAAGAATTGGAAAATAAGTAGATGCTCATCATTTGGGGAATGGCTGAATAAGATGTGGTATATGAAGATAATGAAACATTATTGTTCTATAAAAATTATGAACAAAATGATTTTAGAAAGGCCTGGAAAGATTTACATGAACTGATGCTGAGTAAAACAAGCAGAACCAGGAATATATCGTACACAATAACATCAAGAATATGCAATGATAAACTATGAAAAATTTGGTTCTTCTCAGTAGTTCAATGAGCCAAAGCAATCTCAATAGACTTTGGATAGAAAATGCCATCTGTATCTGGAAAAAGAACTAAGGAATCTGAATGTAAATCCACATATGCTATATTCACTTTATTTTTCTGGTTTTTTTTATTATTTCTCCCATGGTTTTTCCTTTTTGCTCTGATTTTTCTTTTTCAACATGATTCAAAAAACAATGTGCACTTTAAAAAAAGAAACACACTGCTCCCAAATCTTAGAATATTTAGAAAAGGCCCAACTTTTGAAATCAATAAGTACAAGGAAGAAAGAAAGAAAGAAAAAACAAAGGAAGGAAGGAAGGAAGGAAGGAAGGAAGGAAGGAAGGAAGGAAGGAAGGAAGGAAGGAAGGAAGGAAGGAAGGAAGGAAGGAAGAAAGGAAGGAAGGAAGAGAAAGCTGAATTTTATTTCTATTTTGTTAAAGTTGTGGTATTTTGTGTTTGTTTGTTTCTTTGGTTGGTTGGTTGGTTTTTGGTCACTATCATTAGTGAACTCAGTTTATGGGAATTTTAGTGTTCTTATTGGGATGTGGAATATCCCATGATATTCCCACTTTAGCCAAATTCTAAGTGGGAACAGTGAGGCAAGCCAAGTGCAAATTCAGCCTCTATCTGCTTCTTTCATTTGCTCCTCATCAAGACTTCTATATTCCATCAACTGGACCAAACCAGTCTCTAACCTGCAGATGATCAGAGCCAAACAAAACAACTAGAGACAGGAAAGTCAAAAATTAAGCAAAACTTTAATTTCAAAGTAAGGGAAACAGTTGGCAAACAAGGAGGCAAATTAGACATATGTGTCAGGACCTTTCCCCTAATGGGGAAATCCAAGGAAGTGTGGAGAGATCTCAATCTTTATACCAACGGCTATGCAGTGAACTTCAGCTCTGACAATGAGGGGAACAGTAACAATGAGACAAGTTTAATTCATAGCAGGTCTTCATGACCAGAAAATGAGTATTTGTTCAATGTTTGTCTGAGCTCAGAGAACACCTGGTTCTGGTCAAATTAATTCAATAATTACATGATTTATCTAGAGGGTGAATGCAAAAGATTGTTGTTATGCTATGCTCAAAGCACAGTTTTATTGTTGGGTCTTAGCTCTGGAAAACAGGGTGTCTCCTAATAGTTTTATGTTTGTAATATTATTTTATTGTGTGTCTTCAAGAATATAAGGATATGATTAAAATTAGATAGCTAATCAAACTAATACATATTCACTAATAATCCAGGCAGAGGTGGGAGAAAGGAAAAAAAGAAATGAATTAGTTGTTTCCACAGTCACCATAATAATAACACAACAAAAAGTTTGGCAAAGGATAGTTTATTTTATAGGTTAGATGATGGAAAACATAGCAGAGAGGAAATTTGCCATATGCATCGATAAATGGTGATTTAATGAAAGTAACCATAGAGACAAATAACAGAAAAAACTATAAGAGATTTGTGGTCAAGAAGTTGATAAGAAGATCATTTTGCTTTTATAAGTAAAGTTATTGATGGAGAAATTAGAGAATCTAGTATTAGAAGGGACTTCTAACTCTAACCCTTTTGTTTAGAAAGGAGGGAGCTAAGGCCAATAAAGGCTAAGTTATTTACCTGTGGTCACAGTGATATTAAGTTTCAGAGGTTTGTTTACTATATCATGCTTCTTCCATAAGCAATTTTATGAGAAGAGGCAAATATATCTGTATCCTTACTAATTCATTCATTCATTTAACAGATCCTATTACCATTTATGATGTCCAAGGTCCTATATTTAGGACATATTTTACTGACATAAATTAATGTATTGGAGAATGGATTGAATGGATTTTATATATATATATATATATATATATATATATATACATATACATAAATATAATATGTATATATATATATATATATATATATATATTTTTTTTTTTTTGCTGAGGCAATTGGGGTTAAGTGACTTGCCCAGGGTCATACAGCTAGGAAGTGTTAAGTATCTGAGGTCAGATTTGAACTCAGTTCTCCTGACTTCAGGGCTAGTGCTCTATTCACTGTGCCACCTAGCTGCCCCAATGCATGTACTAAGGCATCCTGGCTGCTTACACATAGACTCAGCACTGAAGATCTCAGGCACTTTGGAATGACTGAACAATCAATAATCTATCATTGATCTTTCGGTTCCTTAATGGTACAAGAGGTATCTTTTTCAAAAGAAAAGGATGGCCATAGCAACTACCCACTCAGTAGACTTTAAACAGAAATAAGCTTCGATATAGAAACAGATAATTGGAGAGAAAGAGAAAGAGAGTTGGACAGATAGTTGGATAGATAGGTAGATGATAGTTACATATAGGCATATATGTATCAATAGATGCATACAAAATATATAGATAGATAAATAGATAAATAGGCATATATGATATATCTGAAGTTTTCCTTTCTTCCTCTCCTCCTCTGGAAGCATGATGGCTTTGGGCACATCATGAAATGCACACAGTTTACCTAGATAAACCTCATTCTAGCTGATCTGAGTCTCCCCAAATTATAGGTGACCAAATTATAATCCTGAGATGCATGTGTATAATGTTAGAAACAAGCTTGTTAGATTGAAGCCCAAAGTTCCTGTATCCCTTAGTAAGAGCTAACTAGAAGCAGAAGGAGTGTTCTGCCACTACAGTTTTTTAAGAAAAATTGACCAAAAGAAAGAGGATTGCTAGAAGAATTGAATCTGGAGGGAATTATTTGGATAATGAGAGTCAAACTGAATGTAAAATGCTGATTCATCATTCTAACAAATTGCTTTGATAGTTCTCTGGTTTCCTCTCAAAAGAGTGTGATAGTAAAATTATTGATGTTTGCCTAAATTAATACATGTTTGTGAGTCTGTTGTGTTAAGAATTTCTTTTTTTATAAAGGAAAAAAATATCTAGTCTATACCTGATTTACATTGCACATTGAGTACTTTTCTATATACACTTTTCTTTGAGGAGGGAACTTAGATGTAAGTTGGATCTGAATAAATGTGTTTCTCCCTCAGGATCCTGGGGTGGATACATGAAGAGCCAAATCCCCTCTCTATGGAAATCAGTCTCCTCTAGGATTGAGTGCCAAACAAAGGTAGATTTTTGGTACCAGGCAAAGGAAGTTGAACTTAGCGAATAATAAGGACTTTGAGTATACATTCTTTTCTATATGTGGGTTATGTATAAGTCCTTTCTTTTTTTTTTTTTAATTCTCTTTGGGTATTAGGTTTAGTAATAGTATTACCTAGTCAAAGAAAATGCATAACATAATGAGTTTGGGGGAATAGTTCTAAATTATTTTCCAGAAGAGTTGGATCAATTCACAGCTCAAACAATGGGCATTGATAATGTGCTTATTTTTTCATAACCTCTCCAATAATTGTAATTTTTCTTCTTTTATTATGTTTACCAATCTGATCAGCATAAGATAAAACTTCAGAGATTCTTTCATTTTCAGTTAATTAATTATTAGTTATTTGAATCATTTTTATGAAGTTATTGATGCCTTAGATTTCTGTTCATTTTAATAAAAAGTTTTGAGCAGAGATACGACATGACCATATCTTTGCAGAAGAAAGCTCATTCTGATGGTAGATATTAAGAATAGGTTGGAGAGAGACTATAGAGAGACTATAAACTGCTATAATAATCTAGAGATGTTTTAAGAGAATATCTACCCCAGAAATGTGAAAATCTCTCTGGCAGAATGGATGGATGAGAACAATTTGTTCCAATAGCTATGAAAGAAGATGAAACAGGCACTATGATACATTTAGAACTTGGTCAGATTTTGAAGATACCAAAGTCATCCATTGCATTCTGGACCGTTTCTAATCATCCTGACTTTTGTCTTGCTTGTGCACTTGGATGATTCTCAAAGAAAGATTAAGGTTGATGACTTTGTGCAACTCTTCCTCACTTAAGTCCAATTCACTCACAAGTCAAGATGTCATTGATTCTCTTTGAAAACGAAGGACCACATATGAATGTAATGGAATATTGTTGTTCTATAATAAATGATGAACAGGCTGATTGCAGAAAAGCCTGGAAAGACTTACATGAACTGATGCTGAATGAAGTGAGCCAAGAGAACATTGTACAAGTAGTAGCAAGATTATACGATGATCAACTGTGGTGGACTAGGCTTTTCTCAGCAATGTGGTGATTCCAATAAACTTGGGATGGAAATGCCATCCTCATCCAGAGAGAGAACTATGAAGATTGAATAAGTGATCGAAGCATAGTATTTTCAGCTTTTTTTGTTTGTTTCCTTTTTTTTCTTTCGTGGGTTTTCCTTTTTTCTTGCACAACATAACAAATATGGAAATATTTGTAAAAATATGTAAAAATGTATACAATATATTCATGTTTAACCTATATCATATAGCTTGGGGGGGGGGGAAGGTAAGGGAGGGAGGGAAAAAATTTGGAACATAAAGTCTTATAAAAATCAAATTTGAAAACTATCTTTACATGCATTTGGAAAAAATAAAATACTATTGAGCGGAAAAAAGAAAATGAAGGACCTCCATGAATAACAACATTTTAATATAATAGAAATATTATTATCTCATGAAAAATTTTCAATATGAAGAATTTTGGAAAACTTGCTAAGACCTGTATGAGCTGATGATGAGTGAAATTAACAGAATCAGAAGGAAAATGTATATAATGACCACAAAAATATGAAGAAAAAAAGTTTGAAAGACCAGAACTCGGAGCTACATAGTGATAAAAACTCCTTAAGACTGACAATGAAGCATACTATTATGGAGAGAGGTAATGGACTAAAGGAACAGAAAACTATATATGTATGTGTATGTATACACATACGTACATATGTGTATGTATATATGGACATATATACATTCATATATATATATAAAAATCCTGATGGTAAAGTATTGATTGATTTTAGTTTTGAAGCATTACCTAAACTTGGACTCCAAGGCAGAGGTGGGGTAAGTAGATAAGAAGTGATAGAGATATTTTAAAAAGAAATAAAAGAGCATTAATAAATATTAAAAATATACAAAATAAAATACAATAAATTTCAGAATGAACCATAAACTGGGCAACTTTGTTACTAATTAGATTTAACATTAAAAAATCTGTGTTATAAAAATCAACAATTTTCCCTATAATTTTTTTCAGCCAACAAACATTTAGTAAGCATCTACTATGATCCAGACACTATGCTAAGTACTGGTTATAGGAAGAAAGAAAGAAAGAAAGAAAGAAAGAAAGAAAGAAAGAAAGAAAGAAAGAAAGAAAGAAAGAAAGAAAGAAAGAAAGAAAGAAAGAAAGAAGCTCTCAAAGAGCTCACAGTTTATTTAATGGGGGTAACAACATATAAATAACTATGTACAAATGAACAATACAGAAACAATGTACAAATGGGGGTAACAACATATAAATAACTATGTACAAATGAACAATACAGAAACAATGTACAAACAAGCTAAATAAAGAATAAATTGGAGTTTATAAAAAGAAGGAAGACACTAGAATTAAAATTGGAGGAGACTGGGAATTTTAGTTGGGATTTAAAGGAAGTGAGGGAAGTCAGTGGTTGGAAATGAGGAGAAAATTCCAGGCATGGTTAAAAGGCAGTGAAAATACCCAGGATCAGGAGATAGTGTCCTTCTTTTCTTTGTAATTAAAATGTTTTTGATTGTTAAAGTCATAAAAAAAGAAAAAGAAAATAAGAAAATAGGGATGGGTTAAAAGACCAAAGGTATAATAAATATATCATTTTACTGGAGTATAAGAATCATGAAGTCAAATCCTTGATGCTTTATTTTTGTATCAACCATAATACCTAGCCCAATATAGGCATTTTAATTTTTGATGATACAATAGTGAATAAAACATAGTCTCTTCAAGGAACTTGCTGTTTAATAGAGGGCTAATCAATTTCTAAAATAAACATCTTCAAGTTAGTATGTGTTTTGTTCCAAGATAGGTACTAACAAAGTGGTATGGGGGTTCAGAAGATTGAGAGATCAGCAGAAAGTCAACAAGCATTTATTAATTGCTTAGTATGTGTCTAGCACATACTAAGTACTGGGAAACTAATATACATATACAAAAATACAAAAGAAAGTCAAGATAGGACTAATGGATCAAAGTTGCAAAGATGTACGACTAGTAGTAATGAAAGACTTCCTTATAGATAGAAATATCCTCAAGTAGAATGATCTGGCATGAGAGGTAGTAGTTTTCCCTGTCACTGTAGATCTTCCAATGAGGTCTGGATAATCATTTCTTGCTACACAGGCTTTTCAATTAAGTATGGATTGGATCAAATATTTCTTCAGATCTCTTCCAACTCTGCAATCTGATAACGCTGAACAAAACTATTTAAATTGTTTCCTCTACTGAATTTATCAACAATAATTACGTATATTGAATGGAGTAGTTCCCATTTTCCAGAACCCCTCCATCTTGGACTTCCCTTCTCCCAGATGAATTTTGTGATTATTTTTAAATAAACTATTTTTGGCAGTTTAATTGATATGTTACTGAATACATAGATTAATTTAGGTAGAATCATTATTTTTATTAGCTAGACCTATCCCTGAGCAATTGTTATTTGGCTTTCCCTTCTCAACCTCACCCTTATTCATAGAGGCAGATCTGGTACACTGTTGACAGCTGGGCTTTAACTTAGGTGAAAGCCCATGTGTAATAATGGTGATTCTTGTTACCCTTTGGTTACACACACACACACACACACACACACACACACACAAATACACAACTTTCAAACTCATACTGTAATTGTCTCCATCAATCCCTTATATATATTTTAAATTCCTGTTCTTATTTTTTTTTCCTTTCCAGGTTCCATTTTAAGCTTATTTATTTATCTTCTATAAATATTGACAGAGAAGAAGAAATAGGAATGAGTACACCAGTGTCTTAATTTTGCTTCGGATCTTAATTTTCCTAGATGTATGGAACTATTTATCAGTAGATCACCATTCTCCTCATTCCTACAACATTCTATCAGTAGGCCCAAACCCTCACCATTACAAGCTAGCCCTATGTTCTCTTTGTCCTAGCTTTTGTATCAGTCAAAAATGTCAATGCTCCTGGCTAAAGAAGGTCACTCTTACAAATTTAAGACTTCAATGTTGTCTCAGGTTGTAGCTATTCAGTCATTTTACAGTCATGTTCAACTCTTCATGAATCCATTTGGAGTTTACTTGGCAAAAATACTGGAGTGGTCGTTTCCTTTCTTTTTACATTTTACAAATGAGGAATTGAGGCATACAGGGTGAAGTGACTTCCCCAGCAATACACAGCTAGTTACTGTCTGAAACCAGATTTGAACTCATGAAGAAGAGTCTTCTTAGGGCTTGACACTTTATCCACCATGTTATAAAGCAGTCCATTATCTGAACAGGCTGTGTTTAATATAACATGAAGATTTGAGGATGTTTATTCCCAAGGGATATCCAAATTTGGATGTAAAACTTGGATCCAGACCAAGTTCAATAAGCCTCTAGAGAACTTAAAAAAGCATTAGATTACCAAATTAGGAGAACAAAGGATAGTCTATCAGATCTGTGGAGAAGGAAGGAATTTGTGACCAAAGAAGAACTAGAGTAACATTATGAAATGCAAAATAGATAATTTCATTATATTAAGATAAAAAAAAATTTTATACAAACAAAACTAATGCAGGCAAGATTAGGATGGAAGCAGAAAACTGGAAAAAAATTATATCCAAGGGTTCTGATAAATTCCTCATTTATAAATAGAGAATGGACTTGAATTTATAAGAATACAAGCCATTCTCCAGTTGATAAATGGTCAAAAGATATAAACAGACAATTTTCAGATAAAGAAATTGAAACTATTTCTAGTCATATGAAAAATGTTTTAAATCACTATTGATCAGAGAAATGCAAATTAAGGCAACTCTGAGGTATACCTCAAAGATAGACCTCTCAGATTGGCTAAAATGATAGGAAAAGATAATGATGAATGTTGGAAGGGATGTGGGAAAACTGGGACATTGATACATTGTTGGTATCCATCCATTTGGAGATCCAACCATTCTGGAGAGCAATACGGAACTATGCCCAAAAGGCTAAATTTTGCATATCCTTTGATACACCAGTGTCTCTACTAGGCCTATATCCCAAAGAGATCATAAAAAAGAGGGAAAAGCACCCACACGTGCAAAAATATTTGTAGCAGCCCTTTTTGTAGTGGCAAGAAACTGGAAACTGAGTGGATGCCCATCAGTTGGAGAATGGCTGAATAAGTTATGGTATATGAATGTTATTGTTCTATAAGAAACGATCAGCAGGATGATTTCAGAAAGGCTTGGAGAGACTTACATGAAGTGATTCAGCTAAGTGGCATGAGTGGAATCAAGAGGATGATGTTCTCTTTGTATACAGCAACAACAAGATTATACAATGATCGATTTTAATGGATGTAGCTCTTTTCAACAATGAGGTGAATCAGGCCAGTTCCAATGGACTTGTGTTGGAGAGAGTCATCTGCATCCAGAGAGAAGACTGAGTATAGATCACAACATAATATTTTCACTATTTTTGTTGTTTTTTGCTTGCTTTTTGTTTTCTTTTTGATCTGATTTTTCTTATGCAGCATGATAATTGTGGAAATATGTATAGAAGAATTGCACATGTTTGATATATATTGGATAACTTGCTGTGTAAGAGAGAGAGTAGGAGGAAGGGAGGGAGAAAAAATTTGGAACAAAAAAATTTTTCAAGGGTGAATGATGGAATCTATCAATGCATGTGTTTTGAAAATAAAAAGCTAAGAGAGAGAGAAAGAGAGAGAGGAGAGAGAGAAGAGAGAGAAAAAAAAGAGAGGAGAGAGGAGAGAAAAAGAGAGTGAAGAGAGAGACCATAAGCTTAAAAAAGCATAAGTCCCAGTTGTGCTCTTAATCTAAACTAACGTCTCCTTTAGTGGAGAAGCTAAAATAATATACTAGTTGATAGTTTGGGATTTTGAACCTGGTAAACTCTTTATATCATTTTTTTCTTATGTTTAAACTTTTATACCACAGGCTGGGACAGGCAGACCAGACTCTTTTGCTTTAGAAATCCTTTAGCTCTCTATTATACCACCTGTCCCTCGATCACATACTATTACTCAATGTGAATCATTTTTCCATATGTGTATACACACACACACACATACATACACACATATATATGTATATGTATAAAATGTATGTATGGGCCATTCTCCAATTGACAAATGGTCAAAGGATATGAACAGACAATTTTCAGATGATGAAATTGAAATTATTACCACTCATATGAAAGAGTGTTCCAAATCATTATTAATCAGAGAAATGCAAATTAAGACAACTCTGAGATACCACTACACACCTGTCAGATTGGCTAAGATGACAGGAAAAATAATGATGATTGTTGGAAGGGATGCAGGAAAACTGGGACACTGATACATTGTTAGTGAAGTTGTGAACAAATCCAATCATTCTGGAGAGCAATCTGGAATTATGCCCAAAAAGTTATCAAACTGTGCATACCCTTTGATCCAGCAGTGCTACTACTGAGCTTATACCCCAAGGAGATACTAAAGAAGGGAAAGAGACCTGTATGTGCCAAAATGTTTGTGGCAGCCCTGTTTGTAGTGGCTAGAAACTGGAAAATGAATGGATGCCCATCAATTGGAGAATGGTTGGGTAAATTGTGGTATATGAATGTTATGGAATATTATTGTTCTGTAAGAAATGACCAGCAGGATGAATAGAGAGGGGCTTGGAGAGAATTACATGAACTGATGCTAAGTGAAATGAGAAGAACCAAGAGAGCATTATATACTTCAACAATGATACTGTATGAAGATGTAATCTGATGGAAGTGGATTTCTTCGACAAAGAGACCTAATTCAGTTTCAATTGATCAATGATGGACAGAAGCAGCTACGCCCAAAGAAAAAACACTGGGAAATGAATGTAAACTATTTGCATTTTTGTTTTTCTTCCCGGGTTATTTTTATCTTCTGAATCCAATTCTCCCTGTGCAACAAGAAAACTGTTTGGATCCGCACACATACATTGTATCTAGGATATACTACGACATATTCAACATATATAGGACTGCTTGCCATCTAGGGGAGGGGGTGAAGGATGGGAGGGAAAAATCGGAACAGAAGTGAATGCAAGGGATAATATTGTAAAAAAAATTACCCTGGCATGGGTTCTGTCAATAAAAAGTTATTATAATAAAAAAAAATTTAAAAATAAATAAAAAATGTATGTATGGGTGGGTCTATACATAGACCCACCCATACATACATACATGTTATATATATATATATATATATATATATATATATATATATATATAAAGAGAAAGAGAGAGAGAGAGAGAGAGAGAGAGCAGATATCACTATGGAGGGCTGAATTTGACGAGGAGGAGAAATACCTTAAAGGCAGCTTCTAGTGCTTTCCCTTGGGTAAGTTGTTCATAAATATTTGATGAATGAATAAAGCTATTTTTTTAATGTACAAATTGGGAGTTTGCTAGTTGAGTACTTTTGGTGCTAAATATCACATTTCTGCATCCCTTAGAGAGGACCATACATAGCACCTGAGAGATAAGCAACAATATGCCACAGTACAGATGGTTATCAAAATGTGCTGCAAGAAACCTTGAAATACCCCAAATTTTTTATGACTTTTCTGTTATTTGTTAATAGGCATTAAAATAATCATTTTAGAGAACTTTTCTACAAAGGTTCAGCCTAAGTTCTATTTAAACTGAAGGTTCCACTCCCTTGGAAAAGTTTGAGAACCACTGGCATAGTGAAAAGAGCAATGACTTGGGAGACTAAGATGTAAGAATGTAAGATGTAAGAATCAGAACTCTCAGGTTTATATTTCGGCTTCATCACTTGCTATCAATATGATCTTGGATAAATCATTTAGCCTTTCCAAGTTTCATTGTCTCTGTATGTAAAATAGGGATAATAACACTTGTAATTAGCGTTTTAAAAACTCTAAAGTATTATAAGAAAAGAAACTCAAAGTCTACCAGTTCTATGTAACTGTTCTGTATCTGAAATCATTAAGCTAGGAACTGATCCTAATTGTTTCAAATCACAGAAGTTAAAAAAATCATAGACTGATATCTGGAAAGGATTTTAAAGACCATTCAATCCCATACCCTCACTTTATAAAAGAAGAAATTAAATCAGAACTTTAATGCACTTTTGGTGGAGTTGTGAACTGATCTATTATGGAGAACAATTTGGAACTGTACCCAAAGGGCTATAAAATTCTGCATACCCTTTGATCTAGCAATATCTCAATTTGATTTAAATCCAAAAAAGATTTTAAAAGAGGCAGGTGGGGATAGAAAGGATCAATGTGTACAAAACTGTTCACAAGAGCTCTTTTTAATAGTGGTAAAAGAATTTAATAGTGGTAAAAGAATTGAAAATTGAGAGGATGCTCATTAATTTGAGAAAGTCTGAACAAGTTGTGTATATGATTGTAATGGATTGCTGTTGTGCAATAGGAATGACAGACAGGCTGATTTCAGAAAAACCTGGAAAGACTTGTATAAACCAATGCAAAGTGAAGTGAAAGAACTAAGAAAACATTGTACACAGTAGCAGCAATATTGTAAGTGGATCAATGGTGAATCACTTAGCTATCTGCAGCAATATTATGATCCAAGACAATTCCAAAAGCTTTACGATAAAAAATGCTATCCACTTCCAAAGAAAGATCTGATGGAATCTGAAGACAGATCAATGCAAATTACTTTTCATTCTCTTTGGGCTTTTTTCTTAGGACAGGGGGTTGCAGGGAGTGCAATCTGCATCTTCTTTCACAAAATGACTAATAAGGAAATATGTTTTGCAAGATTGCCTATATTCATGAATAACATTCATACCTATATATGTGTATAACCTATATCAAAGTGCTTTACTGTCTTGGGAAGAGAGGAAAAAAGGGAAGGGGAAAGAATTTTGAACTCAGAATTTTATAAAAAAAATTAATATTAAAAATTGTCTTTACATGAAATTGGGAAAATAAAATATTATCCTGAAAATAAAAATGAGGAAAGTGAGACTGAGAAAGGTGAAATATCTTGCTCAGAGTCACACAGCTAATAAAATTTGAGATAAGATTTTAATTTAGATCTTCCAGACTCTGTGCCTGTTACACCAATCTTTCTATCACTTAGTTTTCTCACATAAATATCCACTGGGTGAAGGCCTGATATGCTAACATTTCAAAATATGATCTTCTTTTCCAACACTAAAGGATTCACCAAATCCAAGTTAGGTTTTGCCTAACTTGGCCATCCCATCTGGCCCATCCCATTCATGTTTCAACCCATGTACATTTATAGGGAAATTTCATCCATATGGCCCACTTCACTTACACTTAAATCATCAACAACAAGTTTTGCAAGAGCTACTTGATGTCGAGAAATCTTTGGAGAATAATTCTTCCTTAGAACAGGAAGCTGAATTATGCCAAGAGTCAGTTCCAAGAGGACTGAGTTCACAATTTGAAAATTGGAACCCATGAGATTTGAGTCATTAAAGCGGCCACCCTAAAGTTCACAAAAGTCCCATGGAGCATTTGTATGGGTCAATAACAGATTCATAAAGGGATAGCTGATAGGAAGGAGGAAAGATGGAAAAGGGGGATCTGAGGAGATGGGGGTCTTTAGAAACCTGGGCCAGAGAAGAGATCATCAGTGAGTCCAAAAGACAAGAAAATCTTTAAAATCCCAGATGTTCTGCTTTTGGTCTCAGTTGCATCAATAGGAAAACGCCCAGCATCATTAGGCGATACACTTTTGAAATAACAAAGAAGGATGTCCATAGTTTATGTAAAATACAAAATCAGCTGCTAGACCATAATGATTTATTTTCTTCAAAACTCATGTGAGGAGGCACATGGACTTTATAAGGCTTTAAAAGTACCAGGATTAAGCAACTTAATTTTTCAAAATTCAGCTAACTAAATTATCTTTGTAATGATAACATTTACATAAGGAATTGTTTCTACATAGTGACACATTTTTAATTTGACTGAAAAAAGTCAGTGAATCTACTTAATGATGGTAATGAAATTAAACTAAATTGAAAAAAATTTAGATTTAAGACATATTTTCCTAAAAATCATTTTAATAGAAACATTACCATCACTATAATTGAAAGAATAAACTGAAATAATATCATCTGCTCACAAGACATTCATAATTGTTAACTAGCCACCCCAGAGCTGCTACATTCTCTTTCTAATATCCCTGTTTCTCCCTTACGGCTTACTAGTTTCAGAGTTATAGCTCTAGGTTGCCAAGTGTTGGCCAACAGTTCTGATACTTCTCCAGCTCAGTTACTATCTTTTGGTCAATTCAGAACCTGTTACATCCAAGCTGTAAGGCATTCAATCCATTTATCATTATTATAATCTTTATCTTGTTTTTCTCCTGATCTCTAAAGGCTTCTCTCTTAACTTAAATTCTGTAATTTGCCTATACCATCCCCCACCCCACCCCACGCACATTTAAGGAATCAAAAAATCCTAGTATTTCAAACCAGAACTAACTTCAGAGATGATCTAGTACAAACTTCTCATTTCAGAAATGAGGAAATAGATCCCTAGAAAAGTACCATGGTTTGTTGAATGTAACGTAGATAGCAAAATGTTGAGTCAGAATTCAAATGCCAGTTCTTTGATTTTAGATCTTCTCTCCACTATGCCAGTGGATTTCTAACTTTTTCAAATTTTAGGAACCCTTTTTAACTTAAAATTTTTTATTAACACTCCCATATTCAACTTCAAATTAAGTATTCATCTTTTGAGAAATTGTTGACAAAAAGTTATTATGATATTTCTATGATATTTTGAAATGGCTTTCAATTTTATTTATCACAATTTGCATTTAAAAATAGTAGAGCAAATGGACATTTTTTACATAGTTTGTTGAAAATATGCTATTATCCTTCTCAGACTGGCTAAGATGACAAGAAAAGATAATGATAAATGTTGGAAGGGATGTGGTAAAACTGAAACAATAATCCATTATTAGTGGAGTTGTGAACTAATCCAACCATTCTAAAGAGCAATTTGGACCTATGTCCAAAGGGCGATCAAACTGTTCATGCCCTTTGGTCCAGCAGTATCTCTACTGAGTCTGTATCCCAAAGAGATCATAAAAAGAGAAAAGGACCCACATGTGCAAAAATGTTTGTAGCAGCCCTTTTTGTAGTGACAAGGAACCTTCCTTTTGTAGTGACAAGGAACTGAGTGGATGGCCATCCAGTGGGGAATGGCTGAATAAGTTATAGCATATGAATGTTATAAAATATTGTTCTATAAGAAATTATCAGCAGGATGATTTCAGAAAAGCCTGGAGAAACTTACATGAACTGATACTAAGTGAAGTGAGCTGAACCAAAAGAATATTGTACACAGCAACAACAAGATTATGTGATTATCAGTTCTGATGGACATGACTTTTTTCAACAATGAGATAATTCAGGCCAGTTCCAATAGACTTGTGATGGAGAGAGCCATCTGCATTCAGAAAGAGAACTGTGGGGACTGAATATGAATCACAATGTAGTATCTTCATCTTTTTTGTTGTTAACTTTTTTTTCCTTTTTGATATGATTTTTTTCTTGTGTGACATAATAAATGTGAAAATATGCATAGAAGAATTGTACAATTTTAACATATATTGGATTTCTTGTTTCTAGGAAAGAGGAGAGAGGGGGGAGAGGAAAAAAATTGAAACACAAGGTTTTGCAAGGGTGAATGCTGAAAACCATCTTTGCATATATTTTGAAAATAAAAAGCTATTATTAAAAAAATTCAAATAAAAAAAGAAAATATGCTGTTATCATACTGTCATGTTATATGTATTGTAGAAACTAAATAAAATACAAATTATATGCTTGGTGCATGGATGGATTTAGAACTCTTTGTAATAATTCTAATGCTGAAATAATTGTATAGATATGTATGCATATGTTGTATTTAACATATTTCTACCATGTTTAACATATATTGGAGTACTTGCCATAGAGGGTAAGGATTTGGGGAAGAGAGGAAAAATTGGAACACAAGATTTTGCAAGGGCTATTGTTGAAGAATTGTTCATGCATATGTTTTGACAAATAAAAAGTTTTAATAAAGAAAAAAAATTACTTATGTGACACTATAAATTTAAAAAAAAGTTTCCCAAATGGGTGCTACATGCTCTCAAGGGTCCAAGGAATGAACTTAGTGGTTGTTCTAGCAATTATTCAGAGAATGGAAATATAGGTTGCACCCACCTTCTCCATAATAGTTGCTTAACTTCAACAAATGCCTTACCATCCTGTTCAGTTATTATTTTTCATCACTCTGTCACTTAGCTCCCTCTTGTTATCAACCTATACCACGAGTCAGCTATAACTTTACCAAGTTCTGTGTACCCATGACTGGGAAATGACACTGGGAAAAATCATCTCCCCCAAAATAACTACATTCCACCCCTCAGATCATTTCATGGCCTATTTTCCTCCCTTAGTTTTCAGTGAATCTAAGTGAATCACACAGCATGAGCAAATATGAATAGGTTATGATTTGTAGCACAGAAGTTATCATGTTTTACCCCAAACCTACCCCACTTCTGAACTTTTCTATTTTGATTCACAATCACAGTGTCATACTTTATTCCTCACTCTCTCACCACCTATAGTTGTTGCTTCTACTTCATAACATCTTCTGCATTTGTCCCTTTTTCTGTATCCTAAGTACAGGTCCTCATTAGCTTATACCTAGACTATAGCCTCCTAGTTGTCTCTCTGTCTCAACATTTTCTCCCATACTGATCCATTCTTCACATATTTGCCAAAAAAATCTTCCTAAACTGTAGTCTGTCCATTTCCCTCATTTATTCAATAAAAATCAGAGATTCCTTATTGACTTTTAGATCAAACATATATGTTCTTTGATATTTCAAGCCCTTTAAAGTCTGACACTATCCTATCTCCATTATTTACCTTCTTCCAAACTACAGTCCAACCAAATTGATTATCTTGCTGTTCCTCATACTTCATTCTATCTCCTGTCTCCATGGTTAGAATGTCTAATCTCCTCATCTCTGCTTCTTAGAATCCCTTGTTTTCTTTTTTCCTTTCTTTTTTTTAAATAGTATTTTATTTTTCCAATTACATGTAAAGATAGTTATCAACATTCATTTTTGTAAGACTTTGTGTTCCAGGTTTTTCTTCCTCCCTCCCTTATTTCCTCCCTCCCCAAGACTGTGTGCAATCTGATAGAGGTTAAATATGTGCAATTCTTTTTAAACACATCATCGTCATTTTGTGCAAGAAAAAATCAGACCAAAAGGGAAAAAACATGAGAAAGAATGATAAGCAGGCTAATTTCAGAAAATCTTGAAATACTTGCATGAATGGATATTGAGTGAAGTGAGCAGAACCAGAACTGTAAGAACATTGTACACAGTAACAACAAGATTATGTGATGATCAAGTGTAACTGACTTGGCTCTTCTCAACAATGCAGTGATTCAAGGCAATTCCAATAGATTTGGGATGGGAAATACCATCCATGTACAGAGAGAACTATGGAGACTGGATCAAAACATAGTATTTTCACCTTTTTTTGTTTGTTTGTTTCTTTTTTGTTTTCTTTAAGACTCAGTTCAAATACACTCTTATATGAAGCCTTTCCTGAACCCCCTAGATCCTCATTGCCCTCTATTTCAACATTACCTTGTATTTATTTTACATATTTAGTATGTGCTTATTAAATAAACATTATCTCCCCTCATAAGGTGGAAGTTCTTTGAGAGTAGGGTCAGTTTTGGTTTTGTCTGTATACCTATGCCCAGCACAATTCTTATGATAAATGCAGAGCATAAGTGCTTAATAAATCCTTGTTGATTGATTAGGTGATCATTGAAGAACATTTCCAAATGATGAGTTCATAAATTCATCTGGATATTTGAGAAATTCACTTTCTGGAATTCAATATCTACAAAACAAGTTAGATACTGGAAAGATGCTGAAGGAAGCAATAGTGTGATAGAGTGGAAAGTAATTTGGGCCTGTATTCAGAGGACCTATGTTCAAATCTCCCTTCTGATATTTAGCACTTTCCTAATACCTTAAATCACTTGGCCTCACTGGGACTTAATTTCCTTATCTATAAAATGGGGGGATTGGTTCCATATGCTTCTGAGGTCCTTTCCAGTTCAATATATATAAACTATAGTATGTGTTTTTTGTTAAGATTTGAAAAAAGGTATGTAACATATTGCCAAAAAAAATTTTTTTTGCAGAGCTGTAGGCTCAAGTTTTGTAAAAATACAAATACTTCACTATGAAGTATGTATTTGGCAAATGCAATTAAAACAAACAAACAAAAAACTCTGAAAATCTTTATTCCCAAAAAGATTACATGTGCCAACATTTTTTTCTCTACATAAAGATTTGTTGATTTTCTCCTGGTAGAGTTCTTAGAAGAGCTGTTGGAACTAATGGCACAATGTTTTTTGTTGTTGTTTTCAACATTCATTTTTTTAATTAAAGCTTTTTATTTTCAAAATGTATGCATGGATAATTTTTCAACATTAACCCTTGAAAAACCTTGTGTTCCAATGTTCTCCCCCTTCCTTCACCTCCTCCCTTAGAGGGCAAATAATCCAATATATATTAAACATGGTAGAAACATATGTTAAATCCAATATATGCATACATATTTATAGAATTATCTTCTTGCATAAGAAAAATCAAATCAAAAAGGAAAGAATGAGAAAAAAAGTAAAATGCAAGCAAACAACAACAAAAAGAATGAAAAAGCTATGTTGTGATCCACACTCAGTTCCCATAGTCCTCTCTTTGTGTGTAGATGACTCTTTTCATCACTAGATCATTGGAACCTAGACTGAATCATCTCATTGTTGAAAAGAGTCAAGTCCGTAAGAACTGATCATCCTCTAATTGTGCTGCTGCTGTATACAATGATCTCCTGGTTCTGCTCATTTCACTTAGCGTCAGTTCATCTAAATCTCTCCAGGTCTCTGTAAAATCATCTTGCTGATCGCTTCTTATAATATTCCAAAGCATTCATATACCACAACTTTCTTGGCTATTCTCCAACTGATGGACATTTACCCAATCTTCAGTTTCTTGTCACTACAAAAAAGGCTGCCACAAACATTTTTTGCAGAAGTAGGTCCCTTTCCCTCCCCTAAGATTCTTTGGGATATAAGTCCAGTACAAACACTGCTGGATCAAAGGACATGTACATTTTGGGCTTAATTCCAAATTGCTCTCCAAATTGGCTGGATCAATTCACAACTCTATCAATAATGTATCAGTGTCCCAGTTTTCCCACATCCCCTCCAACATTCATCACTATCTTTTCCTGTCATCTTAGCCAATCTGAGAGGTATGTAGTAGTACCTCAGAGTTGTTTTAATTTGCATTTGTCTGATCAATAATGATTTAGAACATCTTTTCATGTGACTAGGATTGGTTTCAATTTCTTCATATGAATATAGTTCATATCATTTGACCATTCATCATTTGAAAAATGGCTTGAATTCTTATAAATTTGAGTCAATTCTCTATATATTTAGAAATGAGACCTTTATCAGAACCTTTGAATGTAAAAAATGTTTTCCCAGTTTATTGCTTCTCTTCTAATCTTGTCTGCATAAGTTTTGTTTATACAGAAACTTTTTAATTTAATATAATCAAAACTATCTATTTTGTGTCCAATAATGAACTCCAGTTCTTCTTTGGCCACAAATTACTTCTTTCTCCATAGATCTGAGAGGTAAATATCCTTTGTTCTTTTAGTTTGCTTATACTATCACTCTTTATGTCTATGTCACAAACCCATTTAGACCTTATCTTGATATGTGGTGTTAGGTGTGGGTCACTTCCTAGTTTTTTCCATAGTAGTTTCCAATTTTCCTAGCAGTTTTTGTCAAATAGTGAGTTCTTATCCCAAAAGCTGGGGTCTTTGGGTTTATCAAACACTAGATTGCTATGGTCATTGACTATTTTGTCCTGTAAACCTAACATATTCCAGTGATCAACTATTCTATTTCTCAGTCAGTACCAAATGGTATAGATGACTGCAGCTTTATAATATAGTTTTAGGTCTCACACCACTAGGCCACCTTCATTTGTATTTTTTTCATAATTCTTGAAATTCTTAACTTTTTGTTCTTCCAGATGAACTTTGTTATTATTTTTTCTAGATATGTAAAAAAATTTTCTTGGGAGTTTGATTGCTATGGCACTGAATAAGTAGAGTAATTTAGGTAATGTTGTCATTTTTATTATATTAGTTCAGCCTACCCATGAGCACTTGATATTTTTCCAATTGATTAGAGCTGACTTTATTTTGTGTGGAAAGTGTTTTTTAGTCATGTTCATATAGTTCCTGACTTTGCCTTGGCAGGTAGACTCCCAAATATTTTTTATCATCAATAGTTATTTTAAATGGAATTTCTCCTTGTATCTTTTGCTGCTGGACATTGTTGATAGTATAAAAATACTGATCATTTATGTGAATTTATTTTGTATCCTGCAACTTTGCCAAAGTTTCTAGTAGTTTTTTAATTGATTACCCAGGATTCTCTAAGTATATCATCTGCAAAGAGTGATATTTTCGTTTCCTCATGACCTAGTCTAATTCCTTTAATCTATTTTTCTTCTTTTATTGATGAAGTTAACATTTCTAATACAATACTGAATAGTAATGGTGATAGTGAGTAGCCTGGTATAAATCCTACTTGGTCATGGTGTATTATCCTGGGGATAACTTTCTGTAATCTCTTTGCTAATATTTTATTTAAGATTTTTGTATCAATATTCATTAGGGAAATTGGTCTATAACTTTCTTTTTCTGTTTTCAACTTACCTACTTTAGTTATCAGCACCATATCAGTGTCATAAAAGGAATTTGGTAGGACTCCTTGTTTCCCTATTTTTTCAATAGTTTGCATAGTATTGGAATTAATTGATCTTTAAAAGTTTGGTAAAATTCACATGTAAATCCATCTGGCCCTGGAGATTTTTTTCTTAGGGAGCTGATTAATAACTTGTTCTATTTCTTTTTTTAAATGAGACTATTTAAGTGATTTATTTCTTTTTTTATTAATCTGGGCAATCTATATTTTTGTAGGTATTCTTTCATTTCACTTAGATTATCAAATTTATTGACATATAATTGGGCAAAATAACTCCTAATTGCTCTAATTTTCTCTTCATTGGTAAAAAGTTTTCATTCTTTAGACAAACAATTTAATTTTCTTCTTTCCTTTTTCTAATCAAATTAACTAAAAGTTTATCTATCTTGTTGATTTTTTTCATAAAACCAACTCTTAGTTTTATTTATTATTTCAATAGTTTTCTTACTTTCAATTTTATTAATTTCCCCTTTTATTTTCAGAATTTCAAATTTGGTATTTAATTAGGGGTTTTTAATTTGTTCTTTTTCTAGCTTTTTTAGTTGCCAGCCTAATTCATAGATCTTCTCTTTCTCTATTTTATACAAGTAAGCATCTAAAGATATAAATTTTCCCCTAATAATTGCTTTAGCTACATCCCACAAATTTTGATATGTTGTTTCATGGTTGTCATTCTCTTGGATGAAATTATTAATTCTGTCTATGATTTGTCATTTTACCCACTCATTCTTTAGGATTAGATTATTTAATTTCCAATTAATTTTTGTTCTATTTTCCCCTGGCCTTTTATTGCGTGTAATTTTTATTGCATTATGATCTGAAAAAAATGTATTTACTGTTTCTGTCTTTCTGCATTTGATTTTGAGATTTTTATGCCCTAATATATGATTAATTTTTGTATAGATTCCATGTACTGCCAAGAAAAAAGTATATTCCTTTCTGTCTCTATTCAATTTTCCCTAAAGGTCTATCATCCCTAACTTTTCTAGGATTCTATTTACTTCCTTAACTTCTTTCTTATTTATTTTGTAGTTTGATCTACTTAGTTCTGAGAGAGCAAGATTAAGATCCCCCACTAGCATAGTTTGGCTGTCTATTTCTTCTTGCAGCTCTCTTAATTTCTCCTCTAGGAATTTGGATGCTATATCACTTGGTGCATATATATTTAGCATTGATATTACTTCATTATCTATGGTATTTTAAGTAGGATGCACTTTCCTTTTTTATTTCTTTTAATTAGATCTATCTTTGCTTTATCTAAGATCAGGATTGCTACTCCTGCTTTTTTTATTTTATTTTTTTACCTTAGCTGAAGCATAATAGATTTTGCTCAAACCTTTAACTTTACTCTAAATGTTTTACTCTGCTTTAAATGTGTTTCTTATAAACAACAAATTGTAGAATTCTGGCTTTTAATTCAGTCTGCTATCCACTTCCATTTTATGGGAGAATTCATCCCGTTCACATTCACAGATAAAATTACTAACTCTGTATTTCCTGCCATCTAGTATAACTGTGTTATCCACAAAGTTAAACGAAAGTTATTTTTTTCTTTCATTTTTACCTTTTTATGTTTCTGTTGAGTTCTGTATTTGAAGATCAAATTTTCTATTCAGCTCTGGTTTTTCATCAAAAATCAATGAAATTCATCTGTTTCACTGAATGTCCTGAATTTTCTCCTGAAAGATGATGCTCAGTTTTGCTGCATAGTTGATTCTTGGCTGCAATCCAAATTCCTTTTCCTTTTGGAATATCAGATTGCACTTTTCTAGTTCTTCTTATATACTCTATTAATCATTTCTATTGTTTATATGTAAACCTTTCTAGTTTCTCCACATTTCTCTTAAAGTATAGAGTTCAAAAGTAGGTATAAAACTCCAGTAAGGATCTGACCCACACTGGTGATTATAAAAAGATTATTTTATAATCTTCACAATCTACTAATCAATCAAGTCTTCATTTGCCTATTACTAGCCAGCAGAAATTGACTGTGCAGTTTTCTGTTGTGTTTATTGTACAGACTATGTATACTCTAGAGGGTTCTTTAAAAAGATGAGTTTTGATTAGCCAGGATAACAAAATCTTACAGGGTGACCCTGAAAGTATATGAAGTATTAAGACAAAGAAAGTTAATTTTTATCTCTAATGGCATAGTCATTCTGTCCTTTAGTTATAAAACAAAAAAATTTAATTGAATAGAAGAAATAATTTCTTTATGGGTATTTCAAAGGACAATCTAATGGGGTTATAAAATTCCATCTCTGAAGATTAGTGAAAATAAGATCAACAGTCACTTGTCATAGATGATTTCAGGCAGAATCTTTTAGGACAGGAATGCTCAGAAACCATATTCTGTTCAGAAAATGTGTCTTTTAAATTCCTTTTTTCTGGCAGGTCTGCTGTTACTTTTATAATATGATCATCTCTTTCTGCAGGCAGTACACTCATTCTCTGTAGCTTAGGAACTTGACAATGATTCCACACAGATCCACTTGTTGCTTCATATTTGTCTCAGTCAGGTCAGACCACTGGATTGACAAGTGAAGTCTTGAAATAATCTCTATCTAAAAATTGTTTTAAAAAACAAATTCTAGAACTGAGTGGCTGCCCATCAGCTGAGGTATGACTGAATAAGTTATGATATATGAATATTATGGAATATTATTGTTCTGTAAGAAACAACAAGCAGGATGATTTCAGAGAGGTCTAGAGAGACTTATATGAACTGAGGTTAAGTGAAGTGAACAGAACCAAGAAGAACATAGTACACAGCATCAATAAGATTATATGATGATCAATTCTGATGGGTGTGGTTCTTTTCAACAATGAGGTGATTCAGGCCAGTTCCAATAGACTTATGATAGAGAGAGCCACCTACATTCAGAGAGAAATATAGGGACTGAATGTGGATGACAATATAGTATTTGCATCTCTTTTGTTGTTGTTTGCTTTTCTTTTCATTCTCATTTTTTCCCCTTTTTGATCTAATTTTTCTTGTGCAGTCTGATAAAGGTAGAAATATTTATAGAAGAATTGTACATGTTTAACATGTACAATTTAAGATAGCTTGCTGTCTAGGGGAGAGGGTGGAGGAAAAAGGGAGAAAAATTTGGAATACAGGTTTTTACACAAGTGAATGTTGTAGTGAATGTTGAAAACTATCTTTGCATGTATTTTGAAAATAAAAAACTATTTAAAAAAAAAAAGCTCCAGAAAAACATCAGCCACTTCACCTGTCAATCCAGTGATCTGACCTGACTGAGACAAATATGAAGCAACAAGTGGATCTGTGTGGAATCATTGTCAAGTTCCTAAGCTACACAGAATGAGTGTACTGCCTGCAGAAAGAGATGATCATATTATAAAAGAAACAGCAGACCAGCCAGAAAATTTGACTTTCTCATGAGTTGCTAACATAACCCTCATGATAAAATCCCCTTGGGTACACAAGCAGAACTTGTAGGCTATTCCATCTTGATTCAACTTTTTATTTCAATTGATTGATCAGAAGAATTCATTGATGCTTTTTCAGCAGTAGGATGCTACCCCAAGCTAATTTAATGAATATATCAGCTTTGTCCTTCTGGGAACAGCTCTGGATTTCCTAAATGTGTTTACAGTCAAGGAGGAGCACAGAATTTGATATCTGAAGATCTTGCTTCAAGTATCAGCACTGTCTCCCTTTACTTGTGCTATATGTACTATAATGTTGGGCAAATCATACATCTGAGACTCACTAATAGAACAAAGGGGTTAGGTAATTCTGTCTTGGTCATGCAGAGAATCTAAGACCTATCATTCCCTAAGATCTGCTTATTCCCAATAACATTTGGGTAAACAAGATTCTGTATCATCAGAAACCAATCATAACTGAAAACAAAACATGCAGTTTAAGAAATTTTCCTTTCTAAACTGAAATAAGGCAACAAGGTAAATTAAGCTAAAGAAAAGTTCAATGATCAATATAATCAATATAACTCCTAGTATCTTTCCCAAAATTTCAAGTCATTAGAGAAGCAGTTTTGAAAATTTCAGGATAGTAACGATTGATCTATCTATCAGGAAAGCCAAGCTTTCTAAAAGCATAGTCACAAAAATAAAACAGTTGTAGAATCTTTATTTCACACCACTTTTTAACATGATCATTTTGGATTCCAATCATTTGTTGTTGTTTTTTTTAGCTTTGGAGTTTTGTTTTGTTTTGTTTTTAACAAGGCAGCTGGAATTAAGTGATTTGTTCAGGGCCACGCAGCTATTAAGTATCAAATGTTTGAGGCCCAAATTGAACTCAGTTTTTCCTGATTTCAAGGCTGGTGCTCTATCAACTCAATAATTTAACTTCCCCTTTTGAACATAATAAAACAAGGACTCGGTGATTAAGACTCTTTAAAAACTCTAAATTCTTATGTAGCAACCACATCTGAGTGCCTGGCTCATATAGGTTTGAGTTGTAAATGGAGCAAATGGAAACATTCCAGTATTTCCAAATATCTCCCCCAAGCTGTATGCTTTAGGAATGTGGATACTAGGAGGTAATAGCTGTAGGCTATAATTTATTGCCTCCTGATTTCTCAGATACTGTGGCCAATACATGTTCTATTTCTTAAGAGGTTCTCTTTCACTTCCAAACCATAAATTTCTTAGATCTACTTGTGTCTAAGCAGTTATTTGACATGGTGGATAAAGCATTAAAAATGCTTAGAGAAAGACCAACCATTTATTAGCTGTTGTGATCTTGGATGGGTAACTTCATCTTTATTTATTTCTATAAAATAGGAATATTATTATTCCTCCCAAGGTTACTATATGGATGAATTGAGATAATATTTGTAAACTGTTATATAAATGTTAGTTATAATTATTAAATTGACTAGGTCATTGGTAAAACTTTGGGAACTGATATTCCTTAAATCAAATCAATACTAAACAATTGGGTTGAATTCTGGAACTACCATTTGCATTGTGACCTGAAGAAAGTCACCAGCATATACAAAGTGAGAAAACTTAATTTCTGCATCTATAAAGTTAGAAAACTGACTTAAAGCTTAACTTCAGGTCAGGTTATCCTTGTTAAGGAGTGTCCTTCTAGATTGCAGGTTCAATTGTTTATTAAAAACAATACTTTGAAACAGTATATAATCAACATTGTTTCTTCTCCCTCTCCCTCCAAAATCTGGGAAGGTCATTTTTTGCTACCTCTTTAATAGACCTATTGTGAAGACAATAAAAAATAATTTATTTAATTTATTATATTATATTAATAATATAATCTATTAATTTAATTTATTTAAATGTGAGTTAATGCCATTATTGTAACATGATTTTGCAAGGACATCAATTGCTGTATATCTCATTGTTGAGGACTGATTTTTTTTTTCAGTATTCTGGAAAGTGTTAACAGTGCTCACATTTCTCATTTTCATCAGTGCCACAGGATGAGATGAGGAATAGGAAATATTTTTATGATATGAACCTGGATCCTAGATCAATCCACCTGGCCACTGTTAACCCTGACTGCTCCAGGTGTCAAGGGAATATAGAAGGTTAACTCATACCTTTCCAGTTCCATCAGTAACCTAATCCACAACACTGACACAGGAGTCTGCACATGATATATAATTTATAAAGATAGCTTGAATTTAATTGGGAGAATAACCATGCAGAAGTGGATGTCTATTAGTTGGAGAATAGTTGAATAAGTTGTGATATATGAATACAATAGAATATTATTATTCTATAAGAAATAATGAACTGGCTGATTTCAGAAAATCATGGAAAGACTTACATGAACTAATGCTAAGTGAAGTGAACAGAACCTGCAAAGAGTAACAAAATTATGTGACAATTAACTGTGATGGACTTGGCTTTTTTTTAATAATAAGGTGATTCAAAACAATTCCAATTGACTTGGGATGGAAAGTGCCATCTGCATCCAGAGAGAGAACTATGGAGATTGGATGTAGATCAAAGGATAATATTTTCACCTTTTTGTTGTTGTTGCTTGTTGATTTTTTTCTTTCTCGTGTTTTTTTCCCTTTCATCATGTGCAGCATTTACTCCATTATTTCTTCTAAGTTTATACAACTTTCTCAGAGCACCTAAATATAGATGTGTTTCTCAAACATTAGCCTTTCTCATATGTGGATAGCCTCTAAAATGTCTTGGAACTGGGTCCTATATCTCACATTTCCTGATTTCAATGCTTCTCTGAGAATTTTCTTTTAAAAATTCTCCACTTTGACGTAATATCAGAGTTTATTTTATATTTGGCTTGCCCAGAATTGTTCTCACGTTGGAAATGTTAGGATTGCCCATTGACATTTTGCCAAATTATCTTGCTAGCCCCACAAGATAACTGAATAAAGTTGGAATATTGGGTGTGAGTGAATCTCTAATATAACATATGTGCTAATCCTAGAGAATTCTCTTCTAGGTAAGGAAAACACATCAAGCTGCCCTTGGGGAAGGAGCTGCTTACAGCTGCAGCAGCAGTAGCAAATAGGGTCCTGCAGACAGAAACAAGGAATATTAGCTAAAGGAAAGACTGTGTAATTATTCTTGGGGGACTGCCAAGAATACTCTGTAGTCACATTCTCTCTGAGCAACATCCTTGTAGAATGAGAAAGGCATGATAGAGTTTCAGAAAGGATGGGGAGCAGATTCAAACCTCTGAAAGAATTCTGCCCCAATGTTCTAAAGGATGGGTTTGGGCCCTACATTTCCAGGAAGAAGGTCCATTTGTTCCATATGTGTCTGGGCCCAGATGGTGTTACCATGAAGCCAGCTGGCAAAATATTTTATTTGTACTGCCCAGAAATAAAGCTAACATCTTTAGAAACCTAAATTCATTTTGACTTTTTTTCCATCCTTCATAGGTTTTTGGGCTTCCTCCACCCTCTCTTTTTTGGAGGCTTTGTTTTATTTTTCAGGATTCTCCATCCATACCAAGGTTGTGATTTTCCTTCCTGGATCATGGTACTGAATGATCATGAAAACAAGTGTTTTTGTCTCTATTCTGAAACACTGAAGTCACACTCAAACAAAAATATAGCTAGTTTAATAGAAAACTAGATTCAAAGAATCTAGTTTTAGGATCAAGGTGGCTTTTGCTCAATTGAAAAGTTCCCCTCTTCTAGCTCCTAGAAGTTAGGGAGCTTTCCAATCCTTTCCAAACACTACCCAAGGAAGGGCTAGCTGGTACACTGGCCCTGGAATTAGGACCTGAGTTCAATTGTGACCTCAGATTACTAGCTTTGTGAGTCTAGGCAAGTCATTTAACCAATCTCAATTGCCTCAAAAAAGTCTACTTAAGAAAGAAAGGATGTAGATTGGGAGTTCAGATTCCAAATTAAATTTACTACTTGTGGAATGAATTTAGGTAATTCTGGTCATTAGTTTCCTTGTTTGTAATTTTGAAGAAGTTGACCTAGATGATATCTAACTAGGCTCCCTTCTTAATTCTAAATCTTGTAATGTATTGTAGACAATGAATCATTTTCTATGCCTAGCCATGTTATGAAAGTTATGGGGAAAAAATACTTTACATCCTTCTGCTAGTACAGTAAACAGAGTTTTGATTGGAGTCAAGAAGACCTGAATTCGAATCTGGTTTTAAACACTTAATAGCTACAAGAACCTAGACAAAGATGGTCAATATCTTCATCATTGGCAGCCAGGAAGGGAAGATCATCAACACTCTGATCTTTCAGTGTACACCTAAGTCAGTGTGGATCAATGGAAAATCCAAATAGGAAGGATCCAAGAGGCTGGAACAGAGCTTATCCAAACTAAAGCTGGAGCAGATTCTGCTATATTATCAGTGACCTATACTAGTGCCATACTTGTCTTCTTAATTGTGGATACACAGTAAAAGTGAGTCACAAGACTAGTAAGTATCTCAGGTGAGATTTGAATTCACAAAGATGAGTCTTCCTGACTCCAGATTCAGTTCTCTATCCATTGAACCACCTAGCATTCAAATAACAATGTACAAACAAGTATCTGTCTAGCAGTTTATTCATCCATCCATCTAGCTATCTAGCTATTTAATCTCTATAAATAATATTGCCAGAAATACCTAGGTTCAGATTCAAGAAGGAGTCATGCAAAAATGTCTTGGGTATAAAGGGATTGTAAATGGAAAAAGTTTAAGAATCCCTGCTATGGGGAACTCCTAAAAATAAAACTGCCCTATAGATTCAGATCTGCTCAGTTTCTGGAGCAGGGAAGGGTTAAATAACCTAGGTATGTCTGTGGTTGGCAATGAGCCCAAGTTGTCCTGATTTGGAGCCATCTCTCTGTCTGCAAAACCAATATCTTTCTCAAGAATGTCATTATGAAATTAGCATCAAGTCCCACCATAATGCAGTCGATCCTCCCTGAACAAGGAAAGCGAATAGACAAGTGGCACCCCATCACTAGCTTCTCCTTTTAGGGGCAGCAAAAAGCAACTTGGGTCATATCAGTGACTCGGGGGCAGACTTGGAACACAAAACATCTGTGGATTGTAAAATGCAAGAAAATTTATTTATAATAAAGATTTTAAAATAATGCTAAAAAGATGGTTCTCCTTTGTACCTCTAAGTTTGCCAATATATGAATGACAGATAATAGTCACATTTATCTAGCACCCTAAGGCTTGCAAAACATTTTACTTATGTTATATCATTTGATTATCATAACCTCTCAGGAAGGTAGGGTCTGGGGCAGTTAGATGGTGAAGTGGATATAACAACAAATCCAGCCTCTGATAATTACTATCTGTATGACCTTGGGCAAGTCATCTGATCCTGTATTCCTCAGTCCCTTATCTATGAATGAGGTGGAAAAGAAAATAGCACCTTTGCCAAGAAAATCGCAAAATGGAATCACAGAGAGTCAAATATTATTGAAATAGCTCAACAACAACAACATGGATTCTGTATTCTTTTTAGCTTAACAATGTTGTAAGGAAGACAATTTTTGTTTTCTTATAAAGGAATGGGAAGAGATAGATTTTCCTTCATTTTTGTTTGGTATTGCTGATTATTTTTGATAATCCATTTTTAAACACAAATATGTTTAAAAATAAATATTTTAAAATATATAAATACATAGAAATTATAGAAAAGATAAAATATGAAATATTTTATTTATATATCCAATAAATAATCTTAATGGCAAGTGTTTACATTAGCTTGGCAAATTCAGCTTTGATTTTTTCCCTTCAAGCGCTTGGTTATATTGTCTTTATTGGAAGTGAAAAATATTGAAAGGATTTCTAAAATAGGCATGCTCTAGGAAAACATGTCAGGATTTACTGAATGGCACATGTTTTGCTTTTAGTACTTGGAAACTTTTTGTTGTTTTTTTAAACAATATTTTATTTTTTCTCAATTACATGTAAAAAACAATTTTCACATTCATTTTTTATAATTTTTGTTTCCAAATTTCTTCTCTCCCACTCTGAGAAAGCAAGCACTTTGATATAGATTATACATGTGCAGTCATGCAAAACCTATTTTCATATTATCCTTGTAAAAGGTCAGACCACAGGTGCCCCCCTGCCAAAAAAAAAAAAAAAAAAAAGGATAAAGAAAGTTTAAAAAAAATGCTTTGGGGAGCATCAGCCCTGAAATCAGAAGGACCTGATTTCAAATCTAATCTCAGATACTTAATTCTTCCTAGCTGTGTGACCTTAGGCAAGTCACTTAACCCCAATTGCCTGGGAGGGGGGGGAAGCTTTGATCTGCATTTATACTCTATTAGTTCTTTATTTGAAGTTGGAAAGTATTTTAGATAGTATTTTTCATTATAAGTCCTTTGGAACTGTCTTGGATCATTTTATTGTTGAAAATAGCTAAATAATTAACAGTTGATCATCATACAAAATTGGTGGTTCTGTGTGCAATGATTTTCTGACTCCATTTCATTTTGTGTCAGTTTATGTAAGTCTTCTTTGGGGACTTTTTCAAAAGAGAATAAAACAAAGACTGCATCTCAGTACTGGAAGAGAAGAAATAAGATAACTAATTGCTATAGAGAGCTCCACTGCTTTACTTATAGACTATGCAAAAGCTCTGACTTATACCCCCAAATCTACCAAATGTAAGGGTAGGTTAGCCCACCCCAACTAAAGTAAGTGATAAGATGTCATTCCCTGATAAATATCTCAACATGTCTTGATTGTTCACTAGGTTTAGAAAAAGCCTTGATATCTCTTTAAGCATGAGAGAAATTCTGTTCAGGTTGGTTGGGCACCATCCTCATGCTCTCTGTATAAAACAGTAAAATTGGGAGCAAGAGGAGGGGTTGGCTTATGGCTAAGCTCATTTGAAGGAATAAAAAAAAAAAAAAAAGAAAAATGATGTTGTAAGTTATAGACCTGATGAAAGCTTATATCTACTGATAATCATGTTTGGAAGCATACTTGTGGGACTTGTGGACTAAAAAAATAAAGAACATTCCATCACATCCCTAGATCTAATCTTTGAATCCTGAGAGGATGTAGTACCTATACTCTAAAAATGTCACTTATCAATAGTAGAGAGAATTGGCATAATACAGAGATTGTGTACATTTGATATTTCTTTCTTCCTGAGTATATTTGGTGTCAAGAGATTGCAGCTGCAACTTTTCTTATTACATCTCAAAGCAACTATCAATTAAACTACTGAAACCAGAATTACATACTTAGGGCAAAAACCTAGCAATTCTCATAAATCATTTGCTGTGATTTAGACTATCTAATAAATGAAATTAGTTTGATTGTGTGTGATTCCATAACCATTTAATTATTTGGCTCCAAGATATGATGAAAAAATGGAATCAAGCAGAGCCACAACAGGGTCTGCAGTTTCTTTGAGCAATTAGCCTAGGTCCCAATAGTCTTGACAAACTACTATGACAAACCAAAATGGGATCAAAGTTTTGGAGCTAATCTTACTTCTCCCTCATTTTTAAAAATAATGGGTTTTATTTTTAAATTGTTTCAATTTCCTTTTCCATCCCAGAGAGCCTTGCCATATGCATTCTTCTTTAAACTTATTATTTTTTCAATTAACAAAAAATTATTTTCTCTCAAGTGCCAAGACTGTGAAATGTTTTACTCAAAGTCACAGTGGGATTAAGACCCAGATTCTCTGATTACAAATGTAGTGAGTGGAGTCAGAGGAGCTTTCCCTTCATTATGAGATGGAGGAGGTGAATTTTGGAACAGCCAGGGGCAGTTTCTTTCCAACTGTTCTTGGCTTCAAATCTACTATGTACAAAGCACTGAAGATACAAAAGCCAAGAGGGAAAAAGCCAGTCACCATCCTATAGCTTCTCTTGGATTTGGTCCCCAGCCTAAAATGCTCTCCCTACTTTGTTGTTTTTCAATTATATCAGTCTTGTCTGTCTGACTTTTCATGATCCCATTTAGGGTTTTCTTGGTAAATAATCTGAAGTGGTTTATTGTTCTTTCTGCACTTCATTTGCACATCTGAGGTCAAAATTGAATTCAGGTCCTCCTGACTCCAAGCCCCCTACTCCACCCAGAGTCACTCAGCTGTCCTCTCCCTGCCTAGCAAAATTGTATCTATCCTACAAGGGCTCACACAAACCCCTCCTCTTTTATAAAGCCTTCCTTTACTTCTATAGATCACAATTATCTCTTCCTCCTCTAGATTAGATGGTAAATTCTGAAAAATTTACAGGCAGAAACCCTGTCTCAGATTGCTTTGAGAATCTTCCCCTACTTTAGTACCTACCACTGAGACTGGAACATAGTAGTTAGTTAGCAAATATTTGATTTTACTTGAACCCTGTGTGACTTATACATTGTGTCATTTATTTAGCATTTAATCATCTATTTTGTATTCCTGGACAATTTTTGTTAAATCAACATTGTATACACTTGGGTGTTGAGTAAAAGTTTGCTAAATGAATCAATATGTTCATTCAAAAAGCAAGCCATAAACATTTCAGAATTGTTTTACAACAAATGGGGCAAAAGTCTCTTAAAACTAGAGAAAAGGGATTTCCTTTTTTCAGGTACATCTCCATTCTAAATGAAACAGGTAAATAGCTTGGTGAATAGTGTGCTGAGCTTGCAGGAAGGAAGACTCCACTTCTTAATTCAAATCTGTCCTCATACCCTTACTAGCCATGTGATTCCAGACAAGTCACTTAAGCCTGTTTACCTCAGTTCCTCATTTAAAAATAAGCTGGAAAAGGAAATGGCAAACTACTTCAGTATCTTTCCCAAGAAAATCCCAAATGGGTTCATGAAGAATTGGACATGATTTAAAAACTCCCAAACAACAAGCCTATTGAGTGTACAGCACTGAGGTAAGTCTTGAAGATGATAACAAATTAAATGTAATCACGTCTCTAAACTCACAGAACTTAAGAGTTGAACAGAGATCCTTGGCAGCTGTTACCCAGTGCTGGATCCCTTTACTTCTCACTCTCTCCTGTAGAGCAGGAATGGTTTGTCCCACCACTTGGAAGAATCAAGAGATGGCAAGATAGAGGATGACTGGACTATACCTTTGTACCACTGTTATGTTATGTTATGTCCCCAGAGCTTTGGGCATTCACATCTGATCTAGCCTATATAGGGTATTCTGGGAGGATGGATAAGAGGGAAGATGGTTTACTGAGTCCTTTCAGTGCTGCTCACTCACCTTTGGTGTCTTCCTGTTATTCTTACCTCTGGCTCCAAGAAACTGTAGCATTCAAAATGGCCATATCTTAGTCAAACTGTCTTGGCAGATGAGTCAAACCAGATTGAGTGTGCTTTACGGGCTTCAAATGGAACAGTGACTCAGGGAGATGTCTACCCTAGCAAGTAAAGATTTCCCTCAGCAGAATGAGGGGGCAAAAGTGATTTTGTTCCAGTGGCCATGAAGGTTGCTGAAGAAGGCTCTGTGGAATGACCAGAACTTGACCGACATAGAAGTCGCCAAGGTCATACACAAATCATCTTGACTTCTGTCTTTTTCCTGGACTTCAGTAACTGGAAGAGAAAATGAGGCTGACAATCCTGAATAACCCTGTCTCAATTAAATCCACTTTGAAGTCCTGAGACAACAGATACTGACAAAGCAGTAGGTAAGGATACACTGGGGGCTATAGCTACACCTGTACCCAGGTGGCCAAAAGCTCTGGATCATCCTCTCATTGTAGTGAAGCAGAAACCCCTAGGTCTCTAAGTAGCACTTTTAAGGACCGTACTATTCATTTCCTGGCATGCAAAAAAAACTAGAAAAGGTACCCTAATATTGTCTGCTCACCCACCCCTGATCTCTTTACTACAGCAAGCAGGGATCTCAGCCGGTGACTTTAAAGTCAGAGTAGGCAGACCTAGCAGGGAGTCTTTGGGAGGAATGGATTTGGGTGTTTCTTATCACCAATGATCTTCCATTTACCTAACCACAATAAAAGATGGATGCACCCTTATAATAGCCACTGGTGTTTAATAGACTACATCATTGTCAGGAGAAGAGACAGGTAGGGTGTGAGAGTGATGAAGGCAATGTGTGACACAGTCCTGGATCAATCACAGATAGCCTTTCCCAGCTCATCATTCACATTCAGCAAAAGTTGTGGCCCCAAGACAAGATAAATGGAGGAGACTCAATGTTTTTTTTTTATTTTAATTAAAACTTTTTTATTTTAAAAATAGTACATAGATAATTTTAAACATTCACTCTCACAAAACCTTGTGTTCCTAATTTTTCCCTCCCTTCCCCCTTCCTCTTCTAGACAGAAAGTAATCCAATATGTGTTAAACATGTGCAGTTCTTGTGTACATATTTCTACAATTATCATGATTCAGAAGAAAAATCAGATCAAAAAGGGCAAAAAAAGAGAAAAAAAAAAACAAAATGCAAGCAAACAACAACAAAAAGTGCGAAAATGCTATGTTGTGATCTGTACTCAGTCCCCACAGCCCTCTCTGGGTGCAGATTGTTCTCTTTATCACAAGACCACTGGAATGGGCCTGAATCACTTCAGTGCTGAAAAAACCCAAGTCCATTAGAACTTATCATCTTATAATCTTGTTGTTGCCATGTATAATGAAGAAGACTCATTGTTAACAGGCTACATCATTTCTCCATGTGTGAACATTTTATTGCTGATGTGGAGAGAAAACTGAGTCAGCACACAGTCAGCAACAATGACTTACTCATCGGGGCCAGAACACCCATAAATTTCAAGATTTTTTCAATGAAAGGGAAATTTAGAAGCCCCTAAATGAGAAATTAGAACTTCACAGGGTTATCAACAGATTGAAGCAAGCTTGTGTGCTTGCTGCCATGCATTTCAACATGGTGTTTTCCACTTTGTTGTTAGACACCTTCAACCATGATGAAAATATCATCAAGATCAGCTTCCACACTGCTGGTAAATTATTAAAATTGAAAAGGTTAAAAACCAATACTAAAGTGGAAGGAGAGTTGGTATATGATTTTTTATTTGCAATTGATTGCATACTCAATGCAGCCTCTGAGGTTGAGATGCAATAGAGTAAGTATCGATTTCTCTGCTGCTTCTGATAATTTTGGCTTGATAATTAACATCAAGAAAACAGAAATTTTCTTGATCCACCACCCATATGTGGAACCACCAGTTAAAGGAAATGGAGAAATTTTGAATGCTATGAATAAATTCACAGTACATGGCAGTACATTCTCTAGGATTGTCTACATAGATGATGAGGTTGAAGCATCTATTGCCAGATCTAGTTCAGCTTTTCGGAGGCTCCAAAAGAAACCGTGGGAAAAGAAAGGTATCAGGTGCTTACTAAACTGAAGGGCTACCGAGCAGTCTTGCTGACGACATTGCTGTATGTCTATGAAACCTGGAACATCTATCAGAACCATGCCAGAAAACTGAAGCAATTCCACATGTAATTGTCTCCAGGAGATACTGAAGATTACCCAACAAGAAAAGGTACCAGAGCTGAATTGCCAAGCATTCAAAGCCTATTGCAGAGAGCGCAACTTCAGTGATCTGTAGTATGAATGCTTACCCAAAAAACATATAGAGAACTTCACAAGATAAGTTCTTATATGGTGGTCAGAAGAAATGATATGAAGACACTCTCAAGGTATCTCTAAAGAACTTTTAATACTAATTGTGAGACATGGAAAATGTTAACACTGGACTATCCAGAATAGTACGCTCAAATCAAAGAAGGCACTATGCTCTATGAGCAAAGCAGAATCATAAAAGCACAAAGGAAACATAAGCTGTGAAAATCCAGGGCCACTTCCACTCCAAATGTTCTAATAGACCACTTGTGCCAGCAAACACTACAAATCAGAATTTGGTGATTTTATTTGATTGTTTTGACTTCAGAAAGTGATGGAGAAGATAATAATACACATTAAACTGAGGAGTTTCATATATACTTTTTTTCAGAGACCTATTTGTTAAACATTTACCAGCATATTACTGATCCATGGAGTTGTATGTATGTATCAAGTAGATTTTGAGCTCTTTGAGAACAGGGACTACTTTACTATTTGCTTCCCCAATGTTTGATGTCTTATAAGTGCTAAATAAATGGTTTTTCATTTATTCATTTTCTTCTTTAACATATCCTGAAAATTGACTTCTGGGTACCATTAAGATTTTGTTACCTCCAGTTAGGATTTCTTTTTTGTATGTATGTTTTATTATCATGTTGGTATAGTGCTGAGAGATAGAATTCGAGTATATCATTGTCATCAGTCAAAAACATTGTCCTTTTCCAACTGATTTCTTGTTCCAGATTTATCTGCAAATATACTCAAGATTATTTAGCTCAACTGTTGGTGGAATTGTGAACTGATTCAACCATTCTAGAGAGAAATTTGGAACTATGTTCAAAGGATAATCAAACTTTGTATACCCTTTGACACAGCAACACCATTTGCTAAGTCTTTATCACAAAGAGATCATTAAATAAAAGACCTATATGCACAAAAATATTAATAGAAGCACTTTTGTGGTGACTAAGAGTTGAAAATTGAGGAATCAATTTGGAAATGGTTGAGTAAGTTATAGTATATGAATGTTATAGAATATTGTTGTTTTGTAAGAAATGATGAGCAGGCTGATTTCAGAAAAGCTTGGAAAGTCATATATGACCATGCTAAGTGAATTGAGCAGAATCAAGACAAGCATATTTACAATTACAACAAGATAATGTGATGATCAACTGTGAAAGACTCAGCTTTTTTCAACAATGAGGAGATTCGACGCAATTCCAATAGACTTGGGATGGAAAGTGCCATTAAATCCAGATAGAAAAGAGTGAAAACTGAATGTGGATCAAAAAATAGTATTTTCACCTTTTTATTGTTGTTTTTTTCTTTCTCGTGTTTTTTCCCCTTCTGATCTGAGCAACATGATAAATATGGAAATATGTTTATAAGAACTGTATATGTTTAACTTATATTGGATTGCTTGTTGTCTTGCAAAAGGGGAAATGGGGACAGGGAGAAAAATTCAGAACACAAGATTTTGCAAAAGTGAGTTTTGGAAACTATCTTTGCATGTATTTGGAAAAATATAATACTATTTAAATTTTTTAAAATTTAAAATAATTTTAAATGGCTGAACAAGCTGTGGTATGTGAATGTAATGGAATACTACTGTGCTATAATAAATGATAAGCAGGTGGATTTCAGAAAAACTGGAAAAGACGTACATGAATTGCTATAAAGTGAAATGAGTTGAAGAAGAACATTTTACATGGTAACATTAACATTGTGTGATGATCAACTATGAATGACTTGGCTCTCTTTAGTAATACAGTGATCCAAGAAAAGTCAAAGGAACTCATAAAGGTAAATGCTATCCAATCAAGAGAGAACTGATGGACCCTAAATGCAGAGCAAAACATTCTATTTTCAGTTGTTACATCTTTTTGTTTTGTTTTTCCTTTTGTTTTTTTCTTCTTTCCCCCTTCTTCCCCTCCACTGTAAAAACTTTTTCTTCTCTCTTTTATATGAGGTAACTTACCCCATTCTACCTCTCCCTTTCCCTATCACCCAGGACATTACTCTCTCATCCCTTAAGTACATATCATCCCTCTATATTCAACTCAAACCTGTATCCTCTGTCTATATGTACTCCTTTTAACTGCCCTAGTAATGAGAAAGTTCTTATGTTTTTCCATGTAATCTTGTAAAGAGTTCAACCTTCTTAAGTCCCTTATGATTTCCTTTTCCTCTTTACCTTTTTATGCTTTTTTTGAATCTTGTATTTGAAAGTCAAGTTTTCTATTCAGGTTTGGTATTTTCATCAACAATGCTTGCAAGTCCTCTATTTAATTAAATATCCTTCCCACCACCCTGCAAAATTACACTCAGTTTTACTAAGTAGGTGATTGGTTGTATGTTGGAATCCTAGTGTCAACTCAACTTGAAACAAGGTGAAAACTCAAGGGACATGTCAGAATCCTGGTGTTAACTCAATGGAATTGATACAGTGCTTATTGGTTCACACCTTGGAGCAAATCCTTACAAGGTGATAAGTAGCTAATACTGATAGACCATAATGCTTGTGTTCACACCTTTAGAGAGCATCTTGCTGATATCAGCAAGAAGTATTTAAGTACTCATTGGAGTTCACACATTTGGGAGATTTCAGGGTTTAGTATGAGATATCTGAATTCATATCTCCCTTGAAGCTCTTAGGGCCAGAGAGCTCTGGGAGAAACCCATAATCCCATTCTCTCAGAGTTGTAAGCCTAGTTCCTTTGGTTTCTAGAATATCATATTCTTAGTCACCTTTAATATAGAAGCTGTCAAATCTTGTGTTAATTCTGACTGTGACTCAGTGATACTTGAATTATTTCTGTCTGTCTACTTGCAATATTTTCTCATTGACCTGGGAGTTCTGGAATTTGGCTATAATATTTCTATGAGTTTTTATTTTAGGATTTCTTTCAGGGGGTGATCAATGGATTCTATCAATTTCTATTTTACCCTCTGAATCTAGACTATCAGGACAGTTTTCCTTGATAATTTCTTGAAAGATGATGTCTAAGAGGCTCTTTTTTTGATTATGCTATCAGGTAGCTCAATATTTTAAAAAATTATCTCCTTTGGAACTATTTTCCTGATCCTGATTTTTTCCAGTGGAATATTTTATATTGTCTTCTTTTTTTTCATTCATTTGGTTTTCTTTAATTGTTTTTTGAATTCTCATAAAGTCATAAGCTTGCATTTGCTCAATTCTGATTTTTAAGGAATTATTTTCTTCAGTGAGCTTTTGTACCTCTTTTTCCATTTGATCGATTCTTTTTTAAGAAGGATTTTTTTCCCCTAGTGATTTTTTTTTTGGCTTATTTTATCATTTGGCCAATTCTGTTTCCCTCCCTCCCCAAGGCAATTAGGGTTAAGTGACTTGCCCATGGTCACACATGCTAAGAGTGTCTGAGACCAAATTTGAACTAAGATCCTCCTGACTTCAGGGCTGGTGCTCTATCTACTGCACCACCTGGCTGCCTCCAATTCTGCTTTTTAAGGCATTCTTCTCCTCATTAGCCTTTTGTACCTCTTTTATCATTTGACCTAGTCTGTTGTTTAACGTGTTATTTTCAAAAAAATTTTTTTTTCTATCTCCTTTTCCACACTGTTGATTCATTTTTTTATTGATTTTCTTGCATCACTCTTATTTCTCTTCCTAATTTTTCCTCTACCTCTCCTTACTTTTAAAAATTTTTTTTGTGCTCTTCCATGACATGAGACCTATTTAAAATTTTCTTGGAGGCTTAGAATGTAGGAGCATTAACTTTGTTATCTTCTTCTGAGTGTGTGTTTTGATGTTCCTAATTGTTATTGTAACTTTCTATGATCAGATTTTTCTGCTATTTGCTTATTTTCCCAGCCTTTGTCTTGATTATTAACTCTTTGTTAAAACAGGCTTTGTTTCCAGGCTGGAAGGTGCACTGTTTCAAGTTTTAGAGGGTTTATGCAGCTCTTTTTAGAGATATTTCTAGGGACCTGTAAGTTTTTAATTCTCCCAAGGTGGTATGATAAAAGGAGAAGTGTGTTTACTACTCTCCTCATCTGTGCTCTAGTCTTTGAGCAACCACATTCTTTTCTGCCCTGGAATTGTAACCAGGTCTCCATTCCATTGCAGCTGCAAGCTCTGGTGTGTTAGTGGACCTTCTTGCCCTGAGACTACTACCCAGGACTGCAACTGGGATCCAAATATGAGCAAAACAACAGAACTCTGCCTTAGTATATGCAAAGAGACCACTATAATTTCCTTCTGACCAGTTAAAACTCCTTATCATCTGTGGGCAGAGAGCTCTAGAAGCAGCCATTGCCACTGTTAATTCAGTTCTCCCAAAGCCTATTCTTATTTTGCTAAGGTTGAGGCTGAGGCTATGTTGGCATGGACTGTGCTTGACTCTCACCCAGGTTCAACAGATTTTTCCTGACGACCTACTAAATTCTTTAGCTGGAAAATTATTTCATCCCATCCTTTCATGAATTCTGCTGCTCCAAGAATTGTTTTGTGGAATTATTTAGTGTTTGGAAGGGTTTGGGAGAGAGCTCAAGGGAGTATTGCCTTTTCCCCATCATCTTTGCCCCAGTCCAAATACAATTAAATACTCAAATATAATTAAATACTATTATACACAAAATACTACTAAAAAGATTATTGACTCAACTGGATCTCACATCAAAATCTCTGTAACCTTGGTTTCTCAATTGCTTTTTTGATATTTTGTGAGAGTGCATTATTTGCAATATATAAAAGAACAACATAAATATGTTATTATTAATAATGAAAAAGATAACTCTGAGATTACCATTTTGGGTAACTAGTGGCATTACTGACATAAAGAAGAAAGTTTAAAACAGAAACCTGTGTGTGTGTGTGTGTGTGTGTGTGTGTGTGTTCCTTTTATGGGAATGCTAAATTCCATAAGCTTATGCTATACTACCACAGTAGTGAGATATACTTCAAAGGAATGACTCTCAACAGAATGATTAAACTTTACTTCTGTATGAGCCAAAGGAGGAGTTGAAAAACTGGTGAACAGCTTATAGGAGATTTTGACTCAGTTGAAAACTGAAGGAATAAAGATTCTAATTAAATATCAAAAAAGCTATCTGGGGCTTTGTTTATTTTAAAAATTATTTCACTAGAATTCCTAAGGTTCATAGATCTAACTGTATGCTACTAGAGAGGAGCCTAAATGTAGAAAGAGCAATCATTTCCCAGATCATGTGTGAGCTATTTGTAACTATACATTATATTAGTTTCAACACAATACTGATGTGGAAGGATAGACATATGATTGAGAAATAATGCTTAATAGTTAGCTAATCTTGGCTTTTGAGATTCCTAGAGGTCAAGCACTTCTCATAGTGCCAAAGCATGTCACAGTGACATGAAGACAAAATATAATAGAATCGAACAGTAAACAACCCTGCAATAATTGAGAGAGCCTAGATAACAGAGGCTTATTATAGAATTTGTTTTTGGCAAATTATCTATTTTCTAAGACAGAATTTACCTTGTGGCTTATTGTATCTTACCTCACCTGGTATCCCTAGAATTGCTTTTCCATGTTCATTTAGCTCAGGTCTTCCTCTCCACCTTTCCCAATTATATAGTGTTTAATCTGAGTGCCTCCCCTCCAAGACAAATATCTATCTATCTATCTTAATATAGATATAAATAGAGATAACTATTGAGATATATCAATATATACATATATCTCAATCTATATCTATCTATGGAGAAAAAAGAAAGAAAGAAAGAAAGAAAAAAGGAGAAAGAGAAAGATGGAAAGAAAGAAAAAAGGAAAGAGAGAGAAAGACAGAAAGAAAGAGAAAGGAAAGAGAGAGAAAGATGGAAAGAAAAAAAGAAAAAAGAGAAAGAGAGAAAAAAGACAGAGAGAGAGGGAGGGATGGAGAGAGGAAGGAAAAGAAAGAGGGAAGGAGGGAAGAAGGAAGAAAGGAAGGGAGGGAGGGAGGAAGGAAGGAAGGAAGGGAAGGAAAGAGGGAGGGAGGGAGGAAGGGAGAGAAGGAAGGAAGGAAAAAAAGGAAGAGAAGGAAGAAAGGAAGGAAAAAAGGGAGGGAGAGAAGGAAGAAAGGAAGGAAAAGAGGGAGGAAAGAAGGAAGAAAGGAAGGAAGGGTGGGAGGGAAGGAGGAAAAAAGGAAGGGAGAGAGGAAGGAAGGAAGGAAGGAAGGAAGGAAGGAAAGAAGGAAGGAAGGAAAGAAAGAAGGAAGGGAGGGAGGGAAGGAGGAAGAAAGAAAGGGAGGGAGGAAGAAAGAAAGGAGGGAGAAAGGAAGGAAGGAAGAAGGAAGGAAGGAAGGAAGGAAGGAAGGAAGGAAGGAAGAAAGGAAGGAAGGAAGAAAGGAAGGAAGGAAGGAGAAAGGGAGGGAGGGAAGGAGGAAGGAAGGAAGGAAGGAAGGAAGGAAGGAAGGAAGGAAGGAAGGAAGGAAGGAAGGAAGGAAGGAAAGGAAAGGAAGGAGAAAGGGAGGGAGGGAAGGAGGAAGGAAGGAAGGAAGGAACAAAGGAAGGAAGGAAGGAAGGAAGGGAAGGAGAAAGGGAGGGAGGGAAGGAGGAAGGAAGGAAGGAAGGAAGGAAGGAAGGAAGGAAGGAAGGAAGGAAGGAAGGAAGGGAGGGACAGAGATCTTGTTTATACATAGTTATTTGCATGGTGGGTAGCACAGTAGCAGAGCACTGGACCTGGAGTCAGGAAAATAATCTTTGTGAGTCATCTGACTTCAAACATTCATGAGCTCTGAGACCTTGGTCAGGTCACTTAATGAGTTCCTTAGCTCCTCATCTGAAGAAAATGACAAATCGCTCTAGTGTCTTTGACAAGAAATCCACAGTGGAACCAATTACCTCCCACTCCAAAAAAAAAAAAAAAAAGAAATAAAAAAAAAACCCAATAATCAGCAGAATAATGAAATTTCAGGTTACTGAATCATTCTGGAAGGGTGAGGATTTTCTGAAGCAGAAACCAAGTAAAGCTGCCTCCATGGACAACGAAGAGTATGTGTCAAATAGAAATATTATTCTATAGGGGGACCCAAAGATCTGGTGATACCATAAGATTCTCCTATGGTGCTCTGCTGGTTCTGATCACTTTGCCCTGTATAAATACATAATACTCAAGATTCTCTGAAATCATCTGTCATTCTTTACAATGACATTTATGTAGCATAATTGATTCAGTTGTTCCCCAATTGTTTAAGAAGCAATTTATGGCATCTCCTTAGATTCTAATTTTATTTCTTTCCCTTTTAATCTCCGCTTCAGGGAAATTTGCTTTGTATTCCCTTGTAGAAAATATATTAATCTTAATACTGTTTGCTTCCATGTTGAGTATATATATTTCCATACTGATCTCTCTCTCTCTCTGTGTGCATGTATGTATGTTCAAACTTCCTTAATCCTATGGCACAGTGGATAGAATGTTGGGCTTAGGATCAGGAAGATCTAAGATAAAATCCTTGTCTCAAACATTTACTAACTATAAGATCCTGAGCAAGTCATTTAATCTCTCTGTCTCTCAGATTCCTCATCTGTAAAATTGAAATAATAATAGCACTTACTTCACAAGGTGATTGTAAGGTCCAAATGAAATAATACTTGTTAAGTGATTTTGCATAATGCATAGCATATAATAGGTGCTTAATAAATACTTTTATCCTTCCTTTTTTCATTTCATTTCAGATGAGTTTCACCTGATGCCTGCCACCCATCCTTTCCTCCATGTCTATAAAGTCTTCTTTGATACCTCAATTATTAGAACTTGTAAATTGTGTTTTCTTTCATCTATCTACAATAACATATTCCTTTTACTTTCTCTTCTCTTTTTTCTTCAAATGTCAAAAATATTATTACTTTGTTCTTTTATTATTTTGTTATTTATTTATATTATTTATATTTTATTTTTAACTCCCTCACTATAGTTTGAAGCCATTAAAGTTATGCTGCTTCTCTCCTATTAGAATATTAATTTTACATCACCATATAGTTAAATTCAATTGCTCAAATAAATTTACCTTTCTAAGTTTCACAGGACTTTGTTTATATCCAAGTTTCTAATCAGCATTGGCATTGGCATGCTCAAATGTCCTCTATCCCATTAAAAATACATTTTTACTCCTGTAGGATTATAAAATCATACTCAGCTTTGCAGGGCAAGTTATTTTTTTATTGTAAACCTATCTATTTCACCTTTTGGAGTATTGTTTTCCAAGACCTTCTTTCATTTAAAGTAAAAGCTGCCAAATCTTATGTGATCTTGATTGTCCGTGAATTGCTTCTTCCAGGATGCTTGCAGCATATTTTCTTTGATATGGGAACTTTGGATTTTGGCTATAACATTCCTGGAAATTTTAAGGAAAAATATCTTTAGGGTGTCTTTTGGGAAATAACTGGTAGATGATTTGTATATTTATTTTGCCCATTGGTGTATTATATCTAGAGAGTTTTTACTTATTATCCCTCAAAATATAAAGTCTTGGATTTTTTTACATTATGGTTTTAAAGGAGCCCAATGATTCTTAAATTATCTCTCCTTGTCCTGTTTCCCAAGGGTTTTTAAAAATACAAAATATCTTCTGTTTCTTCCAATTTTGACTTTAAACATATTTTTAGCTGTCTTGTGGAGTAATTGATTTCTCTTTTTGGCTATTCTGGTTTTCAGAGAATCCATTTTTTTTTTTTTTTTTTTTTTTTTACAATTTTGTAGAGCTCACTCAGGTCATACAGAATTCTTTTTTTTATTATTTTTTTTATTTTTTTAATTTAATAGCCTTTTATTTACAGGTTATATGCATGGGTAACTTTACAGCATTAACAATTGCCAAACCTCTTGTTCCAATTTTTCACCTCTTACCCCCCACCCCCTCCCCTAGATGGCAGGATGACCAGTAGATGTTAAATATATTAAAATATAAATTAGATCCACAATAAGTATACATGACCAAACCGTTATTTTGCTGTACAAAAAGAATCAGACTCTGAAATATTGTACAATTAGCTTGTGAAGGAAATAAAAAATGCAGGTGGGCATAAATATAGGGATTGGGAATTCGATGTAATGGTTTTTAGTCATCTCCCAGAGTTCTTTCTCTGGGCGTAGCTGGTTCAGTTCATTACTGCTCCATTGGAAATGATTTGGTTGATCTCGTTGCTGAGGATGGCCAGGTCCATCAGAACTGGTCATCATATAGTATTGTTGTTGAAGTATATAATGATCTCCTGGTCCTGCTCATTTCACTCAGCATCAGTTCGTGTAAGTCTCTCCAGACCTTTCTGAAATCATCCTGTTGGTCATTTCTTACAGAACAGTAATAGAGAATCCATTTCTTAAGAAAGGTTTGCCATTATTATAGGCACATCTCTGAAACCAACACTTTCTTAGTTCAGGTTTGACGTATGGACTAAATGAGGCATTCTCAAGGCACTGAACATTTGACAAAGGAAGAAGTTTACTTTGTCTTGACACAACAAGGGTATTCATGAAGGATATAGTAGCACTTAACTTCTCTGGATGTGGTGAGGTGTGCATGCATACACACACACACTCACACATACATACACACCCCTCTGTCTCAATCTGGAAATTAATTCTGATTGATCAGTTGTCAAGTTATAATATTACTTATATGGTCTTTAGTACCCACCAAGTATCAGAGACCACAACTACATAAGCTTGGATTGTTTATGCAGGAAGATGCATCAAGGAATGTGAAGCCAATCAAATTGCATAAAGGAGGAGGCTGTATCAGAACTTTCTGGAAATTGGTGTCCTACCATTTACCACCCTTTGGTGGCAAGATTCTAATGATTTTTCAGAAGACCTTCCACCATTTAAATAACTAGACAGTCTTCCAGTCATGAGGAAAGGGAAGAAGGAGGAAATGAAAACATACAGAACAAAAGCAAAATAAAAATATGGAGAAGTACAAACGCCAGAAATCTATTTTCCTTCAGAAAGAGTAAGCCTCAGAATCACACAAGTTTGATCTATATGAAGTGTGATGAAGTTCACAATTGGTTTCCTAATGCAAAGTGGTAATACTAAAAAAGAGAAGCAACAAAAATGTCAGAATCATAGCACAAAGGATCATACATCAGTATAGTTATACACTTCTCTTGATGTGGGTGATGAAAATAGGAGCAGCTCTAAAAGCATTAAGGTCTCTGCAAAGATACTTCTGTCATATCAAGAATTCTTCTGCTTGAACCAAGAGAACATTGTAGACAGATACAAGATTATGTGATGATCAATTGTGATGGACTTGGCTCTTTTCAACAATGAGGTGATTCAAGACAATTTCAATACATATAGAATGGAAAATGCCAATTGTAACCAGAGAAAGAACTATGGAAACCGAATGTGTATCAAAGCATAGTATTTTCACCTTTTATAGTGGTTTTTTGTTTGCTTGGTTTTTTTTTTTCTTCTTTTGATTTGATTTTTTTTTTGCACACCATGATGAATATGGAAATATATTTAGAAGAAATGCACATAAAAATGTTTGTAACATCCCTTTTTGTAGTGGCAAGAAACTGGAAACTGTCTGGATGTCCATCAATTGGAGAATGGCTGAATAAATTATGGCATATGAATGTTATGGAATATTATTGTTCTGTAAGAAATGACCAGCAGGATGAATACAGAGACAGCTGGAGAGACTTACATGAACTGATGCTAAGTGAAATGAGCAGAACCAGGAGATCATTATACACGACAACAACAAGATTATACAATGCTCAAATAAAGATATGATCACAAAAGGTATTTGCAATTGACATCGAAGGTGTCAACTTGACAGTCAAAAATATAAGATGTATTCCTTTTAAATAGTAGGGTTTTCCATTCTTTTTTTTTTGAATGAATAAAAAAGCATTTATTAAGGGCTTGCCATATTTTAAGAGGTGTGCTAAATATTAGAGGTTCAAATACAAAATGAGATGTCCATAACAACAGAGATCTGGAGCTCCAATGGATCTTCTTTTAAAAATCATAGAGTCAAGCCCTTTCTTTTTCACAAGTGAAGAAAGAAAAATCAAGAGATGTTGAACTATCAACTCCCATCTGGACCCAGTGAATCAAGCTCTATCAACTACACTGGGCAGTGTCTCAAAGCAAGTTTTTCCTTTCAGGAAGTTGCTTCAACAAAACACAGGCAACATATATAGGGTAATGGTTATCCTTAGTAGTTAACTCAATGTAGTGATAAATTTCACTTGAAAATTATCTTTCCCCTTTGTATGATATCCTTCTTCAGTAATATTTTGGCCAGTAGAGATTCCATTTTTCTGCTGTTAACGGAGTTGCTGTTCTTACATCCTCAAAAGTTTCAAAATGTCAAAAATAACATGGAAACCTTAGTCATTTTTTGCTACTTGGTCATTAAAAAGACAAGAACAAGTCCCCCAGTAGGTCTTGAAATAATCAGTGTTTCTACACACCTGTCAGATTGGCTAAGATGACAGGAAAAAATAATGATGATTGTTGGAGGGGATGTGGGAAAACTGGGACATTGATGCATTGTTGGTGGAGTTGTGAACGAATCCAACCATTTTGGAGAGTAGTTTGGAACTATGCTCAAAAAGTTATCAAACTGTGCATACCCTTTGATCCAGCAGTGTTACTACTGGGATTATATCCCAAAGAGATTATAAAGAAGGGAAAGGGACCTGTATGTGCACGAATGTTTGTGGCAGCCCTTTTTGTAGTGGCTAAAAACTGGAAACTGAATGGATGTCCATCAGTTGGAGAATGGCTGAATAAATTATGGTATATGAATATTATGGAATATTACTGTTCTGTAAGAAATGACCAACAGGATGATTTCAGAAAGGCCTGGAGAGACACGAACTGATGCTGAGTGAAATGAGCAGGACCAGGAGATCATTATATACTTCAACAACAATACTATATGATGACCAGTTCTGATGGACCAGGCCATCCTCAGCAACGAGATCAACCAAATCATTTCCAATGGAGCAGTAATGAACTGAACCAGCTATGCCCAGAGAAAGAACTCTGGGAGATGACTAAAAAACATTACATTGAATTCCCAATCCCTATATTTATGCACACCTGCATTTTTGATTTCCTTCACAAGCTAATTGTACAATATTTCAGAGTCTGATTCTTTTTGTACAGCAAAATAACGTTTTGGTCATGTATACTTATTGTGGATCTAATTTATATTTTAATATATTTAACATCTACTGGTCATCCTGCCATCTGGGGGAGGGGGTGGGGGGTAAGAGGTGAAAAATTGGAACAAGAGGTTTGGCAATTGTTAATGCTGTAAAGTTACCCATGCATATATCCTGTAAATAAAAGGCTATTAAATTAAAAAAAAAAAGAAATAATCAGTGTTTGATAAGTGCAGCTCTTTTAGTATATAGTAATTCAATGATTAAAAGACAGTCTATTTCCTCCTGACCTTTTATGTGATTATCATTATTTATAGATTGCAAAAAAAATTAAAATCCAATATACTGGCAAAGCATAGAATCAAATATGTCATTAAATATGTCATTCAAATAAGCATATGATCCATGGACTTTATTATGCTTACAGATTTGCACTCTCAGGCACTAATTGAAGTTATCCTGGTAATGATTTTTTGCTGTGATTGTATCATTAAATTATCTGCATCATCCATAGGAGAAATTCACCATCACATGCACAAAAATATTATTGGATATTTTTCTCCCTAACTCAGAGTCTAATTGATTTTATTTCTCTGCATCTTTATAATTTATTATTAGTTTCTTAATGATTCAATTTGAATGCTTCAGTAATCTGAGAAAGCACAAGGTGACCCAAAGAGAAAATTGATCTTTAATTATCATTGCTTTCATAGAACATTCTGTTTTTGCAAAGCATGTCACAATCACTGATGACTTCATACATAGAACACCTCAGGGGAAGAAAATACATCCATTAACCTGGCACTTAGCAAACAAGAATAGTATTTTACTTATGACACTCAGTACTTCTATGATGATCTGACATGTCTTCAGCAGAAGGATGGCTTTAATGACTGGTGAAAATGAGTTACAATTCTGAAAATAGCTTCCCTTTGACCATGCTTGTGATTTTGCCATATGGATTATCAGTAGGGAGCAGAAACTTTCTATGCATCTTTGGGTTCCTCTTTTTGAAGATCAAATTTTTCTGTTTCATTCTGGTCTTTTCAATAGAAATGATTTAAATTCTCTTATTTCATTGAAAATTCATCTCCTCCCCTCAAAGATGATACTCAGTCTCACTAAATGTTGTTGATTCTTGGTTATAATCCCAGGGCCTTTTCCTTCAGAAATATGATAGTCCAATTTCTCTGATCCTTTATTGTAGAAGCTTCCAGATGCTGGATAATCCTGACTGTGACTCAATACTTAAATTGTTTGGTTGGCTTTTTTTTCCCCAAGTAGCTTGCAGCATTTTTTCCTTGAGATTATAGTTCTGTAATGAGTTGATTCAGATCAGTTCCAATGATCTTGTGATGATGAGAACCATCTACCCCCAGACAGAAGGCTGTGGGAATTGAGAGTGGATTACAACATAAGCATTTTCACTCTTTTTGTTGTGGTTTGCTTGAATTTTATTTTCTTTCTCATTTTTTTCTTTTTGATCTGATTTTTTTTTGTATAGCAAGATAATTGTATAAATATGTATGCCTATATTAAATTTAATATATATTTTAGCATATTTAACATATATTAGATTACATGCCATCTAGGGGAGGAGGTGAAAGGAAAGGAGGGAAATTGGAACACAAGGTTTCTCAAGGGTCAATGTTGAAAAATTATACTTGCATGTGTTTTGAAAATTAAAAATTTCAATTAAAAAAAGATTATAGTTCTGGGGTTTTGCAATGTTAAGAAACTTTGTTTTCTTTATAAGATCTCTTTCCAGAGATGATTAATGGATTCTTTCAATGACTATTTTACTCTCTGGTTCTAGTATATTGAGGCAGTTCTCCTTGATGATTGCTTGAAGAATGCTATCCAGGATCTTTTTTTTTTTTTTTTTTTTTGAGCCTGGTCTTCAGGTAAACCAATAATTTTAAAATTGTTTCTCCTGGACTTATTTTCCAAGTCAGCTGTTTTTCCAATGAGGTATTTTACATTTTCTTCCTTTCTTTTTAAAAAGTTTGTTTGATGTCTCATAAAGTCATTAGCTTCCATTTGCCCAGTTCTTGTTTTTGATTTATGATTTTCTTCAGTTAGCTTTTGCATCTCTTTTTCCATTTGATTAATTCTACTTTTCAAAGTGTTTTCTTCAGTGGATTTTTTTTTTTTTTTTTGCATTTGGCCAATTGTATTTTTTTTAATGTTATTTAATAGCCTTTTATTTACGGGTTATATGTATGGGTAACTTTACAGCATTAACAATTGCCAAACCTCTTGTTCCAATTTTTCACCTCTTACTCCCCCACCCCCTCCCCCAGATGGCAGGATGACCAGTAGATGTTAAATATATTAAAATATAAATTAGATACATAATAAGTATACATGACCAAACCGTTATTTTGCTGTACAAAAGAATCAGACTCTGAAATATTGTACAATTAGCTTGTGAGGAAATCAAAATGCAGGTAGGCATAAATATGGAATTAGAATTCAATGTAATGGTTTTAGTCATCTCCCAGAGTTCTTTCTCTGGGCATAGCTGGTTCAGTTCATTACTGCTCCATTGGAAATGATTTGGTTGATCTCGTTGCTGAGGATGGCCAGGTCCATCAGAACTGGTCATCATATAGTATTGTTGTTGAAGTATATAATGATCTCCTGGTCCTGCTCATTTCACTCAGCATCAGTTCGTGTAAGTCTCTCCAGACCTTTCTGAAATCATCCTGTTGGTCATTTCTTACAGAAAAATAATATTCCATAATATTCATATACCACAATTTATTCATCCATTCTCCAACTGATGGGCATCCACTCAGTTTCCAGTTTCTAACCATACAAATAGGGCTGCCACAAACATTCGTGCACATACAGGTCCCTTTCCCTTCTTTATGATCTCTTTGGGATATAAGCCCAGTAGTAACACTGCTGGATCAAAGGGTATGCACAGTTTGATAACTTTTGAGCATAATTCAAACTACTCTCAGAATGGTTGGATTAGTTCACAACTCCACCAACAATGTATCAATGTCCCAGTTTTCCGCATCCCCTCAACAATCATCATTATTTTTCCTGTCATCTTAGCCAATCTGACAGGTGTGTGTGAGTATCTTAGAGTTGTCTTAATTTGCATTTCTCTGATTAATAATGACTTGGAGCATCTTTTCATATGACTAGAAATAGTTTCAATTTCTTCATCTGAGAATTGTCTGTTCATATCCTTTGACCATTTTCAATTGGAGAATGGCTTGATTTTTTATAAATTAGAGTTAATTCTCTATATATTTTGGAAATGAGGCCTTTATCAGAACCTTTGACTGTAAAAATATTTTCCCAGTTTATTGCTTCCCTTCTAATCTAATGCATTAGTTTTGTTTGTACAAAAACTTTTCAGTTGGGTATAGTCGAAATTTTCTATTTTGTGATCAGTAATGATCTCTAGTTCTTCTTTGGTCATAAATTCCTTCTCCTTCCACAGGTCTGAGAGGTAAAACTATCCTGTGTTCCTCTAATTTATTAATAATTTCATTCTTTATGCCTAGGTCATGAACCCATTTTGACCTTATCTTGGTGTACGGTGTTAAGTGTGGATCAATACCTAATTTCTGCCATATTAGTTTCCAATTTTCCCAGCAATTTTTGTCAAACAGTAAATTCTTATCCCAAAAGCTAGGGTCTTTGGGTTTGTCAAAGACTAGATTGCTATAGTTATTGACTGTTTTGTCCCTTGAACCTAACCTATTCCACTGATCAACTAATCTATTCCTTAGCCAATACCAAATGGTTTTGGTAACTGCTGCTCTATAATATAGTTTTAGATCTGGTACAGCTAAGCCACCTTCATTTGATTTTTTTTTTTCATTAATTCCCTTGAAATTCTTGACCTTTTGTTTTTCCATATGAATTTTGTTGTTATTTTTTCTAGGTCACTAAAATAGTTTTTTGGGAGTCTGATTGGTATAGCGCTAAATAAATAGATTAGTTTAGGTAGTATTGTCATCTTTATTATATTTGCTCGCCCTATCCAAGAGCATTTAATATTTTTCCAGTTGGTTAGATCAGACTTAATTTGTGTGAAAAGTGGTCTGTAATTTTGCTCATAAAGTTTCTGATTTTCCCTTGGCAGATAGATTCCTAAATATTTTATATTATCAGTAGTTACTTTAAATGGAATTTCTCTTTGTAAGTCTGACTGTTGGATTTTGTTAGTGATATATAAGAATGCTGATGACTTATGTGGGTTTATTTTATAATCAGCAACTTTGCTAAAGTTGTGGATTATTTCTAATAACTTTTTAGTAGAATCTCTGGGGTTCTCTAAGTATACCATCATATCATCGGCAAAAAGTGATAATTTGGTTTCCTCATTGCCTATTCTTATTCCTTTAATCTCTTTCTCAGCTCTTATTGCCAAAGCTAGCATTTCTAATACAATATTAAATAGTAACGGTGATAGTGGGCAACCTTGTTTCACTCCAGATCTTATTGGGAATGGGTGCAGTTTGTCTCCATTACATATGATGCTTACTGATGGTTTTAAATAGATGCTGCTGATTATTTTAAGGAAAAGTCCATTTATTCCTATATTCTCAAGTGTTTTTAATAGGAATGGATGTTGGATTTTGTCAAATGATTTTTCTGCATCTATTGAGATGATCATATAGTTTTTGTTAATTTGGTTATTAATATTGGCCAATTGTATTTTTTAAGGAATTGTTTTCTTTAGTGAATTTTTGACCTTCCTTTTCCAAAATGTTGGCTCTCTCTTACATACTTCTCATTTATTTTCCCAAATTTTCTTCTACCTCTCTTATTTGCCTTTTAAAATCTTTTATGAGCACTTCCAAGGAGCTTTTTGGGCTTGAGACTACTTCATATCACCTTTTGAGATTTCACAGGTGGACATTTTGTTCTCTTCTGAGTTGGTGTTTTGACCTTCACCTTGGCTGTTTCTTGTTCATTTTTTTTTTCTTCTTTCCTATTTTATGACTTTTAAGGTCAATCTCTGATTCTGGGGTACAGGGAACCTATCCCAAGCTTCTTGTGCAGCTCTGAACCTTGGCTTTCACCACAGGGGCTCTTTATGTTTGATGTGTTGCTCGCAGCAGGAATAGCCCTACATGGTCTCTCCAAGCAACTTTCTAGTTCCCCTCAGGACTGGCAATTTGCCTTCTGTGATAGAACCTCACTGGTCTGCTCTGCTACTGAATCAAGACCAAAGGTCTCAGTTGCTAATCTGCTGTGACTGAAACCCTCCTATTGCCTTTCCTAATCACCATCTGAGCTGGGCTGTACACCCTTTTCATCCCAGTGAGACTGATCTTTATTGAAGTCCTTTTAAATCTATCCTGAGCTGGAGATTGGTTTTATTCTATCAGATTCTCTTCAGAGACTTGGTTTCAAGGGTAACTAGGAAAATTTGAGCAGTTTCCTGGCTTCACTGCACCACCCACCACCCTAACTCCCTTTTACTATTCTTTTTAAAGGTAACATGGGGCTAACTGAAACAAGCCCCAGAATACTAGAGGGCCTTCTAATTGAGATTCATGACCATACAAAATAAATCATCTTAATAATCCACAAAGGAAAAACCAAATAGATATATATATTATTCCTTGCTAATTTTATGTCATGTGGTTGGATGGGCATAGCAGCTCATTAAGTGTACATATATTCTAGACAATGAATTGGATCCAGAATTAAATGTGATGAAGGAGCAGGTTGGATTTCAAATAGAAAACCACACAAGGGCTTCAATGATCCCAAACTCTTCACTACACAGAACTCCATCTTTTTGAATACCAATATTCTCCGATTTGTGACACATTACTAAAAATCATAAAAAATCATAAATTTCAAAAACTACAATTATAGATTACCAAAAAGGCAGTGGAGACATTTATGGTGGCCATGAAAAATGAGTTGTGTGTAAGAAGTAAAAGATGTCATCCAGAAAATGTATGATATTTAAAGGAAGATGGGCTGCTTAAGTATAAATAAAAGGTGGATATAGTTTTTTAAATTTTTAATTAAAGTTTTTTTTATTTTCAAAATATATGCATATATATTTTATCATATATATATGATAATTTTCAACATTCACCTTTGCAAAACCTTATGTGCCAAATTTTCCCTTCCTTCCCTTCCACTCCCTCCTTTAGACAGCAAGTAATCCAATATATGTTAAATATGTACAATTCTTCTATACATATTTCCACAAATATGCCAAACAAGAAAAATCAAATCAAAAGGAAAAAATGAGAAGGAAAACAAATGCAAGCAAGAAATAACAAAAAGAGTGAAAATAATGTTGTGATCCACACTTAGTTCCCACAATCTTTCTCTGGATGCAGATGGCTCTCTCCATTACAATTTCATTGGAACTGTTCTGTATCACCTCACTGTTGAAAAGAGCCACGACTATCAGAATTCATCATCGTATAGTCTTGTTGTTGCCGTGTGTAATGATCTCCTGGTTCTGCTCATTTCACTTAGCATCAGTTCATGTAAGTTTCTCCAGGCCTCTCTGAAATCATCCTTCTGATCATTTCTTATAGAACAGTAATATCCCATAACATTCATATACCACAACTTATTCAGCCATTTCCCAACTAATGAGCATCTACTCAGTTTTCAGTTCTTTGCCACTATAAAAAGGGCTGCTACAAACATTTTTGCACATGTGAGTCCCTTTCTCTCCTTTATGATCTCTCTGCGATACAAGCTGGATCAAAGATAAACACAGTTTGATAACCCTTTGGGTATAGTTCCAAACTGCATTCCAGAATGCTTGAATCAGTTCACAACTCTACCAACAATGTATTAGTGTTCCAGTGTTCCCGCATTCCATCCAATATTTGTCATTATCTTTTTCTATCATCTTACCTCAGAATTGTCTAAAAGACAGACATGTAAGAATAACGTGTTGATATAACTTGAAAGCTGCACTGGTAATTACAGAATGTAAAACACTTACTAGAACTATAGTCAATTGAAGTATCCTCTATGAAGGATCGTGGACAATAATTACATAAGAGGAGAAGTTGTAAATGCAGTTGTTAAAGTGAAAAATAATAATATTTTCAAATCAATTAATAGCACCAAGCCCTCATTAGAAAAATAGAACTATTTTGTATTGTATTTTATATGTGAAAAGCCCAAATTTAATTGCAAGTTATAAAGATTATATTAATTAAAGTATTAATTATAACACAAACTCAAATATTTGTACAAGTATGCTTCTTTCAGGCTCTGGCAAGGATAGAGACAACACGTAGTTTGCAGAACCTGATATATATGTGAGACAATGGACTTGTCTAAAAACAAATTCAGTACAGTTATCCTTTCCATTACATAGGGGTTAGGGTTACAGTATCTCTATAGTCTGGAAAATCCATATAAAAATTTTGGGCACTCCCTTTGTACTGTAGAAGTCTGGATTTTTTTTTTCTTTTATGGGGTGTTTATTAGTACCTTCTTATAAAATTTGGATTACGTATTTGGTCATAGGTTTTGTATTATCTGCTGGTCTCTGTATGTTGTCTGTGGCATCCACAAAATTCCCCCAAATTCCATTTGATTTTCTATTCTGACTCATGATATATCGAAACTGTGATGGGGAAAAGTCACATTGTGAAAAGGATAAAGCTGTATCTTGTTTTCCAGCTGTTCATTTGTGTAAGGCTAATGAGAGGAACACAGATTTTAAAATTGAGGAATGATGAACTCCAGGGCAGTTTGGTGGTTATTTGAACATATAATTTGGGAAATATATTGGAACACCATCTGAAGTTATGATGAGGATTTTGAACTGGGAATGGTTGTGAAAGAAAAGGATTGATTATACCTCTCTGTACAATTACCTGTTGACTGAGAAAGAAAAAAGAGAACTTAGGAAGGAAGAGGGAAAGAAGGAGGAAGAAAGAGAGAGAACTTATTAGGTACATACGATCTACCACGCTAATTGTTGGTTGTCACCTTTTTTCCTCAAAAAGAGCCAAAATGACATCACTATGTTGGAGTTAAGTTATTGTATGTCCAACTGTGGCTGATCAGACCCATTCAAACTCAGTATGTTCTACCATAGGACAGACACAAATAGTCCATATAGGAATTTGGGATGGAGATGTTTCCAAATTTGTGCATCTCATTTCTTTTGAGCTACTGAAATTCTGCTTTGCTCATAGAGCACAGCACTTTCTTTGATACAAGCATGCCATGCTGGACACTCCTTTCCCAGCATCTTTTATGTAATTCAACCAATTCCAAAGCTTTTTAGAGTCTTGGAAAGTATTCATATCGCTTTTTTCTGTACCACAAAGGCTGGAGATACAGAGTCAATAAAACAAGATGGTCCCTACTCTCAAAGAGCTACATTCTAAAAGACAAAACATAAAAGGGAGCTGAAAAGCAGGAGAAAGTAGGATATCTTATAGAGGAGAAAGGCAAAATTCTTGATAAAGAGATAAGACAGTCTAGAGAATAAGCTGAATTGGGAGTAAAGAGAACATGGCTGGGAATCTTCATGAAATGACAATTTGGGCATCCATTACTACAATGCTACCTTTACTCTCAGAACCAGACAAGAAAGCAGAATTGGAGAGCTTCTGTCAAACTGAGATTAATCCTTTTGGAAAGGGTGTAACATTATCTCAGTTGAGAGCATCAACTAAGAGTCCCAAGTAGGGACTGAGATTACAGCTTCATTGAGCAACAAGCCCAGCTTAATGGAAAACCAGTCCAGCCTTGCAGTGGAAGAGTTAAGAGGAGTAACTCATCCAGTCTTACCTTTTGAGAGCTACTCCCTGTCCGATGCAGCCCAGTCTGCCCAGTTAGCCCAGAAATTCTCTATGGGACCAGTTTCTAAGAAAGGAAGGATACTGAAGCCCTCAGTGTCAGTACTGACTGTCCTTTGCCAAGTGAATTCCCTATACATGTGCCTCATTATTATCAAACTTTATGCCTACTCCTTCCTCAATAAGTATGTACTGATGGATGAGTGTCCCTCCTCCCTAGTTTATTACTGGGATGTTTTATAATGATTCTTCTTGCTGTATCATTTGAGCAAAATGTCTTGTTAAAAGTTAATTGACCTGACTGATTACTAATTGGAAACACTGGAATATAGTCAACAAAAGTTATTCCTCAAATCCAGTGAGACTTCAACCTGTGAGTGTGAGTTGGTGGGGAGTGACCCTAGCATGACTACACATAGTCAGCAGGGAGTTTTATGTGACCAGAAATAACTACATGTGCTTATGTGGGTATGTGGATGGGGGATTAATATTCTTATAAAAAGTGTCACGAGCAGTTATAATGTTCTGAATATGGTTTACAACTTCAATAATACCTAGAAGATGGCCTTTAGTGTAGTTTGTCTCATAGAAGACTCTAAAGCAACAGAAATAATAGTCCCTTCTAAATTATCTCTATCCTGTCACCTTGGAGATCTTCCATATTCTGCCAGTCCTTTAAATATTTCCTTATTTTTATATAAAGTGCAAAGTTACCAAATGATGCTTCTTATAAGAATCACTTTCAGAATTGCATGTGTTTAACCTGTATTGCATTGCTTGCTCTCTTGGAGGAAGGGGAAGATGAGAGAAAAATTTGGAACACAAAAGTTTTGCAAAGATGAATGTTGAAAACTATTTTTGAATGTATTTGGGAGAAAATGGTATTTAAGAATCACTTTCAAGGATGTTAGCAAGTTTTCTGTCTATTATTTGTCAATAAAGTCTTATTAAACACTACTATATGCCAAATACTGTGCTAAGTGCTTGGGATACAAATACTATTAAGACAGTTCTTGTCTTCAAGCTCACATTCTAATGAGTGAGGATAACAGACAAAAGGAAATGAAAAGGGTCTGAGAAAGGAAGAAGGTCCTTGGTGCAGGGGTTAAGGGAGTGCAATCTAAGGAATACAAGCTGATAGGAAATGAAGAATTGATGATTTGGGAGCCCTTTTTAAATGAAGATTTGGGGATTTGTTTGTTGTTTTGCTCCACTCAAGTCCTTCTATCAGAAAAGCTGAGGGCATTTGAGGATAGTGTTAAGGTATTAGTACAAAAGTTGATGCAATCTCTCAGAATGATGAGTTACTTTTGTTGTTCAGTTGTTTGCATCATGTCCAACTCTTCTTGACCTCATTTGGGTTTTTCTTGGCAGAGATACTAGAGAGATTTGCCATTTCCTTCTTCAACTCAGGAAACTGAGGCAAATAGGATTAACTCACCTAATAAGTATCTGAAACCACATTTGAACTCATGAGAGGAGTTTTTCTAACACCAAGCCCCCAGATCTATCCACTGTGGCACCTAGCTATCTAGAGGTTACCCTTTAAAAGTGACTTACTAAAACATTTAAGATTAAAACCAACTAGTTATTTGGATTTTTTTTTTAAGTGACTGCATTTGTTCTGGAGAATTTGTGGAGAACTGAGACAGTCCTGATAGAAAAGAGAAAAGAAAGCATTCTTTTTGTACTGCTTTGCTGATCTACAAAAAATACTTTGAGTCTTCTTGTAAATTGAGTAGAGACCCATACAACATTTTCCAATTCTCCTGACATTATGTGGACACCAGCAGAGCAGATAAGCTGTCCACCATATTTTGCTCTGGTCATATGACCAGCCCATTCCCCATCCTTCCCCATCCCACCATTTATGATACTCTTTGGGAAAACTAGATAACAGTTTAGTTTCTATAGTTATGAAATATAAATCAGAAAAATCAAATTGAAATCTAAGAAATGGAGGCTAAGGCAAAAAAAAAAAAAAAAAAAGGGAACAAAAAACTAATAAAATGAATCAGAAGTGGAGACTTAGCATAAGAAACAGAGCAATGATTAACCATACATCTAAAGGACCAGTGCTGAAGTATACTACCCACCTCCTCTCCAAGAGATGAGGGATTCAAAATGCAGAATGAGATAATTCTTAACAAACAAATGTATGAATTTGATTTGCCTCACAATGTTTATTTATTTCAAGAGTTTTGTTTTTCTTTATTTTCAGCAGAGGAGGGGGAGGGTAAAATAAAAATTAATTTATAATAAATTTTTTAAGGCAAAAAAAAAAAAAAAAAACCGAAACAGATTGTAAACTATAACCAAAGGTGGAGGCTTACAAGTGGAAGGGAAGATATAATTACAGACTTACTCTGTAAGGAGAAAAAAGTAATGATATAATTAGGGGAATCAGATTTTCTAGAAAGGCTGTAATCTTTGTAGTACTCAGCCAATAGGGAATGGGGGAAGGACTAAACTATGTCCAAATAAGGTGAATACTAAGGGAAGATGTAATGATATAATGAGAGATTCACACTCATGTGTGAGATACTCTGGAGAGGCAGACAGGCTGTGATCTTTGTGATACTCAATGAATGGAGAATTAGGGGAGGGACTTGAATTTTGGGTGACAGGACATAAAAAGACATGTCTACTGATTCCAAGTATGGTCATTCTATAGTCACCCCCTTCTGCAGTTGTGTAAAGACTTAACTTCACCCCTCCCAAGTTCAATGGAGTCCAAGTCCAGTCTCATCATACTTTTTACTCCAGGTCTTTGTAGTTCCTTATTTGTTATGTGCTGCATCCTTTTTTTTTTTTTTTTTTTTAAGTTTATTTATTTTTAATACACATTGGTTTATGAATTATGCTGGGAGAAAAAAATAAGAGCAAAAGGGAAAAACCATGGGAGAGATTAAAAAAAAAAAAAAAAAAGAAAAAACAAATGATTAAAGCATGTGGTGATTTACATTCAGTCTCTTTAGTTCTTTTTCAGGATGCAGATGGCGTTTTCTGTCCAAAGTCTATTGGGGTTGCTTTGGGTCACTGGACCACTGAGAAGAACCAAGTCTTTCATAATTGATCATAGCACATTCTTGCTGTTATTGTGTACAATGCTGTATTCCCAGTTCTGCTTGTTTCATTCAGCATGAGTTCATGTGAATCTTTCCAGGCCTTTCTAAAAACAGTTTGTTGATAATTTTTTATAGAGCAATAATATTCCATTACTTTCATCTATCACAGTTTATTCGGCCATTTCCCAATTAATGGGCATCTATTCATTTTCCAATTCTTTGTAACCACAAAAAAGCTGCTACAAACATTTTTGCACATGTGGGTACTTTTCTCTTCTTTAAGATTTCCTTGGGATACAGACCCAGTAATGGCACAGTTGGGTCAAAGGGTATGCAGTTTTATAGCCCTTTGGGCATAGTTCCAGATTGTGCTGCAGCCTTCTCATATCCAAATAATTTTTTTTTCCAAATATTTTCAATTTCCAAATATTCTGCCTTCCCAGAAAGCAAGTAACAAAGGTCTCTATCACCTGTCTCCAAGCCATTTCATACCTGGAATACTTCCAATCCCTACCTGCCTCCTAGAATCTCTATTCCTTCAAAATGCTACTCAGGTACCACCTTCTACTGCTATTCTTGATCCTCCCCCAACTTCTGGTGTCTCCTTTCTCAAATTAGCTTGAATTTAACTATTTTGAACTTGTTTAATTTATTCTCTCCAGGATGCATTCTGAACTTTTTCTACCAAGGAGCCTTTTCATTCTAGAAGTTCACACAACCCTTGACTTCTCACACTAGAAATACATTCTCCCCCTATATCCCCTTTGTCTGATTGCTTGAGTCCTCCTAGAACCTCTTTTTTAAGGAAAATGTCCAGGTTTCCTACTGGGATGCCCAGACATTCTCTTAGGAGGGACCTTCTCTCCCTCCTTTTTAGCTTCCTCTAAGTGTTATCTTCCTCTAATGGAATATAAGGTCCTTGAGGGCACTGACTTTCTTCCTGTTTATGTTTTTAATGATAGCATTTGGCACAAAGCCTTCATTTTTCTCCAAGCTATGTATCTGACATTCTAAACTTCAATGCCTGCCCCACATGGGTATCTTCATTAATCTCCCTTTTTCCTTTACCCTTTTTTCAGTCTCTTATGTTGTGCTGTCACTCCCCACTAGAATGTAAGTTCCTTAAGGGTAGGAATTGGGATTTTTCCAGGGGAGAGGAGTTGCATGTTTGTCTCTGGTGGTCCTGGCACACACTAAGCATTTAACAAATATATTTTATTTTGATTTGTCCACATATATTGTTTACATTTATTACAAACCTGCCTTCTCCATTAGAATGCAAATTCCTTGAGATAAAGGATTTTCTCATTCTTTGTATTTGCACATGTAATATTTCACAACCATGGTCATTCCCTGCCCCATTCCTCATCCCTTTTCCAAGAAGTGAAATACATTTTGGGGGGATCAGCTTTGGTCATTCAAATTACAAAATTTTGTTTTGTTTTTCTATATTGTCACTTTTAAAAATATTTTCTTTCTTTTTAGGTTATACACATTCATTTTTTAAAACATTTCCATATGAGTCATGTTGAGAAAGAAAAATCAGAACAAAAGGGAAAAACCATGAGAAAAAAAAAAGGTATTGATCGACATTTGGTCTTTATAATTCTCTCTACAGATGCGGATGGCATTTTCCATCCAAAGTTTATTGAAATTGCCTTGAATTGGATCATTGAATTACTGAGAAGAACCAAGACTATGATAGTTGATCGTTATATAATCTTGCTGCTATGTATAATGTTTTTCTGGTGTTCTTTGTTTCACTCAGTTTATGTAAATTTTTCCAAACTTTTAAAATATCAGCCTGTTGATCATTTTTTCTAGAACAAAAATACTCCTTAATTTCCTATACCAGAATTTTTTCAGCCATTCCCTAATTGATGGGCATGCACTTATTTTTCAATTCTTTGTCACCACAAAAAGTTGCTTCAAACATTTTTGCACATATAGTTCCTTTCCCTTCTTTTTTTGGGGGGGCTACAGACCTGCAGTACCAAATTACTCTCCAGAATGGTTGGATTACTTCACACCTCCATCAATAATGCATTAGTACCTGTTTCTCACATCCCCTCCAACATTTATTATTATCTTTTCCTGTCATCTTAGCCAATCTGATAGGTATGAGGTGGTATCTCAGATTTGTTTTCATTTGCATTCCTCTAATAATAATTTAGAGCAATTTTTCATATTTCTATAGATGGCTTTTAAAGACATTTTTTCAATTAATAAGCATTGATTTTGTTTTTTCCTCCTTTCCAAGATAAAACCCTCATAACAAATGTTCAAAAGTCAATCAAAGCAACAATTTTGACTATGTCCAAAAATGTGTATCTTATTCTACAGATTTAATCTATTACCTCTCTGTTAGGTAATAGAATATTCTTCATCATGGGTTTTCTGAAATCATAGCATTTACATTGTTATAATTAATGCATATAATTATTTCATTTTGCATCAGTTCATTTGCATCTTCTTATGTTTCTTGGTATTCAAAGTCACTTGCTCCTGGTGATAATAATCATAGTATTCTCTCTCATTCTCTCTCTGTATACACACACACACACACACACATACTTCAATCAAAGGCATGATGGCAGAAATAGTCTACTACGGACAATCTGCTTTGTTCCCTGCTAACACTAACAATAATGATATACACATCTAGAGTGACTTGAACAAATTATTCTCCCAAAAAAAATTATGTAGATTGCAAAAGGTATACTTTTATACTTTTATTCTCAGTGTTTTGTGCTTAATAATACTTTTTCACAGAATTTGTTCATTCATCTGTCTAGCAGTCTATGCTCCTTTAGAGTATTTCATTTTTGTGTTTGGAATCTTAAGTACTTATCACAGTCCCTCAAAGGCATTAGGCATAAAATAAATAAATGTTGATTGAGCCATCCTTTAAATCATTTGGAATAGGACCAGATTCTGCCCCCCTCCTCATTCTGACACTAAATTTTCCCCTGAAAAGCACTCAGACCAACCTTGGGAATTGATTAGCTTGGGAAGTCAAAGCTGAAGCTTTACTCCCCTTGAGGTAGCTTGCTGGTAACTTTTGGATATATTGATGTGCCAAAGGTCCTCCTGATAAGGTTCTGGATAGCTAGGAATTAGAAGAGAAAGCCTGAAGCACAGATAGGATTATAATACTCCTAGAGGCAAGCAGGAAGGACACTGGAACCATTAAATGAGTCTTTTATTCTTAAACAAGTCTTTTGTTCAAGTGGAGTTTTATTACAGTCCCACCCCAGGTGGAGGTCAGTAGAAATTCCACTTAATTTATCCAATCAAAAAACCAAGTTATGATGTCCAAACCCATTCTCTCTTCTCCATTATATCTTCCCTATAACAGATCCACTCATGGTGTAAATCTTCCTAAATTACTTTTAGGGTTAGCCCATCTGGCATCCTACCTCCTAGTGTCTTTCTCCTTTTCATAGTTAACTTTTTTAGGATGCTAAACTTTTTTTTTTCTGAGGCAATTGAGATTAAGTGACTTGCCCAGGGTCACAAAGCTATGAAGTGTTAAGTGTCTGAGGTCAGATTTGAACTTACGTCCTCCTGACTTCAGGACTCTATCCACTGAGCCACCTAGCTGTCCTTTTAAACCTTTTTTAAGGTTAGCTCATCAATCAATGGTACAATCCTTTTCCTCTGCTAACCCCCTTTTGGGGTTAGTTTGCTAAATTCCTCTCTGGATTTAGCCTGCCAGTCAATAGCATACTCCTACCTAACTACTTGGGACTTCATCATTCCTATGTGGAATCAGTGTCCTTCTCAATTGCTTGTAACCAGATAAGTTTCCATATGGAAAATGAGTATTATTGTTAAATATCCTTTTTTTGCTTTGTTTGAGCAAACTCATTTTTATTAACCATAGCCTACATGCAGGGGTCCGCAAACTTTTTAAATAGGGGGCCAGTTCACTGTCCCTCAGACTGTTGGGAGGGCCAGACTATAGTAAAAACAAAAACTTTGTTTTGTGGGCTTTTAAATAAAGAAACTTCATAGGCCTGGGTGAGGGGGATAAAGGTCTTTAGCTGCTCCATCTGGCCCGTGGGCCGTAGTTTGAGGACCCCTGGAGAGTATTTTAAATGATTACAAATCTGAACTAAAAGACTATCCTAAACCAGGTGCATCCCTAACATCATAACATGTTTATATAATATTGCATCATATTGGTTCTCTGTGTCTTAGGGTATAAACCCATGCAAATTATTTGTACCTAGAATTCCTCCAAATCCTCCACTAAACTCCTTTCTTGTTGACTTATTCATCATAGTGAAGCAAACTATCCCCTGATCTTTGTGGGGGAAGGGTTGGAAAGGGAGAAAGGCCCTGAATCAAAACCCCTCCTGACCCCACATTCCTATTTATAGGAGAAACTCCCTGATAGCAATCTCCTATTCAATTGGAGATCTTGGCCAGAGGCATAATCATTACTCTCTATTGAAAGGTCCCCAGTTCAGGGCCAAAGAAACTCAATAAAATCAAACGCTATGTACCCAGACCTTTGCAAATAATCCTAAAAGTATTCTGCCCGCTGATGAAGACTTTTTCTTCTCAGTATAAAAAACCCATTTTTGCCACAAACCCTTATTTCTCACACCTCAATATTTGGTGGTCCATTATGGGAATCCCTGAAATTCTGGCCTAGGTAAGCCTTCGCTTGCTATTGTCTATTCTATAGCTGGGACACCCAAATACCCAGGAAGATTTGGGCTGTTGGGAGCTCCACGCTCCAGCAGAATTCCCTGATTGGGGACGCCTGAACTTGGAATTCTTGCATTTCTGACAAGAGTCCCCTTAATCAGGGAACTTCTGTCACCTCTCCCTCTATAGGGATGCCTAGAAGGATTGAGCATTATAGAACCCGGGAAATCTAAGACTTGTGGCAAAATGGGACAATCTACCTCTATCTCTATTCCTAAGGATTTTCCCTTAGGCTGTTTCTTAAACAGAGACAAATTCTGCTTAAAAGATCTCAAAATTAAAAAGCACTGCAGGATGCTGCTTCATTTTGCTGGAACGAAATCAAAATTAGATACTTACCTTTTAAATAACTCCCTCTTTTCCACTCCTCTAGAGACACAAGATTCCTCTGAATCCCTTTCAGAACTACTTTCTTACCAAAGACAGTCCGACCATATTTGACTCTATCCCCCTTATCTCCTGAACCAGATCTTGAGACTTCCCAGCCCCCACTCCTCAATCCCTCTGATACAAAGAGTGGGACTCTTATCCATCAGAGAGATATGGAGCAGACCCTTGAAATGAAGGAGAGAAGACCCAAGAAACATCGGATGGTTCCGTTGCTGATTGTGCCCACCACTGAAAGAGCCTGGCAGTTATGGCATTTGACTCATGGACATCAAAAATTGTTGGACTTCAAAACCCTCAGGAATCATTGGATTCTCTGAGATATGATAAGATTGTTGTAAGACTTGAAAACCCTCAGGAATCATTGGATTCTCTGAGACATAAGACTGTTATAAGACTTCAAAATCTGCAGGAATCATTGGATTCCCCAAGATATGATAAGACTGTTGCAGGACTTCAAAAACTTGGGGGGGTCATTGGATTCCCTGACATGTGAAGCAATGGACAATAGATTGGTTTTGGACTATCTATTGGCTGCTGAAGGCGTATGTGTGACTGTTGTTTACAAAGCCTCCTTCTAGGACTTCTGGAAATCTTTTACACCACCATGTTGATTCATATTGTTATATCACTAATTGCATGTACAATTCATGTTTGTTACACCACATTGAGCCTGCACTGACTGTGGGGAGAGTCATCACTAATAAATAGCCTGTGCGTTATTGCTATGTGCTCGTGTAATACCTCCCATGCTGATGGGTTTGTGCATACCTGTTTCTAATAAGACCCTTCAGTCCAGAAACCCGCTAGCAATCCCCACTTTGCCTTTGGTGCTTTTCATCTCCCTTCCTGAGATGTCAGGGAGGGTGTGATCACCTCCCCTTGGGGGCTCTCACCTCCTTGAGAAGTCAGGGATGGTGTGACCACCTGTGTTCTAAAACAAAAGAAAGCGGGAGATGTAATGGGCTGAAACTGAGTTGAAGCACTGAGGTCCCAGCACTTAAGGCTAATTACCAATTGGACAATACTCTATTAGCATATGCTTGGAGAAAGAATGGCCCTGCCCACCATTCTGTGTAGGCTTGATCTATGGGTGTATAGAGACATTGGGTGGAGGATTTAGAGGGTGGAGTAGTACCAGGGAGGTGGCTCCTCAGGAGAAGAAAGAGGAGATTCCTGTCTCTACACTCTCTGCTCTGGGTTTGAAAAAGAATAAAGATTGCTTGTCCTGACTTTGGCTGATTCTAAAGTATCCAGGTTGCTAACGCAGTCTTCACACTCAACATTAGCATGAAGGTTGGGTTCTCAAATGGTATGTCAATGGGGTATAAACTCTGGCAAATACAAAAATCTTATAGAATCAGAGACAGATTATGCCTCTTTTAATTTGAAACTATACCCAAAGTCTATCAAACAGTGCATACCCTTTGACCCAGTGGTCATAAAGATCATAAAAGAGGGAAAAGGACCCAAATGTGCAAAAATGTTTGAGCAGCCCTTTTTGTAAAGTGGCAAGGAACTGGAAACTGAGTGGATGCCCATCAGTTGGGAGAATGGCTGAATAAGCTATGGTTTGTGAATATAATGGAATATTATTGTTCTGTAAGAAAAGATCAGGAGGATGATTTCAGAGAAGCCTGGAGAGACTTACACAAACCTTTTGTTCATGACATGACAGCTGAATAAACTGAGCAGAACCAAGAGAATATTGTATATAGTAACAATAATCTTATGTAATGATTAAGTATGATGGATTTGGCTCTTTTCAATAATGAGATGATTCAAAGCAATTTCAAAAGATTTGGGATGGAAAATGCCATCCATATGCAGAGAGAGAATTATGGAGATTAAAATGTGGACTGAAGCATAGTATTTTCACCTTTTTTTGGTTACTGTTGGTTGTTTGCTGGGGGGTTTTTTTCTTAGGGTTTTTCCCCTTGTAATCTGATTTTTTTTTTTTTTTTTGCACAACATGACAAATATAGAAATATGTTTAAAAGAATTGCACATATTTAACCTATATTAGATTGTTTGCTGTCTGAGGAGGGGGAAGTAAAAGAGGGAAGGAGAAAAATTTGAAATACAAAGTTTTGCAAATGTGAATGCTGAAAACTACTTTTACATGTATTTGGAAAAAATATTATTTAAATAAAAAGATTATGCCTTTTCTATTCAAGGAGTGGCTTAGTAAAATCTGAAGAGGTCAATCACTAGTAGGTTGGCATCTGATGAAAAGACAGATCTTTGAAGTATTTCAAGCAGTCATCTAAGATGAGGTTTGATGTGCTAATACAGAGACCTCATGTCAGAAAGAGCTGTCTGTGTCAGGCAACTCCCTAGAATCATAAATTGAGAAACTACCCTCGTGAAGAGAATTAATTTATCAGGAATTTTCTATGATGAAATTACAGCTCTAGTTGTACCCTCGTCCCTCCTATCCCTCAAAAAAATTCTTCTAAGGCTTCATGAATAATAGCATTAATAACTAGGCATGGATTGTATAGTGTATAGACAAGATACCAAAGACCTGAATTCAAATTTTTACCTGGGACAAATCTAGCAGCTGTGTAACCTGGGGCAAGCCATTTAATTTCATCAGTTCCAGTTTCTTAACTACAAAATGAGGATAATGGTAGTATTCATATAACAGGATTGTTTGAAGATGGAATGAGATTGCATGTAGTGTTTTGTAAACCATAAGATTTTCTATACACAGTATCTACTATCACTAAAAATCTTGTTTTATGATGGACACATAGTAAAATGACTTGGCATGTATAAAATGACTTGGCATGTATATATAAGAGATGCAGTGAAGAGAGAAATTTTAGGATTTAACCATCAATTCAATTTGCTCTTGTACACTTGTTTCCTCAGAGAAAAAATGATTAATGAAGACAGAGAAAACTATATAAATACAAGCCACTGATATCTAAAAAGAAGCGTTTTGAGCCCTACACTACCATCAGGAGAAAAAATTGCACCCACTCACTGAAACAAAGTTGTCAGGAAGGGATCATCAAGTGTTAGAGAGAAGATAATGAGCTTAGTTTTTAGACAAAACTTAAAGGGAATATTCAGCAAAGAGAGAGGTAAGGCTTTTTGTTTACTCAACTAGATTTGGTTATTATAGTTGATCCTTCATTTTCAAAGAGGACCAATATTACAGGTGACATCTTGACTCAGATGAATTAGATTTGAGATAAAAGTTGCACAGTTGTCAGCCTCACTCTTGTAGTCATCCATCAAAGAGGTAATAATTAAAATTTTAGGTCTGGATGAGATTTCAGAGATAAGTATGGAGAAAACCAGAAGACTAAACCTTAGAACAGGCCAGAATTTAGAGAAGAGGAGAGCTTTAGAATTGACACTACCCCTTACAAATCTATCTAACCAATTTTTTTAATCTTCTAAAATCATATACTTCTTACATGATCAGCCATTGAAATAAAATCCTTAGATGTTTAACCAATTTAAGTCAGTTTTAAAATTAGTTTAAAATAATAAATTAATAAGGACTGAGAAGAAAATTATGGAAACTTAAATCTATCTGTCTGTATCCATCTTACAAAAAACTTCAATAGCCAAGGGAAAAAAGCTAACATGAAGGGAAAGAGAGGGGAACAAGTTTGGGTTTTTTGGTGGTTGTTTTGTTTTCTTTTTAGTTTTTAGGTATGCATACAAAGGAACAATATCAATGAAAAACTATATACTTAAGGGAAAAATTCCTCTTTAGAGAAGAAAAAATGAAGAACATGCGATTTAATCAGCCAGTGTTCTTCTTTTTCATATTAACAAGCAAGGTTAATCAGAAACAGAAAAATGTGACTCAGATGACAGCATGATTCCAAAATTCTTCATTATTTTAGGTTCTTCCTGCTGAACCACTACATTATCAATCAATTAAGTCCCCACCACAATTTAATAAGGTTATTAAAGTTGAATGAAGTATTAAAATACAAAGCAAATACTCCTTTTATAAATAATGTCAGATCCTGCAAAACTGACCTAAATAAAATCAGAGACTCTTATAATACAGTTCTTAAAATTCCCAGGGATAAATCTTCGTTTGCTATTGGAGTTTCTACGTTACTTTTCATTCGTTCTTCTTTCAGCAGGCCTCCTCTTAACACAATTAAGAGGTTTTAATAAAGGCACCAGAAATGCTAATATGAAATAGATTTGGGTGAACATAATTATAAAACATATTATAAAATAATATTGATCTGAATAAGCAATTTGCTTTAGAGAAACAACTTTTCAAGTCTCATAGGAGCAGAGATGGATAAGGAGAGGCATCTCCAATCCACCACTTGAATGGGATTATCACTTTTTATTCTGGACAGGGCCTGCCCTTAAGCCAGTCCTCTAGTAGTTTCTTTGAGACTGGAACAAAATGAGACACACATAAGTCATTTCAACAATAAACAAAAGAAGATTTATTTAGCCATAGCATTCAACAAGAATATACTCCAAGTCATCCACGTTAATTCAGCTGAGTGAAACTTCTCTGCCTGAGTTGTTCAATAGGGTCTCATAGCCAAGCATCTGAATGTGGCTGGAATTCTTTTTGCTTGGTTGATCAGGAAATGATTTTAACAGTCTGAAACTTAAGTCTTCTGAGTCAATCAAATCTCAGGAATGGTTTCCATACATTGTAAGGAAAAAAAACTAGCTTAACTTGTACAAGGGAGAGGTTGGGTTATTGCGCTCTCTTTTCCTCCAAAGCGCGACACAGATGAAGATTTGACTGAGGAGCAGTTAAACAGGGAGGAGAAATGTGAGATTACAAAAATGGAGAAAGGAAGGAATCCCCAAGAGGAGGTGATCAAGTGCTAAATGTTAGAGAAAAGTCAAGAAGGTTGATCAAGGCTGTTAGATTTTACCATGAAGAGATCATTAATAACTCTGAAGAGGGTGGTTTCAGTTGAGTGTTGATGCTCACAACTGTATGGAGGACTGCTAAGAAAACTTAGAAAAATGATAAGAAACGGAGACGTGAAGAATGACAGATGAGTCATCTGCACTAATACTTGTTATTTGTCCTTCGTTCTCAAAGAGGACCATGACACAAGGAAAGTGACACCATGACACACAAGTGAGTTGGATTTATGTGAGGAAGGGCTGTGCTAAGTCACCAGTCTCACTTTCTCCTTCAGAACTATCTGGATTCAGTGGCAAGATACAGATCAGGATGACAGGAGATGGCCCTAAATGATTTTCATAATATGAGAAGAGCTAAAGAAAGATCCCCAAGCACGTTGGGCAGAGCTTCCTATGTACAAAAACAGAAGTTGCACAAGATGAAAAATTATGAATAGATTTTGTGTCATGTTAGGGATAGTGACATATTAATGGTATCACCAGCTAGAAGAAGGAGCCCAGATATTTTCATATAAAGAAACCGAGGCCCAAAGGATTAAGTGTCTTATCCAAGATCTTATTATTCAGTCATCTTTCAGCCATTTCTGACTCTTTTGCAGACCCATTTGGAGATTTCTTGGCAAAGATACAGGAGTGATTTGCTATTTCCTTCTCCCAGCTATTTTACAGATGAGGAAACTGAGGCAAATAGTTAAGTGACTTGCCCAGGATCACATAGCTATTAAGCGTCTAAAGCTAGATGTGACCTCAGAAAGATCTTCCTTTTCTTCATGCTTCCTGACTCCAGATCTGGCACTTTGTCCACTACACTATGTAGTTGCCCCTGCCCAAGATCTTACACAAGTAAATACAAGTAATAAGTGTCAGGAATGGGATTTGAACCCAGGTCCTGATTCTCTTTTAAATCTCTGCTTCATAAAACCTTTTCTTTTTCAAGACACTTCAAGCATCATCTTGTATATGAAGTCCTTCCCAATAATCTTAACTACTGGGTACCTCCTTTGAAACTGCCTTGTATTTAACGACTTTATATTTATATGCATATGAAGAAAATTATCAGAAGCAGCAGAATTGATGAGGTTCTCTTACTGTTCAGGCTGTGTTGGCTATTTCACAGCTCTATAAAGGATTCTTATGTTTCAGAATTTTTAGAGTACTAAGTTTAATTAAGAGTTAAAGTACATTTCAATTCTCTTTCTAAATTTTTTAATGTCTAGACACAATTATTTCCGGTTTATTTTAGTTTACAATATGTAGGGTTCTGCAAACTTGTCTTTTTAAATAAAAATTTCTATAATTTTACTTTACTATACTTGGTTTCCTTTGTAACTTTTTTTATTTCATGCATTTAAAAACTTTCTTCTAAAAAGGAGTGCACAGGTTTCCCCAGGCCTGCCAAAGGGGCTGATGAAATACACATACACACCCCCATATACACACATATGAGTTAGAAACTCATTTCTTTTTTTTACTATGTTGTCCAAATCACAATCTTAGGACTGGTTTTAGTAATATAGATAAACCTTATTTAATTAACTTTCTTCTTAAACTTGGACTTGTGATTTTACCATTATAGGCAACTCTTAGCAAAGAAATTCCTTCTAAATAATTCAGTCACCAAATGGTCTGCAGATTCCAGGGTTGCCTGAGCCCTCAGAAGATGATTTGCCCAGAGTCACCTAAATGAAAGGGATCTTGTCACAGCCTTTTTACTGTGTCACTTTACCACAGCTCGAATTAGGAAGTTTTTCCTTACATCAAGCCTAAATCTGATTCTCTACAACTTCTACCCCCTACTCCTCATTCTTTCTGGTGCCAAGAAAAACAAATCTAATTCTTAAATGACTATTAAGTCCACTACTTTTAAAAAAAAAAAGTGAGACATTTTCCTTATCAATAGTAATCAACATAATGTATTCTTGGAAAGATTTAGTTTTTCGTTCCTTTTTTAATACACAATTTTGGGGGTAATTTTGATATTCAACAACCTAAATAAAATGCAAAGTTCTATCTATTCATTTAATAATGATGAAATATAATTCAGTATTAAAATCAGTATCAAGGAATAAGTTTAGCCTTATAGTTTACATTTTCCATGTTGGAAGCTCAAAAATCATTTCTCCTTCAGTCTCTCTTTGTAGAGTTTATACAGATATTCCAATAGCAAAATGAAAGGGGAAAAGGGACCCGATACAATACTGCAAGATCTATATGAAAATTACACCTATGCTAACCTGCCTTGATCTTGAGCAGAGTGACTAACATCCTCTAGTCTTAATGTCTTATTGTTGTTGTTCAGTCATTTTTTGATCATGCCTGACTCTTTGTGACCCCATTTGGGATTTTCTAGACAAAGACAATGGAGTGGTTTGTCATTTTCTTCTCCAACTCATATTACAGATGAAGAAACTGAGGCAAACAGAGTTAAATGACTTAAGCCAGAATCACACAGCTAGTAAACATCTGAGCTCAGACTTAGCTTGGTAAGAGAAGTCTTTTTGACTCCAGGTTCATTATGCTATCTACTGCGCCATCTTACAACTGTCCAACTCCTAGAAGTTTTATAAGGATCCCATGAAGTAACACATGTAAAAATACTTTATAAATTATAAAGCAGTAAATAAATAAATAAATTCTGACTGGGATTTCCAAACTTAGTAGCCAAAACAAATTTTAAAAAAACCTCAACAACAAAAAAGCTACTTTTTTTGATCCTGTTACATACATATAAAAGAAAAACTTATGTTTCATTTAGAAAGTTCAACAAGAAAAAAATTTCTTTCTAAATCCATATTTATAATACCCTTACCTAATGTTCCTCTTCTCCAAAATACAATCTAGATGCTTTTTTTTTCCAATTCCCAAACGCTCATGATATTAACTCAACTAATATTTACCCAAACTTAGGTGAAATATCTGGTCCAAGCCCTGAATGTTCTCAGAATTAAAATAATTTCATAATTTTTGGATGGAAATTCTCTTAATGCAACTTACTATAACCTTACAAACATTTACAGGAAGTTGTCAATTAACAGATATTTATTAAGTACCTACTATGTGCTAAGCAGTTCACTAAACACTATAGATACAAATACAAATACAAAAAAGAAAAAGAAAAAGAAAAAAGACAGTTGCATCTGTGGGAACGGATAAGTGTGGACACCAATCAAATTAAGCATTTATTTTATTTATTTATTTATTTTTTGCTGAGGCAGCTGGTGTTAAGGGACCTTCCCAGGATCACACAGCCAGGAAGTGTTAAGTTTCTGAGGCCAGATTTGAACTCAGGTTCTCCGGACTTCAGGGATGGCACTCTATCCATTCACCAGCTCACCATTCACTACCATTCACCCAAATTAAGCATTTTGAAATTACTTTTCCTTATCTGAACAAGAAATAAGTCAAAAGTTAGATGGTTTCAAATATAGTATATAAAATTAACCTTAATCTTACAATTTTCTTTCTGAAATGTAAAAGGATGAGATTTTGGTTAGCATAGTGCAACATATACGCTAAACTAAATAATATACTCTATACTAAAGAGTATATTCTATTTCTGAACAACATAAAATAGCTCAGTGGATTTCTTACTAGAGTTTTAAGATATTTGCAATTTTGGTAGCAATCAATATCACCTCAATTTATTTTATAATAATGATAAAATATAATTTTGCTGAGGAAAAAAAAAAAAAAACCATGATTGCCAAATGCGATTTCAAAGAAACAGATGCTTTAGAAATCCAGTTCATTTATAGTTTATTTTTTTTTAAAAAAAGAACAGAATATTTTCATGCAACACATGTAGTTTTTAAATAATCATGACAATTAGCAGGAAGAGTTAAGGAATGCTGCACTTATAGAATTCCATGAAATATACAAAATGCCCCAATATTTTGGGTTCTACATAATAAAGGAATACCTTAAATACATTGTTAAAATACTGTAGCAACCAAGATGACACGCCTCATGAGGGCATAGGAATGTAATTTAGGAAAAAAAAAATCACACAGGAACTATTCATTTCCTTAAAAATCACTGAGCCAAGACAAAAGCAATATTCATCTTTATATACTGATTTTATACACAATTCTATACAATACCTTTTCTTAAATCAATCCAACAGCAAAAATTAAGACTCTTTTTTGGTAAACAATTGCATGGTAAACCTAGATGACTTTTTTCTCTCCTGGATTTTACCTGGGAGTAGCCTTTTTTATTTAAAAGAGGGCAGGTTTGGCACTTTTATACTGATGTCACCAATGTTAATATTTCTTGGGATCTCAGGAAGATTCATATTCTTTACAGCGGATACTGCACGGGCTGGAGCTCCTGCTAAGCCAGCCTGTATATAGAGGTAAATAAAAGAAAAAAAAAAAAAAAAAAAAAAAAAAGAAAATGTCCAACTCAGGTATAATTCATCACAAAACTGGTGTACACAATGGAAGACAGTGACAAGGTATTTCAAATAACAAGATTAAAAGACCAGATGGTAGTTTTGGTTTGTATGGGATGAGTTACTTTGAAGTACTAAACTAGAGAAAACAATTCACACATTTTAAAATATAGTGAATTACATGCAATGGTAACGGAATATAAATGGGAGAAGAAAGGGGAAAATCTAAAGTATATGTTAACTGATAAATACTAGTGAGAAATTTTAAAGCAGAATTAAAAATGGCTTAAATCACATTACTTCTTGCCATTATAGATAAGATCATTCATTTTAGTCACCTGGATCTCTTAAGTTAGCCAAGAATTCTGTCTATACAATTATTTTTATTTAATGGGGGTATATAACTTATATCACTATTTACTACCAACTTTTATAATGAAATCTTTAGAATCATGAGGAAAGACATAACGGTGTCCCATCTCTGATATGGGTATGTGTGTATGTATATGTATGTATGTGTCTATATATACATATATGTGCATGTCTGTGTGTTACATATACACATACATACAGGCAGGAAATACGATCTTGGACATGTAACTTTTCTAAAATGACAAGCTGCAGACAAAGTCCTGCATTGGGAGAGGCAGTTTTCTCACCAAGGAGTTTCCTATAGCAGGAAAATCCCCAGTCTTGTCCCTAATCCTTTCAAATGTGAGACACAGTAAGGTCTCATAGAAAGTTGTATTCAGTTACTATTTTTTCTAAGTTTTTACTATAAAAGCAATGAATGTGTTTTATGACAGTGTCAAAACTGAAATCTTGATCAAGCTTGTGTATGATACTGATTTGTAAAATTCAATCTCTAAACCATTTCAAAATAATTAAATTCTGAAATTTATTTTCTAAAATTGGAAGAATCTGTCCAAGCTTGAATAGAGAAGCTTCAATGCTTTCCAATTAATCTTTTACACAAATTATTTTAATCTGAAAAGAGGTGTGCCTGAAAATATTTTCTTAGTTAGCAGGCAAAAGGATAATCTGTAATCCCTGAGACTATAAAAACAAAAACAAAAAAAATTTAGACATTATAGGATGCAAAGATTCAACACATAAGTTCACTTTAATAAGCATAAGTTCAGAGGCAGTCACCTAAATGAAAGACTTCATTAGTAGTTCCTTCATAAATGTGCTCATGATAATTTCAGTTTGATTTTTTTTTTCCATTGCAGAGCACTACTGGCAAATAGAGGGATAGGTAAATGAATTAAAGCGTATGTAAAATTCTTTGCTCTCATCATATCAGATATATATATATATATATATTTATTTTTGCTGAGGCAATTGGGGTTAAATGACTTGCCCAGGGTCACACAGCTAGGAAGTGTTAAGTATCTGAGGCCACATTTGAACTCAAGTCTTCCTGACTTCAGGGCTGGTGCTCTATTCATTGTGCCACCTAGCTGCCCCTGTATATTTTAAAATAAGTTATTAGTATAAGAGAAACATGAAAAGAATATCTATTTTCCCTTAAAAAAAATTCAACTATCCTTAAGTTTGGAAGCTTAATTTGTTGACCAATATTTCTTGAAAAATGCCTTATAATTAAAATGAAAACATCTGAATTTGGTATCAATTTGCATGAAAGCTGATGAAAGCAACAACAAAAAAAGCAACACCCATCAAATTTTCCAGTAGTGCAATGAAAAATATAGGTAGGAAATGCCAACTATAATGTCAATTTTATAGAAATACATAATTTAAAGTTCCTTTAAATAGTCTGCTAAGAGCTTGAACAGCAAGAGAAATTGTCTTCTTATATGAATCTAATCCTCTCTTAAAGATATTTCATCTGAAAAAAATCTTGACCAACACAAAACAGGAAGGTGTAAGGTATTTTTTGAATAAAGGATGAACTCACTATTAAGAAACGAAAAAAGTAATGGATTATCAATTATAAAATGAAAATAATAGGAGGACCAGCAAAATATCATCAATGATAAATGGCCCACCTAAACAACCATGGGTGAGATTTTAAACAGAAAGATCACCTGGATGACATGGATGAAAACCCTCTAACCCCAATTAAGGGAATATTTGGGTTGAGGCATTCAAATATCTCAATGTAGGTTAATTGTTTTTGTTAATGAACAACTAAAAACTGAAATAAAACTATGCATTTTACCTACCTGAAGCTATCCTTTTTATATTGATAACTGTACTTTCTCCCGCCCCCAAGACAGTGGAAACACAAATGAATGTTGTTTAGCATACTACATTTTACACGGAGACACGCTTTTTAGTTCATCTTCCATCTAGCACAATTTAGATGGTTTCAGTTAAAAGAGATCCCAGAATAAGAGCTGATATAACTTCTTTTCAAACTTCCTTTTTTTTGTGACGGGAAGTATGTTGATTGCAAAGGGAGATGCAGTTTATTTTACAAAACTGTACAGACTTCCTGGAACTATGATCCTTTTTCCAAGTTGAAAAAAATCTGTAACTTTTCAAATTGTCATGCTGATTTCCCATAGACTTCTGTAATAACAGTTTTCCATGTTTCCAAATTCTCAACAGTTCTCAAGACTGAGTTGTATAATATTCCAACAAAAGATGAACAATCTTAATTTTAAAAAGCTAATAAATTTTTTTAAAAAGTTTCGACACTAAAGTAATAGTGACCCTCTAAAAAAATGTTACCCATAGGATATTTTTATTGGATGGCATGCTTCAATTTTTATAAACTGTAAAGTATTTCCTTCAACATTAAAATAAATGGTTATCAAGCCTTCAAGAATTTAAATCTGAATTTTGGCAAATAATAGATGAGTACTAAATTATATTTTTGTAACTTGCATTAAATTGTTTCTTTGCAAACATGGTCTCAAAGATGATATCTTGCTAATGACTGCTGTTAGCTGCTAATGAGAATATAATCAATTCAATATAATTAATTTCAAATAACATAGTTGTGTCATACATAGCCCTCAATGTGCAAAACTGCTAAAAAAGTTATGAAGCCCAAGGAACTATAATCCTTCTAAACATAAGCAACAAGCCCATAAACATGCAGAGGATGACAACTACTTAAAACACACAAATGAATTAACAGAATACAAATTATTTCTCAAGTATGTTCAATATTTTTGTAATATATAATATAAAATCAAACAATATAAAGGATTAAAGGAATCGAATTAAAATTGTTCACCCCACTGATTAATTGAACTAGCATTACTGTTTGGGAAACTTGGCAAGTAGGGGAGAGAATAAAAATGTTGGAAAAAATTCTATGGTGACAAAAATTGTTCTAAGGCAGCCAGTATTTTTAGCCAGGTTCTTAAAATAAACTATTGGTAGCCATACATGTATGTAAATATAAATATAAAATCTTACTTTACAAAAGAATATCATTCACATGAGACAAGAAATGGTGAAATAAAATTTTCTCTTAGTTTCCCTATTAAAAGTGAAAAAATTGGATGACAGAATCATTGATCTAGAGTAGTGGTTCTCAAAATATGGTCTAGAGAATCCTAGAAAGTCTCTGAAATTCTTTTAGAGGGTCTACAAATTCAAAATTAATTTTTATTTTTAACATGATAAATATAACCCACATAAACAAAAACTCTTTGGACAAATCCTCCGCAAGAGGAAGGAGCCTCAGGAATTCAACAATTCACTGAATCCAAGGAAAAGAAATATGCTAAATAGAAAATAATATAATTTAATAAAATAAAAATTTAAAATAATTTTCACTCTTATCAGAATAATTTTCTTCCAGAAAAGGAAGATCCTATTGATGCACAAAGGCGATTAACATTTTAAAACAAAACAACACAAAACAAAAAACCCACACCCAATCCTTTTTTTTAAGACATTAAAAGTTTTCAAGAATCAAACAAATGTGATTTGTATATTTTAAAATAGCTGATGGAAATTAGGCTTGCCTCTAACAATACAAGTTAGCATTCAAAAGATTCAAGAAAATATAATTTATGTGAAATACAATAATGGAGAATGAGAAAGTACTGGAGAAATAACTTGTTTCCATCCGTATTGTACTTGAGTACTGCTAAGGCTGGCATACTTTACCATTTTCACTTCCCAAAATAAATATATGAATTTGAAGCAATAAGATTATGAATTGGATGAAAGAATGATGTATAGGATATAAAAGGATGACCACGTTTTCTCTCCCATGAGATTAAATGAAGGAACAGAATTAAGAGAAAGAAAACAAAATGAAGTCTGCAAGTATATCAAAATGAGGCCAAACAGATAGAAGACTTATACAGACATACTCTTAGAAATTTCAAGCACCTGAATCACAAAGATAGTAATGGATGGGTATGATTTGTTTTTGGTTTTGTTTTTAAAGTGCCAGACCCAAAAATAAACAGAATATGTGCAAGCATAACTCAAAAAGCAGCATTACTAAGATTTCAAAGATCCTGCAAGTCCCCTTTCCTTATGCAATAAATAAGAAGTATTTACTGGAAGGAAAGGAAGAGTGTTACATTAGCTATTTTTTAAAGTAGTAAAATATTTTCTTACCATCTTAAAAATTTTCTTCCAACTTGAAAATATTGCAAAATAAAGATGGTAGTTGCAAATATTTTATATATTTAAAATTTTTTTCTCCACCTTTCTAAATAAATTCTGGTAATGTGATATCATATCATAATTTTGATTTAAAAGACTGGCATGGGAAATACCAGCCTTATCAAACATACTATTAAATGGTTTCAGACCCCAAATCATTAACAAAATATCTGCAGATTTTGAAAATATATATTTTAAGCAAGGTGAACATTTGCAATATTTTTGCTTTTGAATATGAATTACCCATTGAAGTAATGAATTCCAAGGAACAGGAAGCAGCCTAGAAACCCAGAAGCTCTACTCCTAGGTCAGTGGAATGCTCTTTGGGGCCAGTGTTTAATATTTCACCTATAAACATTCACATTAGAATTAATTAACTTTCTTCAAATTTTTACTGAATAACTAGCCTAATGATCTCTGTAACTATACAATGTAATATAAATGCTAAATATAATTTATTTTCAGGGTGTCCCAAAACTCTTTAATGCAATTGTAAAAGGTAGCCATTTTAAATTGCATTAAGAGTTTTAAGACATACTGTATAAAATTAGATTCTTTTTAAGTGAGAGAAAACTGCCAAATAAGCAGTGATTTTGTATAGACCATACTGTCCTTCTTTGTAGATATCTACAAAGGATTGGCTAGTACAAAACAAGACATCTCTTGGACTCATCCTCCATTATTTATGTTGTTTGGATGTAAGGAGTACCACTATTTAGTAGGAATACCCATTTGAAATGGTAGAAATCTCTATCATACAGGCAATGATATGGTAAAAAGAATACTACACTCAGTAGAGAAGATTTGGTTCTGAGTGATTATTGTGTCACTTACTGTATGAATTTAGACAAGGCAGAATCTCTCTGAACTTCAATTTGCTAGTCAGTAAAACAAAGCTAGGATAAGAATATTTGTACTACTTTATCTCACAGATGTGATGAGAGCACTATAAAATACAAAGAAATGTGAAGTAGTATCACCACCAAATAATTAAAAAATTTGAAGGGTTTCTAACTCTGACATTTGTAAATAAGCTTTTAATATGAATTTATTCATAACTGTTAAAACTTCCAGGTTTGAAAACTATTTGGAAAAAATGCTTACTGTTCACCTGCCATCTACCCTAAAACTTCTCTGCTTCTTGTTTCACACACAAGAACCCAAAGGACTGGTTTCTATTTTCTGATTTATTAACTTCCAAATTCAGCAAGATATTTTTTTAAACAATGAAATGCCTGATTTGGAGACTGAGAAATGAAAATGTCTGTGATAGGTAAATTATTAGACTGGTTCTGCCATATAATGCCTTTCCCCCAAGTCCCCAAACATTTACACACAAATTAGATTGTCATTATACAGATGTGCCAGTTAAATGACAATGTTAAAAAAAATTAAACTGTTTCATTCTACAACACAGGCAGACAAAACAGAACATGACAACAACGATGTGCTAGTAAAATATACTAAGTCCAATAAAAAATGAGGAACTACAAGAAGGAACTAGCATGAAAAATAGGCTACAGGGACTGGTATGGGTTCATTAACATAAAGAATTTTTGAGTCTGGCCTAAATAATTTATTGCCTTTTGACATCATTTTGCTTTCCCTTTGTTAAAAGCACATTTTTCTCAAAGTCAGCAATACCTTGTCTACCTGTCCTGTCTGGGAGACTGAAAGATAAAGGTCTGTAAGAGAGAAGAATGGAAAGAGCTAGAAAGATCAGGAGGTTCGGAAAAACGAGGACTGACTTAGTAGAGACTAATTCATATCCAATTTACCCTCTTAACAATAAGACCATATACACATACAACAGCTAACCAAATCTCCCCTTCCCCACCCGCCTACCTCCACCCCCATCCCTCTCCAAGAGAAGTCCTTTAGATTCCCAAGTCCCCATCTTAAACCCTCCTCTCTTCAGTTTCAAAGGTAGCTTAAAGCATTCTTCTAGCCAAAACAGAATGGCTGGAAAGAAACTCATTCAGGGACTATTTTTGCTCCTCCTCGACTGGGGACAATATTGAGCAAAGAAGGATTTCTTTCTTTTAGGTGCCTAAAACTCAACAGTACTTTCTATATCACTCAGCTAAATAACAGAAAATAGGCTTATTTTGGCCCAGCACTATAAGAACTGTTACAATGGTTAGGATATGTAGCAAAACCTTTAATTTCAGAAAATATAAAATAGCCTAAGTAGATTTTAAACAATTTTCAAGCTACATTTCAGTCATACATTAGATAATTTTTAAAAGATTAAAAATTAGTCTCTAAAAATATAACATTACAAATATTTTTTAAAATCATGGTAACCAATCTTGATAAAATTAAAAATCTTATTGAATTTCAATTTAATCTCTCAATATATTTTCACTCACAAAGCAAATTCCATTTTTAATTCAAATGATTAAGGATTGTATTTTTATTAAAATAAATACAGATTACTGTCTAAAGATAATTTCTGAATTTAAAATGCTTTAGTTTCACATGAAAATGAGAAATACTTTGAAAGATTTTGTTTTCATTTTTCTGAAGCCAAATGTGAGTACTCATAACTAACATAAAGAAAAATATATTACTGAAAACTAGTATGTACAAGGCCAATATAACTTTTAACATTCATAGGTAAAAGCACACAATCTAAAAAAAAAAAAAAACAAAACAAAAAAAAAAAACATCAATAATTCTATAACTTAAAATGCTATGCTATAACTTATTTAAAGAGCTATTGCAATTAGAGAAACTATTTAAAGTTTTTAATTTTATGGTACATCTTTTAATAAAAAATGTTCATTTATTCCTAAGCATAACATACAAAAAAAAAAAAGTTTATTTGGTAGCAGTTAATAAATGGTAAACACATAACAGATTATTGATGAATCAATTCTATATGCCTTAAGCACAATTACAGACTATCTTTAAAAGTATATCTGTGAATGGTTTAAAAAAAATAAACAGAAATTTAGTTATTATGTTCTTATACAATAATTTCACCTACCACTTTACATGTATTCAATTGGTTTTTCTCTTGTATTTACTGCTTTCTATAGTGAAGTAGGGCATCCCCCCAAAAAAGAATTCATGTAAATTATAAACATAATCCATTACATAATTATTTTTGGTACTTTGTTACTTAATTTTTTTTTCAAGGCAATCAGGATTTGATCAGGGTCACACAGCTAGTGTCTGAAGCTGCATTTGAACTCAAGTTCTCCCGACTTCAGGGATGGTGTTCTAACCACTGTACCACCAGACTGCCACCTTTGCAACTTAAATTTAGCATTACATGTGTACAGATACAGAGAAACATACTAAATTCTACCTCAAGTATTTGAAAGTAAGTAGGGTATAAATGTTAAAAAAAACTAACAAAATATCGTATCAGAAAGAAAAGAAAATCAAGTCAATTCCAATGAAGAGAGCTTAGTACCTTAAAAACAGTTATTATTTCTGTGATTTGAAAATTCTATACAAGCATTCAAAATTTTTTTCCTTTTTTTTTTTTAACAATAGCATAAGATTCAAAAATTACCATAAATTCATTTTAAGAAGATTACAATTTGTTTAAAGTTTTATTTCTTGCTTCTTCAGATCCTTGGCTACATAGATTCAAAAACAATGTTAATGGATAATAAATATTTCACATATTTCTATAAACAAACTTTCTAAATTCTTTATTTTAGCCTTGTTACATGTAAATATACTGGTCACCAGCATTAGATCATTTAAGATACTGTTTCTGGTTACTTTTGTCTACACAATTCCTGTTTATGGAGTTTTTTCATTTCAAAAATGCATGTTTTCAGTTCTTCTCTAACTGAGACAAAACATACTATTCCTTCAAACAATAACAAATATATCTTCTCTATAGAGCATAAACATAATTTCTAATAAGAATGAAAAGAAAGCATGTTTTACAGAAAGGAAAAAAGAATATAAAAACTATAATTCTATTTTAAATTAAATCCCAGAGGAAAGGAAACATTTTTTTTAAACAGAATTTAGAATCTCCCTAAAGTTCATACTTATCTGTCAATGGCTTTATTCGTTCAAAGTAAAAGGATATTCAATTGACTTTAGTAATGCTGAAAAAGATTTACATTAACTTCATAATTTCCTACTAAATAACAAGTCTACTTATTTTCATTTGAAATTACCAGTTTAGTAGTAAGTTTAAAATTTAAAAGCTGTAAATGTTTGAGATTTCATTAGGAACTACAAGATATTTTTCAAATCATTTTGCCAATATGAATATAGTTTTAAAGATCGACAGCAATGAACATCTCCAAATAGTGACCAATGTTCAAAGCTGTATTCTCCATAGTAATCTAGAATAAAGCCTCAGAGGGTGAGTATCCACTTGGATCCTGAGAATTCATGCTGCAGATATGCTGGCCCATGGGTGTAAGGCAGGAGATAAAACAGAGCCAGCAAATTATTGATAAAGATCAAGTTGGCTTCAATCAATCTGACATTTATAAATGAACACAAACTCTACTAGATGGGTCAACAATATTAAATTAAATCTTTCCAAAAAATCCAATATAAGTCATGAAGTAATTCAAATAACTAGAGGCAGCTTTCTTTCACTATATGATCAAGTTTATTAATAATCTATTTTAGTTTGAAACATTTCTCTTCACACAAACCCTACCTGCCCCTTTTCTTCCAAAACAATCTTTATTACACAGATTTAATTATGGATATAAAGCTTACTTCTAGGATTTCTTTAATAAGGAAGCTGCAATTACTGTTTAAAACGTTTTAGAAAAGATATTGGATTCCATTATGGCAAGGAGTACTTCAAAGACTTGAGCAACAAGGCTCAGGATTTAAAAATCTTAAAACAGATGTTTTAGTTAAAGAAAGCCTATATCTGACTATTACATGGTGCCAGAACACTAAATAAGCTATAAATGTACATGGTCCATTTTCTAGCAGAGCAAGCAAGCCAGCTGTACTTAAGGGTGAGGCTGAAGGACAGACAGTGAAAGCTGCAGATGATGCATTATTTATGATCATGCTCTGGAAACCTTATTTCACTAGAGTACTTATAAAACTTACCTCAGATTTCTCCAGTTTATTTTGTGCATCAATTTGAGTAACAATTTCATTCATATTGGTCTCCAAAACCATTCCCCCCATCACCATTTCTGCCAGAATATTGTGGACCTAAAGGGGGGGAAATGCAGACTAATTAAGAAAATGTACTTTTGTCATATCTGGTAGTCTGTTTTTGGAGTGTTAAGCTTACTGAAACAATGATTAGTTATCATTCCATATTATTCATATGGAAAGAGCTTAATGTCTTTCTGAGTAAATGTAGAGAAGACTTCCATTCAACTAGCCTAGTGTTATTGATACATAATGAGAATAAACACAAACTAAAACATGAAAACAAAAAAAGGGGGGTAAGAAAATAAGGGGGGGAGGAGGAAATCCTTCTACAAGGATTTGAAAAGAGTGTAACTAAGACATCAGTCCTTCTCCCCAACAAAACAGAGAGAACTTTTGCATTCCTCAGGTGACCTTAGACCAATCTCTCCAAGATTCTGTTTCCTAATTTCTAAGACAGGCATTATATTTGCTCCATTTCTATCACATAGTTGTTATGATGAAAGTATTTTCTAAAAACCTGAGAGCAATCTAAGAACATGAATTATTAAATCATAGGCAAGGACAGAAATAGCAATAATTCCATATCGAAAACTATCAATCAATCTCATTAAAACAAGAACACAAGATAAATTTAAAATAAGCAAATTAAACTTATACAATATTTTCCACAAAGGTAGATTATGCATCAAAATGTGTCATATAAGTTAAAGATTATGATGATGTTACTGTTATCACATAATAACTTGTTAAGAAAAATGAGCATTCTGGAGGCGTCAAGTTACCCTCCTAGAAAATACTGAGATTTATTCAGTATGACAACTATCTTTTACTGGAGGCTCTCTTTTGTTTGTTTTAAAGGATGCATTCATAAGACCCCTATTTGCTTCAGTTCCTCATCTGTAAAATGAGCCACTTAAGGAAGTGGCAAAGCATTCCCGAGTCTTGGTCAAGAAAACCCAAAATGGTGTCATGAAGTCTTGGACACAACTGAGAAACTCCCAAACAACAACATACATATGCATATTTAGATGATAACTTGGGGGGGAGGGGGGTATATGTGCACACATGAGTGCATGCATGCAATATACCCAGCAATAAAGGATAAATCTAAAAAATAAATCTATAATGTTGTAAATAAAAATCCTAAGGGGATTTGTTTTAATGAATTGATAAGAACTTAACATAATTTTTGTATGTAAATGTATACTTTTAAATGGCTTGAAGATATATGAAAAGCATATTTCATACAAATCCCTCCCATTTTTGTTTATGTTACCTTGATTTTATTGTCTGAATTAATGAGGTTTTATTCTAGTACTTTTATTTTAAGAATTCAATGTACTTTCAGAGATATTCTCTCATTTTACTTTTCAACAATTTTATTTAGCTCCACAAATGTCACATTTTATTTATATGAAAGAGCACTGATTTAGACCCAGAGAACCTTGGTTCAAATCACAGGATCAAAAAGATTCAGAGCTAGGAGGGCCTTCAGAACCCATCCATAGATGAGGAAACTGTAGCTTTAGATGGGTTAAGTGATTTCTCCAAAGCCCCAGAGAGTAAACCTAGATCTTGCTCACTCCTAGCCCCACACTCTTGTCTAACCAATTCAAATGGAGCTATTTGGTTACCCAAGGTCACTTATTTTCTCTAGGTCTCTCTTATTTTTCTCATGTGCAAAATCAGGAAATAAATTCTGTAGATGGCATTGAGACATTATGGAAATTGTCTGATACCAAATTACCTGTTGCCATAAAGAAGCTCAGGCTTTTCATATCAGTTGTTTTTGTGGTTCAGCAGAGTCTAACTCTGCAGGACCCTATCTGGGATTTGCTTGGCCAAGAAGTGGTTTGCTGTTTTCTTCTCCAGCTTATTTTACAGACAAGGAAGTTTAGGCAAATGGTTAAGTGATTTGTCCAAGGTCACACAGCTAGTAAGTGTCTGAGGCCAGATTTTAATTTAGGCCTTCCCGAGTTCCGATGGCCTTCCACGCAGTCTAGCCACAGTACTCCACAGTGCCCCTTTCCACCAGCTGCAAATCATGGGGCACCATAATCTCTAAATTATAACAAGAAAGGGTGTGATAAGGTGGGTGCAAATAGACTGCAGCCTAACATGTACATCAGAAAAAATCTGAAAGACTTATTGAGGAAATGATGACCAGCAAAGATGACAGAGTCAGTGGTATAGTGAGGAATGCGTATAAATAGGCTAAATGGCAAATTTATATTCCTGATATATAAAGAAAACAAAACTTGGGAGGTGTGGGAGAAGCTTCCAGTTTCTTAAGGAGTTTATGGAGGATCTAGGAAGACAGCCAAAAGACCTATAGGTTGAGAAGACATAGGACTGTGATTTATATCACTGGAAGTATAGCTATATCTTTGAAACAAACAATAAAAAGCATTAAAGTGTTCCTGTAAATTATATGTCAAAAAAAAAAAAGCATTTTAAATGCTCCAAGCTTGCTATTTAAGAATACTTCAAGGACCATAATTCTTTAGATGTGAAGATATACTCTCACCAGTGAAAATCACTGCCCTGCTACAAATTAAAGGGTGATATTCATGACTTATGTCATGCCTCTCTCCATCCTAAATCCAACATCTTTCTGATGACCAAGCTGCCAGAAATGAATCTTTCCAAATTTATAAAGTATATCTTCTATACATTTTTCTGCCAAAAAAGAAATCTTTTTGTAGCTGATCTATTGTTTAAAGATGGAATTAGACCATTACTGTACTAATTCCAATTCCAAGAAAAGACATTAAGATTAATTTTATTGTACATAAAGCAATGCAAGGATGGGTTATATCATATAACTATATAGGATTTTTTGTTTTGTTTTGTTTTTGCTGAGACAAAACAGCAGGATCACACAGCTACAAGTGTTTTAAGTGTCTGAGGCCAGCTTTGAACTCGGGTCCTTCTGACTTTAGGGCTGGTGCTCTATCCACTATGCCACCTAGCCGCTCCCTTTATAGGTTTTTAAAAGTAAATAAATGTAGCAGGAAATTACAATCATTCAGGACTCAGTTCAAATCCTATCTTCTAAAGGCCTTTCTCAGTTTCTTCCTTTCCATACATTTTCACCGCCAGTCTTTCCTCCAAAATTACTTTCTAACTTCTCTCTCTCTCTCATATATATATATATATATATACATACATACATATATATATATATATATGTATGTATCTTCTTCCTACATAAATATTGACATCCATTAAACTATAAGGGGAAAGAGAAAAGAATGCGCATTTATTAACTGCCTACACTATCAAGTGTACCAAACAACTTTTGCCTTTCTTGCTAATCTCAGAGGTTAGCACAATGCCTTCCTAACTTCCTTCGACCCACAGCTCAAATTCCACTTATGCAGGGGGTCTTTTCCAGTCTTCTCCACTGCTAGTATTTTCCCTCTGAAATTATCTTTCATTTACACTGAATATATTATGTACAATTTTTGCATGCTGTCTCTTCCATTAAAATATAAATGCCTGGAGGAAAGGAACAAAAATTTTTTTGCCTTTTTTTTTTTCATTTCCACTATTCTTGCTGGCATATAGTATTTAATAGATTCCTACTGACTGACTATTGGCTAATCTCAGAAAACTGCATTTAATGCAACTGATATAATAACATATTATATAAATTTCTTAACTAACCATATTTTCCTGAATTGTTGTATTACAATATATCAAGTGAAGGAATAATTACACCAAGGTCGCAGAATTCAGGACATATTTGTCTTTCAACAGACAAAGTCAACCTAATATCTTAACACACTGATTCAGAGGTCTTTCTTTTGAAGTCTTTTTTGTTGTTAAGTTTACCTTTGGTAAGCACATCTTTACAGACCAAATTATTGTACTCTCAGCTGAATCTGACGTTGAGATTTCACAAAATTGGCTGAGCAATTAATATGTTTATCCAATGCTTGATGTAAGTCATAATAGCTCTACTCTAAACGGAAGAGGGCTATATGCCCTTATCTTTTCTCCCCAAAGGTTTATGTTGAAAGCAAATTAGAAGTACTCAGAAAATATAATAATCTCAAATTATGAGGAACAAATTAAATCAAGTCTTATTAAACTCTAAAATTTAGTTATACAACTGAAAAGAGCTATTTTGGGGGGGGGGGGTAAAAAATGAAGTGTGTCGCATTAGTATAAAAACAATGAATAACCTGTACGTTAATTCCAAATATTTTTAGCTAATACATTTCATATTTTTATTTATATTTCTTGTACACATAAGTTAAAAATATAATTCTTCAATTTAAATTAAAAAACAGGTGAGATTATAGAAATCCTTTCTGTAGAGTTCTTCAGTTTAATTAAGGTATTTACAAATAAGCTGTTGAGAGAGAAAGCATAAGACAATTGAATAGACCTAATAAATAACAAAAAAAATTTTTTTTTCAAATAATGGAGTTCACTTATTCTTTGGAAAATTCTTTCTTGAAAAAATGTACTATTGATAAGGCAAGATTTTATGAAAAAATGAGAAATAGAGAGACCCATGGAAAATATAATGGATAATTCTGATTACATGAAATTAATTAAGTTTTTACACAAATAAAACTAATGTAGCCAAATTTAAAAGGGAAATAGGAAACTGGAAATACAGCAAATTTTATAGCAAATTTCTGATAAAGGCTTCATTTAACAAATATGTATGAAACCGGGCCAAATTTATAAAAATACTAGCTATTTTCCAGCTGATAAATGATCAAAGTATTTGAAAAGTTAGTTTTCAGAAGAAGAAATCAAAACTATTAATATAACATGAAAAATTTTCTAAATCACTACTAATTAGAGAAATATAAATGAAAAGGACTCTGAAGTACCAGCATACACTTATCAGATTGGCTAGGATGACAGAAAAAGAAAATGACAAATGCTAAAGGGAATATAAAAAAATTGGGATACCATATCAATGCACTGCTGGTAGAGTTGTATTAGTAAACCCACTCTGGAGAACAATTTGGAACTATACCCAAAAGGCTATAAAATTACATCCTTTGATCAAATAGTATCACTAACTAGGTCTGTATTCTAAAGAGATCTAAGAAAAGGCAAAAGGGCCTATTTGTATGAGAACATTTGTAGCAGATATTTTTGTGGCTGCAAAGAATTAAGACAATGAAGAGATAGATGCTCATCAATTGGGGATGTAGTGATTGTGATTGTGATGATTGTGATGAACCACTATTGTGTTACAAAGAAATGACAAGAAGAATGGTTTCATAAAAATTTAAAAAGGCTTATGTGAACTGATGCAACATAAAGTGAGGAGAACCCAGAAGAACATTGTATAAAATAACAGCAGTATTGGAAGGATGAACAACTGTGAAAGACTTAAGTTACTCTGATCCAAGACAATTCCAAAGGACCCATGATGAAACCTGCTATCTACCTCCAGAGAAAGATGAACTGAACTCTGAGTTGAGATTGGAGCACTCTTTTTAGCTTCCTTATTTTTCTTGGGGTGTGTGTGTATCTGCCTGTCTGTTTTTATGTGTTTTCTTTTGTAACATGATTAATATGGAAATCAATTTTGCATGAGTTCACATGTATAATTGACGTACTTTGCCTTGCAAAGGACAAGGAGGAAAGGGAAGGAGAGAATTTGGAATTCAAAAAATTTTTTAAAGGAATGCTAAACATTTAAAACATTAAGTAGGATATATTTAATGAATTACATTTATATATGTACATATATGTACAAATATATCATTATACGTATATAAAGATATATTCCAAATAAATGTATATGTACATGTACAGTCAATCCTCAACTTTTGCAGGATAACATTCCTGGAAAATTATGTGAATATCAAAAATTCAAATCTGATATACTAAACCTATGGGAAATAGGAGATTAGATTCCCCCAACCACCAAAAATTATAATCTTTCACTACAGATTGCTGAAAATTCACTTTTTCTGCATACAATTACATATTTCCATATTTCTCATGTTGTACAAGAAAAATCAGACCAAAATGGGGGGGAAAACTATGAGGAAGGAAAAAAGCTAAAAAGGTGAAAATACTATGTATCAATCCATCTTCAGTTTCTATAATTCTCTAACTACAGATGGCATTTTACCTAAGTCTATTGGAATTGTCTTAGATCATCTCATTGCTAAGAAGAGATAAGTTTATCATAACTGATCATCACATAATCTTGCTATTACTGTGTACAATGCTCTCCTGGTTCTGCTCACTTCACTCAGTCTTAGTTCATCTGCATATAATTTTTTATAACAAAACATTAATTCTGATAATATGCACTCTTCCTAACAAAGTAGCCATGAAATAATTCATAAAATGTAGTTTACAAAAATAAAACTAACATACAAAACTTTTTTTTCTCACTAATAATTCCCTAGAATTCTGTGATCTTTTGTGCTAACAGATCAATTAAAAAACAAACTGAATTTAACATATATTGGATTACTTGCTGTCTAAGGGAGGGAGTAAAATTTGGAAAACAAGGTTTGCAAGGGTGAATATTGATGCATATATTTTGAAAATAAAAAAGTTATCATTTTAAAAAATACTATTAAGTGGGAGAGAAAAGAAAAAATTAATCAAGACTGATTATATGCCACTAAATATATTTTAAAACCATGTTTCCCAGCTCTTAAATGTAACATCTTAACACCAATAAAGAAGACTTATGTGATCAAGAAATAAAAATAAAAAACATTAATTTCACACAATATTCATTTTTCATAACACATGAAATCTATAGTACCATAAATATCATACAGCAAATAAAATTCTCAAAACTAGAACATTTTTAAACCTAAATCTTGCCTTTGTCTATGTCAAATGGTAATGGTAGGACATTGTACTGTATAAATATACTGCTATATTGCTATAAACCTCTCTACCTTAGCCAACCAAAACCATGAGAAAAGTTACTAAAACTTCAGTTGCTGCACAAGGAAGACTCTAAGACTGGCAAAGTCCCAACATCACATTCTGACCATAGCTTTTGGATGGCACTGGATATCGGGAAGGAAGCACCAAGCTTGAAATACACATCACATTAGTCTCCCTTTGAGGTAATGAGGTGTTGCAGTGAATAGAGTGCAGGCTCTGGAGTCAGAAAGACCCGAGTTCAAATCTGGATTCAGACATTTACTAGTTATATAAGCCTGGACAAGTCAGTTAACTCTGTTTGCCTCAGTTTCTTTATTTGTAAAATGAGCTGAAGAAGGAAATGGCAAACCACTCCACTTTGCAAGAAAAGCCCAAACAGAGTCACAAAGAATCAGATACAACTGAAAACAAATGAACAACAATGGCAGCAGCTCCACTTGTGGGCATTGTGTTTCTCATTTTTTCTCTACCATACACAACTATGCATGTTCACAGTTGTCAATGCAAAAGTGAAAATGAGGTTGCTAAAAAGTCACACCTTCGTAAAGTCAGAAATATTAACTGCCTCATTTAAATACAATTCACTTGCATGTCAAGACATCACTTTCTTGCTGACACTGGTCCTCTCTAAGAACAAAGGACAAACAACAATACATAAACATACTTTCCTTAGTGAACAGAGTACAATGAAGACAATTTCACCTTTTATTGATAATTTAAAGTGATTATACAAACATTAATTATTATATAATGTTGTAACAGTACAAAGGCCAAGACTAACCTGTTTTACTTCCAAAATTCTTCTGTCACTTTCCTTATTATCACCTACTGTCTTTTCTTATTGTCTGATTCTAAGTCAAATTTTTATTTGACTGTAACTTGGAGTTATGAGAAACTATTTAATCAATCTAGATAAATCGGCAACTGTACTGTAATCATACAGTAATTAACTGTAATTGTAAATGCAATATTAAACCAATAGGTTTAGGAAAGTTTAAGCTAGAATATATAATTGCAAGATTACTCCTTTTCTATATATAGCATTTTTACACTTCTTCTCTCTCACTGTTCTAAGAGTTTCTTGCAGCTAATTTTCAGGTTCACAGAAATGTTATAGAGGGACTCAGACTGTCAACTGATAAAATGCAAATACACAAGGAAAAATGAGTATATCAGGATGAGAAATAATAACTCATGTATTTGCATTTTATCAGGCACTCAGATGGCTGGTAGCCTGAACCCCACATACATGGTTTTCCTTATAAATATAGAATTTTGGGGAATATTTTAAAGGGTTACTCAGTTAATCTCCTAACTCCAATCACTTGCATTCAGAGATCTGTGATTTCTACTGGCACAGATGTCTTCCTAGTCTCTTATCCTTGTTATATGGACTTTTTTGAGTTGTTAAAGCAGGAAAAAAATTTTTACCCAAAGTCTAATCATCCAGTGATGAGTTTTTCCAAACTCACCTAGTTTGATCTTTGGATGACAATAGCCAAGGTCATCTATACTTAGAACTTTTCCAGCTTGGTAACACGGTTTCTTCTATATAAAAACTAGGTACCAGAATACAACAATAGAGTAAAGTTCTTAATCCTTTACTCTAATCTTAAAAGATATTTAGGGAAGGAAACTTGATTTCTATAACCTTTTGTGAGAGTCTGTTCCAAGATTCAAGAATTAATAATATACTTAGGTCCAACTTAAATTTAAACACTGCAATTTAAGACTATCTTCATATATTCTACTTTCTTAGAATTTTAAAAAGCACTTGGGTTGCCTACATTTAGTTCAGTATTTACAAATTATCTTGTATATAGATTGTTTGTACTCCTTGAGATCAAGGTTTGTTTTCTGTATTTCTTTGCCTCATGATTAGCACAGAGCTCAGGACACAATAAGCATTTAATAAATATTTAATGATCAACTACATATGCCAGATGATAGTTGCTAAGTTACCTGCCAATCACTCTCTTAGACAGAATAAATAACTTTTTCAGTTCCTTAAAGGACTTACCAATGCTTTCATCATTTGTGTTTTTCTTCCCTAATCCCTTTTTAGTTTCTTGACAGCCTCTTAAAATGCAGAAGTTGAATGGAGTATATTATCCATCTGAGAGCCTAACTAATGTTGAGTACAGGAAAGGATTACCTCCTGGCTTTGTATGTCAAGCTTCTTTTAATACAGTTCAATAGCATACTAATCTTTTTAAACAACTGTTTAAAAAAAAAAAAAGATAAACATTCATAATAATCAAATTTTAATCTAGGGCTTTAAAAAAATCTTACTCGTGCTAATCAATAATTTCTCATCATCTTTGTAGTTTTTAATCCTTAACTGTACCACCACATTTAATTGCCTCTGTTCATTCCATTCATTCAATAATTCAATTAAGCCTGAACTCAAACTGGGGCTTTTTACATGCCTATTAAGTACAATATGATACCCCAGAACTTGACAATACAAAAAGGGAAGAAACGTGAAATAAAAATTGAAAGGTATAAATTGGAGCCAAACTATGAAATGCCAAGTAGAGGTTTTTATTTTTTCCCAGAGGCAGTAGAGAGCCACGAAGAATTGTTAAGCAAGGAGTAGTAATACTCAGTCCTGTGCCTTAAGATGATTATTCTGGCAGCAGTATAGAAGTTGATTTGAAGAAGAAACAAGGAAACCAAAAAGTGGTACAGCCCAGAACTTGGGGGGAAGGGGTGTTTTGTAAGTAGAAAAGAACAAAATCAAATTAAAAGAAAGGAAGCATTGATTGCTCTACCAACCAACCATTCCCCCATCTTTCTTCCTCTCTTTGAGCCTCCCTATTCTCTGAGACACAACAATATTAAATAATATTACACATACTTAGGTGATACAATAGCAGCAACATTTGAGAAGATTGATTCCAATTCTGAAAGTTCTAATATGATACAGATGATACAGATAAATCTTTTGTGAATAAAAGAGTCAGTTGGTACAGCAAACTTCATCGCTGTCTTATTTTAAGAAATTTCCAAAGATACCCCAACTTTCAGCAACCCCCACACCAATCAGTCAAGCAGCCATCAACATCAAGGCAAAAAGATTATGACTTAATTTGTGGTTAGCATTTTTAGCACTAAAATACCTTTTAACTGTGGTAAGTTCATTTTTTTAAGCAAAATACTACTGTATACTTAATAATCTACTGTATAATATAAATATAATTTATATGTCAAAAAATTCACATGATTTGCTCTATTATGATGATCTGGAATAGAACCCACAATATCTTAAAGGTGACAGTGAAGAATCATATATTACTCATGGAACTGGATATATAATGGTAACACAGTGGTATCCTCAAGAAAAATTGGTGATTTTTAAAGCTCTATGAATTATGAACATGGCTAGGCAATAGGGGAATACAAAAACAAAAAGCAGTCCCAAACCTCAAGTAGCTTACTATCTGTGAAAAATACAATATTCAAGCAAATATTTAGAGGAACAGAGTGCCAACAACTACAATATCTTAGTTTTCAGAACTTTTTCTTGGCTTTTTTTTAATTTTATTTATTTTTAAAATAATTTTTAAAAATCTTTTTGAATTATATATTTATTCTCAGTGATGAAAACAATACCACTGATCAAATTAACATGCCTTCTAAAACAATGCTTTCTGGCACTGTTTAGTATCTCAGAAATTCCAGAGAGTATCTTACCTTTTAGTTGTATCTCTCAATTACCTTTTCTAGAAATCCTGTTTTCCCATCAATGTCACTTCACAAATCTTCATTTCTTTGCTTTCTCCACAGTCTTAATAATAAATAATCTGCCCTTGATTCAATAAGGCCTTGCTTTCTCCTCTGGAAATTATTTACTAACACAATTGTATTTCCATTGTTCATTGTTCCAAAGAGCAAAGTTGAAATTTTAAAAGATTATAATCTTTATAATTATACTTCAATTCCAAATTTTCCCCTACCTTACAATATCTTCTTAGATAATAAAACAGCTTCCTATTTCCAGAAGAGACTTGCAGACTATGAGTAAAGAATGTTATGTTTACCATGAGACATAATTGTTTTTCACAAGGGAGTATTGAACAAGGCAAGGGGTACATTGAGATATGTCTACAATATAAAAAGATAAATAAAACAAAAATTAAAGTTTAACATTAGTTATTTCCAAGATAAGTAAGTGTGAAGAATATGATGCTAAGTAGCAGCAAGGGCTAACTCTTTATAATATTAAATAATATCCAACTATGATAGCCTTAGCTCTTCTCATCAATACAATGACCCAAGACAATTCCAAAAGATTTGTGATGGAAAATGCTATCCACACCCAGAGAATGAACTATAGAATCTGAATATATAGAATAGAATCTGAATGCAAATCAAAGCATACTATTTTCATATTTTGTTTTTCTTTCTTGTATTATTTTCCCTTTTTGATCCTTCTTTTACAATATGACTAATATGGGAATATATTTAACATGATTATACATGTATAGCTTATCCTGAATTGCTTGCTAGCTTGGGGATGGGGAAAGGGCAGAGTGAGAAAGAAAAATTTGGAACTCAAAATCTTAAAAAAAATAAATGTTGAAAATTATCTTTATATGTAATTGTGAGAAAAAACACTTGAGTGGGAGAAAAAAGAAGACTATCTTTACATGTAATTAGAAAAAATAAAATACTATTAAGTAGAAAAAATATTAAATGACATCACTGTTAATGTTCCATTTGATATATAATAGAATGGCATTAATTACCAACTATTCCTGTCTCCCTTAAAATGTTTTTCTCCATTCCCTTCAATTAGTCCCTGACAAAAGAATGTCACACAGTTTTCATGAGGAGACTTGGACAAAACATTTGTTGTTCACAGCCATTTGATAAAGTACCTAGGAAAAATGAATTCTACTCTGTGACTGGCAAAAATAAAAGGTATTAAACTGAAATTAATTATTCAATCTTATTTTTATCTTTTACCCTAGTCCCACCCCAATCAATAAAATTCATAAGTTTTCTTTTAATTACTGCTGGCATAATATTGTACTACCTGTGCTTTAAATAGACTAAACATCCTATGCTTGTCTAACTCTCTCAAACAACTCCAGCAAGACTCACAAATATCTGATTCATAATTAACTTTCAACCTTGCCTAAAAATCTTGACAGTTTAAAATGTAATTAGAAATGGCTTAAAGTTTAAGTGGGAAAAAAAGGAAAATAAATGTGTGTTCCCAGTAATAACTAAACAAGCAGAAATAAGCAAAAACCATTTTAATTCTAAGAGGTGAAAGTCATTGGGATAAAAAGTAATGTCACTGTGAACTATGTAAAATAGACTGCCTGATCAAACAGGAAAAATCAATTAATACTATAAATAAATCACAAAACTGACAAAAGGAAAGATATGACAGAGATAGCATATTTAAATTACCTATACATTTACTGGAAGTTTCATCACACTAAAAGCAGGGAAATTAACTTGTCTTGTTGGCAATTTCATCTCTTGTCAATTAGTCAAAGCAAAAAGATAGGAGAAAGGGAACAACTGCTATCATAAACAACAAGGAGAATTATTTAGGGATACAAAAGTAACAAACAATTGGAGGAAAATGACTATGATTGGCCAAAATTCCTGATATTTGAGGGAAGACAACAAATATTGCCAGACACGTGTCCTAGGAGAGATTTCTACAAGTTCAGAGAAAAAGAAAGAAAGAAAGGAAATTGTGAGAACTGGCATCTTTCTCTTCTTCTTTTTCTCCCTCTTTTTCAAAATCAAAATTTTAAGCTATTGTGGTGAATTATTCCAATGAGAAAAGAAATTAATAGGGACATTCAATGAGATTGGTCTATGTGGTTTCAAATAAAATTCTGTGATGGGCTTGGATTCAAAAAGGACACGTACCAAATGGAATTCAGTTACTCAAACGTTTGTTATATGCTTATTATATACCATGCACAAAGCAAGGCAAATGCATAGTCCCGGCCTTCAATATGACATGCAAAAAACTATACACATATAAGACAGATACAGAAGAGACAAAAAATAATCTCAGAGAAAAGACACTCAGAAAAGAGCAGGGGCATATACCCAAGAAAGACTACAGTAATGTCATTTGATTGTAAGAAATATAAAGCACTAAAAAAGATAGAACAAATAAGAGCAAAAATAAGTAGGTCTGAAGAGGCAACATAAATCTGCATAAATTATACTACAGGTTGCAAAAAAAAGGGTAAATATATAATCACTATACCAAAATCAATACTATTTCAGAAATCAAAGAGAAGGAAAGAGGTGCAAAAGACTAAAGATAGAAAAATACTCTAGTTTTCAAATAGGAGAACATTTTATAGACTACAAACTGGTTTTAATACCAAGTAAATCTTAATTCAATTCAAGACTCTGAAAGAAATAAAGCAGGGAAGGGCAAAAACAACTTGGAAATAATATGAATATCCCCCCCAAAAAGTCATACCAGATTAACTTCATCTCCTAGAATTATTATACTTGTGAGAAATAATACATCTGAATTTCGGTAGTTATTTGCCAAATCCTTATATGATATTCTTGTGCACAAGATGGAGGAGCATGATCTGAATCACAGTCAAGTCCATTTGAATTCAGAATTAGTCTGAGAACTATGCCTGGAGAATATCAAATAACATACTGATGTTAACCTGGAGAGAGAATTCTAAAGGTAGGTTTCAGAGCTCTACTTTTGGTTATGATTCTGTTCATATTTATTAGTGACGTAAAGAAATATATTAATAATAGCAAACTCAACAAATTTGCACATGACAAAATCCAAGAGAAATATTAAACTTAATTAAATATACTGGATAAGAGAATCTGGTTGAAAAAAACAATTTTTAGCAGAGTGAAGTGGTCCATGTGCAAAAGTAATTATCAGAAAAGTTTGGGATTTTAAACTGAGGGCAAGTTCAAAATGTATTAATAGTTGACATGATTGACCAAAATAAACAAAACAACTAATGAAATTAAGGACTAATTTACAGCTTTACATTTAAAGCATGAAGAATGTCTTACTACATTCCATGATAGTTCACAGTTTGCTGCAATATTGTGTTCATTTCCGGACACATTTTAAAAGGGATATTAATAGGCTAGATCATATCCAAAAGAATATAACTGGAATGGTAAAATAATTCAAAATTATAGCATATGAAAAATGGCTAAAGAACAGGTTATGTTACATTAAAGAAATTATATTTCATGGGTATATTTTGAGGAAGCTAATTTTTAAAAAGAGACATATTCAAAGATATGAAAAGTTGTTATGTTAAATCTGACTTCCCTAGTTTCCCTCAAGTTTAAACTAAAATCCTAACTTCTATAAAAATCTTTAACTGATCTTCCTTAATTTTAGTGTCTTCCCCTTGAGATTATCTTCAATTAACCCTGCATATAGCTTGTCTGTACAGAGTTTTGTGCATGTGATTTTCCCTGTTAGATTATGAGCTCCTTGAGAATAGTAGCTGTTTTTTGTCTTTTTTGATATATTCCCAGTGCTCAGAGTGCCTAACACATAGTAAATGCTTAATAAAAAACAAAAACAAAAAAAAAAAAAATTACATAACTTGTTGACTTAATAGCAAGAGATAATAAGACTTATTCTATGTGATTCCAAAGCACAAAACTTGACATACATAAATGGTCTGATGAGGTTTTTTCCCTGCCATTTTATTTGAAGGCTGAAATAAAGATTGTTAAGATCAGAATATTTAAAGTGATTAACAAATAACATTTTAAAAATATGAACCCATCAATTTTAACTGGTCATTCCTGCTGGTTTAAAGCTCTCACTAGGAGCCACAAAGTTAAAGATCACCAGCCACTTTTCAAAAGAAAATGAGAAAAATACTAGAAAAAAATTACCATTTTTGGAATGTTTTTGGTTTCTATAAGTTCAATGGTTTGCTCCATTGACTGTTACATTATTCCTAGTAAGCAAAAGATCATTCTAATATAGGATCATAAAAACTTGATTTAAATAGTAATTTTAGTCAATTACTATCACCCAGGTTAAGAGTTCTGAAAACTCAAGAAGAGAAAATTGGGAGAAGCTCAATCTTAAAGCCCAGTTGTTTGAAAAAGTAGCATTTTAAAACCTATTGTTTTGATTTTAGCTACAGCTACCCCCAATTACAACATTCAATTCAGCAAATATATAATCTTGAAGCAATTTGAAGTAGGAAACAGGGAGGGAGGAAAAGAACAATGAATTCTAGGAATGAATGTAAACTTTCAAAGAATGCTAGAATTACAGAAATAAGCAATAGTTTTGACTTCATTTTATTTTGGGTCATCAGTGATCATTTATGTGCTTCCACTGACACTAAACACTGTCCACTGACAATAAACTAACTCAGAAGATCTGACCTTGAGCAGATGAAATGAAGTTGATCTGGCTACCCCATCATACACGTTTCATTACTTTTTTGTTGTGTTTTTAATTCTGTGACCTCAGCATGAACAGAAACAAAAGGCATTGCCAAGAACCACCAGATAATTGCTGCAAAACAACCTAAACCTCAGAAAACAAGCTCAGACCTTCAGGGAAACCTAATATACCTGGTGGGGTTGTTAACTACTCTCTATAATGTTTCCTTATGTTGAAAAAACAGTAGTAAAACCACTAAAAACAAACAACTTCTGCTAACACCTTCTGTGAAGAAAAAACATTTGTCCTGTGTCACATTATACAAAGACAAGAATGTTATAGATTAGGATAAAGGTGATTTTTACTGATGAAACTCCCCTTTTCATTCAAGATTATACCAAGAAGTTCCAGAAAGCCCAATATTGATCTGTAAAACATCTATCCAAAATGTTGGGGATTTTTTTTTTTTTTTTACTTTCTAGAGGAAAAATAAGATTCCTGACTCGTACCAGATCACCTTAATCTCATTCAAGACCCAGGAACAGATAGTTGTCAGCTGGCAATTCCATCATCACCAGCTATTCCAGGCCACGAATCTACAGCTGAACTGAGAAGATCTGAGTTTGGGTTGGGGATCTCCATGGTAAAGAGAAGTCATAGGCCCAAAGCTATGGACAGAACAAGGAACAAGTTCAGAAGCAAGCAGCAACTGTATGGGAAGAGCTCAGGGCAGAATCAGATCAGAGAGATAACTAGTGCAGGAATTCCAGACTACAGTAGGAACTATACAGCTCCACCACTGTGAACCAACAAAACTTCCTCGATGGCTGACAGTGGCTGAGTGCAGCAATAGCAGTATATTGAAATTACAATTGGGGCTAATCCACAGTTCTGTTGCTCAGCCCCAAATCCATGTCAGGAACTTACAAAGCTCAAACGAGAGGAACAATGATCAGACTTTGCCCAAGATGAGATCACTTTGGGAATACCAAAAGCTTACAGGCCCTTTGGCCTATCTCTAAGATCCTGAATAAGACAACGCTAAATATTTCAAGAAAGCAGCAGGATCAGTGCAAATCTTCCTCCAGAAGAGCCTTGAGCCTGTTCCTAACATAAAATAAATTTCAGGAAGAAATCTGGAAGGATGAGCAAACAAAAAGGAATTCCAACATAAAGAGCTATTATGACAGGAACATTCAAGACATAAACCAAAAAGAGAATATATACAAGCAAAGCCACAAAAAACAAAAAAAAAAAAAAGAACTTTAGCACAAATTCACCTAGAATTCATGAAGAGAAGAAGCAAAAGTTAAATTAAAGGTTAAAAATCAGAGTAAAAATAGGAGATATGGAATAAAGAATTAGAAAGGGAATTAACAGAATTATTTCTACTTCAGAAAGACTTTAAGAATCAAGACAACCCAGTAAGGATCACACATGATTTAGCAGCTATTACAATAAACAGATAGAGATCTTGGAATAGAATGTTCTAGACAGAAGATAAAGGCCAAGAATAACTTATTCAGCAAACCTGAGTATAATCCTATAGGCAAAAACATGGATCTCTGCAGCACAGAGAGCTGCCAAGCATTCCTGAAGAGGAAGCTATAAAGAAATTTTGAAGTGCAAACACAGGGAGTCAAAAAAAAAAAAAAAAAAAAAAGGCATAAAAATGTAACTATGAAAGAACAATCAAAAAGAACTAAATGAGAATAAATTACTTATATTCTAATATGGAGAGACAAGCAATTTCTGTACTTTTTGATCAAGCAATTTCTCTACTTTATGATCAATAAAGGCCACAGAGTTAGTCTAATTAGACTAAAGGCTTAGGAATGGTTCTTAAAAGAAGAATGGAAAAGGGAAGAAGGTACATTAAGAAAAGGAAAGGTTAGGGGAAATTTTCTCCTACATATGCAGCAATGTCAAGCTGCATAAATAGAAGTCTAGACAAACAAGAAGAGAAAGAAGTTTTGGGGAGTGGCTTCACTAGAACCTCACTGTTAGTTTAACTGGTGAAAGGAAGGATATAAATACACACACATACAATCATGCACAAAGTTTGGTTCAGAAATTCATTTTATTCAACAGGGAACAGAAAAGAAAGAAGAAAAAGGGGAAAAGAAAGTATTAGAAGGAGGGCAAGAGATTAGAAACTCTTACTAATAAAAGTCAAAAATATTCATAACTCTTTAAAACTTATAACTTTTAAAAATGTGATGGAATTCTATTGAACTAAAAGAAATTATGAAAGGGGTAGTTTCAAAGAAACCTAGAGAGACTTGAATGAACTGATACAAGGTGAAGTAAGCAGAAAAGATATTAATATTATAATATCAAACAACTTCTGATCAGAATAATGACCAACCTTTATTCCAGAGGACTAGTGATGAAAGAAGCTATTCACCTCCTGATACAATGGTGAAAGACTAAGAGAGTACAAAAAGTGATTTTCTTTTTTTACTGGCCAATGTAAAAATGTTTTGTCTGACTACATATATTTACAATAGGGATTATCTTTTTTTGTTTTTCTTTTTTTCTTAGTTGGGCAGGGAAAATATGGGAGGAAGAGAAAGCAGATTTTTACTCATTAAAAAAAATTTAATTAAAAAACGTGTGATGATATCTTATGAACTTAATGCCAAATCATATAAACCAAGTGAATAAAGGGAAAGGGTGAAATACTGCATCTTAAACATTTCTTTAAGATGTGAAAATTTATTAAGCTTCTTGCATGCAGATATTTAACTATTTTGTTCAAGTTAATTAGCATACCACTGCCATACATGTATAAACACATGTATATACAAACACACACATTAACTATATACACACAGACACACACCTCATATGTATACCTCTTAGAATCTTCATATGCATATGTATATCTGTCTATACACAATTTTTCATAAACTATAAATTCAGATATGGATACACACACACACACACAGATATATAGGACTCATGTTTTGGAACAAATTTATGTTTGTATGTGTATATATACACACACACATAATTTGTTCTTGTTTATGATTTAACTTCTCAGTGCTTTAGACAGCTCTAAGTTACAGAGAAGATTATAACTTACACTGATAGAATAAGTTTCCTTCTCTGATAGTTCCTTAAACCAATGAAATCACATTTCTCTCTATATATAGATACATATTTGAATATACATTTAAGTATAAATGTGTGTATATGCATATATATGTGTGTGTGTGTGTGTGTATATATACATATCCACATTTTTTGAGGCTTGAAATACATAATCATGAAAAAGTTGAAGCAAGCTCAGACTCTCAAAAAGTATCTCAGTAACTATCTATATTGCCATATAAAAAAACTACAGTTTAATTTCTTTATTAATCCTTTACTACTTAGGAACAATTATAAGGACTTTGTTATTATATTTTTCTTTAATTTTCTAAGTCAATGACGAAGTTGTTTCATTTCCCATTTTCTGTAAATATGTTTTGAGTTATTATAAGAATTATTGACCTTCAGTAAGTAAATTTTTAAATAGGGCTCACAAAATCATTGAGACTATAGAATAATTATGAGAAACAACAATTTCAGCCTTATGAATTTCTTACCCAAAATATTTTGTTTCTGAGGGAAAATTTCTTCTGGAGAGGATTTTTTATTAGCAATGAAAATCTAATTCAGCAAGTTCATTTTCCCCCTTTTTATCCTCTGCACAAATTATTGAATATAATTGGTTGATGGATCACATGATTTTTGTTGACCACCAGAATGGGATTAATAATGAGTATCACCTTAAGCTGACAAAGTTAGGATGAAATATTTATTATAAAAGAGAGTACTTGGTTCAACTGATACTGTAGAAGTTCAAAAATACCTTGTCTACATGGAAAATTAAATCCAGTTCACAGACATTTTCAAAACACTTGTCTAGTGTTTCCACGAATACCTACAGAGGAAAAAAAAAGATTTAGAATTTTAAAACACTTCAGTCAATCCATTCATTCTGTTAATGTTTTAACATTTAAGGGCCTAAAGAGAGAACATTTATAAATAATGGTATAATAAGAATTCATCTACATGCAATTCTGCATAGGAAATATATATATATATGTCAAAAAGCTTTAATCAAACAAATTTAGCACAATTTAGCAGCGCAGTGATGAAAAACAAAAGAAAATGGCATTCTACCAAACTTTACATAAATCCAAATTTCAAAGGAAACATTTTCAATATTGGCTGAAGTGAAATACATCTATGTCCCCCTTTTATGATTTATATCAAATTTTTATTGTTTATATAATTGAATGTAAATGTATAACCCTGAAAAATCTTCAGACAATATGCAGTTAAATACTAATATATGTAAAATTCCCTGTTTGGGGACAAACTAAATCTACTAGAACCTATAAAACTCTTAATTTTCCCTGTTATAAAAACGTATTTGTGAGCCCTTGCCCATCAATATACAATGGGAAATACAATAACCAGAGCAGAGCCCAACCACTTTCCATTAACTTATTTGGTAAATTGTTAATAAAGCAAAAGGTATTTATTAAACATCTGTTATGTGCCATGCACTGCCAAAAGCAAAACAGTTTCTGCCGTCGAGAAGCGTACCATCCAATGGACAAGACAACATATACATCTATGGTATATACAAGATGCATACTGTTACCCTGAAGCCAACTTAAACTGTTGTCTTGAGTAGTCACATTTTCCAGAAACACTGGACTCAATATCCATAAGGCCTTGAACGAATTAAAGATTAAGCCTTGCTCTGAGCTGACATCTGATAATAGCACTCCTACTTGGACTTTCACTGTGTCCTTAAGAGTCAAATCAACTACATGTAAGACAGGTACTAGTTAGTCTGCACCATATTAATAAACTGTTTGCACAGCTGAGATACTTGTAGACAAGCAGACCATCATATCCTCCTAATCTAGCAATTCACATGGGAAAAGAATACTGCTTTTGCTCTCCTATTTACTCCTACTCCTCCTTCCTTTCTTCACCTTTCCCCTTCTCTACAGTTATTTTCCTTTTCCCATGTGACACCCATTTGAGAAATTGCCTTCTACTCCTCCCATGAGATTGTAGCTTTTTGTAACTCATTCATGTTTCAGTCTGTATTATGAATGCTTTTGTACTTGGTAGAAACCCCCCCCCCCAAAAAAAAAGATAAAAGATAAAAGATCCCCAACATCAAAATATTTTTGGATAGGTAAGTAGAGCAAGCATTTATCAAGCACTTACTGCATGCAAAGCAAGTTTGAATTCTGGGGTTTACAAATAAAAGCAAACAATACAATGCTATCCTCAATTCTAATAGGGAAGATAATGCATAGAGGGGAATTACAAAGTATATAGGAGGATGGGTACTCCTACAGGGGAAAAGCTCCTGAAGAAGTGAAGAGGATGTCTAGAGAAGCAATTGAGTCAGGATTTAAGTGTTCTTGTTTGGGGCTCCTAATAAAATGGTAATTGCAGCTAAGGAATACACGAGTTTAATGGTATACATATTTTGGCTACTTTCTTTGCATAATTCCAATTCTAGAATGACTGTGCAAATTTGCAGCTCTAACAACAATGCATTAGAGTGTTCATCTTTCCCGTACCCCTTCAACAGTATTTCCATCCTTTGTCATCTCTGCCAATTTTTTACGTATGAGATGAAGCCTCAAGAGTTGTTTTGATTTAACATTTCTCTTATTAGTAATTTAGATTACTATTAAATTAAATTAAACTAAATTAAATTAGTAATAGTAAATTAGTAATTTAGAATATTCTTTCATCTGGTTGGTAGATTTCTGTAAGATGTCTATGTATCTTTGATATCAGAGGGTCTATACTTGTATAAAAAGAAATAAAAAGAGACTGAAGATAAACATCTAAGGAAACAACTAGAAGATCATACTGTCAAATAGTCTGTAACACATTTATTTTAAAATGTTATATTAAGTAAGAAAATTAATTATAAAAATAATGAATTTATAAGATAAGATGTAATGGGCTGAAACTGAGCAGATGCACTGAGGTCCAAGCACTTAAGGCTAATTACCAATTGGACAATACCCTATTAGCATTTGCTTGAAAAATGGCCTGTCCCACCATTCTATGTGCCAACTTGATCTCTTGGGGTATAGGAAGATGAGGAGGTGGGGAAAAAGGGGTGGAGTGAGAAAGCCAGAGTGACTCCTGGCGGGATTTGTGTTGCCATTGCTTTCACTTCTTGTCGCCATTTGGTTCATATCCACAAAGAATAAAGATCAAGGACTTTTGCTTATCCTGACTCTGGCTGATTCTAAGGTATCCTGGGTGCTAACGCTGTCATCACAATAAAACATTTTAGTAAACCAATAAATTACAAATAACACTGTAGCTATCCAAAAATAGCCATAGTATACAAAAATAGAAGCCTCCTCCTCAAAATTCTTAACAGTATTTTACTAAATGAAAACAGAATGTTTGCAAAAGACTTTTTTTGTAATTAATTTTTTTTATATTTGGTTCACTGTTTAAGATAAGGAACATCAGTTCTGGCCTAAGCTTAAAGCTACCACAAAACAAACAACCCAAAGGCCAACAAAAATGTGAGAATCTGAAGCCCTTGAGGCTTCACTCAAGGAACATAAGTAAGGTTTTGCTCTATTACCATGCAATCAAAATCATCAAAAGGAATGAAAAGAAATCAATAATTAAAAACTGAAACTTTTTCTAGTCTACAAATAAGTGACATGATAATAGCACCCTCTAGTGTTTCATTTTTGAAATACCTTTTCAATTTACTAATGAATTAACTGAGGTGCACAGAGATTGAGTGATTTTCCCAAGCATAGGGGTATAAAATAGCAAAGGAGAAACTTGTCTCCAAATCTAGCCATCTTTCTATTATACCACACAGTCTTGGAAATATAAGATCTCAAAACTTTTTTTTTTCTATTACAGAAGCAAACATAGTTAAAAACAATATCTGATACAGAGACTCAAACTTTTTAAGGTTTCATGGACTTCAAATTACCCATGCATATAACTTGTAAGTAAAAAGCTATTAAAATTTTAAAAAATAAACATATTTCTATGTTTATTAAAAAAAAAAAAAAAAGGCTTCATGGACTTCTTTGAAAGTCTGAGGCAGGGGACGGCTAAATAGTGCGATGAATGGAGAGAACAACAATTTTGAAGTCAGGAAGACCCGAGTCCAAATCCAGCTTCAGACACTTACTAGCTATGTGACTTGGACAAGTCACTTAACCCCAATTGCCACACACACACACACACACACACACACACACACACACACACACACACAGAAGAAGAAGAAGAAAAAGAAGTCTGATGAATCCTATGAATTCTTTCTAGGAAATGTTTTTAAATGTATAAGAGATAGATAGATAGATAGATAGAGACAGTCAATAAATATAAATGCATATATATATATGTTTATGGACCAGAACTCTAAAATAAGGATTCTTACAAGATGTTAAGTCAGTGGAATTGATAAAGACAATGGTTATCTAGTTTAGCATAGTGATTAATAGTTCTCTAAGTTCAGTATGATTGATTTAATCTTACAACAAATAATGTTTCCTGTTGGAATCCTTACAAAGTGTTAACTCATTAGAGTTGATAGAGACAATAATTATCTAATTTAGCATGGTTCAGTATGATTGATCTGATCCTACAAGGAGATGTTATGGGCCAGAATTTGAAACAAGGTACTTAAGTACAACTGATAGAAACAATGCTTGTGTTCACACTTTTAGAGAGCTCATATAAGCAAGAAGCTCTTAGGGCCAAAGAGCACTCTGGGAGATTGAGAGCCAGAAGCCCTCTCAGAAGCAAGACAGATTCATTCCAACTTTCACCTTGGTGCTGGCTGGAGACATTCGGAGTTGAGCTAGAGGCAAAAGACTAGCAACAAGAGCTCTCGGAACCAAGGAAAGCTGAGGCCTCTAAGAAAGCTACCCGTACCCAAAGAAGGAGAAAATAAACGTTTGGATTTTATCAGCTGGCTGCATTTGAAGTGATTATTACTCTTAACTGAAACTAAGGCTGCCTCCAGAAAACCTCCCCAAGAAACCTGCTCAGAAAGAACCACTATATTTTAAAGAAAAGAACACCACAGTTTCCTAGTGATATAATTGGTTTATACTCAAAATAGAGCATATAAAACTGTGACAAACTCAGCCAAAGCGAGAGCCAGAGACTCAGAAGGGCCAGACACAGACTCAGAAGGGACCCAGAGACACATTCATTTCATCGTCCACCTTTGTGGTGACTGGAGGCTGAAGCATAAGCCCTCAGACTCAAATTCATTCCATCTTCATCAGCCTCGTGGTGGTGGCCTGTCCTCCTGCTCCCCCCACTGAAACCAAGATTCCGGAAGGCTCTAAAAAAGCTAGTCTGGGCCCCAGGCAAGGAAACTGGATTGTGAAGGAGAAAATAAAGACTCTGGACTTTTAACAACTGGCTATTCTCCTGGTGATTAATCTGCTGAAAGGAACGCCCACACATACAATTACAAAAGACAATTAATCATATTAAAATATAGTTACCAAAATACTTTTAGAAAGTTAAGCTGAAGTTAAGAACTGACCTGATACCATTTTAAAAAATTTAAGGAATACTTCCGATATGGCTGCCCCACCACTAGAATGAAATATCTTTGAATTCAGAAACGACTGGTAACAAAAGAAGAAAGAAATCCTGCACATTTCTTGCCTGCAGCATAAATTATGAAATATAAGTTTCTCTTCAGGTTTTGGAACCTTGGAAGCCTTTCTGTCACAGGGCTCACATGATGATCCTACCTAGGCCTGCCCCACAGGAAGTACCTCCACACCATGAACCTCATTTCCCCTTCTCTGCCTTCAAATTTGTGTCCTATTCCTTTGGTGCTCAGTCTTCTGCTTTCTTATGAGAGGACTGGGACACTGGGATCATTAAATTTACCAAAGTAAATTTAATGATGGTTATTTCAGGCATTGTGATCTTGAAACAACTGGCTTTCTAATGCCAAGGCAAAGGCTTTTCCCCTACATCCTGCTGCCTCTGGATCCAGTTAATTAAACTGTCCCTGATAAAGCAACAATGACATTTAAATAATATTTTACTATTTGCAATATAAAATACTGTTTATGTGGTGTTTTATATTTTACAAAGCATTTTTTACATTATCTCATCTACTTCTCATAAGAACTCCATAAGATAGGTGCTATGGATAGAAATCCAGGCAGAGAAAATCTAAGATTCCTAGTCTGCTCCATCCTCCTGACTATAGTATCACAAGTAAACAACATCCTCAAAAATAGTACACTGCACCCCAGTCTTGTATATACTATAAAATCATATTCTGATTATATATCTATTACACAGCACAAATATCATTTTCTTAAGCCATGTAAGACTTATGGGGTTAGTTCTTGATTTTTTTTTTCCAACTGTAATTAAGCTTGTAGATTAATGGGAATAATCTTGGCATCATGACTACAATACACTAACAAAATGTATAATAGGAAATTGAAGGGAAACCTATCAATTGGGGCATAACTGAATAAACTGTGGTATATGATTATGAGGGAATACTTTTGTTCTATTAAAAAAAATGCTCTCAGAAAAACCTGGAAAGTAAGACCACCATGAGAACTCAAAGTGAAATGTACGGCACAAAATAATAGTAATGTTCTAAGATGATAAGCTATGAATGATTTTGCTATTTTCAGCAATACAATGATTCAAGATTATTTTAAAGGAATTATGATGAAAAATGTTTTCCATACCCTGAAAAAGAACTGATTTGTGTCTGAATAAAGGCTTAAATATACTTTATTTAAACTTTTTTTTCTTGAGGATTTTTTTGATAGTGATGGTGTGAATCTATGTTTTGTTTCACAATATGACATGGAAATGTTTTACATAACTTCACATGTGTCTTCAGAGAGAGAGAATCTGGAAAGAGAAAATCTCAAAAAAGTTTTTAAATCAAATGTTTAAAAAATGTTTTAAATGTAACTGGGGAAAATAAAAATATTTTAAAATGGGAAAGAAAAGTATAATTAAGAAAACAAAATTATCCACTGAACTACTCTTGGCTTAAGATAACAGATAAATTGAGGTCAGTATGAAGGCTTATAAATATCCAAACCAAACATTAAATATTGATGTAGTTCTTTTTTTCCCCCCACTTAGTAAATATTTTATCACTTCCAATTAAGACAAGCATAACAGTTCTAAAGCTATCAACTATGACATTCATTGTTTTTATGTCATTCATTAACTTGCAAGACTAAAATAACACACAGTATGACCAAAAAAAGATTTTTCTGCCTTCTTCTCTAAGTAAAAGGAAGCCTTAGATATAATTTTGTTGGTAAAGCAAAATACAGAAATCGATTTCTGTCTGTAGTAGACTTCAACCTAAAATTTACTGGGGAAGATAAAGTATGACCTTTGGTTTGATACTGCCAGTATTAGCACTGTATCTATAAAAAAATAAAAAATGAAAAGGATTTGTTGTACAAAAATAACTTTCCCAGATATTTTCAGTAGCAAAGACCTGTAAAACAGGAGGAATAGGGCTGGGAGAATTGCCATCACCTGGGGAACAGCTGCACAAATTATATATATATATATATGCAGTGGAATTTTATGGCATTTTAAGAAATGATGAAAGGAACAGTTTCAGAGAAACCTGAGAAGAATTATATGAATAGATTCAGAAGAAAGCAGAACCAGAACAATTTATATATAAGGAAAGGGAAAGGAATAAGCATTCATATAGTGCCTCTTTTGTGCTACGCTTTGGACTAAGTGCTTTATAAATATTATTCTTTTGATCTTCACACAACCCTACAGAGTAGAAGCTATTACTACCCCATTTTACAGTTAAGGAAACTGAGGCAAATAGAGGTTGAGTGTCTTGCCTGGAGTCACACAGCTAGTATCTAAGGCTGGATTTGAACTCAGATGTTCCTGCCTCTAGGCTCAGCACTCTATCCCCAGTGCCACCTAGACACTTCTCAAACTAACAACACTAAAGAAAAACAATTTTGAAAGACTTAAGGATGATTAAAGTAATAACCAACAGTGCCTCAAACATGATAAAGCAGTTGTTGGTGCAGTAGATAGAGCACTGGGCCTGGAGTAAGGAAGATCTGATTTCAAATGCAACTAAAGACACTTACAAGTTGTATGATCCTGGACATTTCACTTAACCTTTATTTGCCTCAGTTTCCTCAATTGCAAATCTCCCTTCCCTTGATGAAGAAGCACACTTCCCACCTCCTGACAAAAAATAAACCAAGACATAAGTATTTAAACATGGCCAATGTGAGAAGTTGTTTTCCTTCAACATGCATATTTATTATAAGGATTTTGTTTTTCTTTTGTTCTTTAGGGTATTAGGGAAATGGGAAAGAAAAAAGAAAAGGAAAGGAATGGAACTTAATAATGACCAACCCCTTTTCCTGACAACAAAAGAAAGAAAAGGATATTGAAGCATTTTTTTTTCTCCAGATGCACAAAAGAAAATAGGAAAAAGCACAAACAGGACAACTTTGAAAATTGCGTACTAAATCTATTGGATACTTAAAAGAAAAAGCAAGCTAAGTAAAAAGTATTATTTTCTTATACAATAAATCCTCCTTATCTGTTCTACTTTGTCTATAGAAATGCTTGTTTTATTTGGTATTAAGTTCAGATTAAAATTATAGAATTTCTTTTGAAAAAAAAATGTTGTTTCAGAAAGAATGTGACAAGCCTCTTTGTTAAGCAATCTTCCTCAATACTACTACTAACCTAATAATTCTGATGCTAAAGATATTTTGCAGCTATTTCTAAAAACAAACAAACAAAAAAAAAAGGTATAAAATAGTCTCATCAAATTCAGGTCTTGAATTTACCCCCCCTCAATTTGACTTATGTTTCTGAGAATTTAAGTGGATAAGTGCTTTTTTCCCTAATAAACCTTAGAAACACAAATTGAACATTAAAAAATACTTTTGTAAAACATTTACACAGTAGTTTTTCTTCACACTTATCCAAAAATCAAGTGATTTTTATCATTTTAAAAAATAATCTCAAAAATAAGCTTACAAACACTTAAAAGGAACACATTCTAAGTAAAGTATCACACTTGATAAGGACACACTGGCTCAAATCTAGGTAATTCAGATAGCTTACTTTTAAAAATCAATGTGGATTCACATTTGCTATTATGACTAAAAAGTAATGAACAATTATTATATAAATTTTATTCATTTATAAAAAATCATGTTCAAGAAAATTATGAAACAAAATGAAAGTTTGGGACATCATTAGTAACTTACTTGTATTAGGTCTAAAATGCCAAGCTCACTTTCTGAAGAATCCACACAGAAGACAAAATACAATGTGGCATAATGTCTGTAAATCAGTTTGTTGTCAGAGCCACCTATTAGCCTAAACAACAAAGGCAAAAAAATGTCAGAGGAAATACAAGACATATATTCATTAGTTCAAGCAATTTTAAAGCTTACAGTAAAATACTGTTATGTAAAAACATTCTCAGTAATAAAGATATCATGTATGCTTCTACTTAAGTATAGTCTCATTTCATAAAATAATACTCAGTTCATAAAATAATACAATAAAGAATAGATTTTCTTTTGCTTAGAAAACTATAAGGGAAATTAAAGTTCACTGTATAGAAAGAGATTTATAGGCATTCCAGTGACAAGAATATGAATGATAAATTGTTTCCATTAGAAATCTTAAAAGCTAATTACCAATTAAAGAAAACTATACAATATTTCTTAATGCAGGACATATTTCTTGCAATAACCTCTTTAAAATTCAATATATAGTGATTTTCATCATAACAAAAATGGAATAATAGGTCTCTGGAATTATTCTTTTAGCACACAGTAACATCAAAATATTACTTTTAAAAATGTTTTTAGTAAAGTTATCTTCTTATAACATTTCTGACCCATCTTCTATAAAGATTTTGCCACTTTGCTAGGTAGATGACTGCTGTCTTCAAATTTCTGAAGGGTTGTAATGATGAATAAAAGTTTAACTTCTTGTCTTTGGACTTCAAGAGAAAATGGGTAGGAGTAATGGGCAATCAAATTTTGGCTCAGTTTTTAACAATAAGAACTGTCCAAAAAGAATACACTACCTCTGGAAATATTGAGTCCCTGTCCCAGGTGCTGAATTTAATCTTCATTTATGAGTTGAGCCTCTCTAAATGTCATGTCAAACGCTGGGAATGTGATTCTCATAAATATAATAAAAAATACTTTTTCAAAAGAATTTTCAGTATTTCCAGTATTTGTGAAAATTAAGGCTAATCAAAATCAGCTGACTAAACAACAGTTTAGTCAAAAAAACAGTTTTTTTAAAAGAGCAGAAGAAAGCACTGAAAATAAACAAGTGGTAATCAGTCAAATTAGACTTCTCAGGTTAGATTTTTTTCCCTCCTCCTCACCCCCAAACTGTGATTTCATGGGTATGGGGAGCACCTCTGAGCAACTTCCTTTCCCAATGAAAGTCAGCAATCATCCTTCAACTTGGAGTCTTAGAGAATGTTCTGAGACAAGGAAAGCCAGGCTAACAACAATAGCAGCAATTAGTACTCATTTAGCAACTGCTATATATCAGGCATAATACAAAGCATTTTACAAAATTATGATCTCATTTGATCTTCACTACCTGGTAGGCAAGTGTCATTATTATCCCCAAAAATACAAGAATAGTTTGATATCTTCTTCTCTAGCTCATTTTACAGATGAGGCAACTTAAGTAAACAGAAGTTAAATGACTTGGCTAACTACTAAGTGGCAGAGGCCAGACTGGAACTCAGGTCTTACTGACTTCAAACTTAGAACTCTACCTGCTATACTAGCTAAATGTCTAAATTTTAGGTGGAACTTGAACCCAATTTAGCTTTCTATCCATTAGATAAGGCTGTTTCTCATAAACATTTCTTTTGTGTCCTCTGAAATCTGTTAACCTTCAGTGTAAAGGGCTAAAACTCTTAAAAGGTGTGCTTGAATCAGACAACCTAGCACTTAAGGCTAATTACCTATTGGACAATGAGTCTATTAGCATATGTTTGGAATTGCTCTTCTCACAGTTAATGCTGGTTCAATATTTGGGGTTAAGAGAATTGTAGGTCACCTGTCAGACTGGCTAGAATGACAGGGAAAGAGAAAGAATGTTGGAGGGGATGTGGGAAAACAGGGACATTAATACATTCTTGGTGAAATTGTGAATACATCCAACCATTCTGGAGAGTAATTTGGAACTATGCTCAAAAAGTTATCAAACTGGCATACCCTTTGATCCAGCAGTGTTACTACTGGGCTTATATCCCAAAGAAATCTTAAAGAAGGGAAAGGGACCTGTATGTGCAAGAACGTTTGTGGCAGCTCTCTTTGTAGTGGCCAGAAACTGGAAACTGAGTAGATGCCCATCAATTGGAAAATGGCTGAATAAATTGTGGTATATGAATATTATGGAATATTATTGTTCTGTAAGAAATGACCAGCAGGACGATTTCAGAAAGGCCTGGAGAGACTTACACAAACTGATGCTGAGTGAAATGAGCAGGGCCAGGAGATCATTAGACAGATACTTCAACAACAATACTATATGATGATCAATTCTGATGGACCTGGCCATTTTCAGCAATAAGATGAACTCAATCAGTTCCAATGGAGCAGTAATGAACTGAACCAGCTACACCCAGTGAAAAAACTCTGGGAGATGACTAAGAACCATTACATTGAATTCCCAATCCCTATATTTTTGTCTGCTTGCATTTTTGATTTTCTTCACAAGCTAATTGTACAATATTTTAAAGTCCAATTCTTTTTGTACAGCAAAATAACGGTTTGGTCATGTATATTTATGGCAATTGTCAAGACTAAAATTACCTATGCATTTAACTTGTAAATAAAAAGCTATTTTAAAAAAAGAGAGAGAGAGAGAGAATTGTAGGTAAGGATTAGGGAGTGGGTGAGAGAGGCAAGAGAACTGCATTGGCCACAGGATGAGGAGAAGAAAAGTGTGGAGATTTTGAACTCTAGGATCAAGGAGGGATCCTTGGCAAAACTCCTGGCAGTTTTGTCCATCTCCTTCACTTCTCCCCTTAAAGACCAAGGATTTTTGCTTATCCTGACTCTGGCTGATCCTGAGGCCTCCAGGAAGCTAGCCTGGACTTTACACTTCAGCATCAATTAACTATACCTATTACTATTCCTACTTCACAAAATAATCATTTTCTATAAAAAGAAAAAAATAAAAGGAATATGCACTTGAAAAACTTTCTGAAGATACACTGACACTTGAAAAACTTTCTAAAGATACATTGACAATAGGATTATAACACTTCTTCCTCACTAAAAGGTTAAACATTAGGGGGGGAAATTTAAATGAATAGCTTTCTACTTAAAGTTAGTAATTTTTACAAATTTTGAGGCACATACATATTTTAATTCAAATAAGATCTAGCCTTCAGCTTTGAAATGGCTAAGATGTAAAATGATTACATGAAAGTAATATTAAATCAATTTTAACAGAATTTTGGAGCTGACGGAGAAGTTAGTCTAACTTCCTAGTTACAGACAAAGTAATTGAAATCTAGTGAATTTAAGTGACTCACCAACCATCTCATTTATGGCAGATTCAAAACCAGAGCTTGTTTCTTGACATCTAGTTTAGTGTTCTACAAAAACACATTCCAGTTTCTAAAGAATGATTCCAGGTCATGTATAATCCAAGCTGGTTTTAAGAACATATATTTAGAGCAGAAAGGAATCTTAGATATCATCTAGAATCCTCACTCATTCATGAGAAAGAAGCAAACAGAGGTCCAGAAAAATAGACTGAGTCCTATAAAGGTTACACAGGCAGCAAAGTCAAGTTGCTTCTCTATAGGGACTGGTACATGGCACAGTGGACAGTGTTGGTTAGAAATCAAGGCCCGAGTTCAAATTCAACCTCAAAAACTTACTAGCTCTATGACCCTGGGCAAGTTACTTATCCCAGTTTGCTTCAGTTTCCTCATCTGTAAAGTCAGCTAGAGAAGGAAATGGCAAACCACTTCATTATCTCAACCAAGAAAACCTCAAATAAGGTCAAAAAGAATGACTGAATAAGAACAATCCTTCACTCTAATTTCAATACTCTTTCTTTTATAGCAAATTGCATCTCTCTTGTTATTAAGAGAAAAAGAGGCAAAGTATATTTTTAAAGACAGGAATCCAGGTGGCACAATCGGATTGAATGAGAACAGTTCTCTCTGGAGAGAATAGTTGTATACTTGTTTAAACTGTTATAAGATTTAGAGCTAGAGGGAATTTAAGAGGCTCACCTAGTTTAATATCTGAGTTGGAGAATCTAATGCCCAGAAAAATGAAGTGAATTAACTGTTCAAGGTTCATGAGAAAGTACCAAGTTTTTTTAATCACAAGTTAATAGCAATAGTAGCAAGATTAACCATTTATCTATCCATGCATAAAAAAAGTGCCACATAAGAAATTAAACTTCCTCCATAAGCAAAACTGATTGTCAGGTAAGATTGCCTTATGTTAACAAAATTTATGTAACTTTTTCATAAAATAACTGTAAAGTTATTTTCCCAAGTCCACAAATTTAGAATTTCTATTAATTAATCAAGGGTTTCACCTAAACCTATCTTTTCATCTTGTCTATAACAAAACAGCTTAATAAATAAATTTTTCAAGTACAATCAAGATAACAGAGAAGTATGTTTAATTAACTGCCTGTGAAGAAACTGTTGAAAAGGAAAAACAAGTATCCACAATAACTAGCACTGTCTGGGTCTTTGGAGGTCACTGAAGCCAAGCTCCACATAAGCTAGAAACCTTTGATCATCTGTCTGTACCAACTAATTAGGCTGATTACAAACCATTCTCATCTATTCTTTTTAAAATAGATCATCGAGATCTCAGTTGGAATTTTCTAAATACCAGTTTATTGTGTGAAACTTAAAACAATAAACTACATGCCTTTGCTTTATTTTTTTTTAAACTCAAGACTTTTTAAGCACGGTAAATTATTGTATAAAAGGTGAGATCTGGAGTGAAGAAGACCTAAATTCCTTAGACACCTAATAACTGTTTGACTCTGTGAGAGTTACTAAATCTCTCTTGGTTTTAGATTTTCCCTCTATAAAATGGAGAGACTAATCTTACCTAAATCACAGGGTTCTTGTAATGATCAAATAAAATAATATATGGTAAGGGTTTTGCACATGATGGAAGTTAGAAAGATGACAACTATGCAATTTTGAACCTCCTTTTGTATCAGAGAAAAAGTCTAAATTACTGTGGCATTAAAAAATATGTTGATATTATACAAGACTATACATATATTTTATACATTTCTGAGTTTCTAAACTTTTTTTCTATATCATCTGCTGGCATTCACAAGTCATCTGTGGCTTCTGGAAAAACTCCCTCAAAATTGCCATTTAACTTATTCCAACCCGCAACATATCAAAACCGCAATGGGGAAACTCAAGATGTGGAAGGGATAACTGTGAATGCTAGCTATTATTACTTTATTGTTGTTATTATTATTATTATTATTATTATTATTATTATTATTATTATTATTATTATTCTCTTCCTCAATTAGTCCAAATTGGAGAGGTATAGTATCCTAATAATTTACTGCCAAATCTCATACTTTCTCTCCTTTCTCATCTTACCCTTTGCTTAACTTACCTGGCATATCAACCTAGCTCAGGTTTTCATTATCTCTTGCCTAAACTACTGCAATATTCTCCCAACTTGTTTCTCTATATCAAGTCTCTCCCCTCTGCAAAACAGCCTAGGTTGTATGTACATCACTCACTTCTCCATACTGCACAGATCAGATAAACTGACCTCGATCCTTCTCACAGGACATTCCATCCATCTTTTCACCGGTTTTCCACAGACCCAGAACACACCCCCTCCTAAGCAACCCTTAGGATGCTTTCTTTCCTTTCAGAACTCTATGTGAATCTTTTCTTGATTCCCTTTCCTAGGCTCCTAATGCCTTCCAGCCAAAAAATTTACCTTGTATTTACACTTTCATAAGATAAAATCCTTCCTTTAGGGCAATTGCATTTTTGTTCTTCTAATTATACTCAGTGCTTAATATAATGCCTATACATATACACAAACTATAAATGGTGACTGACTCATCTATTCAAAAACAGTAAATATTTTAATTAAATATTTTACTTACAATCCTCCTTCTAGGAAATTACAGACATTTTCATCTCGTTTAGACACCAAATGGAAAGTTTCCCTGATGATTTGTTGCTGTGTATCTTCACTCTGGGGAAAAATATTTTATATATGTTGAAATAAGATTAATAATTAGCAACATTTTTTTTGTATTGTAAACATTTCTAGCCACTACTATCAATGTTAACCTGTGACATTAATTAGCAATAAAATCCCTACTTCCCTAGAAATGATTCTGTGGAAAGAAAATTTTATTATGGATCTTATCTTAAAATGATACTTGATGAAGGCAAAGATGAAGCTTTTTAGTGAAGAAATACAACAGCAGCAAAATTTTTTGTGTTCAAAACTCTTTTTAATAAATTTAAATATATGCTTGGAAGATTAATAGAATATTAGAGTTGGCAAATTTTTAGAGGTCATCTAACTCCTTCACTTTATTGATAAGGAAACCAAAACCAAAGACAAACTAAAGGCAAAAATAGTAACATTATAATATTTTAAAATGTATAAAATATTTTATTTCTATCTTCTTATTCGAACTTCACAACTCTGTAAGATAGGCAGTGCAAATATTAAATCATCTCCATTTTAAAGATGAGGAAACTAAGACTCAGATATGTGAAATCACTTATAGAAACACAGCTAGGGAATATTGAAAGCTTCCTAGGCCTCAGTAGAATGCTCTTCAAGAGCAGGAACTGCTATGCTTTTATCTCTGTATCTTCACCATTATATACAAGGTCATGAATGTTTAGTAAATGTTTGAATGAGTTGAGGCAAGAGATCAAGTCAAGGCTTCTGAATACAAGGTACAGCACTTTCTATTGTTGCCATACTAATATACGAGAATCCAGCTTTCCTGCCCCATGAATGCAGTGTTCTCTCCATAAGACAACCAGTTTCAAAAGCAGCATCTGTTTGTGTCCAGAGACAGCTTATGAAATTAGCTATTACTCGGGAACCAACTGCAAAGGAAGTTATACCAAACACTTATTATTACATAAAATATAATTAAAATCCCTAAGAAAGAGATAAAATCTCTCAAGGAAGGGTAAAGGTTAAAACAAAATGAACACAGAAGAAGGTAAAAAGGTAAAGGAACATTAGTGTTTTAGAAAAAAAAAAAAAAGTCCAAGACAATCTCACATTTCGAAGCAGATATATTCTGTCTATAGTAATTTTTCTTTCACTTTTAACAGCTTTTAACATGGGCAAAGCATTAGGGGGGAAAAAAAGCAAATTACCTTTGTTTAATTTTGCAGGAGTTTAAAAAAAAAAAAAAAAAAAAAGCCTCTTGCTGGAATAACTGGATGATCTTGGGTTTTAGGCCAAGAATATTAAGAATGATATGAACTTCTGATTACCAGCTCTGATTCAGGAGTAAATCAAAAAGTGTATTCTAATCCAGAATTGAGGTATGAGATTAAGAATGGAATAAATTACTAATAGTGAAGACAAAGAAAAAGATATATTGTACCAATAATTGATTTATTAAAAACTTTTCTGTGTTTCATCTTCAAATATATTGTTTGGTAAGTATTTGTTTTCAGTCTTGTAATTGATCTTTTTTTCAAAAACACACATACAAACAAAACAGTAGAATTCACGGCTGCGATCCACTTATAAGATAACACAGGCCTTGGGACCATAAGACTGGAACCCTCAGCACTTGCCTTATTGATAGTAAGTTTAAAGTTATAAAATGGTGAAAGAGCCTCCAGAAGGTTAGATCTGCAAATTAAAGAATATGATATAAGCAAATTACCCCTTCAAAAAAATTAATCTTAGAAAGATACCATGGAGTACTGAAGCTTCATTTTGACAACATAATAAATATTCTGAGAGGTAGTCTGGCATAGTGAATGAGTCTTTCAATTTATACTCTCTGAGAATTGCCTTGGGCATAAATAAGGCAATTCTCTAAGAGTATAAATTGAAAGAATTGCCAAAATGAATTGGTGGAAAGAATTCCCTTATCAGGAATCTTTCCACTTCATCCTCCCAAAAATCAGAGATCTGAATCTATATCACTCCAACTACAACCACAAAGAAGGGCAAATGTATATTCTAACCCCATTTCCACTCCATGTTAATATTAACACTCCACCCACTCTTTTTCTCTGGCTAAAGCTCTCTGCTTCATGATCTCATGATCTCATGTCTCTCTCTCTGCACAACCTATTTTCCTGAAGCAGCTGTGAGGCACAGCTGCTTTTCAGCAAACTATATTTGCTTTAAATATATCGGGAAGGAATAAGCCATCCCAAAATTGGCCTCATGGTATTAGTACACAAAAGGCAGACAAGCTCTGTTGTTCCCCCATTCCCTTCCATTCACACAGTAGTTAGGGGAAGTCACTTATATCCTTGTTCTTTCACAAAAGACAGAAAAATCAACAAGTTTTGCATCAAATTCATGTTAAAAATCATCCTTTCTAAGAGAATTTAGTCATAGAGAAAATAGCCCAAAGAAAAGAGATGCAGGGTTTCAACTGTTCATTCAACAAGTATATAATCATTTTATTGGAGCACAAAGCAATATGAACTGTATAACCTATAGTATATTGCTTGCCGCCTTGGGAAAGAGGAAAGGAAGGGAGATAAAAATTTGGAATTCAAAATCTTACAAAAATTAATGTGGAAAACTATATTTACATGTAATTGGTAAAATAAAATACTCTTGAAATTTTTAAAAGACCAAATCGTAGTGATAGAGAAGGTTTTTGAGCACCCCCAGGATAGCAAGATGTGTATATGTATGTGTGACTGTGGATAAATAATCACATGAAAATTTCTTACTAAAAGAAAACTAAAAACAATAGATAGATAAATGAAGCAACATGTACACCAGTAAGTTGATATGAAAGATATATTAAGGAAATACAAAGCAATTGGACTGTGGAGGGGGAAGATACATGAGAGTGGGGAGTGAGGAAAGCCTTTATATAAGAGAGAACCTTTGAGCATAAGACTTAAAGAAGGAAAGGATTCTATGAGACCGATTAAGAATTGTATCCTTAGTCTGTGTAAACACATAATAAGTAGGAAAAAAATAATGTCACATATGGGAACTGTAAGCAGGCCCAAAAGTTTGGCTGAAACATAGAATATATTGAGGGATACTTATGTGAAATTAATTTGGGAGAGATAAGTTAGAGTAAGAATGTTACAGTAAGAATGTTACAATACTTTAAATGTCAGACAGACAAGTTTACATTTTATCTGAAAGGCAATAGGGGAGCACTAAAGATTCCTGACAGGAAGTACGATATAATCATTTATGTTTTGGAGTAGAGACAAAGGAAAGAGGTTGGATACAGGGAAAACCAAATAGGGATCATCTTCATTCAACTCATGGGATTTGATGAAATTATCAATACAGGACTGAAAGTAGAGAAAAAGGAATCAAGTCTGTTTCAGGAGGTCCCAAAAAATGCTTACTAAAGAACTTTCAGATATTCATGCTTTCTCTAGACTTTTCTTTGAACCCTTATGTCTGTTCAGGGATACACTACCTAATGACTCATCTTTCCCCCTAAACCTAAAAGGTTCCACTTTCTAGTCAACCCCATTCACAACCTAAAGAGTTACACTCAATTCTTCCCTCTATTCTCATTTTCTTTTTTTCTTTTCTTTTCTTTTTTGCTGAAGCAATTGGGGTTAAGTGACTTGCCCAGGGTCACACAGCTAGGAAATGTTAAGTGTCTGAGGCCAAATTTGAACTCAGGTCCTCCTGACTTTAGGGCTGGTGCTCTATCCACTATACCACCTAGCTGCCCCCTTTCATCATTATTTTCTAAAGACTTTTGATTCTTCCTCCAGAACATCTTACATCCATTTCCTGCTTTTTACTTAGTCATCATCTTAGCTCAATATCTCACTCCATCTTATTGGGACTATTACGTAACTATGACAGTAGGTCACAAGGGATTCCTGATCTGTTACTTAAAACCGTCAGTTCAGTGATAATGGGAGAAGTCATCAAAGCCCATGGCTAATCACTCAAATCCTGAATCTCGGAGTACAACTCTATTATTTGGAGTATCTTAGTCTTAGAAAAGAGGAAGAGGAGAGGAGGGAAGGGAGAGGGCAAGAGGGAAAAAGAGAAGAAAAGGGAAAAGGAAAGGAAGAGGAAGAGAAAAAAGAAGAGGAAGGAGAAGAGAAAGAGGAAGAGGGGAAGAGGGAAAATGTGTGTACACACATAATGGTCTAGAACTGCAGTTTTAATTTATTCTAAAAGAGTCCAATTAAATCTTTCTTACCTTTCTTAGGCAGTGAGGACATTGAGGTGCTAATATAGATGAGGCTCTAAGTTTTGACAATTAGAAAGCTATCTCCTTAGAAAGATGAGCATATTGGAAGAAAGGCTATTAAAGAATCTCTAGCATATAATTTCCACCATCCACGTTCTCTCTTTATTTTAGATTATCTAACAAATTATCAAAATAGTTCTAATCAATCAAAACATCAGTCCCAAAGACTATGTCTATGCTTATTTCCTTAGAAAAAAAATAGCAACACTAGCAGAACAGTCTAGTCATCAATAGTAACAGCTGTATTGCAATCATTATAGATATTTTGTATACCAATACACACCTTCTTCAAGAATACATTTGTATGTGACAGGAGAAAATACAAAAAAGTAAGTTCAGTTAGCTGTACACACCTTCTTCAAGAATACATTTGTACGTGGCAGGAGAAAATACAAAAAAATAAGGACAGTTAGCTGCTCCTAAATTTAGGTTATAATATATACATCTCACATTCCCAGAAGTTTCCCTCAATTCCCTCCAAAAAGACACTCATAAGGATAAGTGGCAGGGTTCAATATAGAGTCCTTTTGTCCTTAAAGTATAGACACTATTATAAGGCACAATCTTTGCTTTGGAATGACAAGCCCTCCTCTTTAGGACAGGGAGGCAGGCACTATTACAATCACCCTATACTTTTATTTCAAATGATACAGGAGCAAAAATTCATTTTTATTCTTGAAGACTTCTACTTGTAGCAGCAGCTTGAATAGTTAACAGTGAGTATCTGGTTACAATCTTTCAGCAGTTTCTTTGTGACTGCTTTTGAATCTGCTTTAGAAGTAGCATAAATATTAGCTCATCCTGAAAATACATACATTGTAATAAAAACACATATATTCTCCTAAATATATTTTCTCTCATGGCCATTTTACTATTTGAATAAATGAGCTTCTTGGCTAACTACCACAAGTATTCACTGTGCAATCAGAAAGAAGTCAAGCCTTGAATAAAAGCTGATAATCTTGTAAATTTGAAAAAGTAGCTTAAATCTTCCTTCCCTAACAAAACAGCAATCAACTGTTAAACTGAACCTGAAAACGAGATTCTCTAGATTAACAAGTTAAAGGAGTAGACAGGTATGAATGTAGCACAGTATCCTCTCTGAGGAGAGGAGAGGAGAGGAGAGTGGTCAAACCAAGATGACTAATATCCTCTTCTTTCTCCTGAAAAGAATTAAAGTCTTCCTTGGAGAAGAGAAGGGGGAAAAATAAGCTAGAGATGTCAACTCCCTTCAAATTATACAACATTCCCATGCTACCTATTACATACCCTCATAGCTCTTATCATACTTAGATCACAATTTCTCCATCATAGCATTTCTGCCTTTTTTTGTTTACTATATGCATTTGTGCAATTTCACAATGTTGACTGTATTACTTATAAAAACCTAAATCAGCATATTGGATTTTATCTATTTTAACACTTAAGACATACATTAACCAGAGGAACGACATAATGCCTACTAGATAAATGCCACTATTACAAGATGATTCTTATTCATAAATCATCATAGCATTCAAATCAAAGATTTGATTTCTTCATGTTACAAATGCATTATACCCTGGTATCATTCCTAAAAATTAACAACATTTCTCTAAGCATATTTTCCAAAATTACAATGCAAGGTACTTAAATATGGCACTAATAAAAGTATCTTATGTATTTAAAATATAAAAATTGAAATTAACATTAATCCAATTAAATGCCTCTCCAGATTATTTATATAGGGAAAAAAATTCTATTATCTGCCAATTTTGGCATTCTATATTGCTTGTATTCAGAAACTAGTAAAATTATCACTTTGAATATCATTTCCATAAAGATGTAACATCGGAAATTATCACCCAAAGCACAGATCAACTATGCTGTGAATATCAATTGTCCCCAATTTACCAAACAAAAATCTAAACTTTAAACTATTCAACTCTAATTTTTTTCTTGGTGATTTAAGCTACTTTTTCAAATTTACAAGATTATCAGGTTCTATTAAAATAATCTTAGAAATCCTTAGAATTCTCGAATTTAATCTCACTTCCTTTGGAAGGAATTGTCTCTTCAGACCTCATAAATGAACAATATATTTTCCTTTAAGGCAAATTGTCTTTTCCTGATCTAATCTTTTCTATTTTTTCATAAAATTTTCCACTGCTTATTGGGCCCTAAAAAAATTATATAAAATCTCCTTAAATTCAGCATGAGCTTTTGACAAATGGTAAGAACTGTTTATTTTTTTCAATTGGGTATTTCTTTACATACAGTTAGTTTGCAGTCCTAGAAACATGACAATCTTCAGTTCCATTATTATTTTCTTTTCACCTTAATGAAATCTTTAAAAAAAAAAAAATTCCTTAAATATACATCAGTTTCTGCAAACTGATCTTTTCTTTTTGGCCATTTTGTTTGTTGATTGATTGGTTTATGCATTTTGTACTTTAACAATTTTCAGCGTCAAAAACATCTACATTCCTCTAACTATATTTTAATTGAGCTTAAAATCTCAGTACATCATTATCAACTGAAGTTTTAGGCAAAATGACAGTGAGAGGAAGCAATTTTGCTAGGCTTACTCAGCACACTTTCTTGGAAACAATTTACAAAACACAATCTACAAATTCTAATCAGCAAAATTGGAAAAAAAAATCTAAAGTGGTGGAGCAGAAGCAATTATGGTCAACATGATTAATAGAACAGAAAATAGCATACTTAAATAACCCTATCTTAGAAAAAGAAATTAAGCAAAACATAAGGGAAAACCAAAGTGAGGGTTAGGGAGACCAGGACCAGATGGATTCACAACTGAATTCTATCAACATCTAAAGAATAATTCATTCGAAGATTACATAAGCTGTTTTTAAAAATAAGTAAAGATAGATCTTACTGAATTTCTTCTATGATACAAATATGTTCTTGATACCTACACCAAGGAGAGTCAAAACAGAGAAAGAAAACTAAATCATTTTCTCTAATGAATACTGATGAAAAAATGTTAAAATATTAGCACAGAGATTACATTAATATATCACAAAGCTCAAACACTATACTTCTGAGAAATGAAGAACTTGTTCAATATTAGAAAAACTATGAACATAATCGACCATGTTAATAATTAAAAACATCAAAAAATCATCATATTTAAAAAATGCAATAAAAAGACCGACAAAACACAACACCCATTCCAGGTTCAAAAAACCATAACACTAGAAAGTGTAGGAATAAGTGGAATTTTCCTTAAAATAGTAAGTAGTATCTATCTAAAACTAAGATCAAACATTATCTGTGTAATTGGGATAACCTAGTTTTTCCAGTAAGAAAAAGGGTGAAGCAAGAGTGTCCATTATCACGATTAGTAGTTAATATTATATTAGAAATGATAGCTATGGTAATGTCAAGAAAAAGAAACTACAATTGTTCTACACTAAAAGCAGTACTGGAAAGATAATCAATTTTGAAAGACTTAGTAACTGATCAACACAATAACCAACTACAATTTCAAAAGACTTATGATAAGTTATTTGCCTTCAGATAGGGCAAATGGATTCAGTGTACAATTTAAAGCATTTTGTCTTTGAAACATAGCTATTGTGAAAATTTGTTTTGCATGACTGCGACATTTTTTAATAAGTTTTTTTTTATATTCTCTTCCCAATGACTAGCTTAAAAAAATTTTTTTAATGGATTTTTTAAAATTGAGCTTAAAAGTAAATCTACACTGGGTTAATGTGAATGACCTTTAATTCTTTTTTCTAAGTGGCTGACTGATACCCCAACTGTTAAAAATCACAGAATTACAGATGATTCCATTTTCACTTTTTTCCTCATATATTAACCTTGTAATTCTCTGATTTCTCATCCTATTTCAAATTTCCAACTGACTTGTGAGATATGGCTTACTTTTTTCTCCATTCAATATCCTTTTTGCAAAATGAGATAACATTTTAATGTCTCTCAAACTCAATGCATAATTTTGTTACTAGGTGATTAATTTGGTTTACTGGTTTGGCTTCTCTTTTTCCTGATGAATCTGAATAGTACCTTTTAATTCCTTTTAGCTGATTTTTATTCTAATTTAATTGGCAATTAAAACTTGACAATTCATTCAGAAAAGACCACTAAAGTTTAGCAAACTAAAGGCTCCCTACCAAAAAAAAAAAAAAAAAAAAAGATTAAAATATTACCTTCTCAAAAAAAAAAAAAAAAGTATTAGTTGATTTCCCCCCCAGCCCCTTGGACCATACCTCTTTTTCTAAGGGCCAGATAAGACTTTAGGACTTTTTTCTTTAGTTTTGGATTCATTGGAGAGAAAAAACTAAAACTAAAATCACACAAATATAAAACACAACTTCTACCAACATACATTCACACAACCAAATATCTATTAAGTATGCTCTTAATATTAGCATAGCACTCTTGATACGCCATTTAATTTCTCTTAAGAATTTCCACATTTCATTTATCCAGTAATGATAATACTGGATGAAATATAAATGCTGGCCTTTCATGGGATAGAGATACTTTTCATTCTGTTCCTGCCAATCCCTTTCAAAATTAGACATCCAGTTCTGAACTGATGTACATAGTGGGGGATCTGTCCTCAAAGCCCTCAGACCTTGCAAGAGTCTGATTCCAGCTCTACCCAATTAAGGACCCTGGCTTTACATCTTAATGACTAAAAGAACTGCTTTTAAGCTTCACCCATATAGTAGGGTATCTGGTCTTATTTCCACAGCCCTTATGATTGCCCTACATTTTAGAAATCCTTCCAATTCTTTGCTTGACAATCTTATAATTGTCTACTATACATACATACATATACACACAAAAATATAAAGTCCATATATACTTAAATAGCTTGGTACCAACATGAAAAACAAACAAGCACAAATATCTCTGTGTGTTTGACAGATTTAGCCTTTTTCTTAAATAGTCAGTTTTCATCTGCCTAAATGAGTAATCAGCAAAACTAGGCAGTTTCACCCCCCCAAAAAAAATCCTAAAAGGGCTTAAAAGAGTATTACCACAGCCCCGTGTACTTCCTCCATAATGGCCAATCTCCAAGGCAAGAGGTAAAAAATCACTACATATACCAGACTCCTGCTCCCTAGATGAATGGAGAAAGCATCATTACATTAAGTTTCCAGCCTGGTCTTCTACCTTTGGAAAAGAAAAGCATCTCTACTCCCTTTGTTTTGAGTTCTTGATCTCTTGCCTGACTTTCTCAAGATTCTGAAACAACTCACCTCAGAGGTCAAAATACTATTGACTTTGAAAATATCTCCAAATGTTTCACTTAATGATTAACAAACACTACCACCCTGCTCATAATAATCTTCCAATCCCAGTGATTGTGATTATGAAGCCCCATAAATCATCCTGCAAATCTCATTCTGCCCAACTCTTTATTTCCATTCCCCACAACCCAACTACCCCCAAAATTACAACCAAAATACATTCATAGTCTGTGTCCTCTGGAATGCCTATTACATAGGCAACAAGCTGTTTTCATCTAAAATCTTTTCCTTTTTTTTTTTTTTTTTTTTTTTTTTTTTTTTTAATTTAATAGCCTTTTATTTACAGGTTCTATGTATGGGTAACTTTACAGCATTAACAACTGCCAAACCTCTTGTTCCAATTTTTCACCTCTTACCCCCCCACCCCCTCCCCTAGATGGCAGGATGACCAGTAGATGTTAAATACATTAAAATATAAATTAGATACACAATAAGTATACATGACCAAAACATTATTTTGCTTTATAAAAAGAATCAGACTCTGAAATATTGTACAATTAGCTTGTGAAGGAAATCAAAAATGCAGGTGGGCATAAATAAAGGGATTGGGAATTCAATGTAATGGTTTTTAGTCATCTCCCAGAGTTCTTTCTCTGGGCGTAGCTGGTTCAGTTCATTACTGCTCCATTGGAAATGATTTGGTTGATCTCCTTGCTGAGGATGGCCAGGTCCATCAGAACTGGTCATCATATAGTATTGTTGTTGAAGTATATAATGATCTCCTGGTCCTGCTCATTTCACTCAGCATCAGTTCGTGTAAGTCTCTCCAGGCCTTTCTGAAATCATCCTGTTGGTCATTTCTTACAGAACAGTAATATTCCATAATATTCATATACCACAATTTATTCAGCCATTCTCCAACTGATGGACATCCATTCAGTTTCCAGTTTCTAGCCACTACAAAAAGGGCTGCCACAAACATTCGTGCACATACAGGTCCCTTTCCCTTCTTTATAATCTCTTTGGGATATAAGCCCAGTAGTAACACTGCTGGATCAAAGGGTATGCACAGTTTGATAACTTTTTGAGCATAATTCCAAACTACTCTCCAAAATGGTTGGATTCGTTCACAACTCCACCAACAATGCATCAATGTCCCAGTTTTCCCACATCTCCTCCAACAATCATCATTTAAAATCTTTTCCTTTCCCATTCCTTCCATTTTTAGTTCTCATAGACACTAAGCTCCCTCCAGATGAAAGAGTCTTCCATGCTATCCTTTCTAGCAAAGGCTATATTTTCACTCATTCTCCAAGTTGACAAATCCTTATTTCCCATTAATTTTCAAGGTTCTCTTCCTACTACTATCACTCACTGACTTCTTCGAAGTTCCTGCAATCCATACCTATCATCCAATCAAAATCTAACAGACCTCCTACACACTCCCCTTCCTTTCTCAATTCAGTATCTGACAGCACCTTTCTTTCTCAATACTACCAGAATACTCGGAACTAAAAAAAAGATCTATTTGTCAGGGCCTTTCTCACTTTATTTTTGGCATCTATATTAGATAGAGAACTGCACCTGAGTCAGGAAAACATGAGTTCACCAGTCTTAGATACTTACTAGTTGTGTGATCCTGGACAAATCATACTTCTGTGTGTCTGTTTCCTCAGCTTTAAACTGTGGATAATAATAGCAACTATCTTCCAGGGTTGTTGTGAAGATAAAATGAGATAACACCTGTAAAGTGCTGTTCAAACCATTCTGCGCAATATAAATGCTAGCTATTATTAGCTAGGAATAAATCATAGCACTTAGTAGATAATAGTAGATATTTGCTTCTAACATGGTTTATTTCACTAGTTTCTATAAGTGAAAGGAAGAAATAAATAACACTGCTTTAGATGAATGCTAGGACTAAATTAGATGTCATTTTTAAGGAATCCAGACTTTTTTGAGAGTATATCTCCAAATGATAATGGAAATTGACGAGGAAATATTTATCAACAAGTATTTACACATGACTTTTCAAAAACTCTTCTACTAAGCAAAGGAACATCAAGAAAATTCAACTTTAAAACTGATCATACTGGGATGTAATTATTCATATTACAAAAGAATATGGAAGAAAGAACCTGGATTTCTGAATAAAAAGACCCAGGTTTGAATCCTAGCTCTGCTACTTACATAAATGATCTCAAAAAGTCAAATTTCCCTAGTACTGTTTCCTTCTCAGAAAATGAGAACTCATCTAAAAGATTTCCAAGGCTCCTTCCAAATGTGTGTATGCATATGTACATATATGTGGATTGTGGATGTATGTATATATGTATGTGTGCATATATATATATATATAAAGAGACAGAGAGATATAGAAAGAATGAGATATGATTTCCTAAAGGACAGATCCCCAAATACATTTAATTGTACTTAATATGTATAGAAGATAGGAAAAACTACAGTACTAGAACCCATTGCCAAATGAAGATCAATATGATCCGAATATTTTAAAAAATCTTTATTGTTGGAAATGTTCATCATTATATTCTCCTATCCTAAACCAGATTTGGGGTTAGGATAAAAATATAAAAACAAATTCATATTTCAAACGGAAAACTTCTACCTAATTTTAATTCAAATTTGTCCCTTCTAATCTCTATCTTCCATTTCTTTCTAAGTGAAGAATCATATAGTTGCTTAACAATTTCATCATACTATTAAAGTTACAAAATGTAAAACTTATTGACATATAGATCATAATTGTAGTAGTTAAATAGGAAAACTAAAAATGACCTTTTTATTATGACTGGGTATTGACTTCTTGTTCCTAAAGAAACTCATATCAATGAAAAAATATATTTTCCCTTAAAACCTATTGTTGATTTTAAAAGTGTTTAAACAAATTATGATTAAATTTTATTTTAAGATTCATAAGAGTAAAAATACTTCTTTTGTATCCCTCCAGATTGCTATATAGAAAATGCTTTCTTTTAAATGTTGGCAATAGACAATTTTTTAAATCAAATAATCCCTTAAATTTTTAATGAAATAGAAAGAAAGGCAGGCTAAAATTCAATCAATTATATCTACTTGCTGGCACAAGACTTCCCCTTCTTAAACCACATCTTAATTTAACAGCTTCTGCTAAAATGGCCCTCATCTTGCCTCAGGCAGATCAGATTTCCTTTCACAATGTCATCACAATGGTCAAAAAAAAAAAGTAATTTTTCAGCTTAACTGAATCATCTAGTTCACTCCATTCTCTATTACAAAGCCTAGATTGTTAAGAGTCTTGCAAAACAATATTTAAAACTATAATTTTTACCTACTATAGCTACGACTATTAGTGGCAAACTTATCACATCTATATTGAGTAGTTCTCTCTACCCTCCACCTAAGACACTACCTAAATAAAACAGGATCTTCCAAATAGTATAAACAAAGAAAATATAAACATTTTAGAGCTCCATTAGAATGTGAACACCTTGAGAATAATAATCTCAGAATGTACCATAGTGCCTGGAACATAGTAAATGCTTAATAAATGCTCTTTGTAATTTATGATAATGATGACAATGACTAAGGGGAAGAAAAGAGGAGAAGAGAAAGAGGAGTAAAAAAGGAGAGGAATTAGAGAATTTGCTAATTCCAGTACTTATAGAGTGATCAGTATAAAACTTGGAATCTAAGATGTTAACTGGAAAGAAGTTAATAAAATCACTTCACAGTATCAGTTCATTAAGGGATATTTTGTCCCAATATTCACCAAACTGTCACATCCTCATTTACAGCTAAAGCTTGTACTAAGAATAATAATAAGGAAATGGAAGAGGGCCTCCAAAAGCCACAGCAGTATTCATATATAACATCTGCCAATATTTTCTTAAAACTTTAGATCTAATGTCTTATAATACCAACATATGTATATTTATCTGACTCCAAGTAGTAAAGAACATCTTGAAAAATTACTGGTGTAATCACCCATGGTCACAAAATAATTATCTACTGTAGCAAGTATTTCTATCTTATGTATCATTTTTTAAAATACTACTATACATATTAAGTATATATAGTTATATAATTTTCAATAATAATAATATAAGTATTGGAAATTTTATAAACTCTCCTAGGAAACCTACAACTACTAGAAGAATCACAGAAAACTAATTTTACAGCTAATTTTCAGTATTCTGGATACTTAAGATTTATTTTATTTTCCAACAGATAAACGAATCCAAAGCATCTGAATTTTTTACAAATTCAAATTAACTGATAGAAAATCTGTCATCAATTACATTTAACATTCAAAATATGATAGAACACCTGTACAGGCTAAATCCCATTTTAATAACTAGTTCTAAATAATGAGATTATTCCTCTATCCTAGCCAAAAACCCATGCTAACACCATTTTGCTAAAACTTTATTATTATTATAGCTTTTTATTGACAAAACATATGCACGGGTAATTTTTCAACACTAACCCTCCCAAAAACTTCTGTTTCAACTTTTCCCCTCCTTTCCTCTACTCCCTCCCCTAGATGGCAGGTAGTCCCAAACAAGTAACTCTTATTAGAAGAAAAAATTCTGTTCATTTAGCCCCTGGTTCATTTAACTTCCAGTCTACTTAACAAGTTCATTGTCCTGCTGAGATAGTATACCTAGTATTATAAATTAAATATCTAAATGTTAACTAGAGGTTTCAGGCAAGCAATCAATAAATAAACATTAATAAATATTAATAAAAGTGTTGACTTAATACCAAGATACCAAAAACTGCTGGAGATAGAATAAAAAGTAAAAAATAGTCACTTTGTGCCAGAGACAATATTTAGCACTGGGGGATATTAAAAGTAATTTTTCTTTAATAGTAAAAGGTACCTGAATGTATTAGTATACATTCTAAGGGGATGTGTAAAATATCAAAATTCATGTAAGATATATAAATGGGAAATAATCTAAAAGGGGAAAGTATTGGCAGATGGAAGAATAAGGAAAGACCTCTTGCATGCATAAATGTAGGATTTGAACCGAGTTTTGATAGAGATGGACATGAGAGGGTAAAACATTCTAGAACCGATAAGACATCCAAAGTAGGGAGACAGCAAATGATGTGGCCTTTTTGAGAAACAACAAGCCACTGTGGATGTACATTAAGAAAATGTGGAGAGAAGTTGGTGTAAAACGATTAGAAAGTAGGGAGGTACCAGATTATGAAGAGCTTTAATCACCAAATGGATAACTTTATATTTGATATCAAAGGAAAGAGAACTCAGTCATCAAAGAGATAATGTGGTTAAATCTACACTTTAGAAAAATCACCTTAGCAGGTAAGTGAGGTAGCCATCTTTAAAATGGCTTTAAATGGTTGTGGGACTAATAATCTAGCTGTTGATATCCCTTCCTGGTTGCTCAAGTACAAACCAGCACTAGGAATTCTAGTTACTCTGATACTTGGCTGGATGAATCACCACAAGCAGGGGAAAGTTGCACTGCTAAGTGACCCTGATGCATACCCCCGCTGACTATTGTTCCCATGTTATCCCTAAATATATTTTTTTTAATTATTGACTGGCCTACAAGTATCACATTTCATTCCAACATTGGAGATGCAAATGTTGACCTGAGTTTGATCCAGCACAAGGACAACTTGTTGGCTTTTGTTTTATTCACTGTTACTTCTTAATTTTTCTAGTCTAATTAACCCAGGCTCATTTAAAAATATAATTATAAGCTTTGTGTTTTCCTCTATTTCTTTTGTAGTGCTTATTTTTTTGTCCCCTGTTTTAAATCACTATTTTGTCCCTGTAATTAGTTTTGTTTATATTACTTTGATAGCCAGCCTATTCCCACTGAAGTTCTCTTCCCATTCAACCTGTCTATTCCCCACCCAAGTTATTTGAATTTATTTCAGGTGTTGATTTCTCTTTCACTCATTTAGTTAAATATCTTTGAATGGCAAAAGAGAAGGACCAATGTCAATGCCAGTGGTATAAGTGATAGAAAAATAGGGCTTCAAATAATGGTTCTATCTTGGTGGGAAGAGACCTTTGTATAGAAGGAAGGAAAGTACTCAGATGGTATAGCTCAGGAAACCCTTTGGCTCTAGGAGGATCAGTGAACGAAAAAAGATTTAAGACACTTGGAACAAAGCAACAAAGATATGAGAGTTTGAAGTGCACTAAAAGAACTCCTTTCAATACAAGGAGGCAAAATATATATGAGAATGGTATCCAATGGAGGGAATGCTTGATTAATAAGTCATCAGCATTCTTATATATCACTAACAAAACCCAACAGAGTTACAAAGAGAAATTCCATTTAAAGTAACTACTGATTGTATAAAATATTTAGGAATCTATTCACGAAGGGAAAATCAGAAACTTTATGAGCAAAACTACAAAACACTTTCTACACAAATTAAGTCCGATCTAACCAACTGGAAAAATATTAAATGCTCTTGGATTAGGCGAGCAAATATAATAAAGATGACAATACTACCTAAACTAATCTATTTATTTAGCGCTATACCAATCAGACTCCCAAAAAACTTTGATGACCTAGAAAAAAATAACAACAAAGTTCATATGGAAAAACAAAAGGTCAAGAATTTCAAGGGAATTAATGAAAAAAAAAAATCAAATAAAGTTGTCCTAGCTGTACCAGATCTAAAATTATATTATAAAGCAGCAGTTACCAAAACCATTTGGTATTGGCTAAGAAATAGACTAGTTGATCAATGGAATAGGTTAGGCACAAAACAGCCAATAACTTTAATAATCTAGTGTTTGACAAACCCAAAGACCCCAATTTTTGGGATAAGAACTCATTATTTGACAAAAATTGCTGGGAAAATTGGAAATTAGTATGGCAGAAACTAGGCATTGGCCCACACTTAACACCGTACACCAAGATAAGGTCAAAATGGGTTCATGACCAAGGCATAAAGAATGAGATTATAAATAAATTGGAAGAGCAGAGGATAGTTTACCTCTCAGACCTGAGAAAGAGAAAGGAATTTATGACCAAAGAAAAACTAGAGATGATTATTGACTACAAAATAGAAAATTTTGATTATATCAAATTGAAAAGTTTTTGTACAAACAAAACTAATGCAGACAAGATTAGAAGGGAAACAATAAACTGGGAAAACATTTTTACAGTCAAAGGTTCTGATAAAGGCCTCATTTCCAAAATATATAGAGAACTGACTCTAATTCATAAGAAATCAAGCCATTCTCCAATTGATAAATGGTCAAAGGATATGAACAGACAATTCTCAAAGAAATTGAAACTATTTCTAGCCATATGAAAATATGCTCCAGGGATGCGGGAAAACTGGGACATTGATGCATTGTTGGTGGAGTTGTGAACGAATCCAACCATTTTGGAGAGTAGTTTGGAACTATGCTCAAAAAGTTATCAAACTGTGCATACCCTTTGATCCAGCAGTGTTACTACTGGGATTATATCCCAAAGAGATTATAAAGAAGGAAAGGGACCTGTATGTCACGAATGTTTGTGGCAGCCCTTTTTGTAGTGGCTAGAAACTGGAAACTGAATGGATGTCCATCAGTTGGAGAATGGCTGAATAAATTGTGGTATATGAAAATTATGGAATATTACTGTTCTGTAAGAAATGACCAACAGGATGATTTCAGAAAGGCCTGGAGAGACTTACGATCTGATGCTGAGTGAAATGAGCAGGACCAGGAGATCATTATATACTTCAACAACAATACTAGATGATGACCAGTTCTGATGGATCAGGCCATCCTCATCAACGAGATCAACCAAATCATTTCTAATGGAGCAGTAATGAACTGAACCAGCTATGCCCAGAAAAATAACTCTGGGAGATGACTAAAACCATTACATTAAATTCCCAATCCCTATATTTATGCACACATGCATTTTTGATTTCCTTCACAAGCTAATTGTACAATAATTCAGAGCCTGATTCTTTTTGTACAGCAAAAATAATGTTTGTCATGTATACTTATTGTGTATCTAAGTTATATTTTAATATATTTAACATCTACTGGTCATCCTGCCATCTAGGGAGGGGTGAGGAGTAAGAGGTGAAAAATTGGAACAAGAGGTTTGGCAATTGTTAATGCTGTAAAGTTACCCATGTATATATCCTGTAAATAAAAGGCTATTAAATAAAAATAAAAAAAAAAAAAGAAAATATGCTCCAAGTCATTATTAATCAGAGAAATGCAAATTAAGACAACTCTGAGATACCAACTCTGAGATTATTATATACCTCAACAACGATACTGTATGACGATGTATTCTGATGGAAGTGGATTTCCTCGACAAAGAGACCTAATTCAGTTTCAAATGATCAAGGATGGACAGAAGCAGCTACACCCAAAGAAAGAACACTGGGAAATGAATGTAAACTGTTTGCATTTTTGTTTTTCTTCCCAAGTTATTTTTTACCTTCTGAATCCAATTCTTCCTGTGCAACAAGAGAACTATTAGGTTCTGCACACATATATTGTATCTAGGATATCCGGTGACATATTCAATATGTATAGGACTGCTTGCCATCTGGGAGAGGGGGTGAAGGGAGGGAGGGGAAAAGTCGGAACAGAAGTGAGTGCAAGGGATAATGTTGTAAAAAAAAAAAAAAATTACCCAGGTATGGGTTTTGTTAATAAAAAGTTATAATCAAAAAAAAAAAAAAAAAAGGAATACTTGGGGGGAGGAAGGGAAGCAATACTTGAGAATTCCTCTATTTCATTAGAGATCCATTTTTCCCCTGTGGGATTGCATGCAGTTTTGCTGAGTTAGTTATTCCTGGTGTATTTCTATATCCTTTGCCTCCTAGAATTATCATATTCCAAGTTCTCTATTCCTTAACTAATCCTGCAGCTCCTCCACACTTCAATTCTTTCTGGCTGCTTATAATATTTCTCCTTTTATCTCAAACTCCTGAATTTTGACTATCATGTTCCTATGAGTCTTCATTTGGGGGTTTCTTTATAGAGGTGATCAGTGAATTTCTTCTATTTCTATTTTGTCCTTTGCTCCTAAGAGATTTGGTCAACTTTAAGATTTCTTGATATATGTCTAAAGTTTTTTTTAGTCAAGGAATTTATATAATCTGGTGACCCTTAATTATTTTTTTTCTCCTCAATCTGTTTTCCCAGGTCAGTAGTTTTTGTTATGATGTATCTTACATTTTCCTCCATTTTTTCAGTCTTTTGATTCTTTTAATACTTCTTGTTTCAGGGAGTCATTGGCTTCTCTTTGTTTCATTCTTATTTTCAAGGAGGATATTGCCTGGTATGCCAAATTGCTAATTCCCTTTTCAATTTTTTCCCCACAAGTCTCATTTCTTTTCCAATATTTTCCTCATCACTCTCACTTCACTGATACAGCTTTTTAAAATTCTTGTTTCATCTTGCTAGGAATCCTAATTGAACTTATGTCCAAGTTATGGTTTCCTTTGAAAATTTGCTTCTAAATATTTTGGAGTCATTCTTTTCTTCTGATTTCTTAAGTTAGTTAGTCTGTTTATTTTTGCTACTAATAATAGTTTTTTATAGTGGGATTCTTTTTGATTTGTTTGTTCACTCTTCCAGCTGACATCCTGACCTCAGACTTCGTGTAATAAGGTCAGGCTCTGAACACTTTTGACAAGGTCTAGGCTGGTCATGCTGCTGCTTTCTTGGGGTAATAATCTTTGTATTGTTCTAAATTCTCAGGAACAACTCAGGCTGGGGATTTGCAAGCTGTCAGAGTTCCAAAAGTCATTTGATGCAGAATGAAATCTGAACTCTGCAAATTCCTAACCTGGGTTTGGGTCTGAGCAACAGTAGATTGGGCTGAATTCAGTCACTATGAGCCTCAAGAAAGTCTTGTTAGTTCAGAGTAATAGAACTTTGGATCTAATAATCCTACCTTGGTTAGCTCCTCTGCAAAATTCAGACTGGGCTAGATGTTAAACTGAAACAAACCCAAATCTGATCCTGGGATTTGAGCTCCTTTATACTGTCTGCTGCTGATACTGTTCCTCTTTCATCAAGCCTAAAACTTAAGACTTATAGGAGGGAGGGAGTCAGTTTAAAGGGTTCCCTCCTCAGCCCACACTGTGAATCGGGTTGACAACAAACCTGCTAATTGGCACCAGAACCCAGTATGGGTGCTTTATGGATCTAGAGGCTCCTCAATATGGGTCTGGGATATCTACTTATCCTGGTACATAACTTTTCCCTGTATCAGAATGCTCCATGTGAGGAACACTCCTGAATAGACCCCAGCTCCAGGTTCTCCATCTCCCTATGCTGACCAGGGTGACAAAAACTACATATTGTCATTTAGCCTGTTGTTATATCTATGAGTAAAGTTCTGGAAGTCACAGCTCCCCACTGGAATGTAAAATTGGGAGAGATATTTGATAAACATGTCTGCCATTGTCAAAAAGAAGATCAAACACAATTGAAATGGAAGAGAAATTCCCTATATCTGGTAAAGAGCTTGCAGATGACACTATGTTGACTACAAGTCCTTAAATATTAAAAAAAAAAAAAAAAAAAAAAAAAGCTCAAAATTACTTGAGTACAATTCAGTTTTACCAGCATTTAGTAAGTGCCAATTATCAACAAGGCACTAGAGTGAAGGCTAACACATAACTCAGGGGAAAAAAAAAAGTTCAGACTAGGAAATGAAGTTAGAAAGAAAGCTCAATACATATACTTTTGACAGTTACAGTGGATGAACAATGAGAAGATTTCAAATGGATTGGGAGAAAAATAGTATGCCAGGTTGCACTTGGAAATGTGCTCAATGCTTACAACAAATGTTTCATCCTGAAACAAAAATCTACTTATATTCTGCTCTTGGTATTATATAGGGTTGTAAGAGCCATAGAATAACAGTATCTCCAAAGACTCAAAAGTGCCAAAGGACAAAAAAGAGAAATTCACAGTAGGCACAAATAAGCTACAGTACATTTTCAAGAATGAACTGCACAGTAGTAACATAAAAAACATATACTAGAAAAAGTGATAAAGATGAACAATTTGAGTGCAACTGTCAAATGTCAAGATGTTAAGCACCCTAGAAGTGCTTCTTAAACTTTTACCATGGAAGAACACTTTTCACTTGTGAAAATTATTATATAATTTCATCTCAAATCTGAACTGAGATATTTCTGGCAGCACTAGTACATGTACAGTGTAAAGAGTGCATGTTGTATGTTCATAACTAAGATTGCAATGAAGTTATTGTGATGCAACACAAGCAAGCATTGCCAGAAACACCTCAAATTCATTATGCATTTAATTTTGAATTAATTTTTGGTCATTGCATTCAGAAATCTTTTACTGTTGCCAAATTTTTCAGGATCCCTACATTCAATTATGTAAGTCCTGAAGGTCCAGGGGGTCCAGACCTATAGTTTAAGTACCTTGTCCTAGAGGAGAGTCAGCATTAAGCTAGGTCAACCTAAGTTCAAATCTCACTACTGACACTGCTGGCTATGTGACTATCAGCAAGGTACTTAAACATTAAAAAAAAAAAAAAAAAAAAAAACACCTTACCTCAGATTCCTCATGTATAAAATAATAACAACAAAATATAGCACTTAGATAGTGCTTTAAGGTTTCCAAAACCTTTTACTTGTGTAATTTCAATTGATTCTGGGGATAATGGTACTTAGTAGCTTATCTCAACCCTGTAGGGTCACAATGAAGTTCAAATGAGAATGTATGTATTCTACAAACTTTAAAAGATTTATAGATATAGATATGTAGTTATATCTGTTGTACAAAACACACATATATCAGCTGTTTTAAACTGTTATTATTACAAGCTCCCAGGACATCAGATAGACTCACCCATGGACAATATACAGAATGACATGGAGAAGGAGAATATTTAAAGACATAATATGTTTGGGTTGCAATTTTCAGTATTAAAAGGTATGCCACATAGAAAAAAATCATATAAGGCCCAAGAAATGTAATGTTCTCTCTATACACTTTTAAAGAAACTAATTCACAGGACCCTCACTATTCTCCCAGTTTTAGTTTCCTACAAGCCACAGAGATAACAGATACTGCTTCCTTGGGGTAAACAGTTATCCACTTCTCTATATTATTGACTTTTTGTCATTTAAAAAATTTTAACATTAGCAATTGGTGAATATGACTTAATTCATACTTTAATGAACATGAAAATAATTTTGAAGTATGTAAAAAACCAGCAGTACACAAAAACAAACTTTAAAATTAAAGTATTTTATATTTCTAGTAGAGATTATATATTGCTTTGCAGTCACCCAGATATAATTTATAAAATATAAGTATGGGAATCACATTTCAAATATTAAAGATGTTATGTGTTCCTATTTTCTCTTAATCTCTGCTATGATTTTTTTTTGTCTATTATGCCTGCAAGAGTGATGGAGATATACTTCACACCCTAGATACACACAATATTTGTATCTTTTAAAATGACTCATCAGAGAATAGAATAATTGGTCAAACAACTGTAAAATATGCTTTGTAACAAGTGTATAATTTTTTTTTAAAATGTAGGATCTTTCTGTATAACAATCACCAAATAAATATCAAGGCTCCCAATGACTATTCATTTTGTCAAAGATATCCAGGCAAAGGAAAATATTTTTGAGTAGTCGCTATTTCTGCAATGGGAACTGAGCAAATTCCTTCAAATGGACAATTCCTGGCTCTTTAAGCAAGAAAATAACTTGCAGCCTAAGCCACAGTTCTTGATGCTTCAGCATGTGATGTCAGCTGACAGGAAGCATTAATGTAGCACAATCAGAGATAAATCAGTTCTGTTAAAGCCCCCCAGAAAGTTCACCAACCAGAGGAGAGATGCATTGGTATATACAGTGTGCATTATAGACAAACTTGAAATTTGAAAAGCTTAGGGCTGGCCACAAGCTGGTCAAACTTAGCCCGTGCTAAAGTACAATAGTGAAATTTTAATTTTGTATTCAAGGAAACAAACAATTCCCAGTGTTTCCTACCAGTTTAACAAAGTGTTTGAATGAAACTGAATAAGCAGAACCCTCCATCTCATCTTCAACATAATGGTCAGCCATTTCTTCACTTACTCACCACTTTCACTAAAAATAACAGGAGCTGAGATAACAGCATTTTCACAATTCTATTCTTGGCCCAGGGGACAGATGTTCAACACCTCACTTAGGATTACAGGATTTAAAAGCTGTTAAGAACCTCAGATTTAGAGCTTCTTAAACTTTTTCCACTAAGGACCCTTTTTCTCAGATGAACCCTGAGACTCCTTTTCACCTGAAAAATTTTTAGGTGATCCAAGTATATGGATATATAAAATAGGTATACAAATCAAACATTTACTGATAATAAATCATAATTTCACACCCCTCACATTTAGTTACAAGACCCCTCATGAGGTCACAAATCACAATTTAAGACGGTAAAATCTACTCCCAATCCTCTCGTTTTTGTTATTGCTTCTTTTTCAAACAAATGAAGACACTAGAAGCCGTGAAAGGGGAAGTCATTTAAGCAAAATCAACCAATAACACAAAAGAGTCAAGATTCTGGATTCTTCTGACTCCACTGCTGATATTCCCTCCCCATACACAATTCTTCCTCCATAATTAAAATAAGACTACAATGAAATCTTGAGCAAATCCAGAGAAAATCTGACTACTCTGTTATACTAAATTATACTAACTGTGACAAATAAATCCAAGTCTTTTTATCATGGTTCTTCATTAGATTCTACCTCCAGCACAAAAACTGTCCGATTTTGGACAAAATACTTACTTGTTTTCTCAGCTGAAGTACATAACATTCTGGCCCTCACATCTACCTCCCAGAGATGTCATGAGATTAAAATGAAATAAAGTTGAAACGTGCTACACAATAAGATCTCATGTATGCTAAAATATAATTATTCTTGTCTGGCTTAAATTAAGATAGACACTCCTTAATTTAAGCAAAACTTATAATAATATTAAGCCCCTTCCTCTGGGCATCTTTCTGTTTGGGGTTATCTCATAGTCCCTCTCTAGAGCCCTCTGTGCCTGCCTCTACCCCTCATGCTTCAGCATGGCTCATAACATCCTTACCCCCACAGTACCAGTTTTCCTACTCCTCTTTCCCTCTAATCTGCCTTAAATCACATAAGCACAGATAGTGGGAATCTGGGAAAGCCCTTCTCTTCCTTCTGCTGCTAAGAATAAGGAGAAAATGCTCTTTGGTAATAATAACAGTAATAGTATTTCTTTTAAGTTTACAAACTAAAGATTACTTTATATACATTATACATTAATTTCATTATACATTCAATCTTGTTAAGCACTTTAGATGTTATGCCCCCCATTTTATAGATGAGAAAACTGAAGATTGAAGAGGATATATTAAGCAAATAATGTCAAAAGAGGATTTCAAAATCAGGTCTTCTTGACTCAAAGTCCAAACCACTATCAATTACATTCCTTATCTCTGTGCTTATAAATTCAGTATATACTTTCCCAATAGAAAAAAAAAGAAAACATAGTAGTTAAGATTGATAGTATCATAATTTCCTATAATTTAATTACATTGTGGATTTAAATAAGCTTTAATGAGTTAGCCTTAGAACCGTAATAAGGGCCTACCAATAAACATCTATCTGGAAGCATCTAATGGTGAGCTATACAGGTCTGTCCTTAGCTCTTTACTATTTAACACTTGTACCCACTGGGATAAAAAATTATCAAACTACTACTAATAGGCAGTTGGAAGAAAGTGGATCTGATCACAGCCTAACTGCACAGGACCAAAATTCAGCATCTTTAAGTATACTTCTGGATGCTTTTCTCATATAATTAGCAAAAGAAGTATGGTCAGATATCTTATATTCTCTGCCATCGATGCGCACAGAACATTTCATTAGAATTTACAGCTATGAATTTTGCTTTTTGCTTTATTAAAATGAGTATTTGTCGAATATCATAAAGGCCACTCTGAGCAGGATCACTCCGGGGAGGCATAAACCATCAAGGGCTCTAGTAATCAGGGAGAAAAAGAAGGCAGAGCTTAGCCTAGAAGAACTTCACACTTTAAATCTCCCAGAGCCACAGCAGGAAATAAAGACAATTACCTTGTTACAAACCAGACACACAACAGGAGTCCTGAAACCAGCCTATTTCCCATATCTGACTAGAGCCTATCAGGTACACTGTGGATTTGGTACCAACTCCCAATTGAAAATTGTAAAAGGAAAAGGAAACAGAAGGGCCAAAGTTAATAAACAGGCACATTAAGTCACAGAGAAGAGTTAGAACTAGGGAATACGAGAGAGTTCGGTCTACTACCAGATAGCTCTCTCCAGAAGTATAGAGGCATCTAAATTAGAGGGAACAAAAACAAAGAGGACCATTCAAGAATATAAAAAAAATCAGAGTTTGGCTGTTAAACAAAGTTCCAGTTCCAAACTTAAGTCTGGAGATATAAATACTCTGGTTAAGAAAACCAAATATTAATCCAGAATAATCCAAGGAAAAATGGAGCACAGAGGGGGGAAAAAAAAGAACAATGAATTAGGTGGCCACTTACCATGGGAGATTAAAAATGATAAGAACTTCAACCTTTTCCTAATCAAAAAATAAAAAATACACACATACATATTTTTCTTGAGTATAAATTCAGCCACAGATTACTAGCTATGTGATCCTGGGCAAGTCACTTAACCCCATTTGCCTCAGTTTCCTCATCTAGAAAATGAGCTAGAGAAGAAAATGGCAAATGACTCTAATATCTTTTCTAAGAAAATTCCAAAATCACAAAAAATAGAACATTGACTAAACAGCAACAACAAAAAGATTCTTAACCTAGGGACCATAACTTTTAAATTATATTTTTACAACTAGTTCAACATCATAACAAATTGTAAGCCTAAGTATTTTATGTATTTGAAAACATTCTGAGCAGAAGTCCACAAGCTCCACCAAATTGCCAAATATTACTGGAGAAATTGGACAACAAAATGGAAGCAATCATACTTAGACCAATACCTCACACATAATCTAGATATAAAAGATCAAATCATAAGCAATTTAGAGAAATTGGGGATGGGGGTAAATTTACCTGTCAGATTTATGGATAGGTAACAAATTCATGATTAAACAAGACACAGAGAGGTTCACATATGTATGTGTATATACACATATATATGTGTATAATTGTGATTACATACCATTAAAATATTTTGCAATAGCAAATTTAATAAAGGCAAGATTAAAAGGGAAACAACTGGTAGGAAAACGGTTGCTGCAAATTTCTCTAATAAAGGTAATTTCCAAGACACAATAAAATTGATCCAAAATTAAAAGAAAAACCATTCCCCAACTGATAAATGAATAAGTTCTCTAGAGAAGATATAGCCATATTTCTTTTAAATTATTGTATAAAAGATCTGGAAGAAAAGGGACTGTGTATCAATTAGAAAATAGCTAAACCCCAGCTTTTTAAACTGTGGCTCATGATCCTATAGGAAGTTTCATAATTGAATGTGGGGATTGCAAATTTATAATTTATTATCATTAAATGTTTAATTTGTATACTCATTTTATATACCTACCAGGGTCATGTAAAAAATTTCTTAGGCGAAAAGGTTTTACAAGTGGAAAAAATTTAAGAAAGTCTCAACAATGTGGTGATTCAAGATAATTCCAATAACTAGGGATGGAAAATATCCAAATCCAGAGTGAGAACTATGGAGGTTGAATGTGGCTTGAAGCATGGTATTTTCACCTTTTTGCTTGTTTCTTTTTTCTTTCTCGTGGCTTTTCTCCCTTTTGGTCAGATTTTTCTTGCACAACATGACAAATATGGAAAAATGTTTAAAAGAACTGCACATATTTAATCTATGTAAGATTCTTGCTGCCTTAGGAAAGGGGAAAGTAAAGGAGGGAGGGAGAAAAATCTAAAACAAAATCTTACAAAAATTAATGCTGAAAACTATCTTTACATGTATTTGGAAAAATAAACTACTGAAAATTTTAAAAATAAAAGTTTAAGACGTTCTGGGCTAAACAAATGATGGTATATGATGGATTCAGAGAAACCTAGGAGGACCTTTTAGCAACTGACATAAATGAAGATGTATAGAATCAAGAGAACAATTTGTAAATGACTACATTATAAAATAAAATAATTCTGAAGGACTGAAGAACAATCCATGCAATGATCAACTAAAACTCCAGAACACAAATGTTAAATTAGCCTTCCCACCTGAGAAGTGGGACTAGAGCTGCAGGATCATAAACCTTTTCAAACACAGTCAATGTGTGAATTTGTTCTGTGGGACTTTATTATAAGTAAAGACTTTTATTTTGGGCCACTGAAGCAGTGAGAGGGTTAAAGTGACACCCCACCAAAAAAAATAAAAAGAAAGAAAGGATATTCTCCCCCCCAAAGAGAAAGAAAAGAATATCAACTTCCATGTTTTGAAAATAAAAATTTCATTAAAAAACCCCTAAGCTATACATAATATTTATGGTTTTAATCCTCTTTCTGTTTTTGTATATGGAAAAATACAAATATGTATATTTGGTAGTGTCAAGTTCATAATTTTTTTTTAAAAAGGAATGTTTTAAATATATATACTTATCAAAACAAAATTAGGAGACTAGCTAGTACATAAATAGTATATAATTATTAAATGCTTAATTGATTAAATAAACATTTATGATGCAAAATTGTTTCACAATGAAAACAGATACAAAAAATAAACGATTTAAAAATGTTAAGACAAAAATGTCAAATCCTGGAACTGGCCTTTAAAAAAAAGAAAAAAACCAACTATAGAGAATAGAGAATCTAGTCCATGAATTTCTTGTTTCTGATTGGGTTTTAACATTTTGACAATTAACTGTATTTCAATATAATCGGTTGCCTCTGTAAAGCTAAATATTTTACCTTATACTATTAATAATGCTATTCTTTTATTCTGTTTATCGGCTTCACCTGATTGCCAAAGGGATCCAGGACACAAAAAATTAAGAACCCTGGTAAAACAGATATCTGGAAAGCAGAAATGTATTTGTGTAGCAGTAACGGATCTAGGTAGTAGCAATATCTCTCTATAAAAGAAATGTATCTTTATAGTAGAAATTTATCTGTATAATAGAAATGTATCTGTAAAGTAGCAATGTTCTGTGTAGTAGAAATAGATCTGCACATTAAAAATATATCTGGATAACAGTTCATATAGAAATAATTGAGAGGTATCAGTTGACAATCTCAATAAGTCACAAAGCTGCTATAGAGCTGCCAAGAAAGGCAAATTGCAACATCAGGGAACATTAGTCCAAAATGAAAGACAATAGTCCCATTGTTTTATTCTTGAGCTTACAAAAGCCCCCAAGTTTTATTTTACATTTTTCTCCTCCACACACTGTAAATGCCATCCAAATTATATTAATCTTTCTCTAAACTTCCTGAAGCATCTTTCCCTGCTCTCTGCAGCTCATTTGCCAGGCCTAGAATGACAGAATCTCAGAATGGAGAGGAATCTCTGAAATGCTTTACTTCAACCTATACTTTAACATAAACAGCAACTACAACATTCCTGATAATCAATTAGCCTTTAAAGAACTGCATGAAGGAGGAAGCTATTTCCTTCCAAGAACCCATACCTCTTTTGGACAGCTCTAATTATTAATAAGTGTTTCTTTAGAGAAAGTTAAAACCTTTTACCCTGCAATTCCCACTCATTTCTCTAATGAAATTTTCTCCTGGAATCAAGCACAAAAAAATCTAATTTCTCTTGTACATGGCAGCCTCCTCTCTAGGCTAACTACTATTGCTGCTGTTCAGTCATTTCAATTATGTCTGACTCTTCATGACCCAATTTGAGTTTTTCTCGGCAAAGATACTGGAATATTTGTTTGTCATTCCTTGATCAGCTCACTTTATAGATAAGAAAACTGAGGCAAACATGGTTAAGTGACTTACCCAGCATCACAAAGTTAGTAAGGCCAGATATAAATTCATGCAAAAGAGACTTTCTGACTCCAAGCCTGACCAGTATGACATCCACTTCATCACCTCATTGGATAGACTAAATATGCTGAGGTGCAAAGAAAAAGGAGTCCTATACTTCCTTCTCTGAACACACAGAACACCATTTTGAAACTCAGTTAAAGTAAATAGTAATGTTTTCCTAGTCTCGGTTCCCGAATATCTCACCAACCCTGTCACTGTTTCTCCATTGATAAAAAAACGTTCTATTTCCAGTAATGCATATGAGTGCTGGGTTAATTAATGATAAAAGAAAGTTGCCATTATTCTAAAGGAGTATATAAGACTTTTATAAATCCTGATGAGGCTTTCCAAAAAGAATCTCCCCAAGATCACCAATGTTCTGTTTCTGCATGTTCTTTTCATTTTTTCTTAAACAGCCTACATAAAGTATGATGTGGTCCTTTTACCATGATAGTTTTGGTGCAATAACTCCAAGACAGGTGAGGTGGCCCACTTCCTTTTGAAGAGAAGGCCTCAACATTAAAGCCACCCATAGGATCCTAGAAATAAAATGTAGGGAATTTCTTCCTCTAAAAAGTCAGTAAAACCTTTACACCTACTTTGTTCTGTGTTGTCTATTCCTTCTCCCATTTCTACTTGACAAGGAAAATTTAGCTTTTCTTTATCACTTCTGTGATATCACAATGTGAAATGAGACAGGTTCAGTAGACTTTTTTCCACCCCCTGAATAAGTTAACTATGGGCTGTTTTGGAACACATTCCCATGTAAGTACTTAATTCTGTGAGCTTAGAAAGAAATTCTCATTTTGACAGATTTTATTTTCTTTCCTCATGCTTACAATTGTGCTCTTGTTATAGTGGCTTGGAGCATTCATTTAAGATTTTTTTAAAAAAAAACCTAAAACTAATTGAAAGGCGGAAGATAAAATATACGCCCCTCCCCCGTTCATGTTTAGAATTTTCTTTCTAAACTTCCAAGAGAATCTGAAACCGAGATGAACTATGATTCCCCAGTCAGTGCATTAAAGAAAACTTATACATGAAGTTTAACAGTTCTACTTTTTACATTTTAAATTAGCCTTTAGTCAGATTAGAATGAGGGAAAAAACTCAACACCTGGCATGCACCTCAGGAAAGGAATGCTTTCTATGCAGATGAATTTGGGTTTTGTTTTCTTTAGCTGGGGGGAGGGGGGGAGCATAGTTCTATGTCTTATCTGTATCCAACTGGATGATTATAATCAATTTGGGGAGGTCCCTTGGGACCAAATAAATAACCTTTAACTTCGCTGTGATCAATTTTGTAAAGAGGGAGACTTTTCAGTAAGAAATACTTAAGCAGTTAGATGATACCTTTACCCTGATACTATCATTCTGAACAAAAGTGGTAAATAAATAATTAAATAGGGAGAGCCTCTCTCCCCTTCCAAGATTTATCAAATAATACTTTTCTCAGAAAACGGGAAAATATCCCAAAGTAATAAGGCAAGTAAAATAATTTCTGCATGCCAGGTATTTATTTCTCTATATGCTGAATTTTCATAATGAACTTACTATAGACTGTTAGATTAGGATGTTACAGATTTGAATGTTTTTAATCAGACCTAGTAGAAACTGAACCTTAGAAAAGAGTGTTTGCTAGTTCATTATTTGTTGCAACAATAAAAACAACAAAAATAATAACCTCTGTATAGCACTTTAAGGTTTACAAAGTGCTTTACAAATATAAATGCATTTGTTCCTTAAAACAACACTGTGAAGTAGGTCCTATTATTATCTACATTTTACAGATGAGGAAATTTAAGGCAGATTGAGGTTGGATGATTTGCTCAAGATTACATAGCTACTGAGTGTGTCAGGTAGAATTTGAACTCCAATATTCCTGATTTGAAAGTCAAAGTTCTATCCACTTCTTCATATTACTGTGTATAAGGTAAAATATGTCCAAGATGAGTACTGAAGTTTCCTTCTCACCTATGTGTGTGGCATTTAGAAAAGTTTGTACCACTTTGTTTCAAGTTTTTCCCTTTATAAGAATACAAATTGCATATTATCATTTGGAAAAATCTTGAGTGCTATTGTTTTAAATGCTGGTGTCATTCTAAAATGAAAGGCAAGACAACTTTCAGGAGAAAAATTTACTTGGAACAAGATACATTCTCTAAAAATGAGTATTTAAGTGTTTGGTACACCTTGGTGTGTCCTCCCCATATCCCCATCTACCAAAAAAGTCCCTGAAAGCTGGGCAGCTTTTCAATCAAGTTGTGACTGTGTGGAGAAATGCATGTGAAATTGTTTTCTGAAAGGAAAAAAATCATCAGCTTCTCTAGGAATGTTTATTGGAATGAAAAAGCTTTTTGTAAATATTTTATCTGAAAACCAAGACCATGAAAGAAAATTTAAAGTTTCACATTAATATAGTTATAAAAATTGACATATTTTTGTCCTGTTAAAAAATAAATGTCTAGATCTTAGTCTCTGATAAATCAATAGTTGCCTTTTCTTATTCTTATATTCTTAGAGCTGTGCTTGATCATAAACAATTATGAAAATAATCTTATTTTATAAGACCTACCAAATATAGGCTATGCAGTTTACTCTGTATGGTCTTATTCTAGTTTACCTATATTGTTAGGAGTTTTCTTTAATTAGGATTTATTATTTACAGTTTGAAATTTATGAATTAAACTATAATGTGGAATACAGCTTGAACTCAAATTAGCACTAAAACATGACTATTAAATGTAAACTACAATATGATATAACAAACTGTTCTTTACAACTGAGTACATCTAAGCAGTTTAATAAGTGGTTTTTCATTAATTTGGCAAATTCTGCTGAAACTTACAATGATTAATTAGGACTACATTTTTAATTTTACTTACTTAAATGGCCTACTTTTAATCAAGATTAGTTTATATTCAGTGTTGTTCTTCTAAAATGTGAGATTATATGTCCTGACTAACAAGAAGTAATGTACCTACATCCCCAATCAACCTGACAAATACCCTTTATTTCACAAAGCATACTAGAGAAAAATAAGTTAATTTAACTTCATGAGAATGTTGAAAGGGTTTTTGTATCTTGGCTTATTTTTATTGTGACATCATCTGGTTCTATTGAATAGCTAGGCTACTCTTCACATGACCCCATTTGGGTTTTCTTGACAAAAAAAAAAAAAAAAATGGAGTGGTTTAGCATTTCCTTCTCCAGCTCATTTTACAGATGAGGAACAAAAGCAAACGGAGTTAAATGACTTGTCCAGAACCATACAGCTAATAAGTAAGTGTATGAGATCAAATTTGAACTCAAGTCCTCCGGACTCCAGGTGTGGTACAACCTATCTACCATTCCACCTAGATGCCCTAGCCATTTGCTGAACTACTTGAAATTTGTATATTAGTGACAACTGTACAGTGTAACCTTCTTTCCACAACAAGGGAAAAAGCAAATAACATCTGCAATGGAGTTCTTAAAAAATAAAGAATGTGAGGAAATAGAAATTAGGAAGAAGATGCACCTGGAGGTTTAAAGAGTCTTAGATCTCATATCTAACATTTGTAACATCAAGTACTCATCTAGAAATTCTAAGTGATTATCTCAGAAATTCAACTCTTTCTATCTGCTCAAATGCTTTATTCACTAACCAAAAAGGAAGAAGAAGAGATTACCAATTACTGGGTATTAGTTATTGATTACCAATTATGAATTAATCAACATGTAGGTCATGGATAGCTATAAATTATCAGTTGTCCATTCTCAAATTTGGAGTACTGGTTTTGGATTGTGATTAATTCTGCACAATAGTTGGATACTTAATATTGGATATTCCTTTTTCCTTGTAATTATCTTCTTTATACTATAGTACATATTGTAAACTGAATGATATACTTCAAAGTCTCTGACTTGACAAATCTACTAGTTTCAATCTTGCCCAGTATGCAATGTCTTAATATATAATACTGACAAATGAGTAAAATCTTTGCAACAGAAAGCTCCTTTTTACATTCTTGTAAGTTTTTCAACAGTTGTAAGATATGGATGTTGAGTCTTAAAGACTTTCATTCCATCCTAGAGTTCTTCCTCCCTATCACTAAAGAAAGGGAACACTCAGAAATTTGTTTGGAAAAGAGCTCATCAAGTAACCTAGATCAGGACTTGTTAAAACTTTTTCCACTTACAATCCTGTTTTCACCTGAGAAATTTTTATGTGATCCCAGGTATATACATATATAAAATAAGTATACAAATCAAACATTAGCTAATAATGAGTTATAAAGAAATTTGCTTTAAAACAATTCTTTGGTATTCATATAATTTTACCATTTATTAAAGATGAAAGCAAATTTACATACCATTGAAATGGATACGCTCATTTATTTTTACATAAATAATTAAATCTTGGCAGAATATTTGCTACCTTACTGTTCCCAAATTTTTCACAACTCCTACATTCAGTTACATGACCCCATATGGGGTTGCAATCCACAGTTTAAGAAATTTTGACCTAGATCAACAGCACTGCTGCTAAACCTAGATCCATAGATTACACTTTAAAAACTCTCAGGAGGTTAATATTAAAATGTAAGGACAGTATGCTTGTTTTATTATCCAATATAGGATCCAAAAAAGGATAAAAACTCTGCCCCTACAACTTCAGAAAACTAAACAGCTTTTGTTCATTTTAACAATTGGCTTTCTGATAACACTTCTTATGAAATCTTACAATACTATGATTCTAAGAGCATGGCTATCAATTTTTATACAAATGATATGTAATTTATGATAGTAGCATGGAAAGAAATGCAGGTAAAGACATTTAAATATCTTACATAAATTCATTTGAGTACCAAAGATGTTTCAAAGTCGTATTGTGTGTTTGACAGCTATAAGACAACCTAAATGTCTTGAATTATTAATGACTGGTATAACAATTATATTCTGCTTTAGTTATAAATAGGAGAACTTACAGTGTGAGATGGAAATCTTTGGGAATAATTTAGCTTACCCCAGGTAAGCCACTTTGATAACAATAAGAGTATGCTAATGAATCAGCAATCCTCAAATCAAGGGAAAATGGCAACAACTCCTATAATCAATCAGCCCATAAACACTGATACAGTACCTGGCACTAGAGACACAAAAAGGTAAAGATCCACCTCTCAAGGGATTCAGAATCATTATATGCTGGCTAGCATCTCCAACTACTTGATAGTCAGTTTCAGGTAAATAAAGAATGTAAAAGATTTTGGATAGATGGCTTTACAAAGATAATGTGGTAAGATCTTCTGAACTTATCTCCCTATAATTCTGCTTGTCCTTTGGATGGGAATGTTTCCTGACTTATTATCCACAGATCTGTCTATTCTATTTCTTGAATAACATGGAAATGTTGTTACAAATTGGCTAAACCAAAAAAGGCATCTGATTTTTACCAAAAATGTTAATGTTATTTTGTCCTATACATCCATGAAAAATGAGTTTGTGATTTCCAGACCCCAACTTAACAGAACATTCAATATTGTCACAATTATGCCCCTTTTTCTATTCTTAAAGTAAATACTTTTAATTAGGAAATGTCTTGTAAGTTTCAGTATCACTCTTCATCAATAACTCTCATCACTGTGGTGACACAATAGTGTAGAATAATTTCCTCATGAGAGTTGGCCATTCTCAAACTGTCATGTGTAACAAGGTTCAAATCAGGGGTTCTTAACGTGAGATCTGTAAACTTATTTTAAATAATTTTTACAACTGTATTTCTATTGCTTTTCTCTGTAATTTTATGTGTGTTATTTTATGCATTTAGAAATATTCTGATAAAGGATCTATGGGCTTCATTAGACAGCCAAGAGGTCCAGACCACACAAAAATTTAGTTCAGATATAATTTAGATTTAGAATCCACCGTCTATAAGATCCTTTGTGCTTTAAAAAAAAAAAAAATGCTGATGGAATCAGCTGAAAGAATATGGTAGGTAGATCTTATCCAAGGGTCCTCTAACTACGGCCTGAGGGCCAGATGCGGCAGTTGAGGACGATTATCCCCCTCACCCACGGCTATGAAGTTTCTTTATTTAAAGGCCCACAAAACAAAGTTTTTGTTTTTACTATAATACAGCCCTCCAACAGTCTTGAGGCACAGTGAACTGGCCCCCTATTTAACAAGTTTGAGGACCCCTGTCTTAGTCCATGAATCTGTTCAAAGGACCTTAAAAGCCTATAGTGTTTTCAAAACACAAATGCACCAACAACAAAGTAGTTCACTAATTCAGGCTTCCCAAATGTGTCTCACAGGGCCACTCATATTCTGCTTAAAAAAAAAAAAAAAAAAAAATTAAAGAAACTACATTCTCTATATGTATGTCTAAGCTATAATAATTGCCCTTTTGCTGCTGATGCACTTGTGTCCTGGAAAAACAGACCTTTGAAGGCAGATTTTTTCTATTGTCAAATGTTCTTTTTCATGTGTAGTTGTAATTGTTTGCTAATATTTTGGATTCAATGAAACTTGCTCTTTAAGACAGCAGATATCGTGACAGTGACTAAAGGAACTGGAATACTGATTCTTATCCCTCTATTAGAAGTGAAAGAGGCACCCACTTCACACAACAAATTAAAAAAGGAAAATTACAAGATTTTATAGATTTCACAGAATTCTCACTGACCACATTATTGTTCTATAAGCCCTACTGAGTTAGAATAAACTAAAACCCTAATTAATAACTACAAAAAATTGGAAGAGTAATAGATTGACTACTTAGTTTTCATAACCATGACTATAGAGTGAATTCTTAATCAGATGAGGGAGAGGCAATTTGTTGTTCTTGTACAGTCATTTCAGTAGTATCCTATTCTTCATGACCCCATTTTTGGGGGGTTTTTTGGCGAAGATACTGGAGTAATTGGTCATTTCCTTCTCCAATTCATTTTTTAGATGAAGAAATTGGAGCAAACAGGTTGAAGTCCGGGGTCACATCACTAATAAATATCTAAGGTTGGAGTTGAATTCCTGACTCCATGCCTGGTACTTTATCCAGCTTCCTATATAGAAGCAATTACCAAAACTAAATTTTGATTACAGAAAACTGAAAAGGTTTTACATGAATAAAATTAATGAAACTAGACTAAGAGGACAACAAAGAAAAACCTCTGTATCAAATATTTCTGAGAAGAGTCTGATATCCAAATGTACAGCTAACTAGCAGAAATATATAGGGTCTTAGCCTTAACAAAACTTTAACAGCTTGAAATCTATTGGACTCCCTGTTAAAAAAAAAAAAAAAAAAAAAAAAGCAAATGCTATTCTTTAATAGGTATAGTCCAAAGGACATAAGAGAGACATACAGAGATAGAATGAGAAGACAGGGTGGAAGAAAACCCAAAACTCTCTGTCAAAATGCAACCGAGACTTCCATTGGGCCTAGGAATGCAGATTGACGCAGAGAAATGAGAGGCAGAGCCCAGCTCTAAGATACCAATCAAAAGACAGGTGGAGCATGATGGCAGCTGAGGTTACACCCAGAGAGTCTTTAGAAGTTCAGGACTCTGATGTGACCAATCAGCCTAAAAGTAATCACATGGCAGAAAGGGATTACAGTTGGGGAGAACAGGCCTGTTAACCCAACAGGGCAGTGTCCAGTGTAAACAGCTCCAATGTAATAACCAGATGATGAGGAGAGATTTAGAAAGTGGTAAATAGAAGGGAACTAGATAGTTTAACTGGCTGGGAAAGAAGGTTTGCTTGTGTTCCTACAGATAGAGAAGGAAACAGATGGGTGGCAATGAGCATTTGGAGAGAGAGACAGAAAAGGAGAAAAACCTCAAAACAAAGATTTAAGAAACATCTGACACTGAAAGAGCATGGATGACAATGAGACTGTTAAAAGAACTTTAAAATCTTCAGGCATCATTGGATTCCCTAACACAAGATGAGACTGTTTCAGTTCTTGAAAACCTGCAGGAATCATTGGATTCCTTGAGATGAAAAATTGTTGATGAGACTATTGCAGGACTTCAAAGCTTGCAGGAATTATTGGATTCCTGGCACATGAACTAATGGACAATAGATTCCTTTTGGACTAATTCTAGGACTTGAAAACCAGCAGGATCATTGGATTCCTTGAGATTAAAAATTGTTGATGAGACTATTGAAGCATCTTTGTATCATAGAGAGAGATTCAACATTAGGCAGAGATCTCAATTCAAGTCCCACTTCTGATATAAAGTTGTGTGTTAGGAATCCCAACTTCTGAACCTGTTTCTTTCACTCTAAAATGAGGATAATAACAACAGTAGAAGCTGCTTCACTGGGTTTTTGTGAGGTGGAATCTAGATAAAACTCTTTGCAAAATTTATGGGACTATAGAGATTCCAGTTATTATTTCTTAACTTACATTCCTTCCAGTTCATAGTTCTTTCCTTCCCTTCAAAGTATCTGCATTTACTTATCTAGAAGACACACTATATATAAAATATAGAGACAGCTTGATAGATACAAGTGAAACAGTGGATGCAATACTGAGTCAGGAAAAACTCATCTTCATAAGTTCAAAACTGACCTCAGATACTTACTAGCAGTATGACCGCGGGCAAGTCACTTAACCTTAGTTAACTCAGTTTCCTCATCTGTGAAATGAGCAGGACAAGGAAATGGCAAACCACTCCAGTATCTTTGTCAAGAAAACACCAAATGAGACTAAGAACTTTCTTGGACTATAGAACAAAGTGAAATAATTTACTAGAGGATTAGTAACTGTTACTCTATTTAAACTCTGCTTTGTTTTCTAAAACAGAGGATAAACTGAAGACAAAAAAGAATGTTAAAAATACTACTCTCTGGCTAAATCACTAAAAGAAATAAGTAAATTTAAACACTTCTAGTTTTAATGAAGCCTATTTGACAAAGGCTACAGTATCATTTCATGTAAACTGGCACTTTCACTAATAATTTTTAAAGGCTAACAAGACTTCTATATGGAATTCAAAACTGCAGAGAAGTGTCAACTTAGGCATTATTTTATTTTTTAGTTGAAAATGAATTGCTAGGGGCAACTAGATGGTGCAGTGGATGGAGTGCCAGCTGATTTCAGAATCAGGAAGACTTGAGTTCATATCTGGCCTCAGACACTTAACACTTCCTAGCTGTGTGACCTTGGGCAAGTCACTTAACCCCAATAGCCTCAGCGCCCCCCCACCCCCAATCATTTTCAATGATGCGATCTCTTTTCTCTACATATTTTCCACTGAAGGCCCAGCCCTTTGTGCCTTCCCCAATAATAAATGTGGTTTGTGTCAGGGACTGTGGATATTAAGATAGAAGTGAAAATAGTTCCACTCTCAAGGAACTTCCATTCTGTATTCATAATATATAAACTCCACAGCATATCAATTTTTAATGTATTCCTCTCGAACCAGGATAAGGAAACAAGCACTTGTTTTTATCAATGTTTGTGCTCTCTGCTAAACAGTCAAATGTTTGACAAATACTGTAATAGTTCTACATTCTCACTTAAAAGACAATGAAGAGTGATGATAATACTTTACATTTAGACAGCGCTTTTATATATTTATTAGCTCACCAGACATTCTCAAATTCCAGAGATGGGCAAGGCAGTATTATTAGCTTATTTGTATGAATGAAGAAACTGAGGTTCTGAGAAAAGTCCAAAGTCACAACTAAAAGCTAGTGATAATGAATTAATTCGAACTCAAGCCGTTCTGTCTTAGAAAATACTACCATTTTCTACAAATATCTCACCCTAACAGACTGTGATTGCTAAACAGGTTCAAGCTTCCTCAAAAAAGCTGAAGTCTAGATTTCAAATAGAAAAGCATAATTCTAATTAACCTCATTACAAACTTCACAAGCTAGTTAAACAGAAATAGTTAACAGCCGCAAAACAACCAACCAAACAGAAACTGTTATAGAGTCACTTTTACTAAGTATGGCCAAAATCATACTAGCCACGCACACAAAAATAAGACGCATCAGAAAATCAAGCCATGAAATGAGGACTGCAGTTAACATTAAGAAAGTGGCAGGATAAAGTCCGTAAGGAACCTGGGGTCCAAAAAGGAAAAGATGTTACTCCCCTGCCCAAGAAGTTCCAGTGACTCCATCTTGCCTCTAGGATAAAAAAATGAATTGTTCACTTTAGCTTTTTAATTTGTTTCCAATCCATTTTTCCGCCCTCGTTGCTCAGTACTTCCCTCTTCATAGTCTGAATTCCAGCCGCTGCTCGCCTCTACCAAGCATTGCATCTTCTGCCTTTGTACGGGTTGTCTGTCCCCATAGTTTGATTGCCCTCCCCACCTCAAAACATGCTCTACAGATTCCCTCCCTTCCTTCAAAGCTCGACTTGAGTATATACTCCACATATATATATATAAACCGATGCCCGGTTCCCCGAAATCATTTTGTGCCTATAATCAATATTTTTTTCTGTGGGCGTGTCGCTCCCTACAATAGGAAAGGTAAGCCCCAGGAGGGTAGGAACTTTCTTGTTCCGTTTCTGTATCTCCAGCACCCAACACACAGCAGGCACTTAATAAATGCGCGCTGAATGAACAAAACGCTCGCGAAGTGTGGCCAAACCCAAGCGCTGCGCGCGCCGCCGCGGACACGGACAGGGCCATCTCCGTGGGGAGCTAAGGGAAGTGACTTCTCCCTAACCGGGTGAGACATATGCTCAAGGAGCTGGCACGGAGATAGATGCAACCAAACTGCACGAGCGAGGTGCGCTCAGCATGATGGGGGGAGGGAGGCAAAAAAAGAGGGAGGGGTGAAGATGCAAAAGAAAGGCGCGCCCAGGCAACAGGAGGTGTCCGGGAGGGGGAAAGGACCACGCTGGCGGTCAGCAGGGATGGGCGGAGAAGACCCACCTTCGGGAGACAGCCTGCGGATTGATGGGCAGGGCGGCCGTTGGGCACTAGTGGAAAGCGGAGCGGCGCGGCCGCCGGGAGAAGTGGGGGCTGCGAGGGGCGTGGGGGCTGCCGCTGCCGCTCTCAAGAGAAGACGGGCAGCATAAGGCAGGCACGGCTCGGAGGAATACTCACGTAGGGCTGGTAAAACTTGGAGAGCCGTGGTTTCCCGTGGTTGTTGAAGATAAGGATCGCCTTGATCATGGTGGAGCCCGCGGCGGGGGAAGGGTCTGGGAGGAGGGAAGGGGCAGCCGGGTGGGCGCTAGGTCCCGGACGACGCGCGCTGAGCCAGCACAGCCCTCCTCTTCTGCTTCAAGTCGTTTCCCCGCCCGCCCCCTCCGCGCGCTCCCGGAGAGGGAGGGGAGGGGAGGGGAGGGCAAACCCGGCGGAGGCTGGATCAGCTGGAAGCGGATACGCCTCGCGGCTCCAGGGAGCGCCTGCGCAGAAGCAGAGGTCTAGAAGCGAGAACGGCGCCTGCGCCGGCTGCGGGTGTGGGAGCGTGAGCTCTGGGAGCGCCTGCGCCGTCGCCGAAGGCAGGAAGCGGATACGAGAGCATGGGACGCGCCTGCGCAGATGCCGATGTAAGGGTGCGAGGACTTAGGCAAGAAAGTGAGAGGGCATTTTCTTCACTCGTCCTTCCTCCGCACCTGCCCGCCGGCTTTCGAGGTTAGAGAGAAAAGGTGAGTGTTGATTGTGAAGTCTTGGTGAATGTACACTAACTTTGCCTCATCCGATGCCCCGGTTCGGAGGACGCATGCGCAGACGGCAGAGTGTAAGGGACATTGTCTCCCCTTCCTCGCCCACCTACCGCATTAACCCGCCTCGTAGACTTTTGTTATTACTTGCCGCCTGCCCCTCAGGGCAGAAGGTGACTTAAGTAGAAGGTCGGCTGTTGACTCCGCGTTTCTGATTGCAGGAATTATACGCTCCCGGAAAAACAAACCCGAGATTGGGGGAGGTGTAGCCTCCCACTTCCTGACGCACACCCCGCCCGCTGCACGTGGTTGGAGGCGGAGGTCGAGGAGCGGCATGGCCGAGCCGGAACGGCCGACGATGTCCCTCCCAGGGGGCCCTGCGGGAGGGGAGGGAGCCAACGAGTTGGTCCCAGACACGGAGCCCGCGCCCTCTGCCGCCGTCTCTCCTGGAACGGAGGAACCGACTGGCGACGCCAAGAAAAAAAGTAATGAAACTGATTTCTCTACGCCTGCGATAGGCCGAGTTTCAAACGAAGTGTGTGACTGAGAAAGGGCAAAAAAAGATTGAACCACTCAATGGGCCTAGTCCACCCGACCAACCCAGGGAGGAGAAGGGGTTGTTAAGTGTGGAGATTTAAACGGAAAGCCGACATGGGCTGCTCAATTGGCTGGCAATGGAGGGATGTACACCTACTGACGGACTCATTTCCCCTCATTTTCCTTCCTCAGCATCCTCGATTTGGACTTAAAACAGTTTTTGAGGCCACCTCCTCTTTATCCGCGTGGGAGTGGGAACGAACAAAAACTGGTTCATGTCCTCGAGGACATGCACATAGGGAATAGATAAATGCACAACTAGCCGAAATTCTAGATATTGTCTGGAAAGCCACTGGTTGAGGCTGTGCTAAATAGAGGATTCCTGCTGAGAATCTGAGGATGGTAGATCTAAAAATAACACAGGAGAGGCAGAGAGTATGAGGAAGGCTTTGGGAGGAAAGGGCTTTGGGACAGAGCCTGAAAGTTATTTTTTACATTCAGTTTTCCTGAATCTACATACCTTCATTCCCCCCCCCCAAAAAAAAAAAAAACTCATCTTGTATATATTTTAATGTATTTGTGTAACTGTCATTCGCCTTGATAGACTTCAAGCTTCTGAAGGGTTTAGGCTGTTTGCTTTTTCGCTTTGTATCCCAGCATCTGCCACGATGTATGGCAAATAGCAGCCTATAAATTTGTGAAATGATTGGTTGAACAGCCGACTGAATTTAAATAGATGAAAATATCATGTGAGAGCATTCCAGGTCTCAAGAAAGACACTAACTGAAGGCATATGAAAGGGAAGGGATAGAATTGTACAGGTCCTTTGCAGGGAGGAGAAGAGAAGGATGCTCAGCGAGGAACAGTGTTAAGACTGGAAAAAGTAAGTTCTAGTCAACTTTTAGAGGGACTATATAGCCCACCCTCACTTAAATTCGATTCACTTGTATGTCATGGCATCATCTTCCTGCTGTCATAGCCCTCTTCCAGAACAAAGGACAAAGATAACCCCTGCTTAAGAGTCATCCTTATTCTGAAGGCAGTGGAAGAAGTATTGAAGGTTTTTAAATATAGGAATGATGTGATTAAAACAATACTTTAGTAACTTGGTAAATAGAATTCTGCTGGTTGGACACAAATTTGGATTTGGGGCACTTAGGTGGCTTATTTGGGTAGTGTATCCTATTCCTGAGTTTAGATTTGGCCTGACACACTTCCTAGTTGTGTGACCATGGGCAAATCACTTAAACTTATTTGACTTGGTTTCCTCATGTAAAATGAGTTAGACAAGAAAATGGCAAAGCTACTCCAGTTTCTTTTCTAAGAAAGAGTTGGACACGACTGAACAACATCAATTTAAAGTTTGAGCTAAGATAATGCTTGTAGGAAGAGAAAGGAAAATTGATAAAACTCAGTGCCTCTAATAACTATATAATATTTAGTATGTTATATTTTCTATCAGGAGTTTGCTTTCACTAGAACTCTTCATTACCTCTGTATATTAATTTCTGGAATCTGCTGATAGTAAATATTCATTAATCACTTAGCCATTGTGCTAAATGCTGGGGATATAAAAAGAAGCAAAAAAAAAAACCAAAAAACTCTACCCTCAAGGAGCTTACTGTCTAGAAGGGGAGAAAACAAACAAGCAAATATGTACCAACAAGCTATACACAGGATAAATAAAAAATTAGGAGAGATAGGGAGAGGTTTCCTATAGAACAAGGGATTTTATTTGAACTCACTTTTCCATGAGAAAGTACCCAGAGCCAAGAGATAGAATATCATGTTTATGTAACTGCAAGAAGTCCAGTGTCACTAGTTTGAAGAGTATGGGATTAGGATTAATATGTAAGAAAACTTTTCCCAGTTCCAGGAGAAGGCCTAATGCAAGAAAGCCATATTAGTAAATACCACTGCCACTTCTGAATCCACCATTGCTTCCAAAATTCGTATTCAATGGATTGTTAAATTGTTGTTTTTTTCCCTTCATCAGGAGGCTTAACTTTTAACCTCTGAATGGAATGAAGTAAAAGGATTGTGATGGAGGAAGTGGGGAGAAGAAAAGTGTTAGAAGGAATGAATTCTAGCTTGAGTTATCCTGCAGTGAGACTAAAAGTCTGAAAATGGGCCAGTTCACTCAAATTCACCTACCAGCTTTTGGCCATAGGTACAAAGAAGATATGGGAAGGAGATTATCTCTGGAAGATGACATATTATTTCCTTCAATTCAGAGAGACTTTTGAATTAACAAGAAGAAAAGGAATATTTAAAATATTTATCAGCGGTCAGCTCCAGGATAGTTGGTGATTTTTTTTTTTTAGTTTTCTAAATATTAATATCTCATTCTCTATTTCCATCTAATTGTCATTTACATTGTTTTTTACAGTTGATGTTTTACTAAAGGCTGTTGGAGACACCCCTATAATGAAAACAAAGAAGTGGGCTGTGGAACGAACCCGAACTATTCAGGGTCTCATTGATTTTATCAAAAAATTTCTTAAACTTATGGCTTCTGAACAGTTGGTATGTGATAAACATTGGTCTTTTCCTTACATAATGTTTATAACATCTTAGAGCAGCAAAAATGAGCTAATAATCTTAGATAGGAAAGGTATGAAACTAGATAAATATGTTTTCTTTTAAAAATAATATGTTGCTAATTAAAGAATCTATTTTTTCTGTCTTTCACTTTTCCCTCTCCATTGGAAAGGAAGGAATAAGAAAGATAAAACACTTATAACAAATATGCATTGTCAAGCAAAACAAATTTCCACATGGTCTACCTCTACTTCCCCTCCCCAAAAAATGTCTCTTTCTGTACTCTGAAGTCTATTATTTCTATCATGAAGTGAGTGGTATACTTCATAATTGGTCCCCAGGAAATATGATTAGGCATTGAGTATCTTAGAGTTCTTAAGTCTTTAAAAATTAATTGTGTTTATAATGTTATTGTTAATTGTTCTCTTGGTTCTTTTTCTTCCATATGTATCAGTATGTCTCTATCCAGATTATTTTGTAACTAAAATGATACACTAGTTTTGACTAGTGATCAGGAATAAGAACACTAATTTACTCAAAATGCTGAGCTTTGAAAGAAGAGTGAATAATTATGGCATTGGATAATAATGATGGTTTATTTCTTTCTTTATAGTTTATATATGTGAATCAGTCTTTTGCTCCTTCACCAGATCAAGAAGTTGGAACACTCTATGAGGTAATTAATTTCTACCTTTACATAACAAATATAGATAAATTATATTTCTGATTATATTTTTGATATTTTACTAATTTTGTATATGTAACTTTGAACTATATTCAGAGGAAAACCAATATTCAGATTCACAGGGTATCAGGTTTCAAAAGTTCTGCAGAGACCATTGAGGCTAATCTCTACCTAGACCATATTCCTTTTTGCAACAAACCCAATTTTTGGCCATCCTGCCTTTGCTAGAAGACTTCTAATGAGAAAAACCTCCCACTACAACCCATTTCACTGTTGGAAAGCTCTGATTAAATCAAATCAGAATCTGCTTCTTTGCACTCCAGGACTTTGGGACTAAGAAGTGCAAATTTAATCACTCTTGAATATGGTAGGTCTTTCAAATACTCAAAAATAGTATTTTTCTCTCCACATATACAAATTAAGAGCACATGATGCACACACAACCATACATACTTCTACCCCCTTATATCTCTTTTCCATACTAAACATTCTCAGTTCCTTTGCCTGAATCTCTTATACCATGAACTTTTGATCCTTCGACTTTTCTGGACATCTTCCAACTCAGCAGTATTCTTCAAAAAATATCTTGCCTAGAACCAAACATAGTGATCTATATATGTTCTGATTATGTTGGGAATGGTTCCTTCCTATGCTTGGATACTGCATCTTTGTTAAATTTTTCACATTAGTTTTTTAGTTACTATCTCACACAAAAATTGTTTTATTGACTATTTTCACATATTGAGCTTTCAGATATGCTAAATCTTCTAAGATTTTTTTCAAATAAAGTACTCTCTAGCTATATTATTCTTTTCCTATCTTATATTTGTGTAGCTGACTTTTTAAAATCCAAATGTAAGACTTTATTCATAATAAATTTCATAATTAGATTTTCACCAGCATCCTAGCTTGTCAAGATTGTTTTGGATCATAGCTTTGTCATATGATGTGTTAACTTTGTACTAATATTACCTGTGTGATGTTCTATAAGCTGTTCTATTCCACCTAGGCCCCAACTGCCTCAAAAATTAAATTATTAGACTTAGTGGCCTCTACTGTAAACCTGTGATCTGCAGATTTAATTAGGATACCATATACTGTTTTATCCAAGCCACTGATAATATGTGTGTATATGTGTGTGTGTATTTGTATTTATATATATATATTGTTCTCTCTCTCTCTCTCTCTCTCTATATATATATATATACACACACACACATACATACACACATATATACATATACACAAGAGAAGGTCAGGGCACTCTCCAAGTTGACATTGAACCATTAATGAGATTTGGTCATTCAGCCACTTTTTAATTCACTTCTCTAACCTTCCTCTGTGGCATAGCCCTTGTTATCATCTTGTCCGTGACCATCACATGAGAGATTATGTCACATATTTTATTATAATCCAAGGTAGCTGGCTCTGGTTTATCCCTCATCTCTACCAGTTAAATAATTTGCCCAAAAAGAAAATGAGATTTATCTTAAATGGCGTGTTTTTGCTGGAGTTGTATTAACATTTTGAGTTTTTCCCTAGGTGTTGACTCTCTATCCCATTAACAAAAAGTAAGATTTTGTCAAAATTTGAAGTTATCTTTTTGAGGTTTGTAGATTATATTCTCTTCCCTTTTTGAAAACTAAGTTAATATTCTCCCTTCTCCAAACCTATAGTGACTCTCCTGTTCTCTGAAATCTTTCAAATATCAGTAAGCAGAGTCTCTGCAATAAAATCTGTCAGTTCTGTAGTACTGTGGGATGTTGGACCTGGCGATGGAATTCATCAAAAGTGGCAAGGTGCTTTATTCCTCTCCCCTTACTTCTTTTTTTTTTCCCTCCTTACTTAAGTTTCATTTACAAACTAGCTAAATTTTTGGTCTCATGCCAGTCCCAAGATTATTCTCAGCAGAGTTAGCAGAAGGAAAATAAAAGTAGACTTTATCTCTACCTTCTCTTTCATCATTTTCATCATCTCATCTATCATAAATAGTAATCCTATCTCTTTTTTTTCAATACTTCACCACCCCCCAATTTAGTTTAAAAAAAATCTTTTGTGGTCCTTTTTATTTCTTTTTGTCTCAGTTTGTTTTTCACTATAGAACACCTAACATAATTCATTTAGGACCATACCATGTTTTGGTAATTATCCTCTTACTCCTTTTCTATTCATGTCTTTTAAAAAAATTTTCAATTGCTCAATTTAAGTTCTCTATGTACACAAATAATTATTTTAAGAGATAGTAACCATCTTGTCATCTTGGTAAGAATTCAGTCCAGTTGAATATTTTGCCTTTTGGTTACTTTCCCTCTATCTTTTGAAGGATAAAATTATTTTCAACACAAACCCAGAACTTACTGACTGCTATGTTTTTATCAGAGAAAGATGGAACTCTTATTAGGTGTCCAGATAACTGAAACTTTCACCATTACTATATTGTGCTTGTAATCTTCACTAATTCCTCATCTGTTCAATTTGTTCAGTGACAGTAGCACTTCACTTTCTTCCATTACAAATATTCACCTAGATCATCTCCATCTTTTCCCCTTCTGATTCGCTGGCTTCCTTCTTCATACAAAATGTTACTCACTCTTTTCCTTTTGTACCCATCTTGTTCCATTTCTGTAGAATGTATCTCTTCAGAACCATATTTACAGGTAATGGTCCCAACCCATCAAATTTCAGTATATCTTTTGAAGTCATGTTTTTGTTGGGATTCCTTATTCACCTTCTTTATCCTGTTCCTTAACTAGCTCCAATTCTTCTTCCTGTTTCCTAGTCACTTGTCTGACATTCCCTGCATGATTCAGGGGCCAGTCAAGATTATCAGCTTCTTTCAGCTGAACAGTATCTGTAAGTGAGGGGAGAGGGAGAAGGAAGAAGTACTGGACTTGAATTAAAAAGAGACCCAATTTTGAGAGACCTTCAGGTTTGCCATTACATAAATAACCTCTATTAGGAACATGTTCTCTAATCTGTAAAATAATTGTGATAATACTTGTACTTACTCTACCACAGAGTTGTAAGAAAAACACTTGATAAATGTGAGTTTAGATTATTATTACTAATTAGAATAATAACCATTACGAGGAGAGGAAATATGCATAAATTCATTACCACTGACAAACTCGAGCATATACCACTTTACCACTAGTTAGTAACATTGAGCAGGATTTAAAAGTATATTTCTGTTCATGGCTGAAAAGACTAAATTCATTAAATGTTCCTAATTGTGAAAAAGGAAAACACTTATTCCCTGATAGATTAGGGTTGTAATAGTCATAATTTACTATATTTATGGCATGTGACATTTAATAGTGTTGATTTCATTTTGAGGAATAGATTACACATTGAAACTTTTAAGTATAGTGGAGCTTAATTCTTTGTTATATTTTCTTTTTTTCTTTTCTTTTTTTTTTCCCTTTTTGTAGTGTTTTGGCAGTGATGGTAAGCTGGTCCTGCATTACTGCAAATCTCAGGCATGGGGATGATCTATAGACAGTAAGAACCACTTGCTGCTTAGCACTAACCTCCAAAAAAGAAGCAGAGCACTGAGAGACTTTGTGTCCAAAAACATGTTGTAAAGAGATGAATGTGATCGTCTTCTCTCCAGTTATTTACAAAACACTGTTTATGTATGAGAAGCATCTGTAAACAGAGAATGGAGTCCTGCTAAATATAACTTAAACTATTTGTCATGCAAATAAATCATCATTAGAAAGTTGACACAGAATATATCCATCTTGCTAGTGTTGCAAAATGTCTTGGCTACTGTTTTCATGATGACAAACATGAACTCTTAATTTCTTTTTGATAAGAGAGATTTTTAAAAATACTTGTTTGGATAGTGTGCTTTAACTAAGATATTCTTTCTTATATTGCATTTCCTGGGCAGTTTTCTTTTAAAACGTGTGCAGGTAGAATAAAATCATCTTAGCTTACACTCTCTATTTTGCTTATATAAGCCTGGAGAGGGTAGCCCAACAGGCAGACAAGGAAGTTGAGGTGTTTAATGTCTTCATTGCCACAGTTACACTGAGATTGTTTTAAATAATCTATTAATAATAATAATAGGCGTTTAGCCAATGAGTGGAGCAAACAATTTGGATACCTGCAAGACTACTTTAAAATATTTATTGTGTAACAGAAACACTAGTCATTATAGGGCTTTGCTAATTTCTCTCATTATTCTCTTTTATTAAACATTGTTTGGGATAGGTACATCATTCAGATTTTTTAGCCAAATCATTTAATAGTTTTTCAGTAAAAAATAACTGTACATTTATTGTACTTTATTATTGTGCTTTATTATTGTACATCAAAAATATTTTGTATATAATTATGGCAACATATCTATGTTAAACTTATAGAGTTTTTGTGAAATTTGATTCTTGAGGTTTCTCTAAAAATCATTCTTTGTCATGTAGATTTCATGCTACTACTGAAAATTTAATTTTTATATTAAGTTATACATTAGAAATAATTATTTTCTTAACTGCTTTTGTCATGGTTTTTTCAACTACTATTCCAGAAAGTTGAATGAAATTATATATCATCTTTAAAATGTCCACTGGAATCATAAAAGAAAAAAATGTTCATAAACTTTATGTTTCAACTTCATATTGTTTTCCAATTTTCTTTTTAAGTTCTGTATGATTTCAGGGCCATTATAGTAATGTCATATGAACATTAGGGGGTGCTATAGAACAACAATATATTGTGTTTCCTTTTTTAAAAACTGAAATCTTTGTTCTCTGACCTTTTTTCTATCTAATTCTATTTGCCTAAGGATGACGTTTTCTGTTTTTTCCACACTAAGGACCCTATTTCATGCATTCATTCACTAAAATTTAGCACTAAAGTTAAAATAATCCATTACATTGTGATAATTATAAGCATATAGTCGAGGAAGTTACACATTACATAGCTTAAGTTAGAAAAAACTTCAGTTATAGAAATTAGACAATTTGTTTAACTATCTCACTTTCCATGAGGACTTTTTTTTTTTTTTTTTTTTTTTTTTGCTGCTGCTGCTGCTGCTGCTGTAGTCTTTATTGTAAATTTTTGTTGATAACTAACTGCAATATTTTTTAATAGGGAGCTCGACTTAGAGCCAGGAGGACTTGAATTCATATCTCACTGCCAACCTTTTCTACCTCTCTGACCCTGGACAAGTTGCTTAATCTCCTTGCTTCAGTTTCCTTATCTGTATAGTGGGTATAATAGTAGCACCTTCCTCATAAGATTATGTGAGGAACAAATAAGACAATAATTGTGTATCATTTAGCACATTTTCTGGCACAAGTAACTGCTGTATAAATACAGCAAGATGGCTCAGTGGATTATGCCAGGTTTGAAGTCAGGGAGACCATCTTCCTGAGTTCAAATCCGGCCTCAGACATTTACTAGCTATGTTATCCTGAGCAAGTCACTTAACCCTGTCTCCCTCAGTTTTCTCATCTATAAATTATTTGGAGAAGGAAATGGCAAACCACTCCAGTATCTTTTGCCAAGAAAACCCTAAATGAGGTCACAGAGTCAAATACAACTAAACAGCATTTAATGTCAATTTTAATATTCTTATTGATTTAAGTGGAGAAACTCCTACCAATATAAAAAGGCACAGTTCTGTAATTTATGATCACAGTTGCCTGGTATCTGAGAGGAAGAGTGACCTGTCCAGGGTCATCCAGTATATATCTAAGGCCTAACTGGAGCCCAAGTTGTCTTGGCTCTTAAAACTAGTTTTAAGGTTATGAAAGCTCCACTATACCATTGTCTAGTAATAACAATGCTCCTAATAACTTTAATAGAATTTTTAGAATACCATCAATAAAAATACAGTATTTTTCCTGTGTATTTTCAGCCACAATCTTAATTTCATATTGAACTTGATCAGTTTTTATACTTTTATTTTTAGTAATTTATAGAGAACTCTCATTTTAATAACTGTTTATTAAGAGCCTAATAACATGCCAGACACTATTCTTTTGCTAGGGCTATAAAGACAAAAGTGAAATTGTTCTTGGCTAGAGAGCTAGCATTCTGCTGGGGAAAGTAAGAGACAAAATCTACACAATGAGTACATCTAAATCATGAAGAAAAATATAAAAGTAATTTCAGAGGGGGGCATTAATTGGGAAGATCAAGTAAGTCCTCTTGAGTTATTCTTTGAAGAAATCTAAGGATTATAGTAGATGGAGATAAGAAGAGGTCATTTTAAGCATGAGGACTCTTCAAAGAACAGCAGGTAAGCCACTTTGAAATCCGGTGTGTGAGTGAGGAGAAAAAGATCCAAAATAAGCCTAGTAAGGTAGGATGGGGTCATATTTTGACAAGTTTTAAGAGCCAAACAAATTTCTAATTTTTTCTTATAGGCAAGGGTGAGCAACTGAACATTCTTAATAACATTGTCAAACCTGTGCCTTAGGAACATCAATGTGGTTTCCATAGAGGATAAATTAGAGTAAGAGACTGGAAGCAAGGAGATTTAGGAAGCTAATAATTGATGTTAAGATCTTTATATTGGTTGTTGTATGAGAGAAAATGAAGTGATAATTATAAGACATTTGAAATTGATTTGACAGGATTTGGCATTGAGGGAGAGTGAAGAAAAATCAAAGATGACTTCTGATTTACAGATCTGAGTAACTAGAAGAATGTTGACATTCTTAACAGAAAAGGGAAGGTTTTTGGAGAGCTTTGTTTAGGGCATCTAGAAGGCATTTGGTGGAGACTCAGGAAAACTGGGAAAAGAAAATGATTTGATATGTAGACCTGGTGGACATAGAAATGATCATTCAATCCTTGACAACTGACAGGATCACAAAAAAAGTACAGAGAGAAAAATAGTGCTACAGCAGAATTAGGGGGTATATCCATGCAGAGGAGGAGGTAAATAAATGATTATTTAGCAAGGTACATGAAGAAGAAATGGAAAATCGGAAAAGAAAGAGCAGTCTTACCAAAATTTAAGAGAGGATTTAGGAAAAGGAAATGATCCATAATCAAATGAGCATTTATTAAACATCTATCATGCACCAAGAATTTTCCTAGGCTCTGGGGATACAAAGAAAAGCAAAAAAGTAATCTCAGATGTGAAGAAGCATATATTCTAATGAGGGGAAAACATGTAAATAATGACTCATTTAAAATAACATGTAGACTGTGAAGTTAATATGAAAAGTATTAGCAGCTGGGGATATGGGTGGTAAGGAGAGACTGGGAGCTTTGTAGAAATGGATTTGAGCTGAGATTTGAAGGAAGCTAGGAAAACAGAGAGACCAGAGCTTTCCAAGCACAGGGAACAAACCAGTACAAAGACATAAATGAAAGATGGCATGTTCAGTGTTTAATAAATAAATAAATAAAATAATAAGCAGATAGGCTGGTGTAGCTGGATTGAATATGACTGGGAAGGTAGGAATAGATGTAATTATGAAGAGCTTTAAGGGCCAAAAAAAAAAAAAAAACTTTTTATTTGGTCTTGAAACTAATAGCTATTGCTGCTCTTTAAGGAACAAGGTAATATAGTCAGAGGCTTTAGGGAAAATTGCCTTAGTAGCTAAATGGAAAATGGATTGAAATAGAGGATGATTTCAGGAAAAAGATCTAGAAGGCTGCTACCGTACTCCAGGTAAAAGGTAATGAGGACCTGAATTAGTGTTCTTGCTATGATTGAAGGGAAGAGGATGTTATATGAGACATTCTGAAAGTAGAAATGACAAGATTTGTCAACAGATAGGATACATGAGGGTAACTAAGTGAATTTGTCCAAGATGACACTGAGATTTTGAACCTTGGTAACTGGAAGGATAGAGGTGCTCTTGCTAATGGGGAAGTTTGGAAGGAATGATAATGAGTTTAGATGTGCTGAATTTAATATACTTATGGAACATAAAGTTTACATAACAATTGGAGCTATGGGATAAGAGCTTAAGATGAGACTAGGACTGGAAGACTGTATGTTATGTGTTTTGGGGAATCATCATCATAGAGATGATAACTAAACCAGTAAAAGCTGATGAGATCATGTGAAATAGTATAGAATAAAAAAAAGAAGATAATCCAGGACAAAGTCTTGGACAGTGCCTACAATGAATATGACATGGATGAAGAATAGGTTTTGTCATGAAAACCTAGAAAAGAAAATATTCAGAAGGGAAGCGTGATCAACAGTGTTACATACTGCACAGAGATACATGTGAAGTGAACATCCAAGTATTTGAGAATATGTACACATACCTACACACACACATAAACATAGGGAAAAAAAGGTTGGACTGGAGAAAAATAGTGAGCCACAAACTGATATCTTTAAGAAAGGAAGACTTAAATGAAGCATTGCATACTATAAATGACTACATGAAAACATATTCTAAATCACTAACTCATACAAGAAAGGTGTGTTAGAATAGCAGAGATTTTAACACACACCAGGCAGATAAATATAAAATTGTGAGACCAGTTAGTGTTAGATTATTGGAAAATAGGTATAACCGACACCTTGTGGTTAGAGTTGGTAAAATCTAGTCATACTAGATTTCTGTTTGTAATTGTTCCCAAAAGAGGTGATTAAATTCTACTTGCTCTTCTCCTTTACAGCCTACCAAGATTAAAGGCAGAAACAGACCCAGTATTTCCCAAAATAGTCATTGAAGCATTCTTTGGGGTAGCAAAAAATTAAACACCAAAGTGGATTACTGTCATCTGGGAAATAACTGAAAAACTATGGGATATAAATTTTATTGAAAATTATTGTGGAATAAGAAGTTACAAGCAAATAATTAGGGAAATATACAAAGTTCTGTTTGCATTTATGCAGAACCAAAAGCACAACATTCACAGTAACTACAACAATGAAAATGAAACAGTCACTAAAAGGAAGGTGACTATAAGTAATAGAAAAACCAAGGAAAGTAAAGAGTTAAGAAGATAGCTCCATTCTCCCATCAAAAGAGCTACTTCTGCATAACATTTAGTGGACATTTTGTCAATGTCCATGGCAACATGGCATATCCAGAGGTTGTAGACAAAATGCCAACTTGGCTGCATTGCTAAATGGAATATCCCCACCTTAGATTATTCATACAATAAACTTATAGACTCACTACTGTTTAACTCTTTAATGTAATGCATAGAGTGTTAGATTTAGGAATATCTGAGTTCAAACTGCCTCAGTTCTAGCTATGTGACTCTGGACATGAAATCACTTGATTTCTCTCCAAATAGAAATGTTAGCACAGGGTTGTGCTTTGTGAACTTCAAACACTCTATAAAGATGAACTATTATTATTATTACATTATCAGATTTGTACATGCACTATTTAATGTCTCCAATATTTTGAGCTGATTAAAATGATTAAAGAAAAAAGATAGCAATGAATTATTTGTTTAAATGAAGCATGGTGAATATTCTGGGGGCAAATTAAGATTTAGGTCTCTCAAAACAGTCTTGTTTTAGTGTAAATTCTAGCAATGATTTCTTCTTGTTGCACTCAAGAAAATTATCAAAGAACTGGATACAACTGAACAATCTAATAGAATGACTTTCCTAAACAAGGCCTTCTCTTTTGGTCTTTCCATACAAAATATAAGATTACAAAGCTTTTTTTTCCTATAAGCACATGAATCACCTAATTGAAAGTTCATACAATTAATTTACAAAATGATCCGTTGTTTACCATTATTTTCATTTGGAATATGGTCTATCCAAATATTGCAAAATCGTATTTGGCATTCAAAAATAGACTGAAATAGGTCTCCTAGTCCATGTTCTTTCCTCTACAACACACTGCTGATAAAGGTTTGACCAAAGGTTTGGCCAAAATTGGCCACTGGCCATTCACTAAATATGCCCTTATTGAATCCTGGCTTCAATACTTATTAGCCATGTGGCCCCTGGACAAATAACTTCATCTCTTAGGCTCAGTTTCCTTATCTGCTTCTATCTCAGAATTGTGAGGAAAGTATGTTGGGAACATTAAAAAGTACATATACTTACTGGCTGTCATCTGACAGGTCACCTGTGTGACCTATTAAGTCATTTAACCTCTCGATGTTCTGGGCAATCTTTGACACAAGTTCTTAATCTTGGGTCTGTGAACTTATTAAAAATTTTTTTTTGATTACTATTTCAACATAAGGTTTCTTTTGTAATCATTTGTATTTTGTTTTATGCTTATAAAAACATAATTCTCAGAACAAGTCTATGATATTCACCAGACCACACAAGGAGGTTACAACACTTTAAAAGGGCAAGATCCCTTCTATGAGAATAAATTACAGAGAAGATGGTAACCAGCATGGGTAAAGGGAGTTTCTTCATCTAGGAGTTTGTTATATGAGTGAAATCATAGGTTCAGTCTTTTATCTTTGATCTACAAATATGATTTGAGCTTTTTTTTCTTTTTTTGCCTCCTCACCTTTTCTCCAACCATTTCCTCTCCTAGAATGTCCTCTCAGTGCTCCCAACTCCTCCATGCCTCCAAACATCACCTTTTTCCCACAAAAATTCTACCTTCCTTAAAGGTCCAGATCAAATGCTATCTCCCTCCACAGTCCTGATTATCCCAAACAAAAGTGTGTTCTCCCTTCTCCGAACTCTTCTATGGCACCTTGAGTAATTATTTGCAACAATTCTTTTTTATATACTTGTTTTCCTCCAATTAGATTGTAAGCTCATTAAAAATCAGAAGTTATGCTTTACTTACTTTTGTATCCCCAGAATGCCTCATACATAACAGGAGCTATATAATATATGAACATAGCTCAGAGATTGAAGAGAGATTGTACCAGGTGTACCTTGATCACCATCTTTGTCTACATAATATGAATGGCACTGGATGGCACAAGATGGCCACATTCTCATAAAATTGACCAAATTGATAAAGTGCTCATGAAGAAATATTTATATACATGATGCTTCCCATAAGAATCTACACAAAGTGAAGAGCAGAAACTTGGGGCTATCCAGTGCCTAAAGGGAAGAATGAAGTAAGAATTTTCCTGAATGTCTTTCCACAGAAGAACAGGGACAACTTTTAGTTCCATATAGATTATTTTAGAATTAGACTGACAAACTTAAAGGGATATGAAGATGGGGCAGAAAAGGGATTGATCTTCAATCATTAAGCTTGTCAAACAAGGCAACAGATAAGCAGTGTTTTCATTACTGTCTTCCCTGCCTCTTTACTGGACAGCTTAATCTTAAGGATTATATAGATAGGGAGTGTTCACTTATTGACTAGAATTCCCATTTTTGCAAAAGACTTAGACCTTAAGGTCACAGTTTGGGGAACTAGTTCTATCTAACTAGATAGTAAGTGGGACAAAGGAGAAAAGAAAAAGAAGATGATGATAGAAGATGATAACTGCACTTTCATAAGTGCAGTAAGAGAAGGAGAAAAATTTGAGGACCTTTTGAATCTACATATAAATAACTAATAACACCATTGCTCCAGTAATCATAAGATCATAGATCTAGATCTGGAGGTACCTCAGAATCCATGTATTGCAAGTCCTTATTTAACAGATAAGGAAAATGAGGGCTTAAGAAGCTTGACTAGTTTGGGTCACATAAGTAAGCATCCCAATGTGCTATAAACCAAGTAATGAATAAAACTGTTATCATGAAGCTTTTGAGTTATCACACACCCCTGCAATCATCACTGTTTAGGAGCTGGGAAGATTATTCTGCAAGAACTGCTATACAGTTGTATTGGAAATAGTTTAGCACATAAAGACACTAGGGTTGAGGTTGGAGTGAAAACATATGGTGAAAATAAATCAGGAAGACTTGAATTCAGGTCTTGTTTCAGAAAATTTATTAACTGTGACTGGACTGTGTAACTTATCTTTTCTGCAGTTGTAAATGGGAAAAATAGCACCTGCGTTCCAAACTTGAAAGGATCAACATGTACAAAGTGCTTTGCAAATAGACAAATCTGTTTACAGACTAAGTCCCATAAGACAACAGATAGCTGACAAAAACTTACTGGGATGAGCTAGCTATTCAGGCAGAAATGGAGAAGAGTGAGCAGAAGAAAATTCTAGTCCTAAGATCTGTGCTTCATTATATTGCTCAAAATGAATGAAATGAGTGATTAAAGAGGGAAAGGAGAATGATTTCCATACCTTCCCAAGATTTATTTCAATAGCCTAGTCAGGGTCTCCATTATCTACTCTATTTTTTAATGTGTTGTTCTGGGAAAAAACATTTACCTCCTGATCACTAATTTTATGGTATGAGAGGATAATATAGCTTAGGATAGAAAATACACTGAAATGGAGCGAATAGAGGATGAAGAAAGGAAAATTGGATCAGAAATTATGAATTTGAAACCATTCAGATATCATCAAACTACATTTTGAAACATTTGGGATTTTCAATTACAACAAAGAACTGATGTATATTTTATGTACTTTAAAAAACTGATATAAACTTTAGTCTTTAAATGGGTTGATTTTAAAATATATATTTTATGCAGATGTTTGCAGAACTTTTTTCTTACTAAAATTCTTGTATGAACAATTTTCATATGAAGAAATTAAGGCCATCTATAGTCATATAAAAATTACTTTAAATTACTTTTGATTTAGAGAAATGCACATTAAAACAACTGTATGGTATCACCTTATACCTATCAGATTGACTGAGTTGACAGGAAAAAATGATAAATGTTGGAGATGATGTGGGGAAACTGAGTCAGTAATGTATTGCTATGGAGTTGTGAACCAATCCAACCATTCTGGACAGTAATTTGGAATTGTTCCCAGAGAGCTATAAAACTCTGCATATCCTTTGATTCAGAAGTTCCACTACTGGGTCTCTATCCCAGAAAGATCATAAAAGATCATTTTCCACAAGTGCAAAAATGTTTGTAGCAGCTTTTTGCGGTGGCAAAGAATTGGAAAATTGGTAGGTATCTATCAATTGGGGAATGACTGAATAGGTAATGATATATTAAAGTAATAGAATATTATTGCTCTGTAAGAAATAATGAACAGGTTGATTTCAGAAAAACCTGGAAAGACTTAACAATGATGCCGAGTCAAGTGAGGAGAATCAGGAAAACATTGTACATACTAACAGCAAGATTATATGATGATCACTTTGATAGATTCGGGTCTTCTCAGCAATTCATGATCCAAGGCAATTCCAATAAACTTTGGATAGAAAATGCCATTTGTATCCAGAAAGAGAACTATGAAGACTGAAGGTGGATCAAAGCATATTATCTTCACCTTTTTTTTCTCTTTCTTGTGGTTTTTCCCTTTTGTTCTGATTTTTCTCTCCCAATGTGAACTCAAATGGAAATATGTTTAAAAAATAAAGAAGAAGAATGTACATATACATAACCTGAAAAAAATAAAATTAAAAAAAATCTAGTGATGAAAAAGATGATATGAAAACAATAAAATGGTATAAAAATAAAAGGAATTCTAAGAAAAGAAGAAAAAAGACTATGCAGATCAAGTGAAATCATAGAATAGATTTCTAGAGTTGGAAGAGGCCTTCAAGGTCATTTAGTCAAACCTCTCACCCAATATAGGAAAATCTATATAAAATTACAAGTCACAGAGTCAGATACTAGGAAGAAAACTTGGAAGCCATCTAATCCCAATTATTCCTAATCAAAAATCTCTTCTCTGAAAAGAGGTTGCCCAGCCTTTTCTAGAAGATCTCTAGTAAAAGAAAACATTGCCATGCTATGCAACTCACTTCAATTTTGGAAAGCTCTAATTGACATCAAGCCAAAATCTTCCTCTTTATGACTATGATCCATTGCTCCTAGTTTTATTATATAGGGCCAAGTCTAATACCTTTTTCTTCTTTATGCATCTCTTTATATACTCGAAAACAACTATTATCTTCTGAACACCCTCAATTATCTGATGATCTTTAACATCTAGCTTTTACTTTCGACTGTTGCATAGCTCTGACTGTCAGAAGTTTCTTCTTTAATTCTATATACCTTTTCTCTCCTTTGGTCCCAAGTTGTCTGGTCTCTCTTCCACATGATAGCATTTAAAATATTTGAAAATGGCCATAACATGCCTTTGTCTCTTTTTTTTTCTCTCAAGTACAAATGTACTCAATTACTTTTTTCCCAACATTTCTCACATAAGATGCTTTGTAGATTCTTAAAATTCTGATAGTATTCGTTTGGACACACTAATTTGTCAATAATTTTAAAATGAAATACCCAAAATTGAAAACAGCACTTAAGTTGTACTTAATTGCAGAGGACAGTGGGATTTACCTCTCATGACCTAGACATAATGCTTCTGTTTACAAAGCCTAATATTGTGTTAACCTTTTTTTAAGTAGCCTCATCATGCTGTTGGCTCATATTGGGCTTATGGTTAACTAAACCTCCCAGGTCTTTTTCATATGATCTGCTTTCAAGCCAGTTCTTCCTGATTCTGCACTTATGCAATTGGACTTTTGAACCTAAATACAGGACTTCCTATTGATCTCTGTTATATTTCATCTTAATGGTTTGGGCCCAGACTATCAAAATCTTTCACAATTCAATTCAATAAATATTTTTAAGAACTAATTGGGAGTAGAGAAGTATATCAAGTACTGGGGTTGATAACAAAATTTAGGTAAAAAATAATCCCTACCTTCAAGCAGTTTATAGTCAAGTAGGGGTATAAAATAAGTAGATAACTAATCTAAAGTATATTTTCTATAAGTTCACTAGAAAGATAAAAAAATAAATTGTGAGATTCTAAAGAAAAAACCTAAAATGTGAGAATTCAAGAGAAAAAAATTGTTGTGGATAGAAGATGATCATGGAGGAGTTAGAATTTTTTAAGTCATTGAACTTGATTCTAACAAATACCATAATGGCATATCTAATAGCAAAGTTTTTTAAAAATTAACTTTTTAAAATAAAATTTTCTTTTTTATTGTGAATATAACAAGCATAAATATTTCAACATGTAAAGAACAAGAAAAAAGCTTGTACGAAAAAACTTACATGTTTATTTTGTAAGAATTGTGTGTTTTTAATTTAGGCAGTCCAGGGGGCAACCAGGTAAGAGTGTAGGATCTGGAATTAGAAAGTCATATTCCTGAATTTAAATGTGGCATCAGACACTTCTTAGCTGTGTGACCTGAGCAAGTCATTTAACCCATTTGCACCTGTACAATGAGCTAGAGAAGGAAACTGCTGCCCTGGTAACAAATATGTCCACTCCAGCAAAACAAATCAACCCAATGGCCATGTCTGAGAATGTATCTTATTTTGTATCTCCAATCCATTACCTTTCGGTCAAGAGTTGAGAGATATGTTTCATCATCAGTCTTTTGAAGCCATTATTTTTGTCACAAGTTTCTAAAGGCTTTCAAAGTTGTTTTTCCTCATTTGGGGTAAGGTGAGGGAGGGATTTCTTTGTTATATAAATTGTTCTGGTTCATTTCAGTATACATTAGTTTGTGTAAGTCTTCCCCTGTATCTCTTATCATATATTATTTTTTATGATACAATATTACTCAATTACATTCATATATCACAATTTTGTGCAATTATCCCCCAATTGGGCACCTATTTTGTTTACATTTCTTTGCCAATACAGAAAATATTGCTATAATCTTATACATATAGGTCTTTTCACTCTATCTTTACCTTGTGAGATATGCTTAATAGTAGTATCATTGGATCAAAGTGTTATATACAGTTTATGACTATTTGGGAATAGTTCCAAAATGTTTTCCACAATGGATAAACCAATTCACACTTTGCCAGTATTAGGAACTAGGATTGATTCAAAATTTATGTAAAACGTAATCCCTACCTCAAGGAGCTCACAATCAAGTAGGAGGATAAGATAAGCAGATAACTAACATACAATAATATACATAACTATAAGTTCATTAGACAAAAAACAAAATTCTTATTTGAGATCGAAGAGTAAAAGATTGTTTCAGATGGAGGATGAGGGAAGGCTTCATAGAGGAGATAGAATTTTTTAAATCTTTGATTCTCTCAAATAAGATAACGATCTCATAGCAAAATTTTTAAGTTAAAAATATAGATTCTTTCTTTTTTGTGAACTTAACAAAAACATAAATATTTCACTATGCAAAGATAAAAACTTTTATAAGAAAACAAATAGTTTGTGTGCCTGTCTTCCTTCAACCTCTCCAATAACTGTCATTTTTCTTGTTTGTTATCTTTTCCAATCTGATGTATATGAGAAGGAATCTTGGATTTTTTCTTCATTTGGAAACTGTCTATTCATATCCTTTGACCACTTATTTATTGGAGAATGACTTTTATCCTTAAATGTCTACATTAGTTCTTTATATTATGCCTTTCAATCAACTTTATCAATCTTATGAGTGAGGCAGAACCATATCATTTTAGTTTTCTCTTATGCATGCTTCTTTGGACCATTTTAAAATATGGCTTGATGACTTGATTTTCATCCTTCGAGAAATGCTTCTTCATATCATTTCACCCTTTATGTATAAAGGAATGGCACTTATTCTTATATATTTGAATCAATTTCCTTTATATCTTGGATTTTAGACTTTTATCAGAGAAACATTCTTTGATGATTTTCCATCCCAGAGAAATTTTTAATTTTATGTCATTGAAATTGTTCATTTTTTTCTCCTATAATCTTCTCTATTCCTTGTTTGATCAAGAACTATTTCCCTATACATAGTTGCAAATGATAACTCCTTCCTAGCTTCTAAAATATTTATGATATGGCTTTTATATCCAAGGCATGTGTCCAAATGGAGTTTACCATGACATATGGTGTGAAATGATAGTCTAAACCTAATTTCTGTCACATTGCTTTCCAATTATAATGATTAATATGTTTTCCTCCATCATATCCTCTTACTTTTTCTTCTCTACTCTACTTCATGCCCTTGACTTAAAAATAAGATGATGAAAGAAAATGAATATGATTAACACCAGAGATTTGTAACTAAATAATTTTTTCTTCACTACCCTTTTTCTCTTCTCTTCATCTAGACCCAATAATTGATTCTTATCCTTTGTCTTCCTTTTTAAACCACACTAAATAATCCAACCCCTAAAGTTGAAGCTCATTTTGTTTGTGATGATCTCTTCTCTGATATTATTTTTCATCTTTACCTCCTTTTCCTCCTCCTCTCTTCCTATATCTGCCTATTTTCCTCTTGAATTTGATGTGTTTCTACATCAGACTGTGTGTGGATTCAACCTCCCATTATCTGGTTCAGATACTAGGAAGGGTGTCCTGATTGCCTACTCTCTCCATTTTTTCCTCCATATTTTACATACTCTTTCACATATCTCAATTATGAAAAAAGTTCTCTTTTATTCCCTAGTGTATTTCTTTTCCCTCCCTTTTATTTGCTCTATTAAAAATATTTTTTAAAAAAAACTATTACCACCCCAGGTTTTCAGTTTGTTTCATTTAAATCCCTTTGTGATCTTTTTAAAAAATTATAGTTCTGAAGGGACATTGTTTTCTTCTGTCTCCTTAAAATTTAGTCATTTTGCCCCTTTCCAATTGTTCGAATATATCTACCTTTCTAGATATCTCTTGTCCCCTGTGTTTTTGTATTTCAAAGTTTCTGCTCAGCTCTGGAATACTTGAAAGTTCTCTATACCATTGGAGATCCATTTTCCCACTTTTTATTCAGTTTTACAGAGTAAGATATTTTCATAAGCTGCCTTTTGGAATGTTGTATTCCAAGATTATCTCCCATTTATTGTAGAACATGTTAAGTCTGGAATGAACCTAAAAGTGATTCCTTGGTACTTCAACTCTATTTAGTGCAGTATTTTTTTTTCTTTGACCTAGGAGGTCTGGATTTGGTTATAATCTTTCTGGGAGTTATCCTCCTTTGAGAGGCTTCAGAAGGTGACGTGTGGCTTCTTTCTATTTTCACTTTGTCCTCTGACTCAACTAGAACCAAAGTTTTCATTTAATATTATTTGAAACAAAGTATCTAGGCCACTGCCACTACTTGATACCATCTTCTTTTCCTCCTTTTCCTTCTCTTCCTCCTCTTCTTTTTTTAAGTTAATTATTTTTAATAGGAGATACTTTACACTTTTTTCTGTCTTTTGATTTTGTTTTAGATATTTCTTTTTATTTCATGGAGTTCTTGATTGCTATTTGTTAGAGAATCTTTTATTTGTTTAAGATTTACTACTTTCTGTTCTAATCTATTTTCCTTCTGATTCTTTCCTTCAGAATTCTCATTTTGTTGTCTTGTGTTATTTCTTCCAAGCATCCTTGTCATTATAACTAGTCTATTCTTTTCACTGAGTCTCTGCTTATAGTTGCCATGCAATTATTGTCTTCTTCTGGATTGGACTTTGGAGTGCCTCTGGATCCATAATAATTCTTTATAGTGATTGACATTTTCTATTCACTCACACATAGGCTTAGTTCTTGAACTGGGGATTTGTGCCAGGGCCTGACTCTGCCTCCTGCTCTACTTTTAGATAAGTTAGGTGGCTTTGCTTTGTCTTGTTTTGACTCACCCAAGTTCTTTTGCTGACTTTCATCTCCTAGGAATAGGTCTCCTCCTCCCCCTCAGAATTTTTAAATTAGAAAGCTAGATCTTTAGGGCCTACTTCAGCTCCTTAGGACAGATATCATTGATTTTGTCTAATAGTATGTTTTCTACACCTAGGATTAGCTTCCATCCTGTGTTGGGCTATTGGGTAGAGGGATATCAATTTACCTTAGTTACCAGAAATAACTGGGGTTCTGTATCAATCTTGACCTCTTACAGTATGTCTGCCCTAAAAGTAATAATAGGTTTCAGGGCCTCCAGCATCTTTGGTACTTCAGTTCATAGTACAAAAACTTCTGATACCTTTAAGGTATCTTGGTGTGAGCATTACCATCCCAGACTAGTCATTGCTAGCTCCTGGCTGTTTCCAAGTTCTTAGTGTTGTATATTTCAGACCTATTGCATTCTTTTATCAGTCTTTTACTCTTTATGCCTCTAGACACAGAAACTTGAATAGGTTTCGCTAGTCCAAACTGGAAGATCTTGTTAGCTGGTGCTGGCACTGGCATATCTGATAGTCCCCTTTTTCTCCTGCTTGTAAATTTCTGGCTGTCTTCTTTAGGAGTTCTGGATGGAATAAAACTATTTAATGTATTTTCTTTTCAGATTTCTTCATCATTATCTGGTTTGGTGCTATTTTAGGGAGTTTTTTTTTGTTTGCTAGAGTAGATAGTGAAATCTGAATTACTAGGGCAACTAGGTGGCTAAGTGGATAAAGCACCAGCCCTGAATTCAGGAGGACCTGAGTTCAAATCTGGTCTCAGACTTTAACACTTCCTAGCCATGGGCAAGTCACTTAACCCCAACTGCCTGGAAGAAAGAAAGAGAGAAAAAGAGAGAGAGAATTGCTAGCTGTCAGGGCAGAATCAGCTTCTTTTTCTTTTGAATCCTTTTCTCTGGCAAGAAGGAGAAATAGAAATTGAATGAGTTAAATAAAGAGGGAACAAACCCTTCACCTAGATATGGACATGGGGAGAGGAAAACAGCAGGCTTGGTATTTGGATTTATCTCAGCAACCCACTCACTGAGCAGTCTCTCTCCCTCAACTTTAAGCTCGACTCACTATTGTCCTTAGCAGTAGCCCATGAGAGTTCCAGAGGAAGGAGCAAGGAAAGAGGTGCTACTGATGCTGCCCACTGTACTTCCTCCCACATGTCTTAGCAAGATGGATCTTTCTTGTCTCTTTCCCAGAATTCTTCAAGCCAAATTCAAGATATTACTGAACCTGTGAACCCTAAATAAAAAGTTTGCTTTTTATCTGCTGAAGTCATCTCCAGAATGCTGAGTCCCTGTAACATCATTCACTACTTAGCTAGCCAAGAGACAAAGGCCTATACAAATATCAAAAGTTAAATATCACATTTAAAAAATAGAAATTATAGGTTATATCTTTCACAATTTTATGAAAGGAAAGAATGTGAACAACCAGACAGTATAGAAGAAATCACAATCTCAGTTATATAAGCTTTTAAAAACTCTTGCACAAAGAAAATCAATACATCTAGAATTAAAAGGGTGGAAAAAAGATACAAATTAGGGGAAATCTATACATTAAATACTCATGATAAAAATCTTACATACAAAATATATAGTGAACTAACATAGATCTATGGGATTAAAAGTCATACCCCAACAGACAAGTGGTCAAAGAACATGGACAGTTTTCAAAAGAAGTATAAACAAACTATAACCACCTTAAAAATATTCAATACTAAAATAAATCTAAGGTATTCTCTCATATACATCAAACTAACAAAGGTAGTAAAAAAAAATTGGAGGATTTGTTTTTGGAGGGTTTAGAAGGTTAAGAAATCTCAGTCTCCCTAATTCATTGTTAGTAGGGGTGGAAAGTGGCAATTGGTTCAACTGTTTTGTAAAATTTAGTTCTGAATTGTGGAGAAATATGTACTAAGAATGGGAGTGTATAGAGTACCAGGTCTGGAGTAAGAAAGGCTCCTCTTCATATTAGACACCTATTGTGACCCTAGACAAGCCACTTAATTGTTTGCCTCAGTTTCCCCATCTGTAAAATAACCTGGAAAAAGAAATGGCAAACTACTCCAGTATCTTTGCCAAGAAAGTTGCAAATGGGGTCTCAAAAAGTCATACACAACTGAATAATAACAATATACTACAAGATGATAATTGGCAGAAAGAAAAGATTCATATGTACAAAAGTTTTCCTCTCACTATTATTTGTAGTTAGTAAAACCTGGAAGAAAAAAAATATCCTTAATGATCAGAAAATGACTGAACAAAGTCTTAAATGTAAATATAATTGAATATTAATGGTAAGGTATGGTAAACTGAGGTGAGATAGTATAAGGTGATAATAAAGAATGAAGAATCAGAATCAAATGAGCAAACAATAATATACAATGATTACAAATAAGGTCAACATTGACAGGCAGCACAATTTTGGTAGGTACAATGGTCAGTGTTAATATCACATTGTCAAAGGTAAAAGACCCATCCCTTCTTTCTGTTATCATTTAGATAAAACCAAATGTATGGGAGCAATGTACTTTGTAGGGACTTTTGAATATTGAAAAGTTTCTTTGTCAGAACAAAATATATTTTTTAAAAATTCTGAACTGATTATGAACCTATATTCCAGAAAATATGCATTATAACATTCAAGAATTATTCTGTACCAAATGAATAACTGAGATAATAAATCTTGATAAATCTCTAGTGCTCCTATCTTTTGTGTCAGAAAGAATCTCTAATTAAATTTCATTCACCACTAATATTTTCTTTATAGTTCTAATAGTTAGCTTGACAAGTACTCTGAAATATATCTCTAAAATAAAACTGCATTTCTTTATCATATTTGTCACCAAAATGTTTCTTCAATTCAGGCGACAAATTTTAAAGAATTTCTGAAGTATCCTGAAGCACCTGCTTAAATAGAACCCTATAAATTACTGTTGAAATGCTAGGAAAAAAGAAAACACCTTATAGTTAATAATTACTCCATTAGCCTTTTTATTATCTTATTGAATAACACCATTTCTTAGATGTTATTTAATTTGAGGAGATATTGGATTGTATTAGATTTGAAAGGAAAAGGAAGTGGGTTTGAATTTTGACTTGACACTGCGCTTTCTTTGCTCTTGGATACATTATTTAATATCTCAGCCTCAATTTCTGTATATAAAGTATATGATGTATATAAAATGTAAAATGTATATAAAGTATCAAACAAGATAGTTGTAAAGAAAGTGTTTTATAAACCCTCAATCTCTTGTGTAGATGTGTACATTATCTTTCATTATAAAACAGTAATCAAAGTAGGTAAATAATTTAAAAGTTTATTTTAATGAATGTTTCTTCATTCATATTCTCTTGGCGCTGTTTCTTCTTTAGTCCAAAAAAAAAAGTATTCATTACATATTTTTTACGTTTAAACTTTTCCTTTTTTAGAGAACGAGTCGATTCACACTTTTCTCCCGACTGTGCATAAAGCTACCGAGTCTCTTAATTAAGAAACAATTCCGCCTCAGAGTGGGAGAAATTTAAGAGAAATATCAAGTTTTTGTTTTCTAGACTCAATATTCACCACTAGATTCCTTAGTCCCACTTGAGACTTGGCTTTGAGGGTGTGTTTGGGGCAGAGCGGGGCAGCTCAAAGGTGGAGAACAGGAAAGGGGGATGGGATGCAGGATTAGGAAACAGATGCTTTAAATGCACTCCGGGCGAAATAGAGAGAGAAATAATGCTTAATTTAAAACAACAACAATAAACTGCACCTGGATCGAGAATATCTCTTTTGAGGTTGCTCGATAAATTCTGGAGCCCGCTGCTGATTGTCCCATCTCCACAAACATCCCTCCTCCTTCTTTCCACCCCCCCGTGGGCATTGGTACATCCCACAGTAACACCCGGAGCTTAAAAGGGGAGCGTGAGGCTGGAAGTAACTGAGTTGGGCTGCAAAGGGAGGGTCGTTTCTTTTCTGCGCTTGTAATCGAACCCTCTCGATTAGTCAACGACCCTGCACTTTGGGCTTTTGTGTGCAGTATTTTTTTTTCCCCACTGTTACTGGTTTTGGTTTATTGTTGCCTGGGCATTTTGTTGCTTGCTTGTTTGCTTCCTTACTGGTTGGACGGGGGAGGGGGCGTTTCGGGTCCTTTCCCCTCCCCCAAGCACCGGCTCGCGTCCTTTACCTCCTTGCGGACTGCAATCTTCAGTTGCTCCTAAAGGAGACCAAGCGGGTTGGCTGTCGAGCTGAAGGACAGGATGGAGCATACTGAGGTTCTGAAGCCACGGACCTTGGAAGAGCTGATCCGGATCTTGCACGAAATCTTCTCCGGGGATAGCATCAACGTGGAAGAGGTGCAGTCCATCATGGAAGCTTACGAGAGCAACCCCACGGAGTGGGCAGCGTACGCGAAATTCGACCAGTACAGGTGAGCGCCGGGCAAGCGCCGCTTCCTGCTGCTTGGCTCGTGCCCCAGCCTGCTGCCTCTTGGCCTGATGGGACTGGCAGGGGCGCTTAGCCTGGGCAGGACACTGGGCAGTGTCTTCTGACCCCTTCCCAGCGCCCGAGCCCCCGCTAGAGATTCTGGACTGTTTGGAGAAGCGGGGTCTCCGGGTCTCCATCTCAACGTTTAGTGCAGCGCAAATGCTTTTGGATTTCGGCTATTTTCAGGCAATATCCTCCCGAACTGTAGATCTGGCCGGGAACTTGGAGATCGTTTAGTTCAAATCCGTCAGATATCAAGACAGATGACAGATAAAGAGACTGAGGCCATAGGATGAAGTGATTTGCGCTCAGATTAGATTGGTAATAACTATGGCAAATATTAGGAAGCCAGGTCTTGTAAGGAGCAATGATTTTGACTTCATCCCATATCTTTGGTTATAGAGGAATGAGAGAAAATGTATCCCGGATTGGATTTTTTTGGAGGGTGGGGATGGGGGAAGGGAGGGAGTCTCTCCCCTTATTCCATTACTGTTTTCTGGACTGTGCCAAAGCCCAGGCTTCTGTTCAGTTTCTCTAGTTACTTTAGGAGCTATAAGCAGGGTCTCTGCTCTTTAGGGCAGTGCTATACTTCACCACAGAGTCTGGGATGAAGAAAATTCTCTGCCAACTTTTCCAGGCTGCTCAAGGCTTACTTCTGAGAGCTTGGGCTTGGCACGAAGCTTTCTTTTGGGGTGGGACCACTGAAGAGGGCTCCCGGGAGGGCCGCTAAACGGCTCCAGAAACTTCTTAGATCAGTACCCCTTTAGACCTATACAAACGTGCAGTATCCACCTATTGGATGAGGTGGAATCTGAACTATCAGAACAAAATACACACTCTTCCTCCCTTCACTCATTCTTTCTCTATCTTGGTGTGTCTCCCTCCTCTGGCTCTATGTGTCTCTCTCCTCATCCTTTCTTTTTATGTCTCTTTCTCCTCTGTCCCTCTGTGTGTGTGCTTCCCTCCTCTGTCTTCTCTGTGTGTGTGTGTGTCTCTCTGTCTCTCTGTCTCTCTCTCTGTGTGTGTGTGTGTGTGTGTGTGTGTGTGTGTGTGTGTGTCTGTGTGTGTGTGTGTGTCTGTGTGTGTCCCTCCTCTGGCTCTCATTGTCTGTCTCTGTCTCTGTCTTCCTCCTCTGTCCCTCTGTGTGTCTGTTTCTTCTATCTCTTTGTCTCTTTCTCTCTCTGTGTGTCTCTCTCCTCATGCTTTCTCTGTATGTTTCTTTCCGTCCTCTGTTCCTCTGTGTGTGTGTCTCTCTCCTCTGTCTCTGAGTGTCTGTCTCCTCTGTCTCTCTCTCTCTCTCTGTGTGTGTATGTCTCTCTCTGTCTCCTTCCTCTAGCTCTATGTGTCTCCCTTCTCTGTCTCTCTGTGTGTGTGAATCCCTCCTCTGGCTCTGTGTGTGTGTCTCCCTCTTCTGTCTCTGAGTGTCTGGCTCCTCTGTCTGTCTGTCTGTCTCTGTGTGTGTGTGTCTATCTCTGTATTTCCCTCCTATGTCTCTCTCTGTGTGTCTCTCCTCTGTCTCTGTGTGTCTGTCTCCTCTGTCTCTCTCTCTCTCTCTGTCTCCTCCTCTGGCTCTCTCTGTGTGTCTCTCCTCTGGCTCTCTCTGTGTGTTTGTCTCCTCTGTGTCTCCTCCTCTGACTGTATGTGTGTTTCTCTCCTCTGTCTCTCTGTGAGTCTCTTCTGTGTGTGTGTGTGTGTGTCTGTCTGTCTCCTCTGTGTTTCTCTCTGTGTCTGTCTCCTCTGTCTCTCTCTGTGTCTCTGTCTCCCTCCTCTGTCTGTCTCTGTATATATCTCCCTCCTCTGTCTCTGTGTATGTGTGTCTTTCTCTATGTCTCTATTAATGATTTTTTTCTTTTTTTTTTTTTTCACTGTTGCTTCCCCTGGATTTTTCTCTCACCCATCTCCATACCCCGCTCCTATCTTATAACGAGGAAGTAAAAGTAAACAACATGGTTTTCAGAATAGAGGAGTTAATTTAGAATCAGAGAAATCCAAATTCAGGCTTTTTTTTTTTTTTTTTAAACAAAGGCAATTGGGATTAAGTGACTTTCCCAGGGTTACAGAGTAGTAAGTATTAAATGTCTGAGGATGAATTTAAATTCAAGTCTTCCTGACTACTGGAACAATGCTCTGTGCACTGCCATTTAGCTGCCTCTTGAATTCAAATTTTGACTCAAATACTTTGCTAGCTTTGTTACTCTGGGTGAGTCATTTGAGCTCTCTGTGCCTCAGTTTCCTCTGCTTTTAAAATGAGCAGGTTGGACTTTGCATGACTTTTAAGGGCCTTTGCAGCAGAATCAGGAAAAACAGATGGATGCACTCACCATTCCTGGCAATTTTTGCTTCCTTCAACACCCATGATCTACCATTTTTGCCTACAGACAGTGCTACACTTCAATGTCAGTCTTCTGAAATCATGATTGGGCATTGCAAAGATTAGAATTATGAGGTCTTTCAGAGTTATCTTCCCCTTTACTGTTGTGTTCATTACATACTTTCTCTTGATTCTGCTTGCTTATTTCTGCATCAATTTGGATGAGACTTCCCAAATTTCTCTGAATTCTTAAGACTCATTATTCTTATGGCACAATACTCTTACCTACATTCAGATGCCCCAATTTCTTAATCTCTTCTTGAGTCAATGGACAACTGACATCTCCTATGTCTGCCACAACACAAGTACTTCCTTTGCTTCATGCTTCCTTTAGTTTCTCAATCCAGACCCTGTCCACACTGGGTTCTGATTATTTGATTCAATCAAAAACTGTTTGACCTAGACTGGGTACTGAAGCCTAATGGGGTGGTTCTAAACACCACCATTATCTTGAAAAGGTACTGTTTTAAGTGGTTTTTATATATGTGAGACTTTTCCTTGTTCTTTATCTCCTTGGGGATTATGTCTGGTGGTAGGATTGCTAAATTAAAGAGAGTGTCTGTACATCATCTTTATTTTTCTAAGAGTTTTCTGGGTACCTCTTGTTTTGTGGAAGCAGTAAGCAGCTTAAGTCAGCAGCCACTAGATTCCAAAAGGGTGCCTTTTCTTTTCTCCCCCAGGGCTCTTAGCGGAACTGAGAGGGTGGGGCAGCAACAACCAATCAAGCAGTTCTAGAGCCTGACACTCCCAGGCCTTGGCCAAACCGGCCACTTTGGAGTCAGTGAGCTGCTCAGTATCTAAGGCATATAGACCTGATGGATGAGACGGAAGTAATGTGGTGGTGTTGGTGAAAGGTAGGCAGAATGGATGAAGATCTACGGTGGTTATTTTGGAGCCCTGACATAGAAGATTGTCCATCAGAAACTCCTTTTTTGATAGAGGATAGGGAGGGGTCAGAATTCATTGGTAAAATCACTGATCCACAGGAAGGTTCTCTTCCAGTTTTATATATTTAAACAGCCAGCACTGTCCTGTGAACTTGTACACATGTATTTAGAGTAGTTTAGTACCATTTCCATCTTACCACCACCACCACAACCCTAAAGCAAATTCTATCTAATTGGTATAATTGTTGCTAGTGTTCAAAGCCGTTTTTAAAATATTCACTAATTTCTAGAAAGATAAAAATTAGGTTGTATATAATTAATATCTTACTTTGAAGGAAGGCTTTCTCGAATGCTAGAATCTTGACTCCCTTTAGGTCTCACCTCATTACTAGTGACCATCTCTTATGACAATCTTTCCTAATTTTTCCCCCTAGGTAATTGGTCTGTTGTATTTTCCTTCTACTCCCCCCCCCCCAAAAAAAAAAGAATTTTATTTATCTATGTATATCTTTCTCTCTCTCACACACAGAGACCCACACCAATGAAATGTAAGTGACTTAAGGTCAGAAACTATTTAATTTTCTATTTTTGTTTCCTTAGTTCCTAACAATGTCTGGTTTATAATAGGCACTCTATAAATGCTTTCATTGAAATGACATCTTGAAGTTACCCCCTAGAGCCTGCCTTACATTCATAAGTATATTGTGGTAGTATTTATATTTGAACTAGAGGTATTTACAAATTACTTATTGATAGTCTTTTGACTTTCTTTTCTTGTTAAGTTCATTTAATATGGTTTAGCCAAGTGCAACAGTTGAAAAGATTAATAGCTCTCAAGGTCATATGAATACCCATAGTACTTAACTTGGTTCAGCAATCAAGTACTTTCTAAATACTTGACATAGGTAACAATTCAATAATTAATGGTTCATTAATAATCTGAAGCATCCCTATGAAGGGGCAAGTACATTAACCTCTTCAAGAATATTTTCCTCATCTATAAAATGGACTATGTGGCCTCTAAGGTTTCTTCCAGTCTAAGTGAAATCCTTGGATTCTATGAAATAGTTGCTTGAAAATTCTGGTCTGGGCATTTTGATCTAGATGTCTTATGCTGGGAAGGATTCTACATAAGCCCAGTTCCTGCCCTTGAGGTATTTACTTCCCAGTAGAGAAAACATGACTAACATCTGGGAAACAATTAGAACTTGAGATCATATAATTAAGAGCTAGGTTGTAATTAAAGATACAAATAGGTAATTAAAATTGCAATGTACTTTTGTTTACATTATCCTTGATCCTAACTACAACTCTGAGTTAGGTTTAAAAAAATTCTTAATGATAAATTCTAAGGAAACGGATTCTGTCATGCTTTTTCTATTTTGTTTACAAAAATAGATTTGTAAATGTCCTTTTAAATATCTGGACAGAAATAATGAACTCTCCAAGGAGGCTATTTTACATTAGCTAACATATGATATAGGCTAACTGCTTAATAAATGCCTTTTTTGGAAAAAGTGTTAGTTCTCCTAAATGACATTACATGGAGCTGTGCATAGTATCATTGAAACAGGTCTTTTAAAAAAAGAACTCAACACTTAACATTGTCAAATTATGAACAAAGACCCACTTTTCTTGTAGCTTTTAAATAATATTAAAGCAGAAGTGACATCAAAGTTGAATGGCATAGCTCAAGCCTCTATCACTATGGACAATCTATTTCCATTCTAAACTGAAACTCGGGAAGTTAAAAGAATTTTTTTATAATAAAATTTTCCTGAATTAGAATTTTAAAAACAGTTCTTGGGGCAGCGAAAATTTGTAGAATTTGGTGTGTGTTTATGTTTTTCTTTTTTACTCTGTCATAAGCCTAAATAAACTATTTTGTGATCCTGTCATTTCCATGACAATTTGGCCCATATGTTAAGTGTTTTCCTTTTAACTCCCCACCCCATCCCCAACTTGTATCAGTTCACTAAATAAACACAACTCTGATTAAGGACACTTAGTTTTGTTAGGACACAATGATCGATTATTCTATAAAATTAAATACTAAAAGAACTTTTTGATGATATATTGTTTCTTAAATCCTTGTTCTACTACATAGAACAGTTGCAACACTTTTGCTTGGAACGGTAAAGAACTTTGGGAATTTATATTCCCAAAGTTCTTTACCGCTCCATTCTATTCTTTATCAGGTCAAAGAAATCAAGTGCAGACTTCTGGAATTTACCTCCTTCCCCTTCTCCTTTCATTCCCTTCTCCTTGGAGTAAAACTGGATTCCAGAAATTCGGTATCTCAGAGAAAGTTCTTAAATATCTAAGAATGAGATACAAAGAATTTTTTTCTGTACTATAACTGTACCATATTGGAAATAAAAACTAAGTGATTTTCACTTAAAATATTTAAAATTTTCTAACTTTAAGAGTGATGGCAAAATGGGAGAAAGGAGAGAAAGAGAAGAGACTAATGGCACAGGGTTAATAAAATATAAGAGCTCTGAACTTGTACTCAAGGGACAAATTCATGTCCCTAATAGGCCAGTTAGAAGCCATATGACCTTAAATTAATTAATGTCTCTCAGATTCCTAATCTGAAAAATTGAAGTGAAAAATCTAAAGTTCCCTCGTACTTCTGAGGTTTGGTTCCAAAACATTTATTTTAGTTCCATTGTCTCTTTAGTAAAGTATATTAAACTAATGACATTTCTTTCTTAGGTACACCCGAAATCTTGTGGATCAAGGAAATGGAAAGTTTAACCTGATGATTCTGTGTTGGGGTGAAGGACATGGCAGGTAATAAATCTGAAAAAGCTTATTAATAAGTATATTTTGATTCAAGGAGCTGAGCAAGGTACATTTGAAGCTTTGGATATGTATGCCTTTTTTTTTTCTTTTTTCTTTTAGCTGAGGCAATTTGGGGTTAAGTGACTTGCCCAGGGTTACACAGCTCTGAAGTATTAAGTGTCTGAGGGCGGATTTGAACTCAGGTCCTCTTGACTTCAGGCTGATGCTCTATCCACTGTGACACCTAGCTGCCCCTATATGCCTTTTTTCTGAGAAACAATTTTTGCTTTGAATTTTAACTATGACATTCCTGAGATATTTTTTTCCCTCTAGGAGTTTCTTTCAGGAGGGGATTGGTAGAGTCATTTTTTCTTTTTTTTTTTTTTTTTTTTAATTATTTTTACTTTGTCCTCTGACTCTAATAGAGCTAGTTACTTTTCATTTTTTACTTGAAATATAGTTTTCAGGATTTTTTTCCTAGGAGTCCACTGATTGTTTTTCCTTTTCTTCCAAATCAGTTGTTTTTAGTAGCACAGTACCTTACATTTTCATTAATACCTAATTTATCTTTCATTTAACCTCATTTTTTTCAGTGCTTTAATTTAAGTTTAATATTTATTGGCACCTTATAAAGTCATTGGTTTCTGTTTAGTGTATCCTGTTCAGTTAGAGGATTATTTGCAAAAGGTTTCATGCTTTCTGTTCTAAGCTATTAATTTTCTTTCTAATTCTTTTCTGCCCGTTTTTATTTCATTTTTTAAAAAATCTCATTTAATTTCTTTTAAGTGTTTCAATATGTAGTTAGATTGGTTAGATTGGGGGGGGGGGTGGAAGTAGTTATCTACAGTGATTTTTTTTTAAATATTGGATAATATCTTCAGTTTACTCGTATTTCCGAGCCTTAGTTCTTAAATCAGGATTTTGTGCCAGGGCTAGGCCCCATATTTTGTTTCACGTTTGGAAAGATTGTTGGTCTTGCTTGATCTCACCATATAAAAATCACTTAGGTTTCTAAGTTGACCTTTACCTGCCAGGAATTGCCTTACTCCATCTTCCTCCCCACTTCCCATCTCACTTCCATTCCCCCTTTTCCCCTCTACCCCATTCCTACCCCCCAAAATTTGGACCACTAAATCTACAGGCTCTCTATGAAATCTCAGGACAATGCTCTAACCAATACATTTTTTTTTTGTCTAATAATGTATTCAGTGTCCCACATCCCATAGTTCCTTACTTTTACAATGAAGAGAAGATGGATATTTTCTGCACTCTTCTACAAGAGTAAACTTGATCATTATAATTATGCAGAATTCAATTGTTTTGTTTTTTTGTTTCTTTTGATGTTGTCATGTGTTTTTTTCTGATTGTTTTTACTTCACTCTGTATCACTTCATATAATTCTTCCCATTTTTTCTGTTGATTCTTAAAGCACCATAATATTCCATTAAACTCACACACTCCAACTTGCTTAGCCATTCCAGTAAAGCTACTGTATGATTAGTTGGGTAGTGTGACCTTATAAAGGTGCCATAGCCAAAACTTCTCATAAAAGTCAACACAGAAAGTTTCAGCATGGAGCATAAATGTGTAAATATCATAAATCCATTTGCCATAATAAAAGCATCAACTGAGATATCAGTTGTACATCAAATGTGATAAAAGACTAACTTAACTATTTCCTCCTGTAGACTCAGAATTTCTATTCAAATGGGAGCCACTCTAGTTTTAACCTGTTTGTTTCTTAGAATTATATGCAGGCAACCTACAAACTAGAAAATTGGATAAAAAGACTGTGTAAAGCAAGGGGGAAAAACCTATCATCTCTCATAAATCTTCTCTTTTCCATCTAAATTTTTTATTTCTTTATCTAATATGTTGTGTTTTTTAAATATTAAGACATTTTAAGAGAGTTGCATAGTAGATAGAGAGCCAGGCAAGTTAGGAAAGCCAAGATTCACTATTCATCTTTAATACATCCTGACTTCATGATCCTTAATCAAAAGAAACCATTTCCTTTTTTTTCATAAGTAGGTCTACATTTCACACTAGGAAATCAAAACTTTCATAGAATTACATGAAATATTTATAGATAAATATTTATACATCATCTGGTCTAACTCCTTTCATCTTTTAGATAAGTAAACAAATTCCAAAAAGTTTGCCAGTGATAATGCCCCAGGATAGTAACCCAGAATTTCTAGATAAATCTAGAATCCAGATTCCCCCAATTCCCAGTCCAATATTGTTTCTACTGGATGAAAACCGTCTTCTCATTCTTTGTCTTAAGTAAAGGTCTGAATTCAATATTTTTTATGGAAACAACCCTAAACAAGACTTAAAGTCTGACAAGCTAATTAATGTTTTACCCCCTAGAAATAAATAGCAGTAAGATAATCAGTGACTTTGCTAGTTATTCTTTTCTGCTGTGTATAACCTTTCTGTATGAAGATATCACCAACTATTCATATTTTTTTAAAGGAATATCCCTTTAAACACATTTAAAAGTTTTTTAATTTGAGGGAAAATAGTGAATAACTTAAAGCTAGTTTGAATTTCTTCCTTTCACTTGGGAGAAGAGAAATGATGTCTTAAATCATATAGAAGATATATTCTAGTTTCATCTTGCCTAATAGAAAGATTTAGTTTATAGAGAGGGGCTTGTATCCCTCTGCATTCTTGACCTTAGTTCTAGATCCAGTTCAGGGTCTCACAATATAAAATCAGTACCAAAAATGGCCTTACCTCTAAACTCAAAGATCTATTACTATATATACCTAATTATTTCCTTGAAAAGTTAATTTGAACAATCCTAAAGTATTTATTCTGATATTCAATTTTAGTTTTCTCTCACCAAGTAAATGGAGAAACGTTCTTTCAGAAATTCTCTAAAACTAGTTTGTATTGCTATTTAGCCTGGGTTTGCATCTAAAATACCAGGTTCCATTTTTTCTGATTTCTGTGGTTTAATATCATGCATGCTTAGTCTAATCTGAATAATGTTGGTTAAGCCATACAAAAACATAAAAACAATGTAAAAAATTCAAGATAATGTAGCTTAATGGGGAATAAGTTTATTGTTGGCTATACTCTGAAGAAGAGTTTTTGCTTTTCAAACCTCCTGTTATACACCATTGTTTCCTATTTTAAATACTTTTGTGTAGCAAGCAATATGCTGAGTTTGTCATTCTCTGTGTGTATATATAGCAGTATCCATGATCATACAGACTCCCACTGTTTTCTGAAGATGCTTCAAGGAAATCTCAAGGAGACCCTCTTTGCATGGCCAGACAAGAAATCCAATGAGATGGTGAAGAAATCCGAAAGAATTTTGAGGGAAAACCAGTGTGCCTATATCAATGGTAAACTTACTCACTTGCCTTCCCTACTATCCCTATACTCAGGATATTCTCTATAATGTTAGTCCTGAAATACTATCACTATAATCTATCATGAAGGTTATTTAGACATATTTTTTTCCTAGAATTCCAAGCATTTAGAAAACAACTTAAAATTATTTTAGAGAAATTGTGAATTCAGGTATATCTATTATAGTAGGAATGACATCTACTTTATATAAATGAAGCTAATTTTCCTTGAAAAGGGGACAAGGAAGCTGTCCTTGGGAAAATATTTGGAAACTTTGGCTTAATTTCCTGGATGCCTGAGGGAGGAAAAAAAACCCAGTCCATGGAGAGTTGGTACTCCTGAGGTTTGGCAGAATTCACACTGCCACGAAGATACACACTTCCCACTTTGAAAGTGACCGCACTTCTTTTTTCAGCTACAACTGTTTAAAGAGACCTATGCTATCTTTTTTCCCCCTGAGGCAATTGGGGTTAAGCGAATTACCCAGCCTCACACAGCTAGGAAGCATTAAATGTCTGAGGTCATATTTGAACTCAGGTCCTCCTGCCTTTAGGGCTGGTGCTCTATCCACTATGTCACCTACCTGCCCCAACTATGCTATCTATTGAGAGAATTTAAGATATTTTCAAGGGGTAGTAAGTGGTGCAATAGATGGAGTGCTGGCTCTGAAGACCAGAAAACACTTTTCTCCTGGGTTCAAATTTGACTTTAGACACTTGCCGTAGTGACTGTCAGCAAGTCATAATCCTATTTGACTCAGTTTCCTCATCTATCAAATTAGCTAGAAAAGGAAATGAGACTACTTCAGTATCTTTACCAAAAAAAAGAAAACTTCAAATAGAGTCATGAAGAGTTGAACATGACTAAAGCAACTAAACAGCAACAAAAAATTATGGAGGGATAGAATCAACAGACCTTAATTAACAATTGACTAAATTTGGGGGGAAGGAAAAGTTAAAAATAAAACTGTGCTATGAATAATAGCAATGTTGTCTTGGGCTTCTCCTCCACAGATACCAGTAACTTATCTTCTACTACTTTTGCATTGACTATTTTCTTTACATTCCTGCAGTTAGAGAAATAAGATGTTAGTAAGCCAGTTATAATTACATTCAGATTGGTGCATGTTGAAGGAGTGTGGATTATTTCTCTAAGATGATGAAATAAACATGAGGTCCAAAACAATGGCTTTTGAATGTCTTTCCAACTTCTGTCACCAGCTTGTGTTTGTAATATTTTTGGAGGCAGAGAGAAGGCATTATATGACATGATGAAAACTATTTCCCTTAGTGCCAATGAACAGATTGATACTTGACCAAATAGACTCCATAGTGTCTCCTTTAGCTGTCCTTTGGTAGCTTTTGATAAAAGATGATAGCAGCCTAATGGATGCTAGATGTTGGATTTTAAAACCAAAGATAGATTTTAATGATAGTTATTTTTAGGTATATGTCATGACAAATAATACTTTTCACTGGCCTATAAATTTAATTCTACATAATAACAGTAGAAACTGGAATATTGCTTTTCACCTTAAAAAGGTATGTATGTATGCATTTTAATTTTTTTAAGCAACTTCTTCGAAGGAAAAAAAATCACCAATTAGACAAAGACTATATATGATTATAACTTTAGTTTCTTAGGTTATACCAGATCATGAAGTTAATTGAAATTTCCTAGACATTCATGGTTTAAGAATCTTTCTGAATGATTCTAACTTTCATTGAAATGCATGTGATTTGAACCTTTAGACTAGATCGGAATGCTTAATTTAATCTCTCTTCTTGTCTCCTCTTTAGATTCTATTGGTCTACATCGGGTGGAGAACATAAGTCATACAGAACCTGCTGTTAGCCTTCATTTGTATAGTCCACCCTTTGACACTTGCCATGCCTTTGACCAAAGAACAGGACATAAGAATAAAGTCACGATGACATTTTATAGCAAATTTGGAGCAAGGACTCCATTTGTAAGTATGAAATTGAAGAAATTAGTCTCTCAGTTTAAATTCCTTGACTAATCCTGAATTAGGGTGAATATGATAACACCAAGTATTACCAAAACTTTGTACCTTGGATTTAAAGATTGCTTTATTTAGCATGTTGGGAAGGAATTTAGATTTTCTTAAATTGATTAAAATTGTCTTTAACTATAGAATTTTTTTTAAAAGTTCCACATTTGTTCTTTTTCTCATGTTTTCTCAATAGCACTGAGAGCTTAGCCATAAGTCTATTTATATGTGAGAAGAATTGTTTTTAAAATACAATCAATACTATATAATAATAAAAATAATGATCATAATAATAGTTAGCATTTATATAATGCTTTAGATTTTACAAAGCATTTTACAGATATTGTCTCATTTATCCTCAAAAGAGATCCGGAAAGTAGGTGCTATTATCCCCATTTTACAAGGAGAAACTCTTGCCAATAGGTTAAATTAAGCTCAGAGACTCACAATTAGTAAGTGTTGGAGGCTATATTTAAATTCAAGTCTTCCTGATTCCAGGGACCCTGTTATCTCTAACCACTACCTCACTGCCCTCATATCACCATAGTGGTTCTAAAGAAATATATTCTCTTCAATATTTGCCATTCACATTTGTTCTACATAGTAGTGAGAAAATCTGTCCCAAAGCTTCAAAATCATTAGTGGTAGAAATGATTACCTTGCGTTCCAGACTTAGTGTTTGTATTTCATTCAGTTTTTAGTATTAGAGAATATTTTTAAACTTTACAGTATTTAGGAGAGAACATTTTCAAACTTTTTACAGTGTTGAAGATTCCTGGTAAATAATCACTTCTAAGTTTGCAAATTTTTTTTTAAGCTCTTGTTTCTAGGGGAACATTTCCTTGAACTGTCTAGATTAATCACCTGGTTCATCCTTGTTATTTAATTCCTGTTGACTTCACAACTCTGACCTATATTAGAAAAAAAGGCTTTCAAACCTTCCATAAACAAGTTTTGCTGGAGAAGGATGGAAACTTTAAATCTGTCAATTCAGAAGTAGAATAAAAGAGTTAATTCAAATCCTCTAAATTTCTTGAGAGAGAAACCCTATCTCTAGACAATGCTGCAGGGAGGTCAAAAAAGATAAGGAATGAAAAAATCTCAATGAAATACTTTATTGACTGAAAACTTCCCAGAATAGATCTATTGTTTAGGCTATTAGACTGACCAGAAATATGAGGAACAAGACCTACCACCTAACTTTCCAATGGCAACCTACACTAATATATTATGACACATCTCTTGTCTATTGAAATAACTGGTGACTTATAAGAATAGTTTTTAGTTCTAGTTTTAAAACTAGCTTATATTCTAAGGTAGGGGTGTTAACTGCTAGATAGTATATGAACAAGGACTGCTATAAGACATAGTTATCTTGAGACTACCCTTTATTAAGTAGAAAAATTATGCTGATCTGTCTCGCCACATTGTCACAATCTTGAAAGGATGTCTTCTGTACTTTGATCATTAGTTGAAGAAAAACATTATTGCTGTATTGATAGATTGAAGTTTCTTCTCTCTGTCTCTTAGGTAGACTATCTTTAAAAAAAAAAAAAAAAAGTTGAGGATATCTAGTGAAAGTATCTTTTTTTTTTCTTTTCTAGGCAACTTCAAGTTCCTTGGAGAACAACTAAAGAGATCCAGTTACTAGAGTATTTTTCCTTTTATTTTTTTTTCTTTTAAAAGTACACTGAAATCTTAATTGTGGACAAAGAACCACCAATCACTTATTGTCCAATAGTACCTTTGAATAAGATGCTTAGAGATATTTTAGGGCAGACTTCTGGCTGCTTGTAGTTATCTTGAATGAATGCTAATGACAGGGGACTCTAAGTAAACAATGCCAGGCTATACTGGAGAGGAGAAATCCTATTGCTATGGTCTTTATAGTTGGAAGGCTTAATCAGTTGCTCTCTTAGGCATGTCTCTTATTTTCATGGTTCCTAATTAGGAAAGGCAGTGAAGTCCTGACAACAGTTTTTGTCCATCATAATTAGCAGTGATTAGCAATAAAACCAAGCCTAAGACCTCATAACCCTACCTTTATTATCTTGAGAATTAAGAATACAGATTTTCATCACATTTTATGTTCTCTAAAATGTTTTCAAGAGAATTGTTTTTTGAATGTAGATTTTGTTGGGTTTTCATCTTCACAAATTCCTTTTCTGTGCATAGATCACTGTGTACAGAGACACCTAAGTCAATTTTTCCTTTGGTTGTGAAATTAATGACAAGGATGGAGATGAAGTTCACAGCAAAAAGAAATCACAAGCATGTTTTAATGTGACCAAATACCTATGTAAAATACTTTTTGTATTGCTACCAAAATTGTCATGTTAACTTGAATAAAACTGAATTTGAACATAATTTGGAATGGTCCCATGCCTTTCCAACTATTCCAAAAAGGAACCTTATCAACCAGGTTATCTTCTACTTATCACTTACGATTATAAGTTATACTTTTCTCCCCTCCTCCTAGAATAGTTTTCTCTATTTAGGAGTCCAACAAATACACACACCTTTTGAGTATTACACTAGATTTTCAGGATTCTTGTTAGTTATTCTGGCAAGAGGCTATATATAAAGATACTCTAAATTCTTTCCAAGGATTTATTGATTACTCAGCACAAACATACTGTCATCAGTTTTACAAGAGAAAGTTAACTTTGGTCTTGTCTTCATGCAAGGTTAAAGTTAAAGAGATAGTCCTCTCCACAACTCTACCCCCCCCCCCCCGACATAGAGTCCAAAAAGAAGTTCTCACCTGAAATTCTATCCTCAATTTACTACCATCATTACATCTAATATGGCTAAAAATATCTTTGACAAGCCCAAAATTCAACTAGAATTTGTTTACTAAGATTAGAACATTATTAGAATTTTATTACTCAATCTTGAAGCAAGGTCCTGCTTACTTTTATGTTGTTACTAATTCTTACTTAAATAGATTGCAATAAAGATAGTTTTGAACTCAAGAATTTTATGCACCTCATTCCTAAGTTTCAGGTCCTACTCTATCCTGAGAAGGAAGCCAGTTCAAAAAAGAGTGTCCCCATTTCCTCATAACTCCCATCCCCTACCCGAATAAGTTGGGAATAGCAAATTTAGGGATGGGAAGAGGACAACTCCTAGGAGTAGAAAGAGTTTAAATAGAGAAGAAAGAATTGACAAATCAAAATTTTTACAATACTTTTTGGTTACTGGTACCTAATTTACCCAGTACTTGATTGATACAAGGGGTCCTTTGGAATTCCAAAATACAAGTAAAAAGTTGACAGTCAACATGCCCTTATTAAGTGCTTACTTTGTGGCAGATTCTATGCTAAGTTTTGAAAATATGAAGAGTGTAAAAAAATGGAAACTTTTATAGAAGCAGAAATTCAGCCCAAGAGGCTAGTTCTGGAATAGGAGGCAAAATACAAGCTGCCTCAGAGAAACTGATCCCTCAACTGTCATAGTGGCTGCTAGTGTTGCACATTCTCACCTTGAGGTGATGAGATGCCTCCCCAGTTCAGTCAATCAAGCTTTAGATACAATTTTATTTTCCCAATTTGATGAATTGGGTTTGGTTATCTCCATTCAGGGATCTAACTGTAATCTTCCTTCTGCACTCCACTACTACATTATCAACTGTCCAATGGACATCACCATCTGGATGTCCTTTAGGCACCATAAATGCAACATCTTTAAAGATGGGACTTATATTGTCTCAGAACTCCATCCCTTCTACAGACTTCCCTTGAGTCACCTGTGTTTGCAACCTCAAGGTTCTCATCTATCCTTACTCCCACATCCGATCAATTACTACATCTTTGCAATTCTACCTGCAACACCTCTCTCACATCTACTCCCTTTTTTTATTCATATAAACTCCACTTTCATTGAGGCCTCCATCATCTGTCACCAGGAATATTTCCGCAGCCTTCTGATTGTTTACCCTACTTCTAAACACTCCTTTCCCAATTCAGCTTCCATCTAAAGATCAAATTGGTATTCCTAAAACACAATCTCAGCATTCCCCTACACTTCCTTTTCCCTCTGGACTAAAAAATAAACTTCTCCATTTGGCATTTAAAATTTTTTTCAGGCTGTTTACAGCCTACTTTTCTAGACTTATGTCACATTACATCATTTCACATGCATTCTACATGGGTCAAATTGGCCTCTTACCCATTTCCCATACATGACTTTCCATCATCTCCTGTCTTTATGCCTTTGCACAGATTACTCCCACATGTAGAAAATGTAGTTTCTCCTTTAAAAATCCCTAACTTCTTTTAAAATACAACTCAGATACTGTCACACTCCTTTCCTGAATGTCCCCAGGTACTGTGCTCTCTACCTCTTGAAACTACTTTATATTACTTTTCATAGCAAATATTATTATGGATAATGGTTGGGAAGAGAGAAAGGACTAATTCTCCTTAATCACATATGTCTCAACTGGTTAGGACAGACTTAGGGTATGAATTCTCAAGGTTCCCACCTCTACTCCCACACTTCTACTTTTTCATGAGAGTGGGGAACACTTTTGAAAGTCTTTTATTCAAAGTTGCCTGTTAGGTGGAAGATAAAGAGATTATTAGCACATCAGGGTTTCAGTGTAAGGCAAAGGTCTCTATTCCACATGCCTTCTTTTCTCTGCAAAGTTAGAGAGTTTAAAAATAGAGATCATTAATAAAACATATAAAAGCTCTAAGCTTCCAGACAGTCCTTTGATTGCCAACTTGCAAATGAGGCATTTTTAGCCAATTACCTTCAGGGCAATCAATTTTCCACAGACTTTCCCCCTTATCCACACTCTCTTGCAAAGACATCAAGACAAAATAAAAAGCATCTTACCTCGGTATTACTAAAATATGATCAACCATAAGCAAAATTTTAAAATATTTAGAGAGAAACAATACTCATTTCTATGTGGCAATAAAACAGTGGAGAAACAAGGGGGAAACAGACCCTCCATCATTTCAACTACTTTTTTTAGGCTTAATTCTTTTATTTTATGATAAGTTCTCTTCATAGGCAGTGTTAATTAATAAGCCAGAGAAAGAGAAAAGAAAAGGTTCCCGTCACTACAAGACTCAGAGTCAGCCTCCTGGAAAGCACCCTCCATCTGCTGCTGTTCAATCCTTGTCACTGCTGCCACCTTCTCACTCTTTTATTATCCTGCCAACTCATTCAAAAAAGTTCCCAGGCTGGCATAACTCCAACTAGTCCAAACAAAACCACTCAGTTCTGTCTTTTCCTGGACTGGGAAAAGACTGCAATTACTGGGTTCTTTAGCAACTTAACCCCTGTCTGATGCTTTATTTGAATGGCTGTTATATCAATTAACCTCTCTGGGCTGCATTTACCCCGTTTATGAAATGAAGTGTTTGGATTTTATGGTCCTTCTATGTATGAACCCATAAAACTTTCCTTCCTCCTAGTATTCCATTCTACAATTCTATTGGATGGCACTATAGTTGGAAGAATCCATCTTCTAAAAACTAATTGCCTTCCTCTAGCCCAATATCATATCTTCCATTTTCCATGATTTATCATTCACAAGTATTTTCAGTGTCTTGAATTCAGTGAAGGAAACTTATTTTAGACCTGATATATACTAACTTTTTAGCATGTTATCTAAATTAGGTGCAAATTCAGTGTTTATGTAGCTAGATAATCCTATTATTCTTGAAAACTGCACATTTTAAGTATTGTTTAGAGCAGAGGTATCAAATATCCAGCCAAGTGTTTGATGCCTGAAGCAGATTAAAATATAATTTGGAAATATTTAACAGAATGAATAGGGCCATCTCTTGCCACTGGACACAGATGGCTCTGGAGGGGAAAGTGAGGCAGGTGACTTTTCCCAGCCCTCCCTCATTTAAATCCAACTCACTTGCATGTCATGGCAGCACCTCCCTGATGTCATGGTCTTTGAGAACAAAGAACAAACAATATCAAAATATAACAAAACATAAATAACATTAAATTTTACAACTAAATTAATATGTTATCTGAAGATAGTCTTATATATATATATTACTGTTCTCAATATTTGAGTTGGACACCACAGGTCTAAACAAAGAAAAAGTATGAACTCTGAACTACCCTATAACTAACCCATTTTTATTGTTACCAATAGTTATTTTCTAACTTCATATTTGAAGTTAGAAAATTGGTAGGTCACTAACTTTCATAGAAACAAATAACTTCTTCAAGGATATGAATATATTATTTAGATTATTCTTTAGATTTTTAAATTATTCTAGTTGTTAGCTATGTTTTCAGAAGTATATATGAGGAGTAAGAAAACAAACTTTCCTTTCAGTTTGCAAGTCTAAAATTTTCTTATTGTTTTATGAGCTTTTTACAACTTTATTTATGCAATACATTTGGATAACTTAATGAGTCATTTATCCAATTCATCATGCAACAAATGACATGCAAGCTCTCTTTAGAGAAAGGAACTTGATCTGTGATTACATTGACTTAGGAAATCCAGAAGAAGGCTCTCCCTCTACCAAGGCAACTCAGCACCTTCTCTACAACAAATAGTCATGGGAAGCTACCAGTATGTGTCAGATTTGATTTAGGTCTTCCTAACTCTAGGACCCTCAACCTATCCACTAAACCACTCCAACTACTAACCTCATTCAACCTGGATTGCTTTCTGTCTCCCATGGTAGTTTTACTACCTCCATGATCATCCCCCCCATCCATCCTTGTAAATTAATTCCTCCCATCACATTTTGAATTTTTGAAGTCATTTCTTCTCTGTAAAGTCTAGTGCAGGCACCATGCCTTCCAATATGCTTTTCCTGGATCACTTAGCTAGAAATAATTCCTTCAAACTTAAATTCTTAGTGCAATTGGTTTTATTCCCCATCTTTTCTGTTTACTCAATTATATCCTAACATGTATGAATTCTTTGTGGACATTCTATCACTACCCTTTCCCCTGACCCATATATGCTCACATATTATGGATTTCCTTCTTGAGGACATAGATTGTGCTCTCTCTTATTTTTTGTATCTTCTGGATTTACCACAGTGATTTGTACCTAAAAGGAGATAAATAAATGCCCCTTGAACAACTTAAACTCTAAACTTTTTTTTTTCAGTGAAAGAAATAGCCACATATATTTCTTCCTGTCAAATCATTGATTCTCATTGTTCTCAATAGCTTAAATATCTGCTGAGTCCCACAGGGTAATGTCCCAACAAACAAAAATTCAATTTAACAAATATTTATTTAATTAACTGCCATGTTCAATATATGTACTAAATATTGGAGATACAAAGAAAAAAGAAAGATAACATAGTCCCTTGACCTCAAGAAAAGTAAGATTATGTAACATATTATGTAATATGTATAATACAAATAACTATAACAAATCTACTGTGTACAAGTCAGTGTGCTGTTGAAACTAGAAAGACAAAAAAAGCTTTTTTAAGGAGTTTGCATGAATATAATGTCGTCATGAGTATAGTTGTTTTTCAGTTGTATTTGACTCTTTCTGATCCCATTTGGAGTTTTCTGGGCAAAGATACTGACATGGTTTGTCATTTCTTTCTTCAGCTCATTTTACAGATGAGGAAACTAAGGACAATAGGGTTAAATGACTTGCTCATGGTCACATAGATAGTAAGTGCCTGACTCCCTTCCCAGAGAGCTATCCACTGAGCTACTTAGCTGCCCTGTTATGGATATGATCACTCCAAGAATCAAATCAGGAATTTCCTGTTGCCAGCTAGAAGGGTAGAAATCTTCCAGTCTTTTCCTCATCGATGTCCCATTAAGGGAAGTTTTGCTTTAATCATGGAACTGATGAAGGGAGAGTGGTGTATGACCTTGATTAAAAGCTTTAGGATTTGGGGAAGAAAAGAGAAGCTGTGGAATCTTAAGAGATTTAGAAGGGACAGAGGCACCTCTGGGATTTCTAATCCAAGGTGGTCTATATAAAAATGGAATAAAACCTTTGGATAAATTTTAAGGCAACCCAGGGCTTTAGGAGGAACAAGGAGAATGCTATTTTCTACTTATACTGATGCTTGGACCCCCCCATCACCACCACCAAGAAGACTTCAGAGATTCTTCTTGTAACTTTCTCACCACAAAAAGTAAAAGACATCAGTTCAAATCAACCTGATAAAGGAAGCCAAAAAAGAAACTGGAGCGGAGGACCAGTGTGAGTAGTTGACCAGGTCTAAAGATAAGGACTGAAATGCAGTCATGGATACCATCCTGTCCACCCAGAGACAAGGGCAGGGATCAAGGCTAGTGTAAACTCTCCATCATGGGTAGAGGCTGAGAGAGCTTTGAAATGCAACTCCAAAGTGTTTACTCACCAGCAAAAGTAGAAGAGGGGAGTCAGAAAGGGAATGACTGAGATATTCTTCAATCAAAACTCAAGAAAAAAGGCCAAAAATATGCATTTCAAGAGGAAGAAAAATCAATAAAAATTCAGAGGAACAGCACATAAATCAACAGAGAGGGACCTAAATTAGTAAGTTACTAAAGAGATTATAAAGTTATTGTAACAAATAATGCATGACAAAGGAAAACCAAATTCTTGACTAAATACAAAATACTATAGAATCATATGAAACAAGGAATTCTGGAATGGTCAAAAGAGAAATAAAATTGATGAGAAGAAATAAAGAATTAATACATGCCAGAGATTTAACTCTCAATGCAATTATTAAAAAACTCAGAAGACTATTAAAAAATTGAATGGTACAGAGTTTCTCCAAATCAGTGCTTAGTATGATCCCTGCTACATAGTAGGCACTGAATACACGTAGTAGTGTATTCAGAACTTTTGAATACAGAAAGCAAAATACCAATTGAAAAAATTCACTGATGATCTCCAGAAGAAGAAAAAGTATGCTTCAGACTTCAAAACACACAGTGTTAATATTTAGCAATTCCAAAAACAAATAACTGGAAAACAGATCTTAAAATATAAAGGAAAGAAAATTTGAATAGCCCAAGATCATTTGGTACCCATTAGAAGACTTAGAAAGGAACGAAAACATATATTTTGAAAAGTAGAGGAACTTAATCAATGTTCCCAAATAGCATCCCCTGGAAACAAAAATCTAATCATCAATGAAAAAAGATGGAAGTTCAACAAAAGAGAGTCATTTGAGGCACCTGAAAAAGAAATGCACCAAAGCAAAATATTCAACTTGCAACTTTTCTGAAAAACAGAAATACAAGAAAATAATTAAATGCAATTACCAAGGAAAGTAAATTTATATTTAAAAAAGAGAAAGGACAAGATAAAAAGGAAATGATAAAGATGCTCAAGAGATTCTTTTTTAAAAAAATACATAGAAAGGGGAAAAGATGCAAGTAGAATTTAAAGAAGTGGGAAAAGTGAATATAGGGAAGCAGTAGTAAAGCATCATGGACTAAATCTCATGATCTCTCAAAAGCGAATCATCATATTTTGTGTTAGCTAAATTGTACAGTGGATGGAACACTGAATCAAGAGTTAGGGAGATCTGACCTCAGATACTTACTAACATCTGATTAAGGCTAAGTCATTTACTTTCTGCTTCAATTTTCTCAACTGTCATAATAGCATCTACTTCACAGAGTACTTATGAGGAAAACAGAAAATATCTATATAGTGCTTATCATAATGAGGAAAACAGAAAATATCTATATAGTGCTTATCATAATGCCTGGCACATAGTAGGTATTTAATAAATGCTTATTCTCTTTTCTTTCCCCTTGTTCTGCAGGACAGAATTACAGAGTAAGAAGGTACATAGAGATGGTAGGTGGAATATAAAGGGGTATAGATGATGGATGATAACTATTGGAAGAGATGATGACCCCTGCAGTCTCTCAGCAATGAAAGAGGCTACAGGAGAATGGGAGAGGTGGCAAAAGGGAAAGATAGAAATTGAAGGAATGGAAGTGGGTTTTCCCCAAAGGGAAGTGAGTAAGGGTTCCATTTGAAGATTGTTCCCTTAAGAAAGCACTGTATGCCTGTAATGTTGACATAAGGACATCACTATATGTTTAATAGGAGAAATTCATTTATTGAAGAATCTTCTCTGAGAAAGTATTGTTCTTCTATGCACAATATCCTGCCTAGAAGGCAAATGTGAATTCATAGAGGCAACTGGTGCAGAAACAGGGGAAGGGGATAAACATAGAGACAAAAGGACGTGACCAGTGGGGGAACAGGAGAGGAACAAGCATTGTTTACTATATGCCAAGTACTGTGCAGGGAATAGAACTGAACAACATATTTAGGAACCAAGATAATTTTTGCCATGGAACACTGCTTCAGCCATAGGCAGGAGATATTATGTACCAAGCAAATCAAATGACCACTACCATCACCACCAATGCTCAAACTCCAATCGAGAGAGTATATGGAACATTCCTTCTCATATGAGAGAATGTTAAAAAACACTGTATATACTCAAGATATGCTATAGATTTAGATCTGATTAAAATCATAACCCTAAAATGTATTTACTTTTACAAGTCAGAATACAATTAATTTAAAGAAAAGTTTTTGACAAAATAGCATAGTAAGTTTAGTAGTAATACAATATTCTTCCCATAAACTTGAGACACACTGCCCCACAAATATACTACCAATGTGAAAAGTGGACACACATAAAGATCACTAACAAAAGGCACATAGTTAAGGAATACATGTATCCAGTGCATACATGTGGAGAGGAGGTTCTTGTCTCTGATGCTCCAGGGCTGCTGATATCTTCTGCTAATGTTATTGTCCTGCTCTCTTTGGGCACTGTTCTCTACTGGGCTTACTTATTTGCCATATAATCTCTGCTCCCCATTGTAAATGGTTTCTCTACCATGCATCCCATGATTCAACTGATCGCTTGGTTATTGAGCTCCTGGTTGTTGCCTACTGATTATTGAACCCCTAGTTATTGCCTATTAGTTATTGAACCTTTGGTTATTGCCTACTGGTTATTGAGCCCCTCTCTTACTTATTTCTATACTTCAACTTTTCAGAATACCTTCTTACCCTATTGGTTCCCTGGGCAGGCAACTAGATGAAGGAGTAAAATAAAAAAATTTGAGTTCATATCCTGCCTCAGACATTTATTACTTCTATAACTTTGGGCAAGTCAGATAATCTCTTTGGGACGTGATTTCCTCATCTGTTTAGTGAAAGAGCTGGCATTGGCCCCTAAGGTACTTGCTAGCCTCAAATTAATAATCTTCTGATAGATTGCAGTGACTTTATAAAAAGATTCTGATAAAGGCAATATATTGGTTCATTGGTCTTAGCTGAGGCTATAAACCAACTGCTTTTCCTTTCCTCTTCCTTTAGTATTTCCCTTCTATTTCTTTTGCATTATTATAATTCACTCAATATACCTCAAAAACATCATGTCAAAAGAGGTAATATATTCCAAAGGTCACTATAGGTCTAGTTTTCTCTAAGGACAAGATAAGAAAATACATATGGTTAGTAACTATCTTTTCCAGCAATACATACTATCTCTGTGGTGGGAAGGCTCTTCAACTTTATTGCCACCGTGTTATGATCAACAAACAAGCATAGTAATCTTCACTGCTCCAGATTATGTTATGCTGTAAATATATTAACTACTTGATGAGGTACATATAAAACAGATCCTGGCCTGTTTGTGAATGGTCCAAAACATTTCACACAAGAAAATGAAGCTATAGAAAGTATAGTTGGAATCTCCTAACTATGGAACTGTATTCAAAACAAAGAAGTTATAGATGAATGGTGAAACTGTGGGGCAAGAATTACCCAAAAGAATAGAGCCATGAATTAAAGTGTGAATTACAGGAGGGTAGGGTGTCTAACCTTTTCTCTACTCAGCACAAAAAGTAAGTATTTGATAAAATCCTTTTTTTCATTCATTCATGTTCCTGCATATCAGTATTCAAGTCCATCATTTCTGAGAAGCATTATAGATAGAAGGTAAGCCTAGCAACAGTCAACTCAGTCTGTGCCAGTTTTATTTATTTATCATATTTCTAATGGATCAAGTTGTCTCAGAATAGAAAACTCAAGCTAAGATTGGCTTCTAGCTTTTTTATTATAAATTTTACTACATATTTTTAAAAATTGAAAACAATTTCTTCAATCACTGTAAATGGTTCAAGAGAATATTCTATTGCACAGTAGATATTTAAGCTTCTCTGACTGTGGTAGGTCACTGGAATGAGCTGGGGTTATTGGGAGGGCTGACTATTTGGATTAGGTTAGGATTATTTTGCTTGCTTCTGTTGTGGTCACTGTCATTGAAATTTATTCTTTGCTAAATGGACTTGTTTCCTCTAGTGAATCTCACATCAAACACAGTTAAAGGAAACTACCAGAGAAAAAAATTGGCCCTGATGGAAATGTCTCATAAATGAAATGGGATAAAAAGGGAGAAAAGAGGCTGGGAACCAGTCAAAGAAAGGAAGGTACTCTTCTTGTATACCATCCAACTTTGCCTCATCTACCTTGAACCATCTGCCTTTGCTTAATTTTGTTTCCCAAAAGATTAAAAAAAAATACTTTGCTTTCTACAGCTTGGTGAGAGAAACTGTATAGAACTTCTACTCTGAAGTCAAGATGAATCTCTTATATCCTTAAAATATTTTTAGCACCTAAAGCAGAGTATTGGATTATTTATTCAACACAGCATTGTTGTGAGGACCAAATGAAAACATATGTGAGCACCATATAAATTTTAATTATCACTACTACTCTTTTAAAAAAGGAAAATGAGCCTTACAGGAAGGTTCAATGACTTTCCTTATTTCATAACTAGAAAGGGTTAGTTCGGGACATTGATTCATTGTTGGTGGAGTTGTGAACGAATCCAACCATTTTGGAGAGTAGTTTGGAACTATGCTCAAAAAGTTATCAAACTGTGCATACCCTTTGATCCAGCAGTGTTACTACTGGGATTATATCCCAAAGAGATTATAAAGAAGGAAAGGGACCTGTAGTGCACGAATGTTTGTGGCAGCCCTTTGTAGTGGTAGAAACTGAAACTGAATGGATGTCCATCAGTTGGAGAATGGCTGAATAAATTGTGTATATAGAAAATTATGGAATATTACTGTTCTGTAAGAAATGACCAACAGGATGATTTCAGAAGGCCTGGAGAGACTTACGACATCTGATGCTGAGTGAAATGAGCAGGACCAGGAGATCATTATATACTTCTAACAAAATACTTAGATGATGACCAGTTCTGATGGATCAGGCCATCCTAGCAAACAAGATCAACCAAATCATTTCTAATGGAGCAGTAATGAACTGAATCAGCTATACCCAGAAAAAGAACTCTGGGGATGACTAAAAACCATTACATTGAATTCCTCAATCCCTATATTATGCACACCTGCATTTTTGATTTCCTTCACAAGCTAATTGTACAATAATTCAGAGTCTGATTCTTTTTGTACAGCAAAATAATGTTTTGGTCATGTATACTTATTATGTATCTAAGTTATATTTTAATATATTTAACATCTACTGGTCATCCTGCCATTTAGGGAGGTTGGGTAAGAGGTGAAAATGGAACAAGAGGTTTGGCAATTGTTAATGCTGTAAAGTTACCCATGTATATATCCTGTAAATAAAAGGCTATTAAATTAAAAAAAAAAAAAAAAAAAAAAGAAAGGGTTAGTTCTGTATCTTTCATGAGTCTGAGTCCAGTCCTTTTACAAAACCCCATAAAGTATCTCTATGTAGCCTTTCAGAGACTTTATGGCCACCTGTCAGGGGTGCTATCCTTGCTGCGTAGATGGATGATTGCAAAAGTCCCTTCTTCCTTTAAGAATCTGTTTCAACTTTCTTTGACTCCCCCTAAATATTTCTCAAAAAAGAGAAGAATTTTACATACACAATAAGCAAGTCCTTTCCACCTTTGCCACACATACCTTCTCCTTTGTTTTTTGGTTCCCATTATGTTCCTGGAAACTGTGACAAAATACATCCCTTTAGTGGGGATCATACTTTTCCATCATTATAGTAGCATAATTGAGTGTTGAATTTCTGGACACAAAATTAACAAGTCATAATAAATCTTAATTAGTGATTAAATGGCATTATGTCCAACTCCCTCATTTTGTATTTAAGAAAACTAAAGGCCAGAAGAATGAAGGGACTTGGCCAGATATTATGTGGGCTTTTGTTAAACACTTACTCCATTGTTTTTGCAACCCACAATTCCTACTTATGAGACAATCCATAATGACAGGATTATCCTTTTAGTGAATGGCAACAAGACTATGAGGTAAAGTCCTCAGTGACATCATGCTCTGGCCACCTGAGCTACCTGAGCCAAAGTTAAGTCAAGTTTGTTAGGAAGGATCCTATGAAATCCAACAAAACAAAGCCACAGATCTGGGAGTCAGTGTTCCTAAGTATAGAGTTAATCCCACCCGTAGTTTGATCCATATATTTGATCTATCCTATCAAAGCAGATTTCCAGTGGCAAACCTATACACATCTTCTCATATTTTGTGACTTCTGCCCGTGTTCTGCAAAGACTCATGAGGTGTTCCCCCACAATCTTAGTCCCTTACTCTAGATTTCTTGATACTGCATGGATACTAATGAGGCAAGAAACTTTTCTACTGGTTACTTTGATTTTTGATATATGTTTCTCCTACCTCATTTTCTAATTAACTATGTATCCACTGATATCTTTGGTCCTCTTTGAAAACAAAGGATAAATAATAGCAAAACATCTCTTTTCTTGCTTGTCTTCATCTATAAGTTTTATGTTTTTATGATCTCTTTGCAGTTGATTCCCAGATATATGCATTCCTCTGTATGAAAATATTCCATATATTTTTATATTATTTTATATACAATATATTCACATGTATATTTATATAAGTATATAATTTGGTAGAGGCATGTAAAAACCCAGGAAGATCCAAGTTTAAATTCAGCCTCAGACACTTCCTAGATGTATGATCATAGACAAGTCACTTAACTGCTGACTACTTCAATTTCCTGAACTGTAAAATGGGCATAACAGCACCTACCTCTCAGGGTTGTTGTGGATATAAAACGTAACAATATTTATAAAGAGTTTTGTAAACTTTAGAGCATTATATTAATATAATTTATTAATACCCTATGACCTACTCATGACCATGATGCAGTTTTGGGTTACCCAGAATTTGAGAAACCATAATAGTCACTCTCATATGACTGACAAGCTCCTAACATCCCTAGAAAAATATTGGTTTTTTAAAAAGATAGGTCTTCATTTCAGGGAAAAATTTGAGGTTCTTAAAATCACTGTTCAATTTCCCCAGAACCATTCAGCTTGTTTTCTTCTTCTATTTCAATTAGAATGTCTTTTTGTCTATCAGAAGTATCTATATATGCAACAATGTGCTGAAGCTTGCTCATACCAATTTTTGAAAGCCATTGGTTAAATTTTCAGTGTCAGCATTTATATATCAAAAAATCAGCAAATTCTACAAATCAGGGCTTTATTTGTTACTTTGTTGATTGTCTATACTTAAGAAAGTGATTTATTTATATTTTATTTATATAAATTGTTATTTATATAAATTAAACTTAGAATTTTGTCATGCTTACATATTTTTTTTTCAGAGAGCTGGTTATTAAAAATGTTTACTAACACAGTCTTATATACATGATCTATATTCTGATGTATTGGCTCTTTAGATTGGTCATCTCACTGGATTTCATAGTCTGAACAATAGGCATTTGTAATCTATTTGATCTTTCTTAATTGTATAGTAGATTTATATCTTAATTGGATAGTTTGCATTATTATGGATTTTAATTAGGAGTTTCTGCTTTGTCCTAGGGCTTAGTGAAAATAGGTTAATGTCATACAGATTAGGAGCATCTAGAGAACATAATCTCTCTGATGGTTCTTTTTCAATTCTCCCCCTTCTTAATCTGTCTGCTATATTTGACACCTTTGACCTCTCTTTCCTATGAGATGCTCATCTCTGCAATTTTATAATTGATCTTTCCTTATTCTTCTCCTAATTGTATGAACTCATATATCTACATATATAAATATATAATTTTATATATATATATATATATATATTTACATATGTGGTTTTATATACTATATAAGCATATTGTTGATATATTTATATGGAGCACATATATGTGTATATTCTATTTATATGTGGTTTTATATACTATATAAGTATATTGTTGATATACTTCTATGGAGCACATATATATGTATATTCTATTTATATCCAGCATAATTCCCTTCCCTAGATTTTGGTCCCACATCTCCAACATTCCAAACTGACTATTTCAGAGACATCCCAAGTTGAATATTTTCAAAACAACTCATGCTCTTTCTCCCAAAATCTTCTCTTCTTCTAAATTTTCCCTTATTTTTTTGATGTTACCATCTTTCTAGTTTCTCACTCTACATAATTTTCATCTCTTCATGTTATTTTCATCTCTTTACTCTATATAACATTACCAGATCTTGTCATTTCTACCCCACTACATCTCTCATATTTCATGCCTTCCTTTCATTCACATAGCTGCCCCTTTAGTTCAGGTCCTCCTCATCTCCCTCCTAGAGGAGGCCCCAGCCTCCTAACTGATTTTTCTTCACATCTCTGACAATTCCAGTCCATTCTACATGCTGCTCCCAAGGTAATTTTTCTTAAGCCCAGATCTGATTATATGACACTCCTCCTTTTTCTGTTGAATCCAATGAATTCCTAATGTCTTCAGGATAAAATATAAACCCCTCTGTTTTTTACGGCTGTTGACCTGACTATGGCCAGTACCCATTGGGACAGAATGAGACACTCTTAGGTTACTGAAGTAAATAAAAAGATGTTTATTTAGTCCTAACTTAGAAAAGACAATCAATAAATTTACAGGAACACTTGGCTCAGGGAGATGTCTCCAAACACTCCAAAGAAACAAGTCTGGTCCTGAGACAAAGCATGATGATTCTCATAGCCTCAAGAGTACTAAGTGTGAAGGAGTCCCAATCCCACACGAGAGGCACTTTTATGCCCCCAGTAACCCCAAAGCCACATCAAGAGAGCCAGAGGCTACTAGGGAGGTATAGCTTCAGCCTTGCTCCATTTCTGACCAAATCATGACCTAGCTTTGATGCCATGTAGAAAAAAACTAGCTTAAATTATGTTGAGGGGGTACGGATCCCTGGTAGAGATCAGTTGTCTTACACCTCTCTTTACTATATTGCCCTAAGCTATTTTTTCCAGTCCTTTGGGACATTATTTCCCTTGAAACACTAGCTAGTGGTGTAGTGGATAGAATTCTGACCTATAGTCAGAAAGTCCTGAGTTCAAAACTGGCCTCAAACACTTGATTGCGGTATAAATCTAGGCAAGTCACTTATCCTCTGTTTGCTTCAGTTTCCTCAACTATAAGATGGGGAAAATAATATCACCTACTTCTTAGGGTTTTGAGGATCAAATGAGACAATATTTGTAAAGTACCTGGCACAGAGTAAACTATACAAATGTCAGCTTTATCATTATTCTCCTCATTATTAAACCAGACAAAATGGCCCCCTCCTTGTTCCTCCATCATTCATAACTTTGTACTGACCATCACTCGTGTCTGGAACAATCCTTTATCCACTTCATAGCATTTTTTTTCTTTCTTTATGATTCAGTTCCAAATTATATTTTGCATCAAATCTTTCCTTACTGTACCTCTCCCCAAATGGTAAAGTCTTCCCTCCCAAATTACCTTTTATTAACTTTACATATATATATATACATATATATATAAACTGTATATCAGAGCTTCTTAAATTTTTCTCCACCTTTTTTCTCATGAGAAATTTTTATGTGCTCAGGTATATAAGTATATAAAATAGGCATAAAAACTAAACATTTACTAATAATAAATAATAAATTTATTTTAAAACAATTCTTTAGTGTATATCTAATTTTTTTAATTTATTAAAGATGAAAGCAAATTTGCATACTAATCAGATGGATGTGTTTATTTATTTTTACATAAAGAATTACATCTTGTGGAATATTTAATATTGTAGGATGTTTAGAGCATTTTCAACATTTTTCAGAGTTGATCAATATGTTGATTTTTGTGACCAGCATTCAGTCACTGATCCCATATGGGGTCACAAACCATAATTTAAGAAGCTTTAGTGTGTATTATGTATGTACTTGTTGAAAAAATTGAGACTATTCACTAAGAGCTTCCTCATCATCATACAGCACTCATTTTCTCTTCCTTCATCCATTTCATATAAAGAAGTAGCCCTTAACTTTGTCAAGGCAAACTCCTCCACATTCACAATGACCCCAAATCACTCCCATCTTCTCTAGCAGATATCATTCTGGCTTTCTTATATATCTTTTTCTTCACTCTCTCCTGCTCTAGAGGCTGCCGTGTCTGGGTATTCCCAATTTTCAAATAAACTGAAATTCTCTCTTCTAACCAATGTCCCATATTTGCCCTCTTTTTCGTAAAGGAAGGAAATGTACAATAGGTGGTTCCATTTCCTTTCATATCACTTTCTTAACTCTCTAGGGTCTGAATTTCAGCCTGTTATTCAACTAAAACTGCCTTCTTCAAAGTTACTAACAATCTCTTCACTGCTGAATCAGGTGGCCTTTTCTCAGTTTTCATCTGCCTTGACCTCTCTGTAGCCTATGGATTTCCCTGTTCTTTTTACTCTATTCTCCAGATTTTTGTGACATTACTTTCTTTTGGTTCTATTTGACTGCTACTTCTTAATCTCCTTTGCTAGATCTTTGTACTAATTATCAGTTAAATATATATATAACTGATAATCTCATATATATACATATATATGTATATATATGAGATAAGCCATTGGGTGACCCACTTGGAACTTTGTCCTCAATTCATTTTCTTGCTCCTTCTATACTATTTGACTTGGTGATGTCATCAGCTCCCTTGGAATCAAATATTATCTCTTTGTTTATGATTCATAAATCTAATCATCCTGTCCTAAACTCTCTGCTGATCTACAGTCCCAAATTTCTAACTTCCTATTGTGCATATTAAACAATGTCTAGGAGAGATCTTATTCAATTTATCTAAAATTAAGCTAATTATCTTTTCCTGATCCTACTTCCTCTACTTTCTAACTCCCCTATGACTGTTGAAGTACTCATCCTCCCAATCTCAAAGACTGGCAATAGAAGTGTCATTCTCTTTTACCCCTTCCACAACCAACCTGCTGCCAAGCCCTACCTCTTACATATGCCCCCTTCTCTTCTCTGACACTGGCAGCACCCCAGTGCAGGCCCTCGTCATTTTATGCTGGACTATTGCAATAGCCTGCAGGATGATCTTGCCATGAGATTATCCCCTCTACAATTCATCCTCTACTCCAGAGTGATCTTCCTAAAGTATTGGTCTGACTTTGTCACACTCCCTCCCTCCTGCTCAATAAATTTTAGTGGCTCCCTATTACCTTTAGAATAAATATAAAACCTTCTGTTTAGCATTCAAAACCTTCAAAACCTTCTCCCCAATTTACAATATTTTTTTTACCTTATATCCCACCCTACTCCAAATACTCTGTGATCTAGTAACCCTGGCTACCCTGCTGCTCCTTGAACAAGACACTTTATCATCTCTCAACTGGGAATTTTCATTAACTGTTCCTCACACCTCTTCATTTTCATCTCTTGTCATCCTTGCCTCTTGCCTTCCCTGGCTTCCTTCCCACCTTATAGAGCCCAGCTTCTTAAACTGTAGTTCACAATTCTATGTGGGGTCTCATAAATGAATGTGGGGGTGGTAAAATTATGATTTATTATCAGTAAATATTTGATTTCTATTTCATATACCCAAGGTCACATAAAAAATTTCTCGAGCAAAAAGGGGTTATGAGTAGAAAAGGTTTTAGAAGCCCTGGTATAAAGGAAGCCTTTTCTGATTCCCCTTAATGACAGTATCTTCCCTCTCTTGGTTATTTCCAGTTTATCCTATAAATAGCTTGTTCATATTTGTTTGTATGTTGTCATTAATTGTGAATTTCTTGAAAGACATAGAGACTGTGTCTTTTGCCTTTTTTGTATCTCCTAATGCTTAGTATAATGTCTCATACAGGGTGCTTAATGAATGTTTTAAAAAATAAAACATAGTTCTTTACATATTTTAATCCCAGACATCAAGCTCCTTAAGAATAGGGACTGTATTTTGCTTTCTTTGTATAACCAGTGTTATTGTTGTTTATTGATTGACAGTTTACATGTTTTCTCTCCTATTAGATTGTAAGCTCCTTGAGATCTGGGACTGTTGTTTTGTTTTGTTTTGTTTGCCTTTTTTTCTATCTCCAGTACTTTGTAAGATATCTGGCACATAGTAAGTGTTTATTTGGTGCTTGCTTATTTCTTTTTGATCTGAATTTTTTTGTTCAGCATGATGAATATGGAAGTATGTTTAGAAGAATTGCACATATTTAACCTATATCAGATTGCTTTCTATCTTGGGGAGGGGGCAAGAGAGAGGAAAGGGAGAAAATTTTGGAATAAAAGGTTTTGCAAAGATAAATGTTGAAAACACTCTTTGCATGTATTTGGGGAAAATAGAATTTAAAAAGGAGATCAAAAAAATAAAAATAAATAAATGCTTGTTGATTTGATTTCCCCATGCAAGTGTTCATTCTGCTAGAATTCATATTCTGCTGTATCTTTCCACTGCTGCTGTGGACCATGTCAATGCTGCTTGGATCTGCATTGTTGTCTGCTGCTGCTGGAGTCCTCCTTGTTGCCTATTCTGTTATATCTGGCAGTGGTCCTGCCCACTCTTGCCAGGTTCTGGAACACTGCATACTGTACTAGGGTTGCCCCTTTTTGCTGGAACCTGAGCAACAATACAAACAGCTAAGTAGTATGATAGAATGCAGGACCTGTGCTCAGGAAGATTTATGTTCTTGAGTACAAATTTGGTCTCAGACATTTACTAGCTGTGTGATCCTGAGAAGTTATTTAACTCTGTTTGTCTCAGTTTCCTCATTTGTAAAAAGTGAATTGGAGAAAGAAATGGCAAATTGTTCTAGTATCTTAGCCAAGAAAATCCCAAATGGGGTCATGGGGAGTCTGAGGTTGCTGAAAACAATAATAATAAAATAGCAATAATTTGTGACCCTTTTTGACCTCAATGCCAAGGTTGAGTGCTACCCCCAGCAATTCCAGGTGCTGAAACCAGAGAGCTTAAAAGGTCCTTATAGCTTCCACCTCTCCCTACCCCCCCCGACCTGGCTGAGCTTTTTGACTCACAGATCATTCATCTGAAGATAATTTGGACTCAGGAACCTCCTTAGATCAGTGGGGGATAGATATCTCACAGTATGAAGCCAGTCCCACTAGAACCACAGCTCCCCGTGGGGTCAGTTCTCCCGTAGCAGAGTCTCCAATCACCCACAGTTCACCTTCCTACTTCTCTTTTCTTCTCCTTCAGATCAATCAGGCCAATCGAATCCCATCAATGCCAGCTGTTGTAGGCTAGTCCTCAGATTTCTCAATTGGCTCAAATTCAGCAATGTGATTAGAGATACTGGTAGAACATCTAACAATTAACTAAGGAAGTTTACTTATCCAAAGCCTAGAAGTATATCCAACAAGGATGTACTTGGGCACATTCAGTTGGGAAGAGATTCCTGAGCTCTGGTCTGGTCATATTTGCACAAGAGATTAAAAAAAAGCTCTGGTCAAGTCTGAGAGGAGAGCTCCTGGAATCCTCGTGGGCCAGCTTTTGTACTTGTTGTTGTACAGTCATTCAGTCGTGTCCAGTTTTATGTGACCCCATGGACTTTGTTCATGGAGTTATCTTGGCAAAGATGTTGGAAGGCTTTGCCATTTCCTTCTCCAGTGTTTCCCCAGTTACAGATGAGGAATTAAGACAAATAAGGGTAAAGTGATTTACTCAGCTAATAAGTATCTGAGGTCAGATTTGAACCCAGGTCCTCTTGAATCCAGGCCTGGCACTCTCTAGGCTACTCTGTATCACCTAGCTTTTGTACTTAGGCTAATAGTAATTATAATTACATATTAATAATATAATTATAATTTATATAGAACCCAATATTATATATTGATTATATATTATAATTTATATAGCATTTATTATGTGCCAGACTCTATGCTATATAAATATCATCTCATTTGATATTACATAGGCCACTAGGAATCTATGTCTGTGGTCTGCCCCTTGGTTTCCTGGATCAGTTAAGTTTCAAGAGCAGTTTCAATAGCTTTTAAGGAAACTTAGTCATCAGTGTAGAATAGATGGGGCTTCTGTAGCACTGAATTTAATTCTGAATGTCTTGGCTGCTTAGACTCCAGAGTGAAAACTGTTAATAATAGCAAACATTTATATAGTCCTTACTATGTCAGACACTGCTAATTCCTATACAATTAAGATCTTTGATCTTCACATTATGCTGTATGTTTCCCATTATCTGATGAAACACAAGTTCATCTGGAGAATTAAACTTCCTGGCACTGAGTTTGAGAAGGTATTTATTGATGGGTCCTTAGATAACATGCACTAGGCAACATAAATAATGATGTCTTTAGTTATGGTTTTGCAAAGGAATACAGAAGTATAATAATAATAATAATAATGGCAAGTATTTATGTAGCATCTATAGCCTTAGGAAACAGGTACTATTATTGTCCCCATTTTACAGTTGAGGCAACTGAGGCAAGTAGAAGTGTGTTGCCCAAGAACACATGGCTAGTAAGCATCTAGGATCAGATTTTAACTCAGCTCTTCTTGACTACTAGCCCATACCTCCATACTGCCAAACTATTATTTTATTCATCAGTCCTGCTTTAAAAATGGAGGGGCTGCTATTAAGTTTTAATTCATGAAAACTAAAGGGCCATGATAATTTATAAGCTCACAAAGAGTCAGACATGATTGAAAAAAGATTTAAATGCTCACATAAAAAATTGAAGAGTTGGTTCTCATGGGAATCATGAGGCTGATTCTAAAAGTGTTTTTATGATATAAGGATGCAAAATAATAAGGTCTAGATATACATTTTGGCTTAGTGGAAAAGACCACAGGCCTCTAAATGAAAGAAAGCCCAGATTCTAGTTCTAACTGTTTCTGACTGGCTGTCACGTCTTCACTGCAGAAAAACAAAATGCAGGAGAACAAATGTTCTCTAGTACAGAGAAGTTCAAACAGAGCCTCATTTCAGCAATAATAAATAGTGTTGAGTGTCTCTGAAACAGATTAAAAATATAATTAGGAAATACTTTTTAAAATTAATAAAACATAATAGAATGTAGATAATATTAATATGTGATTTTCTAAGACAATATGCAACCCTCCCAATCCCTATATTTATGCCCACCTGCATTTTTGATTTCCTTCACAAGCTAATTGTACAATATTTCAGAGTCTGATTCTTTTTGTACAGCAAAATAACAGTTTGGTCATGTATACTTATTGTGTATCTAATTTATATTTTAATATATTTAACATCTACTGGTCATCCTGACATTTGGGGGAGGGGGTGGAGGGTAAGAGGTGAAAAATTGGAACAAGAGGTTTGGCAATTGTTAATGCTGTAAAGTTACCCATGCATATAACCTGTAAATAAAAGGCTATTAAATAAATTAAAGAAAAAAAAAGACAATATGCAACCAAACAGAGATTTTTACATGCAGTTTAGTTGCTTCTTCTCCTTTCAACTTGAATTTGATAGCATTGGTCTATTGGATATTGAATTAGAAGCCCTGGTTCTTAGATAACTGATTTAAGACAAATTCCTTTCCAGCATTCAGTTTCCTTATTTGTTAAATGAGAAGACTGGATAAGATGATCTCCAAGGACCCTCTCATGTCTAAGATTGTATGAATGAATGTTTTTCCAAAGAAAAGATGGTAGCATCCGGTTTTCCTTTGTGATACTCTTTTCCTCCTCTCCAAAAAAAAACTGCATATGTTTTGATAGTTTTAACTATGAATTAAACATGTTTTGATTGATTTCTGTAACTGCTTTGCCTTGAATGGGCGCTTTAAGACTGAGCTATAGGGGCAGCTAGGTGGTACAGTGGATAGAGCACCAGCCCTGGAGTCAGGAGGACCTGAGTTCAAATTTGACCTCAGACACTTAACACTTCCTAGCTGTGTAATCCTAGGCAAGTTACTTAACTCCAATTGCCTTAGCAAAAAAAAAAAAAAGAAGATTGAGCTATAGGTAACTCTTCTTATTGTGGCAAAAAATTGAAAAATGTACCCACCTCAATTGGGGAATGGCTGAATAAGTTATGGTAAGTAATGGAATATTATTGTTCTATTAAAAATAACAAAGAGGCTGATTTTACAAAGGCCTTAAAAGATTTAGATGAACTGATGCTGAGTGGAACAAGCAGAAACGGGAAAATATTATGCACAGCAACAGCAGGATTGTGCAATGATCAATGATAGACTTGGTTCTTCTCAGCTGTTCATGTGATACACTTGGTTCCAAGGTAATTCCAATAAACTTTGGATGGAAAATGCCATCTGAATCCAGAGGGAGAACTATGTAGACTAAATGTGGATCAACACATACTATTTTCACTTTTTTTTTTCTTCTATTTTTTTCCCTCTTGATTTTTCCCCTTTGCTCGGATTTTTCTCCCCAAACATGATCCATATGGAAATATGTGAAAAATTAAATGTACATATATAGCCAAAAATTTGTTTTTACATGTTAACTGGGGAAAATAAAAATAATAAACCAAAAATATTCTTTAAAAGAAAGAAAAAAAAAAAGACTGAGCTACAGAGTCTGGGAACATAGCCAGATGCCAGAAAGATTAGCCAACTAGCAACACCCATATAGTTGGAACAATTTTATTAGTCTCTGAGGCTGCTGTTTTGAGCTAACTACAGGGCCACCATCCTGAAAGAGACCATCTTTCTATGTAGGCTGAAAGCTCTGAGTGATAAAGGGACACAGTGGGGAATACACTAACAACACTGTGTCTTTTTTAAAATAAGGTCCCTGAATAGATCCAAGGATTTAAGCTTTTGAGTCTGGCCTGAGCTATTATATTTTCAGTCAACACAATATAGAAATTCCATCCAAAATCTTCCACATAAAATTCAGGTTTTTACCTTTGTGAGAAACACATAAAGGTTGGCCAAAAATCTGTAACAGTACATTTTGTAATGGCAAGAAAACTGAAGGTTGGGGGAGTGAGCACCTGATAATTAGAAAATGACTGAAAAATAAAGTGTGAAATATGAAGATAATGGAATGCTATTATGAATGCCAGAAGCAGTTGTGATATAATGGATAGAATGTAGGATCTGAAGTCAGGGAAACCTGAATTCAAATCCAACAGCCTCAGACACTGTAACCCTGGGCAAATCATTTTACTTCTGTTTACTCTGTTCTATTAAATGGAAAAAATAGTACTTTCCTTCCAGGATTATTGTAAGTATCAATTAAAATAACTTATGAAACTTTAGAACAAAGTAATAAATGCTTATTATCTATCTACTTCCTCCTGTTGTGCCCTAAGAAATAAAAAACATGATTAAATCTAGACAAAAAAAAAACTCCAGAAGATCTTTATGAATTCACACAGACTAAAATAAGCAAAACCAATGAGGAAACACAATTTTGTAAAAGAAAAAAAAAAAGAACAAAAAGAAAAAAAGGAAAAGAAAAGAAAAATAACCAACAAACAATGACCTGGAAAGGAGATCAGATTTCAGATCAATGCAAAGATTCATTCTAACTTCAGAAAACTGAGAATGAAAAACATAATCCTCTCCTTTCAGTGTACAGTAGATATGGAATCAGAACCTGACTAGAGAGAGAGACTTCCCTTAAATCAGTTATAGAACTGGGGAAAAAATTGAGTCTCACAGTTCTTTATCAAGTAGCAAAGACAACACCTTTAACATTTATTTTTGCTATATATTAGTAGAACATATATTGTTGAGGAGGGGGCAGAGAACCTCCAGAGAATGTAATTCATCTGAACAGCAGATTTGGAAATGGAACGAATCACTGAAAAACTTGAATTAACAAACCTAAAAACAGAGCAAGAATACCAGCCTGATCTAATTGTTCTAAAGACTTGCCAAGACTGATTTCAGAAGTCATAGGTCATAGGCTAGGTCTTTTCTAAAACTTGGGATGAAAACTCAATGTAGTCAATCTAAATGCTGTCATAACTATTAAAAATATTCTGGAGACAATTGTTTCATTGTGTTACGCATATACAAAACAGGCGTATAGATTGGATGAATATGAGAAGCCTAGTATAATATAATCAAATCAGATCTTTTGGGGAAATAATTCAGACTGGATTATAGCAAAGTTTTCTAAATAGCTGAAAATTTATCACTCTAAAATTTATTATAAAACCTTTTTTTAAATTTAATCATTTCTACAGGGAATCTTTCAAAATTAAATCTTTCCTGATTTCTTTATTGATTTAACCTTTTTTGTGACCCTAGGTCATAATCAAGAACAAGGATTGTTATAAAAGAGGGGAAAGAACTCTTGTGCAAAAATGTTTGTAGCAGCTCTTTTTGTGGAGGTAAAAACTTGTAAAATGAGTAGATGGCCATCAATTAGGGAAGGTTAAATAAGTTATAGTGTATGAAAGTAATAGAATATTATTGTTCTATAGAAAAACGTACAGGCTGATTTTAGAAAAGCCTGGAAAACATGAACTGCTGCTGAGTGAAGCCAGCAGAACCAGGAAAACATTGTGTACCACAAGATTGTAAGAAGATCAGCTATGATAGACTTGTTTCTTCTCAGCAGTTCAGTGATCCAAGGCAATTCCAACAAACTTTGCATAGAAAATGCCATCCACTTCTCCCCAGCTTTCCTTGTGCAAGTAATATCATCTTTATACCCTGCATGGCAATCTCTGAAGTACCTTAGAGATGTCCAGGGCTACCTGGAAATCTAATTACTTCCTCAAGATCACCCAGCTTCTGGATGACTATCCCAAATGCTTCGTTGTAGGAGCAGACAATGTGGGTTCCAAGTAGATGCAGCAGATTCAAATGTCCCTCTGCGGGAAGACTGTAATGTTGATAAGAAAAAATACCATGATGCACAAACCAGAGAACATCTGGAAAACAACCCTGCCCTGCAGAAACTGCTTCCTCATGTTCGGAAGAAAGTGAGTTTTGTATTCCCCAAGGAAGATCTGACCGAGATTAGGGATATGCTTCTGGTCAATAAAGTGCCAGTTGCTGCCCATGCTGGTGCCATTGCAATTGCCAATATGATATCATTGTGCCAGCACTGGTCTGGCACCTGAGAAGATTTCCTTCTTCCAAGCATTGAGTCTCACCATTAAGATTTCCAGGGACACCGTTGAAATCCTGAGTGATGGGCAGCTGATTAAGGCTGCTACTGTGGGTAGAAGCAAGGCTATATTGTTAAATATGCTGAACATCTCCCCATTTTCCTTCAGGCTGATCATTCTACAGGTCTTTGACAATGGCAGCATCTACAGCCCTGAAGTGTTGGACATCATGGAGGGGACTTGGCACCTTCAGCTCTTAGAGGGTCCATAACATTGTCAGTGTCTCTCTACAGATTAGCTACTCAACTGCTGCATCAGTACCCCACTCAATCATCAATGGCTACAAGTGGAGCTACAAGTAGCTATGGAGACTGAGTATACCATCCCATTTACTGAAAAGGTGAAGGCCTTTCCGGCCTACTCCTCAGCCCCCTGAGGCTGCCACTCCAGCTGCTGCACATCTGCTGTTGCTGAACCAGCCAACATGGAAGCCAAAGAAGAATTGGAGGAGTCTGATGAAGACATGGGATTTGGTCTGTTTGATTAGTCCACAGGAGATGATATTTCAGCCAGGTTATATTGTGAAACAAGTGCTCATTTTAAAAAAAAGGGGGGGGGGAGGAATGCCATCCACATCCAGAGAGAACTATGGAGACTAAATGTGGATCAACACATACTATTTTCACCTTTTTATTTTCTTCTGTTTTTTTTTCATGGTTTTCCCCTCTCCAATGATGCCAGAGATGATTATTCTCTTCAGACATAACTCACATGTAAATATGTAAGAAATGAATATAGATATATAACCTAAAAATTTAAATTAAAAAAAGAATAAGGATTGTGCTGTATTGTTTGACCCTGTTTTAAATGACCTCACACTGATAAACTTTTTGAATTTCTGTTGCCTTTTTATAGTTTTTCTGACTTCTTTCATATCAATTGTCACTGCTTTGATTACTCTCAATCATGGCATTATTAAGCAGTTACTATAAGCACTGAGGTTACCAAAAAAGGAGCAAGAGGCAGTCATTGCCCTCAAAGAGCTTACTATCTAACAGAGAAAAGAACATACAACCAAATATATACAAAAAAATATGCAGGATAAATTGGAAATAATTAGCAGAGAGAAGACACTAGAATTAAGAGGAGTTAGGGAAGAAAACCAGAAGATCAGTAGTCAGAGAAAAGGAAGAAAAAGTATTCCAGGCACGGGGGATAATTAGGGAAAATGTCCAGATCCAAAAGGACACCAGGGGATAAACTAGGAGGTCACTGAATCAAAGAGTGTGCTCTGGAAAATGTTATAAAAAGATGGGAAAATAAGGAGGCTAAGTTATAAAAGATTTTGAATGACAAGAGTATTTTGTATTTGCTACTAGTAGCAATGGGAAGCCACTGGAGTTTATTGATCAGGGAGGGCATATGGTCACGCTAAACATGCTAAAAAATTTTACCTTAGTAGCTTAATGAAGGATTGGAGTAGGGAGAGATTTGAGGCAAGGGGATCAGTTAGAATGTGAATGTAACAGTCTAGACAAGTGATGAAGGCTTGAACTAGAGTTGTGGCTGTACATATAAGTGGAGAGAACAGATTCTACTATAGCATGATTATAGCATTGTCCCCTGATCTTTGCTATTGTGATGTGATTGAATTGGAAGGAAGCTTCGATTTTTTTTTCCTTTCTTCTATAAATGTTTGGAAATGATTGGATGAAAAATCTGGTAGAAACACAAAAGATTGTAGGCTAGTTTTATTTTATTGCAAATCCTATCCATTTGACCATTACTCTAGGAGACAGTTTAAAGGTAGAAATGAAAGACATGGCAACAGATTAGGTATCATAATGATAAGGAGTGAGTTTTTCTTTCTTGGTAAATAAGTACCCCTAGGATGGTTATGTCCTGGCTTGGAAGCAATCTTACGAGTTTGAAAGGTCCAAAAGTCTGCATGTAGTATCAAGCAGAATGACCTTGGTGGTGGTCCCTGGAACAGCTAGTTGTCATAAGCAACAAGTAAACACAAAATTCAGAAGCATGTAGAGGTTTGCAGGGAATTGTATTGCAGGAACCTAAGTGAAAGTTAAATACCTGATTGCAGTCTTGCAAAACTCCTTTTCATTATGAAAAAGTGTAATTTTTGTACCCTGGTATCACAAATCTTTGAAGTTTTAAAGTGTGTAGAGCTTTCTGCTTGGTGCTAGTATAGATTGTAACTATTTTAATAGCAGTTACAAGTTAACTAACTAAATCCTATTAAGTTATTGACTCCAGTTAATGTATCCTTTGAGTCTTTTTTTTTCTGGTGTTAGTTTTTGTGATATGTGAATAAATTAAATCCAAATAAATTAAAATCCAAATTCATATTGTATATTTGTTTTAACTTTTCCCCTTTGGAGGAATCCCTGGTTTATGCCATAAGGAAAATCATTGCCAGAGTGCCAGGGTTGGGGACTTAATGAACCAATGAGTAAAAAAAGGAGCTTAATCCTTCTTATTAGAAGCAGGCCCTACTAGAGCCCTCATCCTAGGGAATGGAAAGAGAGGAGCACATTGCTTGGTCTCTATGGACCAAGATGTTAGTTCCAACCTAGAACTGAAGCCAGGGACTCTACTCTCCTTCAAGTTCCCACAGTCATCAGGGTCTCTGCCCTTCTGCTCTTGCTCTCACCAGGCATGTGCTAGCAGCATCTCCTCACAACCACAACCTGGGACACATCTGATCTACATAGCTGTGTTTGGGATCCCTCAACAGTGGAAGGTCCTTCCATTTTTTATTCAGCTTTCTAACTACCACACAGCTCTTGCAGTAAAAGTTCATGAGGCTGAAGCTGTCTCCCAGCCCAGCTGCTTAAGGCTTGTTCTTCGTTGAATACATAGACTCATGCTGGAGGAATTTGCACTTCACTCAGGCCCCATCTCCACCCCTGGAGGTAAGATCTTTTCTGGAGTCTTCTCAAGTTTTCTTAGGACAACTGATTTGCCCAACGGTTGTGAATTTTTTCTTCTGCTCCTGAGGTGATGTTCTATCTTCTTTTTTGTGGAGGAAATTTGGAGAGCCAAAAGTTTTCTGACTTAGTCTGCCATATTCCCAAAGTCCTCTCTAAATTAACAATTTCTTTAAGTAGAGCATATAATGAGTAGGAGCTACCCACCTAAGATATCTATCTTTTCACTTGCATCCCTGTAAACTGAGAAAAAACATCTCTTTTGAGAGACAATTAGATTTGGAGATAAAATAATTCAAAATCCAGCTGTTTTGCCCTCCCTTTGTGATGTTGGTCAAGACATTTAAGGACATCTCTGGACATCTGTTTTCTTGTCTATAAAATGATGGAGTTAAAAACTAATTTAGATTTATTTTTAGTGTCTGGCTCTAATTATTATGCTCCTCTATGAAGAGATGCCTTCATTGTGGTTAGCCTTAAGTCTATGGAAAGATTATTCTCAAGTTTCTTTCACTTGAACTGTAGCCACCCTTTAAACCAGTTACACCCAGCCCCCCAGAGAATCTGGATTCTACTGTATTTAGAATGTTGTCCCAGCCTTGGCTATTATGGTGTGGTTGAATTGGAAAGAAGCCTTTTGGGATTTTTCTTTCTTCCTTTTCTTTCTTTCTTTTTTCCTTTTTTTCTTTTTGCCTTCCTTTCTTTCTTTCTTTCTTTCCTTCTTTAAATGTTTGCAAACAAATGAAAAACCTGATGGAAGCATAGGATAATATAGAGTAATTTTACTTTGTTACAAATTCTATTCATTTGACTACTTTAGTCATTAAGGTCTGTGTCTTTAAAGGACAATTTAAAATATACTAATGAGGTAGTGGACTAGAAAATCAAGAATGATTTCATAATTTTAGGTGTGGTTGAAAACAGCAAGCTTTTTTATTCATGAACCTTATGCCTACAAGGAGCTAAAATACAAAAATATCTCTCTAAGGCTTATGGAAAGATTTCAGCCTAACCATATAAGTTTTTAACCCTATCAATTCATTCTCTCCCTTTAGACTCAAGATACCTGTATTGTGAAATGTTAAATTTTTTTTGTAGTTCTCTCACAATGAATGAAATCTTCAACTGATAGTATGATAAGCATTGTCTAATGCTATTGGCTTGAGCCCCAATATGTGTGCTTCCCTGAAAGAGTGTCAATTGAGAATCATTTAGTCAGCCAATGTTAAGTGGCTTTTAGAAGGGGCATTTATTAAGGTGGGACAATAAGAGCAGTTAGTATAAAAACAGACTCCCAAAATTTGACATTCCCCCACAGGTACACACAAAATCTAAGAGAAAGTGAGCTCAAGTTTAGAGTATACATCTGACCAAGAGGTAATCAGCAGTTACTGTTTGACAGAAGTATTCTCCTATTTATGAGGTGCTTAAAAAGTTCTCTTTAAGCATGGTATAATCTCTATCCTGGCTTTCGTGTCCTTGGCTCCTGATGATACAGTCACTACCATAAATTGATCTTAGAATACTGTTTAGAATATAATGGTTGAGTCTGATTTTCTAGATACTCTGGAGTTCTATGGTCCTCCTCTGATCAGAGATGCAGGTGTGGGGATGGGAAGAAAACTTGGACAAGGCTGAAACTGAGGTTCCACCCCCTCCCATCAATCCCCTTCCAGGAATGTACTAGAACATCAGTACTCCAATTTCTGGAAAAATGCTTCCCTTCTCAAATCACTTGATAATTTATAGATGTTCCTTGGAGCCTGGCCAAATTTCCTGTGCCTTTTTGAACACAATTCTCCATGCATCCTTCTAGTTCTAGGGGCCTTTTTACACTTAGTTTAAGGTCTTTTGCTTGACTAATTGAGATGTGCTCTCACTTACTTAAGTATTCTTTCCTTTCCAATCAGCAAACCAGGCCTGGAAACAAAGGTGTTTTTATAAAGAAAGAAAAAAGCAATTCAGCAAAACATATTAACAGATCGATCATGTATGACAGTATATGCAGTATTCTATATGATAGTCCCCCTCCTTTGACAAAAGAGGGGGAGGTGCATTTTCTCAACTTTTCTCTGGGGCCAAGATCTTCAAAATGTATTTTAAATGGTAGAGTCCATGATTCACATGAAATTTAGTTTCAGCATCCCTGTTTTTGGTCTGGCCCTAAACCTGAGATTCCCTGATTAGGGGATGCCAGTGACATTCATAGATTTGGGGGATTCTAGTATTAGAATCAGATCACCCACTCTTAACAGTTCTATTAGTTATTTGTCATTAAAGCCAATAATTATCACCATTTACATGATTTGGGATTATGAAAGTAGAGGGAGGGAAAGTCACTGTAAAGCAAAGATTATGTGTTGCTTTCTTTTCAAAAGGTAGGACCTTTTTTTAACCATGTTATTTGGTTAAAACAATGTTGCATATCTTAAATTTCTGTTAGTTCTGAATTTGGAAGGCAGGGAATATGCGCAGGGATGTGTTCATAGATGTTTAAAAGCAGGCTCTCTGGAAAACTGGACACAACAAAACACTTTTTTTGTTGTTGAGGAAATGGGGTTAAGTGACTTGCCCAGAGTCACACAGCTAGGATGTGTTAAGTGTCTGAGGTCAGATTTGAACTCAGGTTATCCTGATTTCAGGGCTGGTGCTCTATCCACTGCATCAACTAGCTACCCACATAAAAAACACTTTTAAATTTGACATATATCATTAACATTTTCTCCATCACTTTCTTAACACTAGAGAGTCAACAAAACAATAAATCAGACTTTGATTTATGGTGTTCCCTAAAAACTCAACACCAGCTCTTGCAAGCCAGTGTGAGCTGGTTCCACTACACCCTTGGAAGTATGCTTGCATGCATGGTTTAGACAGCTCCCTACTTGGTGAAATATCAATGTCAGGTTCTACACACAAGCCCTGCTTTCAAAGAAGAAGAGTTTGCTACAGTCTAATTCACTGATACATTTTTTGACTGCTCTAAAGAGAGAAGAATAATGCTGATACACTGGACCAGGAATGGAGGTTCTGGAGTTAGATGGGCAACTAAGGAAGAACCTAAATGATGGGATTGGTGAGTGAAAGTCAAGAAGAGATGAGACATTTAGGGGCCAAAAATGGTTTGACACTAAATAGGGGTTTGGAAGAAGATGTACCAGGGAGAGCAGTCATATCATGTTTGCTCTGGTTGAAGTGTAGAGAACCATAATTAACAGAGCCAGAACAAGGTATTTGTTAAAAATGTTCTCTTTGTGTGACTTCATTGGAGGCTGATATTCTAACATAAATTAGACTTATTTTTCTTGGCCCTGGAAAACAGGCCTAAGACCAAAGGGTTGACATAACAAGGAAGCAGACTGGTCCAACATAAAGAAAAAATTTCCAATACAACTGTCCAAAAATGGCTTGGTTGTCATGGATGGGGAGTGAGCTCCCTAATGCTAGAGGGCTTCAGTAGGAGCTGTATCATCACTTGTCAGGGTTGCTATAAGTAGTAAGCATAATTTGAGTAGATAATCCTTGAGAGCTCTCAAACTCTCAGAATTTATTCTTTTAGGCAGAGGGTATATTGATAGATATTGTAACAACTGACTCTCTGAAGGAAAAAAATTGTAAGCACAACACTTAAATTTTATATTAACATTTATTAACATTATTAACATCTTAGCATCATTTAACATGTTTTCTCTCATTTTCCTACATCTATTGTTTCAGCTATTGTTACTCATATTTTGTTCTCAGAGGACCAATGACATCATAATATAAATAAAGCTGATTTTTGAGATGAAAATGCTCACAGTGAAAACAGGGATGCTGAAACTAAATTTCATGTGAATCATGGACTCTACCATTTAAAATACATTTTGAAGATCTTGGCCCCAGAGAAAAGTTGAGAAAATGCACCTCCCCCTCTTTTGTCAAAGGAGGGGGACTATCATATAGAATACTGCATATACTGTCATACATGATCGATCTGTTAATATGTTTTGCTGAATTGCTTTTTTCTTTCTTTATAAAAACACCTTTGTTTCCAGGCCTGGTTTGCTGATTGGAAAGGAAAGAATACTTAAGTAAGTGAGAGCACATCTCAATTAGTCAAGCAAAAGACCTTAAACTAAGTGTAAAAAGGCCCCTAGAACTAGAAGGATGCATGGAGAATTGTGTTCAAAAAGGCACAGGAAATTTGGCCAGGCTCCAAGGAACATCTATAAATTATCAAGTGATTTGAGAAGGGAAGCATTTTCTCTAATCTCTAGTGTTAAGAGATCTCTTGATCTCTTTCAAGCTGACTCCAACATATCCCTGCTTTTAGAAACCATAAGGTGAAATACCTATGTCCCACACAGAGTGAAGTAATTTTTAAAATATTCATATTTATAAAAAATAAAACAAAAAAGTATCCTGAATTTCATCTCTCTCACACACCAGCCTTATTATACCACAGCTACTAATCCTAGTTCTGCCTCTGTTAATCAATATGGAAATCAAAAAAAGAGGAAAAGATCTTGAACACACAAAAATATTTAGAGTAACTCTTTGTGGTGGCAAAAATAACCAACACTAGAAACTTAGAGAATGCTTATCAGTTAGGGAATGGCTTAATAAATTGTGATATATGAATATAATGGGGTACTATTATGCTATAAAGAGAAAGGAAAAAAGATGATTTTAGAGTGACAGGGAGAGATTTGTACAAACTGACGCAGAGGGAAGTGAGCAGAACCAGAAGAATAATTTATACTATATAATCACTATTTTAAAAATAAACACATTTGAAAGATTTAAGAACTTTGATCAACTAAATGACTAACCATGAATCCAGAGAATTAGTAAAGAAGAAAGCAATTCATCTCATAACAGAAAAAAAGGTGGCCTAACATGCTGAATAAGGGATACCTTTTTGAATGTGACCAAATTGGAATTTGTTTTCCTTGACTATGCATGTGATACATACATACATACATACATTTTTCTTCCTTCCTTCATCTTTCTTTTATTTCTTCTTCCCTTTCGCCTTATCCTTTCTCTCTTCCACTTTGCTTCTTTTTCTTTTCTTTGTCTTTCTTCCTTTGTTTCCTTTCCTTCCTTTTTCATTCTTCCTTCTTTCCTTTTTTCCTTCCCTCTTTCCTTCCTTCCTTCCTTTATCTAGGTTGATAGCTAGGTTGCACAATAGATAGAGATAGGACTGGGCCATTAGGAAGACCTAAATTCAAATACAGCCTCATGTACTTTCTGTATGATCCTGGATAAAACAATTAACTTCTGTCTACCTCAGTTTCCTCAGCTATAAAAAAATTCCTGCTTCACAGGGTTGTTGTGAGGATCATATAAAATAATGTTTACAAAGCACATAATACAGTGCCTGGCACATAGTAGGTATCTAATAAATTTTTCTTCATTTCTCTCTCTCTCCTTGCTTCTTTTCCTCTTTTTTCCTTTTCAGTGAGTATAGAAGGAGGTAAAAGGAAGAAGCTATGAATGTTTAATAGTTGAAAAAATTAAATTAAAAAATTACAAGTCAGTATTAATTTGAAAATTGATTAATTAAAAAATTAGATAGTGTTCAAGGCCAACAACGTTCACCTGACCTGTTGAATATATACTTCTGTGGCTTTCTTTTGAAGTATACATCTATCAGTCTAACAAGTACCTAAATGATATGTAATATTAATTAACACGTAACATATAATTAATGTATACTTGTATTATATCAGTTCTTTGAGGAGCACAACCAGTAATGTGCTGGAATCATACTGGCTTGTTAGAGCTGGTTGTTAAATATTTGTTGAAATATTGAAAGCCTCAAATGCTACAAATTAGAACTTGACATTGTTTTATTGTTTATCTAGATTAAAGAAAACGATGAAGAAAATATTGATAATGCAGCTTAAACATAAAAGTGTATCATATCTATATTCTCTACCACCCCAGAGAGCTGGTTGTTAATTCACCAATATACCACTGAGTATCATAAAACACTTTTTTTTCTTAGGTATCAATTCTTACATAATATATTTGTGTCTACATTCCTATGTTATTGACTTTTTCACTTGTTCCCTTACCTGGTTTGAATTCCCTTTTAAGCTGTTTGAAGAACAGAATAGATTTATCTCCTACTCACACAGAGTTTGTTTTCCAGCACTGCTGAGTAAACCAATAATAGCAGAGCCTTTCAGGATATATGGTTCTGAGCACCTCATAGTGTTACTAAAAACTGTTCCAGAATGGCAAGATTGCAAAAGATATCTAGTTTGTCTACTTAAAAAAAACCTGCCTCTCCCAAGTCCAAAAGAATTATTCATATCTACTGCCAACTTGTAACTTTCCTAGGAAAGATAACAAAGGAGAAGAAATCATATGCTTGTCACATCATATATAATTTCTCCTTTCTGACATGTTCCTTACTTATCTATATTTCAGGAAGGGCTCTCAGACACCTTTTCATGATTCCCATGCTTCCCTTTAGGATTTATTCTAACTCTCTATTAAGTCATAACTTTAGGTTTTATCTGTCAGCTATGTTCCTCATAGACTAGATTTCATTCTTTTTTTTAATCAGCAAAGTCAGTAAGAAACACTAGGTCAGGTGTTCTATACCTGGAGTCTATTGATAGAGTTCAAGGGGTCTAATGAATTTAGATTGGGAAAACATACCTCTTTGTTGTTACTCAATTCTAAGTGAAATCTGGCATTTTCTTCCATTATGATTTTTTTAAAGGAAGAAAGGAAATAAGGCATCTACTATGTGCCAGGCCCTGTGCTAAACACTTTATAAAGATTATTTCATTTGATACTCACAACAGCCCTGGGAGGTAAATACTATTTTGATCTCCATTTTACAGTTGAATTGAGGCAGAGTGCTTGCCTAAGGCCATAGAGCTGGTAAGTATCTGAAAAGGGGCCAGACTTGGCATTCTGGCTACAGGACCACCGGAAATAACGAAGTCCATAGGTTTCACCAGATTGTCACAGTGGTCCATGACATAAAAAGGGTTAAGAACTCTTGTTCTACATATATTTTAACATGTTTTGGACTACCTGCCAGCTAGAGGAGGGAGTAGGGGGAAGAAGGGGAAAATTTGGAACACAAGGTTTTGCAAGGGTCAATGTTGAAAAATTACCCATGCATATATTTTGTAAATAAAAAACTTTAATAAAAAAGAACTCTTGTCCTAGAAGCAGCTAGATGGCAAAGTGGATAAAGCAGTCTTGAAATCAGGAGGACCTGAGTTCAAATTTTGACCTCAGATATTTAACACTTCCTAGCTATGTGACTCTGGGCAAGTCATTTAACCCCAATTGCCTCAACAAAAAGAAAAAAAAGGGAGCGGAAAATGCCACCCAACATTGTTTGCCAAGACACAAATCTAAAGTTGCAACTCCTCCCACATCTATTGGACTGAAAGTCTTCACCTGAGCAACATTGAACGTAAGAGATCCTAAGATTGTTTTGGTGGAAGGAAAGGGACAAATAAACATTTGAGTGTGTGTGTGTGTGTGTGTGTGTGTGTGAGTGTGTAGATATAGATATCTCTAGCTAGCTAGCTATATCTATATCTATATATCTATGTGTTGAGTTATGTTCAATTCTTCATGACCCATTTGGGATGTTCTTGGCAAAGATAACTGGAGTAAGCTCCTTCTCCTGCTCATTTTACAGATGAGGAAACTGAGGCAAAAAAGGGATAAATGACTTGCCTAGAGTCACACAGCTAGAAAATGTCTGAATTTTCTAGACAGTTCTGCCATTTACTTTCTCTTTAAACTTGAACAAATCATTTCACCTGTGTGCCTGTCTCGTTTGTTTGCTTGCTTGTATGTTGTTTTCTTTTTTTGTAAAAATGAGAGATTTGAACAAAATGTCCTAGGGCTCCTTTCCTCTCTAATTACTTCTGAAATGGAGGATAATCAATCAAAAGACCCCCTGATTTGCTGAACTAGGACACTTCCCAAAGAGATATGGATGCCTTTTGGTTCTGCAAGAATGGACACGTACTTTGGTTCTGTGTGGAACAACTTGTGTTTTGGGATGACACAAGAATCCTTTACTGGTCTCCATGCCTGGGGAGAGTTGATGAGGCTGTGGCAAAGATTGGGTCAAAAGAAGAATCCACTCAGTATTGCTTAAAGAAAAGGAGAAAGGCTCTGTTTCTCTCCGCCTCTTTTTGGAACTGTGCCAGCTTTCCTTGGGACTTCTGGGTAGTTGGGGGAGGAAATTTCTCTCCTTTTGTCCCACCCCAGCAGTCATGGAGGCTATCATGGTTGTCATGGCTACCTTGGAGCCATGGTGGTGAACACATGGCTATGACAGTGTGTGCTTTAGCATGACAAATATAGAAATACATTTAGAAGAATTGCACATGTTTAACCTATATTGGATTGCTTGCTGTCTTGGGGAGGGGAAGAAAAAGGAGAAAAGTTTGAAACACAAGGTTTTGCAAAGGTGAATGTTGAAAACTATCTTTGCATGTATTTGGAAAAATAAAATGCTATTAAAATTTTAAAATTTTTAAGATAATGTGTACTCTGTACACAGGACAAAACTATTTTTTACCCGACTTACACTGTACCAATAAATGACTTTCTACTTCTTCCTTTTGAAGACCCTCAATATGAGCCAAACCTATTTCCTCCAGAATGCTGGGCAAACCTGAGACCATTCCTAAAGTGCCAAGATACCTCTTCTCTTTGGAGTTTCTTTTTCTGAGTCAGGGCCGTATATTCTGGGAAATGGATGTTTATAATCTTAGTAATAACCTTGTGAATTTGAGAGGTCAAGAGTTTCTGAATCTGTGCTAGCTGTCCAATAGGAAATGATGAAGTAATACTGTTTCTGGGGAGAGGAGGCACCACCTCCAGGAGAAACTGCCAAAAGGATATTGAAGTTGGAAAGGTTAAGAAAGCTCAATCCATTCTCTCATTTGCCAAGAGCTCTGTACTTGGAATCTGTATAGGACAGCACGTGACAAAGGAGGAAGTAAAATATCTATTTGGTATTCCCAAAATGTGCCTTTGCCTTTCAGAAAAGTATCCAAGTGTATGATTGGTTATAGGTTTATATTTTAATTATATAGAATTGTTCATGCATATTTATGAGCCTTCTGTGTTTTCAATATCAATGGGGATTGCACCCCTGGGGGATATGCTATGTCTGCTTCCAGACAACCAAGTAGATTGGCTTAGCACTAAAGGACTCAGGAGCTTTGGGATAGTAAAACAATCCCTTTAATTGGTTCATTAGTCCTATGATGGCAGTGGGAGAGTGACTGCATCAGTTAAAAAGGAGATACCTTCTCACCTTTCTTCCCTTTTCTCCCTTTTCTGTCTCCTTTCTCTGTCTCTCTGTCTCTCTCTGTCTCTCTCTGTCTCTGTCTCTCTCTCTCTCTCTCTCTCTGTCTCTGTGTGTGTGTGTCTGTCTCTCTGTCTTTCTCTTTCTCTCTGTGTCTCTCTCTCTGTGTCTCTGCCTCTCTGTGTCTCTCCTCTCCTCTCCTCTCCCCTCCCCTCCCCTCTCCTCCCCTCTCCCCTTCCCTCTCCTCCCTCCCCCTCCCCTCCCCTCCCTTCCCCTCTCCTCCCCTCTCCTTTCCTGTCCTCTCCTCTCTTCTCCTCTCCTCTCCTCTCCTCTCCTTTCCTTACCTCTCTCTCTTTTCCACTCTCTCAGGTTACCCCACCCTCTCAGGCGACAGGCCTCAAACCCCATCAGTGAATTAGAGAAATGTATATCCCAAGCATGTGAAGACTTCCCCAGAAAAACAGGCAGTTGAGAACAAATTTTTTTGACAACCATGGAGGCAGCTAAAGCAGGGGCTGTGGAGTACCTAGATCTTGATCAAGCATTGAAGACAGCAAAACCATCACCAGTTGTATTGACTTTTTTCTTGCCCCTGAAGTTCAATAATTCTGGCTGAGAATGAGGCTGATGCTTTGTACAACTCTGCTTCACTTAAATCCATTTCATGAAGAAGTCAGGACATTAATGCATGTCATTGAACCTCAGAAATGAAGAACAAACCACACCTCTTCAGGTGTTATTCTTCCCCTTCGACTCTCAAGTAAGATGATATAACACTGGGACTTCTCATCAAAGGTGATAAAGGAGCAGGCAGCTAAAGCAAGCTAAGCAATCTGAGCATGTATCCTGGGGCTTATGATGCCCCTTTACATTTTGTATTCCTTTCCTATATATAGCTTACTGAACTGCAATCCTGAGACTGATGTATCCGGTTTTTGAAGCAACCTTGTTGAGTTCTAGAAGTTTGACATTCCTAGGTCTAAATTTTGGGTCTGATTGGTAGCAGTAGGTGATTTCTCTATCAGAAAGGCAATTAATAAATAGGGAAAGAGCCAGACTTCTAGCCAGGCTTGTCAGAAGGCATGGACATGGAGAAAATTATTTAGACAGTGCAGAGTTAAGGTGAAGGTGAAATGGTAATTCAGCAGTACCACAAAATGCTTCATATTTTAATATCTCAAATATTAACCTTTAAGTATAGTATAACAACAATTATAATATTGATACTGGTTGTTTAATTTTCTGTAAATATGTACTTGTGGGTCTTGTGTGAGTTAAACATTGCTTTTATGTATAAGGAGTAAATAACGATCCTATACTTGTTCTACATACATTAAATATCTCTTTATTCCTTCTTTTGTGGAAGTTCATTTTGGGAGAGACAATGTGTACACACAAGATACATGCAAAAAAGATAAATGGTAGCTTTAAACAAAAAGGCATTAACAGATAGAAGAGAATGGAAAAGCCTTTTGCATATAGGAATATTTGAACTGAGTCTTAAAGGAAGCCAAGGATTCTAGGATGTGGAGGCAAGAAGAAAAATCATTCCATGAATGAAAGACAGCCAATGTCAAGACATGAAGATGGGAATTGGAGGGTCATGAGTAAAAAAGAATTGGAGGGAAAAAATGGAGCAGCATGAGTGAAATAAAGATACGCTACTATAACTGGTTGTAAAGTATTTGGAGAATCAAAGTGTAAATAATGGAAAAGTGGAAAGGGGACAGATTATGAGAGTTTAAATGCCAAACAAAAGAATGTTTCATTAGAGTCCTTTCTTCTCTACATTCTTTTTAAAAAAATTGTTTTCTTTTAATGCTATATTATTTTTCCAATTACAAGTAAAGATGGTTTTTAGCAATCATTTTTATAAGATTTTAAGGTCTAATTTTTTCTTCCTCTCTCCTTTACCTCTCCCCTCCCCAAGACAGCAAGCAAACTGATATAGGCTCTACAAGTACAATCATTTTTTAAAACGTATTTCCATATGTTGGGAAAGAAAAATCACAACAAAAAGGGAAAACCTCTTTATAAGAAAACAATAATACCAACAAAGGCGAAAATAGTATGCTTCCATCCACACTCAGTCTCCATAGTTCTTGCTCTGCATGCAGATGGCATTTTCCATCCAAAGACTACTGGAATTGTCTTGGATCACTGTATTGCTGAGAAGAGCTAAGTCTATCATAGTTGATCATCAGACAATCTTGCTGATACTGTGTCCAATGTTCTCCTGGTTCTGCTCACTTCATTCAACATCAGTTCATGTAAGTCTTCCCAAACTTTTCTGAAATCAACTTGTTCATTATTTCCTACAGAACAATAGTGTTCCATTTACATTCATATACCATAACTTAGGCATTTCCCAAAAGATGGGCATCCACTCATTTTACAAATCCTTGCCACCACAAAAAGAACTTCTACAAACATTTTTACAAATGTGGCCCCCTGCCCCTTTTGTGATCTATGGGATACAGATCCAGAAGTGGCACTGTTAGAATAAAAGGATATGCCCAGTTTTATGGACCTCTGGGAATATTTCCTAATTGCTCTCCAGAATAGTCGGATGAGTTCACAACTCCACCAGCAATGCATGTGTCCCAGTTTTCCCACATCCCCTCTAATATTTATCATTATTATTTCCTTTCATCTTAGCCAATCCGATAGATGTGAGATGGTATCTGTTGTTTCAATGTGTATTTTCTCTAATCAATCATGATTTAGAGCATTTTTTTTTCAGAATACTATAGATAACTTTAATTTTCTCATCTGAAAATTATCTTTTCATATCCTTTGACCATTTATCAATTGGGGAATGACTTGTTTTTTTTTTAATAAATTTGATACAGTTCTTTATATATTTTAGAAATTAAGCCTTTATCAGAAACGCTGGTAATAAAAAAAAAAAAACTTCCCCAGATTTCTGCTTCCCTTCTAATCTTGTCTCCATTGATTTTAATTTGTACAAAACCTCTTAAATTTAATGTAATCAAAATGTACATTACATAATGTTCTCTATTTCATAAAAGAGTAAACTATCCTTGCTCTCCTAATTTGCTTATATTATTACTTTTTATGTCTAAATAATGAAACCATTTCAATCTTATCTTGGGATAGTGTCTGAGATGTTGGTCTATTTCTTGTTTCTGCCATAGTATTTTCCAGTTTTTCCAGCAGTTTTTGTCAAACAGTGAGTTCTTATTCCAGAAGCTGGAGTGATTGGGTTTATCAAACAGTAGATTACTATAGTCATTGACTTCTGTGTCTTGTGTATCTAACCTATTCCATTGAGCCACCATTCTATTTCTTAGCCATACTATATGATTTGATGACTTCCATTTTATAATCCAATTTTAGGCCTGATACAGTGAGGCCCATTCCCTCCATTCTTGATAGATGAACCTGATGTACATAAAAGTTTCAGAGGGAATCAAAATAAAACTAAATAAATTCTCTTTCAATGAAAAAAAGCAACCATGGCAGCTAGGTGGAGCATCAGCCCTGAAGTCAGGAGGAGCTGAGTTCAAATTTGACCTCAGATACTTAACACTTCCTAGCTGTGTGACCCTGGATAAGTCATTTAACTCCATTTGCCTCAACCAAAAAAAATAAATAAATAAAAGCAGCCTTGGTAGTTGTAAGCTCTTTGACTATTATAATTGCAATTTATCATCATCTACCATATCAAATTGCCTTTGAAATAGTAGATGTTTTATTAGGTTTCTTACCAATTGGAAACTACATCTTCCAAGGGAAAAAATTATTTGCATCTCACTGCAACATCTAACAGATTTGTCCATTAACTAGGAAAACCATGAGTATTCAGGGCAGAAAGGAGGCCTGGTAGTTGAGGAGGCTAAAGTTCAAGTGGACATTTAGATTCTTTCTGCTTCTTACTTAAACAAGTATCAGAGTAAAGTCTGACTCATGAAAAGTGTATTCACAAACCAGACAGAATTGTTGAGTTCTTCAAAAAGGAAAAGAAATGAAAATCATGTTAAATTAAAAAATTTAATACTATTAGTCCAAAGATTTAGAAATTGTTGCTCACCTTCATAGCTATAAAAATGTGCAATTCATTCCAAGAAAAAAGTTTTACTCCAGTTAGTAGGTCATACTGAAAGGCACTCATTTTAAGGTTTGAAAATATTTAAATCTTTATTTAGGATTGATGTTTAACTGATAAATTGGTGTCAAAGTGATGAATTTCAATTGTACAATGGTAATGGTTAGCAAATACAGCATGGTGTAGACTACTAAGATAATGGATAACACAATTCTTAGAAGGATTCTGAAAGTATCCCAACCAGAGGTTCAAGTCTATCAGCCCACTTAACTCTATCCTTAACTTCTTTGGGGGTTTCTCTTCCATAGTAAAAGTAGTAAATGTGAGGGGACAGAGATTGGACTTACAGCGAAGAAATAGGGAAATGATTACCATGAGTGTGGGAGATCATGCTTCTAGATTATTAGAAACTTTTCTTTGTTACTTATAATAATAGCTAGCATTTATAGCATATATATTTATATATACACATATATCCTACTAGTACTAAGCACTGTGCCAAGCATTTTGCAAAAATTTATTTCATTTGATCTTTGCAAAAACCCTGAGAAGTAGATACTATTATTATCATCTCCTTTTTACAACTGAGGCTAACAGGAGTTTTGGGGAGTTTTTTAATGATATTTGCCCAGACTTATACTGCTAGTTTTAAGTGTCTGAAGACAGATTTGACCTCAGATCTTTTTGATATAGACCCAACTATACTCACTTGTCACTTAGATGTCTCTTGCTATATTATTTATTATTCAAATGTCTTTTACTCTATATTAGAGGATTATTCTGGTCAGTCTGGTGAAAGAACTGTAGTAGGGGCTCAGAGCTATGATTTTTGAGTGGATGCTAAACCTAAGAATTTTGTGAACTTGGAGGTAACTCTTGAAGGGAGCTCAATAAGGGAGAAAGATGGAAAATAAACACTGAAGAAATTGAAAACTGGGAAAAACAAGTCAAGGAATTTCAAGTAGTAGGCATCCTGTTCTCTCTGAATCCAGTGCTCTTTCCACTATCCATCATTATGATGTGGTAGGTTATGTAATGGGCCAACTATGAGCATCAAAAATATTTGGTCTAGGCTCTTTCCTTTATTTGACAATTTCTGACTTATTGGAACACTGAAAATGTTTTCTCAGTCAACCTCATTCAATGTTCAGAACACTTTGGCAGCCAGTTTTAAATATAACTGCAAGAATCAACAAACACTATGTGATTTCTAATCCTTTATTTATTTTTAGCTTTTTTTGAGGCCCAGAAGAGCATAATGGATAAAGAGTGACAGACCTGGATCCACAGCCTGCCTCTGATACATATTAGCTATGTGACCTTTGGCAAGTCATCTAACCTTGACCACAAATTGCAGAACAGGTGCCAACCTGAGTCGGTAGAGGGAAGCCTCTCATTACAGGTCTGCTCCCTATTTTATTTACTGTTTATTCAAAGATAATATTATATAATGAAAAAAACTAACTTTGGAGTTGGGAAGACTTGAATTTAAGTCCTGGTGCTAACATATACTAAACACATGATAATGTCCCATAACCTTAACCTCTTAGTTCCCATGACAAATGTCTAAGATTATATATTACAGTCAAATTCCTACTTTCCATTAATGGAGAATTTCTACACTGAGAATCCCCAAACTTATTAAATCACAGGATAACAAAAAAAAATTACTTACCACATTTTTTGAACAGAGAAGCAATATGGCACCACAGTTGATAAATAAATAAAAAAAAAACTGGTCTCAGGACTTCAGTTCTATCTCCAATATAGCCTAGCTTTGACTGGAGCGAGTCATGTAATTTTTCAATATCCTCAGGGAACTTTTTAAGACTAGAAATTTCAGAGACCTGCATTGATAGAGGGAGTTCCTCCCTCAGACCTTCCTATGTATATGAAATCGTAGATCCCATTCAAAATAAAAACATTAAATATGTACTGCGTACAAGGCAATATGCTAAGAGATAAAGGAGATCACAATCTAATAGACAAGACAGACCTACAGCCACTACTGGTCCAAGGGTGGCTTTGTCCTAGGATGCTGAAATTTTGTCCTAGGATATCATCTCTCCTTGTTCTTCATGAGTGGAAAGTCTCTCTAATCATATACTGTTTTAATTTCTTCCCCCACATGGGTTGGTACCCTGCAGTTTCTATTCCTCCTCCTTGCCCAAAGTCATATGATGCTTGCTCAAGGTACCAAAATAATTACATAATAGGAAGTTTATGAATGAAGCATTGTTGTTCATCCATCCTTCATTTTTATAGAGGACCAGTGACATCCTGGGATGATATCTTGACTTGTAAATGAACTGGATTTAAGTGAAATAGAATTGCATGATGTCTTCATTTTTACTCTCTTTTCCAGGGTTATCACTGAAGTCCAGTAGCAGGACAAAAGTCAAGGTGACTGGCAATGGCCTGGTTTGCACAGTCACTGCTTTAGCCACCTTCATGACTGTTGGAATAACTTGTTCTTATCCATCCATTCCACCAGGGGAAGTCTTTCACATGCTTGGAATAGACATACCCTTAACTCACCAACAGGGTTGAGGCCTATCAGTTAACTTCAGTCTGGTTTAGCCCCAAGTGCACACACTTGGAGCCTCAGGTGAGAGTTGAGTGAGAGGTGGACATCAAAGATAGATGAGCAGCTCTGAAAAGAATTCAGCAAGCCCTCACACCAGAAGTGGTAATCCTCCCTGAGTACCCCATATACCTTTGTGGATAAAGTAGATTTCAAAGGGTGGATAAGATTTTTCAGATGTGGGGGAGGGAGGGCGGGGAATAGAAAGAGAAAGAAGAGATTTGTGGTACATAAAAATTTTAAAGGCATAGAAATAAAAAAAATTAGAAGTTTCTTAGAAATAGTAAGCAGTCCAATGTGGACTGAACATATTAAAATAGAGAAGCATCAAAAGATCAAACTAGAAAGGTAGTTATGGTGGGACTAAAATGCCAGACTAAGGATTTGGTCTTTATTCTGTAAACAGTGGGAAAATATTGAACATGAGAATTATACAATCAAAACAGTGCTTTAGAAAGTATAATCTGCTTGTAGCAGAGTATAGGAGAAATAGAAAGACTAAGAAAGAGTAAAATCATGATCCAGTCTATTGAAGTCATTGGTCAGGAAAGACACCTGTGCTGGAAGGGAAGTATGGAGATAGGCTTTTCTTTTATTTTTCTTCAGGAAAGGAACATGCTGGTAAATGGAGGGAAAGAAGTCAGTGGAGAAGGAAAGATTGAAGATATATGAAAGAGAACAAGTTTTTAGAGGAAGCTGGAGGGCAAATGGAATAGTTAATCTTAGTAATAAGAACAATATATGATCCAGGAGAGAAAGAGAACACAGTAGAGAGTATGTTAGCAAATAAAGGAAGGTTATTTATCTCCTTTTATACACTTATTGCAAACTTCTTGAAGGTAGAAATTCTACTATTCTGTGTGGTACTTATGCTAGGATCTTAATATATGCAGTATATAAATGAAGTGAATAGATAAAAGATTATCTATCTATCATCCCACTTGTAAATATGTAATGAGCAATAAATCAGATACATAAGCAGAGTATATAGGAAGATTTCTGAGGGCCAGTAGGGAGGGTTGGAGAGAGAAAATCTGGAGTTGAAAATAAAATGAAACTGGAAGAAAGAAAATTTCAGAGGCTATGGTTGGAGAAATATAACCAAAAACTATCTTTTTGATAGTAATCTGCCTCACATGTATCTAAATTTCTTTTAATAAGGACAAAATATTTCATTCTATAATTAAAGCAGAAGCTTCAGATGCAGATATTCTGAGAAAAGTCATTAACAAATGTTTACTACAATGTAAAAGCTGATACTGGATCCTTTCCCAACAGCAGGTATTATGAGAGAAAGGATATAATTCAAAGAATTACAGGTGTGTTGGAGAGGAAATAATAGAATGACTTTTTTAAAAATGGAAATTATAGGCACTAAACACCTCACTTTTTTTCAAGCATCAGCTGTAATAATAAGCAAATTCAATTAGTATTTTTGATCAGTGTGTATGAATCATTATTTAAACTATGTGAGTGGTTTATTAGCTATTTGGAAGGGCACTTTGAAGGTAATTTCAAACTCTGTTGTAACTTTCATCCTATAATAATATGAAAGTCCAGTTTCCGATATCCTATTTGGCATTGGAAGGAGTGCCTTTTAAAATGAAATGAAACGGTTGCAAAATAAAACAGGGGACATGATGTGCTCTGTAGTCTGGACAGACTTTGGGCCTTTCAGACTTATCCTAAATGTGATTATCTAATTGAAATGCATCCATATTTCCACATCATTTGTCAAACAAACTCTCAGAGCATGTTTACTTCAATGTCAATGTCAAAGCTAGCTTCTTAACTACAACAAAAGAAACAATTCTAATTCAAGCTTGATTTTTTTTTTTTAACATGTAAGCTAGGAAACCTAATTTGTGGCTTCTCAGTCCTTGACCAGTTTAAAAACAACTTTTTTTTTTTTTTTGGCTCATTCATGCAAAAGGTTTCAGGAAATAACTTTACTGCATGTGAGACCTGTGTAAGGTGACAGTTGCCATAGAAACACAACTTGGGATTTCTTTGTCTATACGGTGACTGCTCAGTCTGTTTGCCTAGAATGGGCTCTGGCATCACAGGACTCTTCTGCAATTTTCTCAAATGGAAAATCCATGTCATTAATACATGCCAGTAGGCAGGTGAGATTTTTAAAAGCCTATTGTTGCTTGCTGAAATGAGATCCTGACCCAGAAATCTCTCCCTCCTTTTCCCATCTACCTATCCCCTTTCTCTCTCTCCTTTTGTCTCTCTCTCTCTCTCTCTCCTTTTGTCTCTCTCTCTCTCTCTTTCTCTCTCTTCATCTCTCTCCCGCTCTTCTTCCCCAACCTGTTTCTTGGCTGCTGTATCTCTGTGACTTTCTACCTCTGTCTATCTCTGGTTCTGTCTTGTTGACTCTGTCTCCGACTCTTGGTCTTTATCTACTCCACTTTCTCCTCCAATACCAACATTACCATTTCTCTGCCTCAGAAATTTTCATTTTTTCCCCAAGTAAAAGACTGATCCCAAGCTGGAATATGTGAAGACCTCTGAGACATTATTCAAATCCAGTCTCAGATACATAGTAGCTATGTGACTTAGGCAAGTTTTAGCTTCTGTTTGCCTCAGTTTCCTCAACTGTAAAATAGGAGTAACAATTGCACCTACTTCCCGAGATAAATAGGAGTATTAAATAAGATAACTGTACAAAGCTTTTAGTGCCTTACACATAACAGACATCATGTCAGTGCTTTCTTACTTTCCCTTTTTCTTTCTCATTTTCAATTTCTCTATCTTCAATGACTTTTTCTCTTCTTCCTACAAACATGTTCAGGTCTCTGCTATTCTTTAAAAAAAATAACCTTTTAACTTGTTCCTGCTGACTCCTTAAAATATTATTCTATATATCCCCACCCCTTCACAGTCTCACTCAGTTTTCAGCTCTACAAATTGATTTCTTACCTCTGGTGGCCTTTTCTCATTCTTCATCCTTCTTGACTGCAGCATTTGACCTCCTTCTGTATACTTTCTCTTCCATGTGTTACTGTGACACATTATTATATATTTCTTGGTTCTCCTTTTACCTGCCTTGCCACTCTGTCTCAGTTTTCTTATATGGCTCTTCACTCATGTTTCACACACACCCTTTAACTGTGAGTGTCCCCCCCACCAGCCTCTGCCCTGAGACTTATTCTCTTCTATCTCTCTGTATCCTCCCTCTGTGATCTTATCAGGTCCCACATAACATGTGTTCAATTATAATCTCCATATTTATGACTCTCAGATCTAGTTCTAGCCTGTCTCCCGAGCTTTGGTCCAAAATCATCGACTATTCATTGTACATTTACAACTGCTTATTATCCTGAAGGCATCTCAAAGCCAACATGCCAAAAGAGAATTTGTTATTTCTCCCATAATATCTACTTTTCCCTCTTTTTATTGATGATTCCCCTATCCTTTCAGCAACACAGGCTTTCAGTCTCAGAGACATCTCTCATCATCTCTTTCAGTCTCACTCCATACCAAATCAGATGCTCAGTCTTATCAATTCTTACATCTGTCCCCTTCCCTCTTTTCAAATGACCATGTCTCTGCCTCAGATTCTCTTGATGAAACCTCTAAATGGAACCATTGAAATATCCTCCCCATTGATCTCCCTGCCTTAAATTTCCCTCTTCTCCAGTCCATTCTCCACACAACCAGTAAATTGTTATTTTTAAGCATATGTATGACCATGTCACACCATTGCTCAAAAAATTTCATTGATTCCCTATTGCTTCTAAGAAAAATGCAAACTCCTTTTTAATTTAAAGCCCTTCATGATATGGCTCCTATCTTTTTTAGGCTTATATTGCTACTTCTTATTCCTTAGAATGGCCTACTTACTATTTCTCATTTACCACATTTTAATTCCCATCTCTATGTTTTTACACAAAATTTCTCTCAATCCTGGAACACATTGCACATTGCCTCCAACTTTAAAAAAGCTCTAGCTTCCTAGAAAGCTTAATTCAAACACCAAACATAGTATGAACATGAGGCCTTTCCTGATCCCCTAATTGTTACATCCTTAAGATTGCTTTGTTTTTGCTTTGCACATAGCTTATATTCACATATGTGTGTGCTATTTCCTTCAATGTTATATAAACTCCTTGAGAGCAAGGATTGTTTCCCTTTTTGTCTCTGCATCCCTAGAAAAGGGATTAAGGTGTAGTACATACCTTGAGTTTGTGCCATATGAGAATTATTTAAAAGAACTAGGGATGTTTAACCTGAAGAAAAGATGTGGGGGGGAAGAAAGGGCAGACATAATTGCCAGGTGTTTGAAAAGTTGTCATTGGAAGAGACATTAGATTTATTGTATTTGGCCTCAGCAGATAGAATAAGGAGCAATATGTAGACATTTCAAAAAGGCAGATTTAGGCTTGATGTCAGGAAAAATTCTCCAACAGAGCTTACAAAAAATAGACTGGAATGCCTCAGAAGGCAGGGATTTCTCCTTCTTTGAACATCTTCATGCAAAGACTGTATGACCAGACCACCAGTTAGGGTTTAGAAGGGATTTTTTTCAGATAGAGGTTGGAGTAGAGTAACCACGTGGGCGCTTTCTAACTCTGAAATTTTGCTATTCTATGAGCCTTATAAAGTAAATAATACAAAAATTGTTAATCCTATTTTATGGTTGAGAAAACTGAGGCTTTGACTATTAAGTCACTTACTTGAGATCATGTAACTTCTAAGTATCAGATCCAGGATTTAAATCTAGGGTTCAATTCCAATTTCAGTCCCCTTTCCTTCATGCAACATTATTTCTTACTTTCCCTAGTTGACAAAAAGTGTTCTCTTGATCTACTAACCTTTTCTTTTTCTCTTTCTTCTTTCCTTCTTTTCTCTTTTCTTTCCTTCCCTCTTTTTTCCTTTCTTTCTCTTTTTTCCCTCCTTACCTTCCTTTAGTTCTTCTTTCATTCATTTTCTTCCTTCCTTCCTTTTTCTCTTTTTCTATTCTTTTCTTTTTAAAAAATAAACCTTCCTAACTATCTTGCGGGGAAGCTCTTGCCTCTGATTAAATTGCAATTCCCTTAAAATTAGGAACCATATTTTATTCTACTTCTATGTAGTATCTCATAGTAGCAAATATAAAACTAAATATTGGACACATTCAATACTTAATGATTTTTAAATATATATCATGGCACTTTTGAAAAATTAACAATTATCCATTTTTAAAATAACTGAAATAAAATTGATATAAATTATTAAAAGGAGAAATCTCATTTATCTAATAACAATCTTATATTTCAACATTAAATTTCAAGTTATATGTAGAATATATCCCTTTTCTTCTCCCTTTTCTCCTATTTTTCTAAGACTTCTATAGGAAGTCTTATAGATCAATTTTATTTTCTATTCCCATTTTATAATATCTAGAGTTGAAGGAATTCACAAACTAATGAAACCATTAAAATATAGACTCAATTAACAATTAATTGAGAGAAAGCTATAAATGCAGGAAAAGAATGAAATATATTTTTGAAAAAACTTTCAATGAAAAATCAATGTTTTTATGAAAAGATACTCCAAGTCATTATTAATCAGAGAAATGCAAATTAAGACAACTCTGAGATACCACTACACACCTTCAGATTGGCTAGAATGACAGGGAAAGATAATGCGGAATGTTGGAGGGGATGTGGGAAAACAGTAACACTAATACACTGTTGGTGGAATTGTGAATACATCCAGCCATTCTGGAGAGCAATTTGGAACTATGCTCAAAAAATTATCAAACTGTGCATACCCTTTGATCCAGCAGTGCTACTACTGGGCTTATATCCCAAAGTGATACTAAAAAAGGGAAAGGGACCTGTATGTGCCAAAATGTTTGTGGCAGCCCTGTTTGTAGTGGCTAGAAACTGGAAAATGAATGGATGCCCATCAATTGGAGAATGCTTGAGTAAATTGTGGTATATGAATGTTATGGAATATTATTGTTCTGTAAGAAATGACCAGCAGGATAAATACAGAGAGGCTTGAAGAGACTTACATGAACTCATGCTGAGTGAAATGAGCAGAAACAGGAGATCATTATATATTTCAACAACAATACTGTATGAGGATGTATTCTGAAGGAATTGGATTTCTTCAACAAAGAGAAGATCTAACTCAGTTCCTATTGATCAATGATGGACAGAAGCAGCTACACCCAAGGAAAGAACACTGGAAAATGAATGTAAACTGTTTGCATTTTTGTTTTTCTTCTCAGACTATTTGTTGCCTTCTGAATCCAATTCTTCCCGTGCAACAAGAGAACTGTTCAGTTCTGCACACATATATTGTATCTAGGATATACTGTGACATATTTAACATGTATAGGACTGCTTGCCATCTGGGGGAGGAGGCGGAGGAAGGGAGGGGAAATCTGAACAGAAGTGAGTGCAAGGGATAATGTTGTAAAAAATTACCCAGGCATGGGTTCTGTCAATAAAAAGCTATAATTATGAAAAAAAAGAAAAAGAAAAATTGATGCTTTGAGGCAAATTTTCAGATACTTTTACAACTGAGCTCTCCCCAAAGTATAGTCAATATTATGATACATGGCCTTACTTAAGGTGCTTTTGAAACCAATATTCCTCTACATTCAACCCACAGTCTGGGTTAACAGACAACACCATAGTGCACCCAAAGATATCACAGGGGCACTACCCAAGAATTGTAATTTTAGTTTGATTAATCCAGTAGGTCAGTCCCATATATTTTCAAATCCTTTAACATCTGATGTTATAAATTAAAATCGTTAAATGTATAGAATAGTTTTAGATTCTGATTATTCTATATAATATTTATGATATAAAATCAGATTTAATATTAATATATAACATAAACAATAATTATCTGATTATCTTATATAAAACCATGTAACAAAGACCAATTAGGCAAACTTGTCGCAATGAACTTAATTAACAGAGATATACTCCTTTGAAAATAGTGGTAGATTCTGCACCACTACCTCTCCAGCTTCAAAGGGGAAAGATTTCCACTGGTAAAATATTCAGATAATTCTCAACTTAGAATTGCTAAGCTTTTTTCAATGCATATTTTTTTAAGTATTATAAGTTCCAGTAAAGGAATTTTTGATTCTTGGGCTATTACTTAATGTTTACTAAATGTGTTAATTTACTAAATGTATTAAAACCAATTGTATGTATAATGTATTGCCAATAGAGCCTTTTGGCTCTTCTCTTCTGACAGATGGACAGAGTTCAATCTTGGAGACCTCTTAATAATAATACTAATAATATAATAATAATAATAATTCTCTAGAAGAAGAAGAATTCTCTCTAATAATAGTTTCAGTGATTTAAAACTTCTACTCTGAAGTTTCCCCTTGTAACATCAGAACCTAGCTCATGTCTTTAATGTCTTTCCCCTGCTCCCAGTCCCAAGCATTACGTTTCCAGAGCTTGACAGAAAACAGATTTACTGAAGGCTTGTAAAGAACAAAGAATGTACTTATATCCAAGTCTCTTTAGCAAAGACCTACCATTCTCTGAAGATCTTATTTTCCTTCCCCTGAACTGTTTAATTGTATTCACAATCACTGTAGACTCACAGTACCATATTTCCAAAGCAAAAGTTCACTGTCCTGGGGATCCAGAGTTCCTATCATTCAGTCATCTTTACTTTTGATGGATCTGTGTGGATCTAGCAGCAGCCATTGTTCTACTCTCTCTCTACAGAATGGTGCAATGGGTAACATCAGAGTCTGTCAGATGAATGCTGACAATTTGCAGAGAAAAGTCAGAAGTTGGAAGTCAAGGGCAGAGCAAAGTAAGAAAATTGCATGCTCACTCCACTCTCTCTCTACAGAATGGTCTCCCAACCTAGAAACATCTTCCCTATGGATATTTTCTACAAACAAAACCAATGTGGCCCCAGGCCCTTTTTAGTCCAGTACAATATGGACTTTCAACTCCTTTTAGAACTACTCAGACACTTTTGGCATAAGTCTTTTCTCCATTTGTCTACTGTACCAAACCATTAAAAATAATTATTAATGTTAATATTATTGTCAATAATAATATTGTTCGTTATTTTATCAAGAAGTCATGTCTAAATCTTCATGGCCCCAATTAGGGTTTTCTTAACAAAGATACTAGAGTAGTTTGCCATTTCCTTCTCCAGCTCATTTTACAAATGAGGAAATGGAGGTGAAAAAGTCAAATTACTTGCTCAGGATCACACAACTGGTAAGTGTCTGAGGCTGGATTTGAACTCAAGTCTTTCTGACTCCACAGCCAGCATTCTATCCTCTGTACCACCTAACTGCCCCAATATTATTGTAGTTAGATTATAAAATTTTCCCATCAATAATTGACAATAATTGGATAAAATGTATGTATTCATAGCAAGTTTTTTTTTCAGAATAGATATACATATATATAATGTAGCATACCACTTGGATAAACTTGAATAAATTTAAAATTTAGATTGGATTGAAGAAATAAGAACCTCTATGTGCTATTTTCAAACTCTTCTCCAAGCTCATTTTTAGTTTAACAATAGAACTCCCTACCCCAAACCTAAAGTAAAATTGGATAGGTTAAGGATTAAAGAATAGTGAAAGGACTGAGATAATTATTTTAATATTAATAGTTACTTCTGATTTTTGTTTCTATAAGGGAAAAAAAAAACCCTGTTGATTATAGGGTAGTGAAACTTTGGACTTTGGATTCAACCAGGAGTAACAAATAGGAATACCTCAATCTAATTTTCATGCAAATGGACTTGGCAATCTTGGTTTTCATGTAAACCATGATACATTCTTTTTGGGAACACTTACTCCCCATTAAGGGTTGAGATGGGAATTAAAGATTAGATTTTTTAAGAGCATCTTTCGTTTTTGTAGAAAGCAATGGTTAATAAAAAATCACTCACATTAAAAAGTAAATATAGTAATGGACTATTGTTTTATCACAAGAAAGGACAAAATAGGTTTCAGGAAAACCTGGATAGATTTATATGACGTGAAACAGCAAAGCAAGAAGAATCAGGAGAATAAATAATTGTAAAGAAAAATATCTTTAAAAGACTACAAAATGTGTTTTAGTGTAGTCTTAGACAAACAGGCAACCTTCAATGGCCAGATGACTACTTGTTTCAATAGTCAAGGCAAACAGGCAATTTCTATCAGCCAGACCTTCATATACTTCAGCATAACCCTGGACAAGTGATCAGACAACTATGTTCTTCAGTGTAACTCCAGGGAAATACAGAAAAGCAGGTAAGCTTCCAGAAACACCAGTCACCAAACACCTCACCCCTCAATGAAGCACTAGACATAAGGGATCCCTATGGGCCTCAGGGAAACATCAATGCAACATCCAAGGTCTACAGCCTTTGACACAAGAAGCCTGAGAAAGCACCCCTTTCATCCCAGAAGCAGGACTCAAATTAAAAAAAAAAAGAAAAAGAAAAAGGGGGAAAAAGATGAGCAAACAACAACAACAAAAGAATCCAATCATAAAAGTTATTAGGATGAGAGGAAAGATCAAAACAAAGCTCAGAAAGCTTATAGTCAAAACTCCAAAGAACTCATGGAAGAGCTTAAAAAGAAACTTAAAAGTCATATGAGAGGTAGAAGAAAATTGGAAAAAGAAATGAGAGTGATATAAAAGAATTATAAATAAGAGTCAACAGCTTAGAAAAAGAAAACTGCTTAAAAAGTAGAATTGAACAAATGGAAAAGAAAATACAAAAATCCACTGAAGAAAACAACTCTTTAAAAAGTACAATTGGCCTAATAGAAAAGAAAGAAAAAGAGATAACTGAAGAAAACAACTCCTTAAAAATTAGAAATGGGCAAGTGGAAGCAAATATCTATATAAGCAATCAATTTTTTAAATGAAAAAAATAGAAGAAAATACCAAATAATTCATTGAAAAAACAACTGACCTGGAAGAAAGATCCAAGAAAGACAATGTCAGAATTGGCCCAACTGAAAGCCATAATCAAAAGGAGCACCTGGACAGTATCTTTCAAGAAATAATCAAGAAAACTGTCCTGATATCCTGAAACCAGATGCCAAAATAGTCATTGAAAGAATACACTGATCACTTCATGAAAGAGATCCCAAAATAAAAAACTCAAAGGAATATTATAGTCAAAATACAGAACTATCAGGTCAAGGAAAAAATTATGGCAAGAGGCCAGAAAGAAACAATTCAAATATTGGGAGCCACAATCATGATTGCATAGATCTTAGCAGCTGCAACATTAAAGGACTGAACATCATGGAACATGATATTCCAGAAGGCAAAGGAGCTAGGACTACAACCAAGAATCATCTACTCAGCAAAATTAAGCATAACATTTCAAGGGGAAATGGTCATCCAATGAAGTAGCAGGATTTTAAGCTTTCTTAAGGAAACCAGGATTGAACATGACATTTGGTATCCAAAATCAAGATCCAAGAGAAGCCTAAAAAGGAAAAAGGGGGAAGAAAACATGAGGGATCCAATGGAACTAAACTATTAAATTCCTATATGGGAAGCTGATTCTTGTAATTCTTAAAAATTGTAACATTAGTATATACAACTTGAAGGAATATACATAGAGACAGAGGGTAAAGGTATAAGACTGAGGAAAGGGACATAAAATGTCTAAAGGATGATAAAGAAGAATACATTGGATGCAGAAGAAAGGAAGAGGTAGAATGGGATAAATTATTTCACATGAAAAGGTGAAAAAAAGCCTATTATAGTGGAGGGGAAGTTGTAAGGGTGGATAATGGCATTAGTTGAAGCCTCATCAGTATTGGTTCATAGAGGGAATAATATACACAATCAATTGGATATAGAAATCTATCTTACCCAAGAGAGAAGTAGGAAGGAAGCATATTAAGTAAAAGGGGAAAGGGGACAGCCCGAAGGGAAGGCAGATTGGAGGAGTTGTTAGAAGCAAAACACAGTGAAGAGGGAAAGGATCAAAGAGAGAGGACAAACAGGAGGAAAAATAGGATGGAAGGAAATACATAGTAACTGTGAATGTTAATGGGATGAAGGCTCTCATAAAATGGAAGCAGAGAGCAGAGTGGATCCAAAACAGAATCCTACAATATATCATTTACAAGAAATTCACTTGGAGCAGACACACAGAGAGAGTAAAGGTTAGGGGCTGGAGCAGAATGTATTATGCTCCTGCTGAAATAAATAAAAAACAACAACAACAACAACGGGGTAGCAATCCTGATCTCAGAAAAAGCAAAAACAAAACTAGAACTAATTAAAAGAGATAAAAGAGAATGAAACTACATCTTGCTAAAAGGGACCAGAAACAAAGAAGTAATATGAATACTCAATATATATGAACAAAGTGGTATCTAAATTCTTAAAAGACAAGTTAAGTGAGTTACACATTCATGACCAAACAAGAGATAGAAAACATTATAAAATATAAAATAGATCATTTTTATCATATTAAATTTAAAAGTTTTTGCACAAACAAAACAAATTCAACCAAGTTTAGAAGGAAATGAGAAAGCTGGTAAACGAAAAAGAACTCTGGGAGATGACTAAAAACCATTACATTGAATTCCCAATCCCTATATTTATGCACACCTGCATTTTTGATTTCCTTCACAAGCTAAATGTACAATAATTCAGAGTCTGATTCTTTTTGTACAGCAAAATAATGTTTTGGTCATGTATACTTATTATGTATCTAAGTTATATTTTAATATATTTAACATCTACTGGTCATCCTGCCATTTAGGGGAGGGGGTGGGGGGGGTAAGAGGTGAAAAATTGGAACAAGAGGTTTGGCAATTGTTAATGCTGTAAAGTTACCCATGTATATATCCTGTAAATAAAAGGCTATTAAATAAAAAAAAAAAAAAAAAAAGAAAGCTGGTAAACAATCAGGGAAACAGCAATTGTCCCTGATAAAGTCCTCATTTTTCAGTATATAGAGAATTGAATTTATAAGAATATAAGCCATTCTCTTTTTGATAAATGGTCAAAGGATTTGAACAGACATTTTTAAGTGAAAAAAATCAAAACAATCTACAGGCATATGAAGAAGTGCTCTAAATCACTTTTGATTAGAGAATGCAAATTAAAACATATCTGATCTTGATGGAATTGCACTGAGGAGATTCCTTTCAGCCCTAAAAATTCTTCTGGATATTCAAATCACTTTAAAAACATGACTATGATAATAATAGTTAACAATTATATTAACAGTACATTAACATTTATTAAGCACTTAATAAGGGCAAGACACTGGTAAATACTACATTCAGGATGAGCAATCATGAGGTGGATTACACTGTCTCCTCCTGATCATGGAAAATCTCTCTGAGGTTCACTATTTGCCCTCTCTAGTCACAGGAAACAAGAGCTTGAAGGGCTAAAGGTATTGAAGAGACATTCATTTCAGAATTAACATCATTTTGAAGCTTGATGAATTTCTGGAGATCATGAAACATGGGATAGCAGATTAGTAGGAAATATATCACAAAATTTATATTATCCCAATTTTACAGATGAGAAAACTGAGGCCAACACACAACTAATAAATATCTAAGACTGGACTTTGAAGACCTGAGTTCAAATCCTGTACCATTTAATGATTAGAATGTTTTTTTCTCTTCTAATAAATAAATCACTACCGCAACCCTGCCAGAATGACTAATATGAAAGAAAAAGAAAAATGATAAATGTTGGAGAGGAAGTGGTAAAATTAAGACAATTTGGAACTATGCACAGAAAGTTATAAAACTCTGTGTATCCATTAATTCAGTAATCCTATTACTAGGTCTATATCCCAAAGAGATCATAAAAAAAAGAGAGAAAAGGGCCTATATGTGCAAAAATATTTGTAGCAACCCTTTTTGTGGTGGCAAAATATTGGAAATTAAAAGTATGCCCATCAATTGGGGAATGGCTGAACAAGCTGTGGCAGATGAATGCAATGGAATACTATCTTGCAATAAGAAATGATGAACAGGCAGATTTCAGAAAAATCTGGAAGAGAAATCTATATGAACTGATGCAAAGTAAAATGAAAAGAACCAGGAAAACATTGTATATAGTATCAGCAACATTGTGTGAAAATCAACTATGAACAACTTAGTTCTCAGCCATACAACTATTCAAGATAAGTGCAAAGGACTCATGAGAGAAAATGCTATCCTCATGTAGTTAAAGAACATTATGGACTCTGAATGCAAACTAAAGCAAAGTTTATTCACCTCATTCTTTTTTGTGTTTTTTTTCCTTTTGATCTATTTCTTTTTCACAATTGTGACTAATATGGAAATATGATCTACACCATAGCAAATGTATGTATACCCTATGTCAAATTGTCTACCATTTTAGAAAGAGGGAAGAGAGAAAGAAGAGAGAGAGAACAATTGGTAACTCAAGATTTTGTTAAAATTAATGCTAAAAAATTGTCTTGACATGCAATTGAGGGGAATGCTATCTTTTTAAAAAAAGATTCTGGAACTCTGATTATTGTAATGGCTGATCACAACTCAAGAGGACTAACAACAAAGTGTGCTACCCACCTCCTGATAAAGTCATTTGAGGCATATATTTTTTTGAAATGGCAAATGTGTGCATAATCCAAGTTTTTCTAGGCAGGCCCAATTCTCCTAACATGGAGAAGCCTTTGGAATTTGTCCAGCTTAGCTAATATGGAGGCCTCTGCCTCCACTACCATGTAAATGAGAGTAGTGTCCTTTGACTGACTATTGACATCTTTAAAACTGGTGATAGTGATCCAGTTTCACTTTTCTACTCTTTTTTTGGCTACTCTTATCTGTTGTGTCCAGAAGATGAAGATCCCATTTCATGTACAAATCAGACTGTTAATTGAACCATTAAAAAGAGAAAGAACTTCGTGGCTTCCTCTGTTCATTCTTTTATCCTAGCTCTGAGAAATAGGACTAGAGATTTTTTTGTTCTGTGTTTTTTATCCTCCTCAGTTTCAGGTGCCAGAGATTATACCCACAATGTCTGAAGCTTTGAGCTATAGTGACCTTAGAGTCAGAATAGCAGGTAGAAAAGTGCAGCCTGTCAGCCCAGAATAAATGCTCTGAGAAGCCAGAGTGCCTGGGATTGGACCTAATGGGATTTTGTACTTGGAACTGGGACTTTGCTCTATAGGAACAGAGCTAAACTATGAACCTATTGTCCTTCTCCTCCCCAGAAACTGAGATGGTGCAAGAAGGGAGGAGAATAATGTCTCCCATGTTTGGTAGAGTTAGTTTATGTGTTTGTAATTAAGTTTTTTGAGGTAAATGTTTCTTTTTAAAAGCTAATCCAACTGTGGGTGGTTAAATGGAACTAGAGTGCAGGAATTGTGCTTTACACCTGAAAAAATCAGTAGAACACTATTGCAGAGAGTCCAGATGCCCTCAACCCTCTTAAAGATAACTAGAGAATCCTGAAATCTACCCTACTTAGTCTTCTAGATAGTGAGGGTCATGGTAGTCTCTATTACATATGAATTTGTTTTGTTTGATTAGGCTTATTTATTTAAAAAAAAAATAGATGCTAAGATGTTTCCCTAAAAAAGAAAAAGAAAAAATATACATATAAATAAAACCAAAATAGTGTTGAAAGATTCCTATAACAACTGTAATCCCTGCAGTTCCTTCTTCAGGTCAAAAGATGAATGGTAGTTGAGATCTTTTGGCATGAGGTGAAAGTAACTATTTATTCATTCATCTATTCAACAAATAGTTATTAAGAACCTACTATAACAGAAATTGGGCTTAGAACCACACTTTACACTCCACTCCACAATACATTCTAAATGGATACACAACCTTAATATTAAAAATCATACTATTTAAAAAATTAGAAGAGAACCAGATTATACACTTCATACAACTATGGATAGAAGATGTTTTCTTAACCAAAACAAGAAATAAAGATAATTGTGGAAGATGGGTGGATAGCTAAATGCAATTTACCATCTACAAGCTGATTACTTGAAAATTTTAATGCATCTAGGGAAATGGTCAAATGGAAGAAAATCTTTGTATTAAATTTCTCTGATAAAAGTTTGGTATCCAAGGCATATAAACAACTAACAAATATATATAAAACTAATAATCATTCCTCATAAATAAGTAAATAAAGAATATGAACAGTTCTCAAAAGAATGAAAAAATGTTCTAAATCACAAATAATAAGAGAAATACAAATCAAAATAACTCTGAGGTTTTATCTCATGCCCTGAAAAATCATAAAAATGACCACAACTTGGCAACACTCAATGTTGAAAAGATTATGGAAAGATGGGTATCTTGCTGGAGAGCTGTGAAATGGTACAATAATTTTGGAAAGCAATTTGGAATTATGAAAATAAAATAATTAATGGAATATTACTGTTCTGTAAGAAATGACCAACAGGATGATTTCAGAAAGGCCTGGAGAGACTTACACGAACTGATGCTAAGTGAAATGAGCAGGACCAGGAGATCATTATATACTTCAACAATACTAGATGATGACCAGTCCTGATGGATCAGGCCATCCTCAGCAACGAGATCAACCAAATCATTTCTAATGGAGCAGTAATGAACTGAACTAGCTATACCCAGAAAAGAACTCTGGGAGATGACTAAAAACCATTACATTGAATTCCCAGTCCCTATATTTATGCACACCTGCATCTTTGATTTCCTTCACAAGCTAATTGTACAATAATTCAGAGTCTGATTCTTTTTGTACAGCAAAATAATGTTTTGGTCATGTATACTTATTGTGTATCTAAGTTATATTTTAATATATTTAACATCTACTGGTCATCCTGCCATTTAGGGAGGGGTGGGGGGTAAGAGGTGAAAATTGGAACAAGAGGTTTGGCAATTGTTAATGCTGTAAAGTTACCCATGTATATATCCTGTAAATTAAAGGCTATTAAATAAAAAAAATAAAAATAAAAAAAAAAGAAAATAAAATAATTAAAATGTCCATACTCTTTGAATCTGAAACTCCATTACTAGATTTATATCCCAAAGAAATCATCAATAAGAAAAAAATCCCCACATGCCCCCAAAATATTTATAGCAGCTTTTTGTAATAGTCAAGAATTGAAAACTAAGCAGACTAAGTTATCACTGGATGACTAAACAAATTGTAGGATGTGAATGTAAAGAAATGTTACTATATTGTAAGAAATTATGTGTATGAGGAATATAGAGAAGCATGGAAAGATTTATATGACCAGATGTAGAGTGAAGTAAGAAGAGCCCAGAAAACAATATACACGGGAATCACAATAACGTAAATGGAAATAACACACCAAAAAGTCAAAAGTAAATATAGCAAAACTGCAAAGATCAAAAAGGATTTGAAAAAAGAGATATGAGAAGACATTCCCAGTTTACCCCTTTATAAAGTGAGAAGTCCACAAGAACTAGATAATGCACATGTCTTCAGACTATTTAAGCAATCAATAGATCAGTTGTGCTGAATTGTTTTCCTAAGAAAATACTATTTCTTATATATTATAGCTTTCAGAAAGAGTTAAGGGGAGGGAACCACGGTTTTTAAAATAATTGTTTTTATTTTCAAAATACATAGAAAGATAGTTGTCAACATTCATCCTTTCAAAACCTTGTGCTACAAATTTTTCTCCCTTCCTCCCTTCCTCCCCACTCCCCTAGATAGCAAGTAATGTAATAAAGATTAAACATGTGCAATTCTTCTAAACATGTTCCACATTTATAATGCTGCACAAGAAAAATCAGATCAAAAAGGGGAAAAAATAAGAGGAAAAGACAAACAAACAACAAAAAGTGAAAATACTATATTGTGATCCATATTTAGTCCCCACATAATCTTCTTTCTGGATGCAGATAGTTCTCTCCATCACAAGTCTATTGGAATTGGCCTATCTTGTTGTTGCTGTGTGCTATGTTCTTTTGTACTTCAATTAGCATCAGTTCATGTAAGTCTTTCCAAACTTTTCTGAAATCATCCTGCTAATCATTTCATATAGAACAATAATAGGGAATTGTGTTTTTCTTGTGATTATGAAAAATTTACAATTCTTTTGAAAACTACTCATATTCTTTGTCTATTTATTTTAAGAATGGCTGTTAAACTTCTAGTTAATTATGGTGTTGTATGCATTTCACATTTCACTATGCTGGGAGAGGGAGTAAAGATTACATAAATGCATTTCATTGAGATAACACTGTTTAGGCATTGTGAGAAGATTTTTTTAAAATATGACAAAAAATGAATGCTTCTCTCAAAAAGCTTAGATTCTAGGTAAGGAAGGACAATGTGCATAAAATGACAACGTGATTATCAAGTCTTAGATTGTATAGTAAGAAAAAATTAATGTCTAGGAAAATAAACCATTTTAGGATACAGTATGATTATGTTAGATCTATCTTTGCTGATAAATATACAAATACAATGAAGTCCTTCCACAAAAATCATTCTCCAGTATCTTCAGTGTTGTACAAAGGTGACCCTCTCTGTTCCCCAATGTTATGCCATAGAAGGCAAACTAGAAAGATTTTCAGCATGAATCAAATGAAACATTGAATGTTTCTTATCCTAAAGTTGGCCTTGCTTTCATCAGTATCAGAAGGTTGCTCATCAGTGTTAGCTCTGAGACAAGACACACACATATTCTGGTTTTTGCTTCAAGCTCAAAGCTTTTACAGCTTGGTAGAACATGTCAAAGTCTGTCTTCTATTCTCATAGCCTTTGAGAGCCCAGGGCCATCTCTTTCCTCATAATCATATTAGTCATAGTGATCAACCAAATAGAAAAAAAAATTCAAAATGCCTCTCAGTTCTATGCAAGGCTCATCTATTTCCTCAATGACAATGGAAGTGGGACTAAGGGTTAGGAAGGGAGATGAAGATGCTAAAAATCATAACTTTTTTATACTAGCTACTAGCTACAAATATTAATTTAATATTGATACTTGATATTTGATCTTGAGCTGTGGCAAAAGAAGATTTATATCATTATTGAAATCAGAAGGTATAAAAAAATTATACTTTGTTTCTACCCATCTAATCCATCCTCCATTCATTTGCAAAGTGATTTTCCTAAGCCTAGTTTTGACCATGTTACTCCCTTGCTCGATAAACTCCATTAATTTCCTCTAACTTCCAGGATCAAATATAGTCTTCTGCCATGTATAATTCTTTACAACAGGGACCCCTCCTACCTTTCCAGTCTCCTTATTCATGATTTCCCTCCATGCATTCCACTATTCAGCCATACTGGTTTATTTAATGTTGCTTATATCCCACATTCCCATCTCTATGCTCCTGGACTGACTATCCCATAGCTCTCCCTTCTAACCTCCATCTCTTAGAAGCTCTGGCTTCATCTAAGATTCAGTTCAAGTGCCATCTTCTACAAGAAAACATACTTGGACTAACTCATTTTAGGGTGCTAAATTCCTGTTAGGATTAACCTACCAGATAATAGTATCATCACCTTTCCCTGCTAATTCCTTTTTGAGACTAGTCTACTTTAAACTTATGGATCCAGGCTGCTGTTAGTAGCATAATAAAGCTTTGCTTCTTGATTTGGAGAAAGCCTAAGTTTACAAATTATTTTTGAGACAATCTGCAACACCAGCCTGTAATCCCAATATATTTTTGGGATATTACTTCACATACCTCATCATTTTGGTGGCCCTGTCTGAGGAGCAGAGCAGTCTGACTGCATTCCCATAATCTCAACAACACTACCATCTACATAGAAGAAGATGAAAACAACCTTGTTTCTGACATGCTATACAACAGCCACCAACTTATGGAGGCAACATTGCCTATCTGAAAGACTGATGACAGAACCAAAGATTTAGCAGATTCTACCAAGCTGGAAAGGCTATGAGCCTGAGCATGAGAATGGACTGTGTGTGTTATCAAGTTCACCCTAAGTTTGGAAAGGCTCATCACATTGGTTATGGAATCACGAGTTTTTTGACTACAGCAACTCTCAGACAGAGAGTTAAGTTGTAAAGGAGTTGTAATATATTTCATTGGAGGGACTGCATACCTCAATAACATCACAAATCCTTGAAATATTGAAGTATGGCTATGAAAAATCAAGAAGGAAAGAACACAAAAGTATAACTTAGCATTTGAGCTAGAAACTTCATTTTCTTTTCTCCGTGGTTCTTATTTTCTTTAGGAAAAAAGTAAAATTCAAAAACAGATTTAAAAAGAAAGAAAGAAGAAAAAGAAAGAGAGAGAGAGAGAAAGAAAGAAAAAGAAAGAAAGAAAGAAAGAAAGAAAGAAAGAAAGAAAGAAAGAAAGAAAGAAAGAAAGAAAGAAAGAAAGAAAGAAAAAAGAAAGAAAGAAAGAAAAAGAAAGAAAGAAAGAAAGAAAGAAAGAAAGAAAGAAAGAAAGAAAGAAAGAAAAAAAAAAGAAAGTAAGAAAAAGCATTCATGGTCACCTTGGTGCTAGAACCTTGTTCTCTAAGGTTAACTTCCATCTATATTATATTTATCTTGTATGTTCTAATTTATAAGCTCTTTGAAGGCAAAAATTATTTTTGCTTTTTTCATCATAGGCTAGTGCTTAGCACAGTGCTTGGCATATAGTAGGAGTTTAATATTTGTTAAATGATTGTAGACTACTTGGAAGCTTTATGACATTACATCAAGAAAATTTTCTGTAATCATTTACTAAATGTCTACTATATGAAAATTAGGGAAAATAAGACAGAATAATCCTTTCCCTTGTACAATTTCCAATCTGGCATATATATGGGCATACAGAGATAACGAACTATGCAACAATGTACAATAAGTGCATTAGAAAATTGCTAAACAAATTGTTAATGCTGTAAAGTTACCCATACATATAACCTGTAAATAAAAGGCTATTAAATAAAAAAAAGAAAAAAAAAAAGAAAAGAAAATTGCTAAACAAATGACTCCAGAAGTCTTAAAAGGAAAAGTTTTTACTGCCATGGGTTAGCAGGGAAGGTATCATGAAAATGTGGCTTTTTTGAGCTTTAAAAGATGGAAAGGAATTCAGTAGGTGAAGAAAGCAAAATTTAAGTTCTTATAATATATTATCTGAATAAGCTTTTCAATTTCACGGTCCTGCAGAGGTGTTAAATGAACTAGATAAAGGCCTCCAGCACATCTGGTGAATTCTTTATAGAGGATTTATACAAAGACATTAAAAAGAAATATACAGGATAAGAAGGCAAGCCAGGTTTCACATAATGTGCATTCATGGAACAGATAAGGACACAGATGAAAACTACAAATCCATCAAAATACCACAGTATAATAAAAATCATCTCATTTTTTTCAGCTCCACCATTCTGATTAGATGGAGCCCTATCTTCCAAAGTCAATGTTTCACGATTTCACAAAAATATTGGTTGTATCAAAACAAAATGTATCTATTTAAAAAAAACATTTTAAGTTTATGATACACACATAGGCATATTTGTAAAAAAAATATTTTTTCTCTCTTTTTTTTAAAGGAGGAAAGTAACAGATAACATATTTATTGCTTTGGCACTTTTTGACACAAAGTATAGGAGTTCATTTGGTATTTTATTGTGCTACAGGGAAAGTAACAATATAGTAACCAGTATTATTTGGGACTTTGTATTGTACTATCTTCTCACAGAGAACTGTAACATTTTTTGATAGAGGAATGCCTGGATAAATTCCAGCCTGGCCTCAGGTTATTGGAGGCAGCTGGGACAGCTTCATGATTGACCTTGTGAGTATCTGAGAGTAAAGCAGACTGAGTGAGCCCTAATGTAAACCAAAAGGTTTCTGTTTGTTACAGCATTTCAGATCTACTTGGCTATTTTGAGATCCTACAGATGAAGGATGAGACTTATTATTGAGCCATAGCTCCCTGGGTCACCTTGGACCAACCTCAAATATGCTCAGAAATAAAGTCAGTGCTGGCTGAGCTATTTGTCCCAGAAGTCAACTCAGATGGTGCCAGTTATTAACTCCTTCATAACTAGCCTCCAAATCTCTGCGATAATTCTTTACTTACTGATAGAATTAATTCACAACTGAGCCTTTACGTCAGCAGGACTCAGACTTAATTCCTAACTCACTTAAATAATTCTTTGCTTACTGAAAGAATTCCCCACTGGGGTCTTTATTTCTGCAAAAGAACCTTACACTCCTCCTAATTCATTCTTTGTCCCATTTACACCAAACTCTAACTAATCTCTTCTTTTTCCAAGCCTCTAGTAGCATGTGCACTCCCTTACCATCTCAGCTAAGAATCTTATTCTTCTTTTTTTTTTAATAACTTTTTATTGACAGAACCCATGCCAGGGTAATTTTTTACAACATTATCCCTTGCACTCACTTCTAAGAACCTTATTCTTCACTCAAAACAAACAAAACCGAAGAACCCTCTTCTCCCCTTCTCATATTGTACTGATATCAACCCCCACTATGTTCTGGTTTTCCAGTCTCTGATGAAGAAGTGGCCTATTCTTTGCCAATGGAATGAATTTCTGAGTCTACCTCCTTCCAAATTCCCAAAAGCAGATTGTTTCCACTATCATTGCCATACTGTCTCCAATCTTTACTTTCTCTTAATCTACTGGATCCTTCTCTACTGCCTATACATTTGCCCAAGTGTCATCTATCATCAAAAATAAAAATCCATCTTCATTTGATCCTTCTATCCCTTCTAGCTATCTTCCTATATTTCTCCTCCTCTTATTGTCTAAACATCTTGGGAAAGCTATCCATGCTTAGTTTCTACTCTTTTTCTTCTCTTACTCTCTTTTGAACTCTTTTCAATTTGATTTCCAACCTCATTATTCAACTGAAACTGGTCTTGCTAAAGTTACTATTGATCTCTTAATTGCCAGATTTTATGGCCTTTTCTCAATCTTCATCCTTCTTGACCTCTCTGCAGCATTAATACTATCAATGACATTTTCTTCCTATTCTTTCATTTTTTTATTTTGGTGACATTGCTTTCTCAGAGTTCTTCTTTCTAGTTGATTTGTTGGATTTTTGTTCATGTTATACCCATTAACAATAGGTGTCTCCTAAATCTCTATCCTGAACCTTCTCTTCTCTATATACATTATCTCGCCTGGTAATTTCATCAGCTCCAATGGTTTCAAGTATCATCTCTATGCCGATAATTCTCAGATCTATATATCTAGTCCTTGTCTCTTAAGTTCCAGGTTTATATCATGAACTACCTATTGAACATTTTGAACTAGATATTTTATAGTCATCTCAAACTCTGTCCCAAACAGTACTTATTATTGTCTGTCCTTCCTGACACCTTGATCTCCCTTTTCACATCATCCTCACTGAGGTAAAACTCAATATTATCTTCAACATTGACTCCATATATCTAATTAGTTGCCAAATCTTATAATTTATGCATCTATAACAGCTCTTATATATCCTTTTATCTTCCTTAACCAAGTCACTAACTAATTCTAGACCCCATTACTTCTTACTTATGTTACTACAATGTCCTTCTATTTGGTCTCTTTGCTCCTAATTCTTCCTGTAAATAAGGTACACTGTAGGCCTTTCCACCACATCCATTTCAGGTTGCTTTTATATATTGTCTTCTCTCATTAAATTGTAAGCTCCTTGAAAGCAAGAATTTTTTTTTCTTTTTCTTTTTTGAATGCCCACAGCTGAGAAGCACCTGGCACATAGTATGTGCTAAAAATGGTTATTGAATTTAATAATATTTGATAGTCTTAGAATATTGCACTTATAACACTAACCCCCTAGAAGCAAAAGTCTTCTAGGGAATTTTTCACTAAGTAAATGGCCTTAAGCACAATCCCAGATCAGGACAACCTTGACCTCAGGGATGGGAAAAGTCTGGCATAGGCAAAACTAGAGGAGGAAAAAAAAGTAAGACAGAAAAAATAACTTTCTGCCTGTCACCTGGCTTTCAAAAGAGGAATATAACTTTCTGAAAGAATAGAAGACATTAAAGACCAGAAATATTAGACTTCCCTTTCTTTTCCAAATCATGGATCTTACTTAATGATATGATCTATTCATTGATTGTCAAACCCTTGCAGATCATAGTGAGTGGTCAGGTATTTTCTTGTTCTTTCTTCTTAAATCTTGTCAAATTATTCTGGCTACTGTACTTCCCAGGAGGATAATGAATCCAAAGACTTTGTGTGGAGCTATATTTCCCTCGGGTTTTTATGAAGTTCAGGGTTAGGTTCTGTACACACAGAGTTCATCTGAGTGGCAGAAAGCTGTTTTTCAAATTTGGCATAAGAAAATAAGAAAATTGTCATAAGGAGGATATCTTACAACTGAGCTCAGTTCGTCATCATTGAGGAAGATTTCCTTGTGATGGATATCTTTGCTATAAACCATGATACCCATATTCTTCCAGATTAAGGAAAAATGGGGAAAACCCCACATTTTAAAAACTGGTTGAAGAAATTCTGATAACTATAAAGGAGAACCTCTTGAGGAATATTTGGCTGGAGAAACTGCCATTTGTTATATGTAATATCAATCAGTGAACATTCTAAGTACCTACTATGTCCTGGGCACTATATTAAAAAGTTCTGGGAGTACAAAAAAAGGGATAAGATCATCTCTGCCTTTAAAGAGATCACAATATAATGGGACAGATGATGAACAAATATGAACAAACAAGCAATATACAAATAATGTAAAGAGGAAAGGATTAACAGAGGGAAAACAGTACTTCATTTTTTTCTTGCCTTTCTCTGAATAAAAAGTTTAAATGAAAATTTCTAGCCTGATATAATTAAAATGTCTCATGTGCTAGATCACTCTCACTGTTCTGGTCCTGATGACAAACTGTGTGCTGACCAACTGATAAGGTCAATGAGAATGGAATCTGGGGTAATTAATACAGTCTAGAAACTTCCCTGGATGCTGCTGGATGATCCTACACAAAATGGCAGAGAAGTTACATGAGAGATGAAAGCATTTTCCTTTCTTTTGCCCTATAAATTAAGGCTTCAACAGGTGTTAGTTAGTTCACTGATTATTTTTTCTTATAATAGGAAACAAGAGTTGGGTAATTCAGATTCAGGGTCAGCAGCTGGGCTGGACTCTGATCAGTCTCATGTTTTACAGGTCTTGTGCGCTGGCAGGCTTCCTGTATATAAAAATTTTCAAATTCTGCATTTGCTTTTCTGGCAGGATCATGATTCACTATTGCCAATATCAGCAGAATTTTATCAGTAGAAATTGATAATCTACCTTCCTAAAAAGCCTCTCACCTCAGAATTCATAGACTCATTTCCTTATGTGACTCGTTTAATTAATGCTTACTTTCAATTTGAGGGTAGGAGATATATACTTCATTCCAAACAGTCTCATCAGAAATATTTTTTTCAAAAAATCAATCACATTATATTTAGGGATCTTTATACTGTGAATAGACTATCAGCTGTGGAGTCAGGAGGACCTGACTTCAAGTCCAGCCTCAGATATTTAATAGTTATATGATTCTGGGCAAGTCACTTAATCTTATTTACCTCAGTTTTCTCATCTGTTAAATGAGCTGGAGAAGGAAGTGGCAAATCACTCCTGTATCTTTGCCAAGAAAACTCCAAATTGGGTCATAAAGAGTTAGACGTGACTAAAATTACTTAACAATAACAAGGACAATGTACATTAGAATGTGTTTTTTCACTTGCTTTTTTTTTACTTCCCAAAACATTAGCCACACCAAAAGAATTTACTTTTGATTCCTAGTTTAGCAACCAGACTAATTCTAATGCACAAATTACATTCTGTACAGGCAACCAATGTTTCACCTTCCATTTTTAGCTGGGCACCCTTAATCCTCTTCATTCAAATTCTGACTTATTTATAAAATGTGTGTTTTTCTACCCCCAAAGTCTGTAAATCTGTGAGTACTAATGCAACACAATCCCAAGGATGATCTGGAGGAACTCATCAATCTGCAGAACCCGAATCCTTCTCTGGGAAAAGCAGAATAGCCATTACAATTTTATTGGCTGAGTTCTCCAGGATTATTTTGAAGTCTGTAATTGTAATATAGGGGATATGTCATCAGAAAATGCATGAAAGACAAGAAGTTTCAGGTATGTAATTCTATCTTAGTCTAGATCATATCTTGGTAAGAAGTCTGTAGGTACTTAATTTTTGCAGCTTGCAGTAATATGTTGTACAGTTTCTGCCTTTTTACATAATTCACATTGGCCATTAAGTGAAGGGCCCCTAAGTATAACCCTTTTATAAATTAATCCTGAATTACCACCATAAAATATTCCATTTATACAAACAAATCTGCACAATTCAGCCATTTATTCAATGTTTCTTTGTCTGCATATTGTTGGCAGAGCTCATGGAGATGTTGCCCAAAGAGGGACTTCTGACTGCATTCTTAGATATTAACCATTTCATAGACTCCATCCAGAAGTAAAACATTTCTAGTTACATTCTACAAATCCAATAGCATATATTGTTAACAATACGACTTTTTGTCAATGAAGTAAATGATGTCTGCTTATTCCAAAAGTATTTCTGTAGATTTCTGACTTTTATATCATATGCTCTAAAAATGATTAATCATCCTCTTCCTCCATTTTGGTGAAATATAAATATGTATGTTAGAGTGATGAGCCAATCTTTCATTAATAAGATATGGGTTTATTAGACTTCTTTCCAAAAATGTTATGCTCCATTTTGCAATTCCAAAAGAGCACATTAGGATTGGCATTGATTTAAATATGTTCTTCCCATTCTACTCTGATTTCAGGATGCCAGTAAATCTCTTAGTTGGACATAGACTCCTCTTCAGTATCTTTATGCACTATGTGTAGGTATATTTGCAGCTATTGGTTTAATGTGTTCTGAAGAGTCAAGACTAATACTTTAGTTTTTATCATTCTTTGTTTTACATTAAGAACTTTATTACAAGTGTGTCCAAATGACATTTTGCTATCAGTGGATAAAGATTCCATGAGAAGGAAACATTGTTTAATATGTTTTTCATTAGAACTATATATATATAAAACTTGATGCCATTCCATGTACATCAAGAGATTAATAAGTTCTTTGGGTTTTACTTCCTCTTTTATTTAGAAATATTACTTGGTTCTATTTAAGGGAAATTATGATGGAATTAAGGCTAGGTAGAATAGAATGGGCATGAACTATCTCCCTGAATAATGTTGTATTTTATATGAAGTGTTATAAATATTATTATAGTAATAAAATATTTTAAATTGACAACAGTTTTTCACATGAACATCAAATACATTCTCACTGTATTAATGACTATTTGCTATATGTGTAGCATGAATAAGTCAAGAGTACTGAAAAAAGTCAATGATTTTGTGATAATAAAGGCAGTGTAAATGTTAAGGTAGCTAGTTCAATAATTGTTGAACTATTAATAAGTTCCTCTTTTTACCTCTGAGACTTTTGTTACATTATTTTTGCTCCTCAAATAACATATGTTCTTCTTGTATATGTAGATTTATTTTAGTGATACAAAGTACATTATATACCTTGTATAGATTATAAAAGAATGCTATTGGTCTGTGTTTGGAGTGTTACTGGAGTTTTTCTCTTTGAGTAATAGATACAGGCTGTTAAGAAATATATCAATAGGATTGTGCCTAAGAAGAAGCTGTAAGGGATTTTGCTAGTGATTCATGGTCCAATGTGGAGCATTTGAGTCAATGATAATAGATCTTTCCTGGGCTTGATACTTTTCAGTTTTGAAAAGAAACTAGAGTTTCAGTCACTTCCCTTGATCTAAGTGTTCTACCATTTCTATACATTATGTAGGATGTTCCAAAAATCTTAATACAATTATAAGCTTATTATATTTTAAAATTTTAATAATTTAAATAAATATGATAATTATTATCTTAAAACTTTCATTTCTTTAAAAGTTTTAATAACTTAATGACTTTTGGAGCACTCTGCATTAACAATGCACAAGCTTTCTGATTCTCATTTGCTACAAGTTGAGTTTTCCTTGTGTTACACTTCCTGTACCTATAAAGATGACCTAGATTTCCCTCATCTTCTTTTTTAAGATATTTTCTTTCACTTTTTATTTTTTTCATTTCTTTGGTCATTGTAACAAAATGTTTAGTTGATACTACACTGTCTATTTGGTTCTTTAAGCTGCTTTGACACCATATACCATTTTAACTTTTAACTTTTGCTTCAATTCTTAAGTGAATCTAGAATTTCTCATATGCTTTTATTTTCTAGATTCCTTTCTACATGTTTTTTTTTTCTTTTGGCATTGTGATATACAAATTTTCTACTGTGTGTACCAGTTTTTAAATGATGTAACTTCCTAATAATTATTATTATTAAATGTGGGTTATAATATTTATTAATGTTAGTCATTTGAAGTAAGCTTTCTAGCTATGAAATACCTAAAGAATTCAACAGAATCAAAATTATAAAATTTTGTTTGTCCCAGGAGGAAGGGAAAATTGTCTTTTGTAACTAAGTAATTCTATAGATCTTATAATACTACTTGTTCTTGACTTGTAGAAGATGTATCATTTCTACATTCTGAACATCGAAAAAAAATCTATCCCAGTCTAGTGTATTCAAATACAGGAATTTGCTTTATATTTGTAAGATAGATTGATCAAGGACATTCCTGATTTATTTAATGATTTCCCCAAACAATTGAGGCGCTCACAGGCCATGGATCTTTGTTTAGATGGGGTGGTACTCCTCCCCAAGGAGGTCACCATGCCCATTAGCACCTTATTGATTGAATCTCAGAAATACTGAGTATCTCCAAAGCAATTAATTGTCTAAGTCTTAGTGGAATAAACTTTTGTCAGAGAAGCCACCCTTCTTCATGATCTAGGAAATGAATCAATTGAATAGTTCTTTCTGTCTCTATCTTGGATTCCTGGATTTTAGAACAACAGAATATCACACACAGCAGAGTAAATCTTTATTCTGAGCTGAGATTGGAAGTTGATTCTTCATTTGAGTCTTTTGCTTCTTGTACAATTTATGTGAGTAGAACTAAAGGCTTAATAAATAATCATTTAAATGAAAAGAGCAATGACCACAAAATAATCAAAAGTAAATTTTACAAAATTGCAAAGGGCAAGTGTTATACCAAAGAATAGATATGAAGTCATTCTGTTATCCTTTGTAGAGATGGGAAGTCCAGGAAATAGAACACTGTACATATTTTCAGACTTTTTATATATTAATAGGTTTTACTTCATTTTTTTCCCTTTAAAAAATAGTACTTTTTATAATGGAAGGCTATCTAGAAGGAGGATAAGGGTAGGAAAGTCAGAGGAATTTTGGTGATATGAAAAACAAAAGATAACAGAAATTTAGTCAAGAAAAGATAGGGGAAAGATTGTTCTGTACTCAATATATATTTAGTACATTGAATGCTAGTGCAAAAGTTTCTTTACTCAATTTCAGATTCCCTGATGAACTCACCTTTAATTTAAAAGCAAAAGCATTAACAAATGAGTTCCCATGAAAGAAACTTTTTGTATCCTATTAGTTGTTTACCTAATTAGGCTGAGAGAGATTGAGTATTTTGAAAGGTACATTATCAGTACATTACACAAGAGAAAAGACAGACAGACAGAAAAAGGGAGGAAAAGAGAAAGAGAGAGGGAGGGAAGGAGAAAGGGAAGGAAGGAAAAGGAGGGAAGAAAACAAGAAAAGGGAAGGAGAGGGAGTGGGGGAAAGACCGAGAAACAGAAAGAGACAGAGACAGAGAAATAGAGAGACAGAGACAGAGACAGAGACAAGAGACAAAGAGACTTCCAGATATATAGTGGTTAATTTCATTACTGGAAGTGATTTCTGAGTCTGTTACCAAAAGTACAAAGAATCATATATAATATTCTGTTCTAATAGGCCAGAGCTTCAAGAGAAGAGAAAACATAAAGAAGCAAAAAATCAGCAAAAAAGGAAAAGTCAATGGTTGGTTTGGGGTTTATTTGTGGAAACTGTCTCTTTTCTTGAGAGTATGCCCTTTACATGATGTATTCTAATCCATAAATTTTTGTTAAAACACAATACTAGAAAAAAAAATTATCCATTCTATTTGAATGGTTGAAAAAGTCTACAAATTCTTTAGAATTGGATTATATCTTTGCATTTTCACCCCTCACCTTTTTTTAATTTTCCTTGAACTCCTGTGCTTATAACACCAAGCATTTATTCCTCCCTGCTTTAAGGAATTCTTCTTTAATTTCTTGTCCTACTTGAAATTTTCCTAAAACAAAATGAAGTAAAGGGCTCCTCCACCTTCAGTTCCTTTGAAACAAACAATCATATACATAGGCCCTAAATCCACAAACACCAGATTTGTCTATCATGCAAAGGAATGTAGAGAGATGATCCTTTCTGTTTAAAGACCTTGCTGCTTTTACTTGTTTGTTATCTTGCTACTTTGTCCTTGCACTGAGTATTGAATCAGAGATATGTATCTTAATTTGAATACCTGGGACCTTGCTATTTGTTTTAGAATGTAAATCCTTATACCAAAGGGATTTTTCATCTCTCTGAAGCAACATGTCATGTATGCATGGGAACTTATTAACTGTTATATGAAGAGTTAAGTATCCATTGACTTTTGGCCCTGTCCTGTCCTCCATCTTTGGCCTGCTGCCAAAAGCCACAAGAGGTTAAGTCCTTTTTGTTCCCAGTCCAATGTTCTAATCTAGTAGGACACAAAGTTCTCAGTGGGCAGCTCTGGGCTTCCATGGACTGTTTAGCATTAGTGAATCATAGATAACTTCTAATTTCTTTCCTTTTATTCCTTTACTATGTATTTATCCCTCCTCATCCCTTTCAGCATTCCCAGGTCCCACTGGAAAGAAATTATTTATCCAATTTAGCCCGGTTCAATGTGTAGATTGAGTTTTGTTTCATAGGAAAAGATATTCCCTCAGAGGTCCCTTTCCTCTCTTTCCCAAAGATATTTTTGAAAATACCCTATTGCCTATAACCTTTCATAATAGAAAGGAGACAGGTCCATAGGCCTTGAAAGAAGTAAAATGAAAAGAGGGGAATCCTGATTTTAGGGAGATATAGTCTCCCTACCCCATCAATGGCAGATATGGCATTATGGTTTTCTACTTTCTCTCCAAAGAGGTTATAATTTGAGACTCTATGGCATTCTTTTAATAAGAAATGCAAGATGGCCATTCATGTCCAACTATATTTAATGCAACTAATATTCTTAGACAAATGAGAAAGACTGGCTAGGGAAGTTATTCCGGTAAAATCAGTAGATCCTATCCAATGTATTTATTAGGCAAATAAGATGTGTAAGACTTAATCAACAAAGATAAAACAAATAGAGTACTTGACCTCAAGGACTTTACATTCCACAATATGTAAAAATAAATAAAAAGTAGACATGGATGAGAAGTGTATATATAAGTAGAGATAGAGATTTTGTGAAAACTAAGGTATGGCAGTTTCCATGTTGCCTATCCTTTGAAATCTAAAGAAAAGACCAGGAAGAATTTTCAGAAGTCCTCCAAACTGCTCCCATTAGACAAGTCTATACTTACTGGTGGGTGAAATAAGTGACCATTTTTAGGAATGATTCTACACTCCAGCTAAGTTGAATTAGTTCTTGCTCACTGAAAACGTCAGTTTTCAGAGTCATGGTACATAAAGGGCTTCCTTACACCATATATATATATATATATTTCATACATTGAGTGCTGTGCAAGACCTGAGGACATGCATTACTTGATTTTGGGTTCCCTGATTCATGCACCTTAAATTTAAAAGCAAAAGCATTAACAAATGGGTTCTCATGGAAAACAATTCTCTGCAGTCTTATTAGCTGCTTTCCTAGTTAGGCTGAGAAGGATTGAGTATGTTGAAAAGTAGATTATTTTGGATTTGTGAGAAGCGGGGGAGGGAGGGAGAGAAGGAGAGAGGAAAAGAGAGAATCATGCTTCAAGAGAAATGGTAAATAACCATTACCAGAAGTGATGTGAAAATCATGTTCTTATCTTTGAACTTTTGTTCACACTCTTCATTTTTCCTGGAATGCCCTACCCATTTTCCTTAATTTGTTAACATTCTATCCACTTTTCAAGGCCTAAATCAAATGCCACTTCCTCAATCAACCAATAATCATGGGAGTGAAGTCAAAAGATGGGGTGTCTTATTCATGGATTAGTCAGATTAGTCACTGTATCAAAGAATGCACATTGAGGAGAGTAAAAGAAGTATAAGAAGACTGGAAATGTAGGAGAGGGGTTGGTAAAGAAAATGTTTTAATGCCAAACAACATTTTGCATTTGATCTCAGAGGGAATAGGGAAACACTACAGTATGGGAGGGAGGTGACATGATCAGAACTTTGCTTTTGTAAAATCACTTTAGTAGCTGAATAGAGTTTGGATTGGAGTGGGGGGGGAGAGACTTGAGGCAGACAGACTTACCAGAAAGCTCCTGCAATAATCCAGGTGTGAGGTGATAAAGACTTGCACTAGAATGGTGGTAGTGACAAGGGAGAGAAGAAGGCATATTGGAGAGATGTTGCAAAGGTAAAATCAACACATCTTGACAACACATTGAATGAGGGAATAGAGGAAAGGGGAGAAATAGTGAGAAATCCAGGGTAACTTATACATTGTGATCCTGAAGGACTGGGAGGATGATACTGCCCTTTACAGTAATAAGATAAGAGATAGGGAGGATTTGGGGGAAAGATAATGAGTTTTGTTTTGAATGTGTTGAGTTTAAGATAACTACTGGATATTCAGTTTATTTGAAACATTCAGAGATGTTTGAAATATAAAAGTGGAATTCAGCAGAGGCAGAAAGTTTAGAGCAAGATAGGTAGATTGTGAATTATTAAATTGGTAGGATCTGATGAAAGCACCAAGTAAAGGAAAATAGAGAGAAAAGAGAAGCATGCTCAGGATCAAACCCTAAAGGATGCTTATGTTTAGAAGGTATGATCTGGAAAAGAGTCCAGCAAAGGGAAGGAATAGTTAGATAGATAGGGCAAGAACCAAGAGGAATAGTGTCCCATAAACCTCAAGGAAAGAAGAGTATCAAAGAGGAGACAGTGATCAACAGTGCCAAAAACTTAAGAGAAATCAAGGAGAATGAGGATGGAGACAAGGTCAATAGATCTGGTGATTAAAGATCATTAGTAACTTTGGAGAAAGGGTTCAGTGGAATGATATGGTCAGAAGTCAAATTGTAAAGAGCTAAAAAAAAAAAAAAAAGACTGCCTTTTCAAGGAATTTAGCCATTAAGGACAAAGAGATATAGGCTGATAAATAGTGAAGTTGGAAGTACTGAATCTCTTATCATCTTAACCAAAAGTGAATTCTTTTTCATATTATCCCATAACACTTACCACTCAGTTTATCACATATTGGCTGACTCTAGCACCTTATTAATTCCATTTTGATGTAAGGACAAAATGAGGTATTAATAAATTGGATTGGTTAAGGAAAGAAGGTTTTCTTAGCCCTTATATAGCAAGGATATATAAGGAGATGGTGAGCAGGATGCTTTTAGAAAAACCAGAAAAGACTTATAGGAACTGATGCAAAGTGAAATGAGCAAAACCAAAAGTACAGAGTGACAGAAATATTGTATAATGATCAACTGTGAATGACATAGCCATTCCCAACAATATAAAGATTCAAGAAGGACCTGTGGATGAAAATGTTATCTACCTCTAGAGAAACAACTGATAAAATCTAAATATAGATCAAAGTAAACTGTTTTTTTCTTTGTTTGGGGGTTTATTTTTCTTGGGGGGGTTTGTTCTGTGTTTTCTTTCATAACATGATTAATATGGAAATATCTTTTGCATGACTACATATGTAGTTTTTTTATGTAGCTTTATTAAATTGCTTGCATTTTCAATGATTGGGAAAGGGAAGAAGAGAGGGAGAGAATAAGAAACTCAAAATTGTAAGAAAAAAAACCAAAGATTAAAAACAGCTTTTACATGGAATTGGGAAAAATAAAATAGTACTAGTACATGTAGTATAATATAAGGGCCTACCAAATTTTTTTCAGGGCTACTCATCTTCTTTTAGCATCCATCTTCCACCCAGCTCTACCTGTACTTCCAATAAGCTGTAGCATATATAGCAATCACATCCCAGTAAACCCTCTCCCAAAAATGAGCTAAATCATGTTGAGGGTAACTGACAGGCCTCAAACTCATCGGTGAGTTAAGGGAATGTCTTCCTCAAGCCTATGAAGACTTCTCCTGGTAGAATGGGCAGATAAGAACAATTTGTTCTAACAGTCAAGAAGGCGACTGAAGCAGGCACTGTGGAATGCTAAGAACTTGGTCAGGCATGAAGTAGCCAAGAACATCTACTGCTCCTGGATGGAATGTCACCAGTTGTCCTGACTTTTGTTTTGCCACTGGACTTCAATAATTTCCCAGAGAGAATAAGGCTGATAACTGTATGCACCTCTGCCTCATTTAAATCCAATTCCTAGGCAAGTCAAAAATCATTCTGTGATGTCATTTGTCTTCTATGAGAACAAAGGATGAAAAAGTATCACTCTTTTAGCTCAGAGATATAAAGCCCCTTTATCTCCACATAGAAACTTAGCCAGATCAGTTGGACAGGATGTGATGACTCTTTCTGGTCTTCAATTATCCATCCACTTGGAGGGGTAAATTTGAACCAGAGTGGGAACTACTAGGAAGTCACATTAACTTGGCCAGGGGTTACCAAGTAAGTTTCATCAAGGCAGACAAAATTTGAGCCTTTCCCCCCCTACTTCCAGGCCAGTCTAGGACTGTTTTTCCCCTTTTTCCTAACCTATATTGGGAAGAGATGAGGGAAACACTGGTAGATAATGGTCCTTTTACATACCATGTTTTATGACATGGTGGCAAAGTCCTAAGAATCTCCAGATCTTCCGTCATGTAAACATTGCCAGGTTTTTACAGACAATCCTTCTGGCATTAGCAGTGCTAAGAGGAAAAGAAAAAGAAAAATAGTATAGGTGCCACCTCCTTCCCCTACACCTTTAATCCCCCAATTCTCATCCCCCCCATTGCTGCTAAAAATCGCCATAGAGAAAAAAAGAATAAATAAAAGGTTTTATTTTTATTTTACTTGTGTAGTAAAAGAAAAGCCAGAAATCTCAAGCTTTTTGGAAGGACCAAGGTTCAGATTTCAATGATTTGCTAATCCTTTTGTTGGGGAATGCTAAATCTTTGCAGTCTAATGCAAGCTAGAGACAATGAACTGGAGCAGGAAATACCAGGAAAATCAGGGATGGGGCACAGATGATGATACTTTTAGAAGTCACAGATTCTTCTGATATAAGGTGATAACAATGAGGAAAAGCAGCACCAGGAACATAAGGGCCATGGCACAGTTGATTTCTGATAAAGTGTACAGTTCATTATCATGCATCAGGGTCATCTGTAGTAAAATGACCTCTTGCATGCAGCCTGACTCAGGAGCTAAATGAATATCAAGGCTCTCCCATTAACCACTCAGTATTCCTTGGCTCACCCAACAAAACTCTCTCTCCTTGAGAGTCACATCAGTGGAATAATACAAAATCTTTGTCCCCTTGTAGACTTCCTTGAAGGGGTAAATGTCTCCTTCTTCCACAAGAGCTAGATAAAGGCTTTCCTTTGCCCCCCACTGACAGATTCAGAATTACCACTGAATATGGTCGAAGCTTTCCTTTCTTCCAAGTAAATCACATATGTTATGGATGCATAGTAAAAGGTTCACTTCTCTCGTGCTATTAGAAAGCAGGATACCTCCAGACAATATTACTGCTCAGTCCTCAAGCCCTTTCTGGGAAGGAGTTGTTCCTTCCAAGAGGAAGGGAAGCCTGCCAACTGAGAAGGATGTAGGTGATTTCTACAAATAGTACAAAGTCCTCTGAGTAAGCAAGGTCCTTGAGGCTGAAACATCTTTCTGCTGGGAAAGGAAGAAGGAAGGACCAGAAGAAGGTCAATCAGAACCATGTCTAAAAACAGTCATATTCATTAGGGAAATCTTTCTAGAGATTGTGTCTCAGAAATCCCTGGAATGGGGAATCTTTTTCCTTCCTAGAGTGTCACTGATTTGTTACAGATATGGATTTGGGACACTAGATACCTGACATGAAAAGACAGAAGCATAATGAAGCAGCTGTTGGTTAACAAGAACAAACCTCTTACTCTAAGATGCTTAGAGTTTCATTTTGCCATTTAAGAATATGTTGATACAATGAGATGATTCAAGTCAGTTCCAATAGATTTGTGATGGAGACAGCCATCTGCATCCAGAGAGAGAACTATGAAGACTGAATGTGGATCATAACAGTATTTTCACCTTTTTATTGTTTCCTTGCTTTTTTTCTTTCTCATTTTTTTCTTTTTGATCTGATTTTTCTTATGCAACATAATAAATGTGGAAATATGTATAGAAGAATTGCACATGTTTAACATATATTGGATTATTTGCTGTCTCGAGGAGGCCAGTGGGGGGAAAAGGAGGGAGAAAATTTTGGAATACAAGGTTTTGCAAGGGTAGATGTTGAAACTTATCTTTATGTATTTTGAAAATAAAAGGCTATTATTTAAAAAAAATAAAATTTGCCCCATTTTTAAAAAAAATAATAAATTGATAATCACATGGGTTTGGTGAATGCTCCAAATGGCTCAGGGAACACAAATGAGCAAAAATAGCTTTCTTGTCCTTAATTAGGGGGGAGGTATAGTTCTGTACCTAGCACAACATGGCAACGCCATATCAATATCCATGTTGACACTAAAATCTAGCCTCAGCTGTTCCTATGGTGTCTCCAACATGTTTCTTTAGGCTATGATGTCTCTGGAACACCCCTCAAACAATTGTATATAGTGGAAGGAAACAGCAAAATCCCTCCACAGATTCTGACCCTAAAGGGAAAGGCTTGAATTGTCTAGACCTTTGCTTTTCAGGCTTCAGACTACTTGGGCAAACCCATGGCCATAGTCTAGGAATCAATATAAATAAAGATGTTCTTTTTCCTTCCTTCAGAGCTCTCTCATACACCAGTCAAGAACCCTCTTTCTCTAGTGTATCTATCCCCTGTTAATAGATTAATGCTGCTAAATTCCTGTTGCCTTTGCCTCTCACAACAGATGGAGCCTTTAGTAAACCAGGCTAAAATCACATTACTCAGGAGCCAGATCCTTGATGGGTTATTGATGAATTTCCCTGTATGGTTTTATTAGCACCCTATATACTGGCTGTCCATTGCTTTCTTATCAAACCCATATTTCAGATTCTAAACCCAAAGCTCCTTCTAGGAAAGGGTATCACTGTTCTCTGCCCACCTAGCAGGGCAGCTTACTTTTTAACTCCTCTCCATCCCAATCTTCTCAGTGCACTTATTCTCACTGACAGTAGTATTTGCCAAAGTTATATTTGTCCCAACCTTTTGCTTAAATGTCACCAGTTGATCAGCCCACATCTATACAGCTGTGTGATAAGAGACTCATTTAAAGTCTAAAGCCATTTTAGCAAGACTCTACCCAAAAGATGGGATCTAAATGCCTCTGCATGCTGGTAATAGGATGTAGCAAGTACTTGAGATGGGAAGGCTGCATAGATTCAACCCAACAAACCCATTTCCTTTTAGCTTTTATCTTTTCCCTTACAGATTAATCTCCATCAGGAAGCCAGTGCATTCTCTACAGGGTCAGCTATGAATAACTCCCGATTTCAGCCAACAAAAAAAAAAAAAGGACAAAGGAGACTCTAAAAGATTTGACTTACTTTGTAGCATTAAGTCCCCAAAGAACTCCCTAAGTCTATGAAACTCAATAGTAAAGATTCTTAGTATTGACTCAATTAGGCCATACAAGAGTCTCTCATGGTTCCAGTGACCCATCAGATTTTTTTTTTCTGTTTGAACTTCACATGAAACCTGCCCAGTTCTTTGATAATGAAGGCCCACTATGTTCTGTTTTCTCAAAAGAGAAAATTCCTCCTCCCAGAAGCAGTAATAAATCTGGGGGTGTGGGTTTTTTTGCAATTATGTAAAATATTTCCATTTTATTCACTTTGTACTAAAAACTTTGAAGAAAATAAAAGAAAAAACTGAAAAATAGCATGTTTCAGTCTGCATTCAATCAATACCAGTTTTTTCTCTGGAAGCAGATAACATGCTTTATCATTAGTCCTTTTTGGGATTGTCTTGGATCATTATATTGCTAAGAATAGCTAAGTCATTCTCAGTTCTTCAAACAATATTGCTGTTATTGTACACAACTTTCTCCTGGTTCTGTTCACTATGCATCAATTCATGTTAGTCTTTTCAGATTTTTCTAAACTTATCCTGTTTGTCATTTCCTATAACCCAATGAAATTTCATTCCAATAATATATTGCAGCTTCATTAGCCATTCCCCAACTGATGAGCATCACTTCAATTTCCAATTCTTAGCCACCCAAAAAAAGAATAGCTTTAGATATTTTGTACAAATAAGTCCTTTACCTTTTTTGGATATCTTTGGGACATAGACTCCCAATGGTATTGATGGATCAGAGGGTATACATAGTTTTAAAGCTTTGGGGACATAATTCCAAATTGTTTTCTAGAATAGTTGGATCAGTTCACAAGTCCACCAACAGTGCATTAGTAGTGTCCCAGTGTTTTCCCATATCCCCTTCAATATCCAATATTTTCCATTTTTGTCATATTAGCAACTCTGATAGGTATGAGATAATATCTCAGAGTGATTTTAATTTGCATTTCTCTGAACAAATCTCTGAGGGATTTGTTTTTTTTTTTTTAAACAATAGCTAGAATTCCCAATTTTCTTTCTTACTTCTCCTCTCATTCTCCTTTCTCATGACTCTGATCTCAGTGGAATGCAGTGAAAATTTTGGCATAGAGACCATACTGAGGGTTCCTGCCTGTAGTCTGTCAGACTCCTTTTTAATCAAGAAAAATCATTCATTTACATGATCGTCAACTCCATTAGCTGAGTGCTGAAGCCAGGAACTTATTTCTAATTACTGAATGCACTGAGTCTTATTATACTGAACTTCCAACTTCTGCAGGATGGTCAGTAAATCAGGGAGTGCTCCACTTAGAGGTTTCTTTATTTTCTCTGGTAGTCTCCTCCAGCATTCACTAAGCTAGTCCTTTCATACAATAGGGAGCTTGTTCCCTGAGCCATAGAAAGGACTCCACATACATGATCAGAAGGGCCTTTGTCACCAGGTGCCACCATACTGCATTTGGTCACCCTTTGACCAGGTATTTAAAACAACCTTCCTCCAATTCAACCACAATTTGAGGCATAAGATCATCTCTTTTACCCCAGTTACCCACTATGTCAAGTGTTAGAGCAGCCCTACCACTGATATCATGTTAATTAGTAAACTAAGATCTCATGATATTGAGATGAAATGAGGAACTCAGAAGTCACTGAACAATCAAGATAAAGAGGCTTACTTTTCCCTAATATAAGAAAGATATACACCAAGGATACCTTGGCATTTAACTATAAGCATAGTCTTCATCTGTTCAGCAAGGCATGGTATAGTGATTTCTATGGCCTTCAGACATCCACCAAGTCAGGGGAACTCCAACACACATGAATAGGGCTTTTTATGCCCCTAAGTAACCAAGAAACCACATCAATACAGCAAGAATCCACCAAGAAGCTATCTCAAGTAAAACGCAGCTTCAGCTTTGCCCTGTCTTGGGACAAGCAAGTACAGTTCCTAAGTCATTTGTATCCTTGTTCTAATCCATGGTGGGGAGGTGAAAAGAAAGAAACCCTAGTAGATATTGATCCTATCATACCAGTCATACTCTAATTTTATATATATATATGTATAATAATATATTATTAGTATTATGTCCCATGTACATGTACATACCTATATATACGTATGATCAATATGTTTCAGGAATATTTAGATCCCACTTTCTGGATAGAGCCTCTCTAGAATGGCTTCAGACTCTAGCTATGGATTTCTCACCACACAACTATATATGCAGGAACTGATCAATTGGTGAAATTTGAACAGGAGGTCCAGACAATTGTAACTGTGAAAAATATAGCTGTCAGTGTGAATAGGTGCACTAGAAAGGGGGACAGGATAGAGTTACAGAATCAGCTACTCTTGTAAGGATAGAGGACAATGTATCCCTTCCCATAAGGAATTTTGAATGTAGATCCCAAAATATACTATCTACATACACACACACATGTACACATACACATATGCCTTTTGACTGATTGATTAATAAATTTTGGTTTAATGAATAAATGAATTTGATAGGTGCCAAAAAACCTCCTCCGCAGATATAAAGGTTTCCCCTGGACTATCATGACACTACAATATCTGTTAGAGCTAATTCCTTGAATTAACACTTTTCTCAAAGAGAACCCAGTTAAAATGCAGCTATTAGCAAGGGGAGGTACATGATCATATATATGATATAATTCGCTAGTTGTCACTCATTGTGCATCAGCACAGATAACTTTGAAATTACTTAGTCTCTCACCTACACTAATCTGGCAAGTAAAATCTGATGGATGAGTAGAATGGGAACCAATAAAATAAGGTAGGTGGAATAGTATGAGAAGAGGGGGGAGGGGTCAAGATGGCAGAGAAAAGGCAGGGGAAGAGGGAAAGGGAAGGGTAGGTTTGGGGAAGCTAGTAAGCCAAAAGCTAGCATATTAGGTGCCTTAGGTTTGAGGAAGAATATAGAAAAGATATTGAATGCAACAATTTCTCCTAATTCACAATTTAATAATCCTATTCCTATCACAGCTACAAAATGACAATAATTGGTGAATCCTACTTAAACCTTTTATCATTATAGGAGAGGTGGGGAGCCAGGACATTCAATTTCATTGGACTGGTGAATTCCCAATTAGGAAATGATTTGCTAATTCAGATCAGAATCTACTCTGCCACCTACAATATTGGAGTTACTTAGTAACTTGTCCAAGATCACACAGCCAGTATGTGTCAGAGGAAGGATTTGAAGGTAGGTTGTCCTGAATCAAAGGCCAGTTCACTAACCCCTATGCCAAGCTGCCTCTTGCTTGGTCCAAATTTCCCAGAAAACTTTTGTTTTGCTGCTTGAATGTAAATACAAGGTATAAATGAAAAATAGATTTGATTCTTTTCATGTCAATATAATAAATGTGACTTTTTTACATAATATTACTTGAAAATATCCTTGGGCTTCAACAAGCTTCTGTGAAAATGCTAACAGATCTTCTAATGGATATACTCTAATTCCTAGTCCAATGGAAACCTAAACCATTCTGCTGCTATGATCTAATATAGTAGGGATTCTAGGAAGCAAAGAATAAAAAATGTCTTTGCTGGGCAACTCACAAATAAAAATTGAATTAGAAGGGATTCAATCAAATTCATCTTGTTTCTCTCTAATACAAATATAGTCAAAGCTTTTTTCCTTCTGTTCATTTTCCTAGTACACAGAATCATTGGAGAAGTGCATATTTTCCCTGCATAGCTCCTGCCGTAGGAGTAAAATTGAATTGAATAATCTTGCCCAATAATTCCAAGTGTGATTCACAATTCAGAGAAAATTGTGGAGAAATTGGACCACTTTTAAAATCTTTTAGCCCTACAGAGGAAATTCACCTAGGTGATCATATACTGTCTTAGGGAAAGACGACATCAGATTTTAGAATTACCTATCTCACATTGATTTCTGTGATGACTCATTTCCAGAGAAGAAGGCTGTGTATTCTTTACTTGTGCAGAATGAATCTGTGGCATTGAATTTGAGCAGATATTTGGGGAGATCTATCATCTGCCAAGAAAGAAAAATTCTTAAATATTTCCTTTTGCCCTTCTGGGATGAGGATCTTAATAGAAAAGTGCTTTTAATATGCCTCCAAGCTACACTGCACAATCATGAAACAAAGAAAATGAAGAAGCCAACATCAGAATTAAGTGAACAAACATTTATTAAGCAACTACTATGTGCCAAGCACTGTGCTAAGTACTAGAGATATAGAAAAGGCCGAAACAATTCTTGCCCTCAATATAATTGGGGATACTACATACAAACCATGTATGAACAAGATATAAGCAAAAAAAATTGGAGGAAACCACATAGGGCAAGCACTATCAGAGGCATATTAGAAAAATTGTAACCAAGAAGGGGACAGACCAATCCCATCTCTAAAGGGAGGGACTGCACCAAATTAATTAGTATAAAGATTCTTCCATTTCTGTGCTCAGGGGTCTCTCTTCCCAAAGAGGAACAGAGTCTACTTCTTACCAGAAATGTTAAAACCATTCCTTAAGATAATTTAATAAATTTTCCTTAATATCTGATTTTCAGTGTCAAGAGTATATTTCTAACAGTTTACCTCAAGGAGTCCACCTAAAATACTGTAGGCCTCCCTGAATTCATCATGATATTGGTCATTATTTGGGTTCAGATGGCTCAGAGTGAATATAATTAACAATTGTTTCTATTTTGACCAGAAACCCTGAGGGTTTCTTCCCCTTATAGATTGATTTTTTTAGGGATGAGAAGATTAAGTAAAAAGTGGTTCTTTACCTATTTTCCTATCTAGACTAAATCACTGAATGAGTGTTGCCTCAAACAAACTGAGACCTGGGAAAGACCTTAGATTAAAAAGGCCAAAGTCTCCCACTGCATCCAGGGCCACATCCAGTTGTCCTGATCGAAATCTTGCCTCTGGACTCAGATGGCTCCAGAGTAGAGAATGAGACTGGTGACTTTGTACAGCCCTGTCTCATTTAAATCCATTTCACTTGCAAGCTATGGCATCACCTTAATGAAGTCAGAGTAGCAATTCCTAATTTGAAATAAACATGTGACAAATTTACAATGGCCATTTCTTTGCCAAAAGGTAAATTTATTTAGTAGAAGAAGTTATAGATAAAATGGAAAGGTAAAATAGAAACCAGGAGTGACAAATATGAAATAGATATGGAAGAGCAATAGGGTTATCATTATCAAGGAAAGAAATTTGAAAGAATCCATTAAAGGACTATACAATAAGGCCTAAGCACTCCATTGACTGGCAGGTTAGATCCATAGAGGAATTTAGCAGAATAATCAGAGTTATCTAGAGTAAGGAGAAAGATGTAGAATAAGGAGGAAAATGCCTTTAAAGGGAAAATATTATGAAAAGGGAAAGAGAGATTACTTCCTGAAAAGGATTTAGCAAAGATCTTCATTTGGGGCACATTTGGGGGGAGAAAATGCAGCCTTGGATTAAAGCCATCTATAGTCATCAGTGCTCTAAATGCTCTAAATCACTATTAATTAAACAAATGCAAATTAAAGCAATTCTGAAGTACCACCTCACACCTCTCAGATTGACTAAAATGATAAGGATAAATGTTGGAGGGGATGTGGAAAAACTGGGACACTAATGAATTGTTGGGAGAATTGTGACATGATCCAACCATCCTGAAGAGCAATTTGGAACTATGCCTACCCTTTGAACTAGCAGTGCCATTACTGGCACTGTATATTGGTTCTCTTCAAAAATGAAGGAAAAACAAAAACAATAATGGTACTAGAAGAGCACTCTGGTTGTCCATTTGTCATCCCTTGATCTTGCCATATGACCAACACATTTTTTCTTCCTATCATACAAATCTGATATCTTACATTCCTGATTTTATTGGTTATATGTTGCAGCCTGTTCACATCCTTTGTGTACTCTTTTATTACCTTTATTTTAATCTTCAAAGATTTATATTTTCCATTTTTCACTGTCAGATCATGATAACAATAAAATGATAATATTGAAAAGATAGGTCTTTACCTTCATAGAAAACTTTGGGATCATTTTAGGAGCTTTGCAGTTTCACAAGAATAATTCAGCCAAGCTCTTCTCCACTTCATCTCTTGGCCCAACTCATTATACATATGTACTGTCTAATCCAGATATACTGATGGACAAACTCTGTAGGTTGTCCATCTAAATGTATCTTGTAATCTGGTTAATAAAAACTGTTCATCCACTTTTTTGTATATGGGTCAGGCAAGATTCCTTTGAGGAAAAGGTGCAGGATGAGGAAAAAGAAAAAAGAAAGAAGAAGAAGAAGAAAGAAAGAAGAAGAAGAAGAAGAAGAAGAAGAAGAAGAAGAAGAAGAAGAAGAAGAAGAAGAAGAAGAAGAAGAAGAAGAAGAAGAAGAAGAAGAAGAAGGAAGAAGAAGAAGAAGAAGAAGAAGAAGAAGAAGAAGGAAGAAGAAGAAGAAGAAAGAGGAGGAGGAGGAAAAGAAGAAGAAGAAGAAAAATCTGTATAGTGCTTTAAGATTTACTAAGTGCTATACACATATATTATCATATTTGAGTCCCATGGATGACTGAATAAGTTGTGGTATATGAACGTAATGGGATACTGTTGTTCTGTAAGAAATAATAAGCAAGGAAATTTCAGAAAAATCTGGAAAGTCTGATATGAACTGCTGAGTAAAATAAGACCAGAAAACACTATATAATAATAGCAACATTGAATAATCAATTATGACAGACAGCTCTTCTCAGTAATCCAATGATCTAAGAATTCCAAGGGGCTCATGATGAAAAATGCCAACCACATTCAGAGAAGAAAATATGGAGTCTGAATGCAGATCAAAGCATACTATTTTCACCTTTTTTGTTTTCCCTTTTGTTCTAAATGTTCTTTCACAAAATGATCAATGTGGAAATATGTTTAATATGATTGTACATGTATAACCTATATCAGATTGCTTGCTGAAGAGTGAGGGAGGAGAAAAATTTGAAGCACTAAATCTTAGAAATATTTGAAAAATATTTGAGCCCTATAACAAACCTATAAAGTAGGTGCTATTATTACCCTTGTTTTTACAGATGAAGAAACTGAGACTGAGAGATTAAGATTACTTGCCTAGAGTTGCACAAATAGTAACTGTCTGAGGCATATATGAGTAAAATCTTTTTCAAGGAACTGTGCAATATCCTGGGATTAAATGAAATCTGCCCAATGTCTTTAAAAAACAAGAATATCAGGAAGACCTCACTGTCCACAGTGAATTCTTCTTCACCTGTGATTCTGAGATGTATCTCTTTCATCACAGTAGCAAGCATTTTGTGTGATTATACAACTTTCTATTTTATGCCTCCTCTAATACTAATGATGTGATCACATGACAAAGTTCAGGAAAGCAGAGTTGAGGCACAAAAAATTGTGAAAAATCACAGTAAGGTGTTCTCCTTGCCAAAAAGTACCTTTATTAATGAGTAAAGGTCATGGAGAAAATCCAAATATGATTTTGTGCCATACTTTGGGAAGGGAGATTGTCATACACTGTAGGAAGAGGGAAAAAACTAGGAGAGAGTTTAGGGAAAAAGGGGATGTTTCAAAGGGATTCAGAGGATCTGAAAGGAGTTAGAGAGAGATACTTGAAAGAGGAGTTAAGGAAGGATATGATAAGGTTAATTCGGGAGGAGTGGGGAGAATATGTGAAGAACTAAGTTAAGGGAGATTTGGAGAAACACACAGAGGAGAATTGAGGAGATGGTCTCGGAGTGGATTGAGAATTTTGGTCTTATGGGGAGGACAAGCTAGGTTGAGTTCCCATTACTGATGATTAAAGGTTTATTGTACAGAATTAATTTCATTGTTATATCTTTTGTGGAATGTTAAATGGTTTTCATGTACAAATAGGAGATAAATTATTATAAAAGAGCTTATAAATCCGAATTTTGTTTTACTGAACCAATTATTTTTATAAACAATTAATCATAACATAATGGAATCTTATGTTCTTTACTTCTTTCCAGAAATTGTAAAATGGTAAAAATGGTATCTATTGTTCAGTCTCACTTGTGAATGACTTCCATTGATACCTTCATTGAGGTTGTCCTTGATTTGTTCTTAGATGACTCTTAGAAAGATTTGGTATAGATAGAAGCATAAACAAATAGATTTGGTAGTTATCTCTTAGCATTTTTCAGTAATTTTTTTTCTATGCCTTTCACTTTCTTCAAATACTACAACACTGATTCACCAATATCCTTACAGGTTATCACCTTCATCCTGGAGCTCCTCTATAAAGACCTGCTTTTCTTATCCTTGTTCTCATTAATGTTATTTTTCACTTCTCTCTAAGTTCAATAAAGATTGTGACATTAGGGTTCAAGTGGGGTAGTTTCATTGCCCTTGAGAGTTTTAAACCCAGGTCTCTTTTGACTTCAAGTTCAATGTTCTATCCTAAGATTACATTTGGTCATTTCTTAAGGGTTGAGAAGTTGTTCTTAAAGGCAGTATAACATCCTATCCAACACTTTAGCATAAATAGAGTTCTATTACTACCCATCTTTTGCCCTGAATAGCTAGGTGGTGCAGTAGATAGAGAGCTGGGCCTTAAGTCAGAGAAGACTCATATTCCTGAGCTCAAATCTGCCTTCAAAATCTTACCAGTTGTGTGACTCTGATGGGCATGTCACTTAATGCTGTTTGCCTTAGTTTCCTCATCTTTAACTTATATCTATTTTTTTAATAGCCTTTTATTTACAGGATATATACATGGGTAACTTTACAGCATTAACAATTGCCAAACCTCTTGTTCCAATTTTTCACCTCTTACCACCCCCCCCACCCCCTCCCCTAGATGGCAGGATGACCAGTAGATTTTAACTTATATCTAAAATGAACTGAAGAAAGAAATGGCATACCACTCTAGTACCTTTGCTAAGAAAACCCCAAATGGGGTCATGAAGAGTTGGACACAACTAAAAAGCAACATTGCTCTGAGAAAAAGTTACAGAAGAAGAGAAAATTTTTGCTGGAAGAAGAAAAAGAAATTGGGAACATGGAGTACTCTCCAAGACTCAGAGCAGTTAGGGGGAAGCAAAGAGCACTATGTACTAAATATCATGGAAAGGGTCTCAAAGGAGTGGCAGGTAGAAACAGGCACCCAAAAAATGTCAATTCTTCAACATATTGTTTAATAATAATTCTGGGTACCACTGCACTGTATGGTTATGTTCTATGAGAAAAAATATTTCTGCTCAAATCATCTGTGAGACAGTTGTCATTATTAACATTGGACAGACGGGTAAACTGGAACACAGAATCATTTGCAATCATTATATAGTGTTAGCAGAAGAACTAAAAATGAGGTCTCAGCATCCCTGAACTTTTCGTTCTGTGCCTATAATAAGTTGTTCAATCTTTTCTTGTCACCTGCTTCAGAATAATTGGTCACAAACTCACTTCCCAGACCAAATCCATTACAAGCAAGGTATATCATGATAGGATATATCAGTGGCATCTTTGAGATAAAGCTTTGGTCCTCCACAAGAAAAGAACTGGTCAGTTCACAGGCAACATTCCCTCCACATCCTTAGTATTGGGATAACAAAATACAGCTGGGTCAGTCAGTCAAAAACATTTATTAAATGACTATTTTGGGCAAAGTCATGTGCTAAGTACTCGGGATACAAAGAAAGATAAAAGATAGTCCCTGCTAGATTTAGTTAGAGGACCCAGGTTCAAAGCTTAGCACTGAGATTTTGGCTTGTGTGAACTCAATCAAATCAATCCACTTTTCTGGGCCTTTCTTACCTGTAAAGTGGACTAAGTGACCTCTAAGATCCCTTTCAGGTTTAATGTTTATGATTCCATAATAAAAAACTAAAATGGAAATTACTGATTGTCTTCCTCATCTGCTCTCTAGTTCAAAGAGTCCATAATTATGTTATTTTTAACAAACATCCAATGCATTACATTAAAAATGTAACTATTTACTTTGCTTTATGCTATTACACATATATAAACACACACACACAATATGTATATATATATATATATATATATATATATATATAGCCTCCCCATGAGGAATGTAGATTTCTTGAGGGCAGGAACTATTTCATTTCTTACTTTGGATCATAATCCAAGCATATCCAGCATAGTGACTTGGTGTTGAATAAACGCTTGTTCATCAAAGTCATAGTTCTAGGAATTAGGGATATGAAAATAAAAAACAATACAGTCTCTACTACCCTCAAGGAGTTTACAATCTATTAAGAAGTATCAGATGCAAACAAATAATAGTAACAAGTTTAAAAATACATAGGCAATTTAAAATCTCTCAAGACACTGAGAAATTCATAGTGGTGAGGGGATCACTTCTACAAGGTGTGATGAAGGGGTATGGGAGCCAGAGTAATCTCTGAAAAATCAAAGAAAAATGACACCTGAGGGGGCCTTATGGAAAAACAAACAGTGTTTCTGTATCTAGAGTAGTCACCAAGAAAAAAGAACTAAAATAATAACGATGATAGTTCACTTTTTATATAAAATTTACAAAGCACTTTGCTCACAACATCCCTTGTGAGGAAGGTAGTCCATATATGAATATCCCCATTTTATTGATGAGTGAGATGCAGAGAAACTAAATAACTTCTCCATGGTGATGTGGCCAGTAGTAAATTCATACCCAAACCTAGGAGTCCTGACTTCAAATCTTATTCCCCTTCCACCTACTATTGGACTTCTCAAAAGGGGCCCCAGATGAGCTTCCTGAGTCATGTTATAGGAATTGATATTTGGCCTTGCTCTTTCTAGGACCTTTTCTTCTGTCTTCCTTCTAAAGAAATCTCCCCTGCCCTTCCACAGTAATATGACCAAGTTGCTTTAAAAGCAGGTCATACTCTCTGCCAGCACGGAAACAGATCCAATCTGTTGCTGAGTAGAGAAGATATGAGAGCAGGTTCACTGTGAACTCACTGTTCAGTCAGTCAATTTATTGTCAAAAATAAAAAAGCAGATCATAAAAGAATTTATATGGCTCAAACCCATAGTTAGTGGTACCAGATAAGTCAATCCCACATTGCTCATTTGACGTAAATCCGATCAATGCTATTCCCATAATAAACATCATCTTCTTGATAAGGGAGAAAAACACATAGAATGTCTGCTTGTGCAACACAGCATGAGGACAAGTCACACATCACAGTGAGTGGGTGGAAAGCAAGGCCATTATGAAATTTGCACTGTGGACACTGAGGCTTCACATGACATGGCAAGCCCTTCCCATTCAATAAGCTACCTCACTCCCACTGTGAATCTTCTCTTAATTAAATTCTGTTATTCTCCACTCTCTCCTGGTTTCCATGATGAACCTGTCATAATCAAAGGGCACACTGAGGCAAATAAAGACACTGAAAAATAATGTAAAAAGATCACTCAGTCCTTTGGTATTGATTGTCTCAGTCTGTAAAGGCCCTTGATTTTACTGAGTCACAAAATTTCACAATTGTAAGGGGTTTTAGAGGTCAACTAGTTCAATCCATATTTGTATAAGGATCTCCTCTATCATATATTTTGCATGCACTCATTCAGTTTTTTACTAAAAGACCTCAAGTGAGAGGGTTTATTTCCTGAAACCATTATTCCACTTTTGAATAACTGATTAGTCTGAAATTTTTTCTGTTGTTTTTCAATTGCTTCAGTTGTGTCCAACTCTTTGTGATCCCATTTGGGATTTTCTTGGGAAAGATACTAGAGTGATTTGCCATTTCCTTCTCCACTTCATTTTATAGATGAGGAAATTGAAAGAAACAGCATTAATTGATAAGCAGGGTCTGTCTAGGGACAGATCTGAAGACAAAAATATTTCTTCTTGACTTCAGACCCAGCACTCTATCCACTTAGCTGTCCACTGAAGTTTTTCTTTACATTAATCCTTAATTTTCTTCTTTGAAATTTCTATCCATTGCCTTTGGTTCTTCTTTTTCTGAGCCTTCTTTCACATGTCAGGTCTTCAAACATTTATCACAGCATCATAGATCAAGAGCTGGAAGGGACCTCGGAAGTCACAGAACCCAAAGCTCTCATTTTACAGTTGAAGAAACTGAGAATAAGTGACTTGCCCAATATCACACAGTTAGTAAGTGTCTGAGGCAGGATGCAATGATCACATCCCTGCTAAGTTTTCCCTTTCCATGTTAAACATCTTCCTCACAAGATATAAACTCCTGGATGATATATATGCCTCAGCCTAAAATTATATTAGTTTTCTTGCTGTGTGACATGACTGACTCATGTTGAGCTTGCAGTCTATTAAAAGGGTCATATTTGTTTTGCTTTGTTTTTCCAATTGAACTGTTATCTAGTTACACTTTATATATATATATTAGAATTGTGAAGTAGATTTGTTTTATGTGTATGATTTCTAATTTATTTGGCCCAAAGAACCAACTCATCAAAATCTTTTAGAATCTTGCCTTAAATCATTCAGTGCTCTAATGATATCCAGGAACTCTCCCTTTATACTTTGTCATCTTCCAATTTTATTGGGCCACTCACCTGGGATCCAGATAAAATCTCTAGGTGTCTCTTTTCCTCACAGAGCACTTCTCTGGAGAGTCCCCATACCACAAATTCCCCATACCATATATATATATGGAAAACCCAGACTTACCTAATAAAAAGACTCAGTTTGAAAGGAAAGAATGAACCTCATATAAGTTTCAATCAAAAATGTAATTAAACACTTGGGATTTATTACTGGGAGTTTCCAGGACAGCAGAAAAATCTTATCTGGTGGCTAAACAATCTATGAGAGTCTCTCAACCACCATTTATATTATCCTTAGTATTCCTTCCCAATCTCCATGAATTCTGAACTTTAGTACTTCTGACATTGTTCTTACAGGACTTTGCCTTTCTTTTTAAAATTCATCTTCTGTCAACTCTCCTTGCTTCCATATTCTGCACTTGTGTAATTATGTATCGATGCAAATGTGATTTGCAGGAAAATGAAAAGAAATAGCTCTGTGATCTTAAAGGAGGAAAAGAGACCCCCATGTACAAAAATGTTTGTGGCAGCCCTTTTTGTAATGGCAACAAACTGGAAACTGAATGGATGCTCATGAGTTGGAGAATGGCTGAATAAGCTATGGTATATGAGTGTTATGAAATATTATTGTTCCATAAAAAAACGATCAGCAGGATGATTTCAGAGAGGCCTGGAGAGACTTACAGTCTTAGTTGATACTAAGTGAAATAAGCAGAACCAGGAAATCATGGTACACAGCAAAGCAAGATTACAGAATGATCAATTCTGATAAACATGGCACTTCTCAACAATGAAACAATTTAGACCAGTTTCAATGACCTTGTGATGAAGAGAGCCATCTATACATAGAGAGGGGACTGTGAGAACTGAGTGTGGATCACAACAGAGGATTCTCACTCTTTTTGTTGTCATTTGCTTGCATTTTATTTTCTTTCCCATTTTTTCCTTTTTGACTTGATTTTTCTTATGCAGCAAGATAATTGTATAAATATGTATTCATATATTGGACTTAACATATATTTTTATCATGTGTAACATATATTGGATTACTTGCTATCTAGGGAAAGGGAGGAAGGGGGGAAATTGGAACACAGGGTTTTGCAAGGGTTAATGTTGAAAAATTATCCATGAATATCTTCTGAAAATTAAAAATCATTAATAAAAATTTTAAAAGAAAATCTCTGTAATCTTATCTCAAAGAGAGACTTTCATTCCTGCCTAAAGGACAGCAGAAGGACCAGGAGGCTGGTTGTTTTATTCTTCTCTGAAAGTGAGGCATACCAAAGTAGATTTCTATCAGTCCTTGTAAATATTTCTGATCTAGGAGCATGATCTTTTTCTTAGGCTCCAAAGCAACAAATCTTCTAGTTTTCTTGGCAAATATCTCTTCACGGAGGAGGGAGGCAGGGGTGTACTGGACCCAGTGTGAACATTTCCACCTCAAAAATCAACAAATGTTACAAATCACCACTTGATTATTGATCTATTATGTGTTAGTTTTTAGACTTAAGAAAGTAATAGAGAAAATGTTAATAATACAGATTAAATTTAAAATATTATTTTAATACATTAGTATTCATATAATCTTTTTTGAAAGCCAGTTGTCAAACATTTAGCAATACTCTCTTGGGGAAGGGCACTCCAAGCTTATACCTACAGGCTTGACTCCTTCTCTTCCAATGTTAATTTCATAAAAAATTTACAAATAGTAAATAACAAAAAAAAATCCCATATAACCAAATTGTTAGCAAATACAAATTAGAAATGGATTCTATGAATTAGAATAAACTAGAAATAAATAAGAGTAAATGACCTCTTTAGATGGGCAAACTAAGATCTCAATCAAAAGAGTTCCACTGGACTCTCCCACCAGAAGAAAAGTCCCCCCACACTCTATAGGAAGGCAAACCAAATAACAGAGAAATGTCGAAGACCTGACTTCCTCTAACATGTCTTCAAGAGACTCTTTCTCATTGTTCTTTCTAGAGTTAGTCCCAAAGAGAGTCTGAAACTGTATGTAATAGCTTTTTATTTTCAAAATACATGCAAAGATAGTTTTCGGCATTCAAAAGGTGTATTGTATTTCAAATTTTTCTCCCTTCCTTCCCCTCACCCCCCTCCCATAGACAGCAAGTAATCCAAAATAGGTTAAACATGTGCAAATCTTCTGTATGTATCTCTCTTAAAAGCAAGAATATGGACTCCCTACCTCTCTAAAGCTTTTGAACCAAGGCTGCTCCTTGTATAGTTAAACTAAATACTGTGTGAATGCTTCATTTTCTGTACCAGTTAGGGGAGTCTTGTGCAAATTACTCCAGGCTTAAAATCTGTGTTTCATATGTCTTTAACCATTAAAAGTGATCAGTGAGATCTCTGTGCAGCTATATTGGTCTACTTAGGCAATTCCATCTTCAGAATTTTATCTTAGGAATTACCCATGCCAACTAGGATGATTTTCCTAACAGAACTATCTAATCTTCCTCTAAATCCTTTGAAATTTGCTTTTCCAATATCCTCTCCTTCATGGGTTTTAAGATTGAGTAGTCACTTCCCTTTTCCCCAAAGTTTCCACCTTTTCCCACCCTAGTAATTTGTCCTTGCTGTGGGTAACTCTATTACTTTCAGAATCAATGATAAAATTCTCTGGCATTGAAAGCCCTTCATAACCTGGCACCTGCCCCCACCCTTAAATTCTTCTTTTCTTTACTCCTATATATTCCTCAATCCAGTAATACTAGTCCCTGGGATATTTCTTGCACATGACATTATATCTCCTGATTCTGAATATTTTCATTTGCTGTTCCCCAAGCATTAAATGTTCTTTCTCTTTATCTCTCCTCTTGACTTTACTGGGCTTCTTGATAGAAATTCTCCTCTCCTAATATCTAATAATGCTGATGCCTTCCCTCTCTTGATTATCTCCAATTTGTCCTGCATATCTCATTATACTGCAAACTCCTTCAGAGCAAGGATTATATCAGTCTTGCTTATGAAGTCAAATTTGTCTGTGTTAAATCTCAAGGTCAACTTGGTTGTGATTCAAACTTTGTGCTTTTGATCATAGACATCTAAGGTCACAGAATTTTTCAGTATCTTTTTTTGATTTGGTCTCCTATAAAAATCCAAGTTTCTCAACAGCATTTTTTTTTTCTTTTTTAGAAAGTAGCTGTATTCTGTGATATCTAGTTCTGTAGCACTTTTTTCTCCCAGCTGCCTTTTCAATTTAAAGACCTTCTGATTCAATTTATACAATTCTATGAATAAAGACAATTCAAGAATGCTTCTGTCTGCGGGCACAATTATGAGTTGGGAATGAAGGTATAAAATCTTAAAAAAATAAAAGGGATGGAAAAAAGGGAAAGGGAGTGGTGGAATAGCATAAATCGTCTGCCACAAAAAAGGCAAGAAAAAGCTTTTAGAGTGGAGGGGAAAAGGCAGAGTGAAGGGGAAGTGAGTGAACCTTACTCTCACTAAATTGGCTCAAAGAGAAAATAACATACATACTCAATATAGTATAGAAATCTATCTTACCCTTCAGGAAAGGAGAGGAAAGGGATAGAAGAAGGGGGAAGAGTGATATAAGAGAGGACATGTTTTGGGGGTAAGTGGTCAGAAGCAAAACACTGGAAGAGGGACAGGATCAAAACAGAGAGAGAATAGAATAAATGGGCAGAAAATATAATTAGCAATAGTAATTGTGAAAAAAATTTTTGAAGCAAGTCTTCAAAAGGTCTCATTTCTCAAATGAATAGGGAACTGATTCAAAAATAAATAATAAGTCATTCCCCAATTGATAAATTATTAAAAGATATGATCTATGTCCAAATGGCTATAAAATCATGTATACCCTTTGACCTAATAATATCACTATTAGATATGTAGCCAAAAGAGATTTTTTTAAAGAAAAAGAATGTATATGTACAAAAATATTTTATCAGGGCAAAATCTTGGAAACTGAGGGGATGCTCGTCATTTGGAAAATGGCTGAATAAATTGTGGTATGTGATTATGATGGAATAAAATTGTTCTATAAGAAATGATGAGCAGTATGCTCTTAGAGCTCATGGAAAGTCCTCCATGAGCTCATGCATAGTAAAATGCACTATGTACATAGTAATAGCAATGTTGTGGGATGATCAATTATGAATGATTTTGCTATTCTCAGCAATACAATGATCCCAAGACTATTCTGAAGGACTTATGGTGAAAAATGATATCTATACCCAGAGAAAGAACTGATTGTGTCTGAATACAGACTGAAACATACTTTTAAAAAAAATTTTTTCTTCAGGGTTTTTTTTGAGGGGGGGGACATAATCTATGTTTTCTTTCACAACACTACTTTTATAGAAATATTTTGCATAACTTCACATGTACCTTTTCAGTGATAGGGTGGGGGAAGAAAGGGAGAGAGAAAGGAAGAGAGTCTAGTACTCAAAGGTTTTTTAAAAAGGTAAAAAAAAAATTGTTTTATGTCCGCCTGCATTTTTGATTTCCTTCACAGATTAATTGTACACTATTTCAAAGTCCAATTCTTTTTGTACAGCAAAATAACTGTATGGACATATATAAATATATTGTATTTAACATATACTTTAACATATTTTACATGTATTGGTCAACTTGCCATCTGGGGGAAGGGGTGAGGGGAAAGAGGGGAAAAATTGTAACAAAGGGTTTTGCAATTGTCAATGCTGAAAAATTACCCGTGCATATATCTTATAAATAAAAAGCTATAATAAAAAATTGTTTTACACATAACTGGGAAAAATAAAGTTGTGATTGTTTTAAAAGAGTGCTTTTGTATTTTCCTTGTTGGTACTCATACCATGTTGACATACCATATGACCAACACATTTGAAAATGGTTCTGTAAAATTGGTTGGAACTTGTGAATTAAAACAATTTTTTGTTTGTTTGTTCTACCATTTTTCTCCATTCCTTTTCCATGTTGTCACAGGATCTTCTGAAAGACAGTGTTAACATCAAGGTATTCCAATACTTGTAGATATAGTTCATGTATCCAACTACTTTCTCCATCAGTCTTTGGAAAGAGTTGGAGTCCCCTTAGATCCCCTAGAGCATATATTAAAACTGGTAAAAATCCAGCTGAGTAAAGGAAAGCATCCCTGCCTTTGAGCAAATAAATATGAACAGACCATTAATGATTTGGTATTCATTAAGTCTTATCTAAAAACCAGGTTTTAGAGAGTAAATGAGCATTATGAAAAGAAATACAAACTTTAAAGGAAGAGAGATAAACTTTGGGAAAAAAAGTATACTTTTCTTGAGAGAGAGAGATCGAGAACAGGAAGGGCAGAAAGGAAGCATCTTTGTTATTGTTACCAACAGACACAGACAACTATAGTCTTTCCTGCATTGACCCTGGGTGGCTTTCACATGGTTTATCCCTCTGGCCATGGTGATGGAAATGGCAGCAGTGGTGGTAGTGATGGTAGTGGTGATGAATGATCCCCAGAAGTTCCATTTGTCTGTCCTGTTAATTATAGTTAATGGTCAACCTAATTGAGTTTATTAGGTGAGGCAATGAAATATATATGGGTGGCAGCAGTGTTTCTTCCTCTCATCATCATCAGGGTGACCATAAGTTTTCAGGATCTTCACCATCCCTTTCAGTAAGCTTCTTTTACTCTTTTTGGTAACAGAGCCTTTCAGAAGATGCCTCTTGTCCTTCACCTCTATTTTAAGGAGAGAAGGAGTTGAACTTGCAAGCAGAAAAACATTGATGAGACTCTGGTTATAGTTCCAAAACACATATTCTTTGATTCTGCTTTCTGATTCATCCTATTAATCTCCCCTGTTTTACAGATCAATTCATCTTATTTATATTCGCTGTCATGATTACTGTGTATTTCTTTCTATAAAATACTCATTCGTTTTTACTTATATTTTCTCCAACCAGCTCCATTTTAAAGGAAAAAAGATGTGTTAAAAGAGAACAAAAATATGATCAGTTCTAATAATATAAAACTGAAGTCCTCTAATCCCACTATTTCTGCTCCTCTTCTCTTCACCTAACAAAGATACCAGTCATGAGCTTTTACACTATCTTTTTTTTGCATTATCTCTCGTTTATCCTTCCTTTATGATCCAGCATCAGTGGATAGACACTGATTCTATGCCTCAAGACCTCATATTTCATTTTTTTTTCTCTTGCTTCATTTCTCCTAGATACTTTTGAAGTTTCTGTAACCAAGCTATAGTTTTTTCTTATGACCTTGGAATTCTTCTGAATATTTATACACAATGTTTGGCATTTTCTCCTGTTTCCTTCTTTCATTAGATTTTGTTTCTGGAACAGAACTTTGTGCTAAGGCCAGCCTCTGCACTCATGCATACTCTGAGATTGGGTGAATAGGCACTAGTTGGTCTTATTTTCTCTATGTGTGTTATTGCATTTATTACCACAGTTCTGGCTATTGTGATTCTGACTTTTACTTCTACTCATAAGAATTCAGGACTAGACTATATATAACTTCTTTTTCCTACATAATCTTCAACATACAGAGAAAGGAGAGAAACAGAGACTGAAGTAGAGACAGAGAAAAAGAAAGATAGGAAGAGGCAGAGACAGAAACAGAAACAGAGACAGAAAAAGAAAAAAACATCGAGAGAGACAGAAAGAGAGACACAGAGAAAAAGAGAGAGACTGGTACAAAGACTGAGAGAGAAAAAAAGAGGGAGGAGAGAGAGAGAGAGAGAGAGAGAGAGAGAGAGAGGAAGGGAGGGAGGAAGAGAGGAAGGGAGGGAGGAAGGGAGGGAGAAAGAGAAAGACAGAGAGAGAGAACCAAAGGGAGAGGGAGGAAAGGAAGAAGAAGAAGGAGAGGGAGAGGGAGAAGGAGAGAATGTATTGTGGGATATATGTGTGTGTGCGTGTGCCAGAGTTCTTCCCTTCTGAAGTCAGTTTGCTCCAGGGACCTTTTCGGTCCTTTTGTTCTGATCTGGAAGGTTTAATGAAGCAGCTCTCCCAAGGAAGGATCAGAGGGTGATGACTAGGGAAAATGCCATGTTTAAAAGGTGGATATAGGACTTCGGAGCTGCCAACACAAGGATGGGAACCAGACAAGAGGGAGTTCTTAGTTCTCTTTCGACTTACCTACTTCCCCACACAATTATTAGATTTCTTTGTTGACATGTTGATTGAGTACATGCAGATGTTCTCCCATGGAAGGCTTTTGCATTCCATTCTTGGATTGTAGCTTTTCCATAGACTCCATCTGGAAGTAAACCATTTTCAAATACATTAGACAAATTCAGTGATAGCCTTTATTTTTGGTCTGTTTGCTGCAAAAGTATTTCTGTAGCTTTTTTATTCATTTATCATGTGTTTTAAAAATGTCTCTCAATCTTCCTCCTAAACTATGATGCCCAATATTTTTGCCAGGAAATATTTCCCTGCTTTAATCACACCTAATCTCTCCCTCTAAAGATTTCATCATATAATTCTTTCTCTCTCTTTTGTGTTTAATCTAATGAGACACTCGTACAAGCAAGCAATACTTTAATTTAGGCACATTAATTTGGATAATTCAGTTTCTCTAAAAAAGAAAAGGTTAAACAATAACAACACCTCCTCAAAAAAAACAACTTAGGGCAAACAGATTTTTGAAAAACAGAGATTTTTCAGCTGAAAAACCAGCTGATTGCTCTCCTGGGAAACTATAAATATGAAAGTAAGAGAAAATTTGGATGTCACCAATTTTTTTTCTTTGAAAGAGAGATGGTGACAATCATTTCACATGTATTCCATAGTTCAGCAACAATTTTCTCTTTTTTCCTCAAGAGTATTTTATTTTTCTAAATACAAGTAAAAATAGTTTTCAACATATATTTTTGTATGACTTTGTTCAAAATTTTTCTTCCTCCTTTTCTTACTTCCCACCTTCCCAAGGGAGCAAGCAATCTGATGTAGGTTAAACATGTGCAATCCTTTTAAACATATTATAATTTTCTCTATACATCTCAGCTTTCTCTCTCTCCCTCTAAACTGATTATATGGCACCATTTCTTCCCAAATTCCACTGGTTAAGATGAAAACAATGGGATGAGAAAAGAAATTATAATATCAGCTCAATCCATCACTTATCTTCCTTTCTTTTTGGCAAGGAAGGAATTAAGAGTGATAATTTCTTAATATCGTATGTGTTTTTGTTGAATAACTTTCAAAGTTTGTTATGTTCTATTTTGCAGGTCTAAAGAATACACTAAGTGAAAAGGAAGGTGAGGAAAGAAGAGAATTTAGGACCGAAGATAAAAATTTCAAATAAAAAAAGAATACATTAGGAGGTATAAAATTGCTTTAAAGTGTATTTTTTCATTCTGTTTTGATTTCAAATGTCAATAAGTGTTTTAACCTATTCTATCACATCCTTCTCTTTGATATTTTTACACTTGATATATCACATTTGAAAGAGACCAGGGTATCTGTAAGTACTATCTCCATCATTGATTCAGTATAACCTCTAGATTCAAACTCAAAGCCACCAGCCTCTATCTTTTAGATTAAGAATTTTACATATATTGAATTCAAATGACATTTTGATGTCATTGGAGAAAAATCACAGGAATAGGAACTGTTTAATTGTTTTTCAGTGAAACTATATAGCTTACTGTCATCCATATATGTCAAGTATTAGGGATTTTGTTGTTATTCTATTTAGATAAAATGATGATGGATTTAAAGCTAGGCAAAATCACAATGGACTTAAACTCTCTCCCTAAAAAATAAATTGTTCTTGACATTACTGAGCTAACAATATGCTTTACATAGATAACTGTTTTCCATGTGGAAATCAAATACTCTAGCATTCTCAACATACCTGAATCTTATTTATATATTTGAAAAGCAAATAAATCATGAGTCATGGGTTTTGGAAAATAGACAAAGGCAGTTTAAATGTCAGGGCACTTATGGGCAATTTATTTAAAAATTTCTGAACTGGAAAGTTGCTCTTTTTACCTCCTGGAACTTTTTGGCACACTTTTTTTGCTTCTCAGGCTCAGAGTGGGAGACAATAAGCCAAAGATTGTGAGAAGAGGGATTCTAATCACATTCTATAAAAAGAATTCTCTGGAACTGTCCTCAGTCCTATCACATGTGTGGCCCTAGAGCAGAGGATTTCTAAGGGAGTTCGGTAAACCAACAGTTGACCTTAGCTTAAAAAAGGCCAAAATCTCCCAGTTTATCCAGGGCCATCTCAGTCTTCTTGGTCTATATCATATCAATGGATCCAAATGGTTCTAAGGGGAAAGTGAGGGGGGTGACCTTGCCCAGCCCTCCCTTACTTAAATCCAATTCATTTGCATGTCACAGCATTACCTCACTGATGTCATGGTCTTCTTCAAGAATGAAGGACAAAAAACAACCTTCAAGATTAAATAAGCCCAATTGTTATCCTGAAAGCACTTAAAAATGAAAATGAAGAGTGATTATAGAGGAACAAAGTAGGTCCATGCTGGAGACAATGCAATACTGAGTAAGTTTTGAGGGGTATCAAAATTCTCAAGATACAGGAAGAAGAAAATTCCCAAAGATGCAGGCAAAAAAAAATTTGCCCTTTTTATTTTCAAACCCAGGAAGTAACAATAACCACCAATCCATCCATATACCTTCCCCTCCAGCTATTAGAAAATGCTTTCTTTATGAGAAAATCACAAAGGAAAAGGCAAGTTTTCACAACTGATGGTCCACAATAGATTACATATTTGTCACCATACAAAAAAATGTATAGAATATAAGATCATGCTGCAATTATTGTGGGATTAGAACCCTAAGAATGTCTTATTTTGTTGTGCATTCAAAAAGATAGCTACCATTGCAAAGGCCTGTGGGTAGATTAGGTTCACAAACAATTCATCACCATGTCTCTTTTCCTACAGCCCCTCCAACATCTATCATTTCCCTATTTTTGTTATCTTTGCTACTATGATGGATGTGAGATAGATTCTAAATATTACTTTAATTTTTCTTTCTGTAATTAGTAATCATTTGGAGCATTTTTAAATATATGATTATAGGTAGTCTTAGTTTCTTCCCTTAAGACTTATCTACTCATACATAGCCTTAGATCATTTGTCACCCAGGAAATGGCTTATTTTCTTATAACTTTGAATCAGTCTATTATATACCTTAGAAAAGAAACCTTAAACAGAGAAAAAGCTTGCTGCAGAGACTTTAGTTTTATTAGATTTATTTATGCAAAACCTTTTACATTGTATGTAATCAAAAATTTTTATTTTATCTTCTATGGTCCTATTTCTTGTTTATTAACTTCCTATTCATAGATCTGTTAGTAATTTTTTCACATTTCTGATTTGCTTATGATCTGATCTTTCATATCTTGGTCACATATCCATTTAGAACTTATCTTTAATGTCAAATAATGAGTCTTTATCCCAGTAGCTTATTATGACAGGTACTCATTGTTTAACAAAAATTTCTCGTATTGCCACCCCTAAGAAACAATTGGGAAATGTGTTGTTAGGGACAGAATGTGGTTTCCAAGCAAGACAATGGAAAACACCTCCTTAGTTTCTGGTACTTGTTCCTAGAATGTTTTGATTACAATTCGGTCACCCTGCCCTACTAACTATACTTTCTTTAACCTCCTAACTTTGTACTTCCATTATTACACCCTAACCTTGAAATTCATCTTTCAACTCTCTTCCATTTCCAATTCAACACAGTTGCAAAACATCAATTGATCAGTCACGCACTTTTTGCAGGGAAAACATGATTGTGAGATCTTCTTGTGTGTCCATAATCCAGATTTCCTCTTGCATACAAAGGTAATGAAAATGTTTTGGCTAAGCCAGAAAAATACAGAGAATGTTCTGTTGAAATATAAAGTGAAGTTTAAAACAAAGAGATACATGCTTCCCAAAGGTCGTCAGTGCAGATTCCAAGTCAAAAAGAGATGACCTACAGAGGCAATAGTTTGGAAAGTGAGGTCTTTTATTTGTAGAAGATATTATACTGATAGCATTGAGCCATGAAACTAGTCCTTCCTCATCATCCCTCACTTTCCATTCCCAACATTCTCTCTTCCCATTCAGGTACTTCCTCTCCTTTCAATCCCTAGCCTTTCAGTTTCCCTTTTATATCTTGTCTTTGACAAATCCTGTGTTAGAATGTAAGCTCCTTAAGGGCTGGGACTATTTGTTTTTACTTACATTTGTGTGTGTACCTCATGTCCCAAGCTCTGGCTCACACTCTCTTTCCCTCCCCCCCTTTCTTTCTCTCTGTTTCTGTCTCTCTGCCTCTCTCTGTCTCTGTCTCTCTCTTTTTTTGTCTCTATTTCTCTGACTCTTTCTCTGTGTGTTTCTGTCTCTCTGTCTCTGTTTCTCTCTGTCTCTCTCCCCTCCTCCTCTCCTTCTCCTTTCCCTCCTCCTTCCCCTCTTCCTTCCCCTCTCCCTCTTTCTCCCTCTCCTTTTTCTACTCCTTCAGGTTAATCTGAGGGTAACTGACAAGCCCTCATGTGAGGCAACTAAACCCATCAAAACCCTCCTGGCAGAGCTGGTATTAGGCTGGTGTTTTTCCCAAGCATATGAAGACCCCCCCAGCAGAATAGACAAATGAGACCAATTTTTCCAGTGGGCACAAAGGCAGCTGAAGGAGTCATTGTGGAGCACTTGAAGACTCCAGGCCATCCCCAGTCTCCTTGATTTTTGTTTTGCCATTGATGATTCTGGAAGAGACAGTGAGAATAACAATTTTGTGCAACTGCCTCACTTAAATCCAATTCATGAATAAGCCAAGACATCACCCTGTGATGGCCCTGATCCTCTAAAAAAAAAAAAGGACAAACAGTAACAACTTATATTTCTATCCCCAGTCTTAACATAATACCTAGCATATAGTAAGGGTTTAACAAATGCTTGTTAACTGAATGAATAAAAGATCTATTAGAATATTAGAAAATTTAAATAACTAGGTTAAGAAATCATGACAAAATTTATAAATAGTAGGCACTTAACAAGTGATGGCTGAATTTAATTAATGTTTACTGAAATCATTTAGCATCCACTAAAGCATTCTGATGGAATTCAAGGTTGTTGCTGGATAGCTGTTGACCAAAATTTGTAATTTAATTGTGTAACAAAAGGCCAATGCGTTGGAAACCTTCGCTGATTACAAATATGGCTTCCCTTGTTCTTAAGAAGGAATGTGGTAAATGCTCACTAAATAGTGAGTAAATTTCTCAGGCACTAGAAAACTTGTTTCTCTCTGTAATATTTTCCAATATAAGAAAGGAGATAATTTCTGCTCCCCAAGTTGGACTGCTGATGTGAAATTTTTTTAAAAGCACATTTTAAAGTTTCACACAACAGGAAGAATAGTGTAGAAAGGGAGAAGGAAGATAAGATTAAATGTTCTCTATCTAGAAAATAAGAAATTTGGACTACAAGATCTCCAGGTTACCGTCCAACTCTCCATCCTTTGACACCAAATATGGTGTATGTCATTCTCTGAAAATTGATACTGAGATTTCTATTAGTAGCTGAGTGCACCTTTTTCTATAACTTTCAAACAGCCTTTAAAATTACTCTTTCACTGGTAAACTAAGTGCTCACTACGAGACTATTTATCCAGTTTAAGGTCCTTATTTCTTACCTTCTCTTTTAAGCACAACTCCCCAGTGTAGCAGTGGCCTAAATTATGCACTCCTTGATGTGGCTGCCATCATTTGGAATCCATTTTCCATCCCAGAGAATCAAGTTTCTTTTCCTCTTTAAACTTCTTTCTTAGAAGAACATTGCTTATTTGTACTAACTAATTTCAGGGTCCTGGAATAAAGTTCTTCTGGAAAGATAATACAGCAAAAGAAAAGTCAACATTTTCAGCCAATGACTAACTGTGTTTCATGGGGAATGTATCTGAAAAATATTAAGAACTACACCAATATAAAATATTTCTAATTTTTTCTTTAGAATATAGATCTTAATACAGCTCAGCTTCTTGTCTGTGCTAGTTAGCCATCTCCAGTTAAAAACAATTTGATGGAAGATAAAATTCTCAAGATACTGTTGTGACAAAGAGTAGACAGAAAGGGGAAAATGGCACATTGACTCCTGAGTTTGCTTTTATTTATAAGAATGTGCAATATTTAGCATGTGGACCTGACTAAATCATAAAAGGATCTTTGCAGATTTTATTTTCAAATGTATCTGTCCTTTGCTTCACTCTTTCTGTAAAGCTCTTAATAAAGTGATTTTTCATTTTGCATATACGCTAGAAAATGCAATCACCACACTGAAAATAAAAATGTTCTCTACCAGGGTCACAGTGAGCCATTGGCAGCTGGCTACCTCTGCATTTATTCAGAATAGGAGGAGCTCTCTGAAACCTAGAGCAGTGTATTTGGCACTTTTGTTAACAACATAATATAATAAAGAGGAAGAGGAAGGAGAAGAAAAAGGAGGGGTAAAAGGAAAAGAAGAAAAGTGAATTTATATAGCACTTTAAAATTTGCAAATAACTTTACAAGTATTACATCCTTTGTAAACCCTGGGAGAAAGACGCTATTATTATCCCTATCTAGTGGATTAGGAAACTGAAACAAAGAGTCATTATAAGTTATGGCGTCTTTCTCAATATATGCTATGTTCACTTCTTTTTGCTATTTTTTTCTCTCTCATGGTTTTTCCCTTTTGTTCTGATTTTTCTTTCCCAACATGATTCGTAAAGAATTGTGTATTTAAAAAGTTAATATATATGTATAACCAGAAAAAAATAAAAACAATTAATAAAAAAATTTTGAAAAAAGAATCTGAGGCTAGATTTGAATTAAGCTTTTTCTAATCCAACTTCTCTATTTATCCATCATTCTCCTGTCATTCTCCTTTCCATCAATCATTTAAATTTATATATATTTATTTACAAATATATAGAGAGAGAGATGGATGTATACATGTATGTATATAGTTGTGATTTACCCTAATGTTCTTTCTGGCACCCTCTTTACTTTTTTTTCTCTATATTCTCTCACTTTTTCCTCTAGTCAGTTCCCAAGAGTTCAGTTATCATCTCTGCACAAATCATTCCTAGATGTGTATTTAGTCATTCCTCTAGGTCACAAACTTCCCTCTTGGACATTTCAAACTGTATGTGACATAGGTAACTCATAAACACTCATTTTATTTTCACCTTTTTTTTATATTGTTTGTTTACTTAGGTTTTTTCTCATGTTTTTCCCCCCTTTTGATCTGATTTTTCTTGTGCAGTATGATGAATATAGAACTATGTTTAGAAGAACTGCACGTATTTAACCTATATCACATTGCTTGCTGCTTTGGGGAGGGGGGAAAAGAGAGAGAGGGAGAGAAATTTGGAACACAAAGCTTTGCAAAAGTGTTGAAAACTATCTTTATGTGTTTGGGTGGGGGAGGGGGAGGCAGGGGGGAGGGAATTCGATTAAAAGCAAAAAACCCTTAAAACTACATGATATATATATATATATATGTAATATGTACATGTTATATAGCTACAACATGAATATGCATTATGTAATTTATGTAAAAATATGTGTTATACATAATAGATATTTTAAATTATATAATATATATATATTTTTTTACATTCTACTTGTATTATGTACATATGGATATGTATTATATGTATAATATGCACATATTACATTATTCATATATTGTTTTATAAAGCTATGTGTAGTTTTACAAATTACACATATACTTTATAAAAATACAAGTCATTAAAAAGAAATTCATCCACCTTCTGAATTTCCCTATTGCAGTTTCAATCTCAGTGTCATCCTTAATTCTTCATTCTTACTTTCCTAAGTATCCAATCAATTGCCAAATCTCACCCTTTCTAGCTTCATGAAATCTCTGGCATAAGTCCCCTCTCTCTACTCGTATAATCATGACTCCAGTTCACATCCTCATCCTCGCTCATCTAAACTATTGCAGTAGCCTCTTAATTAGCAGCTAGGTGGTACATTGGATAAAATGCTGGGAATGGAGTCAGGAAAACCTGAGTTCAAATCCAGTCTTAAATATTTAATAGCCATGTGACTCTTAGCAAGTCACAACCTGTCTCAAGTTCTACATCTGTAAAATGGAAATAGTAATAGTATCTACCCCCACCCAAGTAGATTGTTGAAAGGATGAAATGAGATAATATTTGTTAAGTGTTCTGAAAACCTTTAAATATTACATCAATTGACTCAAATTTATAAGAATTCAAGCCATTCCCCAATTGATAAATGATCAAAGGATATGAACAGAAAATTTTCAGATGAAGAAATTGAAACTATTTGTAGTCATATGAAAAGATGTTCAGAATCATTCTTGATCAGAGAAAAGCAAATTAGGACAACTCTGAGAGACCACTACATATCTATCAGATTGGCTAAGATGATGTATTTTGGAGGGGATATGGGAAAACTGGGACACTGGTACATTGTTGGTGGAACTGTGAATGGATCCAACCAGTCTGGAAAACAATTTGGAACTATGCTCAAAAAATTATCAAACTGTACATACCCTTTGACCCAGAAGGGTTTCTACTAGGCTTATATCCTGAAGAGATCTTTTAAAAAGGAAAGGGACCCACATGTTTGTGACAGCCCTTTTTGTAGTGGCAAGAAATTGGAAATTGAATGAATGCCCATCAAGTGGAGAATGGCTGAATAAATTATGGTATATGAATATTATGAAATATTGTTCTGTAAGAAACACCCAGCAGGATGATTTCAGAGAGACCTGGAGAGACTTCCATGAACTGAGGTTAAGTGAAGTTACATGGCAACAACAAGACTATATGACGATCAATTCTGATGGATGTGACTCTCCTCAACAATGAGATGATTCAAACCAGTTTCAGTTGTTCAATAATGAAGAGAGCTATCTACACTCAAAGAGAGGATTGTGGGAATTGAATGTGGACCGCAACATAGCATTCTCACTTTTTCTGTTACTGTTTGCTTGCATTTTGTTTTCTTTCCCAGTTTTTTTCTTCTTGATCTGATTTTTCTTGTATGGCAAGATAACTGTATATATATATATATATATATTGGATTTAACATATATTTTAACATATTTAACATGTATTGGGCTACCTGCCGTCTGGGGAAGGGAATGGGGGAAAAGGAGATAATTTAGAACAGAAGACTTTGCAAGGGTAAGTGTTGAAAAATTACCCATGCACATGTTTTATAAATAAAAGGCTTTAATAAAAAATACTACATCAATGCTAGCTGATGTTATTGTTATAATGATGATGATGATGATGATGATGATGATGATGATCTTTTCAGCTGAAAGACTCTCTCCATTCTAATCCATCTTCCATATAGCTGACAAATTTATTAGGTCTTTTCAGTCCATCATATCCAATTCTTTGTGACTTCATTTGGGGTTTTCTTGGCAGAGATAATAGAGTGGTTTGCTTTTTCCTTCCCCAGACCATTTTACAGATGAGCAAAGGGAAGCAAAGAGGATTACGTAACTTGCCCAAAGTCACATAGCTAATAAGTATCTGAGGAGGGATTCCTGTTTTCCTGACTCCTGGATCACCACTCTACCCACTGCTCTACCTAGTTTCTCACAGCTGCCAAAGTAATATTCCTAAAATACAAATTTTTCTGAGCACCCTTCCTTTAATGTCAGCAGCTCTAGCTCTATTAACTCTAAGATCAAATATAAGTCTTTTTCTCTGCCATTTAAAGCTCTTCATAATATGGCCCCTTCCTATCTTTCCAGTCTTCTTACTCTTTTCTCCCTTCTATGCATTCATAATCTAGCAATGGACTATAGTCCACTTATTCTACTTGACACACACTTGAATTCATTAAAGCTGATAACTGCATTGAGAATCTTATTGTTTGTCCTTTATTTCCAAAGAAGACCAATGATATCACAGAGAGATGTCTTCATTTGTCTGTGAATTGGATTTAATTGAGGCAGAGTTGCACTAAGTCAGCATTGAAGTCCAAAAGTAAGACAAAAGTCATCATTACTAGCAGTGGCCAATATTTCAATACATAACTGGAGTTTTTCATGTCTAAACAAGTTCTAAATACTTCACAACAGCTTCAGCTTTGTGGCTGTTAGAACTTTCATGGCTGTTAGAACAAATTGTTCTCATCTGCCCATTCCCCCAGGGGTAGACATCCCCCCTAACTCATCAACAGTTTTGAGGCCTGTCCGTTACCCTCAACCTAATTTAGCTATTTGTTAAGATGGTTTCAATGGGGTGCAGCCACTGCACATGCTATAGCTTCTCAGAGCCACAAGGATGTTCAGGGAAGGATAGCATCTCTGGTATGAGGGCTTATCAAGTCCTTTTCTGGGCTGTTCATCTATCTTTTTGTTATGGTCCAGAACTCTGAACTTGAAACAAGGATTCTTACAAGGTGTTAAGTCAGTGGAATTGATAAATCCAATGGTTATCTAGTTTAGCATGATGATTAATAGTTCTCTAGTTCAGTACATGTACTTAGTACTTAATATAGTTCTACAAGATTCACACCTATGATAATAGGTGGCTCTGAGGGCCACGGAGAAAGCTAGGTGAGCACCAGGAGAAGGAGACAATAAGGACTTTTGGACTTTAACACCTGGCTATTCTTGTAGTGATTAATATGCTGAAAAGAAGGCTATCCCAAAGACCTCCAGAAAACCAACAAGAACCTTACCCCTTTTGTGTTCATCTTTCACCCAATTCTCACCTGTACCCCCAGGAAAACTAAACTAAGACTTTTGGGAACCTTGTATAATCTTTTAATATATTGATTTTTATTAAGACAGGATTCTACTATACCTACAAAGGGCTACTGAGAAGTAAACAAAGATGAAGAGAAGATCCAAGACAGTGACTTGAGTTACACTCATGCATAGGGATTTGATATGGGGAATGAGCCTACAAAAGAAAACAAGAAAGTTTGATACACAAAGTAAAAGGAAAATCAGAAGAGAACAATGTCACATAGACAAAAAAAGATGAGAAAAAAGTATTCAAAAGAAAGGGATGATCAATAATGTCAAATGTTACAGAGAAGTCAAGAAAGATGAGAACTTGAAAAAAAGACCATTTGATTTAGCAATAAAGAAATAATTGGTAACTGAAGAGTAGGAATGGAAGTCAAATCAGAAAAAGTTGAAAAACTGAGAAAGGGAAAGCAATGAGTGCTTTGTGAAAGTTTTTTTGAGTATAGAGGAAATCTGGACATGTTTATATGTAAGAGAGAAGGATTCAGTAGGTAAGAAGAGGTTGAAAATTAAGATGAGGGTCTAATTGAAGGGAAAGTCTTCCAGAAGGACCACAGAGAGAAAGAAAAAGAGAAATAAAGGACTATTTCTTCATCTAACACTGTAGCAAAGGCAGAAAAAAATAGGGGATATTTCTGAGGTGATTTGTAGTGGGGTAATGGGTAGAAGGGACAGCTCAAGATGGATGACTTCAGTCTTTTTCAGTGATATATGAGACAATGTCTTCTGAGAGGGAGAAAGGCTATAATATAGCAGGATTGTGAAAAGAAAAAAATGGCTTGTAACTGCTATTGGGAAAAATGCAATAGAGAGTCAATCAGGGAACATTCATGCATTGTTGATGGAGTTGTGATTGATCCAAACCTTCTGGAGAGCAATTTGGAACTATGCCCAAAGGGCTATAAAACTGTGTATATCTTTTGATCCAGCAATATCAGTACTAGGTATATATTCCAAAAAGATCATTTAAAAAAAGGAAAAGGACTCACATGTACAAAAATGTTCATAGCAGCTCTTTGTGATGGCAAAGAATTGGAAATGGAGAGAATGCCCATCAGTTGGGGAATGGCTAAACAAATTGTGCTATACAAATACTACTGTTTTATGGTGAGCCGGTAGAGTTCAGAATAACATGGAAAGACTTACATGAACTGATGTTGAATGAAGAGCAGAACCAGGAGAACATTGTATACAGAAACAGCAACATTGTGTGATGATCAGCTTCAACTGACCTGGCTCTTCTCAGCAATACAATGATTTAAGACAGTTCCAAAAGATTCATGTTGGAATCCAGAGAAATAATTACGGAGTCTGAACACAGATCAAAGCATACTGTTTTCACTTTTTTTCCCTTTATCATGGTTTTTCCTTTTTGTTCTGATTCTTCTTTTACAATATTAAACTTTTTTAATAGCTTTTTATTTACAAGTGATATGCATGGGTAATTTTACAGCATTGACAATTGCCAAACCTTTTGTTCCAATTTTTCCCCTCCTTACCTGCACCCCCTCCCCTAGATGGCAGGATGACCAGTAGATGTTAAATATATTAAAGTATAAATTAGATACACAACAAGTATACATGACCAATCTGTTATTTTGCTGTACAAAAAGAATTGGACTCTGAAATATTGTACAATTAGCCTGTGAAGGAAATCCAAAATGCAGGCAGGCAAAAATATAGGGATTGGGAATTCAATGTAATGGTTCTTAGTCATATCCCAGAGTTCTTTCGCTGGGCGTAGCTGGTTCAGTTCATTACTGCTCCATTGGAACTGATTTAGGTCATCTCATTGCTGAACATGGCCAGGTCCATCAGAATTGATCATCATATAGTATTATTGTTGAAGTATATAATGATCTCCTTTACAATATTAAACTTATTATATATGTATAACCCATATCAGATTGCTTGCCATCTTGGGGAGGGAGCAGGAGAAAGAGGGAGACAAAAATTGAGAAATCAAAATCTTGCAAACATGAATGCTGAAAACTATCTTTACATATAATTGGGGGGAATGAAATACTATTAAGTAAAGAGAAATTATTTTTTTAATTTTAAAAGAGTCAGTAGGAAAAAAAATTAAAATGTTGAGGACCCAAATGAGACTAGATAGCATAAATAGAGAACCCAGTCAGAAGAATTATATTACTTTGTTCATACATTCTCAGCAGCAGATAAATAATCAGCATTGTGATATGGAAAGTAATGAGAAAGGAGAAGGGGACAGAGAATCCAAGAGTTAAGGACAGATTAAAATTGAGCAGGTTTCCTGGCAAGACATGTATGAACTGATGCAAAGTAAAGTGAACAGAACCAGGAATGTATACATATACATAGATGATGAGTTTGACACACTCTATCCTTCGTCACTATATACTGGGGATCCTACATCACTATATATTGAATATCCCAATATATATTGAATCTCCCAAAAACCTTAGAGTAATTTAAGGCTCTAAAAGGCTCTAAAATTTCAGAAAAAGATAGATATGAAAAAGATAATTTGAAATTTTAATTATTTAAATTCTTTTATACTTATTTAGTTTTGTGCATCTTCAATAATATTTGTTTAACTTTCATGTTAGGACATGGGACATTCTGTGATTGATTATATATTGTGCATACAATACTTCCTCCAACCCATGGGTCAGGATAGGAAGTTACACTTCTCTGCCACCTTAGTTACCTAATTTATCTCCATTAAGCTTTGTCTTGTGGGATCACCTCAAAACTGTCATGTATGCATCAAAACCTCATTCTTCGGATGATCTTCAGGTTAGAATTACAAATTCAATTCTTTCAGTAACTGAGCAGTAGCTGATAAAAGTTTATAAGGTTCAAAATTCAGAACAATGTATAGCATAAGATAGTGATTATCTCAATTTTTTAATAAGAAATACACAAATATTTTTAAATCTCAAATAACCTTTCATATATTTTTCCAAGATTTTAACACTTATGTTTCTAAAGTAATTAAAGTTTAAAACTATACTGAGACACCCTGTACTAGCCAGAAGGAGATCAGAAGTGAGGGTGTGCCAGAGAAAGAACATAAGTGCAAGGCAAATACATGCTTTCCTAATATCCTCTAGGGTGTTCTTGACTGATTCTTTTCCATAAGTAGCAAGATCTTTGATTCACAAGTGGCAAAATGGAAGTTGTTGGCAGCCTTGAATGGGATAAACTGAGTGAAGACCTCTCATAAGGCCTCCACCTATGCCCTAATTGTGACCTGAGACTTTGTAATAACAAGGTGTGCTATAGCCAAAAGCTACAGGTATTTGTCTTGGATAAACTTACATTTCCCTTCTATCCCCTCCCAGACTTTTCATTAGCATTTAAGTACCTAATATGATAAAGAGTGTCTTATTGACTAGTATTCTTTGCTATGAGGTAGAATTCCACTTTAGAATATAAACCTGGATTCTCCTAACAAATGGGAGAAAAGGTCAGAAGGGTGTTGGAGCTTCTGCATTAGGGGCTATATAATCCTGTGTTTTGCAGTTTGGGTTTGGCACTCCTCTCTATTAGTAGTTGCTCTTTCTATTGAGAGATCATAATAAACCTTTTTTTTTTTTTTTTTTTTTTTTTTTTTTTTTTTTTTTTTTTGGCTTTTTTACCTTGAGAGACTCTGTTTTAATTTGGGTAAGGGTACCTATCCCATACAACCATAAGAAGCTGCTCACAGTAGGGAAGAATTTTGGTTGGTTGTGTAAATTGGTGGTGAGAGAAGGTGACAGAAATCCTTGGAATAACCAAAGAGTTTCTGTATGTTTTTGTTTGGGGGTTGGTTAATTGTTCTGTTTGCCTGATTATATGGTAAACTTTGAAAAAAAACTCTGTGTTTTTTGATATTCAACCCATAACCTTCAGATACTATGAAAAGTAACATAGACACTTAACATTTCTAGAACGAGGTGTGCATTTTGTCTGTTGTTGACTATTTGATTCCTACATTTAATTGACAATTAAGCTTCTTTTAAATTTCTATCAGAAACCAAATTTCATCATCCTTCAAGCTGAGCATGCATATTGCTGGCAAATATTCCTCTATTAGTTTCCCAAAAGCAGCATGCCATTTGGCCCAATATTAGTTTGTTTGCACAATCACTAATATAAATACTGAAACAGATGTTACCCAACAGCATTTTTGTATTTAGTCTTTCATTTTGTCCTGTCACATATCCAATCTCCCCACCCATTCCACACCATTCCCTTTCTGAATGGAGAAAACTGTTGAACAAAATATTTTCCATACTTGATTTTCCCCTCTATTTTTTCCAGTTTGAAATGGAAACTGTTTGCTACCTGCAAATACTATTCTAAATGTGCCCAACAAATAAAGGTAAATTTTTAAAATAGCAAGTAGGTGGGCTTATACCCCAAAGAGATACTAAAAAAAGGGAAAGGGACCTGTATGTGCCAAAATGTTTGTGGCAGCCCTGTTTGTAGTGGCCAGAAGCTGGAAAATGAATGGATGCCCATCAATTGGAGAATGGTTGAGTAAATTGTGGTATATGAATGTTATGGAATATTATTGTTCTGTAAGAAATGACCAGCAGGATGAATACAGAGAGGATTGGCGAGACCTACATGAACTGATGCTGAGCGAAATGAGCAGAACCAGGAAATCATTATATACCTCAACAACGATACTGTATGAGGATGTATTCTGATGGAAGTGGATTTCTTCAACAAAGACAAGATCTAACTTAGTTTCAATTGATCAAGGATGGACAGAAGCAGCTACACCCAAAGAAAGAACACTAGGAAATGAATGTAAACTGCTTGCATTTTTGTTCTTCTTCCCAGGTTATTTATACCTTCTAAATCCAATTCTCCCTGAGCAACAAGAAAACTGTTCGGTTCTGCACACATATTGTATCCAAGATCTACTGTAATCTATTTAACATGTATAGGACTGCTTGCCATCTTGGGGAGAGGGTGGAGGGAGGGAGGGGAAAAATCGGAACAGAAGTGAGTGCAAGGGATAATGTTGTAAAAAAATTACCCTACATGGATTCTGTTAATAAAAAGTTATTTAATAAAAAAAAAAAAATAAAATAAAATAAAAAAATAGCAAGTAGGAAGTACCCTCTTGCTTTACATTGGCTAAAATGAAGGAAAAGAATAGTGAATAGCATTCCTTCCTCTAGCCTTATCCAGTGTTGATCACTCTTCTTTTATCATTTTTACCTCTCCCCACCCCAAACCCATTCTTTATCCTTCTTTTATCTCTCATAAGCTAGGTATTAATTTTCCCCAAATCATTCACAAATCCATGAGATATAAGTAGTAAGGCCCTAGCAATTGTCTGGTCCTTCTTTGCTATTACACCCAAATATCATTTAAATAATAATGATAATAATAATAGCTCTTTAAGGTTTGTAAAGTATTTTACAAAAACCAACTAATTTTTATCCCCACACAACAATTCCAGGAGTTTGTTGTTATTATCCTTATTTTACAAATGAGGAATCTGAGGCAAACAGAGATTAAATTACTTGCCCAAGATCATATAGCTGAGGCTAGACTTGATCTAGTCTTTCAGACTCTAAGTCCAATGGGCTGTCCACTGTATCTCTATCCACTGCACCAAGTGAGATTCAAATAAAAATTCTAAATATGAACATTTTTAATCATCAATTAATTGTCATCTTCTCTAAGTTTTGTCTCACTATTTAGTATTCATACAACCTGCTATAGCAGATAGTTACTTATAGTTACTTAAGCAGCTTTTGGTTAAATGTATAAACAATCATATGGTTCTTGTTAGGGGTGAGCTTATATACTTTATATAGTTTTATAAATATAATATTCTTTATCATTAGTTTTATACACACCCCAGCTCAATAAAATATACAACTTTTGACCACTGTGTTATTCAGATTTGTTGTTTCTTAATGAGAACTCACAAACATGCATTGAAGGAAAATGTCCTGCTCAATACAAATGCTATTCTATCAAAAAGCATTTCAATAAGTTTAAAACAAAATACTTTTTTGTCTTTTATTTTTATTATTATGAACATGAAAATTCTTTGGTCATTTTTGTGTTGAAGAATGGCTCCTGTTCTTACATATTATCAATATCTTACGTATCCTTGAAATCAGTACACTATCAGAGAAACTTGCTGCAAATATTTTTTTGGAAAAAATAAAAATTCATTTATTAAAAACAATGTGTCAAGCACTGTATTGAGCACTAAAGATATAAATATAAAAGTGAGATAACCCTTGCCCTCAAGAAACTTACATTCAAATAAGAAAAGACTATATATTTAGAGAAGCTAGGAGTTCAAAAAGGGAAGATTAGTAAAGGAAGATATGCACAGGGAAACATGTTTTAAACACGATTGTTTCAATGGCCTGATTCCAGTAAATAAAAAAAAATGCTTGTCTATTTGAGCTCAAGATATTGGGGAGCAGTCTGAGTTACAATGGAAAGCAGCAAATGGTTAAAATGCAGAAACCATAGTTGGGAGATATCTAGGAAAATAATGAGTGATGTTTTCAGTCAGGATAAGGTGAAAACTTTCTTATCAGTACCCAAGAAGTCTAAATTCTGGTGGGTAGTAGAGCAGTATCAGGATGCTTGTGGCATAATTTGTAGATGTCCAGTAACTGTTTCCTGTCCAATTCTATCTTGATTTTGTTTTTGTACAAAATTTCAATTTTTTATAACCAAAATTGTTCATTTTATCTCCTATGGTCTTCTCAGTCCCTTGTTTGGTCAAGAATTATTCTCTTATTCTCTTTACTGATTCTCTGATTTAAGATATATATTTTATATCTAGGTCTTCTCTCCATTTTAAGATTATAGTAGAATAACATGTGTCTTTTTGGTCTGATCCTAATTTTTTTTTAGGCTGCTCTCCAGCTTTCACATTCGATTTTGCCCAGTAACATGTCCTTATCCCAGGACTAAGAAAAAATAAGTCTTAATGTTTTCATTAGTAATGCTTGATACTCTATTCTATTAAAGATCTTTCTCCTGAAAGATTTATTCTGTATTGTGAAACTTTTAACTTTTGCCTGTACTATTTTCCAAAAATTTTCCAAAATTCCAAAATTCCAAAATTTTCTCTTGTTTATAGTATATGCAACTTTATATTGTGTGACGTCTGTATTTCCTTGAAAACTGAATTATTGCTTTTCTGGCTACTTGCAATATTTTTTTTTCTTTAACCACAAAGATCTGGATTTTGATTATGGCATTCTTGGATGTTTGCAGTATGGGGAGATAATCAAGAGATAATCAGTAGATTTTGTTTTATTTTGATTTTTTGGTAAGCCTTGTGGCTGTAGCAGATTGAAGAAGTTTTTGTTTGTAATTTTTGAACTATGGTGCCCAAAAATTTTTTTATCATTATTTACAGGAAATCATATAGTTTTTAATTATCTCTTCTCAACATGTTTTCCAGGAAAGATGTTTTTGATAGTGTAACTTACATAATTTTCTATTTTTTCTATCTTTTGCCTTGTTCTGATATTTTTTATTGTCTCAGGAAGTTATTACATTTTCTTCATTCTAATTTTCAGGAAATCCATGATTTGGGTAAGTTTTTCATCTTTTGTTCTAAACTATTTTCTTCCAGTTTTTTCCTTCTGAAGTTTAATTGCATTCATTTTATTCCATCACTTGTGGCTAAGCCATTTCTTTCTATGAAACTCTGCTTAAAGGCATTATGGGATAACTCTTCTGACTTTATCTCTTGGGCTTCTCTTAACCCACAGTATTTCTTAATTGTGCCTGGTGTTTTGTTTGCTCACATTTACAACCTTGGTTCTTTTATTAGGACTTTGTGCTTGGACTGATTCCCTCTGGCATTCTTGGATGAGTTGAATGAGACTTATTTGGCCTTATCTCCTTTGTAACCTGAATGCCACTGACAAAGCCAATCTGGAAGGGGATGGCAATGTTGTTTTTAGACCCCATACTCTATTAAAATCCTTTATTTTTGTCTCTGTCTCCTGGTGAGCCACTAAGAATTCTGAACTCAACCAAAATCTATTGGCTTGCCACTTTCCTTTTCCTCCCCTCCCTCACTGTAAGTACTTGTCACCTACTTGTAGTTTCTATGTCCCAAAGAGTTCTAAGTTCCTATTCATTGACCTATGGCGTTTGATTCTCTCCTCAACTTTTGTTACAACAGTTCAGGGTCAGGATCCAGCTTTAAGTCCCCAACAAATAAACTAGCATTAACTGATCAGAGCACTTACCTGATTTACAATTGATTACAGGAGCAATAGAGCAGGTAGGTGACACAATGCCAGACCTGAAGTCAGTAAGATGCATCTTACTGATTGATAAAATTTGACTTTAGGCAAGTCACTTAGCCCTGTTTGCCGCTTCTTCATCATAAAATGAACTGAAGAAAAAAAGGGCAAACCATTCTAGTATTTTTGACAAGAAAAGCTCAAATGGCATCACAAAGAGTTGCACATGACTGAAAAAATGATTCAATGAAAACAATATAGAAACAATAACAAGATATGTGACTGCAGACTAATTATTTAATCTCCCTCAGTCTCAATTTACTCACCTGAAAAGTGAGAATAATAACAATACCTACCTCCCAAAGTTGCTATATGGGGATAAAATGAGATCAAATTGGTAAAGCACTCTGCAAACCTTAAAGCATGATGGAAATGCTAACTATTGTTATTATAGATGAGGAAACTGAAACCCACAATAACTTGTCCAGGTCACATAGTTTGTAAACAACAGAACCATAATTTAAATCTGAATCCTTTCTGTTCAAAACCAGAATCTTTCCAGGCTGCTAAATGACAGAAATGAAATGTCATCATTAATCATATCACTACCACTGGAAAAAATAATTAAACATGCTTGTGATATGGGTCAGTGAGTATTATATTTATATGAAAAAGTCAGGCATTATTAATACATACTAAATCAGATCCAACACAAAAGTCTTTCTCCATTCTCTCCACATGGCAGAGAAGTGATTCTGAATTTTTGACCATTATGCCATTGGAAGACAAATTTTGCTATATCCAATGAAATTGGAAAAGTTTCAAGGTTCTCAGGTTTGGAAACAAGCTTGACTTTGGGCAACTTTACTTAACTTCCTTCTGGCTCAGTTTTCTCATCTATAAAATGGAGATGATAATAATGCTTACCTTCGCAAGTTGTTGTGGGGACCAAGAACTGAGACAGGAAAAGCTTTTGGTCAATATTTGTTGGTCAACAATTGCAATATTTTTTTCTGTTGGTCAAACATTGTTTCTCTATTTAAAAGTGATGGAAAATGTTAATAATACAGATTAAACTTAAATATGTCATGTACACATTTTTTCCCTAGAGATCAGGTTATTAAATATTAGTCCTGGATGAGCTCTGATCAAGCTCAAAGGTATCTAGTTTAATAATCTGCACTAGCATATCCTTTTCTAATAAGTGCCATTTGCTCTTACCTATGGGCTATATATACTGCCTTTCTTGTGATGTTCTGGGCTCGATGGAGGTACTTACCGTAGTTTCTCATTAGACTTTTTATTGTTATTCAGTCTGATTTTTTAAATTTTTTTTTTTGCCTGAGTAGGTATGTAAGAACTAGGCTGAATGCATTCATTCATTAAGCCATCTTAATTGAAAGTCCAAAAAGGATTAATTAAGCACTTACTATGTGTCAGGAAATATCCTTTGCATTGGGAACTCAAAGTAAAAAATGAGAGTCCTTCACCTCAAAAGGCTGACTACCTATCAGATGACATTGTACTGATATGCCAGTGTCTCTTAAATTGTGTTCATAATTTCTCTAAGGAGTGAGTTTCTGCCTAACTATCCACAAAAAGAAAATGAATAGATGAAGAATACCTATTCTCTAGAATATGATATGCAGTTGGATGGACAACTCATAGAACTGATCAAAAAGTACATAGACATAAATAGTCAATGTTAGTCCAGAATGAAATAGAAGGAATTGAGTAATATTAATATCTCATGACCATAAGTAATGGGATATCACTGTTTCTAAAGAATAAAAGGCCAAGATTACTCAAAGATCAATAGAGTAATGTATGTGAGCCATAATAAAACCAGAGATGGTTATTAATTGAGATTTGTACAGGATAAGTATCATAAAATATATTATCAGAAATGTATGACCAAACAAAGAGATGAGCTAATCATGTGGTGAGAACAAGGGATAGCCAATAGGTGGCCTATGTGCTCCAAGAATATCCAAGAATTATGTAGAAATTATATCTATATATTAAGAGCTATGTAGAAAGATACCTCTCATGTTGAGTAGGGTAGGGCAGATATTAAGTTAGTAAAAATAAAGATGCTATTTTTTTTCCATCCAAGTTCATAGACCTCTTGAAAGGGGACCATAGTTATCAGGTTGAGAATCCCTACTATAGATGGTGAAGTCCAGCAAGGTCCACCAGAAGACATTATCCAAATTGCATGAAGCACCAGAATATTGCAAGAACTCCTCAACAAAAGTCATGACCTCTTCGAAAAGATCAGCTTGATACTACATGCAGGAAAAACTATATGATCCCTATATTAGGCATAGTATGTTTGTTGAATGAGTTATTAATAAATGAATTTCTGTTCTCTAGATTGATCAGTCCTTTGCATGAAATCTGGTTTACTTATATAAATGCAAAGAATCATTATATAGGTGTTTATTGAATATAAAATATTGCTATGTACAACATAGCATTATTTAAATTAGAGTTATACAAATGCGAATCTCTTTCTTCAGTTTCTTAAGAAGCAAGAGGGAAAAGTTCTGGTAAATGAAATACCTTCTCAATGATTTATGGTTGGACTTTTGCCTCTTCCCTATCATCTCAGTCTCTAACATATTTTCTTTCTATTTTGTCTTTCTACTTAAGAAAAGCAAAGTTGGTATATGTTTTCCAAAATAGACCTTAAAAGCTTCATGGTCTACTTAAGTTTTGAAACTATCTAAAAAGGGGGGGCAGGTATTTGTTAAATAATTATGGTATATGAATATATCGCAGTGTTGCTGTACAGTAAGAAATGGTAAATTTGAGGGATTTTGAAAATCATGAGATTTGTATGAACTGATATAGAACAGAATGAGCAGAACCAAAAGACCAATGAACACAATAAATGAAACAACATAAATGAAAAAGAAAGTAGAATTCAAAGTATTAGAAAAAAACAATATAAGTCTTGGATAACAGATAATAAAACCTACTTGCTTCATCATAGAGAGGTGGGTAACTAACGACTAGGACAGAATATTGTATACATTATCAGATTCTGTCCCTTTCTCAGTGCTTAATTTTTGCTTAATTGTTTTTCTTTGTCACAAGGGAGGGTACAGTTTGGAGTGAAAGATGGAGAGGTTGAATAGATTGTAATGGAATTTTTACAATCAATAAAATATGCTTCAAAAAAATAACATTGGCCTATTGTAGTTTTATTCATTTTTACCTAAGTTTTTTATTCATTTTTTATATCACCATAGTTTCTTCAGGTACATTTCTCCCCTCCTCCTTCTCCCAAAGTGATAAAATATCTTTGAAAATCCAAGAGAAAAGAAAAAAGAGAAAAAATCAGCATAGCTGGTTAGTTCACAGAAAATGTTTGGAGAAGGAGAATTCTGGGAAGATGCAGAGTGGGTAAGGAAATTTAAAGCTTTCCAGATTTCCTCCATAAACAACAAAAAAATTGTGCTCAGGGCAAACATAGACCCATAAAAAAACAAGTAAAACTTAAGGCAGAACTTAGGGTTCTCCTGAGACAACCTGAGAAGATCTAAAGAAAGACCCCAGAACTAAGGTTTAATCAGTGTCAAGTGTAAACAGCTCCAGGCTCACTCCACAGCACATGGAATTCAAAAGCAGGGGAGGGGTTCAAAAGTAACCTCATTCCAACCACAAAAACTTTCACCTCCCAGACAGCCTGAGGAGTCAGGACTCTGAGTCCAGGAATATTAAGGTAATCTTTCCCGTTAAGGAATACCAGGTCCAGTTGTGCTGCTGAGATGCGATCCTGAGAGAGAAGGAGCCAGCACCCTGGGTGAATGCAGAAGTAGTGGAGCAAGGAAGCTGCTGGGTGCAGACACTTATGGAAGAGTGGAGTTCTTAGTTTTGGGTTCCAGACCAGAGGGAAGACCTGAAGTGAAGCCAGAGGCACCATCCACCTCCTCCCAGGACTAGAAGTAGTTAGACTCATAAGCCCTCTCATTTTTAAAAAATGAACAAAAAAAATGAACAGGCAAAGGAGAAAGAACCCAATTCTAGAAAGTTACTACAGTAATAGGGAAAAACAGAGATTCTCTTCAGAGGAGGACAATTAAATAAAAACAAAGCCTCTCCCACTCCCAAAGAATAATGCTAAATGGCTACCTGCACAGAAAGAATTTATAGAAGAACTCAAAAAAGACTTTAAAAATCAAATGAGAGAGATGAAGGAATATAAAGAAGAAGGATAGGAGGAAGAGGGTAATGAAGAGGAGGAGGAAGAGAAGAATCCAAGAAAAACAAGATTATAAAAAAAAAAGAAAGTCAACCAACTAGAAAAGGAGATCTGGAGTTTAAAAAAGAAAATGATTCTTTGAAAATTAGAATTGGGCAAATAGAAGCCAATAAAGGTATGAAACCAAGAAATAACAAAACAAAATAAAAAGAATGAAAAAATAGAATATAATGTGAAACATCTTATAAGAACAGATTTGGAGAACAGATCAAGAAGAGAAAACATAAGAATAATTGAAGTATCTGAAAGCTATGAACAAAAAAAGAACCTTGACACAACAGTACAAGAATTGCTCAAAGAAAATTGTCCTGAAGTGATAGAACAAGACAGGAAAGTAGAAAAAGGAAAAATGTACTAATCATCACCTCAAAGAGATCCTATAAGGAAAACATATAGGAACATTATTGCTAAATTTCTAATCAAATTTTGATCAAAGAGAAAATTTTTCAAGAAACAAACAACAATTCAAATATACTGGAGCTACAATTAAAATTGTACAGGATTAATCAGAAGCTACAAAAAAGACTGCAGATCTTAGAATATTATATATCAACAAACAAAAAATTAGACCTGAAGCCAAAAACATAATATCTAGCAAAATTAAGTAATTTTAAGTAAAATTAATAATATTGAACAGAAAAGAAAGATTCAATAAATTTTCAGACAATGTTTCCCTTTTTCTGTCTTCCTTTTTTTATTTTGTTTTTTTCTTATTTTATATTTGTGTTAAATAAATTAAATTTTAAAAAACAAGAGAAAAAAGGTGTGAAAATATGTGCAATGTGCAACATATGTGGACCTCCCACTTCTTCAAAGGGGTAGAATGAAATTATCTTCTCATACCTTTCAAGCTATGATTATTCTTTATAAGTTTTCAAAGCCAGCTGTTCATTTTTGTGTATTCATGTGTGTGTGTTCTTTCTATCTATATGATTGTTGTCATATTGTTTTCTTGACTCTGTTTACTTCAGTATGCATCAATATATGTGAATCTTCCCAAGCTTCTCTGAATTAAACACATTTTTCATTTTTTACAACACAGTAATATTCCATTACACTCACACAGCATAATTTGTTTAACCATTCCCCAAAAGATAATATCAAGTTTGTTTCCAGTTCCAGAGCAGGTATTGTGAGTTAAAGCTTGTCACACATATTTCTTTTTTAAAATATGCCTCATTATAATTATGGTTTATATTTAAACTTATTCCTCTCATTGTGAGAAGTGATCTAGGGTTCTAGAACTATGTTTGATAATAGTTGTCTTTACCATCTTATTGAGAGTAATCACTGCCCTCTGGGGGACCCAATTTGCCAATTCAAGCAGTTGAGGAAAGCTGTCTTCTTCCTTCTTTCTTCTATCTTCTTCCTTCTTCCTTCTCCTCCTCCTTTCCCTCTCCTTATCTTCATTTATTTAATAATTTTTTTTACTTTTTTTCAAAAAAAAAATCAAGTTGGAACAATTGCTGTCTACTTTAAAATTCAGATTACTCTGGCTTTAGTTTAATAATCCCAACCCAAGCCTCTGTATCTCATTGTTTAAGTTTTAATGGCTTTGAATGAATGTGAATAGCAATTTTTTTCTATACTGGTCAGAAACTCTGAGGGTCTTCCCCTCCCAGATCAATATCTTTATAATGGTATATTGAGTCATCTTTCCCCTCAACTCTTACCCAGCTCTTAGTCAATGAATAGATGTGACCTCAGATGAACTGAGACCTACGAAAGAGCTTAATTTAGAAAAACCAGTGTCACCCACTACATTCTAAACCATTGCCAGTCATCTTGACCTTTGTCTTGTCACTGATCTTTAATGACCTGGAAGAGAGATTTTGCTTAGGTCTGCCCCATTCATATCGGATTCACATACATCAAACTTGTGGTGTCATCTGCCCTCTTCAAGGAAAAAAGAACAACAATTATTTTGCTACCATAAAAAGTACTGCTATAATTTGGAACTGTGCCCAAAGGGCATTCAAACTGTACAAACCCTTTGATCTAGCAATACGACTACTAGTTCTATAGCCCAGAGAGATCATTAAAAAGGGGGGAAATGACTTATATGTATAAAAATATTTATAGCAGTTTTTTATGATGGCAAAAATTGGAAACTGAGGGAAGGTCCATTAATTGGAGAAAGGCTAAACAAATTGTGGTATATGAATGTAATGGAATACTATTGTGCTATAAAAAATGATGAGCGGGCAGGTTTCAGAAATATTTACAAGACCTGATACTGAGTGAAGTGAACAAAACCAGAACATTGTATATAGTAATAGCAATACTGTATGATGATCAGCTCTAATTGACTTAGCTCTTCTATGAAATATCCAAGATAATTCCAAGACTTATAGTGGAAAATGCTATCTATATCCAGAGAAAAAACTATGGAGTCTGGATGCAAATAGAAACATATTATTCTCACTTTTCTGTATTTGTTTTTTGTGGCTTTTCCCTTTTGTTCTGTTTCTTCTTTCACAATATGACAAATGTGGAAATATGTTTACATGATTGATACGTTAAAAAAAAAAAAAAGGTGCTGCTATAAATATTTTCGTCTACCTAGAGACTTTCTTCTTAACAATAGCCTCCATGGTACAGCCAGTGTTTCTAATAAAAGTCTCATTTCTAAACTATATAAAGAATATGTGAAATTTATAAGAATACAAGTCATTCCCCAATTGATAAATGGTCAAAGGTATGAACAGACAATTTTCAGGTGAAGAAATTAAAGTCATCTGTATTCAAATGAAAAAATGCTCTAAATCACTACTAATTAGAGAAATGCAAATTAAAGCAACTCTTAGGTGCCACCTCACATCTCACAGATTAGCTTAAATGACAGGAAAAGATAATGACAAATGTTGGAGGGGATGTGGGAAAACTGGGACACTAAAACATTATTGGTGGAGTTGTGAAATGATCCAACCATTCTGGAGAGCAATTTGGAACTATGCCCAAAGGGTTATAAAACTGTGCATACCCTTTGACCCAGAAGAACCATTATTGGGTTTATATCCCAAGGAAATCATAAAGGAAGTAAAAGGACCCACATGTGCAAAAATGTTTGTAACAGCTCTTTTTGTAGTAGCAAAAAAATGGAAAATGAATAGATGCCCAACAATTGGGGAATAGCTGAACAAGCTGTGGTATATGAAGATAATGGAATATTATTGTTCTATAAAAAAATTGAAAAACAAGCTGATTTTAGAAAGGCCTGGAAAGATTTACACAAACTGATGCTGAATGAAATAAGCAGAACCAGGAATACATTGTACACAATAACAAGGATGTGTGATTATCAATTATGAAAAACTTGGTTCTTTTCAATGGTTCAGTGATCCAAAAGAATCCCAATTGACTTTGTACAGAAAATGCCATCTGCATCCAGAAAAAGAACTAAGGAGGCTAAATGTAAAACAACACGTTTTCTGTTTTTTGTTGTTGTTGGTTTTTTTTTTTTTTTGTCTCTCCCATGATTTTTCCCTTATGCTCTGATTTTTCTCTCTAACATACTTGATAAAGTATGTTTATATAATTCTAAACTGTTTTCTGAAATGAATGGACCAATACAGAGCTCTAACAACAAAGCATTAATGTGACTATTTATAAAATCTTCCCCCATACACATATCAACCATTGCCATCTTTTGTCATCTTTGCAATTTGCAGGGTATAAGATAAAACTCCAGAGTTGTTTTGATTTGCATTTCTCTTGTTAATAGTGATTTGGCGTATTCTTTCGTGTGGTTGTCCTAGTTCTTAAATTGGAATTCTCTCCTTCCTCAACTCTTCTTGGCTTCCCAGATTTCCTTCAAAGGCTCAGCTAAAATTCCACCTCTTGCAAAAAGCCTTTCCTAGCCCATCTTAATAATAACGTCCCTCTGAGATCACCTCCAAGTTATCTTATGTATATATCTTATTTTACATAACTATTCACATGTTGTCTTCCCCATCTAAATGTGAACTCCTTGAGAGTAAGGATTATATTTGCCTTTCTTTGTAACCTCAGATCTTAGCAGAATATCTGACACATTTATTAAAATGCTTAAAACACACTTTTTGGCTTGATTGGGCTGTTTCTGAAAGAACAAAGAGGGTTTGTTCCTATCCTTAAGATTAACTATATGAATGTCAGTTTATACATAAGGATTTGAGATGGTTTGAATCTTATCACTAACAAAACATCCACTATTGCCATCCCTCTCCAAAAGAAAAAACTTGCTCTATTTTCATCTTGATTATTTAAAAATATACAAGTGTGTCTTCTGTAATGAATTTGAAGCAAAATTTCAGATAGTAATTGCCAAATTACCATTCAGTATTTTGCTATTTCTGGTCTAGTCAACTGCTATGAACACACTGAGGAACTAGTAAACAATTACAACTCAGGCGTGGCTAGCAGAATCTTGTTCTTTAATCACTTCAGAAAGATCACTATGTAACTGTCTAATCAGACTTTATCCTAAACTGGGTAATTATCATACATAAATCATTTAGTTCCTTTGTGTCCTTCTGCCAATCTACAAAATTAATACATACCTATATATTCTTTCATCTATCTTTAAAAAACATAAGATTCATAAAGATGCAGATGAGCCAAGTATGAGTCATTAGTTATTGGTTTATTTTTATGGGTGTCTTATTGCATTGTGAAATGGCAGATAAGCAGTTATCTGATTAAGTTAGAAATGATTTTTCTAGGGTATTAGATTAAGGTTATAGGTACATATGTTTTTACATATCTTATTATGACTTTTGAGGAAATAATACCAGGAAAATAACTTGCTACCAGAAAAAATAATTTCCTATTTTGAAATGGAAACAGTAAAAAGAGAATATCCTTGCAATTAAAAAAATCTGTTTGATATTTGAATCTATTCATTCAGTCACCCATTATAGACCTATAAGGCAGGCACACAGAAGGTATCTAGTCTAATTCCCTTATTTTACAAATGAGGTAAGTTAATTGCTGTGTGACCCTAAAAAAAGTCATTTCACCTTACTTTTCCCATCTGTTAAACAAGGGCATTGTTGTTGTTTTCCAGTCATGTCTGACTCTACATGATCCCATGGAGTTTGTCTTGGCAAAGATACTGGTGTGGTTTGACATTTTCTTCTCCAGTATGTCTCCATTTTACAGATGAGAAACTAAGATAAATAGTAGTTAAGTGACTTGGCCAGAGTCACATACCTAGTAGATGTCTGAGGTCAAATTTGAACTCAGATCTTCCTGACTCCAAACCCAAGGTTCCATAAACTATACCACCCAGCTGACCCAAGAGCATTGTATTAGTTCTTTCTCTAATCAAAACATGTTAAGATGCTTAAAGTGATAGAATTTAATTTCTAGAACACCAACCACAAAACAATTAAAAGTGAATGTTGGCATATAGCATGTATTGGTCAATCTGCCATGGGGGGAGAGAGAATGGGGAGAAGGAAGGAAAAAAGTGGAACAAAAGGTTTGGCAGTTAGTTGTCAATGCTATAAAATTACCCATGCATATAACTTGTAAATAAAAAGCTATTATTTTTTTTTTTTAAAGTGAATGTTGGGAGCAGCTAGGTGGCTCAGTGGATGGAGCACCAACCCTGAAGTCAGGAAGACCTGAGTTCCAATTTGGGCTCAGACACTTAACACTTCCTAGCTGTGTGACCTTGGGCAAGTCACTTAACCCCAATTGCCTCAGGGGGGAAAAAAGTTAATGTTGCAAAATTACAAAAGAATCTTCTTTGCAGAGGTGGGTAACTCATAGGGAACATCATAGATATTTTCAGATTTTTTTTTTTGATTGATCGGTTTTGCTGGCTTTTTTCTTCTTTTTCTTTTTAACTTAAAAACTGTGATATATGGGATGGCTCTCTGAACGGGGAAAAGATGGAAAGGAAAATTTAGGCTGTGTCATAAACAAAAAATATCCAAAAAATTTATTTTTTAAAAAGATTGTAATTCCTTCTAGTGCAACAAAAGAAATAAATATTTTTTACACAAATGTTAGAGTCCCAAATTACAAAATGCTCATAAACAAGAAATATCTTTAACAAACTAATTAATTTTAATGTTATACTTCTACTTCTACTGTCAACTAGAAATTTGAATGACCAAACTTAAGGTCTCTTTATACATATATTAATTTATGTGCTTCAACTATTGTTTCCTAGTCATTATTTTCTGTGGGGAAGAGGAATTAGGCTTAAATTTCATAGTAATGTGTGGATTGTAGAAAGGTAATAAAAGCATCCCATTCTCAGACAAAATTAAGTTTAAGAAATCAGGAAAGCATAGGTAATAATATTAAGCTGATAAATGATGTGTTAAATAATTAAGCCTTGCACAGTCTAGATTTGGTGAGAACTAATTTCAAAGGGTCCTCAGAAAACAAGAATAAGTCAGATGCAGTAAGTTAACACATTATCAGACCAATAAACACAAAGGACAACAAAAACAGTTTTGTTGAGTGACAAGAGGAAGATTAAAAATTTATATAAATCTTTTTTTAAAAAATTAATAGAATAGGGGCAGCTAGATGGTACCAAGAATAGAACACTGGTTCTGGAGTCAGGAAGACCTGAGCTCAAATACAGCCTCAGACTTTTTACACTTATTAGCTGTGTAACTCTGGGCAGGTCACTTAAACCCAATTGCCTCTCAAAAATAAAAATCCCAACAAGAAATAAATAGAATAGTAATTCAAAATCTCAAGTGAAAAGACAGAAAATTTAGCTTATTTTGCTTCTATTCTCTCTTTCAAGATGAATCACTTTCAGAATGTAAATAAAAATAGTTAAAATTTAGTTGAAGCCAGGATAAATGTGGAAATAGTAAGAGAGCACTTAAATACTCCTTGCTTAATTTGAATTACCTGACCCAGACAGACAACATTCTAGGATATTTAAAAAAATTGCAAGTGTGATTATTGAGACATCAGCAGTAATCTTGGAAAAATTATAGAGAACAGATGTTTCGCACAACTGGAGAAAGGTAAATAAATGTCCTGATTTTCAATTATTGGTTGATAAGCTTGAGAGCAATTTCCCAGGTTAGTCATTTTCAGTTATGTCTGATTCTTTGTAACCCCATTTGAGGGTTTCTTAGCAAAGATACTATAATAGTTGGCCATTTTCTTCTCCAGCTCATTTTATAGATTTGGAAACTGAAACAAACAGGGTTAACCTGTTGCCTAGGAGCACATAGCTCCTAAATGTCCAAGGCCAGATTTGAATTCAGGAAAATAAATCTTCATAGCCCCAGGCCCAGAACATCTATCCATCATGCCATCTAGCTGTCCTTTGTTCAATTTGTTCAACTCAGCAAAATTATTAGAGGCTTTGTAAACATTTACAAGGAAACTGGCAGTCACCAAAAGTCAGCATCACTTCATCAAAAACAGATTAAATTCATTTCCTTTTTTGACTAGATAACCACACTAATAGTTCAGAGGAATGTTATAGACATAAAATTTCTCAGGCGTGTCTGATTCTCGTCCATTTGGGGTTTTCTTGGAGAAAGATACTGACTGGAGTGGTTTTCATTTCCTTCTCCACCTTATTTTATAGATAAGGAACTGAGGTAAACAGGTCTAAATGTTTTGTCCAGGGTCTCACAGGAATCTTTCTGACTGCAGGCCCAGTGCTCTATCCACTGTGCTACCCAGTCCATTGACATAAAATTCTGAGATTTTAATGAAATATTTGAAAAATCTTTCACACTATCTTTATGTGCAAGATAAAGGGACATGAGGTATATACAGTTATGAGGATTCAAAATGATTGGACCCAGTCATTAATATGTATCAGTTTTGAGGCTTCCAGTAGAATGCACCAAAAATTTATCCCTTAGTCATGTGCTATTCAATATTTTTATCACTGATTTGAATGAAATATAGATAGTAAACTTATCCAAACTACATATGACACAAAATTAGGAGAGAGAACTATCTAATACAATGAAATTTATTAGAAATAAACATAAAGTTTTATACAGAGATTCCAAAAAATAGCTAGGATATCAATTGTTATGAGAAAAGTAATGGGGTTAGAGTGGACTTCACATTTACTTAATATGAGGTAATGATGTCACATGGGAGCCAGAAAATATAAAGCTATTCTAGGCTCCATTAAGGCACAGTGTCCAGAATAAGCAAGGTGTTAATTAATCTGTACTCTCCCCTAACTAATGCCTTGAAGTCCCATATTCTAAAAACAATGACAAACTAGAAGGTGTTCAGAAACACACAAAAATGATTACTATATACTTGCTGTATTATTTCTTCCCTATCTCAGTGATTCACTGGACAAACATTGTTCCTCATTCTCTGACTATTCCCTAATTCCCATCACCCTAATCTAATTCTACTCCTTAATATCCTGCTCAGTATCTACCCTCCCATTCCACTGTGCTCTCTGGAATGCCTGCCCTATAGGTAACATTTCATTTTAAATGCTTTTCCTTTCTCCTTCCATCTTCTTGTACTCACTGAGCCCTGGCTCCTTAATGACTAACTCTGGTGCATTTTTATTCATACCCTTTACCATACTAGTCAAGGTAGGGGAGTTACAATATTCTTTGCTTTCCACCACCACTTCTAAACTCCCCCTCTACCAGAATTGTTTTTTCTTTGTCTTATGACTTCTAACCAAATACTTTGTCTTCACCATGACATACAATCCCTTCACTCCTCAGTTCTCTTTCAGGAAATTCCCCCTGCACTGACTACTTCTCTGACTTGACCCATTGGTCAAATCTTCATCAGTCTCTTCTCTCTAGTCCCTTGTCCTATTATTCTAAGACAGATTTTCCCTGACAAGTCCCAGATGTGGATTACTTCCATCATCCATTGCCTTCATTTCTATTCATGTACTGCTGAAACTGGAAAAATTCATGAAATTGCTACGACAATCTCAAATGGGTCCCCACTACAGCAAGGCAATCCCTGCACTTCCGTGATCAAAAAGTCTGACTCACCACGGGGACTCTTCCAAATGTTTTCATCCCTCCTCAAATTTTCCATGGCTCCATCTCCTCCAACTCTTCAAGATAAGAACTTTGCCTCATATTTTGCTGATGAAAAAATATGAGACATTTCACTGAGAGGTGCCTCTTCTTCCTTCTTCCTCCTCTTACATCATTCAAATGCTTTCCAGCCTTATCTCCTCCTTTACTCTTGTCTTACATGAAGACAGGGCCCTTCTTCTTGTTGAAACAAACCTATTTACATGCACAAGTGATCCGATTCTATTCTGTTTTCTCCAGAAAATTGCCCCATCTATCATTCCCACTCTCACTATATTTCAATTGCTTCCTGTCCACTGAGTATTTCCCTACTATCTAAAAACATGGGCGACAATCCATTCCACTAGCTATCTTCCCATATTTCTCCTCCCTTGTGTGACTAAACTCCTTGAGAAGGCCATCTCTTTCTGTGCCTCTGCTTTCTCTCCTCTCAAGGCATTTTTAATTATCTCCACTCTGGCTTCCAACCTCATCATTCAATTGAAACTGCTCTTCTCCAAAGTTGGTAGTGATCTTTTAGTTGCCAAATATAGTGGCCTTTGCCAGTCCTCAATATTGACTGCTCTACAACTTAGACATTGTCAACCACTTTCTCTGTGATATTTTATTCTCTCTACATTTCTGTGTCACTGCTTTCTCCAGCTCTTCTCCTACTCATCTGACTACTCTTTCTCACTCTCCTCTTCTGGATCTTCAACCAGTTCATGCCCAATAACTATAAGTGTTCCTATGGAAAATGGCAGCCTCCCTGACCCATTAATAAATAATTCCAGAGGAAGCTCAAAATCCCTGAGTCTACCTGGCAGTCTTCAGCAATGAGATGAACCAAATCAGTTCCAATGGAGCAGTAATGAACTAAACTAGCTACGCCCAGGGAAAGAACTCTGGGAGATGACTAAGAACCATTACATTGAATTCCCAATCCCAATATTTTTGCCTGCCTGACAATATTTCAGAGTCCTATTCTTTTTGTACAGCAAAATAACAGTTTGGTCATGTATACTTATTGTGTATCTAATTTATACTTTTATATATTTAACATCTACTGGTCATCCTGCCATCTAGGGGAGGGGGTGGGGGGAAGGAGGGGAAAAATTGGAACAAAAGGTTTGGCAGTTGTTAATGCTGTAAAATTACCCATGCATATAACTTGTAAATAGAAAGCTTTAAAAAAAAAAAGAATCACACCAGAAAAATAATAATAATAATTTAAAAATCACTGAGTCTACCAGTCAAAGTCCCCTTTTCCCACTAGCTACCAATCCAAGTATCAACTAGCTACCAGTTCCCCAGGTGCACTCCCCAACCCCAGCTGCCCCAGAAGCACCAGTCACAAACTTTAACTTATTCCCCTGGTCTAAGTTCCCCAATCCTTGGGCTCTCCTGCCTAATCCTTTTTGACCCAGATAAGAATCCTATTAAAAACCCATCCTGCTTCAGCCGTGTTGAATGCCTCCATCCAGGATTCCAGAGGAGTGCCCTGTGTCCATCCTTCATGGCCATCCATTTGTTTGATTGCTATCTCCCTAATAAAGCTGGCTTGCTTCACTTTCTCTCCACTCCTGTCTTGTGCTGTATTTTATCTGATGATGCTTTCTTCCCAGAAATTCTCTTTTTTGGAGATATCAAGCCATCATCCATTGTTATAAGCTCAGCAACTATGATTACATCTCAAGTTTTGACTTAGAAAAAGGAGAACTCCAAGGCTGTGTCAGGAATAGCATACTCTAACAGCATGACCCTCCTTCTTTTCTCTGACACCAGAGCTGTAACTATGGTTCCTGCCCCAAACCACATGCCTCTCAGGCTCCTTCTCTGGCAACACAACTGCAAAATAAGCACTGCCACCTTTCCTTCTACTGGACCTTAGTATCCCGCACCTTTCTAAGTCACAGCCAGACAGTCCTCCAAGGGTTTGTCCTAGGTCCTCTTCTCTCTCTCTCTCTCTCTCTCTCTCTCTCTCTCTCTCTCTCTCTCTCTCTCTCTGAAATATTTCACTTAGTGACCTTATCAGTTTCTATAGATTCAATGATCACCTTTAAGAAGATAATTCTCAGATCTATTTATCCTGTCCTAATCTCTCTCCTGACCTCCAGGCTCCCACTTCTATCTCTCTATTGGATATCTCACACTGCATGTCTTGAAGACATCTTAAACTCATCTAAAACTGACATTTTTCTCCCTAAATTCTTCCCTCTTTCTGACTTATTAATGTTAAGAATGCTACTATCTCCCCAGTCATCCAGACTCGCAGTCAAGGGATTGTTCCCAACTCTCATTCTCTCTAACCTTCCCCTACTCTCATATCAGTTTTTTGTAAGTCCTACTTATCAATCCTACTTTCATAACACCTCTCACATATGCCCTCTTCTCTCCTCTGACACTACTAACATCCTGGTACAATTCCTCATCACCTCAGGCCTGGTTTGATCTCTCTGCTTCAAGTCTCTTTTTTAATCTCTCTCCATTCTGCTTCTATTTCCACTCATCAAATTGTTCCTCCTATAATGCAAATCTGACTATACCAGCTCTTATTCAATAAATTCCTTGTTCAATTTTGGCTCTTTATTATCTCCAGAATCAAATAAAACATTTTCTGTTTGATTTCATCACCTGCCCTTTCCCATCCAGCAGCCAGAGACAGTTGTTAATACAATGTATAAAATGTTGGACCTGTAATCAGAAGGACCTGAGTTTAAATTAAACTCTCAGATACTTACTAGCTTGTGTGACTGTGGGCCAATCATTTCACCACTCCTTGTCTCAGTTTCCTATCCGTAAGATGATGGATGATAATGCCTCCTTCCTCAAAGGCTGTTGTGAGAATCAAATTAAATACTTTTTGGAAAAAGTGCTTAGCATATAGCGCTATATAAATGCATATTCCCTCCCTCCTCTATCTTTTCAGTGTCCTCACAACTTAGTTCACTCCACATACTCTTCCAGCCACACTGGCTTAATGAAAACCCTCCTTCTTCTAGTTCCAAGCATGTTCACTGGTTGCTTCTATACTTGAAAGAGTCTCCCTCCTCAACTCCACTTTCTAGTTTCCCTGTCTTCCTTTAAGTTTCATCTAAAGTCCTTCCTTCTAAAAGAAATCTCTCCTAGTGCTTCTTAATCTTCATGACATCCCCCCTGAGACCACCCCTAATTTATTCTGTGTATATCTTGTTTGCATTCAGTGGTTTACATTTTGTCAATTTACCCACTCTCATCCCCTGAAATTGGATTGTGAGCTTTTGTGAACAATGGTTGTTTTTGCCCTTCTTTATCCTCAGCATTTGGTACGGTGCCAGGCACACCTTAAATAGTTAATTAATGCTTATTGATTTGATTTTACTTGAGGGGACTGGAAAGCATGCCACAGGAGGATTAGTTGAGGGAACTGGATATATTTAGCTTAAGGGAAAAAAATATTTAGTGGAGATATGATAGCTGCCTTTAAGTATTTAATGAGTTGTCATGTTGAAACGTGACTGGATTTCTACTGCTTAGATTCAATATTATCTGTTTTGGTTTTGGTTTTTTAATTTCCTAATAATTTGAGCTGAACAAAAGTAAAATGGGCTTACTAAAGATGTACCGCATTCCTTGTCTTGGAAATTTTCAGATAGGCAAGATTTGTGGAGCAAAGTTTTCTTCCCTTAGGGGTTAGGTTAGTCGGACCTCTAAGATCCTTTCATATTCTAAGATTCTATAACTCTGAGATCAGCTAGTACCTGGAAATTATGCAAATCTGGAGAATGAAGAAAACAAGGAAAGAATTTTATTCCTGATTTTTTTGACCAATTGTGCCCTCTAGTGTTTGAAAGAAATTATAACTAAAGAATTAGGTCTTTGCTGGGGGTTTTTTTTTCCTTTTTTCCTCTTTTTTTCTTCCCCTTTGTATTTTCTTTTTTCTGAAATTGAAGATTAGTGGGACTTGCAAGCCTCTACCTAACTTTCCCAACAATGAAAAGAAATTATTTTTGGCAGCACATTTTTGTGTTAGTAAAGAACTAGAAACAAAGTAGATGCCCTTTGCCTAGAAATATCAAAACAAATTGTGATATATGAATGTAATTAATGGAGAACTACAATGCTAAAAGAAATCATAACCATGATAAATATAGGGAAAACTCTTCTGAATGAATGCAAAGCAGAACCAGAAGAATAATACACAGAACACCTACAACAATGTAAATGGAAGGAGGAAAAATGCAACTGAATGATACAAGCTTCCCCCTCCCCAAGATATTTCCTCTACTATTTTTGTAGAAGGGGAGATCAGACTTTTTTATGTAAGCTTTGCTGAAGTTTTTTCCCCTTCTTTTTTTGTTCATGAGAGATGGCTCACTGCAGGGGGAGGAAATGATATGAAACCAACAGATACAAAAGTATTTTTAAAAATATTTCCTAACCTCCTCCATTCTCATTTGTTACTATAAAAAAATCATCTCCATTAATACAAATGGTCCTGATTTTTGCAAGATAATTAACAAGATATTTTTTCATTAGATACTAAGGCAACTAAACAGCACAGCACATAGACTTAAACATGGAGTCAAGAAAACTTGAGTTCAAATCCTGCCTTAGACACTTACTTGTTACCCTGGGCAAGTCATTTAACTTATTCCCACCTCAGTTTACTTCATCTGTAAAATGGAGATAATATAACCTCCCTATCAGAATTGTTATGAAAATAAATGAGATGAGTACTTTATAAAGTACTATGAAAATCATTTTTTAGATTTTATTTTTGTTGGGTTTGGGGAGTCTGTCTTTTCTTTCACTACATGTCTAATATGGAAAAAATGTTTTGTATAATTTAATGTATAACTTGTATCAAATTGCATGCCTTCTCAATGGGGAATGAGAGGGAGAGGGAGTTTAGAACTCTGAACTTAAAAATAATGAATATTAAAAAGTTTTTATATGTGATTTGGGGCAAAAATAAAGTATTAAATAAAGAGCAAAAAATTAAGGATAGATTTTTTTCACTTGTTGAATTGTTTTTTAAATGCACCATTGAAAAACTTTGTGTTCCAATTTTTTTTCTCTCTTCTTTTCTCCCACCTTTTCCCCTAGATGGCAAGTCATCCAACATATGTTAAACATGTGCAATTCTTCTATGTATATTTCTATAATTATGCTGCCCAGATCAAAAAGGAAAAACAATGAGAAAGAAACTAAAATGCAAGCAAACAACAAAAAAAGTGAAAAAAACTATATTATGATCCACACTCAGTTCCCACAGTCCTCTCTCTGGGTGCAGATGGCTCTTTTCCATTACAAAACCATTGGAATTGGCCTGAATCACCTCATTGTTGAAAAGAGCCATGTCCATCAGAATTGATCATATAATCTTGTTGCTGTGTACAATGTTATCTTGGTTCTACTCACTTCACTTAGCATCAGTTTGTGTGTCTCCAGGCCTCTCTGAAATCATCCTGCTGATATTTTCTTATAAAACAATAATATTCCATAACATTCATATACCATAACTTATTCAGCCATTCTCTAACTGATGGGAGTCCACTCTGTTTCCAATGAGGATAGATTTTTTTAAAAAAGAGAAATTTTTCCATGCTGGTCTAATTCAAAGCTTGATAAAAGAAAACCTTCTAACTCTTCTCACATAGATACAGATTTTACTAGTAGTTAACTAAAAGTAGATAATTAGATTCTCTATTAAAAACAGTGTCTTTCATTTCTTGTATACTCTTTGTGAACATATATGCATTATTATTTGTCTGATTTTTAATTAGAAACCCTTGTATTGGAATAGGAAATTGTATGTCTATACATCTTTATGCTTTAGTATTAGTTGCTGTTTTAAAAGATATTACAATGGTTACTTATTCATCATTTTCTTTGATTTTCTGAGATTGATCAGTCTTTGATTCATCTGAAAAAAAAATGTTTCCCTCAAACCCTGTATCTGAAAGCCACTATGATTCTTTTTTCATGAATCTAAGCCTAAAAGATTGCTATAAAGTTAAATATTAAGTTGATACAGTGACTCCATAAGTGTCATTGGTAGAGTTCTTTGAGGTACAAAAAGAACCAAAATCCAGACTCTTAACATGATCATACAAGAGCGTCATGGTACACACACTTTAAGGAGTAAAAACTATTGTACTTTCTCAGACATTACAGATAAAGAAATGTGAAGTTTCTTCTGAACAAGTCCCAGTATAGCCTAGACTTCCTATCCTTTCTTTTACTGGTTAGTTCCATCCTAAGCTTACTCGTCTCTATGTTCTGGTTTAATCAAATGAGAACAGCAGATGCTTATGAAGGGAGAAACCCTCCAAACTGTTTCCCTCTATTAAAATATGAACTCTTTAAAAGCAGGGATTGTTTCACTTTTCTTTTGGTATCTCGATACTGCACTTAGCACATTAATTTGCACATAGTAAATGACTAGCAACTGTTTTTCATTCATGTATGTTATGACTCAGGATAGGGAACCCAAGAAGCCCTGGCTTGTAATGGAAGTTACACTTACACTGTGACTGGATTAGTGATGTTGTGATAGATAAAATATATTACTCTTTATTGTGGTGTCCTCAACTGACTTTTTAATCTTTCCATCTGTGATGATCAATTCTGATGGACATGGCTCCTTTCAACAGCAAGATGACTCAGGCCAGTTTCAAGAGTCTTGTGAGAGATCCCCTAGAGAGAAAACTGTGGGAACTGAATGTGGATCACAACATAGTTTTTTCACCTTTTTTATTGTTGTTTGCTTCCATTTTGTTTCCTTTCTCATTTTTTCCTTTTTGATCTGATTTTTCTTGTGCAACATGATAAATGTGGAAAAATGTATAGAAGAATTCTACATGATTAACCCATATTGGATTGTTTGCTGTCTAGGTGAGGGAAATAAGGAAAGGGAGGGAGAAAAATTTGGAACATAAGATTTTGCAAGGATGAATGTTGAAAACTATCTTTGCATTATTTTGAAAGTAAAAAGCTATTTTAAAAAATCTTTCCATCTTAAAGAACTATTGGGGGCTTTCCAGTATTATACTTCTAGGATGTTTACATTGGCCTGCTTCTTTAATGCTTATTATCTTGCTCTTCACTCTGGTCATCCCAAATGCTCAGGATGATCTTATCTTGCTGGCTTACATTCTTACTTTCTTCATTTTAACTAAGATTATGTTAGATATTACTTTTTTCACTTACTAGTTATTGTTTTCTTTTTTAATTGGGAATCAAAGCCTTGTTTACCTCTATGTTGAATATATTCTCTGCGTGTCTCCAAAATAAGAAAACACTGCATACAATAAAATAGTATGTTGCTATCATTCCATAAGTGAATCGGGGGTTCTAGTTGATTTCCCATGAGAGATTAGGCATCTGTAATTCTGTTTCCTCAGAGCATTCTTTCAGAATGATCTCAATAGCCAATAAATTCTGGACACATTTGGGAAAATCTTCCTCTCTGAATCCCTGATTCCATATTATAAATGTGAGTCCTCTTCTGAATTGACTCCCATCTGGCATCATACTAACAAAGAACAATCAATACCTTCATAGTTTCTATAAAGAGCAGATGCTTCTGATTGATTGATTGATTTTTAGGTTTTAGACAAGATGAGACAAGAACAGTGAGAAGACTGAATCATAAACTGAAGAAAAGGGTCTCTGAGGTGGTGATGGGTGGATTTTTTCTATTTGTACTTTCCCCTCATGTTCTATCATTCCAGGACAATTTTGTAGGATTATTTCTTGCATTGCTGTGACCAGATTCTCTTTTTGGTCACAACTTTCTGGCAGTCCAATTATTCTTTTATTTTATCTTCTTGATTTCTCCAGATTTATTGTTTTTCTTATGAGATGTTTCACATACTGCTCTATTTTCTCATTTTTTAACAATCTGTTTTGTCATTTCTTGGTCTTTCATAGCTTCACTGAATTCTCCTTGCCCAATTCTAATTTTCAAGGAATTATTTTCACCTTTGAGACTCTGTATCTCCTTTTCTAATTAACTTTTTTCATAATCTTGTTTTTCTTAGATGGTTTTAATTTTTTTCTTAGTTTTTCTTCAATGTCCCTCATTTGATTTTTGAATTCTTTTTTGAGTTTTCCTATAAATTCTCTCTGAGCAGGGAATCATTTCACATTATTCTTTGGGGTAGAAGCTTTTTTTTTTAAATGAAAGTGTCCTCCTCTGAAGATGAATCCTGGTGTTCCTGTTTCCATAATATGTTTCAATGGTGGGGCTCTTCTTTGCTGGTTCATTTTTTTCAATAAGAGGTATTAGTATTAGCATCTCTAATCATGGGGTGGGAGGATGGTGCCTTCCCTTTAGCTCCCGACTCTGACCAGGAATGTGCCCACAGCTTGCAGTGCTCCTGCCCCATTGCTTCTGCACTCACCATTCATGGTTCCTTTTTGCCCAGAGATATATCTCAGCAGTACAACTGGGCCTGACGTTCCCAATTAACTGAGGTTTACTTTGTCTTCTCACACTCAAACCCCTCACTTGACAAACAGTCCTGGAGATGAAAGTTTCCCTGCACCTGCTGAGACTCCAGCCACACCCAGCCAACCCAATGGGTTCTCTCTTGATGTTTCTGTGGAGCTAGGTCAGAGGTAGTTACCCTTCAAACAGATTAATCCTGGGCCACGCCTTTCTTCAGATCTTGTCAGATTGCATCAGGAGAACCCCTGTTATGCCCCAAGTCTTCTTGGTTTTTCACCAATTCACTCTGAGGTGCAAATTCATTCTGTTTGTGGGAGAATCAAGAGAGCTTGAAATTTACCAACCTACTATCTATGATGAGGAGAGAAGAGTAGTCTTAGGCTTTAGGATTATGCACCAATTGAAAGGTATAATTCAAAACCAAGCAGCAGTTGTGGTTTGGACCCCAGGACTGAGCAGGGTCTCAATACCAGGTTCCAGCCTTATCCAAAACCTATGATGGAATAATCAGGGAAAGAACTCGATACTAAAGAGATGCCTATAATTCTGTCACTCAGAATTAATGGAGTTTTTTGTACACATAGAGACCAACATTTTATTAGAATTCAAAACTGGCCAAGCCCACGAGCATGTTACTTTGACACAAACCCAAGTCAAGAATTTGTAGAACTGAGATCAGGAGGGCAGTAACCAATTTGATTCTGGATTAGACTATTTTGGGAGACTTTTTTGCAGGTTTGTTTGCAGGAAACTTGCAGGAAAGTTTGCAGGTCCTCAAGTTGATCTATACCTGAGAGCCTTGAATAAATAATACACTTAGTATCCCATGAAAGCAAGATTATTATATAGTCCCTTATGAAGTATGTAGAGTCTAAACCTCAGGCAGGAAATAGTCTAGGAAAAAAAAAGAGCAAACAAAAAAATAATCCCATCATTTAGGGATTGACAAGGATATTCAAGACACAAACCTAGAAGAGAATCACTCTATATAATCTATAAGCAAAGCCTCAAAGAAAAACATAAATTGGGAACTTCAACCAGAATTCCTTTTTTTAATTATAATAATTTTATAAATGAAACAAGAGCATTAGGGGAAAATTAGAAAAGACATGCGAGCTCTGAAAGAACAAATAAGAAAGGGAATTAACAGTTTGATATGACAGATAAAACTGTGCAAGCAACAAAATCCCTGAAGATTAAAATGGACTAAATAGAAACTAATGACTCCATGACACAACAAGAAATTTTAAATCTCAGGAGTTGGAACAGACAAAACAGCAAGCAGAGGAGAGCTCTAGTCACATCAACATTCCCAATTTTAGTTTCCATTCAAAGCATCCAATGGCATGTATCTACCTAATCTTCAGACTGCAGACTTCCATGATGCTTGCTGCTACCATTGACCTCCTTTCTTAATTTGGAAACTTAATCTGGAAACAAGTTAGTGACTTCAAAGAACAATATGAAATATTAAAACAAAGTCAAATATGGAAAAACAGAAGAAAATATAAGTCATCTCTTATCAAAAACAACTCACCTGGAAAATAAATCAAGAATAGATTATTTTAAAGACTCAATGGACTACCTGAAAGCCATGATCAATATAAGACTCTCAATATCATAATTTAAGAAATCATGAAAAAAACTGCCCAGATCTCTTTGAATCAAGGGGAAAAATGGAAATAGAAAGAATCTTCCCAATAGAAAGAAATTTCCACAATAAAAACTCCCAGAAATATTATAGACAAATCCAAAACTTCTAAGTCACAACAATCAAAAAAAAAAAAAAATCTGCCAAATACCTGAAAGAAAGAGTTCAAGGACTAAAGAGCCATGATCAGGATCACACAATATTTAGCAGCTACCACTATTTAAAAAAAAAAAAAGAAGAAGAAGAAGAACATACAATTTATAGATATTCCAAAAAGCAAAAGATATAGGCCTATAAGCAAAAAATTAACTCAGCAAAACTGAATATAACCCCCACAGGAATAAAAATGTATCTTCAATGAAATAGAAGACTTCTAAGCATTCCTGATGAAGAGACCAGAGATGAGTTTAAAAAAATGAAATGCAAACATATAAATCAAGAGAAACATAAAGAGGCAAATACAGTGGAGCAATTAGAAGGGATTTTATAAAGATGTGTTGTTTCAATTTTAATAGAGAAGTGATATAAGGATCCTTTCAGAAATTAATATCATCCAACTCTGAGGTACAGCTACATACCTCTCAGATTGGATAACAGGAAAAGATAATGATAAATGTTGGAGAAGATATGAGAAAACTGAGACACTAATACATTGCTGGTAGAGTTTTAAACTGATAAAACAATTCTGGAGAGCGATTTGGAACTATGTATTCAAAAGTGTGCATACCCTTTGATCCAGCAGTGTCTCTACTGGGTCTGTATCCCAAAGAGATAAAAAAAAGGGGAAAGAACCCACATGTGCAAATATGTTTGTAGGAGCTTTTTTTGTACTGGCAAGGAACTGGAAAGTGAGTAGATGTTCTTCAGTTGGGGAATGGCTGAATAAGTTATGGTATATGAATGTTATGGAATATTTTTATTCTATAAGAAATGACTAGCAGGATGATTTCAGAGAGGCCTAGAGAGATTTAAATGAATTGATGCTGAGTGAAATGAGCAGAACCAGGAGATCATTGTACACGGCAACAAGAAAATTATATGATGATCAATTCTGATGGACGTGGCTTCAACAATGAGATGATTCAGGGCAGCTCCAACAGACTTGTGATGAAGAGAATATCTGCACACAGAGAGAGGAGGGATTGAATGTGGATCATAACATAGTATTTTCACTCTTTTGTTGTCGTTTGCTTGCTTTTTTTTCTTTCTCATATTTTTACCTTTTTTATCTCATTTTTCTTGTGCAGCATGATAATTGTGGAAATATGTATGGAAGAATTACACATGTTTAACATATTGGATTACTTGTTGTCTAAAGGAGGGGGGAAGGTAGGGAGAACAATTTGGAACAAAAGGTTTTGCAAGGGTGAATGTTGAAAATTCTTTGTATGTATTTTGAAAATAAAAAACTATTATTTAAAAAAAGAAAAATTAATATCAGGAATCATTTTGCTATGTTTCAGTGTTTTTAAAAGAAGAAAAGAAAGGGATGAGAAGGATAATAGCAAGAGTGAGAGGAGGAAGATGAGATAAACATTATTTCACATAATCATGATGTATAAGCAAAGTTCTTTCCAAACATGAAAAGAGTTAAGGAATCTCTTGAACTCACTTCCATTTGAAATCATAAAAGATGATAGGAAATACACACACATAAAGAGTTTAGTATAGAAATGCTTCAACTCAAAATGGAAACAAGAAGAAATAGGGAGAAGAGAAATGGAGGAAATAAGAAGGAAAGTAGATTAAAGGTGAAATTTATCATAAAAAAATGATAAAAAGTTAAAACTCAAACTTAAAGGCAGTAATCATTGATTAAGAAATAGAGAATTTAAACCTAAGCACAGGAAAAGAAATTAAACAAGTAATAAATGAACTTATTATAAACAAACAAAAACCCTCACTGGACCAGACAGATATACAAGTAAATTCTATCAAACATTCAAAGAAAAATTGATTTCAATATTACACAAACTGTTTGCAAAAATATCCAAAAAAACTATGAAATTACTTCTGCTATTTAAATATGACTGGGAGTAAAGAGGTGGAACAGATATTTAATCATAGAACTTGCAGCATTCCTGATGGAAAGACTACAAAGCTAAATAGAAAATTTGACATTTAAATACAAAAACTCAAAAGAATTAAAAAGCAAACATGAATAAACAGTTATAAGGAATTTTAAAAACTCAAATTTTTTACATTTCTACAAGGGAAGATGATACTTATAACCCATAAAAACTTTATCATCATTAGAACAGTTAGAAAGATTATTTAGACAGAGAGTATAAATTTAAGTCTATTGTGTTGGGATGATCTCAAAAGAAGAATGAGCAAGGGTGGGGGGAAAATGAAAGATTGAGAAAGAGGGATGAACTGGGCGGGGGGGGAAAGGAGAAGGGAAAAGAAAAATAAGGAAAATTATCTCATATAAAAGAGGCCCACAAGTAAAAGTTTTTATAAGGGAGAAGAAAATAGATCTCACTCTCATCACACAGTTGAGTATAGAAATTAATTTTATCCAACAGAGAAGTAGGAGGTAAAGGGTCTAAGAGAAAAAGAAACAAGGGTGGGAGAGGGGAAAGAAGCATGATAAAAAGAGTAGATTAAGGGATACTCTAATCAAAACTAAAGTGGTCGTTTAAAAAAAAAAAGGACAAAGTATAAATGAGAAAGATGAATAGAAGAAAATAAGATGTAGGGAAATACAGAGTTAGAAATCATAAGTGTGAATGTGAATAGGAGTATTCACCTATAAAATAGAAGTGTTTAGAGGAATGGGTTAGAAAACAGAATCCAACAACTGGAACACTAATACAATAAAATGCACAGGGACAACTAGATGGCCCTGGAGTCAGAAGGCTCAGCCTCAGACACTTAGCACTTCCAAGTTGTGTGATCCTGGGCAAATAACTTAACCCTAATTGTTCTTCAAAAATAAAAAAATAAAATAAAAGACACACATACTGTTAAAAAAAAAAAAAAAAAGATCATAGGAGCAAAATATATTACACTTCACCTGAAGAAAAAAAAAAGGCAGGGTTAACAATCATGATTTCAGAAAAAGAAAAAATATTATACAAATAAACAATAAATCCATATAATACAGCTAAGATTCAAACAGATAATTAACTGAGAAAAAACATATTTGCAGCAAATTTCTCTGATAAAGGATCGTTTCAAAGATATGTAAAGAACAGATATAAGGAATGATAAAAAATCTTGAAAGGAAAATATCCAAGCTATGAATTGTTATATTTTTAAGTGTTCCAAATGATGAAAAATTAAATGAAAATTAAAGTAATTCTGAAATTCTATCTTGAATTAAGGTTACCTTTGATTCATATTGGTGAAGTTGACAAAAAAAGAAAATGACAAACATTGGAGGGGCTCTGGAAAACAGGCACATTGATACATTGTTGGCAGAGACATGAAATGAAATGGCCCAGCACTTTGGAACTATATCCAAAAAGCCTGTACATTGTGTATGCCTTTTTACCCAGTGATACCACTACTAGATTCATACCCCCAAGAGCTTAAAGAAAGATTAAAAGGTCTATATGTACAAAAATATTTATAGACAATTTTTTTTAATGGCAAACACTTGGAAACTAAGAGCATGTTCAACAATTGGGGAATAGATGAACATAAATTATGGTACATGAATGTAAAAGCACACTATTGTAATATATAAAAAGAAGAAAACTATTTTCCTAGAAATTTCGAAGGACTTACATGAACTGATGCAGAGTGGGATGAGCAGAAGTAGAAGAACAACTTACACAATAATAACATTAAGTTTTTAACTTAAGAATTCTGATCAATAAAACTATTTTTATATCTCAGTGTATGTCTTAGAGGTAGCATTATAAATTATCTTGAAAACATAAGAGCAAAGTGAAAAATTTAATTAAAACAAGGATCAAAATGATGAATGTTAGAGGAGATGTGGGAAAACTGGAACACTAATACAATGTTGATAGATTGTGAACTGATCCAACTATGGAGAACAATTCTGGAGAACAATATCAAACTATGCCCAAAAGGCTATCAAAATGTGCATGATCTTTGATCCAGCAGTGTTACTGCTGGGCTTATACCACAAAGAGATCTTAAAGGAGGGGAAAGGACCCACATGTGCAAAAATGTTTGTGGTGGCTTTTTGGGGGGGTAGCAAGGAACTGGAAATTGAGTTGATGCCCATCATTGGTGAATGACTGAATAAGTTATGGTTTGTGAATCTTATGAATATTATTGTTCTATAAGAAATGATCAGCAGAATGATTTCAGAAAGACCTGGACAGACTTTCATTAACTGATGTTAAGTGAAGTGAGTAGAATCAAGAGAACATTGTACACAGCAACAATAAGATTATACAATGATCAATTCTGATGGATGTGGCTCTTTTCAAAGGCAAGGTGATTCAGGCCAGTACCAATGGGCTTGTGATGGAGAGAGACATCTGCACCCTGGGAGAGGACTGTGGGAACTGAGCATATATGGATCACGACATAGTATTTGCAGTCTTTTTGTTGTTTGCCTGCATTTTGTTTTCTTTCTCATTTTTTTTCTTTTTGATATGATTTTTCTTGTGCAGTATGATAATTGTGGAAATATGTGTAGAAGAATTGCACATGTTCAACATATATTGGATTACCTGTCATCTAGGAAAAGGGATAGGGAAAAGGAAGAAAGAAAAAAGGGTGAATTTTGAAAACTATTTATGCATATGTTTTGGGAAAAAAAAGATTTAAAATAAGGATCAAACACAATTCCAGAAGAATCATAATGAAATGTGGCCTCAGAATGCAATCTAAGACATGTGGAAGATTTTTGGAAATAGCCAATGTGGGAATTTGTTTTGCTTAACTAAACATGTTTATAACAGATGTTATTTTTCTGGTTAGAAAAAAATGTGAGGGAAAGAATTTAGAGCTGAAAATAAAGTAAAATTGATTTTTAAAGAATATAGTTTAAAATAATAACAACAAATTCTGTTATATGCATGCAGAGAGGTAGGTTTCTATTTGCATAAATAATGAATCCTCTGAAATAATTAATATATTGCTTTTTTCCATTGGTATTGCGTGAAAAAGGAAACTGAGGACTTCTCAGAATAATCACTTGATAATTCCAGATTTAGCACTAAAGGATTGTTAATCTTTAGGCTCTGGGAAGAACAACAAAGATTTTCCAAGAGAGCACATTTAAGAGATAACTGCTTAGAGAAGAATCTGATTATTTAATGGCCTGGAGATATTAAAGAAATCAACTGGCTAATCTCTATTTGTTGATTGAGGTAGTCTGAGGTAAACTAGGTCTCCTAGGTTATTCTAGCTCAATGGATTACTTACCTCTAAATAAATTTCCTTATTGTGAGGGATTATATGGTTTCTCATAAAATTATTAATTAAGGTAGATTGAACCTATAATCTGAATTTAGTTTTTGAAGATCTGATGGGTTTGGAAAATGAAATTCTTTGTACAAACCTTATAATAGCTCATATTAGCTCAAAGTAAACATTTGTCAACCTTGTAAGGCTGACCACCATAAACCCATAAATTTAGGCATACACACCTGCAAACATTTGTAAACCTTGTGAAACTGTCCATCATATACTCAGGTAAATATATCTGCAATAAGCCAACTATATCCATTTGGCTAGAATTTAACAAACCTGTGCTATTTCCATCTAAACAGGCAGTGAAAATTAACTGGATAAGGGAAGGGGGGGGTGTGTCATGGATTCTTGTAGCTTATGACTATATAATCACCTTTAATTTCTGTGACCATGGCCTCCCCTCACTGGAGAACTCAGTGAGTGGACTGTCCGTTTCTCTCAAGATCCTAATAAAACTTCTATTCTTCACTTTGAGATATCTCTGAGTATTTTTGAATTGGGGTTTGCCATACCAAACAGTAGGGATTTTTTTTTTACATAATTATAAGTTCAAATATGACAGATTCAAATAAATAGGGACTACTTTATGGGGTTCATTATCCATATTAATTAGAGCACTGCCATATACAAAAGGAGGATCATGGAAACAAGGACCATGTGGTCTGTATCTTTGAAAAATATCATAAGACAAAGATTTGGGGGGCACTGTTAAAACTTAAGAGAATAAAAATGTCCTTTGCAATATTTGATAATCACTCTCTTTTTGATTCTCTCTTCTCTCTAGGTTTTCATGACTTTACTCTTGCTCTGTTTTCCTTCTACCTGCCTGCTTAGTCTCAATCCCCTTTAAGGAATCTTCATCCAAGTCAAACTAACTAACCATAGGTGTCCCCCACTTCCCACTATCTCAGTTGCTACCAACAGGTCTCCAGGATTCAAATATCTCAACTCTGTGCTCTATCCTAATTGACTTTTTACACATTATGTGTGCTTGATAAATGGTTTTTCATCCACCTTCTATTATTTGTCTCATTTTCTTATGTTCTTGATAGGAAGTTTAGCTTGAACAGGTACAGACTGCCAAGAATTAATTGCAGTGTCTCCATTAGAATGCTAGATATATACTGAACAATGGAAAGTAATCACAAAGAGAAGATATTAGCAGTGGGAGGGACCAAGAAAAGTTCCCAAGTGTTTCCCCCGTTAGTCTTCCACGGGAGATTATCTTCCCTTTTTATATGTACATAAAGCATATAATTATGCATTTGTTTTCTCCCCATTAGAATGCAAGATATAGAAAACGGAGAGTAAACTCATTCTAGAGAGTAACCTGCCAGCTAGAATTTAGCAGCGGGGAAAGGTCCCTGTCTTCAGCTGCAGGCTTTTCCAGGTGCTTCTCATAGTTCCTTCATCTTAGAATAATATTCCTTTTAACTCTTCCTTTTTCTTGTAAGAGACCTATAAAATAAAGGGAAGGTTCTCTGAGCGGAAGTCCTTGGAGGCTTTTCTCAGTGCCATCTGTCTCAAGACTTTTCTTTATCTTGTGTACATCCTGTATGTAAGTAACAGGTAGGTGACTCAGCGGATAACAAGCTGGTCCAGGAGCTTGAACGACCTCACATTTAACTAGCTGTGTGATCCTGATCAAGTGACCCATTTCCGTTGGCATCAGTTTCTTCCGCTGCAAAATGAGATGAAGAAAGAAATGGCAAACTATTCCAAAATCTTTGCCAAGAAAACTCTAAATGGGGTCAAGAAGAGTAAGTCACCACAGAATCATCAAAACAATAATCTTGTATACAATACAAAACAATTTTTGTTTGTTTGTCTGTTTGTGCTTCTTGATTCCCTATTAGAATGTCATAACCCCAGGGACAAGAAAGGTTGTTTTCAGGAGTCTCAATCGCCTTCACTTAGAACAATGCCGGACCCAAAAGTAGCTTAATAACGGCATCTTGATTGAGTTAGTCCTTCTAGTAGAAATGTACTCAAGCATGGTTTTGTTTCTGTTTTGCATTTCTAACATTCTTTTTGTATGCATGCTTAACTTCCCGTTAGGCTCAAGAACTTGAAACAAGATGCTAAATCAGTGGAATTGATAGAGAAAATGATTAGTTAGCCTCGTATTTAAGAGTTCTCTAGTTCAGTCCACGTCCTTAGGACTTACTAGAGTTCCACAAGATTCACACCTTTGATAAGAGCATATGTAAGCTAGGAGCCTCAGCCGGGATTCAGTCGGGAGATTCAGAAGCCCGAGAAGGCAGGCGGAGCTCAAGCTCTCGGAACCAGGGCCAGAGGGAAAGGCTCCCCAGAAAGCTGCCAGCCCCAGGAAGGAGACAGTAAAGCATGGGGACTATGAGAAAGCTAACCCGCCCAAGGAAAGGAGACAAGGCTTTGAAGGAGACAATAAAGGATTTGGACTTTAACCCCTGGCTGCCTCGCGGTGATGACTGAACTGAAAGGAAGGCTGCCCCAGAGACCCCAAGGAAACCCCAACAAGAGGAGACTGCATTTTAGAGAGAATATTACAGCCAGGGTTCCTCGGCTTTCTCTCACGCCTCCCGCTGCTTTCCACACACAGAAGAGCTAAACACGCCCCGCCAGCGCAGCAGGTGCTCGCGCCTAGCTCTCCGGTCAGTCCCGCCTCCCGGGAGGCGCGCACGCTCAGCAACTTCCCTCCCGCTCCCCCCTCCCTCTCCCCGCTCCCCCCTCCCTCTCCCCGCTCCCCCCTCCCTCTCCCCGCTCCCCCTTCCCTCTCCCCGCTCCCGACAGGTGGTCGCCGGCCTCTCCTCCCGTCAGCCACGCCTCCCGGGAGGCGCTTGCACCCGCCAATTCACTCCTCTGTCCCGCCCCCTCCCGCTTCACTTCGCGAGCCGGCCCTCCACGTAGGCACTCAATCCACTCACCCCGAACAGGCTGGGCGGAATAACTACTTCCGGGTCGTAGGCGCTCCCCCGCCCCTTTTCCTTCTGTAATTTCGCTCACTTCCGGCAATTTCCGATCTCTTTTGCCCCCTGGCTCGGCTGCCGCCGCCGCTGCCGCCGCCGTAGCTTTGCCCCTTTCCTGTCCCCTCCCTTACCTGTCCTTTGCCTTCTCTCGGTCCGGACCTTTCCCCCTCCCTCACCCGGGCCGCGCGCCGCTTCTTCCCCCGCCCCCCCGGCTCCCGGGCTCTCCCCTCGCGGAGCCGTTTCCCCGGGAGACCGGCGCAGCCCTTCCCTCCGCCGCCGGCTCCGCGGTGGTCGGGGCCTGGGGAAGCTTCAGGGCCCCCCGCAGTGGTGAGCCCTCGGAGGAACCGGGAGGCTCCGTGTGTGTGTGTGTGTGTGTGTGTGTGTGTGTCTCCCGCACAGCCCCGCCGCCGCCGTCTTCCGGCCGCCCCCAGCCTGGGACATGCCTCGGCCGGGGTCGGTTTGGGCGGCTGCCCTCTTGTTGGCGCTGGCGCTGGGACGGGGCGGCTGCTCGGAGATCACCTTCGAGCTGCCGGACAACGCCAAGCAGTGTTTCTACGAAGACATCACCCAGGGCACCAAATGCACCCTCGAGTTCCAGGTATCGGAGCCGGGCGGGGCCGGGTGGGCCGGAAGAGCGAGCCTACCGGAGTCGGGAGCCTGCCTCGGAAGCCCCGGAAAATGGGCGGTGGTGGACCGAATCCCAGTCAGCTTTAGGCTCATTCTCACTTCTGGGGAGGGAGGGGATGGACCCGGGACGAAATGCAAATCAACCCAACCGGCATTTATTTAGCACCTACTGTATCATAAGATGAAAGTAGAAACTGGAAGGGCAGGGCTAGTGGTTGGTTCTGTGCTTTATACTCCTAACCCTTAAATTGTACATATATAGGAATCTTCCTATCACGACTTAAGCGCCTACCGTGTGCCAGGCCCGGTGTCAAGGGTGGGGACAGAAAGAATATAATGGGGGAGACTATTACTTGGCAACATCTATATACAAACTAGGAAGTCGTTATTCTTTTGTCCCAGTCGTGTCCCACTGTTCCATGATCTCTTTGGGGGTTTCCTTAGCGAAAATGTTGAAGCTGTAATTTCTCCAACTCATTTTACAGATTAAAAAACTCAGGCAAATAGAGGTTAAGTAATTTACCCCGGACTACGCTGCTAATAATGGTCTGCGGCGGGGTTTGGACTCTTGAAAGGCCTGGCACTCGTTGTGTTACTCGGCCTTTCTTTTTCTGTCGTTTCGCACCCCATTTGGGTCATCTAGCTGCTACCGAACAAGGAAGGCTTGAATTCAAATGTGTCCCTCAGATACTAACTATGTGTGATCCTGAGAAAGTAATTTAAAACCCATTTGCCTCAGTTTCCTCAGTGGTAAAATGAGCACCCTTGTTTCCAGGATCAAAGTAATAATTATAAAGCACTTGGCATGGCGCCTAGCACTTAGCAAATGCTATGTAGATATTAGCTGCTATTAATATAAGGTGGCAATATGCCCATTTATTCTTATAAAAGCTGGATAAATCTGAGTTCAAATGTGGCTTCAGATCCTGGGCGAGTTATTTTATCGGCTTGTTTCATTTTTTAAGTTTAAAAAAACTAGTAAGTTTCTGAGGCGAGATTTCAAATCAAGTCTTCCTGATTCCCAAGTCTAATGCTCTATCACCTGTACTATTTAATTGTCTGCTTTCCTCAGCCACTCATCATAGCATCATTATGCTATATACACGGACTTATGTCACATGAGCATCTCAAATTCAATACGTCCAAAACAATTCATTAACTTTTCTCCAAAATTGTTCCCTCTTCCCGGTTTCTCTATTACCATTAAGTACACTACCATTCTTCCAATCATCTAGGTTTGAAATATGAGGTCTTCCTCAACTCCTTCCTTGAATTCACCCTAGATAGCTAATCTATTGTCAAATCTTGTCATTTATACCTTCCTTTCTTTCATTTCTTCTAATCCATAGTCCATTGAGTTACCAAAGTGATTTTCCTAAAGTATAGATTTAATTGTCACTCGCCTACCCACTTAACTCCAGTGACTCCTTATTATCTCCATCACCAAGTTTAGCCTTTATAGTTTTCATAATCTGCCCCTTTCTTTTCCAGTCTTCCTATACTTTCTTCCCCTCCAAATACTTTACAATACAGTCACACTGGCCTACTTGCTGGTCCTCACATCTCCCTGCCCAGAATGCTCCCTTCCTCACCTCTGCCTCTTAGCATCCCTGACTTCCTTCAAGATTGAACTCTGATCCAAAAGGAAGTCTTTCCTGGTCTTATATACTATTAGTACCTTCCCTCTGAGAAGATTATCCATCTTGTATTTACCTAGATATCGATATATTTTCTTCCCCATTAGAATACTGTGGACAGGCAAAGATGTTTCTATTTTGGCCATTCTTTGTATCCCTGATGCTTTGTAAAGATGCTGCATTCATATTAAGCTATTAATAAATGCTTGTTAACTGTAATTTGCCTGAAGAGAACACACCCTTGCAAATAACATTTGAAATGACTATAATAATTTGTTTCTAAAGCATTTTGCATAGATTATCTTATTCAGTCTCACAACAACCTATGGATGTAAGTACTATGGGGGAGTTTTACCCATATTTTATTAGTGAAAAAGTAGTCTTGTAGCTATTGTAAATTAGCTATTGTAACTAATCTACAAGGCTATTGTAGGTGCTCATGGTAACACAGCTGTCACAAGTGAGATTGTAACCCAACTTTCTCCTGATTCCAAATTAAGTATTCTTTCTACTATACAGTGCTATATCTCCAAATCTTGGGCAGTATTACTAAACTCTGGATTGGTGTCTCTACTTTCCTCCAACAATCTCTGCCTTAGGAGACAGCTAATGGCCTTCTCCCCCCCCCCCCCCCCCCCCCCCCCGAGCTAAAGAAAAAGGAAAGCCAAAAAGTTCCTCAGGTCCTGATTGGGAGACAGCACAGAAATCCTCCCAATACTTTTTTGGGATAACGTGACCAAAAGTCTTATTGGAAGGACAGGCATAGGTGGACTTCAAGTGTGCGTCATTGTAGGAGACTCAAAATGATGAGGTCACTTCCATTTGAATAAATATAACGTATTTGAATAAGTATGTAACTAAATATAAATATATATTACACAGACGGAAGTGATATCATTATTTTGAGTCTTTTGCATGACAAATCTTAAACTGTTAAGCAAATATCAGCCTTCCAAGAAAGTTTTGGTGCTTACTATCATTCTTCTATATTTCTGATATGAATTAATAATTGATTCAGTAACTTGGACTAGAATTTCTGACTTCTTTGTTGATGTCATTAGTCTTAAAGAGGACCTAATCTCAAACTTGGGTAATCCTGCTAGCCAGTTTTTTTATTCCTGTCATTGGGTTGCTGAGAAAAGTCCTGAAATCAAGTTGATTTCACCCACAATAAATTTATAGCACATGCCTTCAAATGAATCCTCACTACTGTCTAGCAGCATTTTACTCTTATTTCCCAAGTTTGTTCCTCTTTCCTTGATCCACTTTAACTTAACAGCACATGACAAAACAACACCTCACTGAAACTCTTCACAAATTGGCACATGACTTATGTTCTTTTTCTACTGAAGGACATCAGGATGATGTAGAGCCTTGGAATTATACTATAATAAAATTAGTTAAAGGACATAGGAATGTTTAGTCTAGAGGAGAAAAATTTTAGAAGAGACATGATAGCTGTCTTTAAGAATTTCAAATTCTGTTGTGAAAGAGAGCATATATTTTCTATTTATGTGTAATGGGCAAAAATAAGAACAATGAGAAGAAATTACTAGGAAACAGATTGAGGATTGATGTGAGAAAAAAGTTCCTACCAAAGAGTGGCGCTTGAAGAGGTAATGGCCTTCCACTATATGAACAATGAAATTTTGGGTATGTTACAGAAAATTTTTGTTCTAATGTGTATTGTATGGGAAGGCCTTAGTGATCCTTCATTATGAGTCTGGATTCTAGTCTATTAATCTAAAGTTTCTTATTATTCTTAAAATCTCTACCAATTCTCCTCTTTCCTGTCTCACAAAAAAAGATTCTTTTGTTTTTTAATGGATTTTTTTATTTTTTATTTATTTTTTTTTTTATTTAATAGCCTTTTATTTACAGGATATATGCATGGGTAACTTTACAGCATTAACAATTGCCAAACCTTCTCTCCTGTCTCACAAAAAAAGATTCTTTTGTTTTTTAATGGATTTTTTTATTTTTTATTTATTTATTTTTTATTTAATAGCCTTTTATTTACAGGATATATGCATGGGTAACTTTACAGCATTAACAATTGCCAAACCTCTTGTTCCAATTTTTCACCTCTTACCCCCCCACCCCCTCCCCTAGATGGCAGAATGACCAGTAGATGTTAAATATATTAAAATATAAATTAGATACACAATAAGTATACATGACCAAAACGTTATTTTGCTGTACAAAAAGAATCAGACTCTGAAATATTGTACAATTAGCTTGTGAAGGAAATCATATAGGGATTGGGAATTCAATGTAATGGTTTTTAGTCATCTCCCAGAGTTCTTTTACAAGAAAGATTCTTATATGTACCAAAGCTAACCTCTAATCAATAGCAACTTCCTTATCCTTTAATTCCAAAGGCCTTTTCTGTCCTTTTCCTTGAGTTCTCTGCAGCAATTGATAAAGCTAGCCACCTTTTCCTGTGTACTTTTTCCTTCTTTAGCTTCAGAGGTACCAGTCCAGTAAGCATGTACCTGTCATCTTCATTAGTCCTTCTCTTGATTCTGTAATGTGGCATTATCTTTTCTCTAAACTTCAGACTTTCTTAGAATCTCATGTAGGTTTCACCTTTGATTTGTTACTCTAAATTCTGGTTCTGATCTCATTTCCACGCTAGTACTGCATTTCTATCAACATCTTAAACTCAAACATACATAAAATCAAGATTATCTTCACTCAAAATCTATATTTGATTTTAACTGTTCATTTTCCCTTATTCAGTTTCCACTATTTGATATTTTTTTGTTGTTGGGTTGGGGTTTCTTTTTTTTAACTTTTTCCTCTTCCTCGTTTCTCACATTCAATTCTTTACCAATTCTGCAGCATTTCTTATGTCTTGTTACTCTTTCTTTTTCCTGTGTCTGCACCTTAATATAGGACTTCACTAATATCATTCACATCATGGACTCTTGCAGATCTGTCCACCTTTTTCTCACTTCAATCTACCTTTAATAATTATATCAATCAATCAAGTAATACTGTGTCCCTGATGCTGTACTAAACTGGAAATACAAAAGAAATAAAAGACGGTCCCTGCCCTCAAGGAGGCAATCTAATGAGGGAGACTCATTATTATTATTATTTCATAATAAAATATAAACAAAGCAAGCTGTACATAGGATAAACTGGAAGCAACTGGGAAGGTTTCCTGTAGAAGATGGTATTTTAGTTGGAACTTATAGGAACCCAAGGAAGTTAGTAATTTGGGGTAGGAGAGGAGAATTCCACACCTGAGGTGGGGGTTGGGGAGCAGCAAGGAAATGCCTGGAGTGGAGAGATTGGGGAAAGATGTTATTTAATGGGACAGTTGGACAAAAATGTCACTGAATTGAAGAGTACGTGTTGAGAAATAAAATATAAAAAGATTAGAAAAACATGAGGAGATTAGGTTGTAAAAGGCTTTGAATGCCAAAGAAAACATTTTAAATTTGGTCCTAGGAGTATTATGAAGCTATAGGGTATATTATTTTATATATGACATGGTCATACCCATACATTAGGGAAATGACTTGTGCAGCTGAACAGAGGATGTATTGGAGTGGAAAGAGACTTGAAGCAGGTATACTCGTCAGCAGACTACTGCAGTAAGACAGGCATGAGTTGATGAAGACCTACATCAGAGTGGTGGTGGTAGTGTCAGAAGGGAATGTGTTTGAGCCATATTGCAAAGGTAAAATTAACTGGCCTTGGAAACTGATTTGATGTCGGGGAAGTAAGAGATCCTGAGGAGTCCAGGGTGACTTATAGAATGAAGGCCTCAAAGGACAAGGAGGCTGGTGTTGCACTCTATGGTAAAGGGAAGATAGGAAAAAGCTACATTTGGGAGAAAGATAATGAAATTCAGTTTTAGATGTTTGGGTTTAAGATATCTGCTAGACATCCAGATAAGATTTCTGATAGGCAAGAGGAGGAACAAAGAAAACAGAGAAAAAACCAGAAAGTTGCCTAAACTCTTCCTCCTTTTCCTCACATAAAAATCAAGTCTCTAAATGGGTTCCAGAGCAACAGAACCCACAAAAAAGAAGCAAGGGAAACCATTTTCCAGATTAAGATAACTTAGAAGAAATTCAGGAAAGGTTGTCTCACTTGGGTAAAAGGAAGTACAACCCAAAACAGATTGTGTCTGGGCAATGCAGAAGGAGAATTTTTAGCTGCGGTATAGATTAGCACCTGATGCCCTTAGTTTTGGCTCAGCAGACTAGTGGCACAGCAAGCCAGTTGTAAGACTTCTACACCCAGCATAGAAAACAAACTAACAGCCACAGAATCCTAGCACAGTGGACAAACTGCAAGCTCTGAAGTCTCTGGTGCAGAAAACTAGTGACCAGGCCCCTGGTCCACATTGTAAGAAGTTTGGGATAGTGCCCCCTTTGCTCCAAAAGCAGCATTCAACTTTAAAAGTCACAGAATAGCCCCCAAAATGAGCAAAAATAACCCAGAAAAGACTTCTAACAATAAAAAGCTACAATGGTAACAAGCTAAGACCAAAGCACAAATTCAAAAGACAATAGTGTCAGCATATGTACCCTTAAAGAGAAGATGAAATAATCTTAAGATCAAAAAGCCTTCTTAGATTCTAAAAGGATTTTTAAAATCAGATAAGAAGGGTAAAAGAAAAAATGAGGAAATAAATGAGTTATGCAAAAGAGAGTCAATAACTTGGAATAGGAGGAATTAAACTTGATTGAAAAAAAACAGCTACTTTTAAAAAGTTGAATTAGCCAAATGAAAAAGGAGGCATAAAACCTAACAGAAGAAAATAATTCCTTAAAATTTAGAATTGGGCAAGTGGAAGTTAATGACTTATATCGAAATATCAAGAATCAGTTAAACAAAATCAAAGGAATGGGGGGAAAATAGAAGAAAATAGAAAATATCTCATTGGAAAAATAACTGGCCTAAAAAAAATTGAGAAATATTTGAGAACTGTTGGACTACTTGAAAGCTATGATTCCCCCCCCCCAAAAAAAAAAAGGGCAGCATCTTTCCAGAAATATCAAGGAATACTGCCTTGATAGCTTACAATCAGAGGGTAAAATAGTCCTTGAAAGAATCCACCAGTCATTCCCTGAAAGAGATTCCAAAAATGAAAACTCCAAGGAATATTGTTTGACCAAATTCCAGAATTACCAAATCAAGCAGCTAGAAAGAAACAAATCAAATAGCCACATGCAGGATTACACAGGATTTAGTATTTTCCACCACAAAGGATCAAAAGGCTTGTAATATGATATACTGGAAGACAAAGGAGTTCGGATTACAACCAGTCATCAAGTATTCAACAACATTGAGCTTATTCTTTAATGGGGGAAAAATAGATATTCAGTGAAGTAAAAGACTTTCAAACTTTTCTAATTAAAAGATAAGACCAGGACAGAAATTTTTGTCTTCAAATACAAAACTCAAGAGAAGTATAAAAAGACAAAGCAGAAAGAAAAAAGTGTTATTTTAAGATTAAACTATTTACATCCTAATCACAAAATGATGCTTGTAGCTCTTGAGAACTGTATATCAGAGTAGTTAGAGTATATGTAGAAAGTCTGGGTTTAAGTTGATTTTGATATGATGTAAACTAAAGAGATGAAAAAAAAAAAGAATTGTACTGGGAGAAAAGGAAAGGAGAAGGTAGAATAAGGTAAATTATATCACATGAAGAGGCATAAAAGGCCTATTGCAGTAGAGGGAAAGAAGCAGGAATAAACATTGTTTGAACTTTACTCTCATCAGATTCGGCTCAAAGAGAATACCATCAGTTTGGTATAGAGATTGATCTTACTTAGAGAAAAGAAAGAGAGGAGGGCAGAATGAAGAGGCTGTGATCTGAAGCAAAAAAAAAAAAAATTAGTAAGGAGAGACAGGGTGAAAAAAGTATAAACAGGGAAAATAGACTGCATGAAAATACACAGTAATCATATAACTCTGAATGGTTTGCACTCTCACATAAAACAGAAACAGATAAGAGTGGATTAAAAACTGGAATTCTGCAGTATGTTATTTACCAAAAACATTTGAAGCAGATTCACAAAGTAAGAGGGAAAGATTGGAGTAGAATGCATTTTGCTTCAGTTGATGTTTAAAAAAAAAAAAAAAAAAAAAAGGTTGCAATCCTGATTTCAGAGAAAATAAAAGCAAAAATAAGTTAATTAAGAGAGATAGTAGTATAATAATCTTGCTATAGACCACAGACAAGGAAGTACTTTTATTAGTAAACATAAACATCAAGTGGTGTAGCATCCAAATTCTTAAAGAAGTTGTCAGTAATAGGAAGAAAAAGATAGCAAGACTGTATTAATGGGGGACCTCAACTTTCCTCTCTCAGAATTAATAAATTTAACTCCAGAATAAATAAATTAAGGAGGTAAATAGAATCCTAGAAAACTTACATGGTATACTTCTGGAAGAAATTGAATGGAGATAGAAAGGAATATTCTTTTTTTCTCACCAGTAAATGTTAGCTATACAAAAATTGACCATTTGTTACAGTGTTTAAAACCTCATAATCAAATGCAAAAAGGCAGAAATATTAAGAACTGTATCTTTTACAGTTCATGATGCAATAAAAATAAGGTGTAATAAAGGACTGTGAAAAGATAGAATAAACATTAATTGAATGTTAGATAATCTGATTTTAATGAGTGTATCAAACAACAAATCATAAAAACAATTTCAGTTAGAACAGTAATGAAACAGCATGTCAAAACTTATGGGATGGAGCCAAAGCAGTTCTTGGGATAATTTTTATATCTACAAATGCTTACATAAATAAAATAAAGAAAAAGGAGAGTAATGAATTGGGCATACAACTAAAAAATCTAGAAAAAGAACCAATATGAAATCCCCAATTACATACCAAATTAGAATCTGAAAATGAAATGAGAGAGTAATAAAATTGAAAGTAAGAATACTATTGAACTAATAAAGAAAACTAAGAACTGGTTTTATGAAAAAAAGCCAACAAAATAGATAAACCCTTGGTTAATTTGATTTTTTAAAAAAGAAATGAAGATTTTTTTAAAAAGATAATTTGTCTTTTATTATCAGCATCAAAAATGAAAAGGGCGAGTTCATTAATAAAAAGGAAATTACAGCGATAATTAGGAGCTATTTCTGCCCAACTTTATGCTAATCTGACAATCTAAGTGAAATTAATATTTACCCCAAAAATGTATTGCCCATATTAATGGAAAAAACAAATAAAATACTTGGCTCTATTTTAGAAAAAGAAATTGAACAAAGCCATTAATGAATTCCCTAAGAAAAAATATCCAGAACTAGATGGATTTACAGGTGAATTCTACCAAACCGTTAAAGAACAGTTAATTCCAATACTGTTATAAACTATTTGGAAAAATAGGCAAAGGAGTGTGACCCCATTCCTGTTAGGAAGGAAGAACTTCCCCTAAGGACTGATAGCTAACGAACAGAAAAAAAAATAAGAGACCAATTTCCCTAATGAGTATTGATGCAAAAAATTTTAATAAAATATTAGCAAAGAAATTACAGCAATTTGTCAACAAGTGGCATTAATAAGAATGTAGAAATGTTTCAGTGTTAGGAAAAATTATCAGCAGTTTTAACTATTGGTAACAAAACTAGCAGAAATCATATAATTATTTCAGTAGTTGCTGAGTAAAACTTATGACAAAATGCTGCACCCATTCCAAAACACTAGGAAGCATAGGAATAAATGGAGTTTTCTTTAAAATAGGCAACCTCTATCATTAACTATCAGCAACTATTATCTTTAATAGAGATAAGCTAGAAACCTTCCCAGTAAGGAGAAAGGCTGAATTCTATTGTCAATGTTATTATTCAATATTGTACTAGAAATTTTAGCTTAAGCAGTATGAAAAAAAGAAATTGAAAGAATTAGGCCGAGAAGGAACAAAACTATCACTCTTTGTGGATGATAATAATGGTATGCTTAGAGAATCAACAAAAAAAAACTACTAGAAACAATAGTTTTAGCAATGTTGCAGTATATACAATAAACCCACCTAAGTCATCAGCATTTTTATATATTACCAACAAAGCCCAACAACAAATGTTAGAAAAATTTCATTTAAAGTAATTAGGCAAATTTTTGGCAGTCTATCTACCAAGACAAAACCTAGGTATTATATGAACACAATTGAATATCAAGGAAATCAATGGGAGGAGGGAAATGCAAAAGAAGGTAACCAGAGGTAGCTGTACCAGATATAAAGCTATAAAATAAAGTGGTAATCATCAAAACTCTTTGGTACTGATTAAGAAATAGAGTGGTGGATCAGTGGAATAAAAGTTTGGTGCAGCAAGATTAATAATCTTCCTTATACATAGAACTAGTCATATTTTTGAGATGATACTCTTCAGTGGCTCTCTGTTGCCAATGAGGTAAATTTCAGACTCCTTTTGACTAGTGCTCTCTGCAATGTGATCCAATTTTACCTTTGTGGTCTTTTCTGATGTCATTCCAATGCAATTACTCCTTTTAGTCAAAATTGTAATCTTAAGACTTAGTTGGTATACTTTAGGATACCATTAGGTAGGATAACATTAGGAACATTAGGTCTTTTGGTCTAGCTTCCCACTAGTCTAAGAGACCTTTCTGTAGCATGAAAAAGTCATCTAGCTTCCTTTTGAATACCTCTAGTTGTAGGAAACTTACCTCATGAAACAATTTGTTCCATTATTGAACAGCTCTACTTGTTTTATTTTTGAATCAAAATTTGCTTCTTAAAGACTCACTAATAGAAATGTTAGAATATGGTATTGCCTACCATATTAAATGACCTGGCACTTTCATTTTAGCATTATAACGGGAAATTTGATTTTCATGTCTTTAATTCTTATTTTACCCCAACTTTTCAGTGTTTTTTTTTCTACAGGTGATTACTGGTGGTCATTATGATGTAGATTGCCGATTGGAAGATCCTGATGGTGTGGTATTATACAAAGAAATGAAGAAACAATATGATAGTTTTACCTTCACTGCATCCAGAAATGGAACATACAAATTTTGTTTCAGCAATGAGTTCTCTACTTTCACACACAAAACTGTGTATTTTGACTTTCAAGTTGGTGAAGATCCACCACTATTTCCCAGTGAGAACAGAGTCAGTGCTCTTACACAGGTAAAAGCAAATATAGATCATCAATGTAATAATGATAGTATGCATGAATGTTTTCTTTTAAAAAGACATCAAAAAGAAACGATGGCAGTGCACAACAATAACCCACCCCAGCTCACCCAGCATTCTGGGGGTGGATGGATGAGTGAGTATTTGATGGAAAAAATATTGAACTCCTAGATCTTAGTGGTCTGAGACAAGGCAGAAATGATAAAGTACAAATATAACTTTAGGAGATGAAAGATAATCTTTATAATCTACTTAACATTGATCAGACTGCTGTCAATACTATGCAATTTTTTTAGTTAAGTTTTTTTCAATTAACATTTATCTTTCCCATCCTCCTTCCTCCTTCCCATTGAGGAAGGGGGGTGGGGAGAGGAGCCTTTGTAACAGATACACAGTCAAGTAAAACAAATTCCCACCTTGACCCTATCCAAAAAACAATATGAATTGTTCTCCTCTTTATGATCACTTCACTCTCCATCAGTTCATAAAAGTCTTCCTGGTTTCTCTGAAACCATTTTTGCAATCGAAATATTGAGGAGTTGTAGAAATGAATTTAATACAAATTACTAAAGAATCTGAAAAAGAACCTTAAGAAGGGATAGAAAGACTAGGAAAAAAAACTTGAAGTATATAGTGAAATTGCAAAGATAAGGGGTATGATATTTCTATCTATTTTACTATTTTATCTAATTTTAGTATTCTTTTTTGGAATGGCAAATTTCAAAGGAAAGAAGCTTATAGTTGAAAGGTTTTCACTTTTCCATCACTTTCTCCTTTATATATTCCCAATAAAGGGGCAGCTGGGTGGTGCATTGGATAGAGCCCCAACCCTGACAGAGGACGAGAGTTCAACTCTGGCCTCAAACACTTAACACTTCCTAGCTGTGTGACCCTGGGCAAGTCACTTAACCCCAATTGCTTCCACAGAAAAGAAAAAGAAAAAAATAAGTTCCCAATAAAGAGGAGAGATGTTTGTAATACATTTTATAAAAGTCTTGGGAAATTAAATAAACAAAAAATATTAAGAATGTAGGACAGAAAAGGCTATCCATCACCGGAGAAAAGACTGAATAGAGATTGAACTATACTGTTTTGCATGAATGACATATCAATTGGCTTCCCTTCTTACTGAAAGAAGAAGGAAGGGAAAGAATTTGGAGCTTAACATTTTTTAAAAGAATATTAAGAATTGTACATGTAATTAAAGAAAACTTTTTGTTTGTTTGTTTTTTGCTGAGGCAATTGGGGTGAAGTGACTTGCTTTCACACACCTAGGAAGTGTTAAGTGTCTAAGATCAAATTTGAACTCAGGTCCTCCTAATTTCAGGACTGGTGCTCTATCCACCTAAGCTGTCCCTGAATTTTTTTTTTTAAAGAAATATAAAAAAAAGTACCCAACTCCTAACTCAGTCTGCCTAATGCAAGACTTAGCATATATGTAGGTGCTTTACAAAATTGCCAAGTCTTAAAAAATTAAATGAACCTACTAGTTGTAAAAGGTCATTTTGTTTAATATCCAAAACTACTACTACCATTTATATCAGTACATCAGTACAAACACAAATAAAAGATGTGATTTCCTCAGCTTTAGGAATTCCCTCTGCCAACACAAATTAAAACCCACATATGACTTGATAGGTTCTAAAGGATTGCCTGACTTATAGAGATCAAGTGACTTGGCAAAGTTTGAACCCAGGTCTTCCTAATTCCAAGCCTAGTATTCTGTTATTTCACATGCTTCTATAGCAATAGATATACAGTCAGCAAGCATTTATGAAGTGTCTTTTATGTATTAGATGCTTGGGATACACTTTTAAAAATGAAATCATCCCTGCCCTAAAAGAACTTGTATTTTATCAGAAGATATAGTTTGTACACAGGTAACTATATATATAAAGAATAAAAGATATATAGTTTTCTTGCACTGCTTTGCTATGTGCAAATTATTTTACACTATGTGCAAATTATTAAACACTCAAATTATTTCTTACCCAAAATGTATTAATGACATTTATAAGAAAAAACCAAGCATAGATTTTAGTTTCCATACCCATACACTTATTAATGTTCCCTGATGCAAGATATATAATAGAAAAATTGTGTTGTAACCGATTTTTGTACTGAGCTACTACTAAACTAATAAACAGTGGAACTGGTAACTACATGGTATCATGCTAGACATTATAAATACAATATTTCCTCAAAATGTGAAATAATCTAAAACTTTAAGATTCTGGCTTCTCTTTAAATGAAGTAGAACAGCCATCTCAAACTAAGGGTTAATTACACTTATCAAAAAAGGCATTGGTTTAATCAACAGTCAGAAAATTAACCGATTTACTGTGGGTTTAAAATCCTTCATATCTACTACCTTCAGCTTCTGAAATTATTTAAACATGATAATGATTCTTGTTAAACAATCAAAAAAATCCATTAAGATATTAACTTATTTTCTGAGCATATATTGCAGAAGTTGAGCCAGATTGTGTTACTCCAAGTTTTTTCCCATAAAAGTAATCTTCTGAATTTTATTTTCTCCAGCTTAAAGTTCTCCCAGGCTAACACTCCCATCTTTCTTCTTCCATCTTGAAACACCTCCCCCTTACCTTGTAGATAAGATGCTGCAACCCCTTCATAAAAGGTGCAGCACTGAAACCATATTCAATAATGAACAATTCTCCACTTTAACTGCCCATTTGGTGTGTCTATTGCTGCCAAATCTTATTATCACCCTGGAGTCTATAACAGAAACTGGTAGGGAGGGGTGGGGGTGGAGAATTCTCTACTTTGCCTCATTTAAAACCAATTCAAATGAAAGTCAAGACCCCATGACATTGTTAGTCCTCTTCAAAAATGAACAAGATGAACAAGTGGTTTAGGCAACATTGAATAAAGTGATTATCTATAATTTGGGGAAACTTCTGTGTTTAAATGTCTCAGGATATATTATTAACTAAGTAGTTTTTTGCTTTTTTATGTAAAACTTTAATCTTTGTGGAGTGATTACTATTTTATTTGATTTTCTTAAGAACCTTGAGAGATACGTATTATTCTCATTTTACTGGTAAAGAAACTGAAGCTTAAGAGACCATAAATATGCCTGTGGTTACATACTAGTGTCTATGACAATATTTAATACTTCCTGACTTCAGGCTATCTTATAGTGCCTCTCCCAGGATTCAGTAAAACATCCTTTCTTTGGCAAGAATATAATTTACTAGAAATGATACAAATTATCATTTTTAGGATAAATGGAGAAAAAAACAATTTTTCCTCCTAAAAAGAAATATATTGGAAAGTAAAATATTAGTAAGGCTAACTTAAAATGTTTCTGCCTAGATGGAATCCGCTTGTGTATCAATTCATGAGGCTTTGAAGTCTGTCATCGACTATCAGACTCATTTTCGACTAAGAGAAGCTCAAGGACGCAGTCGTGCAGAGGATCTAAATACAAGAGTTGCCTATTGGTCAATTGGAGAAGCCATCATTCTACTTGTTGTTAGCATAGGGCAGGTATTTCTTCTGAAAAGCTTTTTCTCAGATAAAAGAACCACCACAACCCGTGTTGGATCATAACTAGTGTTTTGAAAATCAATCTACTATACATCTGTAATGTTGCTATTTTCCAGTTAATAGTCGGTACCGAAGAACTTAATATTGGCAATATTTTAAAAAACTCTTTCCCTCCTTATGTTGGTTGTGGGGAAAAGGCAACATATATCCCTAAACCATGGGAAAGGACACCTTTTTATTTGAAAAAACTGAAAAACTTCAGAATTTGTTTGAAGCTTTTCATGATAAATATCCAACACAAATGTTCTACCCTTTCCACAGTTGTTTGTATTCATTCTTATCACTCTTAACTTTGTCATGTTGATTCTTTTTAATCATAAGACTACTTCTGTCATAGGGAACTGATGTTTAAAATCCTTAGGTTGCTTTAAAAATAAGTTATATTGTAGAGGGAGAAAACGGCCCTTTTAATAGTTTGGGTGTGAATTTTTGTTTTTTAAACCAATATGATGAATTGTAGGCTAAGCCCTGTACTGCACTTTTGATTTGTTATGGAAAAAGTCTATGATAGTCCAATAATTTTGATTGAGTTTTGAGTTGATATATCATGGTACAAATTGTTATTCTTCAATTGCCTGTAGAGTAGCAGGTTTTATACTCATTCTGTGGTTTATAAAACTTTAAAAGCAGTGAGTTTTTCAGTAATTGTAGAATTGAAACCTTAGAGATTTTGATTGAAAATACAGAGATATTAGGGTTATAGTTAGAGAGAATTTTTGATAATTTTGCCACAATCATCACATTTTCTGTATTAGCTGTTCTTTTGCCTTGTAATAACTGGCTTTCTCCACGTGTGGCTATCTTGATTTTAGATATAAAGTTATTATAATTCTTTGAACTGTTTAAAATACAATTTGACATTTTCATTGTTAGCATTACACAATGCTGTACATTTACTAAATGTTAAGCAATGATACATTTTTTTCCCCCTGAGAACTTAGAACTGGAACCATACTTGTTATTTATATTTGGTTATTGGTCATGAAAGAGTAACAGAAAAGGTTCAAAGTGTTTTATGCATTAATTTTTCATCCCAGTGGATGGCTTGCATTGGTTTCATTGCTTGTATCTTTAATAGATACTGTATTACATATTTTTATTGATCTGCCAAGGGGATGTTTCTTTGGAACATGAAAATATCCTATGTAAATCAAAACTCATTAAGATTAGTTTCCTCTGTCCTAGAATGGGATCATTTTACTATGTCTATAATGCTAAGCCAAAAAATGCCACATATAGTTAAAACATTTTTCTGATGTTAAGCAAAAAAGGTTATTTGTTCCCCTATAGCTTGATATGAGAATGAGTGCTGTTTCAAAAATGTGATTATTGAATTCCCTGAGGTATCTGATACTAAATAATTACTAACTGGACAGCATTTCTAGATCAGCCAGTTACCATCATTGACCAGAAATTACCAATTCTTAATTCTGAGAGTTTTTTGGTTTGATTTGGTTTTCAAATACAAACACATTTCCAACAAGTTTTTCTTTTTTTCCAAGGGGGGAAAAAGTTACTGTACGGTTAACTTGAGTACCATAACATAGCAGAAACGTTTGTCAACTGAGTCTTGCTGTGTGATTTAAATCCTTTAGTTAAGATTCTTCAAGGCAAACCAGAATTTCATGTAACAAGGTCTGAATAAAGATTCAAAGTTGTAGATTTGTTCAAAAAATGTATATATATATATATGTTGGATTTGATTTCAACCTAGTGAATATCTTCTGCAATTGACAAATAATAGGTTCTTTCATATTGCTTCTCTACTCTGTTATATCCTTCAGATCTTCTATTAGGCATCATATATATAAATGGAACCATAAAGCAAAATAGTTCAAGTTTGGCAGAAGACCGGAATAATAAATTGAAATTACAATGTTATAAAGATAACTTAGTTTCTACCATTTACAGATTGCTTATATGATCTTGATGATGGAGATATAAATCTTCAAAACATTTACAATTACTGCTTGCAACCTGGTCAAACATTAAACTAGTTAAGACATTAAACCTAAGGATAACAAAATGAAACCTAAAACAAATGGCTCTCATCTTGCATTTGCTGTACACAAAAGATCCTCTTGTTTGTGATTTAGTAAAACAAATTAAGTCTAAGTAGAGCAAAATCTGTGCCCCTAAAAAAGTTCATTGTTTAATATGCCAAATTTTGTGAAACCAGCATTTTTTTTGAGAAAAAAAATTGATGTAGTATAAACCAAGAGTTGGTCCATACTATTTAAGCTAGTAAGTTCATTTTTGATGTTCCTTTATTTTCCTGACATGTGTGTATATGTATATTAGAAAATACACATCTCCCTATATAGACACATGCTAGTTGAAAGGTTTTTTCTTCCTCCTGTTAAGTTGTTGAGTCATAAAGAAAAATTTGAAGCCAGTTCTTTCATCCTTTCAATTTAACAGTTTGAAAATTCTCAGATGTTTGCTTGGACACATGTCATAGGATGCATATTTAAACATTCATAGTTGTATATATTTTTTTAAGTAGTTAATGGAAAGGGATTTAATATACAAGTTTATATGCTAAATCAACTTGAGACGTTTTTGTGTTAAAAGAAAGAGTGGTTGTGGTAAGTGGTTCAAAAAGATCACCCAAAGCTTGACAATATTAAACTTTGAATACAGTGAACTGAAAAACAATTTTTAAAAACTATTCTTTGAAAGATTTGTTTGTTTAAATTCTTGTGTGTTGTCAGTTCCTGTTTTAGTTTGTAAATGTTTAACATTTATAGTTTGGATGAAAAAAAAACCCAGATCCTTTGAATATTGTTTTGGAAAAATTAAAACAAATTAATATATGAATATGATTCAGTGGCTTGTTTTGTTTTGTTTTGTTTGGGACAGGCAGAAACGTCTGAATTAAATAGATATTGTTTCTGAAGGATTATGCCAGTTGGTGTCATGTAGACTAAACATTTTGAAATTTTAATTTCCTTTTGCCAGAAGCCTTGGCGAAAGAGCCATTGTCTTCTTATTGCCACTGATAACTGAAACTTCTTTTGCTATTCTACCATTTGGAAGTTCATTTCTAGCCAAATTGAGTCTCTTATGGTGCCTTAACAAGCCTTATATTTTCCCCACCTTTCCACTTTTTTCAGCATTTTTCTTACTTCAATATGCTCTTCTCTTTTCACTATCCAAATAAGGGTCCAGTTAAAATCTTACTAGTGTACAGTGGTCTTTGTACATTTCATTTGACAGTTAATGTTAGTAAACCATGTATTTTTAGGTTTCAGTTTTTGATTTGGGAGTTTTTTTAGAGGGTGAAGGGACAGTGTAAGGAGGAAGGTATGTATATATAACTTGACGTATACTTTTATCTCATAAACTAGATTTTAACCTCTTAGTCAATTAAGTGGATTCCATAGTACCTCACTCAATGCCTTTTATACCTTGTGTATTGAGTAGACTCCAATAAATATTTTTTGGTTATTTTAAAAAGGACCTGGATCTCAGATCTCAATAATTTAAGTATGACTTTGTGATAGATATTTGTTCAGTTTAAAGCTAAACTTGCCTTATATCTGGTTTCAGCATTTTCTACATCTTTATTTTGGAAAAAACTCTTGGCTACTTTTAAGTCAAGGCCCCTTGCTTTTTAATGCATTGTTTATATTGCCACAGTCCTAATGGTTGAAAACTAAACCACTGTAACAAGGAGTGCAGATTTCCAACTTTATCATCCATGAATGTTTTATCCCTGCTCTGCTAGTTTTCCCCGTGTTTCTCAAGGGGACCTTGCTTATCTTTCCCATTATGTTACTTCCAAACAACATTTGCTTTTGGGCTCTCAAGGCACTGAAGTTTTTATTGCTTTTCTTGTCCTATTCACCAATATACAACTTTTGGAGTTTTTCTGGGGAATGCAATAAAGTACTTAAAACTCCACTGTGTCATAGTTAGGTGCCATTAAGCTGATATTTATTTCTTACACTTGTCATTTTAACAGTGCTTTTTACAAAAACATCTATGATTAAAACTAGAAATGGTTGTTATCATTTCACAAGTATATAAAACCTTGAAAGGAATTAGTTGGTGGGATTGGCATTGGCATTTTTCAGTTTTGTACAAAATGATTGCCAAATGGTTATAATGGATATGTTGTGGAGCAGTATACTTTCGACATGCCTTGAGAACATAAAATATTAAGTATATAAACCTTCCCCAAAACTGAAGTTTTTTTAATCCTTAGTAGTAGTGTTTTCAGAACAAAATGCTTTTAAAGGCTTGACCCAACAAGATGTTGCCCATATATGACATGTTCTTATAAAAGCCTTTGAAAAATGCAACAACTTTTTCAGCTATATACAAAACCAGGAGATGTGGGAGATAGATCATTTTGATAAGTCTGAATACAAGAAAGATCACTATTAAATGGTGTAGTGTTCCAGAAGCCCCCCTTTGGGGATGGCATTATTCTGATTTATTAAGCCCTGGAACTTGGCAGTGCCTCTCAAAATTCAACAGGAGGAGCCATCAGGAAGAAGAAAGAACAGAAAATTTAAATATTTTGAATCAAAAAATTTGAAAGCTGTGGGGGTGAAGTTTTGAGGAAAAGAAAAAGTGTTCAACAATAATCAAATACAACATCAAGAAAGATGAGAACTGAGGAAAAACCCATCAACTTTGGCATTAAAAAATCATTGTACTTCTACTTCTTTCCAGAGGGGGGAGATCCATAGATGTAAAATATTGTATATAATGTTACTTTTTTTCCCAATGTATTGATTGATTTTAATTATAAGAGATAGTTCACTGGGAGGAGAGATATGGGCAAGAAAACTGGCCACTAAAAAGATTTCTTAAAAATTTTTAAGAGAGCAGTAATTTTAGAACAGTTTTCAGTTGAGATTTGAGGTAAACTAAATTACAATGGGTTGAAGGTAAGTATAATTGACTTTCTAGGGCTTGATTACTACCTGAAGGTATTTGAAATTCCGTCGGGTAGGTGAAAGATTAGACTGCTGCTTCGCTCCATGTAGCAGATAGAATTGATCATTGAAGTTGCAAAAAGGTAAATTGATAATTGGCATAAGGAAAATATTTTTGAAAGGGTAGAAGTACATAGACATAAAACAAAAAAATCAATATAGATTTAAAGCTACATGTATGATAATGTTTTATATATTAATATATAAAGAATAATCTTAATAGCTATGCAGAAGTGAAAAAGGAAAGGTGGGTTTAACTGTTTAGAGGTCTTTTCTATTTAGTTAAATGATTTATTATATTAAAGTTAAATGATTTGCCCAAGGTCAACAAGTGCAGTGGAACTTAAATCCATCTCTCCTGGCTCCAGGACCCAGCCCTATCCAGACGGCCACACTGTTTCTCCAACAGCTCTGAACAACCTGAATTGGTAGAGGACATTTCTTGTTTAGAAATCCTTCGATATCAGTGAAACCAAGACTGTGCACACAGAATTTCTATATGTGATTCCTTTGGGAGATGGCATAGGCAAACCTTAACCTGAGAATTTGCAGGATGAGTATTTTCTGGTTGACAGTGGGGATTCCCATGGCACCTACACATGGGAGATAAAAATATACATGAAACAATAGAATGAGATTATATAACTAAGGGCCTGGAGGTAGAAAGACTTGTCTTCCTGGGTCCAAATTTAGCCTCATACATACTATTTATGTGATCCTGGGCAAGTCATTTAGCCCTATTTGCCTCAGGTTCTTCATGTGAAATGAGTTGGAGAAGAAAATGGCACACTATTCAGTATATTTGCCAAGGTCACAAAGGGTCAGACATGACAAAAAACAATGAAAATGTCAGAATGAATGGATAGAATGTAAATGTCATAGGATGAAGAAGAAATTTATTCCTTTGGGTGTGCCTAATGATCCCACTCATAAGACATGTTCCAGTTCTCTACCAAAAATTTTGTTAGCAGCTATTTACAGTTTGGAGACTTCATATAGAGCAGTACATTATAATGAAAAGAACATAGGATATATATGGGGAAACGCCTAAGAAAAATCACTATGGCATTAAAAAGTGCCCTAGATTTGGAATTAAAGGGCCTGTTTTGAATCCCATCATTATAGCTGCAACACATGTGATCCTAGGAAAGCTCCATCCCCTCTAAATTGACCTTTATATGAATGTACTAGGTCTTTCTTCAATGGTACCTTGCATGGCACAGAAAGTGCAACCAGAGGACCTGATAGGAAGAAATAGATTAGCAAGACATTGGTGAAATAGAAGCTCCCTATTTTCTCTTCCCCTTTCACCCGAAAGAATTTCAGGTTGGCCATTCTATTTGGGTTCTAGAAGCATCTAGAGATGTTGTAGGTGGGACTTAGGCTTATATATCCAAAACATAAGAGGCAAAAGACTTATACAGTATTTTATTTTTTAAAAAGCATTTTTAAAAATTTATCTCATTAAATATTTGCCAATCATGTAAAAAATTTAAACAATTTTTTTAAATTTAGAATTCCAAATTATATCTTCTGCCCTTCCCACACTCCTTGAGAAAGCATGTAGTTTGATAATCGATTACACATGTGAAGTCATGCAAAATATTTCCATATTAGCCATGCTGCATAAGAAAACCCAGACCACAATAACAAGGAAAAATAAAGCATAATGTAAATCTACATTGAACTATATTAGTTCTTTCTGTAGGTGGATAGCATTTTTCATCACTAATGTCCCAGGCCATTGTCTTTTTTATTTTTAATAGCCTTTTATTTACAGGTTATATGTATGGGTAACTTTACAGCATTGACAATTGCCAAACCTCTTGTTCCAATTTTTCCCCTCCTTCCCTCCACCCTCTCCCCAGATGGCAGGATGACCAGTAGATGTTAAATATGTTAAAATATAAATTAGATACACAATAAGTATACATGACCAAACCGTTATTTTGCTGTACAAAAAGAATCGGACTCTGAAATAATGTACAATTTGCCTGTGAAGGAAATCCAAGATGCAGGCGGACAAAAATGGGGGGATTGGAAATGCTATGTAGTGTTTCACACTCATTTCCTACAGTTCTTTCACTGGGTGTAGCTAGTTCAATTCATTACTGCTCTATTGGAACTGATTTGGTTCATCTCATTGTTGAAGAGGGCCACGTCCATCAGAATTGATCATCATAGAGTATTGTTGTTGAAGGATATAATGATCTCCTGGTCCTGCTTATTTCACTCAGCATCAGTTCACGTAAGTCTCTCCAGGACTTTCTGAAATCATCTTGCTGATCATTTCTTATAGAACAATAATATTCATATATCACAATTTATTCAACCATTCTCCAATTGATGGGCATCCACTCAGTTTCCAGTTTGTGGCCACTACAAAGAGGGCTGCCACAAACATTCTTGCACATACAGGTCCCTTTCCCTTCTTTAAGATCTCTTTGGGATATAAGCCCGGTAACACTGCTGGATCAAAGAATATGCACAGTTTGATAACTTTTTGAGCTTAGTCTGGACCATTGTCTTAATTAGAGTAGCTAAGTCTCACAGTTGAGTATCCTTTCAATATTGTCATTATGGTGTACAGTGTTCTGGTTCTGCTCACTTGACTTTGCATGAGTTTGTATTAGTCTTTGTAGGTGTGTTGCAGAAGGCTTTTAAATTAGACTTTTTGATTTGGCAAGGATCAGCCTGAGTTTCTACCAACTCTAATCAGAAGTAGTCCTTGGGAAGGCTGAGGCCCAAACCTAGATTGGAGATGCAAACTGCCAAATAAGATAGAGAGTGGCGGGCATCCCTGCTGAGGGAATTTTCAGAGTAATGAGAACTGACAAATAAGTATGGAAGAGGAGTTAGCCAAAACAAGAAGATGGGATTTTCTTTCTGCATCACTCTGAAAATCCATTCACTCAGACTTAAGTATTTATTGAGCACTTATGTGCAGAGCACTATGCTAGGTTCTGGGAATACAAGTCAAAGAATGGGCTTACATTCTAATGAGGGAAATATATATCAAAATATGTATAGCAAATACATATGGTTGAGAAGCACAACTTATACAAACTAGAAGAGAAGGGGAGGGCACTGGCAATTAGGAAATAATGGAAGAAGATGGTGTTGAACTATTTGTTGAAGAGAGGCACTCTGAGGCAAAGGTAAGAAAGGAGTGCATTCCTGACATAAAGGAGGACTAATATAAAGGTATGAAGGTGGGAAATAGGATGTTCTCTGTGTGTTTTGTGCATTTGTATTGCACACTTGCATGCATGCAACAGAGAAAAATGATTTTGGCTGAGCTACAGAGCTTGGGAGGAGAGCAATCCACTAAAGCTTGAGACAGTTTGGGGCACGTGCAAGTGCACACACACACAAACCCCTCATCTTCCCTTAAACCACATATCTGGGGGGGAAAAAATGCCTCTCATAAAGCTCTCATCAACTCTGTCTCCCATATAAGCATCAGCATAGAATCAGTACTGTTCTTCCCATTTAGGAGAGCATCATGCAGAATATCTCTGGATTGACTAGAAATCTGGGTTACATATTCTATAATTTTGCAGTAATTTGGAATGGAATTTTATTGTCATACCCTTAGATAATAATTGGATCTAGGATAGCATTCTCTGTGTCCTAAGAAACTAAAAAATTCAGGGTGGTTAGAAGGGAAGTAATTTAAAAGTTTGCAAGTTGAGTGCCTAATGATAGAAAGTAAGGATGCAGTTACCTTTAGAAAGACTCATCTGAACTAGAGAGGTCATAGAGAGTGATGAAATTATTTGTCTTAATAGCTTGAATCTAGCAAGAATATATCATGCCTACTATGTGCCACACACTGTGTTAAACGTTTTATATGTAGCTCATTTGATCCTCACAACAAGCCCGCAGGATTAGTACTGTTATCTCCATTTTACATTTGAGAAAACTAAAGTAAGCAAATGACTTGTCCAGGGCATACAACTATTAAATATTGGAGGCCAGATTAGAATGTAGGAGTATTGTCAGGAAATGGGAATAGGAAACAGGAAACTGAGAGACCCAGGTTTTACTGTATTAAAATCTCAATTAAAAAATAGAACTTGGGACTCTATACCATAACTTGGTAACTTTTTAAATTTGCTATTTTAATTCCACTAATTGCATTTATGTGATGCTTTAAGATTTATAAAACATGCTATATATATCTGGACTCGAGTCTTGCAATGAATGCTGAGAGCTAACTGTTATTTATCCCTAACCCAAGATCCTTAGTATTTCATGATATGAACAGTAGGGAAAACCCTTTTTAAAATCTAAGATGTAAACTGTGCATACCCTTTGATCCAGCAGTGTTACTACTGGGATTATATCCCAAAGAGATTATAAAGAAGGGAAAGGGACCTGTATGTGCACGAATGTTTGTGGCAGCCCTTTTTGTAGTGGCTAGAAACTGGAAACTGAATGGATGTCCATCAGTTGGAGAATGGCTGAATAAATTGTGGTATATGAAAATTATGGAATATTACTGTTCTGTAAGAAATGACCAACAGGATGATTTCAGAAAGGCCTGGAGAGACTTACACGAACTGATGCTAAGTGAAATGAGCAGGACCAGGAGATCATTATATACTTCAACAACAATACTAGATGATGACTAGTCCTGATGGATCAGGCCATCCTCAGCAACAAGATCAACCAAATCATTTCTAATGGAGCAGTAATGAACTGAACTAACTATACCCAGAAAAAGAACTCTGGGAGATGACTAAAACCATTACATTGAATTCCCAGTCCCTATATTTATGCACACCTGCATCTTTGATCTCCTTCACAAGCTAATTGTACAATAATTCAGAGTCTGATTCTTTTTGTACAGCAAAATAATGTTTTGGTCATGTATACTTATTGTGTATCTAAGTTATATTTTAATATATTTAACATCTACTGGTCATCCTGCCATTTAGGGAGGGGTGGGGTAAGAGGTGAAAAATTGGAACAAGAGGTTTGGCAATTGTTAATGCTGTAAAGTTACCCATGTATATATCCTGTAAATTAAAGGCTATTAAATAAAAAAAAAATAATAAAATCTAAGATGTTTTCTTGTTATAAAAAACAGGATAGCAGAGAAGTTGAAAATTTTGTGCCACCTCCTCTTGAATATAATATGAAACCTGTAGTGTGGTTTGGGGCATGTTACATTGAGCACATATAAGACAAGGTGTTAACATGGCAAAACTGAAGAGGGCCTTGAGTGAAAATGACAAAAAGACCAGTAGTGGGAGCCAGTAAGCCAAACCTGAGGAGTCCTTAGTATATCATTCAATTAGATCATGTAGCACATGCTTGGTATTTAAATGTTAGCAGCTGCTGCTACTGCTATTCCTACTCTTACTCCTATTACTGTATTGCAGCAGGGTAAAGGAACTCATGCAAAAACAGAATCTTAAAAGATCACCTGGCCCAAACTCCTCATTTAAATTGAAATCCAAAGATTTTGACCTGTTCAAGGTCATATAAAGTAGTAAGAAAACCAAGGCTATGGACCAAATCTACTGATTTCTAGTTCCATGTTTTTCCCACTAAAAATAAAATGTATTTCCTATCATATCAACCATTTTAAGTTTAGTTAGAATTAAATTTAAAAAAAAAACACCAATAAATGAGTTTTTAATTATAATTTAAGGTTTGGGATCCCAATTCTAGTTATAAGTGAGTACACTGTAATGAAAAGACCTCAGTTTAAATTGTGATTCTACTATTTACTAGCTGTGTGATTTTGGATAAATCATTTTTACCCTCCCTGAGCCTCCATGTCTTTATCTGTAAAAGAGTGATTGGGCTAGATCAGAGATATAAAAACTCATTGGCTTCTGCTGGTCTTATGCTCACACTCCTAGATTAAATGTAATTGAAAGATATTTAATAAAATAAAATGGAACATAAATATGTGGTTTTATTAGTCAATATACAACCCTCAAGAGTTCAAGAGGAAGGGGTGAAAGCTCCCCGCTTCTGGAGAGGTTCCCAATCACTTTCTGCGGCTTCCGCAGCACCGAGTCTTGCTCTTGACTTCCAGTGTTAGCAGCTTAGGAAGGGGGAACAGCCCATTCCCAGGGCGAAATAAGTCCTTCTTTCTGGGGGTGTGGCTATCTGTAGCCCCAACTTCCGCAGGCGAAGAGACTGCAGCAGCTGTGTTCGGGCAGACGGTGCAACTGGAAGGGAAGACGGGTCTTCGATGCCGAGGGCTCCTCCACAAACACTCGTCCCACTCTTGTCCACTCTCTAAGGAAAGGGAAGGGCTGGACCTCCTGCCTAAGAGGCAAGTTCTCAAAGTCTGGGATAAAGTGGCTTTCAGCGCGCAGCGCTTCTGGGGAGTGGGCTCCTCCTCAGACCTGCCCCCTTGCTGGAGATAGGCTCGGGTGTGCTGAGACTGATGGGGGTGGATGGAGATGGGATGGACCGGGATGAGGGACGAGGCGGGAGGGAGAGGAGGCTGCCGAGTCCTCTACGCGCTGAGCGTCATCTTCTTTTGGAAGAAGCAAGAAAGTCACAAGAACTTTCTGGTAATTCTGAAGACTCACATATGAAACTGAAATGAAGGATTTATGGGTAAAATTAAGGGTTTTTATATCCCTGTCTCTGCTATGGCATGGCAGTAAGAAATAATCATATCCTTATTACTATAAACGAAGAGCGTGTAATTTTGTCAATGTAAAAACATCCATAATATCTAATTTTGAGATTTATGATGAATCAAGATTTCTTTAAGGACAAAAACAGATAGTGCTCAGCTCTTCCTAACCAGATTTAGCCCTGTAATGATCCACTAAGCCAAACTGACTAAAGATAATAGAATAAGCTCCCAGTGGTGAAAGGGACAGAAAAAAAAATGAATTTCTGATCACTGAAAAATTAAAATGTAAACGTTGTCTATAAACACATGTGTGTGTGCACATACTTTTCGGTCAGTGATATCTGAATCTGTGTGACCCCATTCGGGAGAGCTCTGCATTTCCTTCTCCAACTCATTTTATAGATGAGGAAATGAAGGTAAGTAAATAGGATTGAGGTCACACTAGTTAAGTGAGTCTGGGATTTGACCTTAGATCTTCTTGACGGCAACATAACTTAGTGAACAGGGGGTGGGGTTCAAGTCCTGTATCTGAGGTAAACTGTCATGGGACCCTGTAACCTTTTTTCAGTGCCTCAGGCACTCTGGGACTAGAAAGTCCTAGTTGAGGACCAGTGAAAGTGAAGTGCAGAAAGACTCATTATCCTAAGGTTGGCCACAAGATAGGGAATCTTTGAGACCACTGCTTCTCATGAAGACTATATGTTAAAATTTGGAGGGACTATTATTTTCATCTGTAGGTGAATAGATGGAAAAGGTAGCCACTCAATAAAATCACTGAGATTTTCCTCATAAAAAAATCTTTTTGATATTCAGTCTCTTTAGATGAGATCCTTAACTATTACTAAATTCCTTTCCTAAATAAATAAATGCCTAGAAAAATTCTATTTTGCCTCTCAAAGTTTACAGTTCCTAGAGAGAAGTGTCAGTGAAGTCTTGTAATCTCATCTTTTGGAAAAGCTATGGATCTTTTGAGTTTGAAAGTTCTGGACTATTGTATAATAAGCTGATCATTAATATGGTAAACCTCCAGATCAGACTTCTAAAGTGCCTGAAGAGAGGCAAACTGGTCCAGACTGGGAACAAAGCATGTCAAATATCCTATATCAGAGTGGGATAAGTTTGAGAAGTCCCTGCACTGCAAAATAAGGAGACACAGTATTAAAGAAAAAAAAAAAAACATCTGTGGACCTCTTTGATAAATATTTAAGGTGCCAAAGCATCATTCTCCTAAAAGCTTATAATTGCTATACCTTCAATCTAGTCTTAAACAAGGCCCTGAAGAATTCTGGCACTGAACTTTCATTCCAGTGACAGTTAGTTGAATATGGGATTGTATAGTTTGGCCTACTTCACTCTCCCTGATGGGTAGATAATTTAATAAGAAATATATTTGAGTTCCATATTTTTCCAAATTTGATGTAATAGTTAAAATAGGATTTGTTGTTGTTGTGTCTAAGTCTTTGTGACCTCTTTGGGGTTTTCTTGGCAAAGATACTGGAGTAATTTGTCATTTCCTTCTCCAGCTCATTTTATAGATAAGGAAATTAAGGCAAACAGGGTTAAGTGACTTGCTCAGAGTCACAGCTAGTAAGTGTCTGAGGCTGGATTTCAACTCAGGCCCAGCATTCTATCCATTGCATCACCTAGCTGTCACAAAACAGAATTTTACTTTTGTTTGGGGGGAAAAGATCAGTATCTTCCATAGAGAAAACAAAGGAAAAATATCTCATGACTTTGCTAAAAAAAATTTTTTTTAATCTTTTATAATTTACTTCATAGGGTTGTATTCAAAAAGTCCTTTATGAATTGTAAGCTGTCATATAAATATAAATAATCATTTTTAAATACAAATATGCAACAGTCAAGATTTCTTACAGTAGCTGTGTGGTGCAGGGGATGGAAAGTGCTAGCCCTAGATTTAGGAGGACCTGAGTTCAAATCTTGTCTCAGATACTTATTAGCTGTGTGACTCTAGACAAATTAATTAATCCTGTTTGCATCAGTTTTTTCTGGAAAATGATCTGGAAAAGGAAATCCAATCACTTCATCACCTTTGCCAAGAACAAGAAAATTTCTTAGAAAATTACATTGCTTTTCCCTTTTTTGGTGACAAAAGTTCTGGGGGTTTTTTTGGTTTTTTTTTTTTTTTTTTTGCCAGAACTAATACTAACTAAAATTGAAAGTAAAAGTGAAGCTAATCCGAAAGTTAAAAAATTTGAAATTAAAACCAGAATAATTTGGTTCCAAAAATTCTTAGACTATAAGCTATTTTCATGAAAGAAATAAGATTTAGTCAGTTTTTTTTTCAATTTATGGGGGAAATATCATTAAAATTTTTATTAGAATTCTCAAAGGACAATCAAAAGAATGAAAAGGCTTGCTTTTCTCACTTTAGACTAAAAGAATGAGTCTAGTAAGATACAAGTATGGGCTGTTTGTGTTCCTATCTAAAAGCAATTAATCATCACTGTCAATAAATCCATGGTAGTTTCCCTGTAAGACTAAAAAACCCAAGAACTTGAGGGATATTCCTCTGTTTTCTGGTTTAGAAATAAACATATCATCAGTATAATAGAAGAAATAATCACAAAAGACATTCAGGAAGAAAAAGGATTCTAAGGACATGGGAGCATAGAGAGAGGAGGGTCCAAATCAATATTAAAAATGTGGAGACTGAAAAATAACAGGAGAGAGAAAAAGACCTTGTTAACAATGGAATTATATAATAGATATTAGATACTTCTCATAAAAGAGAAATTAATGATGGTGTATCCTTTAGACCACTCTGAAACAAGAATCCACAAGCCCTGGCAAATATGTGGGTGAAAAACACACATGCACATACACATATATACGTAATATACATACACACATGTATGTATATGTGTGTGCAAGCATATATAATACATACATCTATATCTTTTATCTATCATATATATAAATCTGTCACTAATATATACATCTCATATATATCCCACATATCTCCTATGTCTATCCTATATACATTTACTATATCTCTCCCCTATATATCCTATATATATGCTTATCCATGTATATGTCTATGTCATATACATGTGTATATATATATATATATCCTCTCTCCAATATAAATATCTTATATCCCACATATCTCCTATATCTATCCTATATACATTTACTATATATCTCCCTTACCTACATATAATATATATATACATATACATATGTATATATACACATATAATCTATATATATACATATATAATATATATATGTATACACACACGTACACTGGAACATACATTTGAAATACAGTTTAAAGCCTGCCAAGACTTATCCCCACTATCCTTTATCTACTTCTCTGGGAAATAATAAGTGGGTGTGGGTGTATTGAAGTCCTGTGTAAAAACAAAAGACATTATTGGGCAAAAAATGTGTTTTATCATTCTTCCTTCAAATAGAAGTTCTTGACATGGGAAGAAAAAGGAGGACTTGGGAAATGAATAGTTGGCTATGCAACCAATGTATAATAATGGGTTTTATTCAATGGGACAGAATGAATAGATGAATGAGAAGCATTTGTTAAATGAATACTCTGTGCCTGGGACTCTGCTAAGCATTTTGGATACAAATAGAAAAGCAACACAATTGCTGTTCTCAAGGAATTTACATCCTAATTGGCAGAAATAACATGCAAAGGAAGATTCGGTTGTGAAGTGGATGGAAAATCTCCTTAGCTCAGGGTTCTTAGGACATAGAGACAGGTTGGATGGCAGTATTCAGGGTCAATGCTGTAGGGCAGGGAGTCTCATAGGGCTTGGTGGTCATTAGGGAACAAGGGCAGAGCCAGTAGACACGTAGAACTCCATGTTATCGGAAGGATTGGAGTGGTTAAGTGCCTGATCTTCCAGTGGTTAGGAGTGACCATGTCTCCCTCAGCTCCGGGGGGACTGGAGTTGGCTAGATCCAAAGGTTGAAATGAAGAGGGAGCCAGGTTTCCTTCTTCTCCTCTCTATTCCCCATTCAGGAAATTAACGGAAGGAAGGCACTGGAATTAAGAAAGCTTGAGGAAGGCTTCCTATGGGATTTAAAAGTAGCCAGGCAATGGCGCTGAGGAGGACGAAATGCCCAGAGCTAGCAATGAGGCGTCTTGTTTGTGGAACAGTAAAGCAGGCAGTGTTACTAGCTCCAAGAGGACCTGGTGAGGAGCAAGACACCAGAAAATTGGAGAAGCCGGAGAGGACGAGGTTGTGAAGGGATCTGAAAGGTAGAGAGTTTATATTTGATCCCTGAATGACCGGAAACTGTTAGTAAGTAGTAGCTGGCAGGACCTGTCCCTTGTGTGGCTGAATGGGGAATGGTTTGGAGTGGAGAAAGACTTGAAGCAGGCAGATCCCCCATCAGACTGCCACAGGGATCAAGGCAGGAAGCAGGAGAGGAGGGCCTGTACTGGAGAGCTGGGAGCGTTGGAAGAGAGGAGGAGGAGGAAATCTGGCACCTGGGGTCTGGGCAACCCCAGCTCCTCAAGCATTACTTGAAGGCAGGAGCTGCCTCATTTAGTAAAACCAGCATTTAGCAAGTGCCAGGCATATAGTAGACACTTAATAAATGCTTACTGACTGACTAGCTATAGGAGTAAGGAATCTGTGTCAAGCTGGGATGGTAAATGAAAAAGAGGGCATTGGCAAGAAGGTTCCCCATAATGTCTGTTCTGCTGAGTACAGAATTTTAAGAAGACTGAGGAAAAAATGTGTATAAGCTTTATTCAACAGGGCTTTAAATAGTATTTCCTGATTTCAAGTCACTGCTCTTCTTAACTTCCCTATTTCATTGAGAAGCACAGCTATTCTGGTCTTCAAGGTTTGCAAAGTAGGAATACCCCTCAACAACTCACTCTTGTTCACCATCACCAGCCCATATCCGTTCAATTGCAAAATCTTACCAATTCCATTTGAACAATATTCACATCTGTCCCTCCTGTCCACTCAAACCACATTCTCATTAATTCAGGCCTCTCTCAGAATTATTGCAATAGCTTCGGAAGTGATTTCCCTCTATCTTGTCTCTCCCTTCTTCTAATCATTTTCCACATAGCTGAAGTATTTATAATCCTGAAACACAAGATTCAAACATGGCATTCCCTCCCTCAAGAAGTTTCAATGGCTCCCTATTATTGCCCCTGTGTTAAAATACACATTCCTCCAATTTAAAACCTTTCAGAATCTAGCTCTAGCCTATCTTTATATGACTATATGTTATTCCCTCCTCCCCAACACACATACTCTCTCTTTGTGTCTCTGTCTCTTTCTCTCTGGCTCTGGCTCTGTCTCTCTTAGTCCAGCTAAATTAGCCTACTTGTTCTTACTCATGCTTTTCTATACAAATATATAGATATATACATATATGCCTCTCTATATATACATATGCATGTATTTTATGTGTATATATCTCTATCAAGCTATATATTTATATTTTTAGGTAGAGATATATAAAATTCTAGTTATTTTCATTGAATTTTATATTAGATTATAAAGGTCTACCCAGTTTCCTATTAAAGTGGGCATTTTGTCTCTTGTGGTACAATAAAATGCTATTATATTCATATATTATAATCTGTTAGACATTCCCTAAAAGGACACTTCCTTAGTTTTCAGTTTGGGCCCAACATTGTGATATATAGAAAGTTTGAGAGACATAGTTTCTGGACAATTAATCATTTTATTAATCAAGCTAATATATAAATAATAAAAACAAAGTCAGTAGTACTCCCAAATGCCAAAGACCTCTCATGGAATCCATTCAATATTTATATGGTCTTGGAAGAGTGGATTTTCCTGAGGTTGGCAATCAACACTGACTGATTAATAGTTCATGAGAAGAAACAATATCATAATGAAAGATGGACCTGTTCTAATGAAGGTTTTGGGGACATGATTCTGATTACTCTTTCTCCCAGACCACCCCTGGCCTCTGGTAGTCTAAACAAAAGATTGACTTCTGTGTCCAAACCTGCCTGAGAACACAATGAGCCAGAATTCATCTTAAATTAAATTCTTTGTAAAATTTTCTAGTTGGATGGGGCAACAAGTCTCAGCCAGGATGGAAAAATATGTACATACCCTTCCTCCCCCTCTGAATTTGGACAATTTCATCTATCAACAATGTCCTTAAGATTCAGGCTTGGTCTAGTAAAGAATGAGGATCTAGGAAGGGGAAAAAATACCCGGGCATCCCCCAAGAATTGGCTATTTAGTAATTATATCTCTCAACATGAAAAGAACTGATGTACATATTTTTGTTCACATAGAACCTTTCCCCCCTTTCCTTGATATCCTTTGGGTGGATATAAGCCTAGCAATAGTATTTGTCAAATCAAAGAGTATGCACAGTTTCATTTGGATACAAGTAACTTAACAGAATGATTGGACCAATTCCCAGCTCCACCAGTAGTGCACTAGTAATGCCTGTGTTCCCACAGATCCTGCAACATTTGCCATTTCCCTTTTGTGTCATCTTTGTTGATTTGATGGATGTAGTTTAATTTGCATTTCTCTGATTATTAGTAACTTGGAGCACTTTTTTCACATATTATTGATTGCTTGGATTTTTTTCCAAAACTGATCATTTATCAAGTCTCAAAAGATTGAATCAGTATTTTGTATATCTTGATTATGAGACTGTAATGGGCTGAAGCTCGAGCTGATGCACTGAGGTCCCAAGCACGTGAGGCTAAATGGTAATTAGACTATACTCTATTAATATATGTGCTTGGAGAAAGAATGGCCCCGCCCACTCTCCGTGCAAGTCCTGATGTGTTGTATAGGAAATGACGATTTTGGTGGGTGGAGGTGCAGGGACAGGAAGAGAGGTGGGGAGAGAAGGCTTGGCTGGCTTCTGGTCTGGCTGGTTTCTGGTCTGGCTAGCTTCTTGACTCAGCTACACACATTGCGATCGTGAACCCCCCTTCACCGCTGATCCCCCTTCACCTCCGATCCTTCTTCACTTCTACTGAGAATAAAGATTGAAGATTTTCCCTTAACCTGAATTCCTGACTCCAGCTGATTTTTAAATACGCGGTCATCACATGAGATCTTTATCAGAGAAACTTGCTGCAAAGATTTTTTCCCAATTAACTGTTTCCCATTTATATAATTAGAATTGTCCATTGTCTCATTTGTTTACTCATGAACTCTTTTTTTATGATTTAATTTACTTTTGATGTGACCTTCTGTGTCTAAGCCCATTTGGAGTTTATCTTGCTACATATTGTAAGAAACTACATATTGTATGACTAATTCTTATCAAACTGAATTCTCATTTTTCCAGCAATTTTTATCAGGTAGTGAGTTCTTGCAGGGGCTTGGAAGTTTAGCTAACACTTTGCTACCCTAATTGCATCTGTATTTTATGTAATTTGTTCCATTGATTGAGCTCTTGATTTTTTAGTCCAGTCCCAGTTCATTTTAATATTTACTTCTTTATAGTGTAGTTTGAGAATTGGTACTGAGATACTATCCCTCTTTCCCACTTTTTTTCATTATTTCCCTTGAATTATCATATATATTTCATTACTATTTTTTCTAGCTCTTGGAATGTTGTCCTACAAAATATGATGAACCTGAGGCAGATTTTATGGGAAGGAACTGGGGTACTTTCTATATGCAGGTATTATATACAAGAGACACAAACAATGGTATAGTACCAAAGACTAATGAGTTGAAAAAAAGCTATGAGGATAGTATTGCTAAACTTCATATTTGTGGGAAAATGCAAAAGATAAGAAAATGGACATTTAAAGCTATATTCAGAGCAATGAAATGGAGAAAAAAGTACATCCATCTGTTATTTCATCTGTCATTTCTACCAGAAATTATCTTCAACAAATAAAAAATAAATAAATAATCTTAAGATTGGAAAGGTATGACTAAATATGGATTAATATGGCACTGAAACAAAAAAGAAATGAGGATATAATAAATATCAGCCTTAAAAGAGTTCAGGTAACCATATGTGTATATATATTACATTTCACATTTTAAGAAATCATGGAGAACAGAAAGCAGCAGAAATCAAAAGATAAGCAAATAATGTCCCTGTTTTCAAAATAAGGGAGAAATAATTCTTCAAACTAGACTCAAAAGGCAAAATTCTAGAATGGATTATTAAATATGTGATTTTTTAGTACTTAGCGTTGATCATGAAAAAACAATTCTTTCTTTTTTCATCTAGATAAAGAGCCTGGTAAACAAAAAACCTGACAAGTCTTTAGACATCTTATTTTGGGCTTTAAGCAAGGCATTTAATGTTTTTTTATGTTATCTTTGTGAAAAATATGGAGAAATGTAGAATAGAGGATAGTAAAATTAGTTGAATTAATAGCTGATTGAACAGCTGGACTCAAACTGTATTCATATTGACATGGATTCATTAGAAGTTTTCTATAGTATTATGAAGTCCTAAGGCTCTGTCAATAGATTTATGTCACTCAACATTTTGTGAGTGAGGATGAAAAAGACAAGTCATTCTTGTTAAATTTATGCATGACAGATATGGAGGTGATATAGGGATGATATCTAAGAAGTTAAATGACAAAATCAAAATGCAAAAAAATATCAGCATGCCAGAAAAATGGACCAAAATGAATAACATGACTTTTGGGGGATAAATGTAAGTTTACATAAAAATGTAAAAAAAAAAAAAAAAAGCATGTGCTTAATTTTTCAAAAATCAAATATTTTACAAATTTAGTGTATGAGCCCCCTGGCTTGTGAGCAGCTCATATGAAAAAAATCTCAGGGAATCAAATTGCATATCTTTTTCACTTAGGGCAAGGGGAAGAAACCTTTTAAAAACAATAATGAATTGCAATTTCTATCTTTTAGAAGCAATTAGAATTTTTTTTTTAATTTAAGAGAAAAAATCAGCAAAATCAATCATGCGTCATAAAAAATCTGAAGATATATGTGATATTCCATACCTATAGACCTTCTCCTTCTAGAAAGTAATGGGGGCAAGGAGAAGAGGTATCTTTTCATATCACTTCTTTGGGATCATGCTTGTTCTTTGTCATTTTACATTAACTATTTTGTGGTTATTCATTCCTTTTACATTGTTGTAGGCATTGTATTTATTTTCTTAGCTCTGCTTATTTTATTCTATATTAGTTTATATAAGTGTTCCCATTATTCTTTGTATTCATCATATTGGTAGTTTTTTACAGCACAGATATATTCCATTACATTCATGTACCACAATTTGTCTAACCATTTATTACCCTGTTAGAGCATTGATTTTTACTTCTTTACTATCACAGCAAATGTTACTCGAAATATTTTAATGAATATTGGAACTTTCTTGTTATCAAAGACCTATTTGGCCAGTGGTGGAATCTTTGAGTAAAGGGGTTTGGCCATTTTAGTCACTTTATTTGCATAATTCCAAATTATGAGGGAAAAGGGAAAAAGGAAAGAATCTGATCAACATTCATCTTGTATAATAGAAGTTAATCTATTCCTCCTCCTCTCCCCCTCCTCTTTCCATCAAACCCACACCTTAAACTCTAGTTCTTGCACTATTTTTTGACTTCTATTTTATTGTTTTGAAAAGTGACTTTTGTTTTGCTTGTGATAATTCCCTCCCCCATCTCTCCTCCCTCATAAACATTTGTCTTGCCTTTCCTTGTCCCAACTTGTTTCATTCTTGAGGTGTGTGTGTGTGCATTCTCTTTGCTTTTCAGATAGGAATATAGCATCTAGAAATGCTTCTTCATACCACTCCTTTGTATACTCTTCTTAATCCCATCCCAATGCATCCCAGTTATGTGAACTAGGAAGTCCCTCTCCAACTTCTTTCCTAGAGTATTCCTTTTTCCCTCTTTTCTTAAAACTATCGAAATGAAACAAAACTGTACCCAGTTACTGTGATTGTTTCTTGGTTCCCTTTTTTATCAATAATTTTGAAGGGAACTTAATCTCTTTTCCATTTAAATATAAACCCTTTCTGATGGTTAGGTCCCATTTATGCATTAAGCAAGCTTTATCAGTTTTCTACTGATTTCTGTGTTTGCATTTCAAAGTTGTACAGAAGCTAAATTACCGCTCAGTAATGAGTTGAAAGAGTATATGACTCACTGGATAGAGTAGTTAATCCGTGAGTCAGGAAAACCTGAATTCAAATATGGCCTTTCTCTTTTTAAATGAGATTTGGAGTTCATAGTGCTACCCCTCCAATTAGAGAGTCAGAGAAGTGATGACGTAGAGGACCAAAGGTGGTGGGGGCACCTAGGTAGCACAGTGGATAAAACACCTGTTCTAAAATCAGGAAAACCTGAGTTTTCAAATGTGACCTCAGACACTAGCTGTGTGATCCTGGGCAAGTCACTTAACCTTGCTTGTCTCAGTTTTCTCCTCTGAAAAATGATGTGAAAAAAAGGAAATGGAAAACTAACTACCATCTTTGCCAATAAAACTCCAGTTGAAGTCACAAAGAATTGGAAACCAGTGAAACTACTAAACAACAGAAACCAAAGCTAGTGAAATCTTCCCCCCCCCCCCCCCCGAAGCAATTAGGGTTAAGTGACTTGCCCGGTGTCACCCAGCTAGGAAATGTTAAGTGTCTGAGGTCAAATTTGAACTCAGGTCCTCCTGATCTCAGGGCTGGGGCTCTATCCACTGTAGCACCAAAGTGCCCCAAGCTAGGGAAATCTTGCAGAATGATAATGTTATTTCAAGAGTGAGTTTCCTGGAGCATGATAGTGAAGTCATTCAGAGCCATCCCAAAGTAGAAAACTCATGTTGTATCCTATAAAGTAGTTCACTGACAAATACTGCAGATGTATTATTTTCCTTACATACAGGTAAAATGGCATGGTGGGGACTTTTTGGCAAAACCAACTACATTTTTAATGATGGCCATTTTGTTATACTGGTTATCTTACTTGGAAATTCCTGATGTAAGCCAGATCCTCTATCGACCTTTTACTATGCTAGACTTTGTGAAATTCTCGAAAGAAAAATCATTAGCTTCCTGAAGCTCATTTGACATTTCTTTCTTAAGTTGTAACTCTCTTAAGTATCTGACACTTGTCGAGTTCAAGAGAGGTTTCAGTCTTTTTTTCTTATCTTGAACACCTTTCACTCATTTACCAATTTTGTTTTTTCTTCTTCTTTCAGATCAGAAAGAAATGTTGAGATTAAATAAAGTTCTCTTTTGACTTGAATATTTATCATGGGCATCCAGAATTCTAAAATCGATTGCACCCCTCTTTCTTCTTTTCCAAGGAAGAAGAGCATGGATACTAAGCAAGAAGCCAAACACTTTAAAGATATTAGAGAGAGCCATACTGACAAGAACTTGAACAAATTAAAGGAAGACAAAGAAGAGGGGGCAGCAGAAGATCTATCTACAGAAGACTTAGAAGAAGAGGTATTCTTTAAGTTTGTGATTCTACATGCTGAAGATGACACCCATGAAGCCCTCAGGGTCCAACAGATGCTACAAAATCAATTTGGCATTAAACCCGGAATAATCTTTGCTGAAATGCCATGTGGCAGACAGTATCTACAGAATTTAGATGACGCTGTAAATGGGTCTGCATGGAGCATTTTTTTATTGACTGAAAATTTTTTAAGGGATACTTGGTGCAATTTCCAGTTCAATACATCCTTGATGAACTCCATTAATAGACAACATAAATACAATTCTGTCATACCAATGAGGCCACTGAATAATCCTCTCCCCAGGGATAGGACACCATTTGCCTTACAGACTATCAATGCTCTGGAAGAAAAAAGTTGTGGATTTTATAAACAAGTAGAAAACATTTTCCAGGATTCTGTGTATGAGAAACAAAAAGCCATATGGAAAGATTCAAAAAATATGGTAGATGCTTAAAAAAAGGAAGAAGAGTAGAACATTTTAGTGAATGAAACAAAACAAAATTACATGATTGGAGGCAGAGAAGATAAAATGATCTTGTTGTTTTATAACAACTTCCAGGGAAGTTAAAATAAAATTTCTGAGAAATTAGAAAGAATAATACTTTTTCTGGGAAAAGTCATTGGCACTGAAAACCTTTGAAATTGTCATGCTTCTCTAAACAAGCGCTAACCATTTTGATTATTCTGTTCCTGGAAAGGTTATTTTTCCCCACAATTTGAGTATGTGACAAAAGATGTGCTTTTAATTCATTTTTGGCATTTCCTTGATTAATCCTTTTCTTTGAAGGGTATTTTCCTTTGATTCAATGTAGTATAATAGAAAGTTTGCCAGGTTTACAGTCAGAAAACCTTATTTCAAATTCCAGACTGACATTTAATGTTTGATAATTTCTCTGCCTTAATTTCCTCATTTGTAAAATGAGGGAGTTGAATTGGTTGGCTTCCAAGGTTTTTTCCAGCTCTTTATCTCTGATCCTATGGATATTATATAATTTCTTAAAATTGTATTCTATGTTTTTAAAAAAAAAAATAAAATACGAGCTTGGCATTTTGTCTTTGATATATATATATATATATATATATATATATATATATACACATGTATATATGTGTGTGTATGTGTATATATAAAGATATATATATACACATACACACACACATATACATTTTTTCCAAGGGAATGACAAAAGACACTTGGCCTTTCTACTTTCATAACTCCTTGAAAATTCCAAAGGTTTGTTTTTTTTGTGTGTATCTCTAGCTCCTCCTAGTGAAGAAAATTTTCTGAAAATTGAACTTAGTTATTCAGTAAATATTTGCTAGGAGACCACATGTTATAATGCAGGCATCAGCAAATTATATCTGGAGAGCCAAATTCATCTGCCCACCATTTTAACATGTAAAAACACATACATGAATGTCTATACATATATTATACATTTGAGAAAAGGAACCTGTTGCAAACAGAGATTAAGTGACTTGCCCAGATTTATACAACTAATAAATATCTGAAGCCAGATTTGAACTCAAGAACATAAGTCTTCCTGACTCCAGGCCCATGGCTCTAACCACTGAACAATCCAGCTGCTCCAGATATAAAAATAGATCAATCTATATATGTGTATATTTGTATTGTGTATATATATTTATGTATATATGTATCTTCTATATACATGTATGTGTATATGTATATTGTGTGTATATATATATATGTATATATATATATGGTGATATATATATATATATATATATATATATAAAATCTGTTGTCACATGTCCTTCACCTATGGATGGAGTGTGTCATATTCTTGAGCAGATAAAATAAACTGCAGTGAGTGACGGTGTGTAATCCATGCTGCCTTATTGGTGAAGAGGCAGACACGAACCCTGAAAATTCTTCCAAAGCATTTCACATTCAACAAGTTTGAGCTTCACAAAAATCTTCTGATATAGGTTACTACCGACTTTATTATCCTCATTTTACAGATGAAGAAAACTGAAGCTCAAAGAGTTTATAGAGGAATTAGGGTCCAAGGGTCCAAGTCCAGAGTTCTGTTTTCTACTTTCTTTAATACACTTGTTAATGCTTCTAAGAAATAAAAGGTGACTTTTTTCCCAGTTAGAAATCTGAAATTTTAAGTGGATACCAACATAAGGTTAAAATGGATATGTGATTTAGATATAAAGGGTGATACCATAAGCAAACTAGGAGAGCAAGGAATAATTTACCTGTCAGATCTTTGTCAAAGGGAAGAATTTATGACCAACCAAGAGATAAGAGAGCATTATGAAATGCAAAGTGTGTAATTTTGCTTATGTTAAATTAAAAAGATTTTGTATAAATGAAACCAATACAAACAAAATTAGAAGGAAAGGAGAAAATTAGGGGAATTTTTTGCAAGTATCTCTACTAAAGGCTTCATTTCTCAAATATTTAAAGAACTGAGCCAAATGTATAAGAATGTAAGCCATTTCCCAATTGCTAAATGGTCAAAGAACATGAACAGGCAGTTTTCAGATGAAGAAATTAAAGCTATCTATATGAAAAAATGCTCTAAATCACTATTGATTAGAGAAATGCAAAGTAAAACAACTGTGAGTTACTTCACATCTATCAGACTGGCTGAAATCTGAAAAGGAAAATAATAAATGTTGGCTGGGATGTGGTAAAACTGGGTTACTAATGCACTGTTGGTAGAATTATGACCTGATCCAACTCTTCTGAAGGGCAATTTGCAACTATGCCCAAAAGGCTATAAAACTGCATATCTTTTGATCCAGTGATACCACTATGAGATTTGTATCCCAAAGAGATCATAAAAAAGGGAAAAGGACTCACATGTACAAAAATATTTATAGCAGCTCTCTTTTGAAGTGACAAAGAATTGGAAATTAAGAGGATGCACATCAATTGGGAATGGCTAAATAAACTGTGGTATGTGCATGTAATGAAATACTGTTTTCTTATAAAAAATGATAAGCAAACAGATTTCAGGAAAAACCTAAAAAGACTTACATGAACTGATGCTAAGTAAATTAAGCAGAACCAGGAGAACATCATCCACAATAACAGCAACATTGTGGGATGACCAACTACGATAAACTTCTCCAAAGCAATCCCAATAGACTTTGGACAGAAAATGCCATCTGCATCAGAAAAAAAAAAAAAAGCAAAACTATGGAGAGTGAATGTAAATCAACACATGTTATGCTCACTTCTTTTTTCTGTTTTTTTCCCCTTTCCCATGGTTTTGCTTTGTTCTGATTCTTCTCTCCCAACATGATTAATAAAATAATGTGTATTAAAATAAAATTTAAAAATAAAAATAAACTATGATAGACTTAGCTCTTCTCAGCAATACAGTGGTCCAAGACAATTCCAAGGGACTCGTGATGGAAAATAAATAACCACATTCAGAGAAAGAACTATGTAATCTGAATACAGATTGAAGCATAGTATTCAATTTTTTGTTTTGTTTTGTTTTTCTTTTCTGGGCTTTTCCCCTCTTGTTCTGATTCTTCTTTCACAATATGACGAATGTGAAAATGTTTAACATAATTGTATAGGTATAACATATATGAGATTGCTTGCTGTCTTAAGAAGGAGAGAGGGAAGGAAAAGAGGGAGAAAATATGATGAATTCAAAGATAAATATTGAAAACTATCTTTACATATAATTGGAAAAAATAGAATGCTATTAAGTGAAAAGAAGGAAAGAAGAAAGAGAGGAAAAGAGGGAGGGAGAAAGGAAAAAAGCAAGACAGGAAAGAGAAGGGAAGGGAAGGAAAAGGAAGGGAGAAAGGAAAGAAAAAAGGAAGGAAGGAAAAAATGAAAGAAGGAAGAAAGGAAGGGAGGGAGAGAGGAAGAAGAACGGGAGAAGGGAGGAAGGAAGGAAGGAATGGAAATAAGAAAAACTATGATCAGGCAGATTTCATGGAGGAAATGGAGATCGCTAAAGTTCTTTCCACCCTCAAATTCTATGAAAGGATGAATACAGTCTCAGATACAAGCAGTGTGATCCTATGCAAGTCAGTTCTGTCTGCCTCAGTTTTCTTATCTGTAACTCTGGAATGATAATAGCACCTACCTCAAAGGGCTGTTGTAAAGATCAAATAAATAACTGTACAAGTAATTAGCACAGTGCCTGGTAAATAGTAAGCACTATATTATTAATAATAATAGTTGTTATTCATAATTATGCCCCAAAGGCAGACTTTGAAGCCACTAACAATGTAAGAAAACACTGCTTTCGCAGTATCAGACTCTAAAATGAATTGATTTTATAGGGGGGAAAATGGGTGGTCATATATCATCTGTGATGTTGAAGGATCCCCGAAACTCTAAAACTCCTTGAATGATAAATTCTCTTTAAATCTTGCCACTGTGGGGACCCCAGCAGAGGAGAAGCAGCTTCACTCTGTAACTCTGGTAGGGCTGGTTGTGTTCAGAGATGGAGATACCAATCCTATTAAATTAAAAGAGACTCATTCAGTTCTCTTTAAATTCAGCTCAAGTTGAAATCCAGCTTGTAGATAAAAAGAGCCAATTAGAACTCCACCCACTAGCCCCCACTAGCTCCCTTTAGCTTGTAGCCAAGCTTATAAAAACTGCAACTTGGAACAACTCTTTGCAGAGGAGCTAAAATGCCAAAGAAACTCTCTTTCTTCATGGCATAGCAAACCTCTGCCCACTGGAATGAAATTCTCTTCCAGTGCTACCCTCTCTTTATCTCCCTCATCTATTTCCCTAACAAGACTTTTTGCCTCTCGGGATTTCTCTAAACTTTACTTCTCTGCCAGAATTCAGCCTTTCTATTCTTGCATAGTAAAGGCTGACTTCCCAATGCCAATAATAAACCTCTTTTATCAGTCTAGCCTTTTCGGGTTTGTAAATTCCTTTACAAAGAATCTCTGAGCCACCAAAAGGGGGTTCCCCAAAAAACCCTTGCATCAAATACCAAGGGGGTGTAGCGGAACCAAACCTCTCCATTTGGTTCTCTGAACCCCACTATTACTAAACCTTATAATTTAATTCCCTGACCACCAGGAGCCCGAATCTCATTTTGGTTCCTCTAAATCTAGACCTCATCATTTGGTCCCCTGACAGAAGGGAACCCCAAAACCTAAACCTCATCAATGTAATTATCTTGAAATTAATCTATTTTGGACTAATATCAATAGCTGGCCCAAGAAGAGATTCATAGCATATACTTTTTTTTCCCCTATGCATCTAGGATGCTTTTCCCTTTGTTTTTTCTTTGCTCCCAATTTCTATTACTTCTGGGCTGGGCTCATATTTTCTATACTAAATATTTTTCCAGTCTCTATCTTGTTAGGACTTTAGTAGGACTAATTTAAAAGCAACTCCCCCCCAAAAAAATTCTCTGGGTGTTGATTTTGTTGTTTTATTGTTGCTGTTTTCTCCATAAAGAGCTCAGAATCTGTTCTTAAGAAAAAATGGCCACCTCACCTGAAGTTTTCAATCCAAGGTTTTTGGTGATTAAATTTAATTTAAAATTTTAATGTGCCTTTTGTATTGAAGTCTCTTTGTCTTTACCGTCTTTTGTTTTGACTTTTGGTTAGTAATAGTATTGTTCTTTTTGCTATGGAGGGCAGGTAGGTGGTAAAGTAGACAGAGCATGATCCTGGAATGGGGAAGACCTGAGTATAATTTCAGAGTCAGACACTTACTAGTTGTGTGTCCCTGGGCAAGTCATGTAACCATGTTTGCCTCAGTTTCCTCATCTATAAAATGAGCTGGAGAAGGAAATGAAAAACCAATCCAATTCTCTGCCAAGAAAACTCCAAATGGAATCAAGAAGAATTTGAAACAATGACTGAAACACATGAACAAAAACAAATTTGCTGTGATAGTTCCTCTATCATGTATTGATGCTGATTACTTTAACCCCCATTACCTGAAGATCATGTATGTTATATTTCACTCTTCTTCTAGAGTTCTCCCAAACCCTTTAGATTATCCAGGCTCTCTGCCAATGGTTCCATCCCTCACCAATATTGGAGATTCTAAATCAGGGGTCCTCAAACTACTGCCCGTGGGCCAGATGCAGCAGCTGAGGACGATTATCCCCCTCACCCAGGGCTATGAAGTTTCTTTATTTAAAGGTCCACAAAACAAAGTTTTTGTTTTTATTCTAGTCCGGCCCTCCATCAGTCTGAGGGACAGTGAACTGGCCCCCTATTTAAAAAGTTTGAGGATCTAAATGCTTTCTTTATAGGGAAAACAACCATAATAAAACAATGGAAACAACAGTTTTTTAAAGTTTTAAAAAAGAAGTCCTACTAAGATTCTGGGAGGCTGGAAAGGCATTGAGGACGTTCTAAAGGAAGGTCCCATATACACAATTTCATAATCACTAAAATTAGGATTAACTTTTACATACCTATGTTTTAGGAGGTTTGTTTGTATGCTAGGCAAACCCTTTACATATAAAACATTAAAACATTGCTAATCCTCCTGCAAATATGTGACCTAGAATTGCTTGGAGTTTTTCCCTCTTAATAAAATTTCTCAATTCTTTGTCCCTGGATTTTGTATTTCTCATGATTGAGTATGAAAAGAAAATACAAAAAAGGGAAAAGGAAGAAGAAAAGAATGGCCATCAAATGAACTTCACTCTCAACCAGTAAAAGAGGGTGTGCTCAGGTACACTCAAAAAGGAAAAAAAAAAAAAATGGAGATAAAGAGAGAGTTAAGATCAAGGAGCTTACCAGGAAAAAAAAAACAGCCCCACACAAATCAAACTTCCTGATCCTTTACCTCTCAGTATAATTAGTCATAATTTATTGGAAGACTATGGAGTATTTGAAACAAATCATATGTAGTTAGCACTGAAAAAGTGGTTAATTTTCTGAGTTGTTCCTTAAAGCTTCTGGCATAATGCCACACATATTAAGTACTTTCTTTTTTAAAAAATAATTTTTTAAATTTTATTTTTCCCCAATTACATGTAAAAACAATTTTTAACATTTGTTGTTGTTCAACAGGAAACTATGCATTTCCCTGATCATTAAATAAACAAACAAGCCAAAAAAATTTTGTTTTTTCATTTGAGTTCCAAATTCATTCCCTACTTTTCCCCTTTCTGAAACAGTAAACAAGTAGATATCGGTTTAACATGTGCAGTTAATTATGTAAAAACATATTTCCTTATTAGTCATTTTGTGGAAGAAAATTTGAACTAAAAAAAAGGAAGTCATCTTAGGAATGTAGCTATTGGGAGTAATGTTGCACAGCCTTGGATAATATGGGTGAAAGAAAGGGAATTGGGCATGTTATCTTCATTTCATTAAACTATCCTTCAAGGATGTCTGGTTTGTGATCCAAAAGTCTAGGCTGCTATCTCAAACCTGGACTCAAACAATGAGCAATTCTTAGTTTCATGAAAAAAGTTTCGTTTTTAGTCTCTATTTCTAAATTTCCCACCAATCATATGAACACCAATCCCATGATGTCAATTATCCATTGCTCTGTTCTTTGTTTGGTACTCCCAAATCCTTATAAATTTACCTGCTTGTTCCTTGCTCTTTGTTATCTCCCTCTTTTGGAATTTAGCCTGCTTTAATTGGCATTATAATTATAATAAAACTTTGCCTTTTGACTTGCAGATTATCTAAGCATTCAAATTCTTTTGGGATATCTGAATCACTGATCCAGAGTATCAATATTTTGGGATCCCTTAAACCTTAACAAGAATAATCAGCATTTGAAATGTTATATGTTCCCTGTCTTTTGTTGAGGCATGCCTATACATGTTTGTGTACTATTTATTGATATCTTTTGGTTTTTTATTTCCTAACTTTCTCACTGCTTATCTCCCTCCACTCACTTCCAGAAAACTACTCTTTAGAATAAAGTTTTAAAAAGAAAGAAAAAAAAAGTTCTGTAAAACCAACCAACATGTCCTCCAAAGTTTGATGCCACATGGAAAGTTCTATACCTATGTTTTCCCACATTTTCAAACAAACTGGAGTCAGGGGAAGAATGTTTTCTGATATAATAACTCATGCATGATCATTATCCTCATTTGACAGATGAGGAAACTGAGGTTCAAAGATATTATGAACTTTGTCCATAAGTAACCACATCAAAACTGAAATATGAATCCTAAGTCTCCTGATTTCATTTTTGATTATCTATCCACTGTATCATGTTTCCTCCCTGCAGTATTTACTGCAATTTTGTGCTAAAAAGCAGGTAAGGTTTAGGAGCAAAAGACAAACTCTAATAAAAATAAATCTAAGTTACAGTCTGGTGCAGCTAGATGGAACAATGGATAGAGTGTCAAGCTTGAATCAAATCCACCATCAGACACTACTAGCTGTGTGGTCCCGGAAACGTCATTTAATGCTGTTTGCCATGGTCTCCTTACCTGTAAAATAAGTAGAAGGAAATGACAACCCACTTTAGTATCTTTGCCAAGATAAATCCCCCAAAAGGTTATGAAGAATCAGACACAATGAACAAGAAAGTTTTAATCTATTTTTCCTCTGGATGTTGTATGTATTTGTGGGAGTGTGAAGTCAAGGGTCATAAGCAAAATATTTTGCAACTTATTATTAAACAATCCTTTCTTAAAAATTAGTTTTTGTTCAATATGCAAAAAAATTCTCTCCCTCCCATCTTTTCCTATTTAAAAAAGCCAACCCTTATCATAAATATGTATAATCAAGCAAAACAAATCCCCACATTGGCCACATCCAAAAAATGTCCACTCCAAGCCTCTCAAATCACCCTAGTGACTTTTCCAACCTTTCAAAGTTCACAAGGTTGAACCCTTCTCAGATATTCATTCACCTAAGAATGGTAAGTAACACAAGAGGTAAATAACACAATGGTAAGAAACACAATAGAAAGAGAAGAAATATCAGTGTATGCATTCAAAGCCATAGGTCAGTCCTGCAAAGGGTTATCTTTTTCCTCTATTTTGAGACTTAGAGCAGTTTTTGCCTTATATGTCACAAGGAAAGAGAGTAAGATTGGCCATTTCATGTATCATTTAGTAAGAAAACAAGAAATAGTCACAAAAGCTTTCCCATGATCTGAATCCAGGTCCTCCATTACATATTATCATATGCACTTCCAGACACATACTCATCAAACCCCCATATGGATTGTCAACAGGCAGCATGTGACCAACACATGCCTTCAGGACTGGCTCCCAGTATCAAGTCAAATCAAGAAGAATGCTTTAGATCATTTTTGCCTAACTCTTAATTCACAGCCAACTGAAGGCTGCAATTCAGGGTTGCATCTCAGTCTGATCTTTTCCAATGAATTTATTGTCATTAAATTTTATGTGACCCAATTTTAAAGTATTATTTACCCTCACAAATTGTATTCTTTAAATAGATTCCTCTTTCAACTTTAGAATTACTAATTGCATTAGTACTAGCTATCTTTCTAGGTTTTTGTATATTGTAGTTCCAGTGATTGAATTATTTATTTTTACATTTTTATTTATAAAATTATGAAAATAATTCAAATTTATTTCATGCTTTAAGATATCACTTAAATGATACAATTTTTTTCATCAACTAATCATGGTGGAGCTAATTCCTCATAAGGTCAAGTTGGCCTTAAAGTATAAATAAAAAATTTAAATAAATTTTAAAATATTAAATTTAAAAATAAATATTGAAATTTAAATGTTCAACTTTTAAAATATTAAATAAGATATTTTTTAAAAAGTCAAGAAAAAAAGAATTTGGATGCTCTGCCACTTGAGGCATATACATTTGGCATCAATATAATTTCATTGTCTATGGTACCCTTTAACAAGATGTAGTTTCCTTCCTTATCTCTTTTAATTAGCTCTGTTTTTATTTTAATTCCCATCTATGAATGTAAACATTTTAACTTTTAAATAATATATATTTTTCTCCTGCTTACCTTACTATGCTTCTCTTGAGTTCTGTTTGAAGATCAGATTTTCTGTTTAGTTCTATTTTTTTCAATAGAAATGATTAAGTCTCTTATTTCATTGAAGATCCATCTCTTTCCCTGAAAGATGATGATAGTCTTGCTGGACAGTTAATTCTTAGTTCTAATCTCTGGTCCTTTGCCTTCAGGAATATGGTATTCCAAGACCTCCCCCCGCCCCCTCCTTTATTTTAGACACAGCCAGATCATAGGAAATCCTGATTATGATTCCTTGATATTTGAATTGTTTTTTTCTGGTAGCTTGCAGTATTTTTTCCTTGAGAGTCTTGTTCTGGAGTTTTGTAACAATGTTCCTTGGAACATTGTAACAATTTTCCTTGTAGATCTCTTTCTGGAGGCGATGGATGAATTCTTTCAATGACTATTTCCCTCTCTGGTTATAGTATATATCAGGGCAGTTTTGATGATCTCTTGAAGAGCTATCTAGGCTCTTTTTTGAGGGGAATGCTTGCCCTTCTCTTATTGGTTTCCTGGGCCTTCATCAAGATACAGTTCAAATTTCATAGTCTCTTTTTAAGTTTTTTTTTTTTCTGACTCCCTCCTCTACTAAAACCTCTCTATGACATCTTCCTTTTGAATTATATGTGTCTATGTATATTCGGGTTTTGCATATATGTATATGCAATTTTATACACATTATTTTCGTGTTGTCTTTTTGCAGTGGGGGAGCAGGTTTGATAGGTAAGAGTGACCTAGGCACCAGACAGGTTTCTCCAAGGAAAAGGTTTTATTGCCATATAAAGCAGAATAGAACAAAATAGTATCAGAAGACTGAGCGTTCTCAGGGGATCCTCCAGTATGGGTATGTTATAGGGAAAGGTAGAGATGGGGAAGAGAGGAAGATGCTTACTCTGTTCACTGACCAGACTCTCCCCAGGGAGGTGTTTATTTCCTAGCCATTGGCCAAATTTGAGAAAAACAAGGAATAAAAACACATATCAGGACCTAAGCTTTCTGGCATCCTGTCTCTAGGACCCAAGCTCCTTGCACCTGGGTATGTGGTTAACCATCTCCGGTTTAACATAACCCAAGCCCAATGCATCTGTCTTGATGAGCAATAACTTATTTTTCTTCCCCTGCTCTCTAACTAGAGTCCCTGATATGACCCATTCCATTTTCATTAGGATGTAAGCTTTTTGAGGGCAGGAACCCATTTTGGGATTTTTTTTCTTATATTCCCAACACACAGCACAGGGCTGGGCCCGTGATAATAGTAAATGCTTAATGAATTTATGTCCATACTCTGCCTAAATCCAGATCAGAAATAATGAGGACATGGATTCAGGTGGTAGCAGTGGGAATGAAAGGAGAAATAACAGCTTATTTCACTTTGAGGCACGACAAGTTAGAAATTTGAACTTGATCCACTAGGGCATGAAAATGCCGAGAGAGGTGATTATTATTTTTTTTTTTTAATAGGGGCTGCTTCAATCAAGGACCAGCATGACAACAGCGTCTGCTTCTCATTCAATTAGCATGGCAGCCAGAGGGGCGCCAAATCAGAGTGCAGTCACCTCGCTTTCTTCGCAAAATTTCAGCCTAGGACACTCTCTCCGGGCCTCGTGAGATCCGCCCACCTCTGCCCTGCTGTTTAGTGCTCATAACGGGGCCGAGAAGAAGCGGAACTCTGTGAAGATACCGCAGCAGCTCCCAATAGAGACAATCCCCAAACTTGCACCCTCCGCAGCGCTCCGCCCATCCCCATCATTCCATCTAATAATGTCTGAAAGGAGGAAAGAAGTGGCGCCAAAATAGATACCTTTCTTTTACCACAAAACTTGTTCACACTTGCTCCGTCTTGCCCTCTCCCGGAGAGGCGGCTCCGGCTACCGCTTGCCATCCCGCTTATAACGTTTGGCGGATCTATAAAGGGGCGGAGTAAAACTGCTTCCTCTTGCCCAGTCCCAGAACGATTGGGCTCCGCTCCTCCAACCACCCCCACCCCTCCCTCCCGGCCCTAGCCATTCCCGCTGGTAGAATCTGGCGGGGCTGGAAAGGGGGCGGGGTCCTCACTGGTCTCTCAAACTGAAAGTGGTCCCGTCCTGCTGCTACTTGCTGATCAGGGACTGGCCAGGTAGGGGACTTGAGCCAGCGTTAGAACTTTCCCAGCTGTTCGCGCCTCGGATTCCTTGGCCCGCTGAGAGCTGATCTGGGAGCCGTGTCACGTGGTCTTCGCGCCCTCTTCCCTTTGAGAGGTCTCCGGGGGTCCTAAATAGTTGTAAGTTGTAAGTTGCGGTGGAGACTGGCAAGTAATGGGCGCCTCTGAGAGAGGCAGGGGTCTCAGAGACAACCGGTGTCCCTTCTCACCCCCACCTCCACCCCCGCTGTGTCCTGCACAGCAAGGGTGTCCACCGTCTTGACCCTAGATCAGCTTGGCCAGAGTAACTGCGTCCGCTCCCTGTGGCTCCGCTGAACTTTCACTAAGTTCACAGCCTTGGACACCTCTTTCCCCAGAATTCTGGCGAGCACTCTTTGAAATCCGGATGTAATTCTAGGGCGGGGGATACTCACGTGAGATCTGTGAACTTGGTGAATTTGTTGTTCATATTTTTTATGAACATATTTTCATATTTTTAGATACTATATTTCACCAGAATTGGTTTCCGTTGTAATTAGTGTATTTCATTTCGTGCCTAACTTCTGAGAATTAGCTTCACCATACATAATACTCCCCTTCCCAAAAAAAGTGACACTTTAAGGGATTATCGGTGATTTAGAAGATATGGAAATAGTAGAGAAAATCTGGCGCTTCTCTGCGCATGTAGCACCCGGTGGTCCTGGAAACAAACAAGCTCGGGAGCCCGGCTGCACGCCTTCCTAGGAAAGAGTCAGACTCGCTTTTCGTGGGCGAGCTTGCTCTTTCCCCCCAAGCCGAGGCCAAGTACATTAAGGAAATCTACCTTAAGTACGGGGGTGATGATGAATAAGTGTTGGGGTCTTCCACCTCTCTTGGTTTCCTTGTCTCAGCCGCCTATAGGAAAGTGGGAAGAAGTTTCGGAAGGGGTGGGTTTCGTACTTTTCTTTTTCTTTCTTCCTCTCTCTGTTTTTTAAACTGAGGGGAAAATCTGCATGTATCTTCCGGAGTTCTGATCTTTTGCTCTCTGGGGACAGGCTGCTTGTCTGAGTGTGGAGAGTGCTGGACTAGACTGAAAGAAGACAGTCTTTCAAATCCTGTTTCTGGCACTTAGTAGCTGCGTATCTTATCTGAGCCTCTCTACTTAGATTTAAGATTTTTCTACCTAAAAGTACGTTACAATCTGCTGGGATGGAGGTGTAGAATTTTCCAACCGAGAAGAAATTCCAGGTGCTTGTTATCTATCTTGTGTTCTTTACGTAGTAGATTACTAAATTTAGAGCAGGGCGGAATCTCAGATCATTTAAATCAGGCCACTCATTTTTATAGATAAAGAAACTAAAAGTTATACAAGAAGTGACAATTGATTTTGAATCTTTGTCTTCTGACTCCAAATCCTTGTGCTTCCCCCTCCCACTTACTAGTATTTTTTTCCAATTACATGTAAAGATAGCTTTCAACATTTATAAGATTTTTGAATTCCAAATTTTTCTCCCTCCCCCAAACACCAAGCAATCTGATATAGGTTATACATGTGCAATCATATTGTTAACAGAATGTTACTGTATTGGTTTCTAAACTGAATAGCTGGAGCCTCACAAAGCAGGCCTAGAGCCTGATATTAGAAATCAAGTAGCCATTTAACTAATCACTTTCAAAGAAAGGAATACATTTTGCAAACTGGAAGTTCTTCTAGTAGGAGACCTCCTGTTGTAGGAAAGGAAGAGATTTTATACAACAATCATTAAGTGGAAAGAGCGGGAAGGTGGATTACAATACAATCATTTTCAGAACCCCAGTGGTTTTCCTGGACAAGTCCGGGAGTACAGGGCAATATGGGTGTTCTCCACACCTGTGGGAACAGTTCTTAAGTGTTTGTTACAAATCCTGAGGGTCACTACTTGGTGAGGGACATATCCAGATTTTTGGGTGGGGATCAGATTCTGCAGTCTTTGAGAGCCTGATCAAGAGTTGATTGATCATTTTAAGCTGCAGTGTAAGACTCTGAATCCAAATTCAGACTCTACTGGGGAAATGGTAACTGGAAAATCTAGATTATTAGTATCTCCATCACATATCATATTGATAATTATGAAATTCATAATAATTTTTCCATAATAATCATATTTCCACATTAGTCATATCATGTCCTGTGCTTTTCTGGAATGAACAATTGATCCATTTCCTAAAACTTGATCTTTCTAAATCGAACTTGTATTTTTTTCTTCCCTTCGATTCAGTACAAATGAATTTAACACTGTTGACCTTTAAGTTTTTATGTTTCCATAGTAATTTTCCCTCCAGGGAGCTCAACATATGTAACTCAAGGCAGAGTATTTTACTGAATACTTGGATACATTTCAAAATATTTTGGATTTAGCTTCATCAAACTACAACCATTCTTAAACTTGTATGAAGCTAAAGGAGATGAAGCTAAAGCTAGTATTTTTAAAAAAATTAGGCTGATAACAGAAGTTCAGTGAATCCAACTCATAAATTCTGAGTATCTAGTAGATACCACTAGTCCATGTGTTTGTGAGGAGGATGTGATTGAACTATTCAGGAGTTAGAGGAACTGAAGCTCTGGGCTGTGATACAGTCAGTATGTACTAAGTCTTGGTAGCCATTTGAAAATTACTAGGTTTGATTAGATTTAGTGGGACAAAGGATGACATTGCTACATTTAGTAGATGCCATGTCCTCTATCCTTACACATTGACAACTGCTCCAGAGTTTTGAGTCTTAAAGAGTTTGCTTAGGATAAATGACTTGCCTAAAATCATACAGCTGATATATGTCAGACGCAGGTGTAACAGGCTTAATAGGCTCTTGCTTTCAATGCTCACTATTAGCTCTCATTAATCTCTTAGATCGTTCTTAATTTTTTTAACATATTATTTTCCCTAATCCTTTGAAAATATTCTTTTCCTCATCCAGTGACACTGATCAAATATGTTTTGTCATAAAATCAAAGGATTTATTGTTCAAGAAAGAAAGAAGTAGCTCTGTGGAAGTGAGTTAGGAAACAGACTATTGGAACAAAAGTCCTTTAAAGATATATCTGCCTTTTAGCAGAGGGTATTTCTCAAATGGACTTTAATTATTTGGTGGCCAGGAAATGCTTGTTTTGCACTTTTCATGTTTTTTGACCTTGAGTAGTTAATGTTCAAACATAAGTTTTTATGTTCTAGGATTGGAGTGTTTTCAGCCACCATAAGAAGCAAGCTTTGGTAGGTCTAAAATCTTCACATGAATTTGATTTGCAGAATGTACATGTGTTAACACATGTGAAGTGTATTGGGTTGCATTGCCCATGCTTGAGTTCTGACCTCCTAGTTGCTGCAAATAAATTGGGCATAAGACCAACAACGATATAATTCCAAATCTGCTTTCTCTTTCTGGAACATGGGCTCTTCCTACTAATAAGAAATACTTTTATCAGTGGAAAGTAATACCTCTTTGTTACTGGAGTACACTTAAACTTCTTTTTTCCCCAGTAAGACAGGCCTAAGATCAGATTTGGTTAGGAATTGTTGTTTGGTTTTTTGATTGTGTAAGAAAATAATCGGAATTAAACAATAATTTTGATATTTATTAGGTTATTTAGTTCTCAATAACTGTAAATTTGCTTAGCAAATAGTTGCAGGATCAGAGATTTGGAATGAAGCAACTCTAGGAAGCATATAGTATAATTTCTTCATTTTACATATGAAGAAAATTGAGATAGAGATATAATGACCTAATTAAAGAAGAGGAGGGGGTATTAAATGATGTAGTGGCCAAAGTACTAGTCCTGGAGGCAGAGATAATTCAGAACCTGCTTCAAATACTTACTAGATGTGTGCCCTAGCAAGTTATTTAATCTCTGTTTACTTTAGTTTCCTCATCTGTAAAACAGTGATAATAATAACACCTTCCTTCCTCCCAGGGCTGGAATGGGAATCCACTGAGATAATATGCAATTGTAAAGCACAGTGCCTAACACAGTAAATGTTATATGTGTTACCTCTTATTATTTGAGTTTACTTGAACCAGAAATAGCAGGTTTGAGATGCCCAAAGGTCTACTTACACTTCTTACATAACTTTAGCAAATAAACAATCTATTGAGTGCTTTTGCAAGACTTCTGTTTTAGGTGAAAGTTATTCAAAATTTGTTACAAAAATTATTTGGTGGAAAAAGTAGCTACCAAGAACAGCTTTAAAAAACAACCCATAATTGCATATATTTAACCAATATCAGATTGCTTGCTGTCTTGGGAAGGTGGAAGAAAAGGGAGGGAGGGAGAAACATTTGAACATAAAGTTTTATGTTGAAAATTATATTTACATGTATTTGGAAAAACAAAATACTATTTTAAAAAACTGATACAGCCTATATAGCTTTTTATAAAACAAATAAATTCCTAGAATCTTTACACTTGAAAGAAGATTATTCATGCTAGTAAATCCCATGAAAAATAGACTCTGAAGATTTCCAGGTCAAAGGTTGAATACATATCTACCTAAAGGTTATTCTGAGGCCTTAAGAGACTTGCATGAATTGATGCCAAGTGAAATGAGTAGAACCAAGAGAACATTGTACACAGCAACAAGAAGATTCTGTGATGATCAATTAGGATTGACTTGGTTCTTTTTTAACAATGAGGTGATTCAGGCCAATTCCAATAAACTCGTGATGGAGAAAGCCATCTGTATCCAGAAACAGGACTATGGGGATTGAATGTGGATCACAATATGGTATTTTCATCTTTTTTGTTGTTGTTTGCTTAGTTTCTTTTTTCTTTCTCACTTTTTTTCCTTTTTGATCTGATATTTTTTGTTTAGCATGATAAATATGGAAATATTTTTAGAAGAACTGCATATATTTAACCTATATTGTATTACTTGCTGTCTAGGGAAGAGGAGTGGTAGGGAGGGAGAAAAAATTGGGACACAAGATTTTGCAAAGGTGAATATTGAAAACTATCTATGCATGTATTTTTTTTACATGACCAAAACGTTATTTTGCTGTACAAAAAGAATCAGACTCTGAAATATTGTACAATTAGCTTGTGAAGGAAATCAAAAATGCATGTGTGCATAAATATAGGGATTGGGAATTCAATGTAATGGTTTTTAGTCATCTCCCAGAGTTCTTTTTCTGGGTATAGCTAGTTCAGTTCATTACTGCTCCATTAGAAATGATTTGGTTGATCTCGTTGCTGAGGATGGCCTGGTCCATCAGAACTGGTCATCATATAGTATTGTTGTTGAAGTATATAATGATCTCCTGGTCCTGCTCATTTCACTCAGCATCAGTTCGTGTAAGTCTCTCCAGGCCTTTCTGAAATCATCCTGTTGGTCACTTCTTACAGAACAGTAATATTCCATAATATTCATATACCACAATTTATTCAGCCATTCTCCAACTGATGGACATCCATTCAGTTTCCAGTTTTTAGCCACTACAAAAAGGGCTGCCACAAACATTCGTGCACATACAGGTCCCTTTCCCTTCTTTATAATCTCTTTGGGATATAATCCCAGTAGAAACACTGCTGGATCAAAGGGTATGCAAAATTTGATAACTTTTTGATATGCATGTATTTTAAAAATAAAACTCTATTATAATAAAAATAAAAAGATTATTCTGAAAGAGATTGAGATTGTTCCCCAGGGGAACAAGCCTTGAAGGGAGAATCAGAGAACCTGCATTCAAATTATGCCTTTACTGCTTATTTATCTGTATGATTTTGATAAATTATTTTACTTCTCTGGGTATCAGTTTTGGCTTCTGTAAAATGAAGTGCTCTAACTGTACGCCCTCTAAACCCTACCAACTGTCTATAATACTGTGACATGAAGGATGGTTGGAGGGGGAAGGTAATGGTCCCATGAATGATTTAGGATGCTGCTGTAACACAGTCCTTTTCAGTCTCTTCTGAGTCCTCATGACCCCATTTGGGTCTTTTGGGGAAGATATACTAGAATGGTTTGCCATTTCCTTCTTCAACTTACATTACAGATGAGGAAACTTCAGTAATTTGCCTAGGATCACACAAATAATGCGAGATTGTTGTTGAACTCAGGTCAGGCCTGATACTGTCAGCATCCCATCCCACTTCCACTATCCCCTTCCCCTCCATATTCTAGGCAGGTGATAATAGGAGCAGAAAAGTAGAGACAAAAAGTTTTTTCTGGATCCTAGAAGGCTAGTTGGAGTCATATTTTAATCCTAGGGATTCTGAAACCAACTAGAAAACTCATCAGCACATATGGGGAAAGGGAGGGGGGGCTCATCTGCCAATTCTCTATTAGATGTATTTTAGACATTTTTCTCTTTTTTGTGTTTCTTTGTTGTTTTGAATGTTATGTGGAAATCCTAACTCCCTTCTAAACCTCTTATTACCATGTATCTTGACTAGAAAGCCTCATAGTTTATTGTTGTATTTTTTTAGCAGTATACTTTATACTAGCAGTGAAATTTATTGTATTATTTATAGTTGTAATATTTACCTGTTCTGTGATTTAAAGCCCTTGTTTCTCTTTTATACATTTTAAACATAGACATTTTTATACATTTTTCTTCATCATTAAATTAATGAATATTGATAAACAAGTACATTTCCTTATGTGAAGAAAAAGAAAAATAATGAAATCATGAATCTCAATTACAGTTTGTTTTTTCTTTATAAAATACATTTTGAACAGTGCTAGCACTGCCCTGCTTGTATCTATGAACTTATGAACTTCCTTCTGTTTGTGTCTATGTAATTTTAATGTTTTACTGATGTTCTTTTATAAGTCTCACTCTGCATTAGTTTGTACAAGTCTTCCCAGGTTTCTCTGAATATATTTCTTTTATAATTTCCTGTGGCCCAATGATGCTTAATTTCCCTCCTATATTTGTTGTAATTGTTAAGTCATTTCAGTCATGACCAATTCTTCTTAATCCCATTTGGGGGTTTTCTTGGTTAGCAAGGATACTGGAGTGGTTTTGCCATTTCTTTATCCAGTTCATTTTACAGATGAGGAACTGAAGTAAACCAGCATAAGATGACTTGCCCAGAGTCACACAGCTAGTAAGTATCTAAGGCCAGATTTGAACTCAAGAAGATAGTACTCTATCCAGTCCACCAGCTAGCTACTCCCTCCCCTGTTGTTTTCATAATAATTTTTGTTTAGTAATTTTTCTTCAAATACATATTTATATGTTCCCTGAATTCCTTATTCTGTTTGATCAGCTTTCTCTCTAGTTTATCTACCAAGTTTTTTTTTTTACTTAATAATATATTTTCTTCCAATTACATGTAAAAATAATTTTCATTTATCTCTATAAGATTTTGAGTTCCAGATTTTTTCTTTTTCCTTCTTTTACTTCCTCCCCTCTCCAAGACAGTAAATGATCGGATATAGTTTACACATGTATAATCATGTTAAATATATTTCCTTATTAATCACATTGTGAAAGAAAAGTCTGAACAAAAGGGAAGAACTTTGACAAAGGAAAAAAAAATGTGAAATTTTTATACTTCAATCATCATTCAGTCTCCATAGTTCTTTCTCTGGAGGTGGATGGTATTTTCTTCACAGGTCTATTGGAATTGTCTTGGATCACTATATTGCTGAAAAGAGATAAATCTATTGTAATTGATCATCACACAGTCTTGCTGTTACTGTGTACAGTGTTCTCCAGGTTTCTTCTCACTTCACTCAGCAGCAGTTCATGAAAGTCTTTCCAGATTTTTTTTTTTTTTATGAAATCTGCATGATCAGGTTTCTTGCTTCATCAGCATGCCTCTGCCATTTCCATCCCTGCCTCCATAATTCAGTTTTTGCTAGGATTTACACTTGGTGATGTAATCGGGATATATCAGGTACAGACCTATGTCCAAATTTGGCCAAAAAGCTTGAAGAGATTAAAAAAGATGTAGATGCCAAGAAGAAACCTCCTACCTCTTAATGCCAATATGAGATACACTAAGCCTTTAAGCTAAAATACACCCATATCACCAAAACCACCCTTTATTACTCCTCCTGGATTCTTCTGACCCCTATACTTATGTGAGAGATTCTGATACCTACATCATTATGCTTAACCAGAAAATGCTAATTTTGATTAGTGGTGTCTCTCCTTACCATTAAATTATGGCTTTTTAGTAATTTTTAAAAGTTGCTTTTTATATGGCCAAACAGATGGCAATAATACTAATCTTTCAATCATCTATAATACTGGATGCTTTATAAGCATTTATATCAAATAATGTTGTTCCAAATCAATTAAAACTATTATATTGCAACTAACAAAATAAGAAAGAAATTTGCCTCTTCATTATTTCTTTTGGAACAATAGTATTCCATTACATTCATACAACACAACTTACTTATTCAGCTATTCCCAATTGATGGACATCCCCTCAATTTCCAATTCCTTACCACCACTAAAAGATCTGCTACAAATGTTTTCATATGTATGGATCCTTTTTCCTCTTTTATGATCTCTTTGGGATACAGACCCTAGTGGTGCTATTGTTGGATCAAAGGGTATGCACAGATTTGTAGCCCTTTGGGCATAGTTCCAAAGTGTTCTCCAGATCGGATGGATCAATTCACAACTCCACCAACAGTATACTATTAGTGTCCCAGTCTTCCCACATTCCTCCAACATTCATTATTTTCTTTTTCCTGTCATCTTAGCTAGTGTGATAGGTGTGAGGTGGGATCTCAGAGTTTTTTAAATTTGCATTTCTCTGGTACTCAGTATTGATTTAGATAATTTTTTCTTTTATCTCTTTTTACTCTTTTTTATTGTTTTTTTTGTTATATATGTACATTCATTTTTTAAAATTATTTTTTATTAAAGCTTTTTTATTTTCAAATCATATGCATGGATAAATTTTCAATATTGATCTTTGCAAAACCAAAATCCAAATTTTCCCCCTCCCTCCACCCCTACATGGCAAGTAATCCAATATATGTTAAACATATTAAAAATATAGGTTAAATCCAATATACATATTTATACAATTTTCTTGCTACACAAGAAAAATCAAATCAAAAAGGAAAAATATGACAAAGAAAACAGTGCAAGCAAACAACAAAAAGCGTGAAAAATGTTATGTTGAGATCCACACTCAGTTCCCACAGTCCTCTCTCTGGGTATAGAAGGCTCTCAAAGATCATTGAAATTGGCCTCAATCATCTCTTTGTTGAAAAGAGCCGTGTCCATCAGAATTGATCATCATAAAATTTTGTTGTTGCCAGGATGTACATTCATTTTTAAAAATGTTATTAAAGCTTTTTATTTTTCAAAATATATGCACGGCTAATTCTTTGACTCCGCCTTCCAATTTCCCCCTCTTCTCCACCTCCTCCCCTAGATGGCAAGTAGTCCAATATAGTACATTCTTTTAAAAAAAAACACACACACACACACACATTTCCTTATGAATCATGTTGGGAGAGAATAATCAAAACAAAAGGGAAAAACAAGAGGAAGAAAAGGGGGGAAAAGGTGAAAATAATATTGTTGATTTGCATTCAGGCTTCATAGTTTCTCTCTCTCTCTCTCTCTCTCTCTCTCTCTCTCTCTCTCTCTCTCTCTCTCTCTCTCTCTCTCTCTCTCTCTCTTTCTCTCGATGCAAATAGCATTTTCCATTCAAAGTTCATTGGAATTGCCTTGAATTACTGAACTGCTGAGAAGAAGCAAGACTTTCATAGTTGATCATTGCACAATCCTGCTGTTACTATGTACAATGTATTCCTGGTTTTCTTTGTTTTGCTCAGCATCGGTTTGTGTATATCTTTCCAGGCCTTTCTAAAATCAATTTCAGCTTTCGATGTTCATCATTTTTTATAGATCAATAATATTTCTTTACCTTCACATACCATAACTTATTCAGCCACTTCCCCAACTAATGGACATCCACTCATTTTCCAATTCTTTTCCATCACAAAAAAAGAGCTGCTACATTTTTTGCATCGAGAGTTCCTTTTCCCTCGTTTACGATTTCTGTGGGATATAGACCCAGGAGTGGCACTGCTGGATCAAAGGATATGCAGTTTGATATCTCTTTGGTCATAGTTCCAGACTGCTCTCCAGAATGGTTGGATCATAGCTCCACCAACAATGCGTTAGTATCCCCACTCTGTTTCTTACATCCCCTCCAACATTTATCATTATCTTTTCCTTGCATCCTAGCCAGTTTTAGAAGTGTTAGGTGGTATCTCAGAGTTTTAATTTGCATTTCTTTAATCAATAGTGATTTAGAGCATTTTTTCATGTCACTATAGATAACTTTAATTTCCTCTTCTGAAAATTGCTTATTAACCATTTATCAGTTAGGAAATGATTTGTATTCTTATAAATTTGACTCAATTATATATTTGAGAAATAATTTGAAAAATATATTTTGAGAAATATTACAGAAACACTGATTGTAAAATTTTTTTCTCAGCTTTATGCTTCTCTTATCTTGCTTGCACTAGTTTTGTTTGTGCAAAAAACTTTTTAATTATAATATAATTAAAATTGTCCATTTTGCATAATGTTCGCTATGCCTTATAAATACCTCCTTTCTTCAAAGATCTGAAAGATAAACTTCCTTGCTTATCATATCATAATGTCTTTATGTCTAATATCTATTTTGACCTTATCTTGGTATAGTGTGCCAAGGAATTTTTAGAATTTCTATTTTATGTTTTGAAACCTGCTGGGTAAAGCCCCAAGTTAGCAGTTCTGGGTTGCTGGTGGTGTTTTTCCACATGCTTCATCTTGATATTCTTGCCTGTTTTTCCTTATGTAATTTATTGGAGCTTTGTGTAAAATCTTAAAATTAATTCAGGAAGTACTGACATTTTAATATCTATTTGACCTAAATTTGTATAAGATATACATATCATGTATTTTTTTCAGTCCTTCCTTAATTCTGGCAGAATTATTTTAAAATAGTTTTAAAATAAATCCCTATATGTCTTGGCAAATGTATGCCCAAATATTTGATAAAATTGTTATAAATTAAATTTCTTTCTTTTTATCAGTTTCTAATTTGTGATTCTGGTATATTGAAAATCAGGTGGTTTCTATGGGTCCAACAAATTTTGCCTTTTTCAATATTAACTTAGAGTGTCAGCTAAGAAAATCTCTTTTATTGCTATGTGTGTATATACATTACTGGTATGCACATATGTATATATATGAAATCATGAAATTATTGGGATATGAAGGCACTCTATCCATAGAATTGTTCCAATTATTTGACTTAACAAACAAAAGGTATCCCAAAAGTTTTAGTGCAGTTTTAAGCTTTTAGTATATGAATTTACCAAAAACTTAGAGCTTTAACCTGCTTCTCCTCTACTTTCATCCATTTCTACTAGTTCTGTGTTCTGGGGTCAGTGTCTTAGATAGATAGATAGATAGATAGATAGATAGATATGAAAGATATTATATCTATATATTATACATAATATATAAATACTTGAAGGCATTTACCTTGGCCTCCCTAATCTTTTCTTTAGGGTAAACATCCCCATTCTTTTAGGTGATGCTTATCTAGCATGTTAATATTAATCAATACACATTCTAAGTCCTAAGGAGCCTTCATTGTATTTTAATTGTGGAAATGACAAGTTAATTACCATTATAAGTATAGTTGTAACCACCATGCTACTGTTATTTATAGGAGGTTAGAGACGGGAATGAATTATCCTTGGGCTTGGAGGAGTTTGGAAAAGTTTTTTAGTGGAGGTGGAATTTAAAGGATGTGTAGAAGTTGGGTGGGTTAGCTTTTATGAAGATTGATTATGTGTAATGGAAAGCCTTGGGCTTCAAAATCTAGAATTGGTAATCTCATAGGAGTTATTGTAAAGAAAGAGCTTTGTTATTACAATTGAGAACTATTGTTATTATTAACCTAAAGTTTGTTTAATAACCTCTATTTGTAAATGTTCTAAATCACTATTGAGTAAAGAAATACACATTAAGACAATTCTGAGGTACCACTTCACATCTCTCAGATTGGCTAAAATGACAGGAAAAGATAATGATAAATGTTGGAGGGGGTGTGGAAAACCAAAACACTAATACTTGTTGGTGGAGTTGTGAAATGATGCCGCCATTCTGTAGAATAATTTGGAACTATGCCCAAAGGGCTAACAAACTGTGCATACTCTTTGATCTAGTGGGGGTCTGTATTCCAAAGAGATAATAAAAAAGGGAAAAGGATCCATATATGCAAATGTTTGTAGCAGCTTTTATTGTACTGTCAAGGAACAGGAAATTGAGTAGATGCCCATCAATTGGAGAATGGCTGAATAAGTTATGGTATATGAAAGTAATGGAATATTATTGTTCTATAACAAATGATGAGCAGGCTGATTTAAGAAAAGTCTGTAAAGATTTACACAAATTGATGCTGAGTGAATTGAGCAGAACCAGGAGTATATACAGTAACAATAAGACTATGTGATGATCCACTGTGACGGATTTGGCTCTTCTCAATAATGTGGTGATTCAAGGCAATTTCAATAGATTTAGTGTGGAAAATGCCAGTCACAAATACAGAAAAAACTAAAGAGACTGAGTTGGATCAAAGCATAATATTTAAACAATTTTTTTGTTTCTTTTTTCTTTCTCGTGTTTTTTTCCTCCTTTTGGTTTGATTTTTCTTGAATTACATGACAATTGTGGAAACTTATTTAAAAGGATTGCCCATATTTAACCTATATCAGATTGCTTGCTGTCTTGAGGAGAGAAAGAGACAAGGGAGTCAGGGAGGGAGAAAAATTTGGAATATAAGTTTTTGCAAAAGTGAATGTTGAAAACTATCTTTATTTGTATTTGGAAAAATAAAATACTATTGCAAAAAAGCCCTTCCATTTGTGTTTCAGGCTATTATAGGGGACGGTAAGCAAGAGTTTTTGAAATGAGTACAAATTTTCATTCACCATGTTTGTAATAAAGGAATGAGTCAGGAAAAGTTTTCACTTTAATTTTGAAGATTTGCAAATTCTTTGTTGTTGTTGTTTTATGCCCTTTTTGTTTTAGGAATCCTTAGACCAGAAGTATGGCATCAACATTCAATGGAGAAAATTATAATGTTAACCTCTGGGAAGCGCACAAAAATATGCTGACACAGCCTTTGAAAGACAATGATATAGAGGTGAGAGACTACTTAAAGTAATAATGGATTGTTATGCTGGAGAACAGGAGTATGCTAATCCTTATCATTGTCTACCAAAAAGGATTTTTTAATAATACTTATAATTTGATTATAAGCATTTTGATTTTGGGTGAAAATTCAAATGAAATAATTCATATAAAGTGCTTACAAATTTCAAACTGCTATAAAATACTAGCTTTTTATTATTGCTAATATTGCTATTATTTTGAGACTTTTGCTTTAAAATAGATCTTTATTTTCAAGGTCTTGAATTAACTTTATAAAAAACAGTTTTGTAAATGATATCTAGGCTAAAGGTACTTGAACACAGCAGATTGTTGAAGAAAAAAATTAATACTACAACTGTACTTTGAGATTTAACATTAATCTGTATCTAAGATATCCAAAAACTTGAGCAACACCAGACCTAGAAGTCTAGGAAAAATAACTACATATTAAAAGCTAACATTAATATGATTTATATTTCTTATTTTCACAACAATCTTATGAGACTAGGTGCTATTCTTATCCCTGTTTTATAGGAAACTGAAGCTGAAAGAAGATAACTTTCCCAAAAAAATAACTTAGCCAAGATTCCCCCCAATAGAAGATATCTGAGGCAGAATTTGAATTGAGCTCTTTCTGAATTCCAAGCCCAACACTTCCAGGGGTCCTCAAACTACGGCCCTCGAGCCAGATGCAGCAGCTGAGGACGATTATCCCCCTCACCCAGGGCTATGAAGTTTCTTTATTTAAAGGCCCACAAAACAAAGTTTTTGTTTTTACTATAGTCCGGCCCTCCAACAGTCTGAGGGACAGTGAACTGGCCCCCTATTTAAGAAGTTTGAGGACCCCTGCGATACATTGGGCTGCCTAGTTGCCTCTCTAAATTACAGTATTATAAAATGTTTGCATTTAGAACTAACCTTGGCAATTATAAAACTGAAGCCTCCCAAGGTGTCTTGGGATTTACTGGCTAGATTTCTTTCTCAGGGACAGTGCTGTAAACTCAGATGACTCTGGTTCTCATTGATTCACCAACAATAGGTCACAGACCAAACTCCAATTGGTCATTGCTCAGGGCCAGAGTGACTCAGAATGAATGTAAATAAGAATTGTTTCTATTTTGGCCAGAAACCGAGAATCTTCTCTTCCCAGATTTTGTATATGTGTGTGTGTAAAATATAAACCTCATAAATGTCAATATATTATAAATATATTATATACAAATGTATAATAAATGTGATAAATGAACATATTATAAATATAAATATTATGGTGTATAAATATATAATATAGGTATGTTTATAAATGTGAAATTTAAATATTTCATATTTATATGTAATGTGTAGAATATATCAAATTGTATATCTAAATATCACCATAATCATTATACTTTTATTTTATTTTTCTCCCTCAGCTCATTTTCTAAACTATTGGTTCTTTCTAGATAATAGTAACAAGTGAAATTTATGTTTTCCTCCTTAAGATTTTGTTGGGTTCTTCTTTAATTAGGTTTGACTAGCCATTGGAGCCCCCAAATAGGACCTCCCCAAAATAGGATCTACTTCCTTAACTTTTTAGCTATTAAAATGCTGTTGCTTTGGTGGAAGTGGACTTAAGTGGATTTGAAAATTGGTCTTTTTTAATGATCTGTTTTATTCTCACTAGGTATATACAATTATTAAGAAGGAGAATAATCGCCAGAAGACTGGGTTGGAACTCATTGCTTCAGAGAATTTTGCAAGTCGAGCAGTTCTGGAAGCCTTGGGTTCTTGTCTGAATAATAAGTATTCAGAAGGATTTCCAGGCCAGAGGTGTGTGAACAGAGCAGGTTGTTGAAGAAAAAAATATTAATATTTATATTTGAATTTTAGGCTTAATTGGGCATTAATCTATATCCTAGCCCCTTCTAGCTTGAAGAGAAAGATATCCATGCCATCTGACATGAATTAGCTCAAAATTTCAGGTAACATTTACAGAAATCTTGAACAGAGATAAATTAAAGTACTGTTTGAGTTACCTTACCAGAAAATTGAGCAACCTACATATTTTCCATGTCCCTGAAGTTGTATAAAGATTATCTTCTCCCTTCCAATGATATCTTAATCCTTTCTTAGTGAAAAAAAGATAGAGGTAATAATGTGAAAGATTAGAGTTAATGTCTGAAGGTATGACAGGTTGTTGCCTTAAGAAAAACCTTTTGGTCCCAAAGGGCTTTTACAAGGATTTTAGAAAGGACTTTAGAAGAACATGTGAATTCCTCATATTCTACAGAAACTAAATAAGAGCATTTTAAACATTTTCCCCAATGCTTGAGGTTTACTCCTGAGAAGGGAATCTAAAAATTTGAATTCCTATGGAATCAACACAACTGAAATTTGTAGAATAAGACCTCAAGCCTTTGACTAAGCTATGCCTCATCTCAACTTACTTTCAGAAGTTAAGCCTTTATTACTATTCTGTAGTGTAGTTGGCCTGCTTAGGTAAGATTTTAAGGTTTCAGTTCATTTTTATTATAATTTTTGTGACCTTCAGAACAATGGAAATCAATTAGGATGAGGGCTGTTTTGTTGTAGTCACTCTGCAGAATGAGTTCTGTTAAAACATAACATAACCTCCGGGAAAGTTGTGGCTTCTGTCTGGGTAATGACTTGATAAGGGTTGGAGAAAAATGAACCAGCCTCTCAAGAGAGATTGGGGCAACTTTCCAGCTCTTACATTTAGTGGTTTCCTTGGCCCTCTCCAATTTAGTTCTGTCCTCTGAAGATTGCTGCCCAACAGAAAGCAGATTCCAGTTACTGATAATACATTAGCAATACGAAGACAATTTTATTTCACAGATGAGAATACTGAAGTCCTGTCATTTCAGATTTAAACTAGATGACATAGCAGCAGCTAGTCAGTAAGCAACTTGGGATTTGAATTCAGGTCTTCCAACTCCTACATTGCCCATGTATTCCACTGCTGCCATTCTTCCAGTATTCAAATGGGCACGGAGTTAGGAACATTTCCCCTCCCCCGAGAGTCTTGGTCTTTTTCATTTGTTCTTTCTCAGGTCCCCATTGCTTGAATCTGCACTCCTTGTACTCAGCTTAGACATTCTACCAAGTCCTGGGATGTTTTTAAGTCTCTCTTCCTAATTATCTTGTAGGTATTATGGTGGTACCCAGTTTGTGGATGAATTGGAAATTCTATGTCAGAAGAGGGCTCTGCAGGTCTATGGCCTGAACCCAGAAAACTGGGGGGTTAATGTTCAGCCATATTCAGGTAACTACCGTGTCTCTGTAGTTCTGTCCAGCTTAAAATTATAGGGACTTATGCCCTACGTGCCCTAAAACAGGAGTTTGAAGTGCCAGCCTGAATCTGGCTGTGGATGCAATGTTGAACTATACATTTCCCTTTAATTCCCCCTGTTATGTTCAGTACATCTTCCATATCTGACCCATTTACTCAGCCTCAAGATTACCGAAGGCTTCCTAAGCTCCTCCTCCGATGGCGCTTGCCTCTCTTTACCTCTTAAAACCTTCCCTGTTTCTTCCTCTGAGGGAATTCCTACTTTGCCCCAGGAGGATCTCACTTATTTGAACTCAGATGTTAGGTTAGTGTCCCTCTCACAGAGGTATTTGCATTTTAACAATGAACAAGATGAATGGATTCTTTAGGGATAGAATTTCAGATATTAGTGATAAACTTCTTATATGGGAGACATTGTAGATTGGGGGAAAGGATGATTTCCTCTTCCTAAAATGATACCCTGAGACAGCATAGAAAAATAAGGCCATTGGTGCCCCTTGGCCACCTGGGGTAAGAACCTTGGTGCCCAGTCTCAGGGAGCTGCTGCCCCAAGAGGAGGCTTACATTTCCAACTGATCATATTGAACCCTGGCACTCTGACAGTGTAAGTCATCTGCTCTCCGTTGTAGGATCTCCTGCAAATTTTGCGGTGTACACAGCTCTGGTAGAACCCCATGGGAGAATTATGGGTCTAGACCTGCCTGATGGAGGTCACCTCACCCACGGCTTCATGACAGAAAAGAAGAAAGTCTCCGCCACTTCCATCTTTTTTGAGTCCATGCCCTATAAGGTAAGGTGGGAAGGCTTTGCTGGGAAGAGTCTTCTCATCTCTGATGCTGTAGAATGGAAGGGAATGGGTCCCCATGTATCCTCATGTCAGTCGCTGAAGACAGTCCTTGTGTTCTGGCCGCTTCTCATTCCGCTTCACATTTCAGAGCATGAGGTGTAATCCTCACGGAATTCTCATCTATCAATTTCCAACAGCAATTAGAAGCAGACTTTGCACCTACAAGTGAGATTTCATAATGCACAATTCTCGAAGACCACCTCTGATTTAGTGATTCTGTGCTCTACATTGGTGATATCAATTAAAGATAATGGAAACTAATAACTATAGTTTTAGCTTCTGTTGAGCAAACATTCTCTTCATGACCTACAAACTGCTTGTTGCCACCACTGAATCATCATGTTATGATTTAAATTTGATCTGATGTAACTCTTTTGGCTACTTTGTAGCCAGGGATGCAGCCCTAGAAACATAGTATTTTTCTTTGGCTGGGAATTTTTTTGTGGTCTAATTAGGAAACAAGTGTTTTCTTGTTGGCTAATCCACTACATGAAGGTAACTATTTTAGTAAATTGGTTTGCCTTTTATATACCTCTGATTTGCCTAGTTATTTTCTTCCCATACTACAAGTCCCATTATTAGTCACCTTAATTTGCCTTTTAGAATGGGAGAAGAAAAGGTGATTATGTTTGCATATGTTTGAGTGGAGGAGTATCCCTTGATTTGAGTAGAGAAAAGATTTTCTTTATCAACAACAAAACAGAACTGTTAGTTCCTCAAACTTTTCCTCATTTCCTTCTCTGGTTCAATGATTTTGTTCTTTGACTACCACCATGGCTCAGTTCCATTACCTTCACTTTCAGCTTTCTTTGTTTTTGTTAGGGGTTTTGTGGGGGGCAAGGGATTGTATTTTTTTTTTAATTTTAAACTTTAACACAAAATGAGAAAAGGAAAAAGATTACCATGTACACAGCAGACCATGCAAGAGGATTCAGTATAAAACAATAAATTTCCATTTCAAGAAAACATATATAATAAATACCAAACACTGTTTTCAAAGTTGCTCAGTTTTTCTTTGGTTCCTTGTTGATTTACTTTTTTGTTCTTGGCTATGCAATTTTAACTTTATTTCCCCCTCCCTTTTTCTCCCCATCTTATAAAGAAGGCTAAAATTTAGCATATGTGTGTATTCATATACATATATAGATACTTATAAACATACACATAGATGAAAATATACATAGATATTATTTTCTTCCTTCTCTATTTCAAGTGGTTGACTTTATTTTCATAATTTTCTTGACTTTTTTTGGATTGCTTTTATTTTTCCAATATTTATTCAATCTCTCTGATTTTTAAAGTCCTTTTTACTTCTTTGAAGAACTATTTTTGTGCTTTTTGATGTTTCTCCCTGAAAGAGGAAAGGCTTTTTTTTTAAGTTCCATTATCTTCCTCTGAATATGAGCCCAGATCTTCTCTATCTCATAGTAGCTTTATGGTTGGGTTTTGCTTACTCAATTTTATTTATTTACTTAGTTTTAATTTTTTTTTAGCAGCTATTAGTGTAATCAGATTGTTGCCTGGAGATATGGAGAATGATGTCCCAAGTCTCAGTTCCTTCTTACTATCTGTCTCAGGGCCCAACCTTGGGTTTTCCTCTCCAATCCTAAGCAAAAGCTAGAGCCCCAAGCCACATTGTACTAGAAGTGATTTTGCTCCCTGTGTTCTCTTTGGTGGCTATAAACTAAAGCTGTTCTCTTTACCCTGGAATTGAAACCAGGACTCTGTACTCATACAAGTGCCCACAACCATGGAGTCTCTGCCTCTGGCTACTGTACTGATCAGGTATGTGCTAGCACTCCATCCCCCTCACAGCCACAGCCTAGATATGACATCCCTTGACCTGGAAGATCCTTCAGATCTTCTACTTAGCTGTCAGACTTCCATACTGCAAAATGAAATCTAAGGCTAAGGTTGTTGCTCTAGCTGCTCCCAGAGTTTATCGTTTGCTGATTCTGTGGAGTAGACCTAGAGATATGTGCATTTCACTTTGAACTTCCATGGAGGTTGTGTCTCCCTCCTCAGATTGTCTTTGGAAAACAACTGTTTTTATTTCTGCTGCTCTGAGTCAATGTTCTGTCCTTTTTGGTGGAAGAAATTTGGAGAGCTGAAAGTTTTCCCACCCACTCTGCCTTCTTCTCAGAATTATCTTCCTCAGTTTTCTTTGGTGTGTTGTTCTCCCTTATTGAATTGTAAATTCCTGGAGGACAAGGGACTGTCTTTTCTATATTTGTATCCTTAGCACTTAGCACTAGGGCCTAATCGTAGATATTTGATAAATGTTTATTGACTATTTACCATTGTGGGATAGACTAAGGGGGAAGAGAAGAACTTTTTGTTTATCTACACTGACTTTATCTTGTTATTCTCCTTTCATAGGTAAATCCAGATACCGGTTATATTGACTATGACAAACTAGAAGAAAATGCCCGCCTCTTCCACCCAAAGCTGATCATTGCAGGTAATTAGCTAGAATGAAAACAGCTTCATCTTTCACTAGAACCATATGACATGAACTTCTGCCAAATTAAACCCTCTTCAGTCCCATTTAATTGCTACCCTTGCTTGCCAGAGTTACACAGCGCTGTGTCTTAAGGTGGAAAGGAAAGTAATGCTGAAGTTTGCATCCTTGGTGACTGCAAATATGGTAGTATCTTTAACAGAAAAGGGGAAATTTAGAAGAGAGGCTTAGCAAATTAGAAGAACATAGGATAGCTGACCTCTCAGGTCTTTGGAGAAGGAAGGAATTTGTGTTCATAGAAGAACTGGAACTCATAATTGAACACCAAATAAAGATTTTTGATTATATTAAATTAAAAAAGGTTTTGTACAAACAAAACTAATGCAGACAAGATCGGAGCAATAAATTGGGAAAACAATTTTACATTTAATGGTTCTGATAAAGGCCTCATTTCTAAAATATGTAATTGACTCAAATTTATAAGAATTCAAGCCATTCTCCAATTCATAAATGGTCAAATGAGATGAACAGACAATTTTCAGATGAAGAAATTAAAACCATTTCTATTCATATGAAAAGATGCTCTAAATCACTATTGATCAGAGAAATGCAAATTAAGACAACTCTAAGATACCACTCCACATCTCTCAGATTGGCTAAGATGACAGGAAAAGATAATGATGAATGTTGGAGGGGATGTGGGAAAAACTGGAATGGTAATACATTGTTGGTGGAATTGTGAACTCATCCAACCATTCTGGAGAGCAATTTGGAACTATGCCCAAAGGGCTATCAAAATATGCATACCCTTTGATCCAGCAGTGTCTCTAAGAGGCCTGTACAAAGAGATCTTAAAGGAGGGAAAAGGACCCACATGTGCAAAAATGTTTGTGGTAGCTCTTTTTTGTACTGGCTAGAAACTGGAAACTGAGTGAATGCCCATCAATAGGCTGAATAAATTATGGCATATGAATGTTATGGAATATTATTGTTCTACAAGAAATGATCAGCAGGATGAGTTCAGAGAGGCTTGGAGAGACTTACATGAATTGATGCTAAGTGAAATGAGCAGAACCAGGAAATCATTGTACATGGCAACAGCAATATTATACAATGATCAATTCTGATGAACGTGACTCTTTCCAACAATGAGATGACTGATGCCAATTCCAATTATCTTGTGATGAAGAGAGCCATCTATACCCAGAGAGAGGACTGTGGGAACTGAATGTGGATCACAACATAACATTCTCACTCTTTTTGTTGTTGTTTGCTTGTATTTTGTTTTCTTATTCATCTGCTTTCCTTTTTGATCTGATTTTTCTTGTGCAACAAGAGAATTATATAAATATGTTTACACATATTGGATTTAACATATATTTTAACATGTATAACATATTGGATTGCTTGCCATCTAGGGGAGGGGGTGGGAGGAAGAAGGAAAAAATCTGAATGCAAGGGTCAATGTTAAAAAATTATCCATGCATATGTTTTGAAAAAAAAAAAAGAATGAATGAATGACAACTTAAAAAAATAAGAGAAGCTTAGGGGAAAAAAAACACGTGTTTAGATCTAAAATGTCTAAGATATCCAGCATTCATATGGGCCTAAAATTTGAGAGAGAAATTAGACTTGATATTTTGATATGAGAGGTATTTGCATAGAATTGTAATTGAACCCATGGGAACTAATGAGATCATCAAGAGGAAATATAAAAAGAGAGGAAGAGTTAGACTAGGACAGATTTTTGAGGAATTTTTAAACTTATGAACCAGAAAAGTGTGAGAATCTAGCAAATGATACTCAGAAGGAAAGGGTAAGAGACTAACCAAGAGAGAGAAAAGTGTCAGAAACCAAGTAAGGAGAGAGTATCCAGGAGGAAAAAAAACTTAGCTGACAGGATTCAGAGTTGTTGAGAGGTCAAGTAAGACCTTCTGATTATCAATAAATAGATTGTTGGTAACCTTGAGGTCAGAAGCCACATTGTAAGGGGTTAGAAGTGAATTGAAGCTGAGTAAATGCCATATATACATATATACAACCTCTTTGGAAATTTGATTATAAAAAGGAGAAAAGTGAGAAGACAATGACCAAGAAAGATCAAGGGAATGGAGGAAGAAGGGAGCATGTCTGTAGGTGATCAAAAAAGATTCAATGGAAAGATTGAAGGAGAGAGGAATCAAGGAGGTAGGTGCCTGAAGGAGATGGAAGAAGATGGGATAAGACAAGAGATAGAGCAGATGATCTTAAGCTAGAAAAGATTTCCTTGTTAGACGTTGGAGCAGAAGAGGAACAAGTGGGTGATGATATTGGGTTTGAGATATGTAAGGGGGTGAAGTTAAACAGCCTTGATTTTCTCAGCAAAGTAGGAGATGATAGCAGAAGGGAAGGGGACTAGAGAAAAGAGGTTTGGAATAGCTGCTTTTCTTCCAGCAGTAGATTCAACTATAAAAGGATTTTTGTGGTGGTGGGATGAAATCATTGAGATAAGATAGCACAAATGTGTAGAACATGTAATTCTGTTGTGCCGGCAGCATTCAGCACAAGATAAGTAGGATTATTAAAGCTGGATGATGGCAGGCAGCCCAAGGTTGTGAGTTTACAAGACATGAGTGGTAATAGGAGGAAACAAGGGGACCAAGAGTAAAGGATATTGTGGAGTTGAAGTAGTGAACAGTAAAAATACAGACAAGTGGGGCTAAAGGAAGAATGACTGACTGGAAATATGTGTAGTCTCTGGTGAACTATGTAAGAATAAAGAGTGAGGGGGAAGCGAAAGGATTAAAGGTTGTGATCCAAGGAAAGAATGATGGCTGAAGTGGAGTAAAGGTACAAATCTAGGTATTTTTGGTTGATGGACTAGGAAGCCACAGTATTTGAGGTGATATAAAAGTAGACATTGAAGTCCCCAAATATTTAGGCAATAAACTGGTAGTTGTCTATAACCAACATCCAGATAGTGATTGAGCTGGAAAGTGTGACCTCAGAGAGGGAGAGGGAACCCAAGGTTGTTGGCAGAGAGAGAGTGTCCATTCTACCATGCAAAGCCCCCTGACTGGGCATACAAGAAGCACCCAACCCACATTATTAACCTTGTTGGCCCTCAGTACCTGTCTTTAAAATCAGAGCATTGGATATAAGACCTCTGACTTAACTTCTACTTAACCTTCAGTTCTAGTTCTGTGATTTTATGACATAGTATGTTATGAATGAAGTGTAATTTGGAGGGAACCAGCTCTGCTCAAGAGAAAGAAGGTGGAAGGAGTGTGAAGCAAAGAGATCTAGGAGAGGGAAGTTTCTTTAATAATAGAACAGGGTCTCTACACAATGTTTTGCAAGGGTTAATGTTGAAAATCATCTTGGGATGTATTTTGAAAAATAAAAAGCTATTATCATTTTTAAAATTTTTTAACAGAGAACAGAGGTTCTAGAGAGTACAGTGAAAGACAAAATAGATGAAAAATTGAGAAAGATAGGTCTTACTTGGATAGGGATTAAAGAACAGGGGCAACGAGGTGGTACACTGCCAGTGGATAGAGCGACTGGAGTCAGCAAGACTTATCTTCCTGACTTCTAGTCTGACCTCAGACACTCACTATCTGGGCAAGTAATTTCATCCTATTTGCCTCAATTTCCTTATCTATAAAATGTGCTAGAGAAGGAAATAGCAAACTATTCCAGTATCTTTCTCAAGAAAACTCCAAATTGGGGCAGGACAAGTCAGACACAATTGAAATGACTGAACAACAAGCAGAGGAAAGGGGTTTTCCCATGGGAACCAGCAAGGTAATATGGTATCTAGAACGAACACTGTCTCTGGAGTTGGAGAGTCTAGTTTCAGTATCCCACCTCTGATGCTATTTCAAAGTTATTGAAGCTGTTTCCTCATGTTTAAAGGAGTGGGTTGGATGTTGTGACTCTTTCCAGCTTTAGATCTGTGGGCCTTTTTTTTTAATTCTGGGAGAGATAAAGTGTATTTGATTGTGGTTCCCGATTTCATGATTTCTGTGATGACTTTTTTCTCTTGCAAACACAGGGAGAGAAAGGAAATTGGTTGAGTATCAGAGTAAGCAAAATATGAGGTGGGCAAATCTCCAGAGGTCTGACTTGGAGCATTTGGCATCTGCTCCCTAGTGGCAGTTTGGGGGCATTTGGATACTTACAAGAGTGTACATATTTTGTACTAGGTAAAATAATGTTCTCTAATTGCATTATCTCATCTCTGTTCCCAGTAGTTTGGGGTAATGGGAGTGGTAGAAAGAAAACTTTCAGAAATACATATTTTCAAATGTGACATTGTAATCAAGGGTTCAGATTGTAGTCAAGTCTCAGTTTATCTGTGTTTTTTCAAACTTGATATTTCCTTTGTTTTATCTTAGGAATCAGCTGCTATTCCAGGAACCTGGACTATGCCCGCATGCGGAAGATTGCAGATGATAATGGGGCATATCTTATGGCTGACATGGCCCACATTAGTGGACTGGTGGCGGCAGGGGTAGTCCCCTCTCCCTTTGAACACTGCCACGTGGTGACCACTACCACACACAAAACCCTTCGAGGTTGCCGGGCTGGCATGATCTTCTACAGGAAAGGTGTGACTCTACAGAATTAAAACCAAAACACACCAGCATCTCTGCCCTTATTTAGATCTGGCCTCTCTTGAGAAGGACTTGTGATCCTCTTACCTTTGTAGGAATAGAAGCTCAGGAAGGTGTGATTAAGAAGGATGACATAGTGGCTCAAAGCCACTTGTGTTTGAGCCACAGTTATGATACTGGTAGGCCTATAAAACAAAACCTAAACTCCTTAGTCTGGCATTTATTTCCCTCTATGATTTGGCTGCAACCTCATTTCCATCTACTTCCTTTTGTCCACCCTGCAATCCAGCAGGACTATACTTTGTTTCCTGAATTGACTTGAACATTTGTACCAATCACACCTTTGCCTACTATTCTCCCTTTCATCTTTTAAATTTTTATTTGTCCTTAAAGGCCCAGCCCTGACATCTCTAAAGTCTTCCCAATCCCTTAAGTGGAAGTGATCTATGGGCTCCCAGTGGAACATTGTTTTTCATCTCTTCTATTCGTACTTTTACTGTACTTATTTGTACACAGACTTCATATTTATTATTAGACTGAATTCCTCTGAATCCTTTGTAGAATCCTATAGATTGTAGATGCTTAATAAATCCTTCTAAAATTTATTATAATAGCTAGTGCTTATGATCAAATAACTGCGTATAGAGTAGCCAATCAGTACCAAAGAGAAGATCCCATGTTCTCTCTTCTCAACTAGATTTCTCAGCTAGAAAAATCTAATCATTCCTGTTCTAAAATGACATCTCATTGCCTGGTCCTTTCTGACTCATTTCTTTTAGAGAAAGCTTCAGCATGGTTTGGTGATTTCTAAATCAATGAATTCAAAGAGAAAAGAATCGGGGATAGCAAAATGATTTTCATTCTAATTTTTTTCCTTTGCTAGGAGTGCGCAGTGTGGACTCTAAGACAGGCAAAGAGACAATGTACAATTTGGAGTCACTGATTAATTCAGCTGTTTTCCCAGGACTACAGGGAGGGCCTCACAACCATGCCATTGCAGGTAAAACTTAAATATTAGAGCCCTCTTGTGGCCTTGTGATGGTAACACATCCCATAGTCATGAGTGTTTGGTGATCCTTTTAACTTTTTAGTTTTCCAGCCTCTCTACCAAAAAAGAAACAAACAAAAAACCTAGCATCAGGATTTCTAGGCTATCAAAATGTCTATTGGACAGATCCCTTACATTCATTTTTTCCTTTTTCCTGTCTTGAATTTTGAGAACTGGTAATGAAACTGACTTAGAGGAAGTTTTTCCCCCTATTGGTTTTGCCTAGGTGGGGCTTATTGGGAAGGGTAGCGTTGGATATTGAATAAGGGACACAAAGTGTTATGGAAACAGTGAGTTTGGCATTATGATTAGGAAAAAATGAACTGTAGTATATGTGATTAGGTGCACTTCAGCTTAATTGTTTTCAGGGAATAGACTTTTTAGGGGGAGACAGGGAGATTTTTTAGGAAGTATCTTTTAATTAAAAAAAAAAATAAAAGAAAAGAGGGGAATTAGTAGTGATGGTTTGGAGCAGAAACCTGGGCTATGGAACCATTTCTGGAAAGGAAAAAGGCATTACCCAAATATGAGAAACATATGCAAGACAAGTTCTTAGCAGAATTAATAAGTTTATTACACCACTTTTTTCTGTGGTCTTGCTTTTTTTGTGTCTCCACCCTCTAAGTAACTTCTTTTACAACCTTGTTAGGGAAGAATGTATTTGATAAAATTAATTCCTTCTAAAATGCTAGAAACAATTTTTGGAAGTATTATTAAAGTGCCAAAATTTTTGGCAACTACAATAGGTGACATGGGCATCAAGATGGCTCAGTAGATTCATTTTTCTGACGTCAAATCTGGCCTCAGAAATTTCCTAGCTGTGTGACCCTGATATTGACCCTGTTTGCCTCAATTTTCTCATGAGCTAGAGAAGAAAATAGTAAACCACTCAAATATCTTTCAAGAAAATTTTAAATGGGGTCATGAAAATTCAGACATGATTAAAATAGCTAAATACCAATAATATGTGAATTGACAAAGGACATTTTATAAGGGATAAAAATGAATTAGAATGTAGTTTCCTGGTTTCTCAAGGAATTAGTGAATGTTTTTTAAGGCAGGCCATAAGCAAAGAATGAAAACATGATGCAAAGAATGAAACAATCATTACTCTCAAGGAGCTTATGTTGCAAAAAGGCAGGTATCATTCAAGTATATAAGAATAAATATGAGGACACTAAAAACAGAGTGATAAATACAAGGAAGAGAAGGAGAGAACGAACACTTGAGGAGGATCAAGAAAAGTTTCAAGTAAAAGGTAGCCCTTGGGCAGCATCTTGAAGGAAGGGAAGGATTCTGTGAGGAAGGAGTGAATTTCAAGTCCAAAGCATAGCTAGGACAAAAACATACAGATGGAAGATGGAGGAGGACTGTGCACAAGGAATCAAGAGAATAACTTAAATCATATACAAGATACATATTGTATGATTTAACATATACTTTAACGTGTTTAACAAGTAGTCCAACTTGCCCTCGAGGGGAGGGAGTGAGGGGAAGAAGGGGATAATTTGGAACAGAAGGCTTTGCAAGGGTCAATGTTGAAAAATTACCCATGCATATGTTTTATAAATAAAAATATTTAATAAAAACATCATACAAAAGAGAAGGAGGAATAATGTACAATGAGGATGGAAGAGAATCTTGAGACAGGGAGGCCATTGTAATAATCTAGGCAACAAGTGATGAGGGCCTGAACTGAGATGACTGTGAGTAAAGACAAGAGTAAAGTAAAGAGAAATAAAGAGAGAAACAGTAAGATAGGGTAACTTAAATTGGATTGTATGTTAAGGAGAGGAGGGACTTAAAGAATATAAGTCTGCAACAGGATGATTTCAGAAAGGCCTGGAGAGACTTACACGAACTGATGCTGAGTGAAATGAGCAGGACCAGGAGATCATTATATACTTCAACAACAATACTATATGATGACCAGTTCTGATGGACCTGGCCATCCTCAGCAATGAGATCAACCAAATCATTTCCAATGGAGCAGTAAATGAACTGAACCAGCTACGCTCAGAGAAAGAACTCTGGGTGATGACTAAAAACCATTACATTGAATTCCCAATCCCTATATTTATGCCCACCTGCATTTTTGATTTTCTTCACAAGCTAATTGTATAATATTTCAGAGTCTGATTCTTTTTGTACAGCAAAATAACGGTTTGGTCATGTATATTTATTGTGTATCTAATTTGTATTTTAATATATTTAACATCTACTGGTCATCCTGCCATCTGGGGGGGGGTGGAGGGTAAGAGGTGAAAAATTGGAACAAGAGGTTTGGCAGTTGTTAATGCTGTAAAGTTACCCATACATATAATCTGTAAATAAAAGGCTATTAAATTAAAAAAAAAAAAAGAATATAAGTCTGGGGGAAGAATGGTGGAATAGGGAAATTTGAAAGAGGATAGGTTTGGGGGGAAAAAGAATGAATTATGTTATGCATATGTTGAAATAAGTCTCCTGGACTAGGAATGAGAAATGTCTAATAAATAGTTGATAATGAGGAGCAGGAGCTTGGGGGAGAGACTGGTGCTAGATAAATAGAGCAATTAAATTTTACATTGAAAATGTAATGATGAGATGTAATGATGAAAATGATGAGATCACCAAGGAAGAGATTTAGATAATTTTGGGAACAGGGGCCAGGGCAGAACTTTGGGTCCATCTTAGATTTTTAAAAAGCATACCTAGAAAGAACATAGAAGAACAAAGAATCCCAGACAAGTAACTGAGTTTAAATACAAAGAATAATAAATGCTAAGCAAAACCAAAAGACTTTTTTAGAAAGATCAGGGAGGGGAGAGGTGATGGGACTACTGTTTGGAGGGGTTGGGATGCTAACAAATGGTGAATAGAAGGTAGAACTGGAAAGAATTGGAAATAATACCATAGGAAGACTGATACAAGGAACTCAGGATGCTCAGACTGAGGAAGAGAAGATTTAGAGGGAACAAGATTAACTATTTTCAAGTGTTTGAAGGATTATCATAAAAGGTTATACTTGGTCTTGAAGGACAGGAGAGTTGCAAAGGAGCAGATTTTGGATGATTATAAAGGAAAAGCATAGTATTAAGCGTTATCTCATAGTGGATCCTTCTGCCTCAAGTTGCAGTAGATTTCCCATCACTGGAGGTCTTTAAGCTCCTTGGATAAGCACTTCTGGTTTAGGTATTAATTGGGAGAGGGGAACAGAAAAGGAAGGGAAAGAAAAAACATTAATGTTATACACTATGTTTAGTGATTGAGATGAAAAAGGGAATTCTCTGTATTCAAGAAGCTTATATTCTATTAAGAGAGACAACATGGAAGTCAGAACACAGAAGATAAATTCATAGTAGATGGGAGGTAACCCTGGAGCAGATAACATATGCCTACAATATGCCAGATGCTGTTCTAAATATTTTACAAATATTTCATTTAGTCCTCATAGTAACTTTGGTAGGTTGACACCATTACTATCATCTCCATTTTACAGATGAAGAAACTGAAACAAAAAAGATGAAATGATTCGCCCAATAAATGCTTGAGTTTGGATTTAAACTCCAGTCTTTATGATTCTGATTTCTGATTCCAGACCTAACACCTGAGCTGGACCACGACTGGCACAGTGATTGGACCAGCAAACCTCTGAGATAATCCTTAAATATTTTCAGAGTTTTATGACACATCCTCAAGACCCTCCAAGGCAGGGAATGCTGAATGGAACTAAAGTTTTGCTTAGTAATTGTGCAATTATAAATAGGGATTTGAAAAAAATTATCTTCAGATACTAAATGAAAGATGTAGTATCCCATTCCTGCCGCTTTGACTTTGTTCCTGGGGTTGGGCATAAGTGTGGATGAGTTATTTTGATATTAGTAAACTTTTTTACCTAATTGTTGACATAGTCTTTTCTTTTCTTAATTAGGCATTGCTGTAGCTCTGAAGCAAGCCTTGACACCTGAATTTAAGATTTATCAGCAACAAGTGATTGCCAACAGCAGGGCCTTGGCAGCAGCCATGATGGAGCTGGGTTACCACATAGTAACAGGTAAGTACTTGCACCATGTCTATTAGAGATCCTTTCTATCATTTAACATGGAACAACTGGGTGGGCCTGGAGTCTGGAAGTCCCCAGTTCAAGTACATATTTAGTAGTCCTGTGACTCTATTTGCCTCATTTTTCTCATCTGTAAAATGAGGATAATTAATAGCACCTACCTTCCAGGGTAGGTGAGGATCAAATGAGATAATAATCATAAAGGCCTTAGCATAGTGCCCGGCAAATAGTGAGTGCTTATATAAAGGTTAGCTATTATTGTTTAAGAGCAGCCAGGCCTGGAGTCAGGAGGACCTGATGTAGACACTTACTAGCGGTGTGATCCTGGCCAAGTCACTTCACCCTGTTTGGCTTATCTGTAAAATAAAATGGAGAAAGAAATGGCAAACCACTTTAATATTTCTGCCAAGAAAACCCCAAATGGGGTCATGAAGAATTGGACATGATTGAAAAAGATGAACAACAGAATCATTGTCAATATTTATTAGCATTTCTCCATTCATTTTGATGGCAGAATCAGAGCTGTCCCTAGAGCAGTGGTTTCTGAATTTTATGTCACAAAAGCCCATTCTTTTTATAAAACAACACCTCACTCGTAAAACATCCAATAAAAACAACATATAAGTAATTTGCATGTCTGTAGAACTGCCCTCAGCATCACAGATGCACAGATTTAGAATTGGAAGGACCTATCTTGTCCAACTCTGTTGTCTTTTTCTTTTTCAAGTTCAACTGTGGAAGACAGAAGGAAGAATAATTGAGGAAAGGCAATTTTTATTTATTTGTTTTCTTTCTATTTTTGGCAAGGCAGTTGGGGTTAAGTGACTTGCCCAGAGTCACACAGCCAGGAAGTGTTAAGTGTCTGAGACCAGTTTTAAAAAAGTCTTCCCGACTTTAGGGCCATGTGCCATCTAGCTGCCCACTAACCTTGTTGTCTTACAGTTGCCAAGGTCATACAGTGAAGGTCAGAGCTTCCATTTGACCTAAGAACCTCTGACTCCAGATTGATCATTTTCCCCACTATTTCACTTTGCCTTCCAAAGACAGAGGAGAGTCCTGGGGCGGTTGACTACTGATGGCCGAGGAGTCCTGCTTGCAGGCTGACTTAGGGCAGTGCTCTAGTGCTCTCCCCCAACTATGAGGGATTCCCCCAGACCTCCTCACCACCACTGAAGGGTGGCATTTGTGGGGAACATCCCATAAGAACAAGGAGCGTTATAAGAACTTCTGGTGGACAGTCCCGGCCATTGTCTCATCCATGGATCTCCCCGAGAGAAGGAGACCTGAGGCCATGCACGGTACCCCGGAAGGTATGAGGGGAAGCTCCTCATCATCTATAGGCGAGTCTCAGGCATTACTCTTCTGCTGCCCTATCAAGTAAAGCAGATTTGCCCTATTAGTTTCACTTTGACTTACTTCTATTTGAATTGTGTCTTCACTGAAAAAAAGTCTCTATGTAGTAGTTGTACTCAAATATAGTCAGTAATTTTTTTGGGGGGTGGGATATTTTGTCTAGGGTCACATAACCAGTAATGTCTGAGGCTGGTTTTGAATTTAGGTTCTTCTGACTCCAGGGCAAGTACTCTATCCGCTATACCACCTAGCTGGCCCTATAATTAATAATTTTGACTATTCATATCCTTCCACAAGGTCTTGTACTCTCCCCCCACCCTTTACCATATGCTCCAGTTTGGAAGACACCTAATGAGGACCCAGTAGACATAGGATAAACAAAGGGAGACCCAGTAGACAAAGATGTATAAAGTGTACCTTTGAGGAGCTGACCTTTTACTTGGGGTCAGCAGCATGTAAACAGATAATTAGGTAGCTAGGTGGTGAGGGAGATAAGAAGGATAGGAGTTAGGAAGACTCTTGCCTTCATGAGTTCAAATCTGGCCTGACACTTATTCATTATTTGACCTAGGGAAAGTCACATAACCCCGTTTGCCTTAATTTCCTCATCTGTAAAATGAGCTGGGGAAGGAATGGCAAAACTATAATATCTTTGCCAAGAAAATGTCAAATGAAGTCTTATTTCTTTTTAATTAAACATTTACATGTTTTATTTATATATACAATTCCAATAGTACTTCAACAGAATAGTCCCATTGCTGTGTTTCTAATTCTTATCAATTAATTTCAATAGAACCTTAGTCAATGCATAACCAAAACCTTTATAGCTATTTTAAAGGATTATTCATTTACCAATGTGCTTATTTCAACAAAATACCCTGTCAACCAGAGAGGGGCACATGCCTGAACATGCTCATTCAAGTTTATATCCCTCACCCTCTTTCTACCTCAACTTTAAAACAAAGAGACCAAAAAATAAGAAAAAACCCCAGTGTAACTATTTACAATTTAGGGGAAATAAAATCTTTGACATCTCAATTTTTAGTGAAGAGCTGGTTGCTCTGCCCTCCCCCACCCCATTCCTAAGTGGATGAGAACAGCATTTGAAAGTGTTGTGCCAGAGCCTTAACATATGACTGATAAACAGCATAGACCAGAGAAGTTGGCAGCAACTTGTAGGGCTGGTGAATGAGGTTTTTTAGGGACACTGGTCCTGAGTTTCCTATCCCCATCAATTCCCTTAGGGATGATATTCTCTCCTGGCCCTGGAACTTTGAATATTCATAGGGCTTTTTGGAAGGGACCTTTCTTTTTCTTGTGACAGCTCCCCTCTGGGATCTGGGTGATACCTATCCTGGGTTCTCTGTGGCTTGCTTATATGTGATCCATGTAACAACTCTCTGACAGGAGCGAACAACAAATGAATAAACATGATCCAAGATGAAGAGTGAAGGAGGCAAGGGAGAGATAAGCAAAATATCCTGGAATATTTGAGAAAGGAGAGAACATAACTTGGGGTGGTGCTATGGGGGAGACCATAGAAGAGGTGAAAATGGAATTGATATATGAAAGCAAGATAATTTTTTTTTTTTTGGTAAGGCAATCAGGGTTAAGTGACTTGCCCAGGGTCACACAGCTAGGAAGTGTTAAGAACTCAGGTCCTCCTGACTTCAGGGCTGGTGCTCTAATCATTGTACTACTAGCTACCTAGTTGCCCCAAGCTCAGGATTTTTAAAGGTGGAGAATAAGAACATGTTCATTCCAGGCAGAGGAGCAGCTTGTGCAACTATATGGAAACTGGCAATGGAAATACTGACTTTGGGGAACAATTTTTATTAGTTTACTTTGGCCTGTCTGAAGGCTGGAATGGAGAAGAAAGAAACAGGAAGACACGATGATTTATAATAGATAGAAGGTTGTTGTAAAGAGGGTCTATCATGAAATACCAGATAATGCCAGTATTAGTGAAGAGAAGGTATGGGATGTGAGATCTTCCATAGAATCACAATCATCATCAGCACCTGATGTGACCCTGACCTTATGAACTAGGTTAATTGGGGACAACAAAAACAATGAAATTTGCAGAAGGGCTCCACTTTTGGGAGGGAAGATAGCTGAATTCAGTTTTGGACATGTTTAGTTTCCTTTTTATGGGAGTATGTACTGTGATAAAAAGCAAACTTGTCAGCATTTATTAAGTGCCTGCTGTGTACCAGGCACTATAAATCTGGGGATACAAGGAAGATAGTTTATGCTCTCAAGGTGTTCAGTCTAATGGAGCAGATAGAATGGGAGAAATACTGTCTTTTTTTTTTCTTTTAATATTTTATTTAATAAAATCAGTTCCACTTGTTCAGTGACAAAGAGAGCCATCTACAGAGAGAGGACTATGGGAACTGAGTATGGACCATAATATAGCATTCTTGCCTTTTCTGTTATTAGCTTGCATTTTGTTTTCTTTCTCAGTTTTTCCTTTTTCCTTCTTTATCTGATTTTTCTTGTGCAACAGGATAACTGTGTAAATATGTATACATATATTGGATCTAACATGTATTTCAACATATGTAACATGCATTGGACTACCTGCCAGCTGGGGAGAAGGTGGGGGAAAAGGGGAAAATTTGGAACAAAAGATTTTGCGAGGGTCAATGTTGCAAAAATTACCCATGCATATGCTTTGTAAATAAAAAGCTTTAATAAAAAAATAATATTTAATATTTTCTCCCCGTTCCATGTAAAACAATTTTAAACATTTGCTTTTAAAACTTTGAATTCCAGATTCTTTCCCTTCTTCTACACTGAGAAGGTACATGTGAACTTATGCAAAACAGAAATATTGTCTTTATGTACAAACAAAATACAGAAAGGATAGGAATAATAAAGAAAAACACTAGCATTTAGGAGCATCAGGAAAGGCTTCTTGTAGGTGAGATTTTGGCTGGGACTTGAGGGAAGCCAAAAGGCAGAAATGAGGGAGAGAAGTCCAAGAATGAGGAATAGCCAAGTAAAAAAGCCCAGTTTGGAAATGCAGTGTCTTGTATGGACTATGGCAAAGAGGTCTAATACAATTGGGTAGCAGAATACATGGAAAAGAGGAAAAGGATGGGACAGGCTCTGAAGGGCTTTGAATGTCACAAAGAATTTTATACTTGATTCTGGAGGTGATAGGAAGCCAATAGAGCTTATTAATGGGAGAAAGGGCGGTGATAGATCTATCTTCTAGGAAGATCGACTGGATAACTGAGTGGAACGGACAGTGAGATCCACACAGAGGCTATTAAAACAGTTCAGATGGAAGGTGATGAAGGCAGCTCCAGGCTGGGGGCAGTGTCCTGTGGACACTGTGGAGACTACTTTGTGTACAGCTCAATTTCTCAAAGCTTGGAAAGAAGCCTAACTGTGGAGTCAGGGCTTAAATCTGTCACTGCCTGTGTGACTCTATTTGACCTCTCTAGTCTTCAATTTCCTTATTTATAATATGAACGTCTTGGACTAGAAGATCTCTAAAGTTCCTTTTAGCTCATAAGTCTATGACTCGGTGATTCTTACTGATTTCCTTTACATAGACAGATTCAATTGGAGAATTGAATTGAGGTATCATTAAGAATCTTTATATTTCAAAATTGTTTCTCCAGGTGGTTCTGACAACCATTTGATTCTTGTGGACCTACGCAACAAAGGCACCCATGGAGGAAGAGCTGAAAAAGTGCTGGAAGCTTGTTCTATTGCTTGTAACAAGAACACCTGCCCAGGTAAGAATCTCTTATCTAAATAAAGAAAAAAAATCTACATCCTTTCCCACCCCCTTCCATCTTCCTTACCTCCCAAGGACTCTTGTTTCCTTTAAGCTATAGAAAGTACATCATTCAAAGTTGTTAGAATTGGATGAGACCTTAGAAATCATCTAGCCCATCCCCTTCATTCTACAAATGAGAAAAGGGCCCAGAGAGACAAAAAGGATCTCGATAAATTACTAAGCAGTCAGATTTGAACCCATTGATTCTATACTCGTTTTACTGTGTGTGTTATATCTTATAACTTACCATGTAGGAATTAGGAACACTTACTAAAGTGCAGTATTAGGTATGAGTATGATTTTTAGGGAAGAATTCACTTCTGTGGAGGGAATAATTTTCTTTAAAAAATCAGTTTCTCAAACCTGTCAGTTGAGGAATGAGATTCTTTGAGAAATCACAAACTCCTTGTCAATTGGTTGTTTTTCAGCAAATAAGATTCTATGATGTCTCTATTATGATAAGGATGTTCAGGTAATTTCTACAATGGAACAATACATATACCACTTTCCTATAATCCATTTCCTTCAGGACAAATCCTAACCCAACCAGGGAAATTTTCAAAATTAAGCTATAAGACTAAATTGTTCTAAGGATTAGGTTAGGATATTTTCTTTTGCTCAGGAAGTTTTTGTAGCCACTTGGGAAAAGGTAGATATCTTGATGAAGGTGTCAGTTTTCCAGATTTGTGGTTGCAGTGATCTAAGAACTACTTTAAACAAAGTATTGGCTTGCCTCTGTAAATACTACATAGTGGAGAAATAACCTTTGCTGTGTCTAACCTCAAGGCAACTTTTAAGCCAAAGGTAACATCATAACATTCATTTTTTGTAGCTTTCCTCTAGGAAAGCAAGGACCTTGCTTGTTTCAAAACCATAGGATCTGGGCTAGAATCCTTACTGCAAGTTAACACCCTCAAATGTGGTTTTTAAGTTTGGGTTCATTAAGTTTGGGTTCATAGTTTGGCAAGTGAGGAGTTCGATGTTCTCTTCTTACTTCACAGGAGACAAAAGTGCATTAAGACCTAGTGGACTGAGACTAGGAACCCCAGCTCTGACCTCCCGAGGATTACTTGAAAAAGATTTCCACAAAGTAGCCCATTTTATTCATGAAGGTAAGAATGAGGCATCAGGATGCTGCTGAGTTTGTGGATTGCTGTGACTTGGGTTCAACAAATCCCTAGCAACAGAGTCTTGGCTCCCACTAACTTCTCTGATTATTGAAATAATGGAGGAGACTATTCACTGAGGACTGACTTCAGAGTTCCTCAGGCTTCATAGGCAAAGTGCTACAACCTGTTCAAGTGGTAGGTGAAGGGCTGGGTGATATGATATAGCAACACCAGTTCTCATTGTAGACCTAAGACCCTTTCAAGAGGCCTGTGAGGTCAAAACTATTTTCATAATCTCCTCCAGGAGATTAGAGGAAATAGAGGTTACATCCCTTGCCTAGCCCAGGATCACAAAGCTAAGTATCTGAGGCAAGATTGGAACTCAGGTTTTCCTGACTCCAAGCCTAGTATTCTATCCTTTGTCTTAAAATCCTTAAAGATTCTAATTTGGGTCCAGACTTAAGATACGTGAATACACTGCCTTTTTCTTTTCCTTAAAAGCCCCAAGCCAGGCTGGCCCTGGGTTTAAAATACATTTGTCAATCGTTCCTGTAAACTGAAGTTTCAGAACAATAAGCAGTCTTCTTTCTTCTGATAGATCTTTTGATCCAGCAGTTGAGACTGAGCTATTGTTGCCAAGGCTGCAAGAAATGGTAGAAATCATTTTCTTAGGTATATAAATTTATTCGCCTCAGTCAGCCTGCTTTAAGGTAGTAGGATTGTAGATTTAGAATTGGAGAGATCTTTAAGGTCTAGCCTGGTCCCTTCCCCTCATCTTATAGATGAAGAAATTGGAACCCAATGGCTTCCCTCTGGCTAGTCAGTGGCAAAGCTTGAACCTAGCTCCTTGGATCCTGAATTGGGCTCTCTGTCCAAAGGATCACACAGTCCTTACTCTCCCTTTGGATGTATTGGTTCACCAGATTCAAGTTAAGAGAGTCCTGGAAACTTAATTTTGATATGCAAAAACTCCTCACTGAAGATTCAAGTGAGGGATGAAGTCAATAGGTCCCTCATTAAATGCTTTTTTAATTAAGTAGAATGATTGACTCTTATTGATGATTGCTGGATTTGACATCAGGACTTTGGTTCCACTCCCGGTTCTGGTACTTTGGTGTGGCCTCAGGCAACTTTTTTTCCCCTTTCGTCTGTTTCTTCAGAGACTAAATGATATCTTAAGTTCTGTGACTTGCAAGACTTACATTATGGGAATTAAATAATCATCCCTGCTAAATGCTAAAATAAAAAGCAGGGACTTCTGATCACATAGTCAAGTCGTTAGCTGGGCCTACACAAGCATTTATATCAACTTGATTTGTGAATAGAGGCCATCTTATTTCTGAATCTATCTTTGTTTTGGAGAGTGTATTACTATCATCTGGTTTTGTGTGTTTTGTACCACAGTTAACTGCATTGTAGTACATAATGTATAATTGTATACAACATAAAATGTAAAATTGTCTTCAGCTTCTTGGTAAGCAGAGTAGCTTCATTATTGTGCTGTTGTCTCTGCAGGAATAGAACTGACTCTGCAGATTCAGAAAGACCTCGGGCCCCAGGTCACCATGAAAGAATTCATGGAGAAACTTTCGGGGGATGTGAAGTATCAGGGTCTTATCAAGGCCCTCAGAGACAAAGTGGAGAGCTTTGCAGCTGGTTTTCCTCTGCCTGGAATCCCTGATTTTTAAAATGAGATTGGATGATGTCAGCAGTCTCTTGAATTTCAGAACCAGATTGGAAATATTTAGCCTGATGGTTACCCAAGTGCCAAAAGCCTCCTTTTAAGAAAAGCAAAGTAGGACAATGTATAAAGGGGAGTGGGATGTATAATGTATAAAAGGAGTGGAAAGAGAGGGTTTTTTGGGGGGTGGGAGGGGATCTTTTTTAATGAGCTTTTTTTAACATCTCTGCATTTAAAAAAAAAAAAATTACCACCAGGCAGTCACTGAGGAACTTCAAAGGATGGTGCGTAAACCATAAACCCATAATTAGTCATTTGGGGGGATACTTTACTAATTAGTGAATTTATTTTGAGTCATACTTTTTAATCTAATTTTTGAATAACGATTAGAGTTTTCTAGGGCCATTAGGCCTTCATTCAAATGAACAATGATATAATGTAAAAATATTACTTAAATAATTTTATTTAACCTTCCCTGCAGTGCTCAATTGGCTTGTTCATAACTTTGTTGCAGCAGCTAGGAAAACACCCATGTTAATAGCTTGTAAAAGTTACTCAATCTCAGTATCATGTTGTTTAGCAGAATGCCAGAAGAATTGAATCATGTCCATTTTAGTAAGAAAGGAAATTTTTGAGAAGCTTCAATTAAGTATAATATTACAAGACTGACAAGTTTGTATCTGGTACAACATTATGTAGAAAGAGCTCAAAGCAGCTTATAAATGCTTTAATCCTCAGTACTTTGGAGAGTAAGGTGGCAAACGTGACTCTTATTTCTAGAAGAACAGATCACATATGAGTGATCCTATGCTGATTACTTGCAGTAATCGCTTTATATTTCCAGTGTGACATATTGGTCTGTTCCCTACAATCAAGACATCTTAAGCTGGTGCCTTCCAATGAAACTATTTTTCAAACAGCTGAGTGCAAAACAGTAATGACCATTTTTAATAAGCACAATAAAATTAACCACAGAATGTGACAAGAATTATAGCTTTAAAAATACAACCAAATTTGTATTTCAAAAATATTTGAACTCAAATAAATTAATTTTTTACAGTACATTTCTCATACTATTCATTTGGCGTTAACTCATACTTGTACAGCTACACCTAAAATGGTATTATAGACATGCCAAGTATACTACTTCCATTGGACACTTGTTTAAACTACCGCTTATACAATGGTCTGTACACACATTTACAAATACAAACAAGTGAACATGCAATAGTAAAATAGTTTTCCTTTAAAATAAGTGAGAATTCATCACAGCCCATGTTCCTCACTGCTACCTGAAAGGCAATATTTATCTCAACCCAATTAGTATTCCAAACTCCAGTGTTTGAATTGTCAGGAGGTGAGGTTGTACCCTGTAGCTCTGCCTCCTCACATAAATCAGCCCATCACTGCTGGTTTTGACTCATCACATTTAATGGAAATAGGTACTTTAGAATCATCCCTGTGGGTGACTGATTCACCAGTTTTCCCATTTTTGCTTCCATCTGGGATCTGGCATCAGTAATGAATTTTGTACAATGGTCTAAAGTGCACACACGCATACAATGGCAGCAAATCGCTCCCTGCTCCCTGAAGTGATGAACATATTTATAGGACATGAATTGACAATTTGCACTGCTGCTTAGGAAGAATTCATTTCTTTCACTTGAGTAAAGAACAAGCTACTGACCTGAGCCCAACAGCTGCAGGTAACTTGGCCTCAGGTCTTTTCCCAACCTATGAACTTTGACCTTTTAACTTCCTTGAACTATCCTGCCTTCCTTCAAGTGTAACAGAACATAAATGCTGAGTCAAGACCACAAGCTTCTAAAAAGCAGAGGCAGCTCAAGGTGTTGGAATTTTCAACTGCATTACATTCCACCTTAGGAGCAGAGAAAACCTTGTTGCCTCCCTCTTTTTACCAAATGAGTTCTCTTATTAACACAAAGCACAGTATTGGGGAAAAGCCAGAAAACAAGTTCAACTTAAAACATAAATCAACACATCCTTTCTGAACTTTTAGGGAGGCAAACTTGAGAAAAACAACTTGATCTCAACTTTTTGTTGATATTCTTCCAAAGGCTGCCCTGATGAATTCTATTAGTCTGAGAAGGTGTGCCCAGTTGTTGCACTGACAAATATCACAAAGGTAACACTAGAGACTATGACTGACATGCAACACTGAGGATCTGTTGGGAGGATACATGCTCTTGGTATTGACAAAAAACCAGACTATTTAAAAGCAAGCAATCATTTTTGCTTAGAGACACTTCATTGAACCTTAGCAGCCCTGGCAAGCAAATTAAAAACTGATGGCCCCCTCTAGAATCTTAAAATGGGATCAGGTTTGAATTATGCTGTATTACATTCCAAATAAAGATCTGTCCATGAATAAAAATTAAAAGTATTCTTGGAAAAAAGGTATTTTCCAGCTGGGTTGACTGAAGATTGTAATAAATCTTAAAATTGAGAAATAGATGTACCCAATTTTTCCAGGTAACATTTATGTAAAAACAAAACCATCCAACTTAAGAAGGGGAATACTTGGTTTGGGGAAGCAATAAAGCAGGAAATAGGAGATTAATATGGCTTTATACAGGCTTTTTGTTTTAATTTTCTAAAAAGGGTTTTAAAACATACCAATAAATCCTTAACAAGTCTGAAGATCATCAGGTTTCTATCACCTAATTCTCGCTTTAGTTGTTTTCCCCCAAAAAAGGTAGTACAAAAAAAAAAGAAAATACTGAAACTAGATTAAAATCTCCAAAAAAAAAAAAAAGTGTCTTATCTAAAAATGAATCTTGATTAAAAAGTGGGACTGTTACCTAGATTCGGGGACGTGATTAATTACTTAAATTTAAGCTTTGTTTTTGAACGTTTTCTATGATATTTATTGTATTAATTGCAAAGAAAAAAATTTGTGTTTTAGCATTTATAATTCTTATATCCCTCCCCTCCCCCAATTAAAAAAAAAAAAGTTGTCTATTAGATTCAACTTTCTGAAATGGAAAAAGTGTTAACAGGCCTTGCCATAGAGTGCATTTAAGCTAAATTCCACTTTGTGAGTATGTTAAATACTTATTACCAAACCCCTGATAATTTTTCAAAACCTGTTTAAGAAGAAATAATTTTACTGAATAATATTTTTGGAATTCATATTCCCTAAAATTATTTTCCAATTGGAATACAACCACAACACTTAGTTTACCCTTGTTAATGATAACTTTTGTTAAGTTTTTTTTAAAGAGGCTTTTAGAGTCATAAGCTACACTCAGATTCCTGTAGAAAAAAGTTTGTCCTATTATCATGGTTTTCCTATCTTACTGTCCACAATTTTGGTTACAACTTCTGAAATGCCATTGAGGTCAAGATTGGGAAGGAGCCTCTTTCTCAATTCCTATCCCCCAAAGTGTTCTATTCAAAAACCACCATAGTGACTTAAGCCAAATGTACCACACATCAGAAATGGAAACAGTTACACTTTCCTTTTGCTTCAAAGCAGTCCTGTAGTGAGTGGAAAGTTTAAAATTCAAACAGAAACAGCAACTCTTTCATCATTCTTTTTCTCTAAAGGGAAACTGCAGCTATAGTCGAAATAGCAGCTTCGTGGATATGCAAAAACACTATTTGACCATCCAGCTAAGATACACCAACATTTGACAAATGTGAGAGGCAAGGCTATAAGATGTAGGTCTATGTCATAAGCCAAATTTATGCCTGTTTCAAAGGCATCAGGAACTTTTCTCCTATGTTTTTGCTATGTAGTGGGAAAGAAAGGGAGGAGAGAGAAGGAGAAATAATGTGAAGATATCCAAGCTGCTCCATCATGAAAAAGTCCCCAAGTTTATCAATTTGACAAGCAACATTGCACTGGGAGTAGGAAAAGGGAGAGGAGACGGCTTTCCCAGTCCTCTCACACAGAACAGCTAGGGGAATGAGAAAGAAAAACAAATCTCTTCTTGTCATTCTCTTTCTTTGGGAGAGGGCACAACACAAATGTCACGGTATTGAAAAATTCACGGAAAAGGAAAAACATGCTGCCCTAGAGGCAATAGCTGGATGAAGCTTAGTTTCAAAGAAACCCTTGAGTTAGGACACTAGGATCCTGACATCAAACTTGAACAAGAGGAAAACACAAACAAACCACCTAAGAATCCTCCACTCAATGGCTCAATGGCAACATCATACTCAGTACAGAATTCAGGATTGCTTCACATCTGTAAACACATGTTTTTGTGGAATAAATTAAAAACAGCAAAATTTCATGGCTGGGAAGAAAAAATAGTATTCTTTGAAAGTACTAAAAAGTTCAAGGTTTCAAGAAAACATTTATCTCCACATTCTGGTGGCAGGTGTGAGGGAGTGTATAATATGTATGAGGAAGTAAAGATAAAAACCAAGAGTAATATCTAATCATGACATAGAGGCAGAGAATTAATTGCAACTCCCTGCCACCTTTTAAAAATCACCTATAAATCATTTGTGGAGATGGAGGCCACACGCTATGAAAACAAAAACAGGTCAAGAGGTAGGCACTATCCTCTCCACACCATCATCTGGCTAAATTAATTCAGGGAATTTTAGAACACAAGAAAACTGCTAGTCACAAAACAGTGAAATGAACCAAAGCCTGTAGACTAGCTAGCAAATTATACCTTCTGAGAGGCTTGTAAAGTTGTAAAGGCTTAATGGATAAAAGGATTTGGAGTTGACAGTGTTGATCCATAGTTTTTACACTTCTCCAGAGCTTTGCCATGACAGCGAACAAACTAAATCCTGATCAGAGAGAAGCTAGTAGAACAAAATCATGGGAATTACCCATTATTGGCTTGATGGTACTGGTCAAACTGGTACCTTTGGCCCCACACACTCCATGCCTTCTGTCTTGCTCTTGGTTATCCTGGAACGCTTCAAACCACTGTCTTCCAATTACTACTGCTGATACTCTGCATACCTAAACTCAAAAAGTCTGTTTGGAAATACCCCTCCTAGCCCTCCCCCCCAACACTGAACAGTGAAACAGGCAGACAAGGCACAGATGGATCTCTCTTGTGGGCATGAGAAATAACTGAAGATTCTAACATACATTCATCATCAGCCAAGGGGGGGGGCGGGCATTTTCTCAAACTGCCCAGTCAGTAGGTACTTTCAAAATGGCAGCTGCTGTGCTTTCACTCTTCCCATCTCAGGGATCAAGGAGCAATCAGTTTCTTGGGACTGCAGTTAAATACCTCCTTTGAACACAAGTCTCTAGGAATGTCAGATAATTACAGGGCCACTGCCAATTACCTGAGGTCTTAATGAAAAGACATTAATGTACAAATTATGTATTAAGTTTCTATTTGCCATAGTTAAATTAGTTTCCCTGGTCATTTTGCCCCTCAATGTGATGAAGGTTTGGCTGGATTCCTTTTGAGTTTTCTATGATGCCTAGAGCCTTGTAGTTTCGATGTAGCTTACAGTAAGTTTTTTTAAATATCAAGGAATATTTTGACTTTAATGGACCCTTGTCCCCATTGCTGTAAAATGAACTATTCTGAATTTAGGGGCCTGATCACAAAACACAAATGACACAACAAAGAACTTAATGGTAGCTGATTGCCCTCTTAAACATCTTCAAAGAAAGCTCGGTTGTGGAAAATATCCTATATTTGGTTCCTGAGTGTCAGGAACCTCTTAAACATCTGCATTTCCCCAGCTGAAGAGGTCCTGATGCTACTAACATTTTTCATCATCTAATGTTCTTTTCCATGAATAGCAAAAATAGAAAGTCAAGCTCAGGCAAATGTTCAGTCATCCTCACTGCACCCTCTTACCCTAAAGTCATATATGTTTCTGTTATAACAGCTGGGAATAGGCCTAGATTTTGTACAAAAAGCTGGGAACATAGTCAAACCTGAGCATCGAGTGATGAGGCCTGACAGGCTCTTGGATATATTGCAGCTTGAGCAGCTCAGCCAAATATTGCACCACTTTGACATCCTCATTCACTAGGCCCAGGTGGAGCTTCAAGAAATTCACCTGTCGGCCTACCACAGACTGCTCTGTCTCCTTCTCATTGATGGGCAAGTGTAGGTGATGACAGAAAGCATAGAGAAAGGCCTTAGAACATAGCTGAGTCAGGACGCTCTGCACATGCATGTAGTAGGTGCTCCCCCGTTTGATCTGGGTTCTGTGATCTGCCAGGCGGGGCACTAATGTGCCCCGGTACAGTGGGCACCGCAATGTTTTGTTGTCCAAATCTAGTATGCTAGTGTAACGGCTGTATCGGTTCAGGGAATGGAGGGTGTTGACACCAGCTGGAGAAACCACTCTGAAATAGATAGACAAAGATTAGTAAGGACAGTGAGACCCAAAAATCTAAGGAGACAAATCAGGAAAATTCTTAAATGATCTCTTGATTCTATAGTGGCTTCCAGATTTGAAAGTTTCTCCAGAAACCAGAGTTTACTTTTGCAGAGAGCTTCACTCAAAACTAAAAGAATAAGTACTGGCTAAAATAATCTTTCACAATGTTTTCTACCTTTGAGATCTCTTTATTTTTTTAATGCTACTAAGCACCTGAGTATATTCAATTTCCTTATTCACTTCCCCATAGAAATCTTCAATATTTCGCTGATTGGAAAACTAGAATTAGGATCATGGCATTCAAGGATTACAATGTCATTTTGAATTCAATGAACACTTAACAAGAGTCCACCGTATGCCAGGCACTGGATAATGCAAAGATCATCTTCACCTCCTTGGTACTGTAACAACATCATCCCTTTCATTCCACATTTTACTCTGCCCCCTCTCAATCTCTTCTCTGCCTCCACAATTCTACGTCTCCTCCATGAGTCATCTTCCAAGATAAAACAACCTCTTGTTTAAAATGTCACTTGTAAGGTAAAAGGACAGGACAAATATCCCCATTTTGTAAATAGGTGAATTGAAGTTAAGATAATCAATAACTTGAGCCTATCCCTTTTTTCTCTAGGAGTTTTGGCAAATTTTCAAGTTCCCTTTCTTTGACAATTCCCCTTTTTTATGGATACCCTCCCCTCTTTAGCCAATTCTTTCAAACCCTTCAAGTTTTTCCTAAAAAGTCTGAATAGTTGAGACAAAAAAATGTGGAGAAAAATCTAAAGACGGTCTATCTCTGCAATAGGTATACTTTACATTCCATTTCTGTCTTACATAAATATTTTAATATTAAGGCTTGTCATGTCAATAAACAATTATCAAACTTCACTCATTTGAGTGGGGGAGGAGGCAGGAGAGAGATGTTAGTTAAAAGTCTGAATCAAACTAAATCTGTAAATTGTTGACAAAGTATTCCCAAACAGAAGTCCTACAGTAGTAATGAACACATAAGAAATATTTATAACTGGCAGTTAAAAATGTTGCATATAATCATCGTCCAAAGTACTTAAAATTATCTCATCTAGATTAAACATGTTCTCTGTGTTAGCTATAGAATGGGAGGCTAGGTCACCTGATTAAAAGAATTTTAGGCACTAGCCAAGCAGATGAGAAAGGTATTAGGGAGGAAGGAATGGGATTTGGGGAAAGGGCTTTGCCAGATGGCTTCAAATCACACCCAGTTGGCAGCAATCTATTTTATATCCTGTTTTGAGACCTGTTTAAAGTGCCCATTATCCACCTTATTAAGAAGTTGTATCTCTAATCATTTACCTCTGTAAGCCAATAAGTTTCCACTTCTGAAAATCCGTTATGTGCAAAGGGGAAGAGACCCAGTGTTTCACAGGCTTGGCATATTTGCCATAGTTGGGAACAAAGATGGAAAGAGCTGTTACGAGCTTCTTCACTATTGCTTCATCTTCCCCTAGCACAATAAGAGTTCTTCCACTAAGCAGAGAGTAAATTGCAGGGTGTGCAAAGGGGTACTGCCTAATGAATTTTAAGGCATTCTGCCCAGCCTTTTTTTTATGCCTCTCTGAGAAAAGGCCAATGTGATGGGCAGGAGAAGGAGTCCTATCTGAACTGGTAGATGCTGCACTGCTAATGTGGCTGGTAGAATCTCCATATTCATTAAGGCTGATCTTACTGAGATCCCTGCTGCTTCTCAGACAGCTTGGGTCCAGGTCATAAGGAGAAAGGCCTTCTATTGTATTCTCCTGGCAAGAAGAGTTGATATCATCCACTGAGAAGTCCACGTGAAATCCCTGTTGCCTCTCCTTATAACGCTGTGGGGGGATGCTGACCACTCCATCTTCATCGCAGTGTTTTTGTGTTTGGTCAGAATTTGGTATGAGGAGACTTGAACTATCTTTTCCAATACAACAAGCAGAATCTGTTTGTGTTAAGGTGTGTTCTAAATTGCCCTCTGTCTCACCAAAATCCTGTTGGCTGATACTTGCACTAAAATGAATAGCTCCTTCATCATCATCTGCATAAGGCTCTTCCACATAAGGTTCTTCATTAATGGCACTTGGGTAACTTGCCTTAAAGTCATCAGGGATCAAGGCCTCTGAGGGACAAGTGCTAAGAACCTCGATGCTGTCTTCACTGATAGTCCTTCGGCTGACTGCTTTGCTTCGGACCACCTGAGGGCTCAATGGGACAGTCAAGCTTGCCTGACTGTCCGACTTAGATAAAACAGAAGTAGACTTTTCAGTGCCCAAAACTTCAATGCTTTCACCGCTACTGATGCTTCCTTTCATATCCATATCAAGGTAATCCAAGTTCTCCCGATGACCATAAATGCTAGCTTCTGTTACCTCAGACTCTTTGAATTCATCTCCAACTTCCTGTTCCATCTTGATAAGTACAGACTCCACACTGGACTTGAAAGATCCCACATTAATTAACACTTTAGGAATTGGACAATCATCTAAAGATCTGGAGTGTAGCTTGTCCTGACTGTACTCCATTGGCATATTTTCTTGTTTCTCTGCTATTTTATCATCTAAAATTACCAAGTCTTCAAAGAGGAAGTTAGTTATACATTGTTGTTTCAAAAGGGCTCTGTCAATCTGGCTGGTCAAAAGATAACACAGATCTCCTCTAAACATACGTTCAATGTGATTCAACTGAGCCAAGGTCTGGGTGAAGAATTCAGTGTCACAAAGTTCTTCCAAGGTTTTCAGCTTTTTGTCAAAACATTTAGCAGACTTTGCTTTGATGAGCTTGGGGGTATATGAGGTTCTTCGCCTATAAAGATTTCTTTCAGCAGGTTCATCAGGGTTAGAGGTAGTGGATGCCTGGTCAGCTGCTTGATCCTGGGCACATTCTGGCTCACATGGATAGCAATCAGGTGCCTTCAGTTTTCGTTGAGGATAAGATCTGATTTGCTTTAATAGGTCTTGGTGTTCAATAATGGATTTTTCCACACTGGCCAACTCATTAGCCTTTTCAATGGCCTGAGAGGAGTAAAACCATTTGTCACTGGCTTTTTTCTGGATCTCTGTTTCAGTGTGAAGCACTGTCCTAGTGTAATCCAGATCTTTCAATTTCTTTTCAAGTTCATTTGCAAAAGCTTTTCTATTACCTTTCTTCAAGCACTCTGAAGCCTTGGAGAATTCAGCTGAGAGCTCTTGGAACTGCTGCATGATTTTATGTTCATCAGTGGAAATATAGGCCATGCAAAATGGCCTGACGAAACCTCTGGCCTCCAGATCATAAAGGGTGAGATGATGCACATAAGCAAAAGCTCCTTCCTTTGAATCCCCCAGTACAACCTTGGAGTCTTCAACAAAGTTCAGCTTGGGATAGGCACAGCCGGATGGATGCCCCACAAAGGAGGCCTGGTAATCCACAGACATGATCCGGAGAGAAAAGTAGTTAAGATCAAAAGTGCCAAAAACTTTGGTATCATCAGGGATGGTCAGCAAGGGCTGGGGTCCCACCTGCTCAGAGAACTCTGAGATGAGAATAAAATCCCGAGAGAATTTGGCCCCTGACAGCTTAGACCACGGGTTGGCCCCCTGGTTCGCAAAGGGGAACAGGGGGACGGAGTATTCCTCTGGCAGGGCCGGCTCATTGTAAGGCTCCTCCTCGTAGTCTTCCTCTTTGGTAAAAGCCACCACATCAGGGGCGCTGATCATATTTCCAGTTATGGTAAAAGGGCATGAGGAAGGAGAAGTGAAAACGGAGAAGTCAGTCAAAAACACAAGGAGAACTAATGGGCAGAGGTCTCCGGGGCGAGGGGACGCTCACGGGAGCTTCTCCAGCGCCGCAGGCTCCCTGGCGGCAGCCGCGGGGTGCGCGTCCGCAGCTCCTCACAGCATCTGGCTCCTCCAGGGGCGTCGGTATCCGCATCCGATCGGGTCCCTCGTGCCTCGGGGTGCCCCGAGGCCGGGCTCTGGGCCAGGGGGCTGGCTCCAGCCCCGGTGGGGTTAAAAGCGAGCAAGGGAAAGCCTCGTCCTTCTCTCCTCGAGCCCGCAGCTAACTCACCCCTCGCCGGGCAGAGCTGGACCCGAGAAAGCAGCAGCAAGGTCGCCGGCCTACCCACCTATGCCGCCGCTTCTCCGAGCGGGCTCCTCTGCCCGAGGCTGCCGGCGGCCACGGAGTCCAGTTAAGCTTTGCCGCCGTCCCCGCAACCGAAACCGTCCCGGATTCTCGGACGCCACAGTGGACAGCCAGCTACTGAGGGGCCGCCATCTTCTGATCACATGACCCAAAGAGCAGCGCTTTCGTGAACCGGAAGTACCTACGTATACCTTCTCACGGAAAAGCATTATGGAAAGAAAAAGGAAGGAGAGGAAACGAAAGCGATAAAACGTTAGGTGGACCGGACGGGAAAAGGATTGGGAAACAACTGGGAAGTGTTCCTACGGGCGGAAAATCCTAAGGAAGAGAGAAAAGGCCTATCCGTGGGAAAACAATTACGCCGCTGCGCCCGGGCCTCCTGGGAATTGTAGTCGCCTACCCATCACGAAAAACAGGAAGTTGGATGGCCGGTAGAAAGCAACCTCGTTATAGGCCAAATTGTCTCGGAAGTTGTGGCCTGGAAACTGAATGGCAGGCGCGAAGCAACTACACCACACTCCAGAGCATCTTGGGAGTTGTAGTCCCCAATCTGGGAGAGACCCGTGGTTGGGCGTCTAGTGGAAATGGAAGACGACTACACGTAGGCCACGGAATCCTGGGAGTTGTAGTCCGCTATAGTGGGAGCGACGGGCAGGTGAGCGGTCAGCGGACGAGGAAAGCCGACACACCGCGTGCCAAGGCACCCTGGGAGTTGTAGTTCCCGTTACCCAGAGCGACGGGAAGTCGAGTGCCTAGGGCTGCAGTTTTGCCTGGCGGGAAACATTCGGACCTGCTGCTGAGACCTCTAGCGGCCGCGTCACTTTGTCGGGATGAGTTGTCGGGGCTTGTCCCGGCTATTTTAATTCGCCCCCTTCGGAGATCGGGAGCGGACTCGGTGGTGGCTGGGGGGCGGAGAGGGAAGGCGGGATCGGGAAGCCCGAGCGATCCCCGGGACCGGGATCATGCGCGGGGGCCGAGGCTGCGAGCGCGCTGCCTCGGCATGACTTTTCTGGCTATCCGCGTAGGCCTCCGCGCTGTCCGCGGCCTGTCCCGCGACGCCATGGAGGCGGCTTTCCGGGGCTGCCGCCGAGTCCTCTGCGTGGCGGAGAAGAACGACGCGGCCAAGGGTATCGCGGACCTTCTCTCCGGCAGCCGGATGCGGAGGGTGAGTGACCGGGGGCGGTCCCGGCCGGCCGCTGCGGAGCATCTCTCCTACCGCGCACCTGGATTTATCCTCGTTTCGCAGTTGCGGGGGAGACTGAGGCAAATGGCTTAAGTGACTGCCCCAGCGTCACGCAAACAGAAGGGGTTTGAGGCGGGATTCGCACTCCGGAGTCCCGAGCCCCGCACTCCCTCTCGTTTCTCCTCCCGGACCCGTCAGATCGCTCGCTGTGCAACCTAGGAAAAAACGGATTTGCGTGGAAAACACACTTTCGCTTTCTTGTTTCCGATGGGGACTCTTAGTGTAATTTGCATGTAGGAGAGTTCAAATGGGAGTAATTGTCATAAGGGCTGACATTTACGCAGTACTCTTACTGCGCGCGGTTTGATTCTCGCAACGGCCCTGGGAGGTCCGTGCTGTTAGGGGCTCCATTTTACAACTGGGTAAACTGAGGCAGTCTAACTAAATGACTTGCCCATAATGGCACAGCTAGTAAGTGTCTGAGGGGGGAATTTGAATCCCTCTCTTCTTACTTGCTGGGCAGTGATGGGGCACAACAGATGGTGTCTGGTCTGAAGTTAGGAAGACTTTCCAAGTTCAAATCTGGCTTGTGTGAATGGGGCTGGAGAAGGAAATGGCAAAACACACTAGTATCTTTGCCAAGAACATCCCACGAAGGCTCTTTATGAACCTGCATCTAGATGGGTCTGGCAGACAGGTGGAGTGTCAGGAATGGAGCTCGGGGAGGAGGGAAGGGTGGATAAGTAGATGGGGAGTTGTTTGCAGAGGTGGTAGTTGGCTCTGAGAGAAAGTGTGTAGAGATGGAGAGGAAGAGGGGATCCTGGGAAGGGATTATAGATGGTGAGCCTTAAAGAAGCCTTAAAACTTGAAAAAGTTTGGTTAGACAAAAGAGAATTGTGCCAGGGAAACTCAGAGAGAGGATCCAGAAAGAGGAAATAGTGATGGCAGACACAGCATAAAAGTTGAGAAGCTGAGAAAACCATAGCATTTTTGAAGACTTGATCATTAATATCCTTGAAGAGACTCAAATAGGCTAAATGTTGACTTGGAAAACCACAAGTTAATATCTATGTTGCATTTTGAGAATTGAGGGGATTATGCTGAGATGATTTAAAAGGTGTGATTGATAGGATCAGCAGCCTCAGTTTTTTGGATGAATATCCTCAATTTTGGGGGGGGGGGGATATGATTCAAGGTCCTCTGCTGAGAGGGAAGGAGAACTAATGGTTAGAAAAGAAGAGATTTGAATTATGATTGGGGACACTTTGATGGAAATTAAAAGGATTGTTTAATGCTATAGTAAGGGTCCATTTGAAATTCAATAACAAATCTGTAGTGGTTGTGTGACTTCATCTAGCAGCATTGATAATCCAGCAAGTAAAAGCAGAGAAAGTGGATTTTAAGAGGGATGAGCAGCTGTGGGACAAGAGATTCACAAATCAAGGACAGTATAAAATAAAAGATAGAGACCTTAAAATGTGGAAAGTGAAGTCATATTAAAGGTGATAGCAGGTATCATGGACTCATGGCAGGTAGAGGGGCTGGATTGTGGAGGGAGAATGATCCTGGGGCCTGGAAGATTGCTAACTTCTAGAATAGGAGTAAATCTTAAAGAAAAGGTCACTGAGATGTTTAGAGAGGAGCCAGGAAGTGGCTGTGAAGTGTGAGCAGAGCAGACATGAGAAAGAAGATCAGTTAGCTCAGGAGAGAGCCACCTGAGAACCAGGGTCTTTGGGGAAAACCAGGTTTCTATGACCAATAAGTATTATGCCTTGTACATAGTAGGCTCTTGATAAACGTCTTTTTAATTGAACTAAACTAAAAGTTTAATTGAACTTCAGTAGGCATTTGTTATGATGAAACTTGTTCTTGAATCCATAGAACCTAGTTAGCATGTGTTTTTGTAAAAAGAATCCATAATTACATTTTTGTTAATCTATTAGTTGACTGGCCCATATTTCCTGCCTGGAAACTTCCAAAAATTTCTACAAATTTATGGGATTTTTCTATTAGCTCCTCCCCCCCTTTTTTTGGCCCCCTCCAACAAAAATTCACCATGTTTCATAGATTTGGAGATGGTTTATAATGGTATCTCTGATTCATTTTCTATTTCTTATCTACAGTTAAGGCAAAAACATAGGATCTATAATTCTCTTTTTGTTTGTTTTTGTGAAGTAATCAGGATTAAGTGACTTGCCCAGGGTCACTCAGCTAGTAAGTATCAAGTATCTGAGGCCAGATTTAAAGTCAAGTCCTTTCCATTCCAGGGGCCTGAGTTCCTTATCTGCCCCGTAGTGATGTGGGCAGGGTAGCAAAGGAGAGGTGTGGCAGGAGTGGATGTCCTTGTTCTCCAAGGCACTTCAGTGAAGGAAATTTGCTTATTCAAAGACTGTGATAAAAAATAAAAAAAAAATAAAAAAAGCTTTTACCCTTAAAGAGACACCAAGATAAAGGCTTCTTTGGCGGGCAATATCATTCTCAAGAGAGAAGTGATTTTTGCAAAGAGACATTTTCTGAAGACCTATTTTATACAGGAATCTGAGAATAGGCAAGAGCATTTGAGTTTGTATATGAAAAGAGACATTCTCTGGAGACTCATCCTGTTTCCAGATGGTGTGAGACCATTTGAGTTTGTATAGCTTTTTGTTGGTGATTTTACATAACTTTACCGGGCTGTCTCAGGTCAGAGTTTTGCTCTCATCAATAGGACCTATATTCAAATTCTGGTTCTCCCATTTTCTCCATCTGTGAAGATAAGCAAGTCATTCCCTTTTCTAGACCTTATTTTCCTCCTCTGTAAGATGAAGACTACTTCTGTTGTCTAAATTTGTGATCCTCTGATCCTACCCTTTTCAGGCCCTCCATTTATATAGTCTTAGAATGCTGAGGAATGTTAGATATCATCTATTCCAACTAAATGATGTCACTTATAAATTCCCATAGTTAATTACTGGCAGAGGTGTATTAAGCCTATTTCTCCTGACTCCTAGGACAGTATTCTTTCTACAAAATAGTCATCTGTTATTGCTTTTAGAAGAAAGAAATGTTAATGTTTTGTAAAGGAGTTGAGGGATGATAATGGATCTTAAATCTAATCTTAAATTAAAAAAAAAAAAGAGAAGGGGCAGTAGGACTGGTAAGGAAAGAACTCTTAATTGCCTTATTTTGAGAGTCTGTCAAAATTAACAATGTTTTAAAATTCTGGTCTGCTTTTCATTTGCAGGTGGTTTAACACTGATTGCTTATTATGTAGAAAAGCTATTGAATCCTTAGGTTTTGCTTTGTCTTGTTTTGTTTTTCTCATTTTTCTTTCTTTTTAAATAGAGAGAAGGATTGTCCAAATTCAATAAGATCTATGAGTTTGACTATCAACTACATGGCCAGGTAGGTGCCAAAATACTTTATCACAAACAAAAAATTTTAAATATACCACAATTAGATCATAAATTTCCTTTTTCACAATTTGTTTTAAGAAACACATATATTACCTTTAACAAAATCATACATTGTTTTTGCTTCTTTTCAGATTCTGTTAGTTGAGTCTTATATTTGTTTGTTTGTTTTGGGGGGTTTTTTGGTCACATAGCTATTAAGTGTTAAGTGTCCGAGATCACATTTGAACTCGGGTCCTCCTAACTCCAGGGTCGGTACTCTATCTACTGCCCATTACACCATCTAGCTGCCCCTGTTAGTAAAGGATTTATAGTTGATATATTCTAATCTTACTTTTTAAACTGCATCACTTTGATTATTTTCCAGTATTTCTTTGTAGTCTTCATATGTCATTTCTTGTAATGCAGTCATTTCATACAACACAATTTGTTCATTTTTCAGTCATCTCAGCCATGTTGTTCCTAAGCTTCTTCCTATGATAAATAGAGCTGCTATGAACATTTTTTTCCACAAATAGATAATAAAATAATATTATTATCACATAATAATAATATTACATAGCACTTAGCTATGTGCTAGGCACTGTGATAAGCATTTTACTTATGCTGTTATTCTCCCCATTTTAGGGGAGAAAATGGAAGCAGAGGCTCATGCAACTAGTAAATGTCTTGCGGACAGTTTAGAGCTCAGTTCTTTCTGACTTCAGGCCCTGCACACCATTCACAATACTTCGTAGCTGTCCAATAGATCTTTTTTTTTCCTTTTAGTAGTTATGTTGCTTTCTATATTCGAACATACTAGTATTTGTATAGCATAAATGTGAAGTTAATAAGTATAAATATATACAAAATAATTAATATAAGGTATTTAGGAAGAATGCATGCTAGCAATTGGAAGGATTAGAAAAGGCTTCATATAAAAGATGATGCTTATATTGGATTTAACATATATTTCTACCATGTTTAAATATATATATTGGGCTACTTGCCATCTATGGAGAAAAGGAGGGAAAGATAGAACATAAGGTTTTGCAAGGGCTAATGTTGAAGAATTGTCCACACATATGTTTTGAAAAATTAAAAAGCTTTAATAAAGGGGGTCTGGGGGGGAGGGGGGGGCGGGGAGATGTTCCTTGAGCTATATTTGAATATCTGTGTTACTTGGAAGAATTCCTAAATAATGAAAAAAGTTAGTTTACATGTGGTGACCAGAATGGTGTTTTTACTAGTATTCACTGAAAAGTGTCCAGAAAAAGATTTATTTTAGTAGACCATTTAGTTTAATAGAGCACTGTATCTGTAATTACAAAATATAATTGATAGAACCTAGAGAACAACTTTGAAAAACTTAGGACCTTTAATCAACACAATGACCAACCACAAATCTATAGGCCTCATGTTTTAACATCTTCTCCACCTCCAGATAGAGAACTGATGGACTCAAAGTGCAGAATGAGACATATAGTTTTCTTTTCTTTCTTTTTTTATTTTGGACATGACCAATATGGGAATTTATTTTTCTTGATTATATGTGATTGTAACTTACTTTTCTTGCTTTCTCAGGAGGGGTGAAAGGAAGAAAATTTGGACTTAACAATAAAAATGAATTTACAATTTTTAAAATTAAAAAAAATAGTCATTATTTTTTCTTTTCCCTATCTCCCCCACAGAATGTCACCATGGTAATGACTTCTGTTTCTGGACATTTGCTCGCTCATGATTTCCAGATGCCGTTTAGAAAATGGTCAGTACTTTCCCTGGTGGGAAGAGGGAGGTGGGTATTGTCACTTTGAGAGAGTTGTGCAACATAGCAGAAATTCTAAGGAATCAAGAGAGTATAAACTTTTATCAGGTACTTAGGGATATCTTTAATTTTTTGAGTTTTGGAACACTAACTAAGTTCTAGAGACTTCCCATAAACCACAAGGGAAATCACATTATTATACATGTTACATAGAGGGCTTCAAGAATTTTGTTTATTTACTTTCCTAAATATAATGTTCTAAAAAAGCTATTGATCACATGATATTCCTGCCGTGTGTGTGTGTGTGTGTGTGTGTGTGTGTGTGTGTGTGTATGTTCACTCTAATGCAATAGAAAGACTAAAGTACCTTATTTACTGTTTTAGTCTAAAGTTGTTTGGAATTGTAATTTTTATAGTGTATAGTTTACAAATCCTTTTATTCTCTTAAATTGAGCTAAAGCTCCTGGTTTTTTTGTTATTGTTGTTTTTTGTTTTGTTTTGTTTTTGCAGAATTTTCTGGTTCTGTTTGGGGTGTTAAAGGGTTTTTAAAAAGCAGAAAACACAAGTCATTTGGATTTTTTTTTTTTAAGTCCAAAGAACTTTAGGACTTAAGCAATTGAATTGAATTGAAACAATTTTAAAAATATGGACTTAAAATGAAGATTGATTTTTATAAATGGGAGCCCTTCTCTGTGACTGTACATTTTAGTGAGTATTTTCTATCACAGCATCCTTAACTATGGACTTTTTTTCTCCCACCTTTATGCTTTAATTTTATTAGGCCTTCCAGCTGAACATGAGTATTAAAATTTATCTCCACTATAATGTTAGCTAGCTAGTGTTGCCAATTCCATGGGACAGGATTATTTAAGGATTTAATAAAAATTTTGTCTTCAAAAGGTCCATAAGTAAAGACTGATGGTATTATGGCAAGAAAACCTACTTTATTATAAGTTTATTCCATACATTTAGAACAAGCCTACTCAGAAGAAATATCAATTGGCACTTAAAGCAGTGTGACTCTGGGGCAAATGTACTTCTGAATACAAGCCAGTTCCCACAGTTCCCACCTACTATTAGAATGAGCTTTGAAGCCAGAACACCTGGATTCAAATCTTGCCTCTGATATGTCTTGTGACTGTTAGCAAATCACTTAATTTTTAGTGCTCTTAGATGAGGCAGTTTCTCAATTTTAGATCGATACCTTAGAGCAGGGGTCCTCAAACTTTTTAAATAGGGGGCCAGTTCACTGTCCCTCAGACTGTTGAAGGGCCAGACTATAAGAAAAACAAAAACTTTGTTTTGTGGGCCTTTAAATAAAGAAACTTCATAGCCCTGGGTGAGGGGGATAAACGTCCTCAGCTGCCGAATCTGGCCCTCAGGCTGTAATTTGAGGACCCCTGCCTTAGAATCTTAGAGAATTGCCTAGAACAGAGCTTCTTATCTTGTGGGTTGTGATCCCATACAGGTTGCATAATTGAACCACGTCAAGAAATTATGATTTATTATCTGCAAATGTTTGATTTGTATACCTCTTCTATATACCTAGTGTCGTGTAAAAAAATTCTTGGGTAAAAAGGAGTTGAGTGGAAAAAGTCTGAGAAGCCTAGAGAACTAAAAAGTCAAGTGACTTGCCCATATTTACATAGCTATTATGTGTCAGAAGTGGCACTTGAATTCAGGTCTTCTTGGTTCTAAGGCTGACTTTCTATCCATTTTACCTTACTTGCCATTACTTAAAAAATGTTCATTGATTGATAACAAATAGTTCTGGATTTTTTTTTTTTTTTTTTTTTTTTTTTTTGTAGCTAGATATTTTCTTCCTTCTGTAGGAAAACTTTTAATGCTTTAAGGTAGTTTGTTTTAGCTAATCACTTATTTTTGCATCATCTTTGTTTCTAATTAGATCCCTCCCCTTTTCACTAATTTATGAGCTAGTCTTTTTCACAATGATTTTAAAAGAGGAAAAAAAGTTTAGCAAAATGTTAAGCTACTTACATCTTGATGAGTATTTATTTGGTTTTTAATTCTTTATTACCACATAAAAGTACTAGAAATATTTTGGTGTCCAAAAGACCTTGCTTTCTTTCATTATTTTTTTTTTTAACCATTCCTGAAGTCTTAGAACTAGCTTCAGGAACTGTAGGGTGGTACAAGCACTACAGGTACTCTGGAGTTGCTTTGTAGTCTTGATCTCTCTAAATATCCATTTTCTCATTTCTATTTTATGTTCCCAAGCCTCTTCTGACTAACATTCTAAAGTCCTGTTGAGTATCAGAAAGGGAAGGGATTATTGAGTGAAATATTCCTATCTTAAATGCTGAATAAATAAAGGTCTATGGAAGTTACTATATAGTATCCTTGTTGAGCCAGTATTTCTTGAAATCCAATTAATCCATCAATAAACATTATCAAACACTATATGTAGGTACCATGGACCCAGCATGTGCCAAGTGTTGGGAATAGGAATACAATAAATAGGGACAGCTACATGGTCCAGTAGATAGAGCACCAGCCTTGAACTCAGGAGAACCTGAGTTCAAATCTGGTCTCAGACACTTGACACTTCCTAGCTTTGTGACCCTAGACAAGTCAATTAACCCCAATTGCCTCAGCAAAAATAAATACAATAAATAGAATATGGTGGGATACAGGAGCCACCTGCCAGTGGCTGCTGGAGTTCTAACTCAGACCTGTAGAATGGATCTCTTCATATGAGAGGATGATAATGATGATGATATAAGGAGACTGAGAGGCAGTTGCATTGTTTGACCTCTCGTCTCTTCCCTCTTGCCTCCAATTCTTGCCCCAATACACAAGCAACACTTGTGTCAGTAAAGGCTGATTTGCAACTCCTTTAAGTATTCCAATAAGCCTTCAAGTGAGGCTCTCAGAGAATTGACCTGCCCCTTCACTTAGGCATGATCCTTTAAGGATCATGCCTAAGTGAAGGGGCAGGTTTTTTGTTTTATGGATATTCCCTCTCCCTCCCCACCTTCCTACATTTTGGTCAGTAAGTTTGTGCATTTGCTGTTATCTGTCCATTGAGGAATGCAAGCAGCACTATCACCTCTAGATGGTTGTAGCAGGTGTTGATCTTGTGAGATGTCATGGAGGCAAACTTTCAAATGCAGAAGAGGACTGTAGTCAGAACAGGCAATTAAGTCTCTCATCAGTCTCCTGGCTTGGCCCTCTGATGTATTGGCCCATTTAATTACCCCAACTAAAAAAGTCTTACGGGGGGCTCTTCTCCCTTTCCTTCTCTGCGTGTTTCTGAAGGAACTCTGGGAGGATCCCACTCACGAACAGCTCTTGGGTGCTGCTGCTTCTTTGTTTTTGCTCCACATTGGACGCCATATGTTGTGTCTGGGCTAGCTTTCTGGAGGATCTCTCTGTGGTCTGGAGTCTGAGCTCGAGCTCACACACTCCATTCTACTTATTTCAAGTCCTCTCAGCCCTTAAATACCTTAGTACAATTATATCACTATAGCACACTGAGCATGTGCCAAATGTAGAACCATTACATCACCATACTAAGTATATCTGAACTAGAAAACCATTATCTCATCAATCACACTGAGTTAAGTTGTAAGTATCCTTGCTTTAAATCGAACACAGGTGGTCATGCCCTTCTTGACTTCTCAGAAAAAGGTGTGAACATCAAGGGAAATGGGGAGCCAAACCAAATATTGTCAGCGGGTTCCTTCGGGGTTAAAGGGCATTATACCTTACCCAGAGTTCCCCCACTATCTGTGGTCCTCTACAGCAATAAATGAAATAATCCCTTCTTGGAAGGAAGACTTTTTTTTGTCTTTGACCTCCTTGCAGTAATATCTTAGTATTAAGGATAAGGACATTTTAGTCAAGTATGAACTTTTTTTTTAAAAAAAAGTTATTATTATTGAAAAGTTTTTGTACAAACAAAACTAATGCAGACAAGATTAGAAGGGAAGCAATAAACTGGGAAAAAAACATTTTTACAGTCAAAGGTTCTGATAAAGGCCTCATTTCCAAAATATATAGAGAATTGACTCTTAATTTATAAGAAATCAAGCCATTCTCCAATTGATAAATGCTCAAAGGATATGAACAGACAATTCTCAGACGAAGAAATTGAAACTATTTCTGTCCATATGAAAAGATGCTCCAAGTCATTATTAATCAGAGAAATGCCAATTAAGACAACTCTGAGATACCACTACACACCTGTCAGACTGGCTAGAATGACAGGGAAAGATAATGCGGAATATTGGAGGGGATGTGGTAAAACTGGGACACTGATACATTATTGGTGGAATTGTGAACACATCCAGCCATTCTGGAGAGCAATTTGGAACTATGCTCAAAAAGTTATCAAACTGTGCCTAACCTTTGACCCAGCAGTGTTATTACTGGGCTTATATCCCAGAGAGATTTTAAAGAAGGGAAAGGGACCCATATGTGCAAGAATGTTTGTGGCAGCCCTCTTTGTAGTGGCCAGAAACTGGAAACTGAGTGGATGCCCATCAATTGGAGAATGGCTGAATAAATTGTGGTATATGGATATTATAGAATATTATTGTTCTACAAGAAATGATCAGCAAGATGATTTCAGAAAATCCTGGAGAGACTTACACGAACTGATACTGAGTGAAATGAGCAGGACCAGGAGATCATTATATACTTCAACAACAATACTGTATGAGGATGTATTCTGATGGACATGGCCCTCTTCAACAACGAGATGAACCAAATCAGTTCCAATAGAGCAGTAATGAACCGAACCACCTATAGCCAGGAAAAGAACTCTAGGATATGACTATGAACCACTACATAGAATTTTCAATCCCTCTATTTTTGTCCGCCTGCATTTTTGATTTCCTTCACAGGCTAATTGTATACTGTTTCAAAGTCCGACTCTTTTATAAGTAGCAAAGAACTGTAAGCTAAGGAGATGCTCATCAATTGGAATGGCTGAACAAATTGTGATATATAAATGTAATGGAATATTTGTGAGCTGTAAAAATAATTGAGATAGTTTCAGAGAAATCTGGAGAGAGTTGTATAAAATGAGGCAGAATGAAGTGATAAGAACCAGAAGAACAATTTATACATGTCACTATAAAAACAAAAATTTGAAAGTCTTGAATACTGTGATCATTGCAGTGACTACCAGAGAACCAAAGATGAAGTTTGTGACCTCCATCCTGACAGAGAAATGATGGACTCAGGGTGTACAGGAAGACATAAAATTTTTGACATAACCAGTGTGAGAATTTGTTTTGCTTAATTATACCTATTTGTTAAAGGACATTGCTTTTTTTTTTTCTTTTTCTAATAGTGGTGGATGGAGAAAAAACTGATTTTTGTAATTGAAAAAATAAAATTTGATGTAAAAAAGATATAAAGTAAATACCATGCTCAAACAAAAAAAGAAAGTAAAGGCTTTTATTGTGTAGTTTCTTATTACTTTCCTAGATGATGGGATCAGTTCACAGCTCCCAACAGGAGTGAATTGCTGCTGAATTGCTATGTCATATTTTTCCTACCAATTTACCATTATTGCCAATTTGATAGATATGAGTTAATATCTTGTAGTCTTTGAATGTTCATTTCTTATTATTTAAGATGACGAAAAATGTACAAATAATTGTCCCTGGAATCCTAACTTATTGATAAGGTTTATTCTTCATTTGATTACTGCTTATCTGTATCTTTGACCATAGACCTATTGGGTAACATCTTTTAATCTCATAAATATATCAATTCACTTTTAATTTATGATTTCACACTTAATAAGAAATATTTAGTGCAAGTATTTTTTCTCAATTCATCTTCTTTTGTTAATATATCTATATACTTTTTTTTAAAGCTTTTTATATTTCAAAATATGCATGGACAAGTCTTCAACATTAGCCATTACAAAACCTTGTGTTCCAATTTTCCCCCCTTCCTCCACACCCATCCCTAGATGACGAATAGTCCAATATATGTTAAATCCAATATATACATACATATTTTTACAATTATTGTGCCACACAAGAAAAATCAAATCAAATCAGTAATAAATAAATCAAGAGAAGCAAAATAAAATGTAAGCAAACAACAACAAAAAGAGTGAAAATGCTGTTGTGAACCACATTCAGTTTCCACAGTCCTCTCTCTGGGTGTAGATGGCTCTCTTTATGACTGAACAATTGGAACTGTTTTAAATCATCTCATTATTGAAGAGAGCCACATCCATCAGAATTGATCATTGCATAAATTTATTGCTGTGTATAATGATCTCCTGGTTCTGCTCATTTCACTTAGCATCAATTCATGTAGGCCTCTCCAAGCCTCTCTGAAGGTCGTTTCTTACAGAACAATAATATTCCATAACATTCATATATCATGATTTATTCAGCCATTCTCCAACTGATGGGGATCCACTCAGTTTCTAGTTTCTTGCCAGTTTCTTGCCTTTCTTCTATAAAAAGGGCTGCTCAAACATTTTTGCACATATGGGTCCCTTTCCCTCCTTTACGATCTCTTTGGGATATAAACCCAGTAGAATATGTATGCATTTTTTAAAATTCATACAATCTTTATATTTTTATAGAATTGAAATTATGTTTTGTCACAAGTAATTCTGTCTATATCATTGCTGGTTAAGAACTTTTCTTCTCTCCACTTTTTGAAAAGGTTAAATCTCTCATTTCTTCTGATCAGTTTATGATATGATTTTTTTTTTCATTTCTAGAGGGATGATTCATTTGGAATTTATTATGGCCAAAGGTTTCAGTTTTTGGCCTAATTGGATTTTATGCCAAACTGCTAGATAGCTTCTTAGCAGTTTTTGTTTAATGACAAGTTTCCTTTCCCAGTAATTTGTATTCTTGAATTAATTGAAGACTGCCCTGTTTCGTGGATTGATTCTAAATTGTGTTTATCTTTCTGTTCCGCTGATTTATTTTTCTATCTTTGTTTGTGCTCTAGGCAGAGCTGCAACCCTCTTGTACTCTTTGAAGCTCAAATTGAAAAATACTGCCCAGAGAACTTTGTAGATATCAAGGTAGGATTTTGAGTTCATCAAGCAGGACCTTAAACATTTATTGAGTAGTGGCAGTTATGAATTTTATGGCCTAACAATCTTGCATTCTATCTTTTTAATCGAATAGAATAGAATTTTAATCAAAATAAAATTTTAATAAATACATTTTCAACAAATTAAGTTTTACTAATACCTTTTGGTTATATAACAATCATTTCTGCATATGCATTTCTGCATTCTCCTCCCCAAACTGAACCCACCTTCTTAACAGAATGTATGCTTCTTTTCACACAAATCAATATATCTCTGAAATCTTGAGTATATCACTGCCTAGTTCCCTTGCCTGGAATGCTTTCCCTCTTCACCACCACCTTCTGGTTGTCCTGTCTTCCTTCATAGTTTAACAGTGGGATACCACTGTTAAACTATGAAGTCCTTGAGGACAGGGATTGTCATTTGCTTTTCTTTGCATCCCCAGTACTTAGCACAATGTCTGGTACATAGTAGATGTTTAATAAGAGCTACTTGACTTGATTTGACTTGGTATACTTAGTTATATTATTGTGCTCATAATCCATTGCTTAGTTAGTTAGTGTGATGATGTAAAGTATGAGTTTCATTTACTGGCTTAATAATGTGTTTTATGAGTTGTGCTTATCGACACTTTTCTTTTCCAAATTCATATTTCAGAAAACATTGGAGAAAGAGGTCAAACAATGCCAGTCTTTGTTGATCTGGACTGATTGTGATCGAGAGGGAGAGAACATTGGGTTTGAAATTATCCATGTGTGCAAAGCTGGTAAATAATAACCTCTATATAACATTTAAAAGTTTAATATACAGTTCTCAAATGCTCTCAATAAGCCACTGACCTTTTCTCAGTTTTTATGCTATGCTCATTGTCTTGTATAGTTTAGAGATGTTTTTTATATATTATTCTTTATTTGTTTTCTGAAAGGAAGTCATCCCTTCTTACAGTAAATAGTAACCTCCATCAGAGCAGGGACCTTCTTTGTCTTTTCATTTCAGTAAAAAATTTCTGAAGTTTATTTAATTGGCAGGTTATTGTTTTTTTTGTTTGTTTGTTTTATGTCAAGCTCTGTGAGGACTAGGACAATTGTATTTCAGTAATAAGACTTACCAGGTGCATCTTGGTTAATACTGACCCCAAATATAGTTCCTTTTAGTCCAGGGTTTCTTTGTTTCTAACATATTCAGTTTAATTTTTTTTCATGTACAATTCATAGTTATTGTTTTTAAATTTTAATAGCATTTTATTTTCCCAATTACACGTAAAGATAGTTTTCAACATTTGTTTATGTAGGATTTTTGAGTTCCTTTTTTTTCTTCCCTCCTTTTCCTCTCCTCTCCCCAAAACAGCAAGCAATCTGATATGGGTTAGACATGTATGATCATTTTAAGCATATTTTCACATTTGTCAGGTTGTGAAAGAAAAATCAGAACAAAAGGGGAAAACCACAAGAAAAAAAAAAGGAAATAACATGAACTAGTATGCTTCAATATGCATTCAGTTTCCATAGTTCTCTCTTTAGATGAAGATGGCATTTTCTATCCCAAGTCTATTGGAATTGTCTTGGATCACTATATTGCTGAGAAAAACTAAGTCTGTGTCATAGTTGATTACCACATAATTTTGCTGTGACTGTGTATATTGTTTTCCTGGCTCTACTCATTTCACTCAGCCTCAATTCATGTAAGCCTTTCCAGGTTTTTGTGAAATCAGCCTGCTCATTATTTCCTGTGGAACAATAATATTCCATTAAATTCATATACCATAATTTATTCAGCCATGCCCCACCTTATGGGCATCTACTCAATTTCTAGTTCCTTGTCAGTACAAAAAGAGTTGCTACAACAGTTTAAATTTTTTTTAAGCTTACTTTAAAAAATTAATACATTTTGTGTTTACACTACAGATACTCCTCCACAAAACCTTGAATGCAAAATATGTTCCCTGACATTAACTGAGCAAAACTGCTTATGATTGGCCAATGTTATCCATTATTTTCCACTTTTAGGATTTTGTTTACAGAAACTTTCCTTGTATCTTACAGACATTATCTGTTATTGAACATTTTCCCTATGAACATAAAGTCTGGTTGCCCTTTTGTGTTGTCTTTTTGTAACACATCCAATTTAGAGGAAACAACCAACTCAGTTTTTTTCCTCCTCCATAAAATCCATAAGACTCAGAGCTAACATGAAAGACAGTAATTCTTGATGAGTTGTTCCATAAAGTTTATTAAATGAATAAAATGACTGTTAAAGCAGATTCAATTGGATACACTTTAAATTCTTAAACTAGTTTTAATTTAGCCTTTTAAGAAAATCTTACTTATGAGAAAAGGGATTTGAATCTGTTATCTGTTTTTTTCTTTTTTGACAGTGAAGCCAAATCTCCGAGTATTTAGAGCCCGCTTCTCTGAAATCACTGCTAATGCTGTCAAGACGGCCTGTCAACACCTGACTGAGCCTGATCAGAGAGTGAGTGATGCTGTGGAAGTAAGACAGGAATTAGACCTGAGGATAGGTGAGAAGCATCTCTTTTTTAACAGATTCTTTTTATTTTTCCCATTTGAGATCCATGTTCTCCCCCCCCCCCCCCCTTTTGTTGTCAGGATTTGGCCATTTAGGGGATATTGAAATATGCCTTTGATTGAGGAACCAAAATTAAGCTTAGCAAGAAAATAAATGTGCCACCGACCTGGATTTTAACCATTCATTATTTTTTTCTCCTTTGTTTTACTCCTTGTTTTTCTAGGAGCTGCCTTCACAAGGTTCCAGACTTTAAGACTTCAGAAAATCTTTCCAGAGGTATTGGCAGAGCAGCTGATCAGTTATGGGAGCTGTCAGTTCCCAACATTGGGATTTGTGGTAGAAAGGTTCAAAGCAATCCAAGCTTTTGTGCCTGAGACTTTCCACAAAATTAAAGGTAAAGGAGTAATTTCAGTGTAGGGGTTGGAATGTGCATGATCCAGGTGGGGAAATTATTTCAACAAGTCTTATGATCATCATATACCCACCCTTATTATGTTCAGCTAGTCTTGGATGCCATTTCTCAGTGTCAGGAAGCTCTTAAATTTTGTAAGCCACAGTCCTGTCACTCATTTTAATTTGGTTTTGCTTTTTATCCATTTAATTATAATAGTTTTCACTTTTGTCTCTCCCTTTCCTCCCTGTTGTTCTAATGCAGTGACTCATGAGCATGAAGATGGAGTTGTGGATTTCAGCTGGAAAAGACATCGTCTCTTTAATCATACAGCATGTCTTGTCCTTTATCAAATGTGCATGGAAGTAAGGAAATCCTTTTTAAATCTCCATGATTCAAGAATAACACATTGAACATTTTCATAATTGCTTCCTTTGATATGACAGAATATTTTATACAGTTGTTACTATTTGATACTGTTACATTTTCTTCCAGTTCTGATCATCAAGGTTCTCCTTTTTTTTTAGTCCTGCAGATCAGGAAATCCCTTCTGGGAGTTTTGTGAACTAAGGGAACTGGAACTGCATGGAAACAACTCTAGAAGAAGTGAGGAGAGGAAAGTCCTGTTTCTGTTCCCACAAACTTCCTTTAGCTACCAGGCTCTAAAATAGAGGTTTAAGATTGTCAGGATGTGGGAGCAGATTCTAGAAGTTACAACTGAAACTCACCTTCCTGAAGTAGGGCATGCCAAAGACCACACAGTGGTGCTTAGATCAGTGGTTATAGAATCATAGAGTTGAGGTGGGTACCCAGAAGAGACCTTAGAGATCATCTGGTTCAGACCTCATTTCACAAAAGAGCAAAAAGAGGCCTAGAAAAATGCAATGAATGGTCCAATCACACAGCTGGTGGGTGACAAGACTAAGTCTAGGACCAAAACTTGCACCTTTAGACTCCAAATCTACCATATAAGAGGAAACACTTTTGAAAATGATATGAGCCTTAATTTGAGATGTGTACTCTATTCTATGATGATCTGCCAACATACCTGTTGTATCAGACACTATGCTCAGCACTTGATTCCTTGTTCCACTAAACAATGTATGAGCTCAGTCAGTTTATAGTCACAGAGCCTTGTACATAAGAAACATTTGAACAAAATCACTGAATTGAATTCATTTGACATTTGTTCCCCTGTTTTTACCTTGCTGAAATGTTGTAAAGAAAAATAGCTTATGTTTGGGTATGTTTTCCCCAAGGTATTTTTATTCCCAGAAGTGTTGTAGGAATAAAATTAGATGCAAATAAAGTAAACATAATATAAAAATTGAGCTTCACAACTATCTACACTCTAGGATAACCAGGCTCTTGATTCAAGGAAGTAGATGTCTTATCACTTCTTCATCAGAACACTAATATAAAATTCATTTGCTTTTCATTCTTTTGACTTTTCAGGATCCAGTAGCCACAGTAGTAGAAGTTGCATCTAAGCCTAAGAGCAAATGGAGACCTCAGCCTTTGGATACAGTGGTATGTGGAATCTTAAATGGTGTTAGCTAGTTTTTAAATGTTAACTTCTGGTTTATTAGGTTGCTAAAAAATGGTATTTTGCTGTCTTTTTGTAGGGTTAGAAGGATGATCACTACTTGTGCAAGATTAAGTAAGCATCACTTGATGTTGACAGGATCGTTTAATATAGTCCTACTTTAGATAGGTAGTTCTTAAAGACTTTTTTATTAGGTAATCTAATTTTTTAGTTGGAAGAAAGACTAGGGGCCTTTCAAATTGGAAGGAAAAAAGTAAATAGGTATAATTTTCTGAAATCAGAAAAAAAAAGTCCTGCTCTTGCCCCCTCCCCAATATATGTCTGTTTTTAATCAAAAGAACAGAGTTACTGATTGACCAGCATGAGGCCAATTTTCTGATAAGTTTGAGATGTGTAACTGAGAGAAAACTCCTTTCATCAATCTTTAGATGATTGGGTTTTAGTTAAGGATCTCTAAGCAGCAGGTAGGCCGTAGCTTTCCAACCACTCATGGCTAGAATCAAACAAATCAGTAAAGTTTTCTCACAATTCCCATAATTGAATAAAGTTTTCTCACAAGACAGAAACTGGATTTAGACTCATTATTGAATAGAAAAAGAGCCAGGGTAGCTAGGGGGTACAGTGGATTAGAGCACTGGCCCCCCCAGAATCAGGAAGACTTGAGTTCAAATCCTGTAGAAGGCTGGAATCTGAAAAGGTCTACTTGAATCCAAAACAGCAGAGTACTTAAGGCTAAGTACCTATTTAGTGTGAGATAATGGTTTTATAAACATATACTTAGATGATATGTTGATGTGCGGACTCTCCTCATGATTAGCGCCTGCTGAATGTGGTGTGATGAGGTGATTGGAGGGCTCAAGTAGAGGTTCAGAGTCTCTCTGCCACAGCTCGCTCAGCAGGGAAGACTTAAGGCTCTGGAGTCCAGGATCCATCTTTGATGAGCCATGTGGCAGCTTGCCTGCCTCCTTCACTTCTTCTCCTAAAGACCAAGAACTTTGATTTAAGACTCTGGCTGATCCTGAGGCCCTCCAGAGAGCTGGACATTATAAAATCCAGCCTCAGATACTTGATAATTTACTAACTGTGTGACCCTGGGCAAACTTAACTTCAGTTGCTTCCTTGAAAGAAGCAGGGACAGAGGAGGGAACTGAATTAGATCCAGAATTGAATCTCAAGATAATGTTCACACTGACTCAATACAAGGACTCAATATACACCATAAATTCTCCTAGGCACTGGGAATATAAAAACAAATACAAACCAGTCTCTGCCTCAAAGGAGCTTATATTCTATAAGAAGGCAAAAGACACAATATACCCACAGGTAAAAAAATATAAAATATATACAAAATAATCTTGGGAGTAGGGATGGGTGAGACAACCAACAACTAAGCAGATCAAGAAAAGTAATGTATAAGGGGTTCACACAATTGCCACAATTCTCTTACCTTACAATTGTATACACAGAGCATGTCACCATTCTCAGAACTTTCCAAATTTTATAGCCTTTTTTTAAAAGTTCATGTTTATTAGTCATACTGAATTTCCCTTCTTTCTCCAACCTCCCCATGTAACTGAAGATAAAAACTCTTGTAACGAGTAACCATAGGAAAGCAAAATCACATGTCCACACTGTCCTTACAAAATATGTATATATATATATATATATCATTCATCGTCTGAGCCCCATTCTAATTCTCTTAATTGAAATCTGTTCTAGAATCATTCTTTTTTGTAATTGTGTTCATATAGTTCCTGGGTGTGTCTTAGCTTGCTAAGCATTCTTCTTATATAAGCAGTATAAGCATTCTTATATAACCAGTATAAGCATTCTTCTTTTTTTAATTGACATATCTTGTTTTTCTTATAACTTTATTTCCAAGTGTAGTCTTCTCAGTCCCTACTTAGCTGTCCTCTATAATAAAAAATAAGAAAGTAAGAGGACTGTTCTACATCCCATAGTCCCTTATACCAACCCAAGAAGGTGAAAGACAGATAAAAAGTCACCCCAAATTTAAAAGCATCCTCAAGTAATTTTCCTGTATGTGTCTTGTCTCCCTGCTAATTCATAAGTCTCTTCTAGACAATTACTCTAGCTTCTTTATTTTATCTTCTGTAAAAGTTTTATACCTAGGTTACTCAATGTCACTTACTACTACTATTACTAAATTTGTCTTGGAAATTTTATCAGGAATGAAACTTAGGAGTTTCAGATAAGGCAGAGTATTGTTGAGAGGTGGTTTATGGCCTAAGTGTCTTGTCTGTTTCCTTCTTTCCATGTGAAACTTCTTATCTTTGCCATCCACTAATTCATCTTTCTTTCTGAATTAGTCTTCCTCTTTCCCATTCCCCTATTAAACTAGTTGTAAATAACATTTCTTTTTTAATAACCATGTTATATAAACTTCATTTACTACTGTTTCTTTTCTCTCTGGCCCTGAGTATCTATATGATTGGGAAAGCTTGCCGTAATCACTGAGAAAAAAAGACTAAGAAAGAACTCCTTCCTGGGAGACTTGAATGAATAAACTCATTTTTGAGATAGACTAAAGAGACATTTCCTGAGATAAGTTAATTTAGCTATTATCCTGAGGGTTAGATTCCTGTGAGGAAAAAATTTACTAAAAAGAATTCTGGGGAGGATTTTACTGCTTTATTGAGAGAACTTAATGGTGGAGGCTAACTTTCCAGTTTCTGTGGAGAAGGCAGTAGTTTTAATTGATCACTATAAATAACTCTGGATATCATCTTTCTCATAGCTAATACACTATTGAAATTATAAATATACCTTTGTATTATTTGTGACATTTTAATAAATTCTATAGCCAATAAAATGATTATCTAAAATATTGCATATACACATAGAAAATTTTAACATGTTCTTTTAGCTTTCAGATGCCATAGTCTCAGGTTATTATCCCTTCTAATCTGCCATGTACTTTTTAAAAAAACAGTAGTGCATCTATTTCTTCATGTTTACAAGTGTTACAAAGTTTTGTAATATTGGTTAAACAGACTTTCTTTGAACTACGAATTTTCTAGCTGTTTTACTTTTGATTCACGCAGTGGTTCCTAATGTGATATGTTTATTCATGTAACAGGAACTCGAAAAATTGGCCTCTCGAAAATTGAAGATAAATGCCAAAGAAACCATGAAAATTGCTGAGAAGCTCTATACTCAGGGGTAGGTATTATGAATTAAAGAAATAAGGTTTAGTGTACCTTTACAAGAGCTATGTATTTAAGAAGCAAATCTTATAGTAAAACACCAAAGGACCATCTGGTTTTCATAGCAACTCTCATAGAAAACTAAAAGTGTAGTTTTTAATTGTTTACCTTTTCCACACTATATAAATGATGCTATTTGTTCTTCCTCTCTACTTCCTGTAATCTCTGCCTCCCTTAAATTAATACTCTTACACATTGCCTTTTTTTTCCCCTGAGGCAATTGGGATTAAGTGGCTTGACAAGGTCACACAGCTAGGAAGTATTGAGTGTCTGGGGCTAAATTTGAACTCAGGTCCTTCTGACTTCAGGGCTGATACTCTATCCACTGCACAACCTGGTCATCCTATCTATGTTGCTTTTCTTGATCTCCCTCTTGTTGGTTATCTCACCCATGCCTACTCCCAAGATTACTTTGTATATATTTTGTATTTATTTACCTGTGGGTATATTGTGTCTTTTGCCTTCTTAATAGAATATAAGCTCCTTTGAGGTAGAGATTGATTTGTATTTGTTTTTGTATTCTCAGTCCATAGGATAATTTGTGATGCATGTTGAGGCCTTCTTGAATTGAATTGTTAAGAGAGATTTCTTTATCTGAAAAATGAGGCATTTGAAGGGTTCAGTGGTAGAATGAAAACCTTCTTGGACCTAGTTTTGACTCCAGTAAGGTACCTGGGCAGCTGAGTGACCTTTGTAAAGTTGAGAGGTTCTTAATGTGGGTTCTCTTTGTCTTTTGATGACTGTATTTCAATATAATTGGTTTCCTTTGTAAATCTATCTATCTTATGCATTTAAAAACATTATTCTTTGAAGGGGTCTCTAGGTCTCACCAGGCTACCAGAATGCTTCATGACACATAAAAAGATAAGAACCTCTGGACTAGATCATTTTTTTTTTTTTTTTTTTTTTTGGGCTGAGGCAATTTTGGTTAAGTGACTTGCTTAGGGTCACACAGCAAAGACGTGTTAAGTGTCTGAGACCAGATTTGAACTCGGGTCTTTCTGAATTCAGGGCTAATGCTCTACCTACTGCACCACCTAGCTGTCCCTGGACTAGATCATCTTAAAGACCTCTTCCAACTCTAATACTAAATCATGGAGAGGTTAAATGAGTTGTCCAAAATCAAAATTGGTATGCAGGCTGAAAATTGAGCCAGTAGTCCTTATTATTATTAAGATGACTTAATGAAATACCTGCTCCTTTTCATCACATTAGGCATATTCCAGAATCACTGAGATTTTAGGTTTACCTAGATGACTTATTGACAATAAACTTGTCCAATGTTAAAATATCTTTCCTCATCCAGGCTTGCTTCTTTCTGCCATTGGCACTACCATTTACTCATCTTCTACATCCAGTTAATTACAAATTCTTTTGACTCTTATCCATAATATCTTTTATAGCCATTTCTTCCTTTCTGTTTCCATTGCCACTCACACAATTAGGTTCTTATTATTTGAATTGTTGTTTTACCCTTTTGAATCTTCCTACTAGTCCTTCTTTCTCTTCTCTCTAAACCATTCTTCATGATGCCATATTCTTTCTTGTGCATGTATCTGATTGTCAAGTCCTCTGCTTAAAACCCTTCACTTTTTAAAAATACCTTTTTTATTTTTCTAAATACATACAAAGATAATTTTCAACATTCACCCCTACAAAACCTTGTGTTCTAGATTTTTCTCCCTCGCTCTTCTCTTCTTCCTCTGCTAGACAGCAAGCAACCCAATACAGGTTAAACATGTGCAGTTCTTCTAAACATATAACTATATTCATCGAGCTGCTCAGGACAAAACTGGTGAAAAGGTGGGAAAAAAAAACCAAGCAAACAAAAAAAGTGAAAATACACATTCACTCTCCATAATTTTCTTTTGGATGTGGATAGCTCTTTTCATCAAAAGTCTATTGGTATTGCTCTGAATTACCTCATTGTTGAAAAGAGCCAAATCCATCACAATTGATCATCACCTAATCTTCTTCTTGTCGTGTACAATGTTCTCTTGTTTCTACTTCCTTCACTTAGCATCATTTCATGTAAGTCTTTCCAGGCTTTTCTGAAATCAACCTGCTCATCATTTCTTATAGAACAATAATACCCCATTACATTCATATACCATTTCTTATTTAGCCCAGGGTCATACAGTTACTGAGACCTGATTTGAACTCAGATCTTCTTGACTCTAAAGCCAGTGCTCTATCCACTGTGCCATCTACCTGCCCCTCAACATTCATTTTTTGAAAAGTTTTGAGTTCCAAATTTTTCTTCCTTTCTCCAAGATGGAAAGCAATCTGACATAGATTACACATGTGTAGTCACATAAAGTATATTTCCACTTTATAAGTAATATTGTAAAAGAAGAAACATTAGCTATGTTATAAAAAAAAAAAAAAGGCAACAAAAAAGGTGAAAATAGTATGCTTTGATCTGCATTCAGACTCCATCAGTTTTATTCTCTGGATATAGATAGCATTTTCCATCATGAGTCCCTTGAGAAGAGCTGTCAGTCATAGTCATTCATCACACAATGTTACTGTTATTGTGTAATGTCTTCTGGTTCTGCTCATTTCATTCAACATCAGTTCATGTGTCTTTCATCATTTTTCTGAAATCTGCCTGATTATTTTTTTTATGAATCAGTGCATATCTTTATTGTTGTTAAAAGCCACTATCAATCAGAAAGATCAATTTGATCAAACATTTCACTTTCAGTTGACTATGCTCTGTCTACTATAACTGGATGATAATTTATTTTTAATAGTATTTTATTTTTTCAATTACATGTAAAGATAGACATTTAAAAATGTTTAAAGATAAACATTCATTTTTATAAGATTTTGAGTTTGAGTTTCTTTCTCCCTCCCTTTCTTTACCTCCCCACTCCCTAAGACTGCAAGCAATCAAATATAGGTTAGACATGTACAATCATTTTACATATTTCCTTATTTGTTATGTTGTGAAAAGAAAATCAGAACAAAAGGGAAAACCACAAGCAAAAAAAGGTGAAAATGGTATGCTTTTTATGCATTCAGTGTCCACAGGTCTCTCTTTGGAACAGATGGTATTTTTCATCCCAGGTCTATTGGATCTCTGTATTGCTGAGAAGAGCTAAATCTGTCATAGATGATCATCACATCATCTTTCTGTGACTGTGTATAATGTCTCCTGGTTCTGCTCATTTCACTCAGCATCAGTTCATTTAAGTCTTTCCAGACTTTTCTGAAATCAGGCTGTCCATCATTTCTTATAGAACAATTAATATTCCATTATATTCATTTACCGTAACTTATTTAACCTTGATGGGCTGATGGGCATCTACTCAGTTTCCAGTTCCTTATCACTACAAAAAGGGCTGCTACAATTGAACACAAAACAGATAATTTTGATTATATTAAGTTTAAAGTTTTTGTACAAACAAAAATAATACAGACAAGATTAGAAGGGAAGCAATGAACTGGGAAAACATTTTTACACTCAAGGGTTCTGATAAAGGCCTCATGGCTAAAATATATAGAGAATTGATTCAGATTTATAAGAATTCAAGCTATTCTTTAATTGATAAATGCTCAAAGAATATGAACAGACAATTTGCAGGTGAATGAAATCATTTTTAGTCATATGAAAAGGTGTTCTAAATCACTATTGATCAGAGAAATTCAAATTAAGACAATTCTGAGGTATCATTATGCACCTCTCAGATTGGCTAAAATGACAGCTAAAAGGGCAGCTAGGTGGCACAGTGGATAGAGCACCAGCCCTGAAGTCAGAAGGACCTGAGTTCAAATCTGGCCTCACACACTTAACACTTCCTACCTGTGTGACTGTGGGCAAGTCACTTAACCCCAATTGCCTCAAGGGGAAAAATGACAGGAAAATATAATGAGAATGTTGGAGGGGATGTAAGAAAACTGGCACACTAATACATTGTTGGTGGAATTGTGAACTGATCCAACCATTCTGGAGACCATTTTGGAATTTTGCTCAAAGGGCTGTCAAACTGTGCATTCCCTTTTACCCAGCAGTTTCTACTGGGCTTGTATCCCAAAGAGATCTTAAAGAAGGGAAAGGAACCCACATGTGCAAAAATGTTTGTGGCAGCCCTCTTTGTTGTGGAAAGAAACTGGAAACTTGAGTGGATGCCCATCAATTGGAGAATGGCTGAGTAAATTATGGTATATGAATGTTATGGAATATTATTGTTCTAAAAGAAATGATCAGCAGGAAGTTTTCAGAGAGACCTGGAGAGACTTACATGAACTGATGCTAAGTGAAGTGAACCAAGAGATCATTATACACGGCAACAAGATTATATGATGATCAGTTTTGATGAGCATGATTTATTTCAACAATGAGATGTTCAGTGATTAAGAGAGCCACCTACATCCAGAGAGAGGTCTGTGGGAACTATGTGGTTCACAATATAACATTCTCACTCTTTTTGTTGTTATTTGCTTGCATTTTATTTTGCTTCTCTTTTTTTCTTGTGCGGCACAATAATTTTATAAATATGTATACATATATTGGATTTAACATGTTTCTTTTTTTTTTCCTGAAGCAATTGGGGTTAAGTGATTTGCCCAGGGTCACACAGCTAGGAAGTGTTAAGTGTCTGAGTCCAGATTTGAACTCAGGTCCTCCTGATTCCAGGGCCCGTGTTCTATCTACTACACCATCTAGCTGCCCCCTTTAACATATATTTCTACTATGTTTAACATATATTAGACTACTTGCCATCTAGGGGAAGGCAAGGGAGAAGGAGGGGAAAATTGGAACACAGAGTTTTGCAACGGCTAATGTTGAAGAATTATTCATGCATATGTTTTGAAAAATAAAAAAGCTTTAATTTAAAAAAATAAAAAGATGATAAGATTTATGAGAGAAGGGACCTTTAAATTTACTTTTTGTCTTATCTGCCATGAAATTGAAGTGACCCTGGATTTTTCAAAGGCCATGTGTGCCATTGAAGCACAAGCTTTGGCAAGTCCTACTAGAACGGAAAGATAAAATATATATTGGATAGATTTGTTGTCCAAAGATTATTCTAGCTAAACTTGGAAAGGTTCCATCTTGGTTACAGAACAATTCATTTTTTAAGTCTTAGCAGCTTTTAAACATTTGCTAAATCCTAGAGAGACTGTGATCTACACCATTGGCTATATACCCTAATAAAATCTCAGATGTTTAAAGTCTTGTGGTATTATTTATGCCTCATAGCAGACATTTCATAAGTATTTGTTAGTTCCACTAGCTTTGATTTCAACTAATTCCCAGTTCTGTCAAGTTGTTAGTTTTTGCAAATGCCATTTTGAATTAGTTCAATATTGATTGTAAATATCTCTCTGCCTTTATTTTAAGGTATATCAGCTATCCCCGAACTGAGACAAATATTTTTCCCAAAGACTTAAACCTGACAACTTTGGTGCAGCAGCAGACACATGACCAACAATGGGGAGCCTTTGCCCAGAGAATTCTAGATAGAGGTGGTCCTACCCCTCGTAATGGGAAAAAATCTGATCAAGCTCATCCTCCCATTCACCCCACCAAATACACGTGTAACCTGCAGGTAGGTCTGAACAAGGGCCATTAGTCTTATGCTGAAAACACCTATTAATTTTGCTTTCTATAGCAACTAGAATATCTCAATAGGCAAGCAGGAATTTACTTTATGTTAATAATTGCATTAACATTTTTTTCTGCGTGTCCTTTTCAATTTTGAAATAATTTTTTTTAAACAGGAAGAAAGAATTGAAGGCCATAATTGTCCATATTGCCAGCTGTATCAAATCAGTTTTTCTGCCCATCCTAGCATAGTGCAGGGCCCATTGTAAACACCTAAAAAAGTTTTTGGTGACTTGACTTGGCTCACTTATCACCACCTTTCCAAATTTACTTCCTGATATATCTCAAGATATATTCTCTAGCCTCCCTTTTGTTCACAAGTGTGTATTCCTCCCACCCCCTTCCCACTCCACCCCTTAATCCCTCTATTTCCTGCTAGAATGCCTTTCTTCTTTCCCTTTGCCTATTCAAGTTCCACACATCATCTAAAACTCCAGCTGAGGTCTCATCCCCATCTTATAAAGCCTTTTCTGACTACTTCTAGCACTCAGAGATCTCCTTTCTCTGAACTGTTGTATATATAGTCAGTATTATATATGTTGTGTATATAGAACATATATATGTATGGGTTGTATCATCTATCATAGTGTATATTGTGTATATATTTAGTTAGTATATAATTAATGTACACACACACACTTAATTATACTTTATTGTTTCATGTATGCTACCTGGTTTGTATGCTCCTAAAGAATGTTGGCTTATCCATGGAAGATATTTTTTCTGCAGTTCCTGCCATGGCCTAGCATACTGCCAATTTCATCAATACTTGGTAAATAATTTGTAAAGTAATTGATATAATAATATACAATAACCAGTGTTAACACAGCCATTTTTATGAAATGAAAACTTTTTTCAATCTAATTATATTATGTTTTTAAACAAATGAGATAGATATATATGTAAACATATACACAAATACTTATGACTTAATAAAATGAACTGAACTATATCTTGTTTTCCTTTTTAAATTAATCCCTTAAAACATAGAGAAAATAAGATTATTTCCCATTATTATTTTTTAGGTTGATTTACTCACTTTTTATGACTCTCTTCTGATTAGTAACTTAAAATTTTGGACTTCTAGAAGTTCCATTTTGGTTTTTCCACATTTGTACATAGTGTTAGGGAGATTGTGGTAACAAATGCATTCAGAATGTTTAACTGAAAAGTGGGAAAAGTATGAATTTTAATTCACACACACATTTTTTTTTCTTATTAGGGGAATGAAAAACGACTGTATGAATTTATTGTTCGCCATTTTCTAGCCTGTTGCTCTGAGGATGCTCTGGGACAGGAAACAACTGTAGAGATTGATATTGCTCAAGAGCGCTTCGTTGCTCATGGTCTCATGATTCTGGCCAGAAACTATTTGGATGTTTACATATATGATAAATGGAGTGACAAGGTGAGTTCAAATACTGACATTTATTGAATCTTAAGGAAGTACATTTTTTAATATATCAGTTTGTTTGCTTTTTCACTTATGTTTTTGAGGAAGTTAGCCCTAGATAAAGACCAGGTTGTTTCTTAAAAAAAAAAACCCTAAACAAAACTTGAATTTACTTTCCCCTTCCCTTAAGAGGTTATAACTCAATCAATATGCAACTCAACAATAATACTACTTTAAGGTTTTTATACCATATTTATAGTCCTCAAAAGTTTATAGTGTAAGTGTGTGTGTGTGTGTGTGAATTATGCTATTCTATACTACAGGACTTCATAATCTAAATTTGGTGCCTTTGACTATACCATTCTATCTCCAAATCCTTATTTTAGTCTTTGTTAAAACATACAAATGTTTCTATGTAATTGTGATCCATGTGTCCATGTCAGGGGTTATGAAAATAACAAAAAGTTGTAGTGGGACATCATGCATTTGTTTTTACTCCCAACAGAGCTCTCTTGATGCAGGCAACTGTCTTTTTACTCTTTCCTAATTGATTTTCTTTCACACTTGCTAAGTAGTTGATGCACACATTCCCTTCTCCCTTTAGGCCTTTTACGGCACCTATTTCCCTCACCTTTTACTTTACTAACAAATACAAGTCATTCTTCCCATGAGCTCTCTTCCCTTCCTCTACCTAACAAAACTCTTTGACATCATTCTCCCCTTCCCTCTCCTCTTACTACAGTCTCTGATACACAAGATCTTCCCAACAAGGCCCCCTCCTTTACTTGTACTCTGGATCCTATCTCTTCCTCTCTCCTTAGCTAAGTTGCTTCAGGAATCATCCTCCCCATCTCAGTCTTTCCCTGTCTCTTGGTCTCCTTGCTGCCTATGAACACATCCTTGTCATCTGTTTGAAAAAAAAAAAAAAACAAGCTCTCACTTAATTGTTCTATCCCCTTAAGATAATTGTCCTCTACTTTGCCCCTAGAACATGTTGCCTGTATTGTTTCACTTCTTTATTCCCCTGTAGTTAGATTTTTAATCCTATTATGCAACTGTTAAAACTGCTCTTTCCCAAGTTACTGGCATTTATTAATTGCCAAATCCAATATCTTTTTTCTCAGTTCTTATACTTAACATCTCTGAAGCAATTGACATTATTAACCGTTCTCTCTGTTCTTGCGTTTTCATGATACCGCTTTCTCTTGGTTCCTCTTTGCCTGTCTTATGTTCCTTTTTAGTATGCTTTGCTGGATCACCACCTTTATTTTCTCCTATGTCTATGGGTAATATGCAAGTCTCTGTCCTATAGCAGAGAAGGGGCATATGTTTGACTGTGATGGAATATTTCCTTTTTTGGCATATACTCTTGTTATACTTTCATTGGGTGACCCCATTAGCTCTCTTGGATTCAGTTTATTATCTCTGTGTAGATGACTCTCTTATCTACATACCCAGTCCTGGTCTCTCTCTGAGTTATAGTCTTACATTACTACCTACGAATGGAACATTTCCTCCTGGAGTTTCTGCAGTAATTTCAAACCCAACATGTTCAAGAAAGAAAATCTGTCACCCTCAGTTTCTACTTCTCCTTACCCTCTCCACAGCAATTCTTCCTTTCTTTCTCTTCATGTGGCCACCATAAGAGTCTGGCCCTCATTGACTGTACTTACATTGCAAGTAAACTTCTACTTCAGATTTCTTCCTTCTCCCCTCCAGCTTCTCAGCTGCCAAAGTGATTTTTCTCTAAAATTCAACATATATATCCTCTAATCAGAAGAGCCCAAAGCCTCCCCTATTGCCCTTACGATCAAATGCAGACTTCTCCACTTGGCATTTAAGGCCCTTTATGACCTGACTCTAGTCTGCTTTTAGAACTTTGGTATTTTTCATGCATAACACTCCCATCTCTCATCTCATCTCCAGTCTGTTCCTTTCACTTTTTAGGATCCCTAGTTTACTTTAAGCTCAATATAAGCCCTACTTATGCCATGAAGCCTTTTAAAATTTTCTTGGCTACTAGCAATCCACACTTGATATTACCTTGTATTTATTTTGCGTATATTTTCCATATATTGGTCAATATACAGACACATCTGCACATGTTTTACTCAAGAGAATATAAGTTTGAGAACAAGGTCTTGCATTTTTGTGTTTATTCTCCCAGCCTAGCTCAGTCTGACAAATAACAGAGACTTTTAGATTACATGTTGGTTGACTGAATATTAGATTTTATTGGTTTTAATTTATTTTTGATGGCCTAATAGCTATGCAATGGTAGCAAAAAATTATTTTGATTTAGATGCCTTAAGGGTTTTTTTAAAACTATTCCTCTTCTCACCCCTATGAAGATTCTTTTGGACAGGGTGTATGTTCCCCAGTATCAATTGGCCTGAGTCTTCACATGAACCCCACTGATTTCTAAGGGTGTGATACAGGACAGGGCCAAATACTTGTAGACTATTTGATTTTGAAATCGCATTTTATGTTAATATGACTAAAGTAAGTATTTGACTAGAAAACTGTTGCTTTTTCAGGTCATTCCCATCTATGAGAAAGACTCCTGCTTCCAGCCAACCACAATAGAAATGGTGGATGGTGAGACCAGTCCACCTCAACTCCTCACAGAAGCAGATCTTATTGCCCTCATGGAGAAACATGGCATTGGTTAGGAATCCTTTTCATGTCATGTCAGGGAACTCTTCTATGAGTGAGCATTTCCTGTAGCCCAAGGGTCATCACATGTTTGGCTGCAGTAGAATATTTCCTTTATTGGGATTTTGTAAAAAGCCTGGAATCATAAACTTTTCAAAGTGAAAACATTGTAAAGCTCTTCTAGTTTGAAGCCCTTCCTTTACAGATAAAGAAATAGTGGTGCAACTGAAAGCAATTCCAACAGAGCTCCACAAATTTGACATTTTAGACCTTTGCTATTGTGATAACTGTAATATTTATATTGTTTGATGTTATAATGAGAGGTCTTCAATTTGGAGCCATTTAGACTAAGCAGTCTCAATGCCCATAAAGCATATAGAGAGTGGCAGACAAGTGTGAACTTTTTGACTGTTTTGACTTCTGTTAACTGTGTCAAGCAGCTGATTGGATAAAACTTGGGCCTGAGTCAGTTTTTTCCTGCTGCTTCAGACAGCCAACTCAAACCCTCTTCCAATTTGTGGTCTCAACGAAGAAACTTCTTCTACCCAAGCCTGGGGTCAGTTAGTCATCCTGAGACTTATCCAACAAAATGAGTCTGTTTAGGAATACTCCCTGCCATATCTGGCATATGTTACCTCTTTTCCATCAAGGGTGTTTCTTGGGTATATTGCTTCCCCCAACTTTGAATGTGTTCTGCCCATTACATTAGAACCTCTTCCTTACCTGAAGTGAATTTCTTGTATCCATGGGAAAGAACGTGTCTGTTTATATTGCTATAGAATATGGTTTTTTGTGTGTGGTTTTCTTTCTTTGGTGTGTGTGTGTTATTATTGGGTTTTTTTGCTTGCTACACCACAGAAACATAAAACTTTTTTTTGTACCAGCTTCCCAAGTAACAATTTCCTGTAAATTCTCAAACCCAGATTTTTGCTTTAACCTGAGCCATGTGACCAAATAAAGCAAGTATATTTGTCTAATACTTCATTGTCATCATGGCAACAAAGATTATTACTTCTTTTGGTCATTTTCTTAATGTTATTCTCTATGTCATTAGTTTGTGATCACTAGCAATTAGTTACCAAGAGGCAACTAGGTAATGCAGTATATAGAACATTTAGCCTGAACTTAGGAAGACTTGAGTTCAGATTTGATCTCCAGATACCTGTGTGATGCTGGGTAAGTCATTTAACCTCTACCTCAGTTTCCTCTCTGTGGGATAAAATAGTACCTGTTTCACAGAGTTGTGAAGATCAAATAAGCTAATATTTGCAAAATGCTTAGTATAGTACCTGGCTCATAGTAGATGCTTAATAAAAATGATTGTTCACTTCTTTCCCCAAGTGCCCTCCAAAAGCTGGACATTCAAAAAGGTCAATATATTTAAAGAAAAAAAACATTATTGTTGAACCTCTTGTGTCTGATGGAAACTAAATGTAGTTCACTGCTAATAGTTAACCTGGGGTTTTGTCTACATTCCCAAAGTGACTGAAATTATTTTCAGGGACGGATGCAACTCATGCAGAGCATATTGAGACCATCAAATCACGGATGTATGTGGGACTCACCTCTGATAAAAGATTCCTCCCAGGACATTTGGGCATGGGGCTGGTGGAAGGTAAGAACAGAGCTCTTTCTCTTTTCACAGAGAGAATGGGAAGTTTCCTTGCATTCCCTTAAGGAGCCATGTTGGATACTCTTTCCTTTGACAGGTTATGATTCCATGGGCTATGAGATGTCTAAACCTGATCTCCGGGCTGAGCTAGAAGCTGACCTAAAACTTATTTGTGAGGGAAAAAAGGATAAGCATGTGGTTCTAAGACAGCAAATCCAGAAATATAAGCAAGTTTTCATCGAAGCTGTGGCCCATGCCAACAAGTGAGTACGAGTGAGATTTTCCCAACCCAAACCATATTACTGGAGATCCTTTAAGAGAATCATAAGACACATTTATTTCCTATTCTTATCTAAAATGAGTATTGGAGACTACAGCAGGATGAGTCAGCAGAGACTTGGACTGGGTAACATGGGCATTGCTGATGCTTTGAGTAGTTAGCCTTTGTTAGCTCCTCCTTCCTCACCAATCCATATCTTGGGATGAATGGCCCTTTCCCTTAGTGCTTTGACTTTGAATATTTCTACAGTTTTGGTAGCAGTATGTGTCTGAAAATATTTTGTCAACAGTCAGATTCAAAAACTCAGCAGGAGTTTCACTCAACTTAGTATCATATACAAAGTGGTAGGCTTGGATTCAGGAACACCTGAATTCAAACCCCCACCATTTCTAGCATTTAGTAGCAGATTCACCATGGGCAAGTCACTTAACTTATCTGCACCTCTGTTATTCCATCTGGAAAAGAAACACAGGCAGTATTTTTCTATTTACTGTCAGGCTCAAGTAAGATATTTGTAAGACACTTAGCAAATTTAAAAAGTATTATATTCAATCATTTAATAAAATTTTCAGTGTGGTCCATGTAAGTACTGGGGATATAAAGTCAAGAAATGAAAAAGCACTGACTTCAAGGACCTTTCCATGTTCTAATAAAATGCACTCAGAAAAAGTCAGTGCAAAATGTATACAGAGTAAATTCAGAGTAATTTGTGGGGAGGTAGTGGTGGAGAAGGAGGAGGAGGAGAATCAAGTGCTGGGCCTAGAGTCAGGAAGATCAGAGTTCAAATTCTATCTCAGACATTAGCTCTCCAATCCTGGGACTGTTACTTAACTCTTATTACCTCAGTTTTCTCATCTGTCAAATGAGCTGGCAAAGGAAATGACAAACCAGAATCTTTGCCATTTCATAAAACCCCAAGTGGAATCGCAGCAAGTTGGACATGACTAATATGATTCACAATAACAAATTTGGTGAAGAGGATCAGAAAAGGCTTTTGTGCAGAGAGGACCTTGAGCTGAACCTTGAATGGCATTTGCTATGATCATCTTAACTCCGCCTTGAATTACAGTGTAATCCTTCAAAGTAGTTTTCTTGTTAAATTCAGAATAAAAATAAAATTTAGAAAAACAGTCTGTCCCTTCACTCCAAAAATGTTTTTAATTGGGCTCCTAGTTTGGGGAAATGTTCATTTGTTTTTTAGCTGCTGATTAATGAGAGGCACATGTTACTTTTGATGGGAAGCTGCTCTGATTTTGAAATCAAGTATGGGACCTGATTTGCAAATGGTCTCGTTTACTTTGTCGAGATTATGTTTGGCATGTTTGTGGCATATCTGCTTCTCCCAGATATCCTGGGGATGAAGGGAGGGGGCACCACTGCCCCCTCTGCAGTAGTTGTGCTGGTGGCTCACCACTGATGCTCAATTCATACGTCTCATGGCATCACCTCCCCTAGATGTTCTGGTCCTCTTCAAGAACAAAGGACAGACAGCAATGATGACTTGCAGCCTCTTTTCATGACAAAATGTTACTGGTTGGTTCAGTGGTCAGGAATGACGGGGGTATCATTGTGAAAACACCCACCAAGCAAGTAGGCTGATTGCATGTGCACATGTGTTTCCACTGTAGGCTGGATGAAGCGTTGTCTCAGTATTTTGGAGAAATGGCCACAGCAGTTGAGCAAGAGGAACTGTATCCCGCAATGCCAGAAACTATCAGGAAGTGTCCACAGTGTAACAAAGACATGGTGCTCAAGAGAAAGAAAAATGGCGGGTCTGTTCTGTCTGTCCAGAAGTTTCCACTTGTGATATTTGAGTGCTTATTATATCAGTTTATTTCATGTCTTGAGAAACTGTGGTGTCTCCTAGAAGTCTCTCATATGTTTGTCATTACACTTTAAATCCAATAAGCCTACTGGGACTTTATGAATAATCGATGAGCTGCAGAAGGCTTCAGTGACTTCTTGAATGTTCAGACTAATGCATTTCATTCAATAGTCTTTACTTTTGATCTGAATCACCTGCAAGTTCAGAATTTGAATCAAAGAGAGCAGTTTTGCATTGCCCCAGACCATTTGGCTTTGGACACATAGACAGTTAAATAGGCTGCTTGGCAATACAAGGAGAGAGAATGTTTGCTTTTGGCTGTAGCTCTTTCCATCTTCAAAGAACGAGAAGGAGTCAGTCAAACAGTAACCACTTATTAAGCACCTACTTTGCTAGGCACCAGAGAAAGAAAAAATGAAACAGCCCCTCCCCTGGAGACTCTCCTGTTGCAAGAGATAGCATGTGTGTATGTAATACAAAATACATTGTCTAAAAACAAGGTCATTTTGGGTGAAGGCATTAGTATCTTAGGGGGAAGAGGCAAGATTTTATGTAAGAGATAATGCTTGAGTTGAACTTTGAAGGAAGTTAATGATTCTAAGAAGCAACATGAGGAGGTTCATTCCAAATGTGGGGTACAGCTTCTTTGAAGGCACAAAAACAGGAGAGGGAGGAATTGTTATGTGTCAAGAGAAGCAGGAAAGCCAGTGTGACTGAACTGCTGAAGAATGTATAAAGAGAAATAATATATAAGGCTGGAAAAGTAAGATGAAGCCAGGTTATAGAGATCTTTACATACCAAGGGGTATATATTTAATCCAGAGGTAACAGGGAGCTGCTAGAATTTATTGCACAGAGGAATTATATGGTCAGACGTGTGCTTTAGAAAAATCACTTTGACAGTTATGTGAAAGCTGTGCAATAGTCCACAGTCAGGGGTAATGAGAACTTGAACATGTGAGGGGAGGGAAAGGGGATTGGCAAGATATGGTAAAGAACAAATTAGCAAGAATTGGGAACTGCATAGATATGTGGGGTGAGGGAGAATAGAGTATGGAGGATGATTCTGATGTTTCACACCAGTGTGACTTTTGGACATGTTGAGTGTGAGATTCCTCAGGGCCACCTGATAGGAAATGTCCAGTAGATGGTTGGTGATACTGGACTGGAGCACAGAAGAGAAACCAAGGCCAGTTATATAAATATAAATCTAATAGTCAGTACCATAGAGGTGATAATTAAATCAGGGAAACTGATGGTGTCACTAAGTGAAAGAGTTTAGAGAGAAAAGAAAAAAGGGTCCAAGACAAAATCCTTGACTAATACCCACAGTTGGAAGGCTATGGATAATCCTGTAGTAGAGAAAGAGAAGAGAGCTAACTTCAATTACATGAAGTATGTTGGGATTGGTAACTTGTATTAATCAGTGATAGATATTTAAGTTTATATTAGAATCAGAATTTGCCCTTTAAATTATTTTTGCTTTCTCTGATGGAATGTCTACTAAGGCAGAATTTTAAAGAAATAGTCAATTAAGTCCTGGGGTCACTAATCCAAACAAATCTTAAGTTTTTGTGACTGAGAGGTGTCACAGAGTTTTTATATGCGATTCTCAGTACCAAGATATTTTATTTTGCCTATATATGAGAAATAGGTTTATTATATACTATTGTTAGATGTTCAGATGAGTCATTCTAGATCCCATTAAGCTTTCTCTCTTCAGAATAATCAGTTACTATAGTTAATTGGGAAAAAAGTTAGATTACAGATGCATGACAAACTTCTAGATGTTTGACTCTAGTTTCAAAGTAATTAGGATTCTTTTAGGTAATGAGATTGACTTTATTCCATAGATTCTACATCAGCTGCATGGGCTATCCAGACTGCCGAAAAGCTATATGGTTTCCAGATTCCGTTCTAGAAGTCAGTAAGGATGAGAGTGTGTGTCCAGTCTGTAAACCACATCCTGTTTACAGGTCAGTATGAGGAAATAATATATCAGAAGCACCCCCCCCAAAAAAAACTCATACTTTTTTGGTATTGGAATGACAGTGTAGCTAATTATATTGCTCTTGGTGTTGGTCAAGAAGTTGAGATTTTCAGAAGACCTGGTCTTGGTCCTAGGCCCTTTCCTTCATTTCGGTCAGGGCTTTCTCAGAAGGGGTGAACACCCAACCTTGATAATTAAGTCTCAACTCTACCAGGAGTTGAGGTTTTGGATAAGAAACAGTTCCTTGATCTCTTGGCTTCTCTGTGGTAGCATTCTCTTGCCCCGTCTCCCAGATATTTTTTGTTTTACTTCCAAGAATAGTTTGCTATTTATTTTTCATTAGATTCTCATATAGTCTCATTCTAAAAACATCAAGGCTATGAGGATCCGAGCTACAATGGGGGCCATTGAATTTAGATCATTAGACTGGTTTTATTTGCAGAAATTGTAATTTTGGGATTGCAGAAATGTTTAGCAGTCTCTTTTGGTCTCCTGAAAAGGATCAGAATTGCTATTTGTGACCAGTTCCAATTAACATAGTTAGGTTTACTAAATTCTGAAGGGTAGAAAAAGTTATAAGGAAAAAATAAAAAAATATTTAAAATTAACATCTCTCCTTAATTAACTAAGATAATCTTTATCGTGGTTTTGATTTTTCTTCTTCTCTTTTGGAACCAGGTTGAAATTAAAGTTCAAACGAGGAAGTGTCCCTCCCACCATGCCTCTGGAATTTGTTGGCTGCGTTGGAGGTTGTGATGAGACCCTGTCGCAGATCCTGGATCTAAGATCTTCCAGTGGTCCTTCCAGAGCTTCACAGCCATCAGGCCAGCCTACCAACTATTTACAGGCCAACCAATCCTTGAACAGAATGAGCAACAGTCAGGGCAGATCTTCCATTTCTCCTACAGAACAACAAACTAGACCCCTTGAGCCCTCAGCTAGAAGACCTGCAGCCACTAATGAGAATCACAACACTGTGATGTGTAACTGTGGCCAAGAGGCCCTCTTGCTCACTGTTCGTAAAGAAGGGCCCAATCAGGGCAGGCTCTTCTACAAGTGCAACACAAACAATTGCAATTTCTTCCTGTGGGCTGATAGTCACCAGGGAACAGAAGTGGCCTCTTCCTCAAGAATAAGGACTCCAAGTCATTTCCAAGGGAACTCCACAAATTCTGGAGGAAGGCAAGATGGGTTTGGAAACCATGGCAGTGCCATATGCATGTGCAACCAACCTGCCATCACACGGACAGTGCAAAAGGAGGGGCCAAATAAGGGACGACAGTTCCATACATGCTCAAAGCCGAGGGAGCAACAGTGTGGTTTCTTTCAGTGGGCTGATGAAAACATGGTACCAGGTGAGCCAAGTCATGGGTATGGATGGATACCTTTACATTTTAAAAGTTTTTGTTGCTATCTTTTGTTTTTATGTCATCTTCCTTATATATATTCCTACCTCTTCCTTTACTCCATTAGTAAAGAATAGAAAAAGAAGAAAAAAAAAAATTCAGGAAAAACCAATATATTGACCAGAGCTGACCAAGTTTTTATATGGCATCCAATTTTCATCTTTTGTCTTCATTTGCATTTTGAAGTTCTGAACTAGTATAGAGATTGAGTATTCAGTATGGCAACTATTAAAAACATCATTTTAAAATGTTTATGTTATATCTGGACACTTGAGCAAAAGTCCTGTAAGTAATGATTCAGTTCTAGTACTACCCTAATTGTATTCTCAAAGCTATTTTTTGAGGTTTGTATTTATATTATGAAAATTAGTTTCTAAAATCAGATAAAGAATGCAAAAACACTTTAAAAAGTAAAAAAAATCAAGTTGGGCTTCTTTTATACCCATAAGGTATCAGCATCTGAAATGGTATGTAAGCACTTATATACCTGGCATATAATTGTAATTCCTTACAGTAGGAAAGAAAACAAGAAATATCAGACACAGAAGCTCATTTTTGTATTACATTTTCTGAAGATAGTCTTTTTTTTAATAATCAATGGCCATCAGAAACTGGAAACTGAGTGGATGTCCATCAATTGGAGAATGGCTGAATAAATTGTGGTATATGAGTATTATGGAATATTATTATTCAGTAAGAAATGACCAGAAGGATGATTTCAGAAAGGCCTGGAGAGACTTACATGAACTGATACTGAGAGAAATGAGTAGGACCAGGAGATCATTATATACTTCAACAACAATACTATATGATGATCAATTCTGATGGACCTGGCCATCTCTAGCAATGAGATGAACCAAATCAGTTCCAATGGAACAGTAATGAATTGAATCAGCTATACCCAATGAAAGAACTCTGGGAGATGATTAAGAACCACTACATAGAATTCCCAATTCCTATATTTTTGTCTGCCTGCATTTTTGATTTCCTTCACAGGCTAATAGTACACTATTTTAAAGTCCGATTCTCTTTATACAGCAAAATAACTGTTTGGACATGTATACTTATATTGTATTTAATTTGTACTTTAACATATTTAACATATACTGGTCAACCTATCATCGGGGGGAGGGGATGGGGGAAAGGAGGGGAAAAATTGGAACAAAAGGTTTGGCAGTTGTCAATGCTGTCAAATTACTCATGCATATTACTTGTAAACAAAAAGCTATAATAAAAAAAATTTTAAAAAAATAACTAATGGCCATATTACTCCATGAAATAATAGTATCTCTAATCTTAAGATTTTCTGATATGATAATGACTTATATTTGTGTAGCACTATGGTTGACAGTGAAATTATCTATGACTTATCTGGTGCTCCCACTTCTGTGAGGTAGACCATCCAAATTTCTCTCATTCAGTTGAGGGTACTACACTGTTTCATCCCTTTGAAGTATTATTTTTTCTCCTTCACCCCTTTCACTTCTAGTCATTTGTCAGATTTTATTGGTACCAGCCCTCCACATCTCTAATATCTACCTCTTTCTCCCTATTTAGAGAGCTACTACTGTTTGTGAAGTTTGGTCCTTGTTACCTTTTTTTTTTTAATAGCTTTTTATTTACAAGATAGATATATGCGTGGGTAATTTTCAGCATTGACAATTGCAAAACCCTTTTGTTCCAACTTTTCCCCTCCTTCCCCCCACCCTTTCCCTAAGATGGCAGGTTGACCAATACATGTTAAATATGAGAGCATAAGTTAAATACAATATATGTATACATGTCCAAAGTTATTTTGCTGTACAGAGAAAATCGGACTTTGAAATAGCGTACAATTAGCCTGTGAAGGAAATCCAAAATGCAGGCAGACCCTTGTTACCTTTTGCAGGACTACTAGGCATTATGGTCTCAGGCACATAGTCTGACTAGATCACTTTCCTACTCAGAAACATTCAAAGTCCCCTTTTTTCACCAAATACTTCCTGGCATTTTAAGTTCTCTCTAGTCAGGCTCTACCTCTTCCATAAAGCTTTTCTTAATTAACAGCCCAATTAGGGCTGTTGCTTTTAGTCACATACCTGTACATGTGTTAAAAAAAAAAAAAATTCACCACACATCATACACTCCCCCCCACATCCCCTCCCAGGAAAAATTTAATTCCTTGGAATTTAACAGTGATTATTTATTTGTTTTTTTTTTTTTTTATTCTTAGTAAGCACTCAGCATGATGACTTATACACATATTAGGCACTTATTAGTGTGTATTCTTATAGGCAGCACAAATATTATACTTCTTTATGAGAAACTGAAGCTTCCAGATTTTTAAGTAAATTGCCCACAGTTCCAAAGTGGTGCTTGTAGCCAGGACACGAACCCAGGCCTGACCCCATGGCTAGTACTTTTTCTACTGCGCCTCCACACTGCCTCACAGATAATTGTGCCAAAAGTGCCATCAAGGTTTATCTGTGGAAAGTAGATTCTTAAAGAGTTTTACTACATTCTAATTATGGACAGTGAGAAACAGAGTAGGAAAGACATACTAGTCAAGAGACTTGCTGATATACTTAATCTCTTAATGTCCTTGTCAAGTGTCTTCCATGAACATGGATTTCTCCTTCTGTAAAATGAAACTCCTTCCCTTCGACACAGTGAGAATGCATAGAGTTAATGGCCTATAAGCACTTCAGAGTCTTTGGAAATGGTTTGTGTATTCAGAAATTGGTATTGTTTATTATACTTTTATATCTTATTACCACTCTGGAGACTGAAAGAAGACTTCATTGTTGCCTCTGATGATTGTTGTTTGTGTAAAAAAAAAAAAAAAATACTCATTCTTTAAAATTTGCTCTTCCACAAAAATGTTGGTTTGACACCATTCTCACTTAACTATTGTCACCTTTCTTCTCTATTACCTTGATAACTCAGCAAACTAATACTTTGTTTCTTTCCTCAGTAAATTCTGGACCAGTTTGGTTTCGGGGGAGAGGGTCAGAAGCCAAAAGCAAAAGACCTAGGACTAACTCAAACACTGACCCCACAACGAAGAAAGTACGGAAATGTAGTGTCTGTCACCAACCTGGACATACCCGGATCACCTGCCCTCAGAACAGGTGACTGAGGGAGAGGTGAGGCAGAGAGTTGTTGTTCTTTTGTTGAAGGAAATTAAAAAGTTTTAAAATAAGAACTCAATAAAGTGCCCAAGGAATCCTTGATTTCATTGGAACTTTGAGAAAAATCTTCAACCTGGAGTCTAGCTTTCTCCTGGCCTTCCTGATTCAGATGAACAGTGGTTTGCAGGGCCCTGGAATAGGCCTGGGTTGCACCAAGCTAAGCAGTTTCTTGTCTAATGAAAGAAAAGCCCCAGAGCCATTTAGGAATATGCTGTGCAGAAGCAGAAGAAACAACTCCAGTATAATCTTTTTGCTGAAATCCATTATCCTGCAAATAAAACTTTTTCAATAGACAGTTTATAGTAGCAGGGAAACCCCATTCCTAAACTGCAGAGGAGAAAATGACAATTAAATTTGCTTGGGATGACGGGTCTTCTCTGTACCCATGGATGTTTAAATATAAAGCGAGAGAGGCTCTTAACTCTTGACTCACATATGTAAAATTCAAAGTGCCAATAAAACTTCTGGGACTACCTGGACCTATTAGCTTGTTCTTGAATAAACCTTTTACTTATTCAAGTGGGAATGAGTTTTCCTGTAAATGAGCTTCCATAGTAGTAAGCTACAGCAAATGTGTTGAGAAAGTGGAGTTTTGTTTAAAAAACTGCTGCTTGTTCTTGAAATTTTACACAATTCAGCTATTCTCCAGCTGATGGGCATCCACTCAGCTTCCAGTTCCTTGCCACTACAAAAAAGGCTGCCACAAACATTTTTGCACATGTGGGTCCTTTTCTCTCCTTTATGATCTCCTTGGGATACCGGCTCAGTAGAGACACTGCTGGATATGCATAGTTTGATAACCCTTTGGACATAGTTCTAGATCGCTCTCCAGAATGGTTAGATTATTTCACAACTCCACCAGCAATGTATCAGTGTCCCAGTTTTCCCTCATCCCCTCCAATATCATTATCTTTTTCCTGTCATCTTAGTCAATCTGAGAGGTATGTAGTGATGTCTCAGAGGTATCTTAATTTGCATTTCTCTGATCAATAGTGATTTAGAGCATTTTTCCATATGACTATATTTCTTCAATTGGAAATTGTCTGTTCATATCCTTTGTTGATCTTTTATTTTTTCCTGCTGATTTTCACATTCAGTAGTTCAATTATCTTTATAGTCACATTGAGATACAAATAAGATATTTTTCACCAAGTAGGTAAAGAAACAGATACAGGGAGCTTATAGATTGGCTGAGGCTCCTAGTTCCTAGCTCAGCTCTCCTTGTTTTGGAATTGCTTCCAACCCATATTTCCTTTTTTAATAGGGAGTTTTTAATTTAGGAGCTTTGTCAATTCCAGCAAATCATGTTATCTCTGGACTCTTATGCCTCATCTGTAAAATAAAGATGGCTTAAATAACCTTTAGGCCTAAATAGGCTTTAAATAAGCTTAAACAGCTTAGACATTCTATAAATTTATTGTAAACAGTTGGATCTGCATATTCAAGTTTTGTGTCTGAAAGCTTATTAGAGTGGGTGGGTATGTAGAGAAGATATATCAGTGCCATTGGCCCCAGATTTGAGTTCCTAGTTCATGCTAATTCATTACTAAAGACAGATTGGCTTTTAATTCTCATATTTTCCCATGTGTGATAGGGAGAAGTCTTATCTTCCTTGACTTTGCAACATCCATTCTAATTTCATTGGTCCAGTTAGGTTCTGGACCAATGTATGTTAGAGTATCCCAAATTGACTGGCTACAGGGCAGCCAGTCTCTAAGTCAGTCCTAGTCTTGATGATAAAGATACTTTGTGATCTAGATAGTGTCTGCCCATCAACAAGGTCACAAAGGCTAGATCAGACTTTTCACAAATTGTATCAGATAGAATCTGCCCTATTTGCACTGAATAATAATACTAAGGTCACTTCATAATAGATTTTTTTTCTATAACACTTTAGAATTGAGCACAGCCAGATTCCTTTGTATAAACTATGACTTACCATGGCTAAGTCACCTAATGGTTCTGACCCGCTGACTACTCCCCTATAAAATGGGATCTACCTCATTCTCAGAAATTGTTTTGAGTCAGAAGAATTTTAAGTCAAAATATGAGCTATGCTTTTCTGTACTAAAATGAAGAGGTGGTGCATGAGAAATGCCAACTAATTCACCATCAGGAAAGTGTGCAAAATTTTTTTCAATTTTTTCAGATTTTTTTGCATCTGGTTCAAGTGTTTCTTTTCAACAATATTTTGTTGGCTTCTGCTTCTTATTCCACTATCCTCTTCCATAGTGACCACTCCATTCACATTCACAATTGTCATTTATATGTATATTTTTCTCCATACCATCTCACATACTTTGTCATCTCTTTGCTCTCTACCTCCTCCTTCAAAGAGGAGGGAGGCAGTGAAAGAGCAAACATGTTCAGCAGCACTATTTTATGCAGGAATAGATTAACCTTGAATCAACATCTGCTTGCTCCTTTCAATTGCTTTGATCCAAATTGGACAGAGCTTCATGTGTGACTTCTAGCTAGGCTTTGAGTAAAATCCATTACTACAGTAATTGTTCTGTTGAAAGACTCTGCTGCTTTTGACTCCTGCTCTACTGTTATAATAAAGCAGTGAATAGACAATATGAGCTTAGAGTCTGTTTTGCTTAAAACTAATCTTTCCCTGAATTTACTCCCTTTTTTAAAAAAATTGACTCTTTCTATACAAAACACTTGTGTTCTACTCATCTTTGACCTGTTCAGATGAAACTTTTTTCTTCTAATTAACCTTTCCTTGAATCTACCCTCACTCCCATGTCCACCTATCTCCCTTTTCTATTGAATGTTTTTATATCAAACTCTTATGTGTTCTGCCTTTGATTTGTTCAGACCTGAAGTTCAAGTGACACCTTCTTCCTCCCCATACACACTTTCTTCCTTTATGTAATCTATTTGTGCATAGAATGAAATAGTTTCATTACTTGTTTTGCAGAACACTGCTTTTCACAGCAAGTTTGTTTCCTTAGCAAAGATGATGGAAGTCAACTATTCAAATAAATGATGTCCCTTTGGGAGACTATATTCTCATCTCTTTTAATTAAGTCTATTTTTATTATTACTTTGCCTGAGATCATGATAGGTATGTTTTTATAAATTCAACTGAAGCATAATAGATTTTAATTGTGCCTTACTTTAACTGTGAATCTGGTTCAAGTGTTTCTTTTCAACAATATTTTGTTGGCTTCTGCTTCTTATTCCACTATCCTCTTCCATAGTGACCACTCCATTCACATTCACAATTGTCATTTATATGTATATTTTTCTCCATACCATTCTCATATACTTTTTCATCTCTTTGCTCTCTACCTCCTCCTTCAAAGAGGAGGGAGGCAGTGAAAGAGCAAACATGTTCAGCAGCACTATTTTATGCAGTTAACTTCCATTCCCTTGTTTGGTTCTCTTCCCTTTACCCAGACCCACAATTCTTAACTTTTGAATCCCTTCATAGTCTTCCAAGCTGAGACTTTTTCCTTCTAATTAATCCTTCCTTGAATTCACCCTCATTCCCATGCCTACCTATTTCCCTTTTTTTATTGAATCTATTTTTAATACCAAACTCTTATGTGTACCCACCTTTGACTTTTCAGAACATAAGTTCAAGTGACATCTCCTTCCCCTGACATCTGCCTAATTTGCAGTCTTCTATTTGTGCACATTGATCATGTGAAATGAGTCTCTACCTCTGCCTTCTTCCTTTCCTTTTTCTGACCCTTCTAGAATTTTCACAACAAAACCATTCCTTAATCCTCTCTTATCTTTTATAATCCAGGTAATATTTAGTGTGCCTAAGGGATATTTGTGTCATCTCTCATTATTAAACACTTCCCTCTTTATATAGTTCCTTCCACCACTCACATTTTATATTTTTATCTTAACTAATTTGTCATCTCTCCTTATTAGAAGATAAACACTTCCCTCTTTGTATAGTTCCTTCCACAAGTCACATTTTATAAAATTTTTATCTTAACTCCTGGGTTTATATTTGAGTACCTATTCATCTCTTATATTTTCTTCAGAAATGCTTGGAAATTTCAAAGCTCCTTTTTACACTGGAGGATTATACTTACTTTTTCTGGATAAATTTTTTTTTAATCATAAGCCTTTTACTTTTTGAAATATTGTGATTTCAAAGCTCCTCTTTAGAGTGATTGCTGCTAAATCTTATGCCATTCTGACTGTGGTTTCTTGATGTTTGCAGTAGTTTTTCTTTGACTGAAAGCTTTGGATTTTAGTTAATGTTGTTTCTGGGAGTTTTCATTTTGGTGGGGAGTTTTTCACTTTGTTCTCCTGTTATGTCTAAGCAGTTTTCTTTTATGATTTCCTGAAATATGATGTCCAAGCTTTTTTTTTGGTTCTGATTTTCAGGTAATTCAATAATTTAAAAAATTCTCATGGTCAAATATTTTTGATATGTTTTCTTAATTTTCTTCTATTGGAAAAAAATTTTTTTCTCTTTAAGTCATTAACTTCTGTTTTGTCCATTCTAATTTTTAAAGAGCCCATTCCTTGAATAAGGATTTGTACTTATTGTACAAAGTAAGCTGTTAATTCTTCCAAATCTTTCTCTAAAACTTTCTATCTTTTCTAGTTCTTTAGTAGTTCATTCCTTTCAGTTATGACTGAGACTTTGTGACCCCTTTGGGGTTTTCTTGGCAGAGATATTGTAGTAGTTTTCCATTTACTTATCTCCATCTCATTTATAGATGAATTGAAGGAAACAGGATTAAGTGACTGATGCTGGATTTAAACTCATGAAAAGATGTCTTTATGATTCTGGTGTTCTATCCACCTAGCTAACCTAAACATTTTACCAAGTTTGTCAGTATGTTTCAGTTGGCTGGTCATTTTTCAGTCATGTCTGATTCTTCATATCCTATTTGGGGTTTTCTCGACAAAGATAAGTCATTTGCCATTTCCTTCTCCAGTTCTACAATTCTACAGGTGTAGAAATTGAGGCAAACAGCGTTAAATGATTTGCCCAAAGTCACACAGCTAGTATCTAAGGCCAGATTTAAAGTCAGATCTTCCTGACTCCAGTCTTAGCGCTCTATCCACTCTAAAAACCTGACTAAAACTTTTTATATTTCCATTTTTAAAAATTCTATTCTTAATTCATTACTTTTAGGAATTCTAGTTAAATTGCAGCCAAGTTGTATTTTTCTTAAGCTTTGCTTGTGGATATTTTGGAGTTAAAATTATGGCTTTGTGACTTGGGCATCTCTGGCTCATTATTGGGAGTCTTTTTAATTCATTCCGCCGGCATTACTTGTTAAACCAGTACTTTGTTAGGGTCAGATTCTGTACAGTTCTAGAAAGCCTTTCGGGACCTTTAGTCCTAGTTTATATTATCTGGGGTTCTACCTTTTTTTTTTTTTTTTTTGCTGAGGCAATTGTGGTTAAGTGACTTGCCCAGGGTCACACAGCCACGAAGTGTTAAATGTCTGAGGTCACATTTGAACTCAGGTCCTCCTGACTTGAGGGCTGGTGCTCTACCCACTGTGCCACCTAGCTGTCCCCATTTCCATTCTTCTTGCTGTATTTTTCAAATATCATATGGGCATTTCAGGCTACAATGATACTAATTTTTAACAAGCTATAAGAGGTCTGAACTAGAGCATAACGGGACTGAGCCTTTTAGGCTCCAGACCATGATTTGTATCTAGGCCACACAACTGCAGACTCACCCTGAGTGGAGGGCCACTCAACTGTTGGCACCAGCCACTGTCACCTAACTCTGACTCTGCAGTTTCAGAACAGCAGAGCTGTAGACTGATTCCTAGTTCTGTTGATCCTATCATACATGATCACTAGATCTGGGTAATCTTAGATGCAGTCTTAAAGCAATAGAAATGTCAGCCCACCTCTGATCTGCATTCTTGATTCTGCTCCAAAGCCAATCCACCATTACTGCAAAGTTTCTGGTCAATTTTCTGTGAGCTAAATGTGTAACCTTGGCTTTTAGAAAAATGAAGCCTTTTCATATAGCACTCTTCCTGGATCTTGTGGGTATGGTATGGGAGAATTGTATTCTACTCCTCCTTCCCTCTTTTCTGCACTCCATCATGTCCTTATCTGAAAACTACAATTGTTCAAAATGTGTGACCTTCTTGCTAATTGCTTTTAGAACCTTGAGCACATTCTTTAGGAATTCTTCAACTTTCAAAAAAAAATTAATTTTTGGAAATAAGTCATTCAAAGGAAGCCAAGTCTGGTGAGTAAGATGGGTAATCTCATTAGTTAATGCTGGTTTAGATCTAAAGTGGGATGTGAATAGATATTTGTATTTGTATTTGTGGCCCATAAGAAGGCTGTAGTACAACTTTATATTGATATTTTCTGTTTATCTTGTTAAAAATTATTAAAATTGGTTTGCATTCCCTGAACCCATATGAACTCAAGATAAAGTGTATAGCCTAGGAATAAATGAGAACTGCATATAGGCTTTTTAGAAATAGGGGATCTGACAAACACAGAATCCAAGTGACAGAGGACCTCAGAATCTATTTAGCTCAATTTATAACTGGATCAAAATAATTTTTGCAATATTCCCAACAAATGCTCATCTCACTTGAAGACCTCAAATGAGACATCTTCCCAATCCATGATCACACATTTGGCCTACACATAAGTAACCCTGGATAGGTAACATGGGAAAAGGATGGGCCTCTACTATTCCACTTATGAAAAGTTATATAGTTTTTTCCCCCTATACTAAAAGAGCTTCAAGTGTCTTTTTAGAACTTGTACCTGCTCTCTTAGTTCTGCATTCTAGTGACAAGTAGGACAAGCCAAATACTTCCACATCTATTTACTTCATTGGGGCATAAGGATACCTTTCTCTTAGAGTGTAATCTAGAGTTCTGTCCTAGGCTTTCCTCTCTCTACCCCAACCTCATAGGTTTGTCAGCTTTTTATAGATGACTTATAATTGTACCAGAAAGTATTTTCTGGATAATTTGAATAATCCATAAGCATATCAAATGTGTGTACAACCATTCTTTCCCTCCAAATTTCCTTAATTTTGTTTAAGATACCAATATTCTAGTCACCCAAGTTTGCAGACTTGGGAGTCATCCTTAAATCCCTACTCTATCACCCCACTTATCCAACTTTCCAAGTTATCAATTCTATGATTTATCTTAAATCCACCCCCTTTGTTTTTACGCACAGTATCACTTCTCTATAAGATCATTGCCAATATCCTGCTAAGTGGTCTCAATATCTCCTCTTCCTTTCCTAGATTTTCTTCATAGCCTCAAAAAGTGCTACTCCAAAAGCATGGTTTTGTTTTGTCATTCACTTATTCAGCAAATCCTAGTGGTTTTCTACTACAAATTAATTTAATACCTCTAGGATGTCAAATTAGTATTTAAAGTTTCTCCCAACCTGGCTCCAAACTACTTTTTCAGCCTTATATATTACTTTTCTTAAATGCCTTCTTCAGTCCTGGCCTTGTCCCTGGATTGTCTCTGAAATGCACTCTACTTACTTATTCTTTCCTCTTAGAATCCCTAGTTCTTTTTCATCAGGCAGTGAAGTTCATTTTTAACGATCTAGTTGAAAACTATCATATTGACTTCAAGTCTTTCTCTGATTAAAAAAAAACATTTCATTTAACCTTTCCGGACATAGTTTCTCTCTAATAAGTGGGCTAAATGTACATTCTTCCCCATCTTGTTTAATAAGAATTATTATAGTTAGCATTTATGTAGCATCAAAAATCTCATTTGATTTACATAGCAATTCTATGATTGATAGTGGTTCTATAATTATTCTGTAAAATGAGAATATAGAACCACTATCAGAGATAAGGAAACTGACACCAAGAAAGGTAAAGGGATTTAAATCTGGGTCCACATATCCATGGATCCTTATTGCCTCAGATCAGGCTTACCAAAAAATGATGAAAAGAATGAGTTTTGAATGCTTAAAAAAAAAAAATCAACTTGCTCATTTTACAGTCAATCCTTGAATGAAACTTAAGGACATGTGAAAACTGCCAGAGGAAAGCCATAGATAAGTGTAGTACCAGAACCTTGTCATACTATTATTTGCTATAGAGCAAGTCCATGGTTGATAAGTTTATATTGGAATTCAGTTACTCAGGAATTATAAGGCCTTTTTTAATAGGACTTAACAGTCATCTATAAAGTATCCCCCTGGTATAAAACTAAGGCAAGCATAACAGTGAAAATCAAATGATAAAAGATACATAGTCTGAAACAACTTAAATTTCACCTTATTTCATTAAGGTTACAGTTGAAAAGGAAGACAAGAATTTTGATGATCAGCTCTGATTTGTTCTTTTTTAAATGATTGAATCTAAATCTGGCCTAAGCCACATGAACTGTGTGACCTTGGGTCAAGTCACTTGACCTATTTGCCTCAGTTTCCTTTCACTGTAAAATGGGAATAGCAGCAATTACCTTCCAGAATTGAGGATCAAATAAGATATTTGTATAGTGCTTAACAGTGCCTGGCACATAATAGGTACTATCTAAATGCTAGCTATTATCTGAAGAACCCTGCATAACAATAACTTACTCAGTCTAGATATCTACAACAGTTAAAAAGCTCTAATCTCTGCCCTTGCCATTGAAACAGCATGTAATTTGGGTAAGCTACAACTGCTTAATTAGATTTCCTATTTGTAAAATGAATTGTCCTTGCCTAATCAAGCGTCTCATTTTGACATGAAGATGACTGATCCTAAATTCTTAATGCCTATAGAATTAAACTATGGGAGGGTCATTTCAAGGCAGAAAATTTTTAGGGATGGGAATACAAAGAATTGTATTCATTTCATTCAACCTGTACTTAGAGGAAATCAAAGTTGAAATGGAACTTAAAGAGATCACCTTGTCCAAAACTTCCTTCCTCATCTGGAAAAGTGAGGTAAAGTGATTCTCTGGATAGCAATACTTTCATAAATGCTTGCGTGGAAAAATGATTCATTTACATACAACTGAGATTATTTTTCTCCTTTATTCTCCATCGCATTCTTTTTGAAACCGACTTCTTCCAGCAGTGGGGGAGACCAAAGACACATTAAAGTGACAGGTATTTCAGTACTTGAAGCAGAAAAAGCAAAACTCCCCCACCACCACCACCACCACCACCACCACCTTGCTAACCAAATACCAACTATGCCTAATTGAAATGAGTCACATATCAACTGTGAATGATACATTTTGGCACACAAATGACCTGGTTCTGAAACAAAGTCTCTTTGAAAACTGTTCACTTCAGCATAATGCTCTTAGTATCCAAATTAATTTAATAGCAGCCACTAGAAAACATTTCTTTTCCAAAGGCAAGACACACAGCCGCAAGGATTTCACTCTTGGTTGGCGCCATCTCATGGAATAGATTCCATTGGAGAAAGCTCTACCTGAAGGAAGATGAGATTTCCTGCAGACCAATGCATGGTTGCCTACCTCAGCTAGACTGAATGATGGGGAGGTAAAAGCTGACCAAAACCAACTTTGCATAAAGTGGCCAGAGTAAAATATTTTACTTCCTTCAGAGAAGCTTAGAATACAGAATACATTCTGAACTCCTTAGACAACTATACTCTTATCTTTATTGTCCCCAGAAAATCTGGAGCCTCAATTACTATCATAAGAAAGGGGAAACTGGTGCAAATAATTTTCTCCTAGATACAAAAAGGTTTAATTTCCTTCCCCTCCCATCACTTTTCAGGATTTTCATATGATCAATTAGTTCAGTGCTGGTGACATAATGTATTTTGTCCCAGAAATACTTGTTCAGTCTCAAGGAAGCCAACTGGGCTTACAATATAGGGAAAGGGAATCTTCTGTCTTTTGCCTGTCACCCAAGATAAAAGAGGCTGTTCAGTTTCTGTTCAAGACTTAGGGCTTTGTCTTTCCAAAAAGGCGTTATCCCCATAAAGAGGAGTCAAGTGAAGAGAGATGGTGGCCTGGTTACCACCAATTGGATTTGGCTCAAGACTGCTCAGGCAAAGGCTCTTAAGATATGGTAACATTTCAGTGAGCTCAGAGGCACAGAACTCTAAGTTTGTTCCAATCTATGCCCAAAACAGCTGCCAACTCAGTGTGCTTAATAAATATACCCTCTTTATTTCTCCAAAGTGTCTACCTTGTACTGGCTAGAAAATAAGAGGAAAAACTCTTTACATGTCCCCTTAAATTTCCAGAACTGAAGAAGCTAAGCATATAAAAAAAATATTCCAAGATCACATTTCATTAATCATTCTGTCTATGTTAACAAAAGCTCTGGTGCCATCACAGCATTATACAGAGCAAAGCCCATGTCATCTATCTCTTCTTCCTGCAACCTGCTAAAAAGATTAATGTGCTGATTAAAATAACAGGGGAGAGACCCCTCCTCCAGATAGCCAATCAGCTCTATTATCACCTGTTGGAACCGATCTGCTAAAGACTCCTCAGCCCAGTCTGTGTCTGTCTCACTGAGGTGGAGGATGACCTGGGCCAAGTGGCTCACACTCAGCCTGCTTAGGGAGGGATGGTGTCTGCAGATGCCTTGCAGGAGCTGGAGGCAGAGGCGCCGGACCCCAGAATCTGCACTATCCAGCTCCTGCAGCTTGGAGACCTCTGCCTGGTAGAAGTCCCGCTGCCAGAGATTTTCTAACAGCCCCTCCTGAGGTTTGGCCAGCAGGGCCCGGTCCTCTCTTTGTGCAGTGGGAAAGATGAGGATGCTCAGCTCCAACTGGTCGTGCTGAACTTCCAGGAGGAGCTCTTCTGAGACCACTCCAGGGCGGATGAGGCAATCCAGCATGCTGCCAATAGCTGGCCAGTTGACAGAACCCACCAGCACCTTCCGGAGCGCCCCAAGGAGGACACTGGAGGAGAGGTAACCCCCTACCATGAACCGGTCCCAGGGGCTATTCCCTCTGGGAAAGTAATCCAGCTGAGTCCTTCGAATCACCCAGTAGTAAGGATCATTAACAATGGTGTCTTCTCCAGGAATGAAGCTCCACAGGTTGGGCTCTAGCACCAGTGGCACTAGCAGGCAAGTGTGGTCAGCGGCCACGGCCTCCAACCCATCATGCAGGGTGCTGCTTGGAGATATGTTCCCAAAAGGCAGCTCAGGAAATTTATTGCGCAAGTAATTCTGCAACTCGTGGGCAATGTCACTAGCCAGCTGTTTGGCCAGGGCGATCTCCGACTCAGAGACAACTACGTGGTTCTGATAGTATGTGAGGAGTCTTTCCTGCAGTGTAAGGCATAATGGTGTTGGGGGACTGGGGCTGAATTTGGACACAGTCACGGCCATAGGATCTCTGGGTGGTTCTGATTCTGCAGAGAAGGGAAAAATCAAGCTGTTTAGTATCATCAGAAAACAAAAAAGGGCCTTTAAATCCACATGTTACATCCTGACCCGATTTGTGAAACTCAAAACACCACAGATATAAGACTGGAGGACAAAATTCAACCCAAACTACTTTTCATCCATTGTCCTATTGGTAGAACAGAGTAATACCTAAGTCTCTCGGAAGGAGGAAAGACCTGCACAATACTCACCCACTCAGCTCAGCAGTGAACAGAGCTGTCACAGGCAAGAACCATCCCTACTGCAATCTCCTGGGAAGATGCTAGGTTACAATGTATTGAAGAGTCCTTTTCTTGCCTACATCAGAAATATTATGTTTGGAATAGTCCCATGGTCTAGCTTTGACCAGCAGTTTTTAAAGTATGGTCCACTAATCCCTGGGGATCCCTAAGATCCAAATTATTTTCATAACATCAACATCTTAATTTCTTTTATGGTAAAAAGTGATAATTTTGACCCACATAAACAAAAGCTCTTTGAGGAAGAGAGGTTCTCAGTAATTTTTAAGAGTTTGAAAAGATCCTGAGACCAAAAAAGCTGAAAAATCACTGGACCTGAGGACAGTGGCAGTTCCTATAAAAATACAGAAGAGAAATCTCAGGTCTCTGAAAGTCAGGAGATTCTTCCTCTTACTATGTGAACTCCAGAAGTCTTGTGATCTTTCAAGATTTCAGTTTTGTCCTTTGTAAAAAGAGGGCCTTAAACTAAATGACAAGTATAACTTATATTTATAAAGCACTCTGGAAAAGACAGCAGAGTCAAGTGGAAGGAGAATTGGGCTAAGAGTCAGGAAATCAGGTTTATAACCCCAGCTGTAGCACTTACTAGCTATATGGCCAATAACCTCTGCTCTGTTTCCTCATCTATAAAATGGAAACAAGACTTGTACTACTACCTGACAGAGTTGTTGTAAGGAAAGTATTTTTCATCTTATTTTTACTGACAGCATGTTTTTTTTTTGTTGTTGTTGTTTTTAATAATAAACTTTTTGACAGAACTCATGCCAGGATAATTTTTTACAACATTATCCCTTGCACTCACTTCTGTTCTGATTTTCCCCCTCCCCTTCTCCATCCCTTCCCCTAGATGGCAAGCAGTCCTATATATGTTGAATATATCACAATATATCCTAGCTACAATATATGTGTGCAGAACCAAACAGTTCTCTTGTTGCACAGGAAGAATTGGATTCAGAAGGTAAAAATAACCTGGGAAGAAAGGCAAAAATGCAAACAGTTTACATTCATTTCCCAGTGTTCTTTCTTTGGGTGTAGCTGCTTCTGTCCATCATTGATCAATTGAAACTGAGTTAGGTCTCTTTGTCAGAAATCCACTTCCATCAGAATACATCTTCATACAGTATTGTTGTTGAGGTATATAATGATCTCCTGGTTCTGCTCATTTCACTTAGCATCACTTCATGTTAAGTCTCTCCAAGCTTCTCTGTATTCATCTTGCTGGTCATTTCTTACAGAACAATAATATTCCATAACATTCATATACCACAATTTACCCAACCATTCTCCAATTGATGGGCATCCATTCATTTTCCAGTTTCTAGCCACTACAAACAGGGCTGCCACCAACATTTTGGTACATACAGGTCCCTTTCCCTTCTTTAGTATCTCTTTGGGGTATAAGCCCAGTAGTAGCACTGCTGGGTCAAAGGTTATGCACAGTTTGATAACTTTTTGGGCATAATTCCAGATTGCTCTCCAGAATGGTTGGATTCGTTCACAACTCCACCAACAATGTATCAGTGTCCCAGTTTTCCCACATCCCCTCCAACATTCGTTATTTTTTCCTGACAGCATGTTTTTATATCACCTTCATTTCCCAATATATCTCTGAAATCTAGTAAGCCATCCCCTGAAACAAAGGTTGAAAACAAAAAAGGGGGACAGGGAGGAGGGGAAGAGCAATTCAACAAAATAAACACACATACTGTGTCTGGCAAGCAGTCAAACCCACCTGGGGCACGAGGAGGAGCCTGGGCTGAGGAAGGCTGTGGCTGGCTGAGGTCTTCTCGCCTCTGTTTCGGCCGGAGTCTAGTTGAAGTCTTAAGCAAATTCAGTTCCTGCCAACTTTCTTCAATAGACTTCTGCTCAGCTTTAACATCATCCTTGTCAGGTGGGCTGGTAGCACGGTCAATGAGCTAAAGGACAGATCCCAGTGTCAGAAATACACAAGATGAAGTTTAGAACCTAATCTCTGGGGACCCCTCATTAGCAATCACACTACGGACGACTCTAAAGTATATGTACACAGAGAGAGAAAAAGTCAGTGCACGCCTTAAGATATATAAAGTGAAGCATTACCTCATCTGATCTTTATAACAACTCTATGAAATAGGTGCTATTATTGTCCTCATTTTATGGACTTAGACATCTAAGATGGGAAGTGACTTGCCTGCGGTAATACAACTATCAAATCCTGTATAAGATAAAATTGAATTCAAGGCTGCAAATCCAACAATAGGAGAGGCAATGAGCTCTAGTGGAAGTTGGATTCCTAAACTAATCTCATTTCATCTAACAACCTGAACATTGGTGACCAAGACTTCCCTAGTGGCCATGTTAAAGTAGGTTTTCATAAATAATATCAGCTATATAGAAGTAGTATTCTTTCTCTAACACTCCCCTTGCTGGAAGATACTCCTGGCCTTCCTCTGAGCAGACATGGCTAAGGGAGGAAGAGGGAGAGATCCTTCCAGACAGACTCTGGGAAAAGTCACAAGCAGTTAGATTTCTAAAGTCCTTTTTTTAAATTTATTTAGTAGCTCATTTCCCCTAGTCCTGCCATCTCTCTTCTGAGACAAGTTCCTTAAACTAAGCTCTGTTCCTGGCTTCATCACCTTAGGTTTTCTGATTTAGCAAAGGGAGAGGAATGAAATAAAATACAGAGGCATCAAATACTTAGTATTGTGGCTTAATGCTATTTGCTAGAATAAAGTAGCCCAAAGAGAAGGTGACTCAAAGAGGAGAGGCCAGGAGGCCCTACCAAGTATACTGAGTACGAAACTTGTGTTTGTCCCGGGTCAATTTCTCTCTTCCTCAGACTTTCATGTAAGTGATGACTGCTGGTAGAAAAGACAAAAAGTGCCCTCCATCTATACAGGATCTATATCTAAGTCTCTCAGAAGGAGGAAAGACCTGTACAATACTCACCCACTCACTTCAGCAGTGAACAGAGCTATCTATCTATAAAGATATTCCTTAAGTAAACAAAAACTCAATCTGTCCCCATCTCCCCTCCTCCACCAAAATTAGAGAATAATTCATTCTTAAACTGTTCTTAGCAATAGAAGAGAATAGGTGTTTTTAGGCAGAAAAGTTGTGGTTCAATGATCACGGTACTTTATAAAAAGGTCAGCATCAAATTATATTTTAAGTGTTCTCCAAATGAGATTTTTTCATTGAACTAGTGACAATTTAATTTTTGACCAGTACATAAAGATGGCCAAAGACACACACTCAAGATCTGTGGCCCTGGAACTTCCAATAGATCACTAGCTCTGTTATAATAGAGTTAAGTGATCTTACCAGATTTCCACAACCCATTTAGAAGCCCATCCTTCCAATATGTTCTTAACCCTTCCAGCCAAAACACTAGGAGATTACAAGAACATCAGAGAAGAGTACAAAGAGAAAAGAACTCCAAGTGCTTCAAAACCCAGAACTTTTTTATAAAAGAGGATGAAAAACTCTTTTCCTCATTTGAGGAACTCATAAAGAAGGCTGAGGCAGCTTTGGAATATTCAGGCACGAGTGCTAAGATTTAGGATTGGAGACGTAGTTACCCTAGCTTCCTGGAGAGACTAAGTATGTATGCAGGGTAGCCAGATGAGTGATCCCTTGTGCCTTCTTCAAAACAAGTTTCAGAATGGACAAAGCATCTCTCCCTGAACCCTTGGTCTTACCCGCTTCACTGCCAGGGTGGCGATCCCCAGGATAGCAGCACCACCCACTCCTAGTACCAGCCTGGCATTGGCCAAGAGGAAATCCACAGCACTGCTCAGTGGGTCATCATCTCGATGCTTTCCCCTCTTCTTGGAGAACTCTGCCATGATCCACCTGGAGAGACAGGAAAGGATAGAGGCAGGGGTGAGGAGAGTTCCTCTGAGTACCTCTGAGAGGGCAAGACTGAGGGTTGTGACAAGGAATTAGTATGCAGGACTTGGAGATATATGGAAGCAAAACGGTTTAGCCACAGGTCTTTTAGAAGTTTGCTAAAGCACATGGGACAGATTCACTTCCTCCTGTGTAGATAATAACGGGCCATCTACCTCTGGTTCTCTTCAATAATAAAACTACTGGATAGGCATGGAACAGATAATCCCTAGCCATGAGGCAAACAAGAGGAATGGCACCTTTAAGATTCCTACATTGGGCATCATTTCTAAATTTCTGTCCTTCATGACTCTCAGGCCAGTTCCTACGATCTGGTGATGGAGAGAGCCATCTGCACCCAGAAAGAGGACCATGGTAACAGAATGTGGATCACAACATAATATTTTCACTATTTTCACTTCTTGTTTGCTTACATTTTTTATTTCTCATTTTTTCCTTTTTCATCTGATTTTTCTTGTGCAGCATATAATAATTGTGGAAATATGTATAGAAGAATTGTATATATTTAACATATATTGGATTACTTGTCATCTAGGGGAAGGGATGGAAGGGAGAGGAAAATAAAAAAGCTTTAAAAAAATTTTTTTTAAATTTTCTGGCCCTATCTAATGTCCAAGAAACCTTCTCTCTTATTGAGCCTCTCAGGCCATCCCAAATGCCAGAATTTGATTCTTGGTTTATATCTGTTACTTCCCCACTCTGAATATTAGTGTGTCTATCCCAAAACTCTTCTCTGTTTCATGTTCCTTATTTCATCTTCCAAGGCTGAAGATCCACAAAAACTATCTAAAGCCAATGAACAAGATCAAGTATTATTAAGGAAAGGACCAAATCAAGAGTCAAGAACATCCAATTTGTGGTTCAAATACAAAGTTAAGCCCTGTTCACTAATCCCCCAAGGACTCTAGGGACAGAAAAAATTGGCCCTCGTCATTGAATCTCAAATCCTTCCATTTCTCCCCTACCCCCAAACTCTCCCAGGACCTTCAAGCAAAGCAGAATGAAAGTCAACACTAACAAAGGGCTCAAAAAAACAAACAAAAAAGTACAGGAACTGAAGATCAACTTTAAGGGAGAACTTGGGCAATAGAGCAAGGTAACTTCCCTTGGTGGGAGAATTTCCTGACCAAATGTAGAAACTACAGGTCATAGAACTATCACCCTGGACATCTTGAGTCATTCTGGAGGCATCTGTGCTTTGGAGTGAGGTTGCCTAGGTAACTAAATGCCATCACTCATCAAAGCCAGAAAAATGAATCTGTCAGCGCTCAAGCCCCCAAATAAGTATTTCTGCCATGACTGTTGCCTTACAGAGATTAAAAATAGAGCTTGGGTGGCTCTTGTGGTGTGATATAAAGGAAGCTAGAACCACTGTCACTTGTTCTGCCCAAACCTTTGGTAGGAACACTAAAACTAAGGGACTCCTAACTCAGGTCTTGGCTCTTTATCGACTTCAACATGACTGTAAGCAGTCACTTCTCATTTTTTTTTTCGTGTTTATAAAACCTGGGATGATTCCTGCCCTCCGTCTTCATTAGTACCAATTTGATTCCACTGTAGAGAAATCCAATCCAGGGTGTATGCACACTTGTTAACTATGTAAGTTTGAAATTAGACACCTAGGCTCTAATGCTTTCATTAAATAATCATTGGGAGTGAGTGGAACTGGGCCTGATTATTTCCCTAGAGTCAGCCTTTGTGTGGGACTCTTAATTATTCAGAGAGAACCCATTTGGGGGGAGAGTGAGGATAGGATTCTGAGATTCTTACTGTTGGAGCAAGCACGGAGTATAAAAGAGCCATGAAAAAAAAAAGATATATGGAGGAGACATTGGCTTTCTTCCTCAACTTCCCATTGTGAGGCCTGTCTGTCTATTGACAACCGCTATCCTGCATTTTCACATGTTTTCAGTAAGCTGAATTTTGTTTCACCCACAGGCACCCAATTTAGATACAGAAAATAAATTCTAGTTGTATGATTTTTTTTTTTTTTTTTTTTTTTTTGGTCAAAGCATTCTTATCCAGTCAATACACCAGTGCCAAAGGGAGTGGTTTGAAATTTCCACCCTTATGAAAGAATACTACCACTATAGTGTTTTCTCCTCTGTCTCTTTTTTACTCCACACAAAGGCTTTGACTGATTCTAGGGAAGTAATCAGGCCCCATTCCACTCACTCCCAATGACTTTTTTAGGGAAAGCATTAGAGCCCAGGTGTCTAATTTCAAACTTACATAGTTAACAAGTGTGCATCCACCCTGGATTGGATGTCTCTACAACGGAATCAAATGAAATAGTTTCAACCCCATTTTTTTTTATTATGCAGATCTCTTCTAAATAAAATAATATTTTCCTCTTTGAGGCTCCTTAATAGATTCCAAAATCGGAAAAAAAGGTGGGGCTGAAATGGACTAATAAAATATAATTTGATGGTGATGGCTAAAGTACTTAAAAGGCACCACCTCACTGGGAGTAGTAACAGCCTTTAGAGGAGTAAAACTCTTTGGTTCAGAACTATTATCTTCTCAAGGAACTGCTCTAATTTTCCATCTCTCAATCCATTTTTCTCACTACAATCCCTTAATTTATTCAGACCAAGATCTAATCAGATAGTAAAAGAAATTCTAAGTTTGGCCTAATATGTGTATCCCTGTTCAGTACCCCAAGAAAACCCATCTCCCATTTGATTAACCACAATCATACCTGAGTAAGCACTCCTTGGGAATACCTCTTCTTCAAAGGGTATATAAACTGTGATCCCCATGGCCATTAAGAATCTTTGATCTACATTATATACTTCAACAGCAATACATGATGATCAATTCTGATGGATGTGACCCTCTTCAACAATGAGATGAACCAAATCAGTTCCAATAGAGAGCAGTAATGAATTGAACCAGCTACACCCAGCGAAAGAACTCTGGGAGATGACTATGAACCATTACATAGAATTCCCAATCCCTCTATTTTTGCCCACCTGCATTTTGGATTTCCTTCACAGGCTAATAGTACACTATTTCAAAGTCTGATTCTTTTTGTACAGCAAAATAGCTGTTAGGACATGTATACTTATATTGTATTTAATTTATACTTTAACATATTTAACATGTATTGGTCAACCTGACACCTGGGGGAGGGGATGGGGGGAAGTAGGGGAAAAATTGGAACAAAAGGTTTGGCAATTGTCAATGCTGTAAAATTACCCATGCATATAACTTTTTTTTTTTAATTTTAATAGCTTTTTATTTACAAGTTCTCCTTTAGATCAAAGATTATTTTTTTTAATTTTTTAAAAAAATTTTATTATACCTTTTTATTTACAAGTTATATGCATGGAACTGAACCAGCTACACCAAGCAAAAGAACTCTGGGAGATGACTAAGAATCATTACATCGAATTCCCAATCCCTATATTTTTGCCTGCCTGCATTTTGGATTTCCTTCACAGGCTATGCGTACAATATTTCGGAGTCTGATTCTTTTTGTACAGCAAAATGTCCCAACAACAAATGACCATTTTTTAATTAATTACCTGCTATACTTATTAATTTTACCCAGAAACTATGTCTCTTGATCCTTTCTAAATGTCACAACAAACAGGTATTAAAGATTCAAGGTGGGACTGGAGCCCAGTACTAACTGAAACTGCAGTTAGTGCTCTTTCCACTGGACCATGCAATCTAAAACTATCAAGTATCCTGGTGTTCTCTAAACGAAACTCCAATTTAATGCAAAGAACAACGAACCAAGAGTTAGGAAACCTAGATTCTAATTTTTTGCTATTAACTATATGGCCATATTTACCCCTTTCAATTGCCTTAATGGTCCCTTGGAGCGATGTTATTCTACCCAAAGGATCACTGGCAATTTTGCCTAGTGCAAAAGTAACCTTTATTTTGAGACACTGATGGACAGTAGCTGGTAATCCTAGCAGCTGTCTCAGCCATTCTGGGGAAGAGCCAATCCACCCCAAGTGACCCTCTCATTAGTCACCCCTCCTGTTCCACAAAGACCGAGTCTAGACTTCAGAGGAAAAGGACTTATCAGAAAAACTCCATAGTCTCCCTAAAAATGACCTCCCACGCTACTCCGCTTCCCTTAATACCTGGAGGAGTATGTGGAGGAAGGCTGGGTTAGAGGAAGCCAGGTTAAGCCAAAGGAGGGGTCCTAAAATCACCCTAAGTTCATTAGGTCACTAGGGGTTGTGACTATCCTGTTCTACCTAGTTTTGTTTCCAGTTCAACTATCCACCCCGTAATTCAGCTGCTGGGCAAGAAGATCTAGACAGTGCAGGAACTATAGGAAGCCTTACTCTCCAAGTTAAAAATAAAGCTGACTCTAGCAAGCATTTCCAAACAACAAATGGAGCACTCTTTGGTGTAATGGACTACAAACTCCTCCCAGCTTTACTCAGAATAAATGCCTGACCTTGGGTAGCAGTTTGCTGCCCCTATTCTGGAATTCATTTCTCTTATTGCAGAATGATTGGTTCTATACAGCAAAAACAGGATTTGGATTACATGTTCTCTAAAGCCAATTATCACCTCTGAAGAAGAATCATGGAGGTCTAAAATTCTAACAGCTCAGTTAAAAATTAAAACAAAATTATGTGGATTGATTCCTGAACTCTAGGCTCTATTTCTTCCATCCCTAACCACCTCTCCGCATTTCCCCAGTAATCCTAATTGCTGATCAAGGATGGACAGAAGCAACAACATCCAAAGAAAGAGCGCTAGGAAATGAATGTAAACTTGCATTTTTGTTCTTCTTCCCGGGTTATTTATACCTTCTGAATCCAATTCTCCCTGAGCAACAAGAGAACTGTTTGGTTCTGCACACATGTATTGTATCCAAGATCTACTGTAACCTAGATAACATGTCTAGGACTGCTTGCCATCTGGGGGAGGGGGTGGAGGGAGGGAGGGAAAAGTCAGAACAGAAGTGAGTGCAAGGGATAATGTTGTAAAAAATTACCCTGGCATGGTTCTGTCAATAAAAAGTTATTAAAAAAAATAAAATAATTTAAAAAAAACAAGCTGAAAACTACCTCTGAAAAATTAAAAAAAAAAAAAATCCTAATTGCATTTTCACCCCTCCTCCACCCCCACCGGCTCCGCCAAACCCAGGAGCCCAAACCACGCTATTAAGTGGCCCTGGAGAAATCTCTGCTGGTGCCACCCAGGCAGTTTCCATGTCCCGTGCTTTGGAGACGACTCCAGGAAGGCCACGGTCCTGTTTGCTCTGTCCAGGGAGGCGTCTCAGCCCGTGCTTCGAAGACCAGAATCCAGGAAGGGCACAGTCCCGCACCCTGGAGGTCGTGGCTAAAGTGGCTCGTTTCAATTGCTCCTTTTCCCGGCACCTGCTGTGGGAATTTGGGCCGGTTCCTTGACCTCTCGGATGCCCGACTCGGCAAAAAACGACGGAGCCGGATCCTTACCAGCTCTGGAGCTGCAATTCTCTCCAGGTCCCTCTCGCCCATCTCCGAGGTCTCGAGCCCTCCCCCACCAGAGCAGGACGCTTGCCCCGCCCCAGTCAGGGGGATTCTCGGGAGGGAGAGCGGAGCATCATTCGCAGCCTGCGACCCCAGCGGGGCCGACGCAGGCGCAGTCACCACGGGGGCTCGCCTCTCGGCCGCCAGCTGCAGGAAGGGCACCGACAAACACTGCCCCTCGCCCCGGCCCTGGCAGTCCGTCGTTGGGGACCCTCGGTAAGCGAAAGACCTTCCTACCTGCGCTGCTGCTTCACCGCATCGCCTGAGAAGAGAAGACCCGGCCCACGGTGAGTGACTCGTCCTCCTCTTCCTCCTTCACTTCCACCTCCACCTGCTCCTCCCCCTCACCGAGACCCAGCCAGCACCGACCCCCTGCTAACCTCCAGCCTTCGCTTCCCAACGCGCAGCCGCAAACCCAAAACCAAGGGGGCGAAACCCCGACGCTCGGCTCGCTGAGGACTGACTACTCAAGCGTCCAATCAGAGACGGGCCGTTGGGATCCCCGCCCCCCACCGTGTTCCAAAACAGAATCCGGAACGACCAATCTCCCGGAAGCCACGCCTCTCCTTAACGGGCATTCCCTGACCGGAGCGCGGCGTCCCTTGGAGCACGCGGAGGCGTGTCTTGGGCGTTAAAGGCACAGATTTGAATCGCCGTCCCTAAGGACTGTGGGAGCCTGTAAGGGATTCGGGCTTGGAACTCCATCCGCTTTTTCCGCACGGCGGAAGCGGTCACTGTGATGAGCGCACGTTTGTGACGTCTCTAAGGGCTAAAGAACTCGCCCTGCAGCACGTGGTACGACGGGAGCTAGTCATCAGACTTAGTCACCAAGGGGTTGACAGAGCACGTCCCGGAGTCCCAAGTTCTAGGGACGCTTCCGACACGCCCCGGTCCCGGCTCTGGGGCTCGCCTGGCACTCGACAGCTCCAAAATCCATTAAGATGGCTTATGAAAGGCCAGCCTCCGGATATACAGAAAAAGATAAAAAAAAAAAAAAAAAAACAGGCCTGCCCTCAAGGAGCTTACAGTCTAACGCAAGGGAAAACGCAATTAGGAGCGAATATATATTCAGGATAAATTGGGGATAGTCTCAGAAAGAAAGCACCAGAACCAGGAAGGGCTTCTTGGGAGGGCGGGGTTTCATTTGAGACGTGAAGGAAGTGGCCAGCCGCAATGAGAGGAATCCACAAGGGAAGTGGAGCATCTTACTTAGTTGAAGGAACGCACAAGAGACCCGTGTCCCTGGATGGTGAAAACTGCTCTGGTTTTAAAAAAAAATTCCTCAGCAGGAATTCCCATAGGAAGTTGGGTCCGCAAAATTTTAAAAATTATGCCTCAGACAGACAGATATATTCCTCCCTTAAGGATGGTTTGTCAAGTCCAATCTCTCCTTTTTGGGTAGGTGTTGAAAGCCAGTCAGGCCTTACAACAGGTAAAAGAAATGGACAGCCACAACCCGGACCACTACTGTCAATGTCAAGGGCAAATTCCTGACACAACCTCATCCTTCCCCCAGGATTGCGGGGCAAAATTCCCGGTCAGGTCAAGGGTTGGGGAACTATGATACTGAGATCCTGTTTTAATCCCATTAGAGGATTGAAATTGATTACAAAGCCCAGAGTATATCTGTGACTCAAAGAGCTAACTTTTTTTTTTTTTATTGAACCTTTTTATTTTCAAAACATAGGCAAGGATAATTTTTCACCACTGACCCTTGCAAAACCTTGTATTCCAATTTCCCTCACCCCCCACCCCCAACCCTAGTAATCCAATACAGGCATATATATTTATACAATTATTTTGCTGCACAAGGAAAATTATATCAAAAAGGAAAAAAAAAATGAGAAAAAATTCAAGCAAACAACGAAGTGAAAATGCTATGTTGTGATCCACACTCAGTCCTCTATTTGGCTTTCATTATCACAAGATCATTGGAACTAGTCTGAATCATCAAAGAGCTAACTCTTGAAAATACATAGATATTATTAATGTTGTCTTTTGGTTTTTCATTACCTATATTTCTCAATGTATATATATTTTTCAAAGAACCATCCCTTATAAAGCAGATTTAAAAAGAGAAAAAAAAAAATCCAACCAAGACATGGAAAGAAGTTTGACATTATACGCAGTGTTCCAAACCTCTAGTCTTGACAACTTCTGCAAAAAAGTAGAATTTCTTTCTCATATCTCTTATTTTAGGCTAAGGTTAGCATTTAATTTTGAATCTTGTTATTTTTTCCATTTACAATGTTTTAACATACATTCTAAAGAGGGAGGACAAATGTATGAATATATATATATATATATATAAAATAATGTGAACAAAAATATATACAAAGTGATTAAATTTAAGATAGTTTGGGAACTTGGGCATTAATGGGTGAAGGAATCAAGAAAAGCTTAATGCAGAAGGTGATTGAGTTGCTTCTCAAAAGGAATGAGTCTCTAATTGACAGTTAAAAAGACAATAAAAACATTCTTGATAGATCAGACAACCAGTACAAAGGCAGGAACATAAGACACAGTGTGTTGTGTGAGGAACAATGAAAAGTCCAGTTGGGTTGGATCTTACAATGTAGGAGGTGATAATGTTCAATGCATCTTGTCTATAGGAAACTATTGGGGCTGGTTGAATAAGGGAGTCAAACAGTCAGGTCTTTGTTTAAGTAAATTACTTGGCCAGCAGTGTGGAAGATGGATTGGGGTAGGGAGAGGCTTGAGGTTATTATAATAATCTAGGTAAGAGGTAATAGGAATTTGAACATAGATTGGTAGTTGTATAAGTGAGAAAATGAGTCAGATGAAGAGATCTGGAGGTAAAAACAGCATGACTTCATAACCGATTGGATAATATAGAATGAAAGAGTAAAAAGTTGTAGATAATGCTGAAATTACAAATCTACAAGACCCAGAAAGATAGTGGTGTCTTTGACAGAAAGGAGGGAAATTTGGAAGAGTGGAAAAGATGATTTTAACTTTGGACATGTTGAATTTAATATACGTCTGGGACAACTGATTTGAAATGTCCACTTGGCAAGTTATTCATGATGAGTTTAAAGTAGAGACTGGGACTTTATATATGGAGTTTGAACTCATTTGCATAGAGATGATAGTGAAACTCATGTAAGCTGAAGATGCAACCTGTATAAAATATTGAAAAACAACTTATAATTTCAATAAAGTTGCAGGTTTTCAAATAAGCTCTAAAATAAGAGCATCTCTATATAGAAAAAAAAAATTCAGAAACCAATAATAGAAATAGATGTCTCATTCAAAATAATTACAAAATTTAAATATCTGAGAGTCATTCTACCAAAGCATATCCAATACTTATATCAATACAAGTACAAAACAAACAATCCTTACGAAAAAAACCTTGAAAACAAAAATAAACAACTTAAATAGTGGGAAGGATTTCAGTATTCATAGCTAATTCATACCAATATAATAAAAATTACAATACCATCAAAATTAATTTTAAAATGTAGTGTTATATCAGTTATCAGGATTATCTACTATCAAATTATAGTTACTCCCATCACTTGACCTCTACTGCTGTCAACTTTGCAATGTTTGAGGCTCCCTACTAACGGGAAGAAGACACAAATAGGAGACAGCTCCATTTCAGCAAAAACTAGGAAGACATACATATTACCCTTACATATTCCTCCGGGATGATAGGTAATTATAAAACCCGGGTTTTATAACTCCTGTTATGAGAGAAATATGTCCTCTATGAGTTCATGTAGTTAGTTACTACTGTTGTTGGATAGGTCTACTACAATGCAGAAATTGTAGAGGTAAAAATCTAAGTTTTCTTATGCTTAAGCATAGGGCTCAGGTGGTTTAGGTTCAAATAACCCAGATGGAAATTTCTAACAAGCCTTTTTTAGGGAAAATTACATAGAAGAGACAGAAATATTTTTATTATTATTAAAGCTTTTTATTTTCAAAACATATGCATAGATAATTTTCAACATTTACCCTTGCAAAACCTTGTGTTCCAAATTTTTTCCCTCCCTCTCATCCCCTCCCCTAGACAACAGGTAATCCAATATATGTTAAACATGTACAATTCTTCTATATATATTTCCACAGTTATTGTGCTACATAAGAAAAATCAAAAAGGAAAAAAATGAGAAAGAAAACAAAATGCAAGCAAACAACAACCAAAAAGAATGAAAATACTGTGTTTTGATACGCTCTCAGTTCCTGAAGTCCTCTTCCTAGGTGCAGATGGCTCTCTCCATCACAAGACCATTAGAACTGGTCTGAATCATTTCATTGTTTGAAAGAGTCACGTTCTTCAGAATTGATTATCACATAATCTTGTTGTCCGTGTTCAGTGATCTTCTGGTTCTGCTCACTTCACTTAGCATCAGTTCATGTCAGTCTCTCCAGGTCTAAATCTTCCTGCTGATCATTTCTTATAGAACAATAATGTTCCATAACATTTATATATCCTAACTTATTCAGCCATTCCCCAACTGATGGGCATCCACTAAGAAAAATATTTTTTTAACATATAAAACTATTTATGGCTTCATGCCATAAAAGTTCACACAGGCCTAGTAAAAATTCATTATTTCATGCTTCCTTCAACTAAAGTTGAACAAATTAAGAACAAATTAGTATGCAGACTGAATTACAGATTTAAAATATTGAGTTTGCAAAATCCTACCTTTATTTACAAAACTATAAAGCCACACTTTAAGAAATCACAATTGGCTAATATTGAGGGGAAGGGATTATTTACAGGCCACAAAGATAACCAAAGGTTCAGCATTAGGGAAATTCTTACAAATTCTTCCAGCTAGGAGAATCCTTCTATAAATAAAATGCTTTGAGAAGTTTTTAAAGATGCTATATATTTCTTTCTTTTTGTCTTTATTTTCTTATCTCAAGAATGTCAAAAGTCTTCCTTTAATACTATCAGGTTTTAGCCAAGTGAGGTTAATATTAACAGGAAATAGGCTTTGGTTAGCTGCATTGTCCAGGAGGAATGTCATAATAAAAGACAAATAAAAAATTGTTATCACACCTTCAAAATATAAGTTACCTGAAAAGAGGTCCTTGCTTGACAAGAATTGCTAGAAAAGCCTGTAAAGCAATCTTACAGAAATTAATTTTAGAATAATTGAAGTATTTTAAGGGAAATTCAGTTGTAGGATTTAATCCATATGGCAATCAGTAAAACAAGTATTTATTAAGTACTTACTGTGTAACAGACAAGGAGCCAAGTGCTGGAGCTAAAAGAAAGGCAAACATATCCCTGTCATCAAGGAGCATATATATTCTAATGGAGAGACAACATATAGATAAATTGATAAGCAAAAGATCTATACAAAGTAGATGTGGAATAGCATTAGAGGTGAAAACTTTAAAGGTGGAAGGACCTGGAAAGACTTCCTGGGGAAGGTGAGAATTGAGCTGAGACAGAATTGGATGTAATGAGGAGAACATTCTACTTCCCTATAGTATTATACTCTGGGATAGAGACCCTGGGATACCAGAAAAGCAGATAGGAATGGCCAGCATTTACAATGATTTGGGTGAAGAAAGAAGACCTGGGGAGGAACTTATCTGGGGTGTACCATCCAGTAGCTTCCTATTTTGATAATGTGCTAATTGGTTGTTTCTATGCTGTTGAAGGAATGCAAATGCTTTTAGCAGAAAGAACTTTGCTGAAGTCTGCTGGAGAGATTTAGTTTGGTCCTAAAACTGCACCAGTTAGCAGGTAGCTTATTTATTCTATCACCTATAACCAGAGTGAGAGATTTGTCTAGAAGCAAGTAAACCCAGAGAGGAAAACTACATATAGTCTTTGAGATGGAATATACCACCAATTTATAGCTAAACTGAGCCTCAGGGAGGGAAAGTGACATCCCAGGTCACAAAATTAGTACTTCTGTTCAGCTAGGAATGAAGGAAAGAATAATTAAAAATGCTTAAATATATCTGTGAGATGGCCTAAATACACTTGTCCATCCTATGTGATTGGGTTCCTTTTATTTTTTTAAATTATTTTTTTAAACATTTAAAAATTTTTTGAGTCCCAAATTCTCTCCCTCCAAGAGAAGCAATATGATATTAATTATACATGTGAATCATGCAAAACATATTTCCGTATTATCCATGTTGCAAAAAGAGAAGAAAAAACCCAAACAAAAAAATAAAATAAAAAATTATACTTCAGTTTGGACTTAATTTTTCAGTTCTCTCTCTCTGGAGTGAATAGCATTTTTCTTGAGTCTTTTGCAATTGTCTTGAATTACTGTATTGCTGAGAAAAGCTAAATCATTCATAGTTGATCATCATACAAATATGCTGAGACTGTGTACAATGTTCTCCTGGTTCTGCTCCCTTCACTTTTTATCAGTCCATCTAAGCCTTCCCAGGTTTTTCTGAAACCATGCAGGTATGTTGAAAGAATTTGCAAACACAACGTTATTCCATCACAATCGTATACTACAACTTTTATAGCCATTCCCCAATTGATGGACACCCCTAAATTTGCAAGCCTTTGCCACCATGAAAAGAATTGCTGTAAATATTTTTGTACATATATATCCTTTTCATTTCTTTAGGATAAATATCTTGATATTGCTGGGTCAAAGAGTGAGCAATTTTGAAGCCCTTTAGGCATAATTCCAAATTGTTCTCCAGAATGGTTGGATCATTTCACAGTGATACACCAGCAGTGTATTAGTAGCTCCATTTTTCCATATCCCTTCTAGTTTTTGTCATTTTCCTTTTCTGTCATATGAGCCAATGAAATAGGTATGATGTGGTACCTCAGAGTTACATTTTAATTCAATGCTTTTTTTGTTTTCAACAAAATAAATACAGTGGTATCTTGAATTCCATACATTTTCCCATTAATTTGCCCTTGCAATATAAATGATTCTCATAAAAATATAAGTGAGAAAGTAGGCATATAGGCCCCATTGTTTTTCAGTTTTAATAAAGTAGTTTTATTTTTTCAAACCCTTTTCTGGAAGTACTCTTTAAATCAATCCCTTCATACTTGATTTGCCCTTACCCTGGATCTCCTGCATGCATATTTGATCTAATCCAGGTATTTTTCCTGTTTTTGTTCTCTTTACCAACATTTCTTCCTTCTCTATAAACACATCTGGTATTGTGACCTTAAGAACCAAGTGTAGTAGCTTTAGTGTCCTTAGTATTACAGGGTCATTGATCTAGAGTTGGAAAGGAAGTCAGAGACCATCTGGTCCAAGCTTCATATTACACACATGAAAGAATCGAGGCCCACTTAGGGAAGTTAAGTGATTTGCCCAAGGTCTCAATGGCAATAAGCACCAGAGACCAGAAGTATGAGATATGAACCTAGGTCAGTGCTTTCCTGTTTAACATGCTGCCTAGAGAATACAGATTGTTTTTCACATTTTTACAGATCATTTCCATTTTTCTTTGGTTTATTGTGATTCCATTTTCATCCTATATGCATGTTTGAAAGATTTTTGCTCAGTTGGGACTCTTGCCAGAATTTCTTCAAATTGATTTAAGTGTAAATACTGGTGTTATATGAAACTCTGTGATTTACATCTTCCCCATCACTCCCATGACCATACAAGTGCTCTACAAACAAAACACAAGAATCATCCTCTTAAAGCAGCCCTGAGTTTCCTTTCTTCTGCCAGTGATAGTTTGCAGAAGGCTAGGGCTTCCTTCTCTGATTTCAAAATTAAAGGTCAGTTAATAATAACTTGGTATGGCTCAAGCATCCAGGAATTTGTCCAGAACTTTTCTGAGCTACATTGTCCTGGCTAATCAGTGGGCAGAAGGAAACAGCATGGATTCTGATAGTTTCAACCACACTAAACGAGGTTAGTTTCCTCACTGACTCCTAGTATCTTTCCTCAAACATTAGTCTCATTCAGCAGGCTCTGTTTTCTCTATATAAATTTGGGAAGCCTTTGTTAATATCCATGGGAACATATCTGATATTTTTCCCTTTATTCCCTCTCACGGAAATGCTACAATTTGTAATAAAGTTATGGGCTTTATTGTATTTTACTCTAAAATATTCTGATCACAAAGCATTCCAGCAAAGATTGCCAGTAAAGAGATCTTAAAATTTTAGAACTCTGTTTAGAACTTTATTTAGAGCTTGCATCTGAGAAGTACAGGATACGAATTTAGGTCTCCCAATTCTCAGTTAATCCAGATCTTTTCTTTTCTTAATAGTATCTTACCTCATTATAGATAGGGCTAGTAATTGAATGAGTAGGAAGGGGGATTTAAAAGCTGGCCATCAAAATGACTCCTCAGAATGAAAGATGACCTAGTGAAGGAAGGAAGGGAGAATTATGAGATCTACGACAGGTCTATCAGGAAATTTTATCCATTGTAAAATGATTTCTCTTCCATCAAAGCCCAGCTCAGGAACCACCTCTCCTATGAAGACCTTCCTGATTTTCCCAGCTGAAAATGGAATTTCTTCCTCTCAGATTTTCTTTGTCTTTATCATATTCCACGTTGAATCATACTTTCATGGCATGTGTGGGATGCCTGTGCACTTGCTAGGGTACTAAGGACTTTGCCAGGTGTCTCTTTAAAAGGTATCAATGAGATCTGTAATGAATAGAACTAGCTACACCCAGAGAAAGAACACTGGAAAATAAATATGGATCACAACATAACATTTCCACTCTTTCTGTCATTGTTTGCTTGCATTTTGTGTTTTCTTCTCAGGTTACCTTCTTTCTAAATCCGCTCTTTCTTGTGCAACAAGATAACTGTATAAATATGTATACATATATTATATTTAACATATACTTTAACATTTAACATGTATTGGTCTATCTGCCATCTAGGGGATGGGGTGGAGGGAAGGAGGGGAAAAGTTAAAACAGAAGTTTTTGCAAGGGTCAATGTTGAAAAATTACCAATGCATATGGTTTGTAGATAAAAAACTGTAATAAAAAAAATTTTTTTTAAGTATCAATGAGAAACTCCCATATGGTCATGCCACAAGGATTTAAGAGGCGAGACAAGTTAAAAATTACTACAGTGTCTGGATTCCAAATTTAAACTAGAGGATAAAATTAGTTTCATTCTATTTTTATTTTAAACCCCATATCAGGAATTTCTTTTCTCTGCCAAGTGACCCACCTGTTAGAAATATACCCAGAAAAGGTGTTATCAAAACAAAAAATCTATCTGTTCAAATATTTTCAGTCGCATTATAGAATTTTTTTTAAATTGGAAGAAAACTCAGTATCCAACAATATGAGAAGGGTTAAATTGTGCCTGACTGGTGTACATGTAATACTGTTGAGACAGAAGACACCCCAATAATATTAGGGCACCTAGGTCAGAGTTGTGGGTATGGTAAAAGAATTCACAAACTCAATATGTCGTCAAGTTAAGGGGAAAAGATTTATTAAGCTGCTTACAGCAAATTTCAAGGGAATTTAGCAAAGAGACAAAAATAAAAAGATAATTTTATAGGAGAGAGAAACAAAGATCAGGTTCAAGTCACCAATAAGCTAATTTTATGGATTAAAGGTACAATTGAAGAGTACTAGGGGTAGGGTTGAATGCATTACTGATTTCTCCCATCATTGAGAGTTGGAGCAACTCCCATCATTAAATTCTATGGTTTATTGAACAAGATTGTTTTCTGACAGCCAGCATTATTTGTGGTACTCCCAAAACTGGGTAGCCTTAGGGTTTCTCAAAAATTTCTATCTTCTCCCTAGAAGCTATACCTCATCAATACTACAGTATTAATAAATATGAAGAAGGCAAAGACCTAGAAAAACAGAGTATACACACTAATACCATATAAGAGAAAATGTGAGTGAGATTTGGACAAAAAAGAATCTTATGGTACTCAGAATAAAAAGTTAGTGATATTTTATATGTTGGAAGTAATCTAAATGTAAATAGATTTGAGATAAATTTAATTAGTTACATTGATAATCTTATTTTTTAAAACTTTAAAAAATAATAATAATAGCTAACACTTATATAGCATAAACTATGTACCAGACACTATGCCAAGAACTTTATAATAACCTTATTTTAAAAGATAGGAAAAGAATCCTCTGCAAAAACCAACCAGTTCTCTTCTGATATTTTCATTAAGCATGCTCTTTTCCTCCCAGGTATACTCTTAGTGAACAAGCAGATTATTCTCATAAAGATCTTATTTAAAAAAAAAAAAAAAAATCAAGGCTATGACTTCTCAACAGTTGATTGTTCTTTTGGTATCTTCCTCTCCTTGAAATTTCTACTCAAGTTATTCCCTCACTGCTTTCAAGATTGTGTTGCTTCAGTTTTATACTTCTTGTGTCTGAACCAACATAAGAATCATTCCTACTACTTCACATATAAGCACATGTGGGAGACTGAAATAACTGGGTTAGAATGTGGTAGTTTGACTGGCCATTGCTGATGAATATGTTGTTCTAGAAGCTGAAAATTTTGTTTTATTTTTCTTGTCTTCCAGCTAAAAACTCCTATACCCTATTCTCCAGTCCTTTGAGAGTCTGGGGTGGGCACCAAGCCTAAGTCCCTAAGGGATTCTGGGCCATGGGGAACCAGCGTAGGAGACCTGAGCCCAAGAAATCACCTTTGTCGGAGATTCCAGGACTCTGGGTTCCACAAAGCTCCAAGGGCTAGTCCTTCAAACATCTAGAGCCACAGGGTTTGCGATCCTTTTGGTCTGTACTTATCAAAATTAAGGAAAGTTGGAGAGGGTGTAGGTGTGGTCTTTACCACTGTGAAAAGAGAAAGGGTGTTAAGAGTGGGGAAAGCCCTCTGGAAGTAATCAGAGGACTTTTGTTTGAATCCCTTCCTTGCTTCTTGAATTCCTGCCCTGATCCTTACTACCCATGTAACCTCAGCCATAGCTTTTAACTCACTCCTGAGGCTCCCTGAAGAAGCCTCATCTGTATAGTGGTGGTAAAAGCCTCCAGCTCTGCACAGTGGCGAGGTGGGGGGGGGGGGGGGGGGGGGGGGGGGGGGGGGGGGGGGGGGGGGGGGGGCAAAACTGTCTTCCCTTCCCTCTACCCCAAAGGGGGGAGGGTAGGAAGCTTCTTCCTTAGCTGCTGTCTCAAGTTCAGCCCCAGCAAGCCAATCTGGTCAGGAGCAAACTTTACTCCTTAATGAGTCTCATTTCCTGGCCAAGCTAATTAGTTCTAGAGAACAAGACCTGGTATTTCAAATTCCACTTTTGACACTTAGGACTTGGGTGACCTTATGAAAGCCACTTCTTGGCCCCAGGTCTCAGTTTTCTCATCTGTAAAATGAGGAAAACCAGATAGCCTCTAAGGTTGATTCTGGCTCTGGATCTATGATTTTTTCTTTTGTTTTGTTTCTGTATGAAGCTTTTTATTTTCAAAACACATTGCAAGTTTCACCTTGCAAAACTTTCTTCCCTTCCCTCTACCCCTTCCCTTAGAGAGCAAGTAATTCAATATATGTTAAACATATGCAATTCTTCTATACATATTTCCACAGTTATCACTTTGAACAAGAAAAATCAGATCCAAAAGGAAAATAAAATGAGAAAGTAAACAAAATGCAAGTAAATAACAACAACAACAACAAAAAAAAAAAGTGAAAATACTATGTTGTAATCTAAACTCAGTCCCCACAACCCTCTCTCTGGGTATAAATGGCTCTCTCCATCACACAAGACCACTGGAAGCGGTTTGAATCATCTCATTGTTGAAAAGTTATGTTCATCAGAATTGATCATCTTATAGTCTTCTTGTTGCCATGTATAATGATCTCCTGGTCCTGCTCATTTCACTCAGCATCAGCTCATGTAAATCTCTCCAGATCTCTTCAAAATCATCCTGTTGGTCATTTCTTACAGAACAGTAATATTCCATAATATTCATATACCACAATTTATTCAGCCATTCTCCAACTGATGGACATCCATTCAGTTTCCAGTTTTTAGCCACTACAAAAAGGGCTGCCACAAACATTCGTGCACATAGAGGTCCCTTTCCCTTCTTTAGTATCTCTTTTGGGATATAATCCCAGTAGTAACACTGCTGGATCAGAGGGTATGCACAGTTTGATAGCCCTTTGAGCTTAGTTCCAGATTGCTCTCCAGAATGGTCCTTTCACAACTCCACCAACAATGCATCGGTGTCCCAGCTTGCCCGCATCCCCTCCGACACTCATCATCATTTGTTCCTGTCATCTTAGCCCATCTGACAGGTGTGCAGTGGTACCTCGGAGTAACCTTAATTTGCATTTCTCTGATCAACAGAGACTCAGGGCACTTTTTCATACGAATAGAAATGGTTTTAATTTCACCTGAAAATCGTCCATACACTTTGCGGCTACTGGTCTTTAACCTTAAAACCTCGCAAAAAACCAAACAAGGGCCCTCTCCTTGCAGTCCTTTGCAGCTCTAGACACCTCTGGTAGAAGAAGGAAGCCAGTATTAAAGCCCTTACTGCGTGCATGGAACGGGGGAAGAAAAGCCTCCATAAAGGGGGCTTCCAGGGGTCCAGAAGGGCGGCCCCGCGCCAGACGAGGCCTTCCTCTTTTTCCAGAGGAAATGGCGCCAACATAGAAACTACCTGGCACAGAGGGAGGAGTTCTCTTTCCTCTTCTAGGCTGACTGACAACGGCCCGAATCCCGGCGCCTCGGCAGCCAGAGCCCCGAGCTCGCTAGGCCGAGAACGTCTCCCTCTCTCCCTCTGTAGTGCTCCCGGCTTCCTTGCTCGTTTCCGGGCCGGGCCTGAGCGAGTTAAAGGGGCGGTGCGGGGAGCGGGGGCGGGGAGCCCTCCGAGCCCTTCCCCCGGCTCCCCGCCGGCCCCGCCCCGCGGCCGCCCCACCCCAGGAACCGTCTCCAGCCCAGGGGAAGCCGCCGCCGCCGCCGCAGCCATGGCCGCCACCGGGGTGCTGCCCTTCATTCGGGGCGTAGACCTCAGCGGGAATGACTTTAAGGTAGGCCGGGGGCGGGAGCGCGGCCCCCGGCTGCACGTCCGGACGCCCGCCGGGTTTCCAGACTCCCCGCGGACTTGGTCTCCTCCGCCCCCACCCCCCCCGCACCCCCGTCTGGGGCCGGGCGAGGGGCTACTTTGCCGGGGCGGGCCGGACCCGCGGGAGACCGCGTGGGCACTCCTCGGGGTCCCAGGGTCACCGATTTGGGGGTGCGGGGCACTTTGGAGGTCCCGAACCCCGCGCGGTACAAAGGAGGAAACTGAGGCCTAGGGGGAGGCTGCTCCCAGAGCCGCCCTGGCAGCAAGTGGCAGAGCTAGGAACCGAACCTGCTCCCCCTCCCTGCCCGTTCGGAGGGGCCCTTCCCTTCCTCCCGACCTGCGCCGGAGGGCGGCCGCCGGGCCGGACCCCCGAGAGGTCATCGGCCGCCCCGCTCATTCCGCAGAAGCGGCCGCAGTGCGTGAGCGGGGGGCGGGCGCCCGCTAGAACCGGGACCCTTGCCTTCGCGGCCCGGGGCTCTGGAGAGGAGCTCGGCGCCTTCCTCCCGGCCCTCCGCCCCGAGGCCCGGGCCTCCTCTGATACGCTCCCCTCACCCCCCGGCTGGGAGCGCGCTTCCCACCTCCGTTTCTACTCAGGAGCCCCAGGCTTTGAAAGCTGGCGCAGACCCGCGGTTCCGCCGCATCACGTTAGCGGGAGGGGGCGGGGGGGGGGGGTCAGTAAGCCGCCCATTCGGCGACCTTTTGGGCAGAACGGGGGCTCTCCCTGGGCAGGGAGGCGGCTTTTCGGCTTGGTCGGCACACACACACGCAGGTGCTTGGTGACCGCCGACTGACGGATCGGTCGGTCGGGTCCCCAGCGCGGAGAGGCAGGTCTGGCCGGCGCCGCCGCAGGGGCGTCGCTGTGTGTGAGGAGACCCGCTCCTGATCGCGGGCCTCAAGCGTTCCCTCCTCTGTTCCTGGCATTGTGGGAGCCTGTGGAGACGCTCTTCTCCGACTGCCTCAGCTCCGCCGCCTACCCGCCCTGCCCGGAAGCCCAGCACTCTCTCTTCCTGGGATGCTGAGCACGGAGACCCCCGGGGGGGGGGGGGCGGGGTCCCCTTGCCTTGAGATTTGAGGGAGCTGAAGAAGGCGTGCGTATGTGAGGGTCTGTGTTGGAGGATGTGCGTGTACGTGTGAGTCTGAGGGGCCTGGCCGGGGTCTTTGAGTAGTATGTCATATTCTTTTCGGAGAGGTTCAGCTGAGCCTCAGAGGTGGCTGAAACACGCTCCTTTCTTAGAAATTGGCTCAAGGTCTAAGCTCAGTCTTTGTGTGGGAATTCTAATAGCAAGAGGCTAGGGCCGGCTCTGGAGGCCTCAAGGTTGCATGATCTGTAAGGATGGGAACAGAGGGGTGTCTGCGAGGACCTCTCAGACTCTTTTTTCTTTTTTTTATCCCAGAGAATCGAAAACTCCAAAAGTGTTTTGTTGTTGTTGTTTTAAATGTTGTCTTCCCAGATGCAAAAAGCAGTAAGGTAGCATAGTGCATTTGGAATCAAAAAGTTTGGGGCTCCAGCCTTTCTAAGCCTCAGTTTGCTCAGCTCCGAAATGGGGGTGGGATGGATCAAATGATCCCTGAGATTGTTTGGAACTCTAGATCAGGGAGCCTGACATCCATCGGAGGCATAGGGGAGACACGCTCGTAGCAGACATACCACCATTAGCCAGGGAAGCAGTATTCCTTTGGGAGCTTTTTGAGAGCACAGGGCTATCTTCTTCCTTTTTGTGTGTCCTGGCACTTGCCACAGTGCCCGGCACATAGTGGGATCTTTCTGTCTGCCCCCATTTTCCCTCTGACTTTCTATTTTTCCTCAATTACATGTACATTGAAAATTAACACTCGTTTTAGAAAAATTTGAGTTCCAAATTCACTCCCCTTTTCCCCTTTCTCCTTGAGAAGGCAAGGAATTAGATATAGATTATACATGTGCTGTCATGTAAAGTCTTTCCACATTAACTCTGTTGCAAAAAGGAAACACAGACCAGAAAAACAAGAAAAAAGCAGGAAAACTATGCTTTACTCTGCATTCAGACTCTTGTTGGGTTTTTTTCCTGAGGTGGGTAGCATTTTTCATCCTAAGTTCTTTGAAATACATGTGGGGGTCTTAATGATTGTTACTTGATATTTGTTTGCATATTGTTTACCTTATTAGGTTGTAAGTGAGTTGAGGACAGGGACAATCTTTTGCCTCTTTTTGTATCTCTCAGTATAATGCCTGACACTTTTTTCTTTTGTTGTTCAATTATGTCTGACTCCCATTTGGGCTTTTCTTAGCAAAGATGCTCAAATGATTTGCCTTTTCCTTCTCCAACTCATTTTACAGATGAGGAAACTGAGGCAAACAGTTAAATGCCTTGGTCAGGGTCACACAGCCAGTAAGATCGATTTGAACTCAGGAAGATGAACTTCCTGATTGCAGACCTACACTCTATTGTGCCACTTGGCTGCCTTACAGAGATATATAGTAGGTGCTTAATAAATGATTATGGTGACGGTAGAAAAGAAAAGAGTAATGGACTCACTGCGTAATTCAGTCTCCAGTTCTGACTCTGCTGCTTACTGACTATGTGACCCTGGCCAAGTCACTGAGACTACCAAGAGTAGTCTCTGTTGTGTGGTCATAATCTGATAATGAAAGGCATCATGGACTGATGGGCTGGTCTGGAAACTTAAAAAGGCCTGGCCTAGAGTTAGAGAATTGGATTTAGGTGCTGCCTCTGACCCTTATTAGCCTTGTTAACCTTGAATAATTCCTAAAGATAACCCCTCAGTGCCTAGACCACTCTAAGATCATAGATTACCAGTGAATTTCCTTGGTATCAGTGGAGGGAGTTTATTTAGTGATGAAATCATGAGTCTGGACCCCTTTCCAAAACAAAACAAAGCAGCCTGCTAACATACATCAAGTTTACAGAGCCTTGACATATACAATCTCATTTGAGCCACGCCATACTCTAGTGAGAAGTAGGTACAATTTTACTGGCCTTCAGAGAAGTTTTAAGTAACTTGCAAAGGGTGATGGAGACAAGATTTGAATTTAGGTCTTTCTGACTCTGGGACACGCCCTCTATCCAATAGGTCCCACAACCTCTGTAAAAATGATGATGATAGGGCTGAACTTCATTGTCTACAGCTTCTTCCAGTTATAATCTTGTGATCTTGTGATTTGGGGCCACTCTCCTGGCCCCTCACATGGCTAATAACAGATTGAGTTGGCTCTCCCACAGGGAGGATGGAGGTCATGGCTGTGCTAGGGGTTTTTTAGGCCAGCCCCTTGCAATTTTTAGTTGGAGAAAGGAAGCCTAGGGAAGTTTTATCTTATTCAGCCTGAGAAGGGCAGTGCATAGAGCCTGGGGCCTCACATTTGGCCTCAAACACTAAACCTGGACAAATTACTTAAATCACTCTTTGCCTCATTTTTCTCAATGTAAAATGAGAACAACACCAGCCAGTAATTCACAGGGTTGTTGTAAGGATCAAATGGGATAACTTTTCTAAAAGTGATTAGCACAGTTTTGTTTAATTGGATCTAGCTCTTTGTGAGCCCTTGGACCTTGCATGTCCATACATCCATCTAGTTTTCTAGGCTTGGCAAAGATACTGGAGTAGTTCGCCCTTTCTTTCTCTACTGGCACATAGTTAGGTACTGCATGTGTACACATGTCTGTGTGGGCTTGATGATGATACTCATGGTGACATCTCACAAGTCAAGAGCCTGGATCTGATGTTAGGTGCTCAGACTAAAGCCCGCGTCCTTTTCCCTGCGCCCATTGCTGGTTGGCTTAGTCTGGGTCTCTTCATGCACTGTCCTTCTGTGGTGGTTTCATTTTTTCCTGGCCCCCGTTCCTCCCTCCCAGCATAGTCTAGCCTTGATCACTTGGGTTAGCAACATAGTTGTGTGCTTCAGGTCGTGGGAGTGCAGGCTGGCTTTAGGGAGCTGGGGTCTGTCTGCCCCCCTCTAGGTCTCCTGCGGGGGAGTGACTGGATCCTGAGTCAGGAATGAGACCCACCCTCTGAGGCCTCAGTTTCTTCTTCCCGGAGGGGACTGTTGGCTGGTGCATGGAGGACTTACCCACCAGCTGCGGTCTGACTCAGTGCTGGTTAAAATCTCTGAAGCCTCTACTTTGTGGGTTATCTGGTACCATTTTTAATCCCCAAACTGCTTGTCCCTGGGAATTCAGGGAATGCAAACTCAGTTTAAAAATAGCTGTACAGAATTAGAAAGGAAAATCTCAATCCCAGAGAAACCTTGGCCATTTTAGACTCATCTCTTGCCTGTTGGCATCTTTTCTTATCTTCTAGGACCTCCCAGATATATCATGTCCTCCATGGAGTTCTCCCTGGAGGTCCTAACAATATCTTTGATACCTTTGAAGTTTAGACTTACTAATAAAGTACTGCTGGATGAAGGAGCGTACACAGTTCAGTCCCTTCTCTCTGCTCTCATGGCAGCACCTTGTACTTTTCTTGTGGCCTTTCTCATATCTTGGTTCATAACTGCAGTACTCAGAGAGACTTTAAAGATCATCTGATCCAACTCTCCTATTATACAGTAGGTTATTTGTGCAATGTTACATTGAAAATAGAAGGGCTAAGATTTGTATTTAGATCTTTGGGCTCAAAATCCAGCTGTGTTTTCCCATTTTTCAGTCACTCTGGTTGTGGGTATACCTGTCTTCTTCCTTTACAAAATTGCAAATTTCTTATAACTTCAATTATCTTTTTTATCTACTGCTACCTCCTCAAGGGCCTATCACAGTACATCTAAATTATGGACACTCAGTAAGAGGAAGTGGGGTTAGGCATAGGAAGCAAGCATTTATTAAGGACCTACTATGTGCCAGACACTGCACTAAGTGCTTTTCAAGTTTTATTAGCTCATTTGATTCCATAAGTGTTTGTTGAATGAAATGCCTGAGGAAGTAAACTAATTGGTTTTAGGATTTGAATAAATCATCCCTTGAATAGATATATTCAGCATTTACTATATCAACTCATCTTTTTCATGAAGCCCATTGATTCTTAGATTATCTCCTCTTGACCTGTCTTCCCTTTTCTTTTTGTAAAATTCAATTTTAATTTCTCTTCAGTTCCAAATCCCCTTCCTTCTACCTTCCCTTCCCCTACTCTGCTGAGGAAGTAAGAAAAATAAAGCCCATTACAAATGTGTATAGTCAGGCAAAACAAATTCTCTCATGTCCAAAAAAAGCCATGTCCAAAAACATATGCTTTAATCTGCCCTCTGAATTCATTACCTGTTTCTGGGAATGGAGAACATGTTTCATCATGAGTCCTCTGGAATTATAATTTCATTGTGTTGATCAGAGTTCTCAAACATTCCAAAGTTGCTTATCTTTATAATTTTGTCATAATTATATAAATTATCCTCCTGGTTCTGTTTATTTCACTTTTTATCAGTTCAGGTCTTCCCAGGTTTCTCTGAAACCATCCCCTTCATCATTTCTTCTTAAAAAAAAAACAATGAATATTGTATTTGTTAATTTTTAATAAATATTATGTATATAGTGTGGGTATATATATATATATATATATATATATATATATAAAATTTTGAGTTCCAAATTTTTTCACTTCTCATACCTTAACTCATTGAGGTGATAAATCACGTGATATCAGTTATACATATGAAATCATGCAAGTTATATTTTCATATTAGTCATGTTATAAAAAAATATATCAAGAAAAACAAAGAAAGTGAAAAAAAAAGTATGCTTCCATCCACAGACTTCATTAGTTCTCTCTTTGGAGGTGGATAGCATTTTACATTCTAAATCCTTTAAGATTGTCTCGGATCATTGTATTGCTGAGAACAGCTAATATCAATCATATGATATTGCTGTTACTATGCACAGTGCTCTCTTGGTTCTGCTCACTTACTTTGCATCAGTTCATATAAGTCTTTCTGGGAAAACCATTCTATTTGTCATTTCTTATAGCACAATAATATTCCATCTCAATCATATACTACAACTTATTTAGCCATTCCATGATTGATGAGACTCCAACCAAGTCCTAGTTGGACACTATACAAATAGATGTAAGTGGTGTTAAAGCAGCTCTGAATTTCCAAGTTTTTGCCACCACAAATATTTTTTGTACATATGGGTCTTTTTCTTTGATTATCTTTGAAGTTTAGACTTATTAACCAAAGTACTCCTGGGCTGAAGGGAACATACACAGTTCAGTAGCTTTCTCTTGACCTGTTTCCCAAATTATTTGTTTCTGGTAATACAGTTAATATCTTACATGTTCTAATTTTTCAGTCTTTCAACTGTTCTAATCTTTCTTGTTGACCTATTTTCAAATTGTTGAGTTCTCCTTGTTCTTTTCTCTTTGTCAGTTCTTTCTCCTTTAAGAGCTCTAACTCCATTTAAAAATATCCAACTTCGTCTTTTCCATTTATATATTAAGTTCTTGTGACCAAATCATTATATTTTTTAAGGTTCTCTCCCAACTTATGGAGCTATTTTTTTCTTGTGGGTTTACCTCTTGGACTTCTCTTAGATTACAATGTTTCTTCAATGTTCAGAATTTACTTTGTGCCAGGACCAGGCTGTGCCCTCTTGGATGAAGTGGCTAGCTAGGCATTAGTCCTAGTCCCTCTGCAGCCTGGATGCATTTGCCACTACCCCATCATAATTCTGCTGGAGTAGCTGAGTCCTGGTCCTTTTTCTCTGTGCTGTCTTCAGTAGCTCTGGCTTTGGTCAAGAATCTAGGACTGTGTTTGTCCTAGACCCCTACTTCAGCCTCTGTTCCTTGACTTTTTTGCTCCTAGTTTTCCCTGAATATCTTTGCATAGTCTCCAGCTAGAACTTGGAGTTGTCTCTTGCTGTGGCCTTAGTATATCCCAGGGCTTTACATCTCCTTCCCACAGACCAACATACACACCTAGGAGCTGACTTTGCCTTCTCTTGTGGCTCTGATTAGCCTAAATGAACATCAGAGATCAAGCTGGACTCAGCACTGCCAGGGCACATCATGGGTGCCTCAGTCACTTCCTGGGGATTGACTTTGATGTCTGATACAGTTCTGACAGGCCACAACAAAGATCTTACCATCTTGAGTCCCCATTTAATACATTAAAAAAAAAAAAATTTTTTCCCCCAACTCTTTCCCATTTACTAGAGGCTGCTTTTGCTGGTTTGTACTTTTCTGAAAGACTTCTGATCCGGAGCTCTTCTGTAAAGTATTACATCAAAGTATCCACTTCCCAGTACCATGGTTGTAAAAGACCCCAAGACAAGTTCTTCCTCTAGAGCAGGGCTTCTTAAACTTTTTCCATTTTTATCCAAGAAAGTTTTGTGAACCAAGTATATAGGTATATAAAATAGATATCCAAATAAAATAGTGACTGATGATAAATGAAAATTTTACAACTCCCACATTCAGTTATGAGACCCTATATGCATCCATGAACCACAGTTTAAGCTGGGCTGTAGAGGCTCATCTCTTCCCCTAGTAGGGGGAAATAACATATTGTCCAAGAAGATCATAGTCTAAATTCTACCATACTTAAATAATAAGTGAATAGAAAGTGCTTTGAGATCTAATGAGGGAGATCCTCATTCCACCCAGAGGTGTCTTCAGGGAAGGCTTCCTGGAAGAAGTAGTTTATGAATGATGAGTGGCCCATCAGGGGATAAAGATGAATACACTTTCCAAAGACCTATTATTTGCAAATTTCCCTACTGCTTGATGTACATTCTTTCATTTGATCCTCGTCATTGTGCTTTGAGACTGCTGGTACAAGTCATTTCCCCACTTTATAGATAGGAAACCATGGATGAAAGAAAAAATGACTTTCCCACTGTCACAAAGAATGTCAGCAGCAGAGCCGGGACTCAAGAGCCTGGGCTATCATTACTTTGCAGCTACTGTAGTCATTGTTTGCAAAGCCCTTAGCATAGAGCCTGGCACATGGCAGGCACAGAGTGCCCCTTTCCTTCCTTTCCATATTTGTCATGCATCCCTTGGTCCATATTTGGAATGATGATTGGGACCAGAAAACAAGGACCATCTGGTTTCTGTCTCTGTAGCTCCGCTCTCTTGTACTCCTGTGACATTTCATCAATACCCATTGAGTAGATTCCTGTTGATGGCAGCTAACTTGCCTTTCTCCCTCTCCCCCATACCTGGACCCAAGTGGGCCCATAGAGGAAGAGAGGCCCTTTACCTCTGGAGTCGGTGGTCTAGGGGTGAGGACCCCAGACATCAGTGCAGGCAAATGTATTCATCTGCCATCTGCCATCAGCTCATTTCATGTAACATTGGGCCAAATTACTTTATCTTCCTAGGCTTTGGCATTCCTCATCTCTGAAATGGGAGTAGTCAGGGCTGCTAGGCGGTGTAGTGACTGGAGTGCCAGGGCTGAAGGCAGGAAGACTCATCTTCCTGAATTCAAATCTGGCCTCAAATACTAGCTAGCCATGTGACCCTGAGCAAGTCACCTAACCCTGCTTGCTTTAGTTTCCTCATTTGTAAAGTAAGTTGGAGAAGGAAATGACAGAACTGCTCCAATATTTTTTCCAAGAAACCCCTACATGGGTTCACAAAGACTTGGAGACATCTGAAAACTGAATACGTATTTATTCTGCCACCGACACTGGTACAGGCAGAGACATCCTCAGCAAATTCCTAAATCTCTGTTTCCAAAAGTTCTAAGAATAGAAGTAGATGCTGGTTTGCAGTGGCAGATGAGGTTCCTTCCACTGACTACGTAAGGGGACCACTTTCTTCCCCACCCCCAGAAAAATGCACTAGCTACTTTCAGGGCTTTGAGGAAAAGCAAGTAGAGATAGGAAATGGGACAGGACTGGAAATTCTTTGATCACCAAGTCTGTACCAAGCACCTGCAGCATGTGCTTTGTCCATCAGAGAGGCAAGAAAGATTAAGTTCTTGTTTTCAGAGTTTTTGGTGTAGAGGCTTTTGACCTTGGGTCCACATAGCTTTAGGGTATTTGGAATAACAAGGAAGAGCTTGAACTTGGATGGAAAAAAAAGTCATTTTTTCCTTCACTTGTAACTGAAATTTGGCATTTCCTTCAATTATGAATGCCGGTGACAAACCAGTGTTAACAATACCTGTGAATTTGTGGTTCATAGAAATCACAGCTATTTTCATATCATAATTATGATGCTTATAAAATATCTTGAATGAGCCTTTACATTCATCATTACTTTGAAATTACTGTAGTTATTAGAACTGATACATTGCCCTATCACAATTTTGTTTAATATTTTGTAACTGTTTCATTATAATTGATTTCTTTTGTAATCCTATCTTAATGCATTTTAAAACATATGAGAAGGGGTCAGTAGAGTTCACCAAAATGCCAAAAAGAAGGTCCATGACACACCTGGACCGCTTGGCAAGAGTGGACAGAGGGCTCATCTTGGGGAAATGTAGGACAGGCAGACTGTGGAGGGGCCTTCATGTCAGGCTGAGGAGTTTGGACTTCATCCTTTGGGGCTATAGGGAGCTATCGAAGGTTTTTGAACAAGGAGGTAACATCAGAATTTGTGTGGGGAAAGTTAGCTCATACTATATAGATCCTGGAGCCAGAAGTCCAGCATCCTCATTATGCTGATGAAAGAAGTGAGCCTCAGAAAGTTAAATGACTGGTTTGAGGTTACTCAGGTAATAAGTAACAGAAGTTACCAAATTCAGTGTTCTTTTCCATGTGTTGTGTCAGTTCTGTGAGTTTATTCAGGCTTTGAGAAATTTTGAAAAATAATAATTGCTAATACTTATATACTGCTTACTTATAAGGACTTATGGACTACTTAATTATAAGGGCTATGCTAAGTCCTTATAATTATTATCTTCTTTGATCTTCACAACTCTTGGAGGCAGATGGTGTATTATATTCATTTTACAGATGAGGAAACAGGCAGATAGAGGTTAAGTGACTCAGCTAAGATCATATAGCTAGTAAGTGTATGAGTTCACAGTTTCTTACTGACTCCAGGGCCAGTGTTCCATCCTATGTGCCCCTGAGGTCATATAAGAATTCAAGGCTGGGTAAGAATCCAGTCTTCTATTTAACATATTTAACATGTATTGGACTATCTGCCATCTAGGGGAAGAGGTTTGGAGTGGGGAAGGAGGGGAAAATTTGGAACAGAAAGTTTTGCAAGGGTCAATGTTGAAAAATTACCCATGCATGTTTTGTAAATAAAAAGTTATTTTAAAAACCCCAAACAATTGACATTAGAGGTACATCCTCTGGGGAGTGCATAATTATCACTCAGTTACACCTGGAGTAGGTGTCTGTGTGTTAACTTTCCTTGCCAAACAATTAAAAATGACTAATAAAAAAAAAAATAGAATCCAGTCTTCTGACTCCATGACCAGTGGTTTGTCCACTATATTTCACCACTTGTTCTTAAGCTGTCATTATCATTAATAGGAATGGAAGAAATTAATAGGAAACTGAGACTCAGATTTTCATTCTGGCTGAGTATACTGCTTTCAAGCTTTCATACTGTACTTCTCACTAATTTTAGCTCCCTCCTTTGGTGTTGGTGTGTGAGTGAGATGGATTGGAGGAGGGAGAAGGAGGACAAAAGCTGGAGGCCACATCCTGAAGAGTAGAACATGCTGTTTAGAAGTGAGGTCATGGGTGGTAATCAAGGCTGGTGGGTGAGAGGGCCTGCATTAATCAGATTTTCCCCAAGCTTGTCTCCTCATGGCTTTCTCCTTGTCTGCTCTTAGGGTGGGTATTTTCCCGAACATGTCAAAGCTATGACCAGTCTGAGGTGGCTGAAGCTGAACCGGACTGGGCTCTGCTACCTGCCTGAAGAGCTTGCTGCCCTTCAGAAACTGGTAAGAACATTCTTCCTAAAACAGCTTGTTTCCTTCTCTCCGCAGCCCCTGGGAGCTGAGGGCAAGGATAGAACAGAGGAGGGTTGGACCCCCAGTGTGCATGGGAAGGATTGGTTGTGCAGATGTTTCTCTTTGCTCCTCAAGCTCTGTATAAACTATGCTCTTTTGATTCCTTCTAGGAACACCTGTCTGTGAGCCACAATAACTTGACCACTCTCCATGGGGAGCTGTCCAGCCTCCCCTGCCTGCGGGTAAGTCCCCGTCCCAGAAGGCAGGTCAGAGGGAGGACCAGACACTCCCTGCCTTGATCCTGAGTCTCTATCAGATGTCTAAGTCTGGGTCTCACAGAGGAGACAGACGTCGTGTATCAAACAGCCTCTGCACTGGAGAGCGCATAACCTTTGGAGGCAGAGAAGCTTGTGAAACAGCAGGGGAGAGTGTAGGAGGTGTGCGTCGTGAAGTGCCGGAACATGTGGTACAAACAGTAGGCCTTGGAGGAGGAGATCTCAGGGGTGGAGGTGGCCAGAAGAAGCTCTGTGGAGACGGTGGCCCTTACACCGGGAAGGAAGGACAGCAAGGATCTGGAATAGGGGAGCTTGCCAAAACAACACTGCTCTGTTGCAGTCAAGAGGCACCTTGGGCCGTCTGGCCCAGGCTCGGGCAGGGCGGATTTCCTGTGGGCTGGGATTGCAGCGTTCCTCACCCTTTGCTCCTCCAGAGCCTGCAGGGCAGAGTCCAGAGTGAGTGAGACCCAGCTTCTGTGTGCCCTGGGCCTCCACCACTCTTAGAGGAAGAGTTTTCAGACTGTTCAGAGTCTTAACTATTGAAATTTTGCCTCCCTTTATGGTATTGTCCCTCCCCCTTCATGTAATTATTATTATTATTATTTTTAATGAGGCAGCTAGTTGTTAAGTGTCTGATGTCACATTCGAACTCAGGTCCTCCACTCTAGTGCTCTGTCTGCTGTACCACCTATTATTGGGTGCTCAGAGAAATTACAAAGTTTACACAAAGGGGCCACTAAGGTAGCACAGTAGATAGAGCCCTGACTTGGAGTCAGGAGGACCCGAGTTCAAATCTGCCCTCTAACATGGACTAGCTGTGTGACCCTGAGCAAGTCACTTAACCTGTCTGCCTCAGTTTCCTCACCTGGAAAATAAGCTGGAGAAGGAAATGGCAAACCACTCCAGCATTTTTGTCAAGAAAACCCCAAGTGTTGGACATGACTGAAAGGACAGAGCAACAATCAAAATGCCCAGTATAGCACTCCACCCAAAGTGTGCACCCCACAAATATTGGTTATGTTGTCTGTAGGTCTCAGAATGGCTAGGATGGTAAAGGGAGGCAGTAGGGCACAGGTTCAGAACCCAGCTCTGGTGCTAACCGCCTGTGTGATCGTAGGCAAGTCCCTTAGCTGCTGAGGGCTCAGTCTCCTCATCTCTGAGATGAGGTATTTGGACAGGGGTCCCAAGGGTCCCTTCTGGACCTTGGACAGATCCCTTTGGATCTGTGAGCCCAAGTACTCACGGCAACACGTGTCTCTTTCAGGATAATTTTGTTTTTAGGGCAGATCCTTCCACCTCTCTGTAGTACTTCTTCTTCAAATGGACTTAAGCATAATGGGCATCTCCCATTGTAATTGTGGCTGAAGACCCATAGCCCTTTTCACTTTGATAGTTTATTAAATAGGACAGAGGAAGGACGTGTGCGTTAGTTGTGACTGCTGCCAACCCTCTATGGTATTTGGCCCAAGTTTTGTTGCTCTCTGTGCTGACTTTATTTTTATTGTTGCAGTCGCTGTGTGGATGGCTTTTCTTGGCTCTTGTTTCCTTCATGTCATCATTCAGCATACATCTCACGTTTCTCTGATTTCTAAATCCTTGTCATATTTCTTTATGTTCATGTACAGGTTCTTAGATCTTTCGTTCTTCAGTTGTTACTCATATATTTTGCTCCCAGGCTTTAGTTATTGTGGATAATATTTCTCTGAATGTTTTTGTATGTGTGAGTCCTTTCTGTTCTGCTTCCTTGGAGAATAGAAAAAATAGAAAAAAATCCTTTTAAAAAAATTCTCCTGTTTTCAAGGTTATTTTCTCTTCACTCCCCACTGTGAGGCTTGATATGAGGTCCAGTGACTTGTCAAACAGCACATCACTGACAGAGCTGCAATCAGACCTGAGGCTTTCTGACTCCTGGGCCTGACAGTTTCCTCACTTTTTCTTCCACAACGGCCATTCTCTTGAATTCAACCCTAGAAGGAATGCATTTGTGTCCCCTTCCCTTATTTTCAAGCCAGGAGTCTGTTGGAAGTTTTTGAGGGTCTCTTAATCTCTCAGTTTCACAGTGACATCATTAGTCATATTGCTTCTCTTGCAGGCAATTGTGGCTCGAGCCAACAGCCTGAAGAATTCTGGGGTGCCAGATGACATCTTCCAGCTGGATGACCTCTCTGTCCTGGTATGTAACTAGACTTTGCCTAGGATGTTTGATTCTCCAAAGAAGCCATTCCAGCCTGTAAGACATACCCCCCAACCTTTAGATTTCTGAATGTATTTTCGAAGCAAAAACCACAGCCTTGTCTGGAGCAAAAGGGGGAAGTATCAGTAACCTGTATTTGTGAGGCAGAAGTACCTCATTGCCCATGAATGGGTTTTGTTTTTAATGATCGAGTGGTTAAACCTGTTGGCTAAAACTTAGCTGTCTTATAAACCCTTAATTTCCTGATTTCCTAGTTTAAGAGGAAAGCAAAAAATCATAGGTAAACAAATAGAAGGTAAGGAGTTTTATTTTAAAAGAATAAAAAACAAAACCACTTTATAAAGCATGTTCTGGGTTCAATTCACATTGTGTATATCCCAATTCTTTACTTTCTTCACTGTGTCCATCTAGGGCCTAAAGCAATAGTCTCCAACTTTTATGTAATAAATGTAAATAAATATGTATATAATATATATATAATGTATATAATAAATTGTATGTTGTAAATAAATATGTAATAAAAAACCTTTTTAGTTAGAATACAAGGTTTTACAAAGGTGAATGTTGAAAACTATCTTTGCTTATAATCAGTAAAATAAAAAGCTTTTGAAAATGGAAGAAAAAACTAAAAACATTTTTGAGTATACAGTTTATAATTTATAAACTTTGTATTCATATATTAAAATATTATTAATCTTTACCTACACAGTATTGACCTTTAAGAAGATGATAGAGTAAAAATTTTCCAGAATAATTTTAAAGTTTGATTTATTGGTACAAAAACATTTTTGTTTTCACTAAAATATTAATTAATGAAATAATTATTTTATAAGTTATAAATTGTTGATTTTGTTAAGGTGATTGAATAGCCTTCATTTTTAAATTTTTTAAAAGCTTTTTATTTTCAAAACATGCATAGTTTTCAGCATTTATTTACTCTTGCAAAACCTTGTGTTCCAATTTTTTTTTCCTTCCCTTTCTCCCACCCTCTCCCCTAAACAGCAAATAATTCAATATATGTTAAATATGTGCCTTTCTTCTATACATATTTCCACAATTATCATTCTTAGGCTTCATTTTTTAAAAAGAATCTTGGTCTAATGCTTTGTGATAAAGTGATTCAGAGGGCCCATTCTAAGTTTATTTTATTTAACTACTTAATTTTAATGGTTATCATAACTGAAAAAGGAACTTCACAGACATAGCTACATGTAAGAAGTGAATCATTATTCTCATTAAAGTGTGACACTCATTTTTCAATTTTAGCCCCTGAGTATGCAAAAGTTTTGATATTAATATGACTGATAAATTTCCTTCTTCTCTGATGTCAATCAGTTATTCATACAAACAGCTTGGGAGGAGTATCACCTTTATACTTTTTTTAATAATAGATTCAAAGCCCACTGAAACTCTTTGGAAGATTTTTAAGAAATTTGGAAAATTCTTTTTTCAAGCTTGCTACAAGGGGGAGGCTAAGGTGATGGGTAGAGCAACTAGATAGTATAATAGATAGACCGCTGTGTCTGGAGTCAGTAAAACTGAGTTCAAATCTGGCCTCAGACACTTACTAGCTGTCTGACCTTAAGCAAGTCATTTCACCCCGTTTGCTTCAGTCTCCTTTAGTTTTTTCATGGCAGTTGTATTTCTACTCTGGGCAAGATGGGAGCAACCAGTTCCAAATAGATCATATGGTATTTGAAATGGAGTTCTGGACAGAAATTTCTCTAGGGAATCCCTACAACATAGAGGATGATGTTCTAGTTGGAAGTCTAGACTTATCCTAGCATAAGGCCAAACAGGCTAGCTTAAAAGAAATCAAACAGATTCCAGAAGGGTACACAATAAGGTAGATCTCACAAAAAAGTACTTGGGCTTGATTAAATTAGAATTAAATTAGACACCTCAGGTTTCTGGGCTGTTAGGCAAAGCTTAGCATTTTATAAAGATCATAGACAACCTATTTGGACATAAGTGGACATGTAGTCTAAATCTGTACGAAGTAAGATTTTAAAAAGAAACCAACATGGATTAATCTCCACAATTAGTTCTAGGTGCAGTGTTATTCTGGGGATACAATGTCTATATGGATTATATTCACTTCTGTACTCATAATGCACTTATTAATACAACAAATATGAGTAAGGGGAGATGGGCCAACAGAGGCCTAGTTGTTGATCAGGGGCCCCCCTCATTTTTTTTGTTTGCTTAGTCATTTTTCAGTTATGCCCAACTCTTCATGATTCTTTTGGAGGGGTTTTCTTAGTAAAGATATTAGAATGGTTCTAACGGACAAGAGATCTCATCCCCTTTGTTTTTATTATTTTCTTTGTGTAAACTTAATCGTTGCCTTCTGTTTTAATGTAATGAAATATTGTTCAATACTTACCTCTCTTTCAGAGAAATGACCCTTTCTGAGGGAATGTTCACCACCACTAACAAAAAAAAAGTTAAGAAAAACCAGTTGACTTAGTGACCAAGTCTAACAGTGTATGCTACAGTCCACATACCCGTTGCCCCCTCCTTCTTTAGCCCTACTGCTAAAAGAAAGGACTTGCTACTATATCTCTTCTTCAGGTCAAGATTGGGTGGCGCAATTATCATCCCATTTTCTGATCCCTTGTTGATGAACCTGGTTCTTAGGATTCCTACCCTCCCCAAACCTGTATTATAGAGGCTCACCTGGTGGCAGGATTGCTGCAGGAGGTACCAGGATTCTTTTTTCTTATCGTCTGTTTTACCTTTGACCCATAGGACCTGAGCTACAACCAGCTGACAGAATGTCCCCGGGAGCTGGAGAATGCCAAGAACATGCTGGTGCTCAATCTCAGTCACAACAGGTGCCAGCCCGGGTCACATAGAGGAACAGGAAAGAAGAGGGGGGAGGGAGGAAGATAGAGGCCTCCATCTTCCTCCCTACCTTTATCTTCCTGGCCTAAAGCTGTCTCAGGGATCCCTTCTATAGTTATTTATAAATATTCACACACACATATAGAATCATCATGTATTTAGGTAGGGGTGGACATGTTCCTGTGGAGATAGTATCCTAAAGCTCCAGAGAACAATTTCGATAAACGAGGTGATAGAAGCCAGGCTTTGGAAATAGTAGGGGGGGGGGGGGTCCTTACAAATGGTCTAATGTTATTTTTTTTTTTCAATTGATCTAATCTTAGCATCACATATTACATGTAGGGAAATTGAAACCCAGGGAGGTTGGGAAATGTGAAGCTTCTCTGAAATAGCAGTGGGGGAGAGGTGGGAGTGTTTCAGTGGAGATGGTCTCTAAAGAATCATTTTGATAAGAGGATGGGGGAGGTATGAAAGCCAGACTTTGGAAGTTGACCATTAATAATAAGGATAATAAGGGATAAGCAGAGTGGGGAAAGAAGGAAAGAACAGTGTGAATTTGGTGAGAAGCAGAATTTTAAAATAGGTTGGTAAGGTGAGCTGTGATTTCCTCTCTTCTCCCCATTAGCATTGATAACATCCCCAACCAACTCTTTATCAACCTGACTGACCTGCTGTATCTGGATGTGAGTGACAACAAGCTGGAAAGCCTGCCCCCCCAGATGAGACGCCTTGTACATCTGCAGACACTGATTCTCAATAACAACCCCCTTATGCATGCCCAACTCAGGTATTGGTTCCCTGGTTCTCCTTCCATTCAACCCTCTGCCCTCCTCCTTCCCCTTCTTATTATCTACATTATTCCCCTCTTTTCCCCTCCAGGCAGCTCCCTGCAATGACAGCCCTACAGACCTTGCACCTCCGGAACACCCAGCGCATCCAGAGCAACCTTCCTACTAGCCTGGAGGGCCTGACCAACCTTGCAGGTGAGGCAGCCCGTGGCCTGGGAGTGGCCCTTAGGATAGGGGAGGGAGTGAAGGGAAGAGAGACACAGACAGCACCAGCTTGGGAATTCAAAGACCTGGAGCCTCATATTTGTTCTTCCTCTACTTTGTGTCTTGGGCCTAGATTCTGAGCATCTAGTGAGATGGCAGGTATAAAAGTGCTTTGTAAATTCTATTTTTAAAATGTAGTCTTAGCTTTAACCAGAGGGGTTATGACCTGATTAAGTCATTGAGGGAACAGGCTTCTAGAGATCTCTTCCTCCAATATTCTTTACTGCCCCAAAGCCTCTTTCCTCCTGTTCATCTAGGGCCAAGGAAGAGGTTTATTGGCGTTGGATTCGTGGTGAGAGAGTAGTGTTGAAGGGAACCCCAGGTGGCAAGAGTAAAGCTCTGGGTCTCTTCTTGTCTGTTCTTCCCATTCTGCTAAAGTCTGGCCCTTCTTTATCAAATAAGTGCTGTCATCCTCCCAAACAGATGTGGACCTGTCCTGCAATGACCTGACCTGGGTGCCTGAGTGCCTGTACACCCTTCCCAACCTTCGCCGCCTCAACTTGAGCAGCAACCAGATCTCTGAGCTGTCTCTATGCATTGACCAGTGGATCCAGATGGAGACACTGAATCTGTCTCGAAACCAGCTCACCTCTCTCCCAGTGAGTTATTCATGCACCCATGACCTAGACTTCAGCCAGGACATTTTGGAGAGGGGAATGGAAAGGGATGGCAGCCGTGCTCCTAGGAAGTAGAATGTAGATGATACAGTATAATCTGGTGAGATGGGGAAAATTTAGTGCTATGGTCTTTGGGGGAGAAGAGAAAGAAGTAGAGAATGGATGGGAGAAATTTATATTATCCACTTCCCATATGGGAGATGTCTCTGGATTTTTTTGGTGGGGTCAGGGAGAAGTATGGTCCCAGTGGACCATACATAAGCCTGGCCCTAACAGAGCTCTTGTTCTTTAGTCTGCCATCTGCAAGCTGACTAAGCTGAAAAAGTTATACCTAAACTCCAACAAAGTGGATTTTGATGGCATCCCCTCCAGTATTGGAAAGCTGGCCAACCTGGAGGAGTTCATGGCAGCCAACAACAACTTGGAACTCATTCCTGAGAGCCTGTGCAGGTAGGAGGCTGGGGTAAGGCCTGGGTGAGAAAATGTGTTTTAATCCCTTTTCCCCAAACCCTCTTCCCTCCTAAAAAAGTTCAGCTAAGACCTAAGGGAAGGAAAGTTCACCAGGCCTGAGGGAAGGAAAAGTTCATAATCAGTCTAGGACACTCATCCTAATCTTAAGCTTTGAGATATATGTCTGACTTAATGTCCTTTCCATTGTAATCGAAATCTGCTTCTTTTTCTCCTTCTTTCCTTTGATTGGGACTAATGGTTTAAAAAACCCCAATTGCTACTTTTGTTCAGCCTGTGACTTTTATTTTATTGGTCATGGACCCCTTAGGCATTCTGTTTAAACTTGAGCATCCCTTCTCAAAATCAATATGTTTAAGTGTAGTTAAGTGTTAAAAGTGTAGTCCTAAGTGTAGCTAGGACTCAATTGGTGTAAAAAATGAATCCTGTGAAATGACTTAGTTATTTGAATTTGAACAGCATGTGGAACCAGTGAACATATTTCATATAATTCTAATTCCTGATGTTATATTTGAATGCATGTGACCACTTCTCAGGATTCAGCATTTGTACCAATTGGAACATCACTATACAAAAAGAAACCAATTATGTCAAATAAGAATGTAATAGTGTTCCTCTGGTAAGTTCACTTCATCCTGGAAATATTGAGAGTCCTATTGTTGGTCAAATCCTTGCCATTCTTCTGTCCTTAGGATTGGCATCCCAAGCTTTGATCCCTCTAAACTTCATGATGAATTTGGGGATGTGACTCCTTTTTTGAATGGGTTGGGCATCTCCTATTTCTATCCTAGTTAAAGGGTTGGATGCTCAGATATAGCTCATGATGGCTGTTTATAGCAGAAATGGTAATAAAGAAGCAGTACGGCATACTAGATGGGGAGCTGACCTTAGGGTTTATCTGGTTTTTTCTGGGTTTACCTCTTACCTCAGACACATAAAGATTGTGTGCTCCAGTCAAGTCATTAGCCAAAGCAACTCTCCAGAGCTTGTTGAAGTCACAAAGAAGGTGCCAAATTGCATTGGTAGGAGTTCCCCATTTCTAGACCAGAGAGCCATTCCTGCCATTTACCAGTCATGTGAATCCCCTAAAGTTCCTGACATTTCATTTTCTCCTCTCCAGTCCTCAGTAGGACTGAAGGTGACGCCATTATTATTGTTATTAATTTTTTAAAAAAAGTTTTGTTATAATTAATGCTATAAGGGCAGAATGATTAGACTATTGGCCTTAATCCTGGCTGACTTCTATTTGCCGTGTGACTCTGGGCCAGTCTCTTGTAACTAAGACTCTTAAGTTCTAGATAAGGTTCTGACCTACCTTACTTGTTGATAAAGGACATTCCTCAATCAGATTTCCCTAGAACCTTTGTGGAGGTTCTCTTTGGTGTCATGGATCCTTCTGGCAGTTTGATGAAACTTTTGGATCTGTTCTCAGATTATGTTTTTAAATGCACAAAAGAAAATTGCATAGGAAATCAATTACGTTGAAATAGAGGTATCAGATTTTTTTTTTTAAAGTTTACTTTACCCCAAGTTAAGAACCCTTGCCCCTAGAACAGTGAAATATCTCAGGTCCGTTCCCTACTTCTGCTCCCATCTTTACCAATTTAGAGATAAAAAAATAATTCTTAAGTTTACCTACATTTACTTTTTTCTTTCCTTTTAGAGCAGCTGGGTTCTATATAGTAGCATCAAACTCAGATAGAAAGAAATCCTTTATAGGCCACATTTTGATTTGGAAAACCACAAATTTGGACCTAGATTTGAATTTAAAAAAAAAAAAAAAGATAACCCTAGGCCTGGCATACTAGCCACTGTGCCGCCAAGCTGTCCAAAAGAATATTAAGTTGTTGTTAAAAGAAATAAGGTTAAGTGACTTGTCCAGTCTGTGACCACTTTAAACTTGGGTCTTACTGACTTCCAACATGGCTCTCAATGCTGCACCGAGCTGTGTGGTAGTGTAGTTTCGTTTATTTTGTCACGTTTCCCAATTACATTCTAATCTGTAGGCATCAGATTCCCAATACCTCTGTTGTGCAGGTTTCATCATTAAAACAAGACTCCAAATTGCACCTTCCCTCGCTGTTCATTATTAACTCATGTTTAGTCATTCTTCAGCTGTCTTACTCTTCTTGATCCTAGGAGATTAAGGTTTTCTTGGCAGAGACACTACAGTGGTTTGCCATTTCCTTTTACAGCTCATTTTATAGATGAGGAAACTGAAAAAGACAGGGTCATACAGCTAAGTAAGTATCTAAGGCCAGATTTGAACTCAGGAAAATGAGTCTTCTCTATCCACTATGCACTGCGTCACCCAGCCACTGTCCAATGCACTTAATTCACACAATCTTTCTGGGTGATTCAATGACCTGGGATTTTAGAATAGTGATTTGTATTTGTTTATGTTTTTAGTAGCTAGACCATCTTGCCCCCAGACCAACCATATATTAAACTAAGTCAGACCATCAAATCAACACAGAGTACATTAAGTTTAGACAAAAGAGAAACCCTTTTTTTTTTCCCCCAAAGGGAGGCTTAGGGGAAAAGGTGGTAGGAGGGGGGTGATGTCATGCTGGCTGCTTAAGCAGAGGCCTGTAGCTGGCTTGGTCGGGTTTCTACATCCCTTGCCCATTTATTAAGGACTTAATTTTTTGTGTGTCATGAAATTCATAAGATTTGAGATTCTAGTATGCTGCTAATTTAGATTAAATAATAGACTGAGAACAAGGACTGTCTTTCTTTGTAGTTGCAGCATATAGCACAATACCTGGCTCTTAGAAGACTTATGATAAATGTTGATTGGTCAAGCCTGTGAGCCCCTTCTCAGTATAACGTTTTCCAATAATTGAAGGAAATGCTGAATTTTGTTGGTTGCATGATCCTGGCCAAGTCACTTAACCCTGTTTGCTTTGGTTTCCTCATCTGTTAAATGAACTGGAGAAGGAAATGCTAAATCACTCCAGTATTTCTGCCAAGAAGGCTTCAAATGGGGTTATGAAGAGTCAGACGTGACGGAAAAACGGCTGAATAACAGCAATAAAAGATTTAATATTTTCTTCTCTGAGTTCACTAGATCTTCTGAACTCTATCCACGGACTTTTTGGGGGTGGTTAAGAGTCTGCTTTGGGGGATGCTTTATATGGCTAATGATATTGCAGAAACTTATTCAGAGCTTCTGCTCCGGGGCACCTGGGAGCCACACGTCTGAAGTCCCAGTTCTGACAGCAGCCCTGCTTGGTACCCACAGGTGCACCAAACTGAGAAAGTTGATCCTCAACAAGAACCGACTGGTGACGCTGCCTGAGGCCATCCACTTCCTGACGGAAGTAGAGGTAAGTCCTGGGTGCAAACTTGGTGGAGTCAGAAGTAATGAAAGGCCTGTGCTAATCACATAGCAGGAGAGGGATAAAAGTGAAGGCCTAGGCCTTTTTTATCACTGAGTCTGGAGTGAGAACATTTAGGTTTTTGTAGTAGGTGATCCTGAGAGTTCCCCTGGACAAGTCACTAACCCGATGTGTGGCCTACCTGCATCAGGCTTCTCCCATGAACTGTCCTAGCTCTTCATAGATAAAATTCCAGGTCTGAATCTTCCTATCCCCACCCCAAACACCTTTGAAGAAGTCTTTAAGATATGCTTTTAAGTAGCTGGGGATCCTAGGGACAGCCTCAGATCTGCCTAGTTGTGTAACCCTGCAAGTCTTTCAACCCTGTAAAATGAGGATAACATTGACTTCTCAGGGTTGTTGTAAGGACCAAATGAGATAATAATTGTAAAACACTTAGCATAGATTTTAATACGTAGCAAGCACTATATAAATGTTAGCTATTTTATAATTATCCTCCTCCTCCTCCTCCTTGTCATTATTATTCTCTTAGAACTATTCATCCTTGGATGGTATTCAGTTCTACAATTTAAGGAGAAATTCTGTTATTCAGCTCTACAATTTAAGGAAAAATTCTGTTCTACCAAGCAGAATATCTTTCTGGAAAAATAGCAAAAAAGAAATTATAGGATTCTGGTGGGATCAATCTGTGGGTGGATAGATGGTGCAGTGGATAGAGTGCCAGGCCTAAGAATGAGGAAGACTTGTCTTCCTGAGTTCAGATCCAGCCTCAGATACTTCCTGGGCAAATCACTTAACTTGGTTTGCTTAGTTTCCTCATCTGTGAAATGAGCTGAAGAAGGAAATGGCAAACACTGCAATATTTTTGTCAGGAAAACCTCCAATGGGGTCACCAGAAGTCAGACACAATTGAAAAATGAACTTTCATCAAGAGCTCAACTGCAGAAGTCTACTCATTTTTAGCTGTGCCTTTCTTCTCTAACTTTTTAATATTTGCTATTTTCTTCTCAGAAATTCCATTAGATTCATGTGGGATAGTTCCCTTGTTGCCAGGGGTCTCTCTTGTTTTTACTAGGATAATGAACTTTTAAGAGTATTGGAAATGGGTTAATGAAATGAGCTATTGGTGGAGAGAGGAGTTTTTCTGGAAAGTCTTCCTTGGTTGGCTTGAAGTTTGAACACCAGCCATGGATCCAGTCATTCTGTGGATTGTTTGAATTCACTGGGGTGGTGTATTTGTGCTTCTTGCCCCTGCTTCACCCTATCTTTTCCCAACAAGCAAAGCAGGTGCTGAAGAGCATGTCAGAGGTGGCTCAGGAGAGTTGGGGTTAAGACCCAGTATCATGAGCAAAACTAAGAATGGGGTGGGGTTGGGGGAGCATCTTTCTGTCACTAAAAATAGAGACATCCGGGTAGTCTAGTGGGTAGAGCCCTGGACCAGCATGCAGATCTAGCTTCTTACATTCAACAGTTGTGTGAGCCTGGGATAGCCACCTGACTTCTATTTGCCTCATTTTCTTTATCTGTAAAATGAGAATGATAATATCACCTACCTCCTAGGGTGTTCATGAGGATAAAATGTAATATTTGTAAAATGCTTAGCAAACTTTAAAGTACTAGCTACTGTTGTTATCATTCTCCTCTCCTCTGACCCTCACCACTAGGTCCTGGATGTGCGAGAGAACCCCAACTTGGTGATGCCTCCCAAACCAGCAGACCATTCCTCAGAATGGTACAATATTGACTTTTCGCTGCAGAACCAACTGCGTCTGGCGGGCGCTTCCCCAGCTACCGTGGCCGCTGCTGGTGCAGGTGGGTCCAGGGGCCCTTCATTGGGCTGGAGTATGGCGGACAGGGAGGGGTGCTGATGTGCTTAATCTGTCTTCTAACCTTAGAAGAGATAATATTTCAGTAGATAGTAATAAGAATTTTTTAAATTTAGTTTTTTCCTCCTAGATCTCCCACTCCATCTCATCCTCAGAAAAAAAGAAATTCAAAACCTTTATAACATATAAGCCTAATTAAAAAAATAAATTCCCACATTAGTTCCATCTAAAATGTATATCTCATATATATATGTGTGTGTGTGTGTGTGTGTGTGTGTGTGTATTACACATATATCATTATACGTATCACTTCTGTGTCATGAATTTTTTAGGACACCCTATGGTGTGGTCTGAATTATCCAATGTCCCTCATAAAGGTAATCTTGAGAAGGATAAGCCTTGACTTAAAGTCATGTTCCTTCTCCAGTTTTTTTTTCTGATTATAAATTTTTCAATGAACAAGCATTTTTTTCCTCTCCCTCTCCCCTAAAGAGTAAATAGAAATGATAACCCTTGTAACATATTTGTATAGGCAAGTAAAACATTCTATATTGGCCATATCCAAAAATATCTGGCTCATTTTGCATCTTAAGCCCATCACCTCTCTGTTAAGAGCTGAGTTATTCCTTTCATTGTTTTTTTTTTTTTAATTCTTAACACATATTTTTTAAAATTTTGAGTTCCAGATTCTCTTATTTCCTCTAGCCACTTCCTTCATCCATTGAGAAGGCAAGCAATATAATTTCAATTATATATTCAAATTTATGCAAAATATTTCCATATTATCCATATTGCGAAACAAAAAGAAAGAAAATGAAAAAAAAAACATGCTTCCATCTGCACTCAAATTTTATTAGACCTTTTTCTGGAGGTGGATACCAATTTTCATTATGGGTCCTTTGAAATTGTCTTGGATCATTGTTTTGATCAGAGTAGTTTATCACAGTTGATCATCCTTAGAATATTATTGTTACTATGTATAATGTTCGTTTGCTTGCTTCATATAAGTTTTCCCAGGTTTTCTTGAAACTATCCTGCTCGTCATTTTTTATAATATTCCATCACAATCATATACCACAGTTTGTACAGCCATTCCCCAATTGTTGGACATCTATCTCCTCAATTTTTAATTCTTTGTATCATAAAAAGAGCCATTATAAACATTTTTGCACATATGGGTTATTTCCCTTTTCTTTGATCTCTTTGGGATGCAGACCTTCTAGTGGTATTTCTGGGTCAAAGAGCACACATAGAGTTTTATAGCCTTGGGACATAAATCCAAATTGTTCTTCTGAATAGTTGCACCAGTTCATAACTCTACCAACAATATATTGGTGTATCAGTTTTTCCACATCTCCTCCAGCATTTGTCATTTTCCTTTTCTGTAATGTTAGCCAATATGATGAGTGTGAGATCATTACCTTCAGTATTGATTGTGCTTCTCATCTGCTCCTCAGGGAGTGGGCCCAAAGATCCATTGGCTCGAAAGATGCGTCTTCGGAGACGTAAAGATTCAGCCCAGGATGACCAAGCAAAGCAGGTGCTGAAGGGCATGTCAGAGGTGGCTCAGGAGAAGAACAAAAAATTGGAGGTAAGAAAAATCATCCCATCCCAAAATGTCCCCATTCTAGCCTTCTTTCCCTGTCACAGATTTCATAATACAGGGGAGAAGACCCAGTGTTATATGGGATCTAAGGAACTTATATTTCTAAGATATGTTGGTTTGAATTTGTGGCTATCAATAAATGTATCACCTTTTCATTTCAACAAGTCTTTATTATTTATTGCCAGGCATCATGCAGGGTACTAGCGATACATAGACAAAAATTGGAAGAGCCCCTGGCCTCAGAGAGCATACATTCTTTTGAGAAATACAATATCTTTCCAGGTGTATTAAATACATAATATATACCCAAAAATGCAACATAATTTCAGGGGTGGGGGAGCACTAATGCTCACAGAAATCAGAAGAGGCCCTTTAGAATAATACTTCCTGAACTGAGCCTTGAAGGAAGCTAGTCAATAAAAGTGAGAGGGAGAGCATTGTGGTTTGACTCAGTAGCTGGGTGGCACAGTGAATAGAGCACTGGGCTTGGAACAAGAAAGACTTATCTTCATAAGTTCAAATCAGGCCTTGGGCACTTACGAGTCAGGTGACTGTGGGCAAGTCACTGTAAAATGTAAAATAAGCTGGAGATAGAAATGGTAAGCCTTTGCCAAGAAAATCCCAAACAAGGTCACAGAGAGTTGTTCAATGTCAAGCAACAGAAATTCCAGGCATGGGATACAGCCCATGCAAGAGCCCAAAGGTGAGAGTTGGAATGTCACACACAGGGAGCAGCAGATAAGCCAACTTGGATGGAACGTGAGCCCATGACAGACAGGTGTGCCTTTTATTCCCTGGGACTTAAAGCATTAAATCCTTGTTGTATAGAGTGGCACATGTTCAGAGGGTGGGGTGTCTCACCCGTTCCCAGAAACAGGGGTAGAGCTAAAGGAATAGCTTAGAAAGAAAGAAAATTTTGTCAAGAGGTTTAGAAAAGAGTGTCTAGCCTTTTAATGTAAAGGCACATAGGGCCTCACCTCATTCCCTAGTTGTTACAGATTTTTGAGAATTTAATCACTTGAGCCAGTTGCTTCCACAAAAATAGGAGACCCTAATGCATCTCCTTCCACCGTTTCCTGCTTCCACTAGGTCTTGTGCAGGTCTGAGGCTCTGGTCTAGTATCCTGTTGGGTTTGGCCAGTTGTATGGTTTAATTTCCCCATGTTCCGAGCCTCTGGGTGGTTCAGCCAATCAGAAATCTTTACTGAGCATTCCTCTACAGTGTGAAAAAAACAGGAGAAGGCAGTGCTTGGCCTCTGAACCTCAGCCTGGTTGAAGAGTCAAAGCCCTTAGATAAGCTGCAAACTGATACAGAACTGAATGTGGTTTTGTGCTAGACTGGGCCAGCGGGAGCACAAAAAGGGAAAACACTGAGGGTTGGAGTCATTTGGGAGGCTTTCTGGGAAGGACTGGGAGGTGAGATGGGCTCAAAAGAATTTGGATGTTTAGTGAGGTGTTGGGGGAACATTTTGTTTTTATTTAAAAATTTTTCTTTTCAATTTGCCAGCATTTATTTTCTCTCCATCTCTTCTTCCCTTTTTCCTGATTGAAAAACAAAGAAAAGAAAAGAAAGAATAAACTCTTGTTATAATGGTAAAGTCAAACAAGCGAATTTGGGAAAGGTTTTAGGACCAGGCTAGCAGAGGGTCTTTGTGTGCAAAAAGGACTGTTGTTCAATTCATCTACAAGTCAGAGACTAACCAGACTGTGTTTTGTAGAAAACCAGATGACAAGTTGGTATTGTGCAGGGGACCTTTTTGGTTAGCTGTGGATCACTGGTATTGGTTGAGTTAGAGCCCCAGGAAACCTTAGAGATCACGTAGTTCACTCCTTTTACAAATGAAGAAACCAAGGTTCAGAGAGCGTAAGTGTACAAGATCACACAGACAACCCTGAATTTGAACCCAACTCCAGTTTTCTGTCTGCTGTGCCATGTTAGCCTCTCAGGTCTCTCCAGCTAAGTTCTTGTAAAACTTCTTCCTAGTAAGTGTCCGATGCCTGAGGCTGGATTTGAACTCATCCTCCTAGTGCTCTGTCCACTTTGCCACTTAGCTGTCCCAAGCACCTTCCTCTTGGACAAAGGAAGACTAGTCTAGGATTTTTCTGGGTCAGGAGAGACAGGCTAACCTGAAAGAAGATGGGAATGTACCATGTGCCTTCCCTCTGAGATTGCCCCCTTCTCCCCACGCATCCTTATTTGCGTGTTGTCTCCTGTTAGAATGTGAGCCTTCTGAGGGTAGCAGCCATGTTGTCCCCTTTCTCTGTGTTCTGGTACTCAGCACACAGTAAGGTCTCACCAAGCGCTTGTTGACTGGTGGGGTTCAGTGGGAGGTCTGCCCCGGCTGGAGAGCGGAGAGAAGGGTCAGCAGCACGTCCCCAGTCTCTTACCTCCTCCCGGGGGGGCGGCAGGCCCCCTGCCAGCCCTGTGCCACCCGTGGGTGCCAGGTTAGGGCCTTTCCTTAACCCTCCCCCGATCCCTAGGAGAACACGGATGTGAAGATGTCGGACACGAAAGGCAGGCGCTGGGACCAGGGCTTGGAGAAGCCACCGCTGGACTACTCGGAATTCTTCACGGAAGACGTGGGCCAGCTGCCGGGCCTCACCATCTGGCAGATCGAGAACTTTGTGCCCACCATGGTGGATGAGGCTCTGCACGGCAGGTTCTATGAGGCCGACTGCTACATTGTGTTAAAGGTGCCGTCTGCGGGGTCGGCAGGGAGGGGCGGGAAATGCCAGGGGCTTGCAGCCGTGGGCACAGGAAGCTGGGCACCCGCAGGGGAAGGCCTCAGAGAGCAGCCTTGGGATGGGTGGCTGTTCTGGGGGTGGCCTGGGCCATCAGCCTGCAGGAGGGGAGAGGGGGCTACCTGGGAAAAGAGCCCCTCTTGTGCTCTTAAGGAGCATCAGGTCTCAGGAAACCCACTCCCTGGTTTGTTAAGCGCCGTGGCCGAGGGGAAGAGAGAGAAGACATGTATATGGGGTCCCCGGGGAGGAGGGGGGGGGTTTGTGAAAGCATTCTGCTTGGGGGCGAGGGTGAAGGGGAGGGAAGGAGAGTGGATGGGCTGACTGGGCGCCCCCTCCTGTCCCCCTCCCATACATCTCTAGACATACCTGGATGAGAGCGGCTCCTTGAATTGGGAGATCTATTACTGGATCGGTGGGGAGTCCACCTTGGACAAGAAAGCCTGCTCAGCCATCCACGCAGTCAACCTTCGGAATTACTTGGGGGCCGAGTGCCGGACCATCCGGGAGGAGATGGGTGACGAGAGCGAGGAGTTCCTTCAGGCACGTCCTGGCCCCGGGAGGAGAAACGGGACCCCTCTCCTTCCCTCGGCCACTACCTCCTGTCCCCAGGCCCGTCCCCATGAGCCTGTGCATTAAAACGCATTCGGGTGGTGCTGCCCACACCCGGACCTTTCATGTGCGCACGTGGGTGCCCTCCCTCACCCTGGTCACATTCCCCGTGGCCCCAGTGGTGGCAGAGACGCTCAGGGACATGCCTGTCTCCATACCTGCACACTCCTTGTGCACCATGTGCCTGCCCTCCCCCTCCCCCGGAGCAGGCCTCCGCCTCGGGGCTAAGGCGCCAATACTCCGCTCTCCACAGGTGTTTGACCATGAGATCTCGTACATCGAGGGGGGCACAGCCAGCGGCTTCTACACTGTGGAAGACACCCACTACATCACCAGGTGAGGATGAGGGTGAGGGGGGCAGAGGGCTGGCTCTTCTGGGGGAGTTAACCTCATGGGTAACGAGCTTCCTCCCACCCTTGAGTTCTACAGGCTGTACCGAGTCTTTGGGAAGAAGAACATCAAACTGGAGCCTGTGCCTCTTAAGGGTGCTTCTCTGGATCCTCGGTGAGTCCTCAGATTCCCAGAGATGGGGTTCAGCTGAGTGCCCCATGGGCACTGATGGAGCTGGCCCCCCATGCTAGAGGAAGGAGACCTCAGAGATGGAGCCCTCCTATTAAATCATACTGATCAGCCAAGTCACTGGGCTTCCCTTCTCAGGGAGTTTTATCTGGGCCAAGGAGGGAGTGGGGGGTGGAGATAGGGGTGGAGGATGAGGGGAGGAAGGAACAGGGGGATGGGTGATCCTCTAACGCTCCCATCTGGGTTCTTTCCAGGTTCGTCTTCCTCCTGGACCATGGACTGGACATCTATATTTGGAGAGGGGCCCAAGCCACGCTGAGTGGTACTACCAAAGCCAGGTGCAGGAGACCCTCCTAGCCCCCACTCACCTTTCCTATTAGAAGCAGGCTACTAGTTAGGCAAACTCATGCCGGCCTCACCTATCTCTGTCTCTTCCCTCATTCTTCACTTCTCTGCTTTACACTGGGCCCCTGTTGGCTAGTACCCCACAGCTGCTTCCTGAGCTGGCCTAGATGCCTTTTTTCCCCCCCTTCTATCACCATGAGACAGAGGTTAGATTTTTCCTTAAAAGAGCTTTATTAACATTTAAATTAGAAGTTCTTAATCTGGAAGTCCTGGATAGATTTGGGAAGTCTGTGAACTTGGATATTTTAATATCCAATATCTTAATAAAATATCGGAATGATTTGACACATTTCCTTCTTCACTGGATAAAGACAAACAGAACTTAAATGACTTGCCCAGCAAGATCTAGTGCTCTATCCACAGATCTAGATCATTGCATTTCATTAAAATTGGTTTCCATTATATGTTTCTTCTGTATTTTATATGCATTTTTTAAAAAATTTTGATGGAAGGGGGAGGGGGGGTGGTCCATAAACTTCTCCACATGGAGAAAAGGTTCTGTGACAGAAATAAAAGTTAAAAACTTCTAATTTAAGGGAAAGGGTCGATATGACCTAATAGATAGAAAGTCAGTCTCAGAATCAGGAAGACCTGACTTCAAATGCTGCTTTAAGACACCAGCTGTGTCTTGACACTTTCTAGTTGTGGGACAGCTAAGTGGCGCAGTGGATAAAGCGCTAGCCCTGAAGTCAGGAGGATCTGAGTTCAGATTTGGTGTCAGACGCTTAACACTCCCTAGCTGTGTGACTCTGGGCAAGTCACTTAACCTGAATTGCTTTAGCAAAAAACAAAACAACAAAAAAAAAACACTAGCTGTGTGATCCTGGGCAAGTCACTTCCAGTTTCCTCATCTGTAAAATGAGCTGGAGAAGGAAATGGCAAACTGCCCAGTATCTTTGTCAGGAAAACCCCAAGTAGTCATGACTGAAAACAACTGAACAGCAAGAACTCTCTTTCCCTAAGCCTTTTCTTCTCCAAGATTAAGTTTTTTAAGTTCTCTCCTCTTCCCGACTCACTAGGTTATTTGCAGAAAAGATCAACAAGAATGAGCGGAAAGGTAAAGCAGAGATCATGCTTCTGTCCCAGGGACAGGAAGTCCCTGAGTTTTGGGAGGTGCTGGGTGGAGAGCCCCACGAGATTATGAGGCACGTCCCTGATGACTTCCGTCCTGCCCGGCCCAAACTCTACAAGGTAAGATCCTCGAGTTTAGATGTTTTACAGAAACGCAGGCTCCAGGTCTGTGCTGACTTTGGGTGCATCCCTGCCCTCAGAGAGTTTGTAGTCTAAGGAACCTGGCGAGATACCTCCAAAAAACCACTGTGTAATATGATCTGATAGTCTAGGTACAGGGCACAGCCACAGAGTAAATGAAGCCAGAGGCAGAAAAGGGAGAAAGCAATTGCCCTGGAGGCTGAAGGTTTCCTGAAAGAGATGGACTTGAGCTGGCTAGGGTACGGGAAGTGTTTGAGGGAAGACATATTCCAGGAGGGTGGGAACAATGTACACACAAATATAGAGGCAGGGACTGGAATGACTGTATGGAGCATAGAATGGGAAGAAGAATGGGAATTCAGGCTGGGCAGAGCCTGTACTTTCCATCCCAAAATCCTCTTCCTGTGCACTTTGGTGCTCAAGGGCACGATGAGGTCTATGCATCCTGTATGGGATGGGTAGGAGGGGGAGAGATGGAAGGTAGGCAACAATAAGTCAGAGTTCTGTACTGGAGGGAGCTGTCTTCATTCCCATTTGATGGCTCAGAGGAATTGTGTGAAGGAAGAATGAAAAGCTTTAGTGACAGAAAGCATATGAGGGAATGGGAGATGTGGGAAACTTTGTTCTATTCTAACCCTCCCCTTCCTGTTTGGCTTAGGTGGGCCTCGGATTGGGTTACCTGGAATTGCCCCAAATCAACTACAAGCTCTCAGTGGAACACAAGAAACGGCCTAAAGTGGAACTGATGCCTGAGATGAGGCTGGTATGTCTGGTGGTCTGGATCCAGGAGAGATTGCCAGACTGTCCAAGTCCACCAGCAGGGGATCATAGGAGTGAAGGGCTGGAAAGTGCTCTGACAATAATGGGATTATCAGCTAAGTTAGTAAAGTCCTGGGTCTGGAAACCTGGGGGGTCCTCACTTGTGTTTGGGTGGAAGGAGCATGGTCTCCTCATTCACTGGTAAGGATTGGGGTTAGAGTGTCAGTGTCTGGAGTGAGGGGGTCTATTGGGACAGGGCTCCTGAGGTCTCTCCTTCCCTGGCTTTGGTCATCCAGCTGCAGAGCCTACTGGATACCAAGTCAGTATACATTCTGGACTGCTGGTCTGATGTATTCATCTGGGTGGGCCGCAAGTCCCCACGCCTCGTACGGGCTGCTGCCCTCAAGCTGGGACAGGAGCTCTGCAGCATGCTGCACCGACCCCGGCATGCCATGGTCAGCCGCAACCTTGAGGGCACCGAGTGTCAGGTGGGTTCCTAAGTAACTTCTGAGCTTAACTTCACCCCTGGACTTCCTTTCTGTCCTGATTTGTTTGCCTGAACTGAGCTACTTGCCCCAGGAAGGATGGTTAGACCTCATCATAGAAGGCTGTAGTATGGTAGAAAGTGAGATGACTTTGGAGTTGGAGGATTTGGGTTCAAATGCTCGTTCTGGCCTTGTGTCGATTAGGGCAAATCCCTTAAAGTACTGTAAATCTCAGTTTCCTTGTCTGTGAAATGAAGGGGTTGCTCTAGTTGATCTCTAAGGGTCTTTGCAATATAGAATATGAAGCATAATCTAACCTTACCTTTCATGTCTGTTGGCTCGCTTTAACCAGGGGCATTGAGGAGACAGTGAGGTGGCTTGGGATAGAGCACTGGCCTGGAGTCAGGAAGGCCTAAGTTCAATTTTTTTTTTTTTTTAATTTAATAGCCTTTTATTTACAGGATATATGCATGGGTAACTTTACAGCATTAACAATTGCCAAACCTCTTGTTCTAATTTTTCACCTCTTACCCCCCCACCCCCTCCCCTAGATGGCAGGATGACCAGTAGATGTTAAATACATTAAAATATAAATTAGATACACAATAAGTATACATGACCAAAACATTATTTTGCTGTAGAAAAAGAATCAGACTCTGAAATATTGTACAATTAGCTTGTGAAGGAAATCAAAAATGCAGGTGGGCATAAATATAGGGATTGGGAATTCAATGTAATGGTTCTTAGTCATCTCCCAGAGTTCTTTCTCTGGGCGTAGCTGGTTCAGTTCATTATTGCTCCATTGGAAATGATTTGGTTGATCTCGTTGCTGAGGATGGCCAGGTCCATCAGAACTGGTCATCATATAGTATTGTTGTTGAAGTATATAATGATCTCCTGGTCCTGCTCATTTCACTCAGCATCAGTTCGTGTAAGTCTCTCCAGGTGGAAGGCCTAAGTTCAAATCTGGCCTCAGACACATATTAGCTGTGTGACATGTGGGCAAGTCCTTTAAGCTCTGTTTGCCTTTATCTGTGAAGAAGGAAACCACTCTAGTACCTCTGCTGAGACTGTATGGTTACCAAGAGTTGGATGTGACAACAAACAACAGAATCATGGGCGAGTCATTTAGCTAACACTTGTTTAGTGCTTTAAGGTTCACAAATCATATTAGCATGTTTTACATGTTAACCTCATTTATCTTTTGACAATTGTTAGTTACCCCTGTTTTCAAGATTAAGAAACTGAGGCTTACAGGCATTAAATGACTTGCCCATGCTCACACAGTAATTCTGAGAGGCAAGATTTAAGCTCAGCCCTTCCCAAGTCTGGAGATAAAGACAAATCAACATCAGTATCCCCTTCCTTCACTGTACAACTTGCTGCTCTTACCTTTTAACATTCCCCCTCCCCCAAAATAACAACAAATAAACCCAACTAGGTGTGAACATTTTTATTGATCTGTTTTGTTTCTTATATCATCCCATGTATCCTTCCTGCTCCCAGAGAGACATCCCATACGCCAAATGGTATTTTGGAGAGGGGGAAGAAATCAGCAAAACTGTTCATACATTGAAAAATCCACTAGGTTTTTAAGGCCAAGTTTAAGAACTGGGATGATGTGCTGAAAGTAGACTATACCCGCAATGCCGAATCAGTGGTGCAAGGTGACGGGCTGGCAGGCAAGGTGAAGAAGGACACGGAGAAGAAGGACCAGATGAAGGCCGACCTAACAGCCCTGTTTCTTCCACGTCAGCCACCCATGGCTTTGGCTGAGGTGCTGGGGGGACCTGCATGGCTGGGAAGGAGGAAGCAGGGTTACAGAAGGGCAGAGTGTTGGGGAAGGGAAGGGGTGGGGAGCATCAGCCCTGATGACAGAGTGACGTTGCAGGCAGAACAGCTGATGGAAGAATGGAATGAAGACCTGGATGGTATGGAGGGTTTTGTCCTCGAAGGCAAAAAGTTCGCCCGCCTGCCTGAGGAGGAGTTTGGTCACTTCCATACCCAAGACTGTTACGTCTTCCTCTGCAGGTGTGACTCCCCCATCTGTCTACTTCTAGTCTCATCTTCTTCCTCAGTCTCTTGCAATGGGGCACAAGGTGGACATATTTGTGGTACTTGGTGTAAAATAGGGATTCCCAGCATTTCTCCCAAGTCTGTCTTCCCTTGAAGATGGAAGCTCAGGATGTGGAGGTGAGAGAAGGCCCTCCTTTTCCCACATCTATTTTCTCTCCCCCTTCCCTAGGTACTGGGTCCCTGTAGAATATGAAGAAGAGGAAAAGAAGAAAAAAGCAGGTCCTGGGGCATCCGAAGGAGAAGGGGAAGGAGAACAGGATGCTGAGGAGGAGGAGGAGGCAGCCACAGCAGAGGAGAAACAGCCCGAGGAGGATTTCCAGTGTGTGGTCTACTTCTGGCAGGGAAGGGAAGCCTCCAACATGGGCTGGCTCACCTTCACCTTCAGCTTGCAGAAAAAGTTTGAGAGCCTCTTCCCAGGCAAACTGGAGGTGAGGCCCTGACCTCTCGGCTGAGGCTCTATTCGCACTCCTGTTTCCCACTGCAGTCTCCAGAGGGGAATCAGTTTGGGGACTTTTTTCATGTTGGTCTTGAGGAGTCCGTGCCTGGCCCCGATTGCCACTAGAGATCCCTCCCACTCAACTACCTCCTCAGGGAGCCTAGATGGCCCCAGGGTGGCTGGCACGGCGTGGGGGAAAGGGAGCTGGCAGTGGGCTGGGAGAGCATCTGGGCTCCATCTGGCTGGTCTGGCAGAGCGGGTGGGATTCATCAGCCTCTTTGTTCTGTCCTCCTTCCCAGGTGGTCCGAATGACTCAGCAGCAGGAGAACCCCAAGTTCCTGTCCCACTTCAAGAGAAAGTTCATTATCCACAAGGGGAAGAGAAAAGCTCCAGAGAATGCTCAGCAACCCAGCCTTTACCACATTCGCACCAATGGCAGTGCCCTCTGCACCCGGTACCTAGCACCTCTCCCCGCCTTCCTCTCCCCACAAGCCAGAGTCCATGCCCAGAGTCCACGTTACGTGTATCTGTATGTCTCGCTCCCTGGGTCCTGCTTGTGGGCAGGGATCCAGCAGTTGCTCAGCAGGAGAGGCCTTTGGGGACCCTGCCTCCCTAGGGGCTGAGGAGAGGTGCTCAGGACTGCTGCCTGCTGGAGCTGCCCCAGGGCTTCCCGGGGAGGGGTGGGCAGGTGGCGGAGCTGGCCCGCTCTCTCCCTTACCTCTGTCCTCCCTTGGCCCTGCCATTCTACAGATGTATCCAGATCAACACAGACTCCAGCTTACTCAACTCTGAATTCTGCTTTATCCTCAAGGTGAGGGACGGGTCTGGGCTGGCCAGGGAGGGTCTGGGCCTCCTCTCCCCCCCCCCCAAAGCATAGGCATGGCAAGGTCAGGACCCCCATGAGGGGAGGGAGGGAGGCAGGAGTGCTCAGGACAGAGGGGGACACAACCGTTCTCCTGCTCCGGCCCCAGGTCCCCTTTGAGAGCACAGACAATCAAGGCATCGTGTACACGTGGGTAGGACGGGCAGCCGACCCCGATGAGGCCAAGTTAGCTGAGGATATCATGAACCACATGTTCAACGACTCATACAGCAAGCAGGTAAGGGCCTGGACGGGAGGGAGGTTCTCCTGGGGCCCTGCCCGACCTTGGGGGCCCAAGAGGGACAATGACTTACCTTCCCAACAGGGCTCTTACCCTAACCCTAAACCCTTTTTGATTCTGGGACCCCCTTTGACAGGAGGTAAAACAGAAGCCTGCTCTCACATGGTCTAATGCCAGGTCCAATAACTACAGCAATTTCAAAGCAAGAGGAGCATAAACTACAGTTCAAGATATCTGTACCCATTGTCATGTGATCTGAAAAAATGTGGGTTTTGTTGGTGATTAGGCCACAGTTACTGCTAATACTGCCATGATGTGTTGCCCATGTTCATAACTGAAGGAAATAACTTTTTTCCCATCCAAAGTCATTTACCCCCTGAAATTTTTCCATGGATTAAGATCCCTACTCAAAAGCAGCAGTTCTCAAAGTTAGTCTGGGGATATCTTGGGGGTCCTCTAGACCTTTCCTCCGGGCCATGGAATCAAAACAATTTTCATAATACTAAGACGTTTTAAATTTCCTGTGTGGTAAACAAAACTACAATCCATGGGAGCAAAAACTCTTTGAGGACTTTTCAAGAACTTTTAAAAGTGTAAAAGGAGACCAAACAGTTTGAGAAAGCACTGCTTCCTCTTGGGTCAAATGCTGGCCCTGGAGTCAAGAAAATCTGAGTTCAAATTCAGCCTCAGAGTTTTATTTGCTTTGGGATTCTAGACAAGTCACTAAGTGACTGCAGAGCAGACAGAAACTGTCTGCCTCAGTTTCTTCATCTGTAAGATGGGGATAATATTTTGTACCTACCTACTTTTTAAAGAATCAGATGAGATATTTGTAAAGTGTTTTGCAAATCTTAAGGCACTATATAAATGTGATCACAATTCCTCAGTGCATATCTTGGGATAGGAGAAGGCACTGTTGTATAATAAATAGAACACTGGGCTTTGAACTATATATGAAAAGCCTGGTTTCAAACCCTGCCTCAGATAAAGGAGTAGAGAGATCTCAAAGGTCATCCCATCCAACTTCTTCATGGGATAGATGAAGATACTGAAGTCAAGATTAACATCACCTAAATAAAAAAGTAGAGAAAATGCCTTTCTGACTCCAGAGCCTCTGCCTCACTTAACTTTTCCAAGACTCACTGATCTCTTCTCTTAAACAGAAGCACCTACCTCGCAGAGTTGTAAAGATCTACGAGATAATAATTTGTAAAGACACTTTCAAACCTTAAAAAGTACCAGGTAACAAAGTAGATGGAGCTCCTGGCCTGGCGTCGGGAAAATCTGAGTTCAGATGTGGCCTCAGACACTTACTGTGTGACTCTGGGAAGTCACTTAACCCCATTTGCCTCAGTTTCCTCATCTTTAAAATGAGCTGGAGAAGGAAATCATAAACTACTCCAGTATCTTTGACAAGAATACCGAGTGATGAGGTCTCCCACTAAAATGACTAAACAACAAAAGACTTAAAGGTCCTGGTGCCGTTGTAAGCTTCTGTAGCTACCTTCACCCCAGAAACCTTTGCCTGCCCTTTTCTCAACAGGTAATTAATGAGGGAGAAGAGCCAGAGAACTTCTTCTGGGTGGGCATTGGGGCTCAGAAACCCTACGACGAAGATGCCGACTACATGAAGTATGCCCGACTCTTCAGGTCAGCTCAGTCTCCTTTCTTTGTGGGCTTCTCAGCTCACTACTCCATGGAAGCCCCCTCCCCTCCCCCTTTTCACCACTTTGACTGGGGCCCCCAACCCCAACCTGGAACCTCCTCAACTCTGCCCTGGTGTCTGTCCTCTCTCTCTGGCACAGGTGCTCCAATGAGAAAGGTTACTTCTCAGTGTCGGAAAAGTGTTCGGACTTCTGCCAGGATGACTTGGCTGATGATGACATCATGCTGTTGGACAATGGTCGGGAGGTGAGTCCCCTCCATCCTGACACCATACTTCTGCTGGTCCTACCCCTCCCCTAACCTTGTAAACCTGGGTTCCTGACTGCAGGGCATCCCCTCCCCTTCTCCACCTCTGCTGGGCCTGGCCCCGAGTTTGGCCGGGCTGGTGTCGAGGACGACTCCCTCCCTTCAGTGACAGACTTGGGAGCGGCCCTTGCTCACCTTGTAGCACTGCTCCTCCCTCCCTGTGCCGGGGCACAACTTCTGTCCTTCACCTTGCAGGTCTACATGTGGGTGGGGACTCAGACAAGCCAGGTGGAGATCAAGCTGAGCCTGAAGGCCTGCCAGGTGAGTGACTGTCGAGCCTTCTCTGCTGGCTCGGCCCATCCAGACTGGGGCCTCTCACCTTTTTCTGTCAGACATCCCTTCTCACAATGATATTTGTAAAGGCATAAAATTCATTGGGTTTACAAAGGGAAAAAATTATATTGGAATGTAACTAACAAAATATTTTAAAAGAAGAAATGAGCTTTAAGTTAAGAACCCCTGCCACTGGGCCCCTAAGGACTTCCCCTACACATGAAGGAAACCAAAACCTCAGGTGTCCATTACTTGGCTGAGGGCACAGCATGTTAGTGGTGGGGCCGACATGAAAACCTAAGCTGTGGCTTTTCACTCAATCCTTGTTTCGTTGGTTTGAGCTGTTCCTTCTTTTCCTCTCTGCTTGGGTCTAGCACTTAGGGATGATAAAGGTTATTCAATATCGATGCTCTTCAAGGGAGGGGAGAGGTTTGTAGAAAGCCAGCTTTGACCTATAAAACCTAAAATCTGTGTAATGAGGGGGTTGGAGTGGATGCTGGAGATCTCTGACAGCTTGAAATCTAACAGGATGGAGGTTATCATTTCTCTGACTTGCGCGGTGGGTGCGTTTCTCTCTCGCAGGTTTACATCCAGCACATGCGGTCCAAGGACCAGGAGCACCCTCGAAAGCTCCGACTGGTCCGCAAGGGTAACGAACAACACCCGTTCACCCGATGCTTCCATGCCTGGAGTACCTTCCGGAAACCGCCCGCCTAGCTGGGTGCAGACTAGCCTAGACTCTTCTTGCTCCTGACCCAAGGCCGCTAGCGTCAGCACAAGCTTTAAAAGGCTTCTCCTCCCTGTGAGAAGTTGGGTCCAGGGCTGCCCCGGCGGCCCCTGTGCTATTGGCCCTTGTGTTTGGAGGGGATGGCTTTCTTCTTTCTCACCGTTCCTATCAGACTTCTAGGGTCTGGCTGCCTGCACTGCTTGTTCTTAAGCTGTTTTGTGGCCAAAGCCATAGAAAGCTCCAGATAACTCTGCTTGGGGGCATCTCAGGCGTTTGGGGTGGAGCTGAACCATCCAGTGGGCAGAAGGGGACAGTGTTTCTGAGGAGCAGCGCTGGGCCAAAGACGAGGCAAGCTCCTTCGCGTCTCACGACCCATGCTGCTCCCTCTCCACACTGTGACTTACCTGGCCCTGCATCCCCTTCCCCCCCATCCCTTGCCTAGGGCCCCTTCACTGGACTCACTGCACCTTCTCCATCAGTCCTGGCAGCACCTGGTGTATTGTATTGTTGGAATAAAAATGGGCCCTGTTGCCGACAGCACAGACGCGTGGATTAGTGGTGGTTTGGGGTGAGGGAGCCACTGGTGGGATTGTTCCCGCCCCTACTTGATTTCCCGGGGACTCCCCTGCCCCCTTTTCCTGATGAAATAGCTGAGTCCTTGGAATTCTGAGAACTGAATAAGGTAGGAAGGCTGTCTGCAGTGGGACCAGGTTGTCCAGAGGAAGGAAGTGAACCTCCTGCTAGAGCAGCACCTGGCCTCATCTGGGCTACGCAAGGCAACGAGCCGGCATGTTTGCTCGCTCCTACGCCTGGTGGTGGTGTTGGGCAACATGAAGCCGGCTCTCATTTTGTTAGGGTTAAAGGTGAAATCTGAATCAGATCTGGACTAACCAAGTCCACCACTTGGAACCCTGCCGAGGTCCTGGCCCATTGTTAGAACCAAGGCTGTATGGGGCAGGAAGCAGATGCATCAGCCTTTTAAGATACTAAATGCTTTATTTTCAATATTAAAAACCAGTATTTTTAATACCTAAAACAATGCTAATTAATCTTAACAAAAAGACCCCCCCTCAAAAAAAAAGATACATTCTACAAAAGAAGCCCCCTGTCACCACTCCTCCCCAACCCCCCAGGACACAAAATGGGAGCATGGTCAGTCGGCACGTTTGTTGGCCTGGAGAGGGGCTCAAACACACTCGGACACACTCACAGCAGGAACCATCCAGGAGCGAGAATACCAAAATAACTTTAGAAATCTTTTTTGTCCAAGTCCCAGTGAGGCAAGCTCGGCTGTATAAAAAAAAAGAAAGCCTATCCTTGAAGACTCCAGCATTCCTACCTACCAGGGACCGGCTCTGGGCCGCAAACCCTCCCCCCTCCCCACTCCTGCCCCTCCTAAAGTGGCTTTTTTGCCTGAGGTTTGGCCCAGAAGCTGGCCTGGGAAAAGGGCATCCTCCCTCTTCCCACAGCCCAGGCCATCACAGGACTAAGTAGTAGCCTCTGGGAGTCTCCTCCAAAGGAAGGGACTGCCCTGACACGTGACACACCTGATCCTCTTACTTCCCTCCTAGCCCCCTCCCCCGAGTCCCCCAGGCCTGGTAAACAGGAATTACTCCCTTTGCTCAGCTCCAGGGCAAACGCCACAGAAAGTCCTGGGAGGGGTGGCAGGAGTCTTTTCTCTGAACCCAGTTCTCTGGGTTTCCCCAAGGAGACAATCGTCCCCTTGGATAAGTCAGGGAAGAAGGGCCCACGGGTGTTCTGAACTCCTCCCTTCAAGGGGCGTGATCAGGAGTTGGGGGGTGACACTGCGGCCACTGGGTGCATTTGTGCTTCTGGACAAGGTGAAAAATGAAGGGCCGAGGGGAGACAAAATGACATTTCAGACTGGGGGATGGGGGCTGCGGCCTGTCCCTCTGATCCACTTCTGGCAGGTACGAGGTGTGATAGACTCCTGTGGGACACCGGAATCCCTCAGGAACGGGGGTCTAGCAGGTGGAAAAGGGGGGCCTCCTGAGGGCAGAATCAGGGATCCAGGAAGAAGGCAGCAGTGGGGCTGGGGGCTCCTCAGTCCATGCTCCTCCGAGGACCAAGTCCGATGCAGGGGAAGGGGAGCACACGGGAAGGTGGGAGTACATGGGGCTCACCCCTGCCCCTCTGCCACAGACAGGCTTTCTGGGCAAGCTGAGGTAGCCTAAGCAGAGAACAGTAGCCATGGCTCCCGAGGGAGGCTGTGTGTGTGTGTGAGAGTAACGGGTTAGGGAGTGAGGGTCTCTCCCTTCAGTCCATGACTCCTAGAGGAACGGGGGAGAGGGCCAGTGAGGGCCGCGGGAGGGACATGCAGAGCGCGCCCTTCCTTGGTTCCGACGGGCTCCCCGCCTCTGCCGGTCCCCAAGAGAAGAGTCTTCATAGAGCTGTTGGGGGGGAGCAAAAGGGCAGGCAGGGGTTGCGGGGATCCAGGGCGCTGTGCTTCTGCCCCACCACAGTTAGAAGGTACAAAACTATGTTACAGGGACAGCATCCAAGGGACACAGGGCAGGTGTGTGCGGACAGTGGGGCTCCTGGCTGGGCCGTGGGTTGCAATCCTCATCACCGGGGTCCAAGCCTGAGCCGCAGGCAGCAGCGTCTCTCCTGGGGAAGAGAGCACCCGCCAGTTAGTTACCATGCCAACCCTTTCCAGGGGGAGCTGGGGGAGGGGGGGCAAACAAGCACCCTCCGTCTGCACGTTCCAACAACGGCTAATAATAAATAGCTAACAGGGCAGCGGGGGTGCACAGGCCCTGCAGTCAGGAGGACCCGAGTTCAAATCCAGCCTCAGTCACTTAACCCTGATTGCCTGGGGGGGAGGGAACGGGGCCGGCAGGGTGAAAAAAGCCTCAATTCTGCTATAGTCTCTAGGGGCTGCATGCCAAGTATATCTGGGAGCACCAACAGGAAGAACAGCCAAACTAAAGAATCACCGCTGGCTTCTTGTTTTAACGGGAAGGATTCTTTTCTTTCCTCCCTCGGTGACTCCACTAAAATAGTTCACTTTAACAGCAGTTTCCTCAGGCAGTGGTACGCCTTTCAGGGAGCCCCGACCTCCTGGGCCCGCCCACCCAATGTGGAAGAGTGCCCAGGGCCTATCCACCTCCCTGGCTGGAGACAGCCTCTGGAGTCAACTACAGCCAGGTAGAAATGGGGTGCAGAAATGCAACGACTCAGGCTCTTGTTTAGGGACCTAATTTAGGGTCAACACTTGTGTTTTTTGCCGAGGCAACTGGGGGTAAGTGACTGGCCCAGAGTTACACAGCTGGGAAGTGTTTAGTGCCTGAGGCCAGATGTTAATCTCAGGTCCTCCTGACTTCAGGGTTGGTGCTCTACCCACTGCGCCACCCAGCTGCCCCTTCCTTAGGTTTTTTAGGTATCTAAATATTACCTCTGAACCTCGAAGTTTGCAACTGTAAAAACTAGGAGGCCTAGAGAAGAATCCAGCCCTTCTGTTGGGAGGAGTGAAATTGAATTATTTGACCAAGGAACCACACCCCAAAGTCCTAATTCCCAGAGGAATGAGCATCAAGCCACCTTCCTTCCCTATGTCCCAATTAAATCTGGGTCACAACCTGCTAAAGAAGGTCATTATCTTCTCCCAGTACACACTCCTGTTTCAGTCTGGCAAAATCCTTCAGCTGGTGAGCAGATGAGAACAAAGGGGGTGGGCCATCTTTGTCATGAGGACTATGGCACTTGATTATGGAACAATGGATGGGGCTGATAAGCCCAACAATGACTCGGGATCTAGGACTGAAGGGGATCTTCTGTCCTGGAACTGAAGGCCCACAGGCTCCAACCGAATGTCAACCCATGGGCTGACACAACTGCCACCTGGTATCTGACAAAAAAGGTGGCCACCTCCTTGAGAAACTGGCTGCTTAATTCTCCTTCTTCTACAGTTCCCAACAACTGCCCTTATTACTCCCCTAATGAACCAAAGATGGGTTCTGTCATTTTACAAATATCTTATTTAACCCTCTAAGGCAGATGCTGTATCCCCATTTTACAGATGAAGAAACTGAGGTAGCAATTTAGTGACTTGCTTAGGGTCACATTAGCGAATATCTACATCTGGATGTGATTTCAAGACTTCCTGGATCTAGGTCCACTGGACTATTACCTAATTTACCATTATTCTGGAGAAAACTACCTCAATTCAGGTAGTATTTTCTGTCTATTTAAATTACCATGTATATAACTTACATGCATTCAAAGCATATAGCCTCCTCACAACAGAATGTAAATTCTTTGAAGGCAGGGATTTTTTTTTTTCCATTTTTGTTTTTGTTTCCAAATACAATGCTTTGTTAAAAAAAAAATTAACAATAATAAATGTTGATACAGCAATTTTAAGATTTACAAAGTGCTCTAAAAGTTTAGAGAATGCTTTAATGTGTGTTATTTCATTTAATTGTGGATAATACAATGTACAAATGCTTAACAAAGGCAGTTTGAATTGGATTGGCCATGTCAGTGACAATAACTAACAGCAGCCTCAGAACTTAAGAGTTGAAGGGAGGATCAGGGGACAGGCTGGGGCTTGGAAGCCAGTTACAGAATGACCAGGAATAAGTTTCCCATCTTGGATTTTCCCACTTAGTACCTAACACTTCCTGGATAAGTCATTTAACTTCTGTGCCTTTCAGTTTCATAACTGATTATTAAAATTTTGACATATTAAAATGATGAGAATTTCATCTTCTGACGCAGTCCCAGGTCTAACCCTCACCTAATTTTCCAGGCATACACCTTATTCCCCTGATGCATAACTTTTTGATCCAATGATCTAGACTGTTTCATGCACAAGAATCCTCCATCTCTTGGCTCCAGGCATTTTCTCTGGCTGTCCCTCCTGCTTTCCCCTCCTCTGCTGTGACTCCTGATCTCCCTGGCTTCCTTTTAAGTCCCAACTAAAATCTCATCTTCCATAGGAAAGTTCTCCCAACCCCTTTTTAATTCTAGTGCCTTCTGTATTACTGGTGGTCTAGGGGAGGGGGAGGAGGAGAAGCAGGGAGAAAATTTTGGAATATTAGGTTTTGCAAGGGTGAATGTTGAAAACTATCTTTGCATGTATTTTGAAAAATAAAAAGCTATTATAAAAAAGGATTATCTGTTTTAAAAGAGTCGTGTTTTCCCTCTATTAATTACTTCTTATTTATCCTACATATAACTTGCTTTGTAAATATTTGCTTATATATTGTTTCTCCCATTGGATGGTAAGCACCATGAGGGCAGGGACTATCTTTTCCCTCTTTTTGTATCTCTGGTGCTTAGAATATTGCCTGGAACATAAAAGGCACGTAATAAATATTTATTGAATAACTCATTAACTCTAATTTGACATGAGACTTTAGATAAGTTATATAGCATTACTGGGATGATTTTGAATTATTTAGCTTCTAAGGTCTTGAGCTAAAAGTCTTATGATTCTAAGACTTGACTCAAAGCTCAAACATTCTAAGAGTCTTATGAAGGTCTCAGAATGTAGCCTACAGGGATGCAAATACGTATCTGCAGACTCAAGAAACAGGTTTTTTCCCCTTTCTAAAATCTCCTTTCCCCTTAGGCCTTCGTAGTAGTCTTCCAGCAACTGCACTCCCCTCACCTTATTTGATCAGGATTCCTGGAGATCGGGCGTCATCTTCTGCTATATTTCTCAAATTTTTCTCTGCTTCCTCTGAAGAGCTAGAGGGGTTGAAAAGAGGTTCTCATAAGATTGAGAAAGACCCTCCGTTCCTGTTCCCAGTATGGGAAGAGCACATCTCCCAGTAGGCCTATGGTGTAAGATGAGGAAGAACATTCAGAATCTAGGGAGCTCTGTCCTGTCTTATCACCACCCCGGGGGAGAGGGGCCTGGGGCTTGGAAGAGTGAGACTAAGAAGTCCGACTTTGCCTTTTTCCTTGCCCATTCCTGAACCACAGCTACTGCCCAGATCTGCTCCCAGCGGCTCCCTCATTTTGCCCTCCTTCTGATTTTATTTCTCCATCTGCCTAACAACTGCCAACGTTTCGAGGACACAGTGCTAATGACTGACCAAAGTCTTCTCTTTCTCCATCCATCGATTCTCTCCCGTGAAGTCTGAGAAGTATATAAAGTAGGAATTGCCATTTTTATTTAATAGAGTAGGGACATAACTCATTTGAAGTCTTACCCAAGTTACAAGCAGTCAGAATACAACACAGGGTCCTTTTTTTGTGAGGCAGCTAGGTGGCCCAATGGACCTGGAGTCAAGATCTGAGTTCAAATATGATCTTAGAGACACTTAGTAGTTGGGTGAGGAGATGAGCAAGTCACTTAAACCCTCTCAGCCTCAGTTCCCTCATCTGTAAAGTGAGGATTATGATAGCACCTATTCTCACAGGGTTTTAGCAAGGGTCAAATTTGGAAAGTACTTGGAAAGTACTTTTCCAGAACAGAGACTGGCTGAAGTTGGGGGTGAAAGAGTTGCAGTTTTCTTTATAAGCAATTTTCTTTTTCCATCCCTCAGGGGGATTAAAAATTTTTTTTATTGTTTTGTTTTTTCTAATTATATATGTATATTAACTTTTAAAATACATATTTCTTTATGAATCATGTTGGGAAGAGAAAAATCAGAACAAAAGAAAAAAATCATGGGAGAGAAAAAAAATAGAAAAAAGAAGTGAACATAGCATGTTTTTGCACAGGTGGATGCTTGTCCCTTCTTTATGATTTCCCCAAAGGGAATTTTTTGGGGGACATGAATCACTGAGAATAACCTGGGCAGCCACTGGACTGGATTTCTAGCTTTGGGGTCTGGTTAGGAGGGCCTAAGACTGGCCAAGAGTAGGTTTCCAACCTGTTGCCAGCAGAGGAAGTGGACCTGTTCCTCACCTCAAAAAATCCTTCACTTCTTCCACAGTGATATCAGCTGTGGTATCCAGCGTGTTTTCTGTGCTGTTGGGTGAGTCTGTGGATGCTGGGGAGAGGGCAGCCTGGGAATGCTCTGGGGTTCCTTGGGAGAACAGAAAGGAGGAATTAGGCCTGGGATGTACCATGTCACCCTGGGGCTTCCCAGGACTAGGTGATCAGGAACAGGATTCTAAAGGGAACACGTAGAGGAAGGGAAGAGATGTGAGCTTTGCAAGGGAGGGAGCCCAGTGCCACAGCCAACATGGGATGTGGAGACACTGAGCAAAAGCATCCCACTTATCCCTTTGCCCACCCTTTTCTCCTCCCTTAAAGCTTTTTTTTTGGAGGCAGGGGTTGTCTATCCTAGATATAGTAGTAAGCTCTAGGGGCCCATTACTAGACCCAAGCCTGCTCTGAAGGGCCATCCCTTCCACCCTAGATCTTGGGTCCATTCTCTTCCCATAGGGACCGGGATCCATTACAGTCCTAAGGATCTTACTTCTAACAAGGCTCTTTCATTGCTTCAGCTCTTGGGCCACTGCCCTGGTGAAGCTCTCACTAGCCCACGATAACTGGCTGCCACAGAACGGTTGGAAAATATGGCGCCTCTCACTGTTTCTTGGACATTGCCACCCATTTACACACATTCGCATATTGCACAGAATACACACACACGTACACATTTACTGTTCAGCTTCCCCTCCTACCTAATGTCTCTTTTCTACTCTTGTAGATTTTTTAACAAACGAGTTTAAAAAGCCTTTAAGTGACTGTCTGGCCCAATCCTCTAATTTGATTTAAGCAGATGAAGAGACTAAAAGAGAAGTCATCCATATGTAAAAATGTGTACCTGTTGTATACATGTCTATACAAAGTTAAGTGTGACTAAAACCCAAGTTTTAGTTCACGGGACTGAGACTTTTAGCAAGCCTACTTCCAGCCCTTCTTCCTCCTTCCCCGACCAAGACTTGTACACTCACCAGCTCCATCAAGGAAGGAGTGGTTCCCCTCAGACACTGGCAGAACATGAGTTCCATTGGCCTGGCTCAGCTTGGGCGACCCTTTGTAATCATTGCTGGAAGAGAAGGCAGAAGTGATGGGGGAGAGGGAGGTGTCCAGGGGGGAGAGAAAGGGGAATGCTTCTTTGGGAGATGGTCATGAGCTGTGGAAAGCAGGGCAAGAGGAAGGAACACGGGCATCCCCCAGTTACTCTGATGGGGAGAGATTATCCCTAAGGCATCTGATTTTCAAACAGTGCCAGGCAAGGACATTTCTCGTGACATAAGAGTGTGTGAGCCTTGGCAATCCTACCACAGCACAGAACCCCTCTCCTTGGAAGGCTCAGGGCAGGGTCCGTGGGAGATGCTGGATCCTTTCCAAGGGCATCTCTGAAGTCTCCCAGGAGATGGAGAGTGCTCGTGACCCTTCCTCAATGTCTTCTCCCCCATCCTTACCCCAAGCACCCCCACACCACCCTTGGCACCTGACACAGATGGTATCATGAGGTCGGATGAAATCCAGGGAGCACAAAGGTTCTGTGATGTTCCTGGCACTCAGGGAAAAACGCTCAAACTCCGATGGGGAGATCAAGTAGAACCCTGTTGGAAGGAATGGGGAGGAGAAATGTGAGCAACTGCCCAATTAGCCAGTGCTTCCCCTACCCACCCCCAGACTCACCATCCTCATATGTTGAACAGGGGACACAAAGTCTCCTTTAATCCATCAGGTATTAAATAAATAATATTAAAATCATATTTATATATAAAATATACATTACATATGAATATATAACATAAAATTAAATATGCATATAATAATAAAATAAAAATATAAATTAAATAAGACAAATACTTCTCCAGCAAGACTCTAGCCTTCTTCCTAATTCCTGTACCCTCCCCCCTTTGTTCTGTGTTTTCCTTTCTCTTACTCCTCCTTCTCTTCTCCATCTCATCTCTTGACGCCTATCTCCTCCTAGAAGGATTCCCCCATTGCTCCAATGGCCAGTGACCTCTTCTCTCTCTTCTTGCACTTAGAGGCTATACCAAAAAGTTTGGCCCTTAAGTATTCTCTACCTGAGATTCCTGCTTCTTAAGGAAATCATCTTTACTGCACATGTATAACCTATCCTTGTGTCCAGAAAAGGGGAAGAGTGGGAGGGAGGGAAACTTGGAATACAACATTTTACAGGGTGATTGCTGAAAACTATCTTTGCATATATTTTTAAAAATAAAAAGTTATAATTTAAAAAAAAAGAAAGTCAATTTCTATATTACCAAATAGAGTCTAATGTTTATTTGTTAACTGAGTCTCAAGTAGGGCAGCGGTGATAGCTTCTATATTACCAAACAGGGTCCAATGTTTATTTGCTAATTGAGTCTGGCAGCGAGACGGCACAATGGATGGAAAGCTGGGTCTGGGGTTAGGAAAACTCATCTTCCAGAATTCAAATCCAGCCTCAGACACTAACTCGATCCTGGGCAGGTCACTTTATCTTGTCTCAGTTTCCTCATCTCTAAAATGGCAGAGAAGGAAATGGCAAACCACCAAAGATACTGATCTTTGCCAAGAAAACTTCAAATGGGGTCATGGATAGCTGGACATGATGAGTCTCAAGTGCCTGTTTCCCCCAGAAAGCCTAAACAGACATCCCAATGTGGCCTGATTAATTCTTACTCAGGATTATGCCGGAGTCAAGACTAATCATCCCCTCTGCCCTGTCTCAGATCCTCACTCCAAGTCCCCTGTAGTTAAATGGAGACACTGAGGAACAGAGATTTAGAGAACTGGATCTGGAAGTCAGGAGAAAGGACCTGAGTTGAAGTCCAGTCTCTGGAAATAAAAATGTATAAAACTAGAGAATTCAGTAAAATCTCTGACTACCTTATTTTCCCCATTGGTGAATTGGGTATAACATCAGCACTTTCCATCCAAGGCTATTGTTAAGGATAAAAGGAGATATTTGTATGGTACTTTGCAAAGCTTAGAGTTATAGAAATGCTAGCTGTTAAAGGCAGCTAGGTGGTGCTGTGGGGCAACTAGATGGGTCAGGGGATAGAGTATTCAGTCTGGAGGTGGGAAGATCTGAATTTAAATTTGCCCCCAGACCCTATGGGATGCTGGACAAGTCACCTAATCTCTGGAGAAGGAAATGGCAAACAATGCCCGTATCTTTTTTTTTTTTTTTAAATAATAGCTTTTTATTTTCAAAATATATGCAAAGATAATTTTCAACATTCACCCTCGCAAAACCTTGTATTTCAAATTTTTCTCCCTCTCTTCACCCTGTTCCACCCCCTAGAAAGCAAGTAATCCAATATAGGTTAAACGTGTAATTCTTCTACACATATTTCCACATTTATCATGGTGCACAAGAAAAATCAGATCAAAAAGGGAAAAGATGAGAAAAAAAACTGCAAAAAACAGCAACAAAAGATGAAAATACTATGTTGTGATCTACATTCAGTCCCCACAGTCCCTCTCTGGTTGCAGATGGCTCTCTCCATCACAAGTGCACTGGAATTGACGATGCCCATATCTTTGCCAAGAAAACTCTATGGGGTCACAAAGTGCTTAATGTGCCTGATGTTGTGGATAGAGGCTGGACCTGAAGTCAATAGGACCTGAATTCAATGTGGCTTCAAACAGTTTTTCAGTAAAATGAGATTAACAATAGCTCAGAATTAGGATTCTTCCCTCTTGGAGTTATAGTAAGGATAAAATAAGATTTATTTTTAAAAGCAATAATGATGCTACATAGCTATTATTATTTTAATGCTCATTATTAGTGACTTGCTCAAAGTTAGAAGGGCTAAAAGAATTCTGAACCTGCTTCAAATGGGGAAGAGAAGACCTCATTTCTGTAGCCTCATACCATTGGCTACGAAAATGGAGGGGGACTTTTGTCTCCTTTTGGGACACCTAGTAGCCAGAGCCATTTTTATCTGCTAAATTCCTCACAAGCCTAAAAAAGCCCAAATCAAGTGATCTGTACTCTGAAGATTTCCTTGATGCTTCCTAAATGATAAAAATTCTCCACTCTCCACCTAACATAGCACCTTTTCTGGACAGCCGTTGACAGTTTTGAGTTCTTTCTCTGAAAACTCATTTTCTTTGACCACTAATTAATTGGGGAATGGGGTCTTATTCTTGTAAATTTGAGATAGCTCATCCTGGAAACAAAATGATTCCCACTTAATCTGCTTCCTTTCTAATTTTAGCTACATTAGTTTTGTTCAACATGGCACTTTTTTTCACCCAGTATTAAAAAGAAGAATTATTTGTAAATGTGTCTTCTTCCTGTATTAGACTGTCAGCTTCACGTGGGTGAGAGTTACCTTATATAATCCTATTATCTTTCTCACCAAGCAGCACAAAGCTCTGTTAGCCCGGGGCAGCAGGTGCCAATTTGAGGTAAGAAGTAGCAGAGCTGAAGAGACAGATTTTGGAGTTGCTTCATTGCCTTACTGGGGATGATAGTTCAGAGGGTCCTGCATGCCCTGCCAGCTCCCATCCCAGCTTCACAGCATGAGCTGTCTGTCCCTTCTGGCTAACTCTGCTCCCACACTCCCTTTCCTTCTTGGATTAACTCCAAAATCCATTATCTTCAGAATCCTGTAGTCCTTTTGCATTGCAATTTGAATAGAAGCAACACAGTGTGGTGGAACAACCCTGGACCTTCACAGAATTTTACGAGATGCTTCTGTTACAACACCCCGGATGGAATATTAGTATTTTTATTTTGTTATTATTTAGTCATTTCAATCATGTCCAATTCTGTGACCCCATTTGGGGATTTTCTTGGCAGAGATATTGAAATGGTTTGCCATTTCCTTCGCCAATTTCTTTTACAAATGAGGAAACTGAGACAAACAGGGTAAAGTACTTACCCAGAGTCACAGAGCTAGTAAGTGTGCACAACTCCAGGCCCACCTAGCAAATATTCTTATCCCCCTTTCACAGATGAGGAATCAGGGATATCAAGAGAATAAGTGACTTCTGACCACGTCAACAAGTATTTTGTTTTTTTTGTTTTTTAACTGAGTACTTATTGACATTCTAGTCATTCTGTTAAGGACTGAGAAAACAAAGATAAGACAAAAATAAGAGAAAGGCTGACAAAGACAAAGATAAAATAATCCCTTGCCCTTAAGAGGCTTATAATTGTTCTACAGTAGGACTTTGAAGCCAGGTTTCTCATTGTAAGGCCATAAAGAGATGTCTCCTCAGTCCATTGCTACGGTCCACCGCTGGGGGTCTGGGGTTCTAGGATGAAGCCAAGTGATCATCCTTGTTGGCCTTTTCTGTGCCATCAGAGGAAAAGGAAGAAATCCATTAGAAGAGGCCGTTTAGGAATCAAAACTGCAGAATTTGAAGAGGTCTTGGTGATTATAGGGACCCACTCCATGCTTTGGAAAAATGGAGATTCAGGGACCAAGAATGGCTTGCCTATAGTCCCATAATAGGTACCATAAGAGCCAACATAACTTGGCAACTTTTCACAATCTGACCAAAACCCCAAAACAAGAGTTGCCAAAATGCTCCTGGGCATCTGCAATGGTTTATTAGTCATCAGGAAAAGGGCAGAAATATACACACACAATATCTACATACACACACCTATTTATACTACTTACATACACACACACACACACACACACACACACACACACACGTACCAGCCCCCTCGCCCCATTTCGTTGCTTGGATGGTTACAGAAAGCATCTTACAAACTTTCTATTCTCATTAGACCCACATAAGACCACCAGAACAGAAGTTTTCTACCATGTCAAGAGTTTCCTACCCATTTAGCCTCAAAGCTCAAGAAAATCTCACTTTTCTGGATAGAGCACCAGCCCTGAAGTCAGAAGGACCTGAGTTCAAATCTGGTCTCAGACACTTAGCATGGCCTAGCTGTGTGACCCTGGGCAAGTCACATAACCCCAGTTGCCTCAGCAAAAATAAAAAAATAAAAAAAATCTCCCTTTTAACTGGCCTTTTGTTTTGACCCCTTTTTAATCCCTTTAAGCATTCTAACTCTAGTAATTCCATAAGCTTGTACTCTCTGTCCCCCCCCCCCCAGACTTTCTATCCAATGCTGAAAGACTTGCTGTCCTTTGCTGACCCATCCAAAAAACAGAAATAACAAAATCATTTTTTCACAGTGGGATGTGGTGGGGAAAGAAATGGAAAGGGGCAGGAGGGCCCCTGTTTTCTCTGCTTGAATGAGCTATCTCATGACCCAAAAAAGCTTCTCTGGGGTGGGAGGGGAGTCAACAAAAATACTCCAGAAGTGTTCAATAACTCCTGACTCCAGAAGACTTCAATAAGCCCTGATTTTTAAAATGAGCCGATTCAGTGGCCCAAACAAGGCTTGGCTGATGCATAGGTGAAATAGATAGCTGACATAACTGGAGGAGCCCACTCAGCCAAAGTATATCTCTCCCCATCTTTGTGTACAGTGACCCCTTACCCCTTCCACCTCTCAATTTTCCCTAGCATGGGTTTTTGATGTATTGTGCATCTGTATAGAAAAAAAATTTTTTAAATGGGAATTTTGGGGAAGTTTTGTGGAAGCTGAAGGTGACATGCAAAGGCCAGCTGATGGCACAGAGCCTATGATCAAATACTTAACCCAAATTTTACAGTAAGGTAAACACTCCATAAAAGAAAAAGGAAAATTCAGACTTCTCCAGTACAAAAGGAGGGCCAAAATTTTTTATAAGATTTTCCAGAGTTGCAGGGGTACCTCCCCATTAATCACTGTATTTGGGGATCTTCTTCTAAGAGTTGTGTTAAATTTATAAAAAGAACACCTTAAACTCTTATCTGCTGATATTTTTTCAGTGATTAATTGACAGGCAGCCAACAGCCTCTGTGAAGAAAGCCCAGAAAAGCACCAAATAGGGGTGCAAAGGTGGAAAGACAGATTCCCTTCCTGCCCTCCCTTGCCCAAATGGAGGATGTCCCAGTGGGCATTGTCCCCCCACCCTTCACTCACCCTGCCCGTATTTTGTGAAGACACAGGACGCGATGCCACTGATGTCCTCCTTGCGAATGCAGTCATAGTGCACCTGAGGCCGGAGGGACGGCACAGCGAAAACATGGATGTCGCCCAGGTTGGTGAGGCAGGCCAGGCAGTTCTCTGTGTAGTCCTCAAAGGCCACGCTGGTGAAGGTGACCAGAGCCACCTTCCGAACCCGGCAGCCCTCGTGGGCTGTGAGCTTGAACTTGGTCTTGGCGCTGACCTTGGGCAATGTAAACACCTGGGGGGGGGGGGGGGGGAAGCAAGCCCAAGGTGTCAGGAGCCATGGTGAGACTGAACCGCCCGGAGAGAACCAAGCAAGGCAAGGGGGCCAGCAGCTGACTAAATGTCTGGCCTTGTGTAAACGGACATGGGGCCAATGGAGCGCAGAGGATGTCCGCTGATGACTTAGGGGCTTTGGGGATGAGGGGGAACCTGCCCATCATCCTTGCCGGCCTTTTCTGCACTCAGAGGGGAAGAATGGCCTGAGGAAGTCACCTGGAAACCTTAGTCTCTTAGAATCTGAAGGTCAATGATTATATGGATCTATGTAACATATAATCTATATAACCAATGATTATGGATTGGCCAAGGGTGACCAATTTTTTTGTTTATTTTTGTTTATTGTTTATTTTGTTTACTGGTCAATAAACAGAGCCAGGACAAGAACCCAACTGACTCCCCAAGTTAGTGCTCTTCCCATCATCCAACAATGGAGAGGAAGCCTCTGTTCAGTCAACTCAACAAGTCTGTCCTGGGGTTTCCTGTGCTAGGTATGTAACGGAGAGAGCACAAACATTCTGGTAGCTCAGTCCAGCTGAAGAAACCAAACAAAACAAGAAAATGAAACAATAATGGGCAGCACGAAATCAAGTGAGACACGTCTAATTGGTATCCTATTGTTTGCCTTCCCAAGGAGAGGGAGGAAGGAAGGAGGAAATGTTAGAAAAAAATTTCAATGAAATTGGGGGACAGCTACATGGCACAGTAGTACAGAGCAATGGCCCTGGAGTCAGAGGGACCTGAATTCACATCCAGTCTCAGACGACTTGACACTTACTAGCTGTGTAGCTGGGGCAAGTCACTTAAAACTAACTGTCTTGCGGGGAAAAAAAAAAAAAAAAAAAATATATATATATATATATATAATGTAATTGGAAAATATTTAATGAAATAAGTAAAAATATATTTTTTAAAAATCAAGTAAAAAACTAGGGTTTACTGAAAGCTTTGGGAGAAGAGAGCTCACTGATAAGCAGAGGTGATTACAGAGATTTCCTAGAGGTGGATTTTGGATGAAAGGATGAAGCAAAGGGAGTCAATAAACCTGGTGTGGGCTGTGCATGGTACTAAGCCTAGTCCCTCCTGAGGGTTTGTGTGGAAGTCTCAAAGGAATAAGAAGAAGATGATTGATGGATAGGACGTGCTGGTGGTATATGCTTTTTAAGAGTGGGCTTATCCACAGCCACTTGGTCTCCCTTACCTTGAATTGCTCCTCAGAAGAGATAAGCACGGAGTGACTTCCCTGCATGTCGGGGGCCTTGGCCAGGTCTTGGGACACTTCATAGGGTTCCGGCAGGGGACTGCCCCTTCCATCGAGCACAGCGATGGAGACCACTGGGGCCCGGTGCATCAGCTGCACCTCCTTGCCCAGAACTGCCTCCACTGCCCGTTCAGAGAATTTCTCCTGCGACGGCACTTCCAGCGCATAAGCAAACACTGATCCTGAGTTGGTGCCTGCCCACATGGTCGGGCCATGGTGAGTAGCTATGGAGCAAAAAATGCAATGGGGAGGGGGAGAGAGAGACCCGAGGTCAAGAGGTGCTCTACTCTCCAAACTCTATTAAGTCATAGCCAAGAACAATCAAGTTGTTAACACTTTCTTTACATTCATCTAGTACTTTACACTTTCCAAGGGACTTTCATTGAAAATTATAACTGGCAGATTTCAGAAAACCTGGTAAGGCTTACATGAACTGATGCAAAGTGAAGGGAGTAGATGTAACAGCAATATTACACAATGATCGACTATGAATTACTTTGTTCTTCTTAGAAATACAAGACAATTCCAAAGGACTCATGATGGAAAATACTATTTACATCCAGAGAAAGAATGTAGCTTGAATGCAAATCAAAGCAAACTATTTTCTTTTTTTTTTTAAATAGCTACTTCCTATCTTTATTTTTTCAATAGCATTTTATTTTTTCCAAATACATAGTTTTCAACATTCATTAAAATTTTTTTCTTCCTTCCTTCCTTTTTCTTTCCTTCCTTCCTTCCTTTCTTTTTCTTCCTTCCTCCCTCCCTCCCTCCCTCCCTTCCTTCCTTTTCTTCTCTCTTTCTCTCTTTTTTGTTGAGGCAGTTGGGATTAAGTGACTTGCCCAGGGTCATACAGCTAGAAAGTGTTAAGTGTCTGAGGCCAAATTTGAACTCAGGTCCTCCTGACTTCAGGGTTGGTGCTCTATCACACCAACTAGCTTCATTTTTGTGAAACTTTGTGTTCTAAATTTTTTCTCTCCCTTCCTTCACCTTCCTCCTGTCTAAAACAACAAGCAATCTAATATAGGTTAAATATGTGTAATCCTTTTAAATATATTTCCCTATTTATCATGTTGTATAAGAAAAATCAGATCTAAAGAGGAAAAAACCATGAAAAAGAAAAAAAACCAAACAAATAAATAAACAAAAAGGTGAAAAAACTATGCTTCAATCCACATTCAGTCCCCATAGTTTGAGATTGGCATTTTCTACCCAGATTATTGGAATGAAGCATACTAATTTTTTTCATAGTTTTTTTTTTCCTTTGGGTTTGTCTTTTCTCTCACTCATGATTAATATGAAAGTATATCTATATGAATACACAGCTATAACATATCAAATTACTTACCATTTTAGGGAGGGAAAGGGAGAAAATTTGGAACTCAAAAATAAAAAATGAATATTAAAAATTGTCTTCACAAGTAATTAGAAAAATAAAATGCAATTTTTAAAAAGGAAATGATAACTGTAGTTATAGAGAGGTAGGAGGGCAATTATGGAGAAGGTTAAAATCCATGTCTCCTCATTCCCCAATGGAGCAGAGCCCAGGCCTGGGAGTTTTTTTCTCTCCCACCTCCCTCTATGGTCCACAGTAGCCTTACCGTCCCGGAGGAAAGTGTCAGCAAAGTAGAGACAGCGCACCACGCCGGAGAGCGAGTCATCCGCCGATCGGGGCTCGATCCGCCGCTGTACAGGGGTCATCTCTACGTCATGAGGACAGGCCTGCTCGGCCAGCTGAGCATTGGCTTCCTGCACCTAGCCAGGAGGGGACAAGAGGATAGAGCTCAGGGCCATGGGCTAGGCCAGAGAGCCAGCACACAGCTCTATCCCGAGATGGAGAGTCTTTAGAATATCTTCCCCACCTCCCCCCACATCCCTGGCACTTAGCACAGGGCCTGGCACCTAGGAGGCACTTAATAAATGCTAACTCTGGCTCTTATCCAGCATGGCTCTATTTGACCCGTTAATCCCTCAAAAGGAACATATATCTTCTTAATCAGGACTTTCTCTGCCCAAAAGCAATAGTTTCCACCAACCCACAAAACATTTATCATCAAATATGTTTCTTAAAAATTATAAAGTGATTAATAAATTATATAAAAATAAATATATATATAAATTATGTATAATAAATATATGTTATATAAAAATAAATTATATATAAATTATAAAGTGATAAAATTCTCTCTGAATCTCATTCTTCTAAAGTGCTGCAATCATCACTGGAGTTTGAAAATCCTCATCACATTTTCAAGTAGCACCCCTCAAACCTACATCCATTAGTCCCCCATTAAAAATTCCACCATTAGAGATTATTTCTCTTAATTTTTCTGTTCTCTTCTGTCTCTTATAATTAAAAATTCCTCTGGTAAGGGGACCACAGCTGTTCCAAACACATAATTCACCTCATTGTGAATGAATGGAATTGCAGGGTTCCTTGAATTTGAGAGCTTCAACTGTCTCATCTTGAGAAGAAGAAACTGAAGGTCAGAGAGGAGACTTATTCATGATTATGCCATGAGCCTGGCAGCGCCTGGGCCAGAACTCTTGACAGAAAAGACCACAGCCTGAGCCCACTGGATAAGACTCCTTCATCATGTCTTGAGGCTCCATGTCAATTCTGTCCCCCTCCCCATCCCTTCTTCTTACCTTGCTGTTGGGGCTATTTGGGTTGGTCCGCTTCTTGCCAGAAACTCGGCTCTTGCGAATCCGCCGGAAGGACTGTCTCAGGGACTTCTTCAGGGATTTGACCCTGGATAGGGGTCCTTCCATGGCTAGGGAGTCATTGGGATGAAGAGTGCACCTGGGATGGAGGCAGGAAGCTCACTCACCTCTCTGACCAGGCTGAGGGATCAATAGGGAATTTGGGAGCTATTCAGGGCTGGGCTGGAGCCAGGTTGAACTGGCTCTTGAGATGAGACTGTTAAATTTTCAGAGAGCGCATTTATACCTTAACAACTGGCAAATGCTACATACAAATCAGGGCTTGATTTTGACCATAATGAGGTCCTTTAACAATTGGTCCAGTTTAAGAAAGTGATGGATAATAATACAGATTCAACATACATGCATCTTTCCCTAACTCCTTTGGAGAGCCAGTGGTTAAACATTTACCACAATGCCCAGAAGTGGACCTATTGCAATTTCTCAGTTCTTTCTTTGCATTCCTAGGAGTGAGATCTGCCAGCTTTCCCAGTAGGATATGGGTAGACCAAGTAGGTAGTCCTATTTACCCTGGACTGTGACTTATGGATCCAGGTCCTGGGCTCAAGTAACTTCCTCATCAGGCTTTTCAGGAAACAAATTTTACCATGGTAATTCATTCATTTAGGCTAAGCATAGCCTTCCCCTCAGCTTTTTTTTTTTTTAAAGTAGTCCAGACTCCACTCTGAAAAGATCATTTTTATATCATAAGTAAAAAGGTATCTTAGATCATCCAGGCCAATTCCCTTATTTTATTATTTTTGGATTAATTTTTTTTTTGTTTATCAATCTCATTATAAAAATAGAGAAATTGAGACTTCATGATAGTAAGTGCCTGCAACCCTGAGCAAGTCACTTAACCCAAATTGCCTCTTTAAAAAAAAAGAAAAAAGATAATAACTGGCCTGAGAGAAGGCATAAAAATCAGGGGGTGAGGGTTGAGGCAGAGGGAAACTATGGATACTACAGAACTTAACACAGGGCAAGTCCTGGGAAATAAGCGGAAGAAACTGAAAGATGCAACTTAGTGGGGACAGAGTGAGTACTACTCAGAAAAATGCCCAAATAATTTTTCTACTTAAAGGGCTGTCTGGATGCTTCCATAGATGGAGTCTGGAGTCTTGAGTCTAGAATCAGGAAGACCCGAGTTCAAATCTGGCCTCAGATAATAAGCTATATGACTACATAGCTATATAGCTCTGGGTTAGTCATTTAACCTCCAAGTTTGCCTAAGTTTCTTCCTCTGTAAAATGAGGATAATAATAGCAACTACCTTCCAGGATTGTTGTGAGGTAATAATTGTAAAAGGCTACACACAATTCCTAGTACATAATAAGCACTATAAATATTGTCTATTATGATGATGATTATTTGCTTACGATCTCTTTCCTTTTCCCCATTGATCCTTTCTCACTTCTAAAGGTCTGTTTCCTGCTTACCCTTCAAACTTAACCTGAGTCCCATTCCTTTAGGGTCTTTAGGAGACTGGCTGATTTAGAAAAAAATAAAAACCAACCAATGAATATTAGGTGTGTGCTGATAACAACTTAAGTGATACTTGAAAGATTAAGAGTTGGAAAAATTTTAAAGAACCAAAGGAATGAAACTCTTATGGTAAACTTTAAGGTATCATGACAAACAGTAGGGGAAATATTTTTAGTCTGGGATCTGCCCAGATCATTTACGAAATAATCTGTGGCAGAGGTAGCCATCCTCTGCCAAATTTGCTCTGTGTAGGGAAGGGGCAGCTAAGTGGTTTAATGGATACAATGCTAGGCCCAGAGTGAGGAAGACCTAAGTCCAGACACTCCGGGCAAGTCACTTAACCTTGTTTGCTTTAATCTGCTGAAGAAAGAGATGGCAAATGACTAGCATTTCTGCCAAGAAAATCCCACAGACAGTATTAGTGTGATGCGGTCCTTCTGAACGACCGCAGAGAAGATGGTAAGAGTTGTCATCGGCAGGATTTTGACTCCCAGCTTTCCCTCTCTTTCTGCCCAGCAGGCAAAGAGGCCGGACTGGGAGAGAAGGGAAGGAGAAGCTTTAGGTTTGGGCTGCAATTCCCAGAAAACAGAAGGAAGGAACCGCAATCGGTTTCGGTTTTGCCCATTGCTAGGCTCAACACACAGCTTTCTGGGATGGGCGGGAAGAAGATTGTGGCTCTTATCAACTTTCCACCTGTCCCTGGCACTTTAAGCCTTCCCATAAGCTCGCATAAAACACAGAAAGGCTCCCCAGGAAACACCAGCACCTTAAAAATCCCAGCTGAGAAGTGCTTCCCTCCTAGACAATGAGGGGGCTGACAACAGCTCCCAGTGAATGGCATGGCCACCTGCACTTGCCGGCGGTCCCGTACCTGGCCAGCACTGGATTCCGACGGTGATAGTCAAAGAGTCCAAAACCATGGCTGGTCCCAAAGGCAACAAGGTTCCACTCCGAGTGCAGGGTGACCGCTGTCACGGCAGCTGGGGGCAGGCACTGCACCAACACGGTGGGCTGGAAGCCGGGGGGAAAGGCCAGGGAGCCATTCTTGGGGCTCAGCTGGTCATGACCCTTCCAGGTGAAGCCCTCTCGGTCCTGTAACAGGTCCATGGTGGCCACGCTGACCTGGTGCTCGGACTTCTCGTCACTCAGCTCCATGACAAGCACCTGGTGCGGGGAAGAAAGGTCATTTCTCCTGGCTACCAGTTCCATCCCCCCTCCCCCTCCCCTTAGTTCCTCACTTCCAGGCTGCCACCCACATTTATCAGGCTTTTCTTTGTAATACTCCCAGAATCTGTCTCCTCCTCATGACCACAGCTCCCACTTGCATCACTTCTCACTTGGACTATGCAATAGCTCCCTTACTCAAATCCCTGCCCATTCAAATCTAGATTCCGGCAGAAGCCTTCCCTGATCACAACTAGCTCCACAGACAATAACTGAGGACTCTGTCAATTATCTGTCCATCTCATCTCCTAGACCAAAAAACAGACTTCCAGCATGCTCACAGGACCACAGATCTGTAGCTGGAAGGAAAAAAAGATTTCCCCAAAACATAAATCTGATCACGTCATCCCCTACTCATAAACTCTAGTGGCTCCCAAATGCCTCCTAAATAAGATACTCTGCTTGGCATTCAGAGCCCTTCATATTTTACTCTTCAGTCTTGTTACATCTTACTTTCTGAAACATACTCTTGAGTCCTATGACACTGGCTTTCTGGCTGTCCCAACGACAAGACACGTTCATCTCTTGGTTGTCCCCCAGGTCTGAGATGCCCGCCCTCCTCTGCTTGACTACTGACCTCCTTGGCTTTCTTTAAAATCCCACTTCCCAGAGCGAGTTTTCCCCAATCTCATCCCTCTGTTAATTATTTCCTATTTATTCAGTACAATTTGCATATTGTCTCTTCCATTAGACTGTAAGCTCCTTGAGGGTAGGAACCACCCTTTACCTCTTTTTTTGTATCTCTGGTGTTGCACAGTAGGCATTTAATAAATGCTTAATGAATTAAACTGAATTGTACTGAGTCCAGCCTCTTCATTTTTATAGTAAAGGGAAGATAAAATGGCCCAGTGTCACAGTGGGATGCAAAATCAGGTTTCCCCGACCACGCGAAGAGTTCTAGATGCTCTGCTACAGCTACACTGGGCAGCACCTAATTCCCGACACTCAGTAGGTCCTGGAGAAGGATGCTGACCAAAGGGCTAACCGAAGGCAGCCTGATCCCTCCTGAGAGGCACCTCATGACCAAATGGGAGAGAACTACCTACCTGTCCAGCCGTGCCGGCCACCACCATCTTGGCTGTGTATTTACACAGGGATATTTTCTGAATACCAAGCCGTGGGTCATCGCTGTAGGGGTCAAAACACCCCACCTGAATGGACAGATCAAGGAGGAGAGAGGTCAAAGAACAAGGGTCTAGCCACATGGGCTGCTAAACTAAAGCACAAAGGCAGGAATAAAACTTGGTGGCCCCCAACTCTGCACTCCCCCCCCACCTCTCAGCTGTCCAGCCCCCTAATACGCCAACAGCACCACGGTATCATGCTGTACTTGAGGTGGTTATTCAGCAGAACGTAAATGCAGACGGGTCTCATGTTTGTTGCAGATGTTAAGAGCACACACACAAAAAGACACTTTATGGTGGAGAACCTTTAAGGCTGAATTTAGCCAAGTCATTTTGTAAAAAAGGTAATCCACAAACAATAGACAGTGGGATCTTCTAGGTTCTGTACCACTCCTGGATGAATGAACGTGTGGTCTTCGGTAGAAAATCTGCAAAAGCCTGTCTGTTCACTTCTCATCTTTTCAGGAAGGTTGGCTTTGATGCCCAGGGACTATCCTCTGATGTTTTATAAAAACAAGAAAGATGTAAGGCTGTAATTCAGGACTGCCAGCTCCTCAGCTACCCTTTTTTTCCCCTTTGGTAGTAGAAATTTTCATCTTTGCTATTCTTTGGGAATCTTCACAATGCTCCAATATCCTGAAAGATCAGTTCTGGGAGTGACTTTAAAATTACCCTCTCGTGCTGTTTGTGGGATTGTGAAATGATCCAATCACTCTGGAGAACAATTTCGAACTATACCTGAAGGGTAACACATAAACTGTACATAGTGGACAACACTACCAGATCTGTATTCCAAAGAGATTTTTTTAAAAGTGAAAGAGACCTATACAAAAATATTTATAGCAGATCTTTTTCTGGTGGCAAAGAATTGGAAATTGAAGGGACATCCATCAACTGGTGAATGGCTGAACAAATTGGGGTATACGATTATCATGGAATATTGCATGGAGTATTGCAAATAATAAGTAGGCTGATTTCAGAAAAACTTGGAAAGACTTGAACTGATGCTAAATGAAGTAAGCTGAACCATGAAGACATTGTACGCAGGCAAAGCATGTTTGTATGATGATCAACTGTGAATTCCTTAGCTATCTTCATCAATACAATGATTCAAGACAGTTCCAAAGGACTCATGATGAAAAATGTTGTCTACCTCCAGAGAGAAAAAATTAGTATCTTCTGAATATAGACTGAAGAATACTATTTTTTACTTTATTTCTTTGTGGTTTTTCTTTTCTTTTCCTTACATGACTGATATGGAAATGTTTTTGCATGACTGCACATGTATAACCTATGTTAAATTGCTTACTCAGGGAGAGGAGACAGAGCAAAGTAAAGGGAGGGAGAGAGTTTGGAACTCAAAAAAAATTATTTTTATTTAATTTATATTTACTTATTTTTCAATAGTATTTTATTTTTCTAATTACATGTAAAGATAAGTTTTCAACATTTGTTTTTGCAAGATTTGGGGAACTCAAAAAATTTTTTAAATGATGGTTAAAAATTGTTTTTAAGTGTAATTGGAAAAAATAATTATTAAAAAAAATAACTATCCCCATGCAGATGTCTTCTGTGTGTCCAAGTACTCTTCCTAAGAATCTAATTTTGCATATGGTGTATTAATTACTGAAGAGTTGTCATCCAAAGCTATAATAGTTTTCTTATCATTGATAAGAATAAATTACCATCAAAATGTTGGCAGGTCTCTTCAAATTCAACTATTTTGTCATGAAAAACATAACTGGAAGGAATCTTAAAAGATCATTTAATCCAATTCCCTCATTTTACAAATGGGGAAAACTGATATCCAGAGAGGTTCGATGTCACCAAGTCATAGTTAAATGGTATGGCTGAGATCTGAATCTAGGGCTTCTGACTCTGGAGCCTGTTATCTTGACACTATACCATGATTGTCCCTTTTAGCTGTATCTATGAATGTCTTAAGGATAAAATGGCTTATCTGGGCCACTCCAATTGGTGGAAACTATTTTATATCAATTAAAAGAAAGGTGGTGATCATCAAGGTCTTTTTCATTTGTTGTTGCTTTTCAGTCATTTTCAGTTATTCCAGTTCTTCATGACCCCATTTGGAGTTTTCTTGGCAAAGATCCTGAAGTGGTTTGCCATTTCCTTCTCCAATCAGGAGATTATTGTCTATTTTTGAAGACAGGGGGCAAGATGGATAAAATGCTGGGCCTGATGTCAGAAAGACTCACCTTCCTGAGTTCAAATTCAGTCTCAGCCACTTATTAACTGAGTGGGACAAATCACTTAATCCTGTTTTCCTCAGTTTCCTCATCTGTAAAATGACCTGGAGAAGGAAATGGCAAACCACTCCAATATCTCTACCAAGAAAACCTCAAACAGGATCATGAATAGTAGTACATGACTGAAGATGACTCAACCACATTTTTTGAAGAATTGATGGCTCTTTTAATCAGGATTAAGTTGCTATTATTATACAATGTCTTTTCTTCTAAGTTGGCAATGACTTTGATTTTAGCTCATACCAGCTGAGGTTGTGGATGGCACTAAAAATGACTGATTCTGGAAAAACTCCCACAAGTTTAAACAGTCACTGTTGTCTTAATAGTCAATTTCTTTTATTAGAAGCTATTTTGGTCCTCTCCCCATCCAGTGTTTCTTTGTTTTTTAATAATAGCTTTTTATTTTTCCAAATACATGCAAAGATAGTTTTCAACACTCACCTTTGCAAACCTTGTATTATAAATTTTTCTCCCTCCCTCCCCAAGACACAAGCAATTTGATATAGGCTAAACACGTGCAATTCTTTTAAACACATTTCCATATTTGTCTTTCTGCACAAGAAAAATCAGATCAAAAGGGAAGAAATACACAAAGCAGAAAAAAAATCACCAAACAACAATAACCAAGGTGAAAATACTATGGTTTGATCCATATTCAGTCTCCGTAGTTCTCTCTCTCATGCAGTACTTTCTAGCTCTCATCTAATCGATATTTCTAAAGTTCAACTCCAATTTTCTCTTTCATACACACACACACACACACACACACACACACACACACACACACAAAACATTTGATAAACTCCAGGGGCTCCTTATTACCTCCTGGATCAATATAAAATTATCTGTTTGACTTTTGAAGTCCTTCATAATGTAACCCTTTCCCATCTTTCCAGTCTTATACCTTACTTCCCTCCATGTATTCTATCTATCACTAACAATGCCCTCTTTGCTGTTCCTTACAAGAAACTTGATCGTGTGACTACTTATATTTTCATTGGCAATCTCCAAGCCTGGAATTCTCTTCCTCCTTGTCTCTACCTCCTGGCTTCTTTTGAGTCTCAGCTAAAATCTCACCTAAAATCTCAGACTGCAAGAAGCCAGTCTCTATTCATGCTAGTGCCTTTCCTTTGAGATCACCTTCAATCTGTTTGCAGAGTTTTCTCCAATAGATTTTGAGCTCCTTGAAGGCAAGGACTGCTTTCAATTTTCTTTATATTTCTAATTTTTAGCACAGAACAGCCTTTTAGTAAATGCTTGACAACTCTTCTTAATGAATTTTGTTGCCTTGGAACATGTGATGAAAAGTAAATTCTCTATATTCATTTCTTGGAGGTGAGCTCTTGAGCCATCCTTCCATTTAACTGTTACAACTTTATATAGCTTGGTTTTACTTAAAAATAATAAGTGAATCCAGATGCAGCACAATGTCCCCACAAGTGCATCAACTCACTGATTGTTGGGCAAAGCTATCACATTTAAAGCATTCATGACTAACCCCCTATTTGTTAGGAAGTATCCCACTTGACACCTTGTCAGACAACTTGACAAAGTGATCACTTTACCATATAACAACTTGTCAGAATGAAAGATGGAAGCAAAAAAAGTTCAAAGGCTTTTTTTTTTTTTAATAGTTCTCTGCTTTACAGGCTGCTGTGCCTTCTAAAGACATGAGTCTGTAGCTAAAATTCTGGTGATAAACTTCTCTTCATTTACTCAGGCGAGCCCTCAAAAAACAGGGCATCTGTTGCTACAACCATACTTGAAGCTTTTCCAGGATTCACACTCCACCTGCCAGGATTCCAATTCCACAGGTGGAGCCTCTGAGAATCCACCACATCCAATACACAGATGAGACACTGGTGGGAGGGTTTTGTGAAGATTCTTTAAAAAAATAAATCCTACAAAGCACACTTGTGGCTGAAATGAGTGACTACTAGAGGGAGAATAAATCACCTAGTTATGATGGCAAGGGAAAGGAGGAAATCCCAGAATAAGATATCTAAAAATGATGACGTGGTGGAAGTTACATTTGTCACTAGTTTCTTTCAGATAACCTCTAAACTTAGGGAGTTAAGCAGTCTCAGGGTCAAGGAATGTCAGGAGGGATCACTGTCCCAAATTTGTTTGTGTTTATAATATAAACTTATTTATATGTTTATAACATAAATGTACTTATAATATGTTTATAATATAAATTATCCACAATATATTTATAGAATTTATAAAATATTTCTATTTCTATTTATAATTATATATACAAACAAACAAATTGTTTGTTGGTTAGTCATTTTTCAGTCACGTCCAAATCTTTGTAACCCTTTTTGTGGTTTTCTTGGCAAAGATATTGGAGTGGTTTGCTGTTTCCTTCTCCAACTCATATGACAGATGAGGAAATTGAGGCAGAGTTAAGTGACTTGCCCAACTAGTAAGTGTCTGAGGTCAGATTTAAACTCAGGTTGATGAGTCTTCTTGATTGCAGGCCCAGTGCTCTATCCAATGCACCACCTATCTGCCCCTCCCATTTTATTTATAATACAAATTTATATATATAATTATAACAAATGTATTTATTTTTATTATATTATAAACTTAAATATATATATAAATTTACATAACATATATGTGATACTATTATATAAATTTATTTATGTTTATGATACAAATTTGTTTGTAATATATTTATAACAAATTTATTTATATATTTATAATATAAACTTATTTATAATGTTTGTAATACAAATTTATTTTTAATGTGTTTTATAGCACAAATTTATTTGTAATATGTTTATAACACAAATGTATTTGTAATAAGTTTATAACACAAATGTATTTGTTTATAATATATTTATTTATAACATGCTTATAAATTTATAATGCTTATAAGTTTATTCATAATGTGTTTATAAATTTATTTATAATATACTATGTATTTATATATCTATATTTATATATAACATATATTTATGTTTATAATACACATTTATTTGTAATATATTTGTAACACATTTATTTATATATTTATAATATAAATTTATTTATAACACAAATTTATTTGTGTTTATAATATAAACTTATTTATATGTTTATAACATAAATGTACTTATAATATGTTTATAATATAAATTACCCACAATATATTTATAGAATTTATAAAATATTTCTATTTCTATTTATAATTATATATTTATAAATTTATAAATCAGGGGGGCAGCCAGGCGGCGCACTGGATAGAGCACCAGCCCTGAAGTCAGGAGAACCTGAGTTCAAATTCGACTTCAGACACTTAACACTTCCTAGCTGTGAGAGCCTGGGCAAGTCACTTAACCCCAATTGCCTCAGCCAAAAAAAATATTATAAATCAGGGAAGATTAAATCCTGGGAACAAGGGCAAGAATCCCGATTCACTTCTAGGATTCTTGGGAAATTGGCCATGGAGAAAGTCTCCTAGCTTGTTCTGGGAAGCTAGACCCCCTCTGGCTGCCCCGTCATTGGCCGGGTGGGTCAGGGGGACATGTCCCAAAGGGCTGGAGGAAGAGGGCAGGGTGCTCTGGAGGCCGGTTCCTCAGAGCCCCAGTCCGGGGAGGGCCACTGTGAGTGGGCCCAGAGTGTGAATGTGGGGCTCCCGGGGGGGGGGGGGGGGGGGAGGAGCTCTGCCCAGGGATGAGCCAGTAGCCCTACCTTGTGGAAGGGCGGCCACTCCTCCTCGCCGGCCTGGTTCAGACTGTCGGCGTGCTCGCAGTCCGTCTGGAAGATGTTAGCCGTCCCCAGCTTGTAGAGTGGTCTCAGCGACACTCCTGAGGCGTCCCAGAACCGCACGGTTCCATCCTCGTGGCTGGGGTAGGGAAGGGAAGGAAGAATAAGTGCTGCCCCCCAAAGAGAAGCAACAGGAAGAGGCTGGGAAACGGGGTTCTCGGCCCCGAGGCCCCATGTCATCCCCATGCTGCAGCCCTTACAGGCTGGGATTCAAGACAGAAACTGGGAGGTACGAGCAAGCAGCCTTTGTCTTTCATGGAAGATTCTAAAACACATTTAGTGAGTTTTCCAGACTTCCAGGAGGCATAATTATCCAATTAGCAGCAAATTAGGGGAAGACTTAAAATCTGACAGCAAAAGCCACAAGGATCCTATCTAGCAGCAGGCGGAGACAGTAGCCATCCAGGCCTTCCAAGGAGCCAAGGAAAAGGAGGATGGAGAGGGCTAAGAGCGGCGGCCCCAAGACCTCTGACCTTCAGTTTTTAAGGACCCCTCCACCCCTCTTAACAGAAAAGGAGCCGCTTCTCCCTTCTGCCACTAACATCCACTGGTGGGTACACAGGTGGCAAAGGGGACAGAGTGCTGGAAAACCCAAGTTCAAATCCTGCCTCCGATCCTAACTGGGCAAGTCACTTAACCTGTTTGCCTCAGTTTCCTCAACTGTAAAATGAGGACAGGAATAATCCAATAAGGTATTATAAGGATCAAATGGGATATTTGGAAAACACCGAGCATAGTACACACAGTAGGTGCTTTATAAATTATTATTCCCTTCCTTCCTCAAAGTTCTGGATTCATTTCTACTCCAACTTTGGGGCCTTTAGGGTAATGATTTCTGTAAATTTATGTGTAAAATCTTATCCGTACTTATTAAATACTTAGTATGTTCCCAGCCCTGTGGAAGTCGAGAAACTTAATACATGGTCCCTGCCCTCAAGGAGTTTAATCTGGTTGGAGATCAGGTGAACACATGGACCTTGAGTTCTTGAAAGGGAGGAATGAAAGTTTCTGACACTGGGCTGGACATGAAAGAGATGGCTCACATGGGCTTGGTGCCAAAGGCTCGTGTAGCTCAGAGAGGCAGGAGGTGTATCTTGTCCAGACAGGTGAGGAGCTTTGGGCTGAATCTCACTAGGCAGGCAGGATAGGAAGGGGTTACAGACTGGGAGCAATTCTGGCTTACAGGACATAGATCAAGTGGAGCTTCTGGCCAAAGAAACAGGGAGTTGAGGGTAGAATTTTAAGGTAAGACAGATTTGGGAAGGTCATGAGGAAGAATCTACATTTGGAGTTTCTCACATTTATGAGGTCAGAAGTCTGGACCAAAGGAGGGGGAAAAATACACCTGATGTACCAGCTTCAGGGTGTTGTTGAAGATCAAATGAAATAATATGTGGAAAGCATTTTGCAAAACAAGTGCCAGTTACTACAATTACAAATATGAGAGATGATTTACCTAGGCAAAGGCTAGAATTCAGCCCCACACTGGTCATTTCTGGGTCTTTCTTTGGGTAGCAGTGAAAATGCACCTGTAATTAATTACCTTTCTCTTGAAGGTAAGAGATGACCATCACCAAAGGTCTTTGAAGTGAGGGGGAATGGAGTGTGACTCAGAGAGAAAACCACAATACCAAACTCTGATCTGAGTTTTACAAGGCTACATTAATGTGGATTTTTTGGGGGGAGGGGGCAGTATTGATATGGCTATGCCCCTTATAGTGTCCACCTTGGAGGGGAGAAATGGGAAAAAGGGAAGCCACTGAGGAACTCCATTCAAACTGCCACAGAGGCAGATGAGTTCAACGGGAGCCAGCATCAGGAAACAGGAAGTAAGAATTAGTTCCATTGTTCCTGGGATGGGGTTGAGTCAGCGCTGCTGATGTCACTTCTTGGCAGGTTCCATCCTGTTGGAGGTTGAGACATCCCGGTTCTGGGAGAACCTCTTCCTCCCCCAGGGTGCCTTCAAATCCAGACTACCCTACCAGCCGAGACTCTCTCACCCTTGGGCAAGGAATGGCTGGATTTTCAGGTCCCAGGAAGAAATGGGGAGAAAAACCAGCCCTGGTTATAAAAACAGAACAGTCTAAATGAACCCTTCCCATTCCAGGGAAGGCCCCCAGGGGCCCCAGGGAGGAGAAAACCTTTTTCTTTTTGTGAAGCTTTGCCATAGCACCAAGGGAAGGGAAGAGCCAGAAGGGATTAAGGAAGACAGAAGGGCAGGGATGACTGGCATGGAGACCTGGCTTCTAACCCTGGCAATACCACTGACTTTATAAATTTGGATACACAATTTTTCTGGGACTCAGTTTCTTCCTCAGTAAAATGCATGCTCTGCCCAGCTATTGAGAGATTCCGGTGTAGATGGGAGAAAGTTCATTGTTAATTATAAAACATCACATAAACCTTTGCACTTAGTGTGGCAGCATGAACAAAAGTTGAAACTTGGGATCCAAAAGCCCAGGATTCAAACCCCACCTCTGGTATTTAACCAGCTGTATGATCCCGAGCAAGTCTTAACAAGTTAACTTCTTCACTTCTCAGTTTCCACATCCATAAAATGGGGATAAAAACACCTGCAAGGACAGGGGTCCCAGCATACAGGGTTGGCTCTGGCACTATTAAAAGACCAAGTTGAAATCCTCCCTCGGAGACATTCTCCACACATCCAAAGTTACTTGGGTCCCTGAGGCAACCAACCCTCCAGCAGTACGGAGCTGCTCAGCTGGTGGTGGATAAAATGCCCAGGCCCAGGGTCAGGAAGACTTAATAATGTTCCTGAGTTCAAATCTGGCCGCAGACACTTCCTAACTGGGTGACCCTGGGCAAGTCACTCAACCCTATTTGCCTCAGTTTCCTCATCTGTAAAATGAGCTGGTGAAGACAACAGCAAATCACTCTAGTTAGTATGTTTGCCATGAAAATCCCAAGGGGGATCACAAAGAGTTGGACACAATCAAAACAACTCAACAACAACAAAAAACTATCTGTGCAACTCTAGGCAAACCAGTTACTCTCTTTGCCTTTTCTTATTGATAAAATAGGGATAATAATAATAATTACATCATCTTCTCAAGATTGTTGTGAAGCTCAAATGAGACAAAACTTGTAAAACACTTTGCAGATCTTAAAGCATCACATATAAAGGTGTGCTGATGAATGTTTTAATAATCAGCCCCCTGGGGGGGAAGGGGGCTATAGACATGACACATTTTTTAGCTTTCTCCATCACTTTATTAAGTCTAGATAATCAACAAAACAATAAATCATGTCCTAATTTGTAACATTTGCTGATTTCTGAGGAGGAAATGTTCACACAGAACATTTAACAATCAGCTTTCATGAGATGACTCCAGCACAGCGCTGGATAAATGCTGGCTGTCATTCCTGAGAACAGCACAGAGGGGCTTGCCCTCCTTTTTCTCTGGTGTGGGAAGGACAAGAATGGGACACAGTCTCCTGGGTTTCCTGGCTTCAATAAGAGCAGACTAGAGAAGGATCATTAAGAGATGGATCACTCCATTAAGAGAGGAAGCACTCAGGAGATCTCCCTTGGCTTATTCAAGGCTAATAGCCTGAAACCCAGATGAAACCTGCGGTCAAGACCACTTAAAGGAAGAAAGCCAAGAGGCAGGAGGAAGAAAGAAGATTCTGCACTTTATCTTTAACTCAGTGAGACAGTAGGTGCCTTCTTGGACCACCTTGGTCAGGAGCATCCATGTGCAGGAAAGCCTCAATCCTGCAAGGTTATCAGGATACAACCTCTCCCGCAAAAACTGACAATTGTATGGCAATTTAAGGTTTATGAAACACCTTGCATGCATGATGTTATTTGATACAGTTCTCTTCACAAATGAGGAAACTGAGAATGTGAGGGACTGGCTCAAAGTCCCAGAGCTGGGGAGTGTCCAAAGCTATATCCACATGCCATGGGCTGGAAGAGACCCCCAAAATCCAGCTCAATCTCAATTTAAAGTAGGGAAATTGAGGCATGGAGGACATAACCGATTTGTTAATATTATTTATTTTTCAAAGGAATCAGGCCTGACCCTGACGTGCCCAAGATCATACATCTAAGTAAGTGTCTGAGGCTGCTTTTGAACGCGGGTCCTCCTGTCTCGAGAGCCAGTTCTTTACCCACTGTGCCATCTAGCTACCCTATAACTGACTTATCCAAAGCTAGACACCAGATCAAGCCTCTTTCCACTACATTAAGCAATTTCTGAAAGGCTAGTTGTGGGGAATAATCTTATCACTTAATCCCTCTCTACACTCAGTCCTGAACCTGAAAGGAGTAGGAGGAGATCAAGGAATATATTTCCACTTTCTGATGCTTTAAGAACAGTCCAGCATTTACAAATGCTACAAGACAGACATCTGAACAAAGGGTTTTCTTCTGGGAATTCAGGGCTCTAAGCCTGTGTTTTGGAGAAAGAAGTGTGAGCTTGGGGCTGCAAAGGAAATCAGATGCTTGGGTTGGCACAGTAAGTGGGCACTGGTGACTCTGGCTAGGCTGGAACCTCCCCTCCCTCTGGCATTGATAATCTGGTATACAGTTCAGGTAACCCACAATTACCACTTCACAGCATGCTAATTCCCCTGCTCACTAAATCTGTGGTTTTATGGACTAGGGAGGGTTCTACTTCATGCTAGGAAACTGGCATATTTTCTCAGAGGCCACCGAGATGAGTCCAAGCTTCCCACTCATAACATGTGGGCATGTGCCCACACTTCCTGCCAATCACACCCAGAGGTTTGGGGGGGGGGGTCTACTCATCTTAAAACTAGATGGGACCTTAGAGATAATTAAGGTATTCTTAACATAGGATCCATAAACAGATTTTTAGAGAGTCTGTGAACTTAGATGGAGAAAAAAAATCATCTTTATTTTCAATAACTGAAATTAATCATTTCTTTCAATTATTAACTTAAAAATTTATTCTGAGATGGGATCCATAGGTTTCACCAGATTGCCAAACAGTTACATGATTGGGGGGCGGAATTTGTTTTGCTTGATCAGGTTTGTTTTTCTTGTTTCCTCAATGAAAGATGGGAAAGGAAGACAATTTGGAGTTAAAAATAAAATTGAATTTTAAAAAGGTTAAGAACCCCTGATTGGCCCAATCCAATTTGTTCAAAATTACAAGCCAGTTGATGGCAGAGCCGAGACCTGAACCCAGGACATCTGGCAGGCTTTATAATCTGCCTCTGTTGGGATACTGCAGGACTGTCACCTTCAGGAAACCTTGATGGAACTCCTGGGGTTCTGCCTGGTGAAGGGGAAGAGCCAGTCTCTGAGGGGCAGAGGAACTCCTTGGGGGGAGGGACCTCCATTCCTCAGCATGCTCCTTCTTCTTATGTATCAAGTAGGCAGAGAAGCAGCTGGCACTGGCCAGCCGACAAACGGAGGCGGGGGCTGGCAGCTGCACTCCCCAGGAAGACCCGGGGGGCCCCAAAGGGAAGAGAGGAGGAAGTTTCTTCCAGACTCTCAGGCTGTAACTATTTTAATAACTTCCCTTTTCTCTCTCTCCCCCTTACGAGATTGTTTCAGGCTTCCTCCTCGGGGAGTCTGCAGCCAGCCCCGAGCCAACGCTTGGGCTGGGGCCTGGCCCAATTTCAGAGCTTCTCACTCTCAACCAGAGACTGCTCCCCCAGGCCTCGGAGGTAGAAGGGATCAAATCTCACAGAGGAGAGGCAGGAAGCAAATCACAGCGGGGATGGGGCTCCCGCCACCCCGCTAGCATGCCGGTCTTAGAAAGGTGTGCCCTCGGGGCCACTGCTTTCCAAGAAGCATTTCCTGGGGTTCTGGGGAGTGAGCGCCCGAGGGGAGAAGGAGCTGGCAAGGGAAGGAGCGGGGATCTGGGGCACCAGTGTTGCTGTTTGTAGAGCTGGCACTCTGTCTTGAGTTTTCCCATCCCTGCCTTCCCTCCCCCCAAACATCTGCTGCTACTGACAAGTTAAGCTTGTGTGTGCTGAAGGCCTTGAGCTGAATTAAGCATATGATGTGTTTGGCTCCAAAGGGCTTTGGTTTTTGCCAAAATTAAACACAAAAACATACATACATACACGTATACACTTGAACAAAGAAGGGGAGTTGCGAGGAGAGATGGGAAGAGAAACTGCTAACGGATGACTTGAGAGGTCAAAGGTACACCCTATTCATCCACCTGCAGGCCCTGGTCAGACTTGGCTGGGCAATTCTAGTGTTCTTGCCCCCCCACGCCCCTTCTTCAGGGTGTCTGTCAGGTGCCAGTCTGGAAGCAACCTGCAGTGGAAGGGATGGGACAACAGCTCACCCAGCCCTCCCTGAGGATGACCACCTCGCTGGAGGTCCTGCTGGGTGGCAAGTGCAAGGAAAGCACAGTCCAAGTAAGGGGTAGAGTGAAGGAAGGATCAGCACATGCATTAAAAGTAAAAGTCTGGGAGCAGACATCCCTACCCTGTCAGGAGGAGTCCCCTCTGGGCAGGCTCTTGAGCTAAGTTCTTCCCTCCGTTGATGGGCCAGTTCTAAAGAAAGGGGAAAAGAGAGAAGAGAAGAGGAAGGAAAAAAGAAAGAAAGGAGAAAAACAAGGGGGAAAGAGGGGGGGAAGAAGAGGAAAAGGAAAGGGAGAAGTAGAGAGAGAGGGAAGAAAGAGAAGGGAGAAAAAAAGGAAAAAACAAGACAGAGAGAGGGAAAGAAAGGGAAAAGAGGAGGAAGGAAAGGGAGAGGAGGAAGGAGAAGGGAAGGGAGAAGTAGAGGAAAAGCAAAGAGAGAGAGGGAGAGAGAGAGAGAGAGAGAAGGAGAAAGGGAGGGAAAGAGAGAAAGAAGGGGAAAAGAGGATGAAGGAAAGGGAGAGGAGGAGGGAGAAGGGAAGGAAGAAGTAAAGGGAAAGGGAAAAAGAAGGAAGAGAGAGAAAAAGAGGGAAAAACAAGATAGAGAGAGAGAAGGAAAAAGGATGAAGAAAAAGGAGAGGAGGAGGAAGAAGGGAAGGGAGAAGTAGAAGAAAAAGGAAGAAGGAGGAAAGAGAGGAGAAAGAAAGAGAGATGGGAAAAGATGATGAGAGTAAGGGAGAGGATGAGGGAGAAGGGAAGGGAGAAGTAGAGGGAAAGGGAAAAAGGAGGAGAGAGAGAAAAAATAGGGAAAAAAGAGTAAAAGAGAGAAGGGGAAAAAAGATGAGAGAAAGGGAAGAAAAGAAAGGGAAAGAAAGGGAGAGGGAGAAAGAGATATCGATAGCCACATAAAGAAGAAGAATGTTAGTATACTACATTCTCTCCTCTTCCCCTCCTGTCCCATGAAGGTAGATGGACCAAACCCAGACCTCAGGGTCCTACCCACACTAACCCTGTAACCCACCTCTGGTTATAAAATTAAACACGAGCCCCCACCTCTACTACCTAAACCTACCCCTTTTCCCCCTCCTGCCAGAGCAGCAGTCCTTCCAGCCCATTCCCCAGGGCACCTACCATAGAAGCGAGCTGGGGGCTCTGCCGTTTGCCAACATTTAAGATCCTCTCCCAGAGCTTGAGTGGGACGTTGGAGATATGGTAGGAGCAGGTGATGGCTGAGGAGTGGAGTGGGGCCAGGTACGGGGCCGGCACCGTGGGCCAGCCCGGAGTCTGCAGGTCGATCACCACCAGCTCCTCCTCGACCAGCACTACCAGGGCACTGGGGTTGTCATACTCTGCAGTTTGGGAGGAGACAGCGATGAGATACTGGGCAAAGAAGGGGGGAGGTAGGAGGGCTGAGTTACAAGGCAGGGGGGCTTCCGAAGGAGCCAGGAGCAAGCACGTACCATCCTTGGGCTCGGTGTTGTACACGGTAAAGAAGTCGATCACCCGGGAAGTGAAGTCTAAAGTGACCAGCGTCTGGCCCTGGAGCACCGTCACGCAGTGTCTGTCCCCGTAGCTAGCCCGAGGCATCCCCCCGCTGAAGATGATAAAGTGGTTCCTGCAGAGAGAGAGAAAGAGATAAGAATACTGTCACCTTATCTCATGAGAACTTCACATCCCTCTGAGGTGAGTCCTACTATCCCCACTTTACAGAGAAAACGCTAGGGTCTGAAAGATTAAACAGATTGCTCATGGTCACAGATATATCAAAGTGGGCTTTCTAACTCCTCAACCCAGTCCACTGGGACGCCTGGGCCAGAGGGAACCAGAGATCTAATCTAGGGGTTCTGGCTCCAGGAATCTTTTTATAATATGTATCACATTATAACTGTATTATCCTATTTTATTTTATGCATGCAAAAATATTATTCAGAGAAGGGCGTGCAGGTTTTATTGTGGTTGTTCAATTGTTTTAGTGGTGATTTATTCTTTGTGATCCCATTTGGGTTTTTTTTTGGTAAAATGGCATTGCCATTTCCTTCTCTAGCTCATTTGACAGATGAGGAAACTGAGGCAAATAGAAATAAGTGACTTGCATGGCTAGCAAGTGTACCAGACTGCTAAAATGGGATTAACCTGATCTAGTCCAACTCCCTGCTTTGTACAAATGAAGAAACAGCCAGAGGTGAAATAACTTGATTAAATGTCCTTCTCAAGAGGAAGGGCTAAAGTCACAAGAGTACTGTGGCTGTGAAAGCAGACAGCTGGGCAGCACTGCTGGAGAAACAAGTCATTGCACAAATAAAGAGCACGATGAGCTAGTGATTTCTTCCCACTATGGGTGGGCTTTCAAATGCTACCTTGGGTAAAGATCTGGGGCAGCCCGTCATTCCCATCTCTTATTCTCAGCTGAGAAGGAAAGAGCAATTTCCAAGCCACTTGCCACTGCTGGGCCGGGTCTCACTGCTGACAAGGGCAGCTCAAGGTTCTATGGGGTAAGCTCAACCAGCATGGATTTACAGACAAGAACCCAGCTACAATTGGGAGTAGTGGGCAAGGAGTTGGGATCTATGGTGCAGTGCATAGAGTGCCAGGCTTGGAATCAGGAAGACACAAGTTCAAATATAGCCTCAGACACTTAGTAGTTGTGTGAACCTGTCACTTAATCTCAGACTGTCTCAGTTTCCTAATCTGTAAAATAAGAACCATACTAGCACCTATTTTCTGGGGCTTTTATAAGGATCACATGTGTAAATGTTAGCTATTATTCTTATTAAGAGGAGAATTAGTATTACATGTACTAGTAGTATTTCCCTTTGAAAACATCTAATGAGTTTAGATGGACTTTAGACAGTTGAATTTATGCCATTCCTTCCCAGAAACCCCAACCCAAATCTTGGTCTCTTATTGCTGCTCCTGGGAGTTGGAGCAGCTATTAGGATCTCCCCAAGCTTCCCCGTTATAGAAGCTTTCCTGTTCTGAACCTCCCAGGTATTTCTGCTTCTATCTTTCCTTCCATGTCTCGCCCTTCCACACCGTCAGCTTGGAGGGAGACTAAAAGCACATTCCCCCTGGGGGGGGGGGCAGGGAGAAAAGGCCTTCATGTCCCAGCGATCCCTCCAAGTCTGCCCACTCACCCTGCCCTCCCTCAGCTCCTCACAACCTACCCAGACTCACAGGTGCGCCAAAGGATTTTGTTGATGGCTTTGCAGGGGAAGGGACCTGAAAGAGAGATTTTGGCCCCGTCAACACCAATCATGACCATGCTCGGAGCACTGCTTACCTCTTGGTAAATGTTATGAAAATGGAAAGCACAAATCCAGAGCTGCCCAGCTCATCCAAGGAAGCTTCCTCTCCTTCCCTTTCTCCCCAGTCCACACTGATCTCCCCACTCCCCAGCTTTTGCTGTGTGATTAAGTACATGGATCACCCAATGTTTCCTGCTGCTTTTTGAACTTGTTTCTTTCTCCTCAACAAAGCTACAAGCATCCTACACCACATCTTAGAAACCTTGCAACCCTCAGATGAACATTGCAAACTTCTTTGCCCCCTCCCTTCTAATTCACCCTCCCCACCACAGACAAGGTCAGCCGGCCAATGACTCCTGGCCCCTCACTCCACTCCTCCCTTGGGAATTTTCCACAGCCACGTTCCTGCCCCCAAATAAAGTCCTTGGCCCAACACTCCAGGCTCGCCACACAGGGATTTCTGAGCCATGGTTGTTGCTCAGTCATGTCTGATTCTTTGTGACCCTGTGGGGGATTTTCCTGGCAAGGACACTGGAGGGGTTTGCTATTTCCTTCTCCAGTGGCTTAGGTGAATGGAAGTGACAATCCCAGGATCATATAGGCAGGGAGTGTCTGAGACTGAATTTGAACTCGCTATTTCTGACCCCAGCCTAGTTTTCTGTGCACTGAGCCACTTAGCTGCCTCCAAACCTACCAATAATTCCCCTGCATGTGGTCGGAGATCCAGCCAGAAATCTCCTTGCCCGCCTCCATCAGTTCAAATTCTTCCTTTAGCCTATTATTACCTTCTTAAGCCTTAACTTATCAAAATCCTGCCCAGGGCAGGGCTTGACTGTGGCACCCTCACACCCACCCTGCTCCCCTTCACTGCAACGACCCTCCTTGTACCATTCATGTGGGACCCATCTGTCATCTTCATTCACCAATTTTTTTAATTACAGAGGCAATTGGATGTAACAGGATTTCCAGCTGCTGCAGAGGTAGACAGAGAAGAGCTGGTCAATTTGGCCAAGGGGAAGAGGGTGCCAGCATGTTTTAATAGGATTAAATTTGGCAGGAGGTAGAACATCTATCTGGGCCAAAGGAACAGAAGAGGTCCCCTTGCATGACCTCCCAGGCTGCTCTCTCTGTTGTTAGAATAATAAGCGTATTTCTCAGCTCTCAGGAGAGAGGTGGTGGACCATAGGTGCAGAATAAGGCAGACATTTTTAGGCACAGTATGTTGATTTGTTTTGCTTGACTGAATTTATTTATCAAAACTGTGCTTGCTTTTTTTTTCTTTGTGATCTGATTTTTCTTGTGCAGCATGATAAATGTGGAAATATGTATAGGAGAACTGTACATGTTTAACATATTGCTGTCGAAGGGAGAAGGTGGAGGGAAGGGAGGGAGAAAAATTTGTAATACAAGGGTTTAAGGGTAAATGTTAAAAACTATTTTTGCATATATTTTGAAAATAAAAAGCTATTTTATTTTTAAATTGGGAGTTTCATGTTGTAGTGTGGAAGGTTAGAGGTGGATGGGGAGAGAAGGAGGGGAAATGGCCAAGGTAGAGAAGAGTTATAGGGAGTGAACATGATATTAAAAAAAGGATAGCTCCCCTTCTATGCTACCCTTGTCAGAAGGGATTAGTGATTTCTTCTGAGTTGGAGTCACAATTGGTAGGTGCTTCATAGAGGCTTCCTAGCTGATGAGCTCATTTATTCAATGGATAGATAGTCAAGACCAGCTGTACCAAGGCCCAAAGGAATACAAAGCCTCCAGGGTGGGACGGTCTCTGAAAATCAGAACACTGACCTTCACATAGAGAAGTTCAGAAATTAAGAGGCACTGAGGGGAGAGATGAGAGGCAGGATCACAACAGACCACAGAGCACCATAATGATAGCTGAGAGTCAGATGGTACTTTTCAAATATACAAAGGGACTCACTTCTATTTGAGCATCTGCGAGATTACAAGGGAGCGGGATGAGAGCCAGGCCAGAAGTCAGGAAAATCTGAGTTCAAATTTGGCCTTAGATCCCCAGTAGCTGTGTGATCTGGCAAGCCACTTAACAATGGTTTACCTCAGTTTCTTCAATGGGGATAATAGGAGCACCTACTTCTCAGTCGCTCCTTGAAACAAATGAGGTAATATTTGTAAAATGTGCTTAATAGAGAGGCTGGCAGACAGTAGGCACTTAACAAATGTTTATTCCCTTCCCTCCTTCACTACACCTGAACAGTGCATCTGATGCTCATCCACAGGTACCACAGATAATACCAGTCCTATTTTGTAGAATAGAAAACTTATCCCTAGGACCTAAGTTCATAAAGATATAATTTAAAACTAAAACCTTTATAGGAAGCCTTTCCCAACCTCTTTTAATTCTAATGTTGTCTCTTTGTTAAGTATTTCCCATTTATCCTGTATATAGGGGCAGCTAGATGATGCAGTGGATAGAGTATCAACGCTGGAGTCAGGAGTTCAAATCCAGCCTCAGACACTTGACACTTCCTAGCTGTGATCCTGGGAAAGTCACTTAACCCCAATTACCTCAGCAAAAAATAAAATAAAATAAAACAACCACCAAAGATGTCTGAGCCTACAACCCAGCTGCAGAGAGAAAGGCCACAGATGAGCCTACGCCGCCAAGCTCCGGCTCCTCCAGGGTGACGGGAAGCTACAGGAGGATACACGTTTGCATTCTGCTCACCGTAGGGGATGGTGGAGGTGGTGGGCTGGAGGGTACAGGCGCTGTCGTCACTCACTGACCAGATCATGTAGCTGCCATCGCTGTGGGAGCTCACAAGAATGCTGCCGCAGCGCTCCCAGGCAAGGCTCTCCAGCTGCTGCAGAGGAGAGAGAGAGGGGCCCATCAGCTCAAGCCCAGCGGAGCAGGGGGCCGGCATGTTTTAACAGGATAACATTTGGCAGGAGGTGGAGCATCCTCTGGGCTGGCGGCAGAGGCACAGACTCTGGAGCAGGAGGAGGGCTTCCAGACAGCCCCTCGCCTTTAGGAAGTTAAGCTGTCATTGTCCCTGTTTTCCAGATGAGATGACCATGGAGCAGAACAGTTAAATGACATGCCCGTGGTCATTTAGCTGGTAAGCAGCAGAGTGAGAGCACACAGTATTTCCCTATGTCAATAAAGAGATTGGGTCATTTTCTGCTTGAAAAACCAGACAGGATGCTCAGACACTAACCTCGGGGTAATGTCTTCCCCTTTCACCAGTCCACACTGTTCTCCCCATCTCCGGCTTTCACTATATGATAAGGACTCGGATCACTCAGAATTTCCCATTATTTTCTGCACTCATTTCTTTCTCCTCCACAAAACTACGCTCAGCCCCTGACTATCCATCCCACTAGTACTGTGGGTACTGAGAGGGATCCTCCAGCCTACCTGATTCCCCAAGAAAAGATGGTCAATGTGCCTTGTGCTCTGGTCCCAGATAACAACCAGGCCCCGGCTGTAGCCAATGAGAATCTTGGAGGGGTCCTGAGGATGTTCCTGAAGGGATTCCACTGGCCCGAGGGCTTTCCCACACCTGTAATCATCTGGTACACTGAAAAAGAGAAAATAATCTAGTTAGATCTAATACAAGATTTCCTGCAGGGTAGAATGGAAGGAACTCCTACTTCTCATTACTGAATGGTTTAATCATGACCCCTTTGGGGGTTTTCTTGGCAAGGGTACTAAAGTGATTTGCCATTTGCTGCACCAGCCCATTTTGTAGATGAGGAAACTGAGGCAAATAGGGTTATGTGACTTGCCCAGGGTCACACAGCTAGTAAGCGTCTAAGGTTAGATTTGAACTCATGAAAAGGAATCTTCCTGACTGTAAACCCACTGCACACCTAGCTGCCCTTATTGTCCTTGAAAAGCTCTGAAATGATTTAGGAGAAATCTTATCTGCAGAAACACACAAGAGCTGAGCTAGGTGTGTGACTCCACACAGCTACTGAGAAGAATGTGTGGAGTGATGATGGGATATTCTCCAAATCCGTCTAAATTTCTGGCTCAGCCCCAAACTGATACTTATCAGGATTATTATTCCTTTCTGTTTAAAAAACACTTTTATACTTTTCACAACACATTTCTATCCCTCATTTTCTAGAATCTACAGCTAGAAGGAAACTTAAAGAAAATCCAGTTCAATCCCTTCATTGTGCAATTGAAAAAAATTGCCCAACATGGTACAGCAGTTTTAATAGTAGAACTGGAATTCAACCGCATGCTCTGATTTCAAATCTAGTATACTTACACCATACTGCTTCACTAGATCTTTGAAACACTCCTAACAAGGAGCACAAAGTAAGGGTTATAATATCTATTTTATAGATTAAGGCTGAAGACCCCCAAGGCTTAAATGGGCCCAAAGTCACAAAGCTAGCAGCAGGGCCAGGAGGAGAAAGGCTTGGGTCTAAGCCTTTTCATTAAGGTCTTACCCTCGATATGGCTATCTCGACTGCAGGGCTCTTACCAGCACAAGACTAGTCTCTTCACTTCCAAGCCTAGAAACGTGAGAGCTCTTTGTCCTTTCAAGCCCTAAATACCAGAGCAGCCCCCCAAATGAGGCATCTAACTGGGGCAGAAAACTGTCCTCCCACCCAAATAAATGGGGGGCTATGGAGAGGAGGATATGTGGTCATCAGGGCACCTGTGGACCCTTAGTGAGATCTGGAGATGATGGTTCCCTTTAGACCACAATCCACTGCAAACTTCAAGCTTAATTATACCATATCCACCTTTGCTTCAAAGAAATACCCCCCACAGAAGCAATAATAGAGAATCAACCTTAGAGGCTGGAAGAAATGAGTTTAAGTCCTGCTTCTTGACACATGTGAGCTATGCGACTCTTGGCAAATTATATGATCTCTTCCTACCACACTCTATATAGCTGTAGATCAGGTCAGATATATAGTGGTTTAGTAACTTTTCTCAGCTCAAATTCCTTAAACCAATGAATGAAATGACAGGACAAGTAAAATAATAATAGCAAATCAAAATAAATAAATACATCCATTCCAAAGAGAGTGGAATTTTCTGGCATTAAAAATATGTATATCATATTCACGTTTTGATAGAGGGAGCTGTGAATCTGTCCCATCATTCTGGGAAACAGGCAGGAAAAAAAAGTGACTAAATGTCCATATCCTCCGATGTAGAACTTCCAACTCTAGGCACATGCCCCAAGAAGGTTGATGAAATGAACCAAAATATCTATAACAATACTCTTTGCAGTAGCAAAGAATTAAAATTAACTGAAAAGAGAAACTACTCACTGATAGGGAATAGCTAAATAATTTTAGGGTGCCTGAATGCAATGGAATGTTACAAAAAAGTGTGGGGAGACTTACATGGAAAGATCCAAAGTGAAGCAAGCAGAACAAGGAAAACTACAGGCAATGACAACATAAATAATAACAAAACAAATAAAACTGATGAATATGGAATTATAATGATCAAGCTTGGCTTTGAAGAAGAGATATGAGAAAGCAACTCCCTCTTTTCTTTGCAGAAATAGGGGACTAAGGGTGTGGAACATCCAAATAATACCAGACTTGCTTTGATGTATTGCTTTGAACTGTTTTTTTCTCTTCCTCTTTTTGATTCTTTGTTCCAAAAGATAGCTCTCTGGGAAAAGATGGAGGAGGACACATTGGGAAATAAAATAAAATACCAAAAATTTATTTTAAAAAAATATGTGCACTTAAAAACACAAAAGATGTGTGAATCTGTCAGTATAGGAACTCCCTCCTTGATTCATACAGCAACCCATCTAGGATGAAAAGTTAAGTCCCAAAGGAATTGGCCAAAGTACACAGAGGTTAATTGACGAGCTCAGGGTACATAGTGTCAGAGGCAGAATTGAAGTCAAGTCTTCTAGAGCCACGTGCACAGTACTTCTATTAATTTATAAAGCCACATTAAAAACTATTCTTTGCTGTGGGAACTGAGTATGGTTCATAACATAGCATTTTCACTCTTTTTGTTGTTGTTTGCTTGCATTTTATTTTCTTTCTCATTTTTATTTGATTTTTCTTGTGCAGCAAGATAATTGTATAAATATGTATGCATATATTGATTTAACATATATTTCTACCATGTTTAACATATATTGGACTACTTGCCATTGGAGGAGAGGATGAGTGAAGGCGGGGGATTGAAACACAACGTTTTGCAATGTTAATGTTGAAGAATATGCATATGTTTTAAAAAAAATAAAAAGCTTTAATTTAAAAAAAAGTGTCTCTTATTGCATTCCTTCTCTCCTTTTGTTGAACCCTAGGTAGAACAATATCATTCATGAAATCTGATATCTTTTCTTTAGTTTATGTCTTGAATGTGTTAATTACCTATTTAATAAAAATCACAGTCCATCCTGAAGATGTCCCATTGAGAGTTATACCAGCTCTAAGGGTTTGCCCTGGTAAGCCTTCAACAGCAGCAATGAGGTACTTAATCTACCAAAGTTTTAACGCTACTCCTGCCCCTTCTCCAGTTATTGTAGATTAAATATCTTTTCTTTTCTTTTTTCTTTTTTTTTTTTTTGGCTGAGGCAATTGGGGTTAAGTGACTTGCCCAGGGTCATACAGCTAGAAGTATTATTAACTCAGGTTCTCCTGACTTCAGGGCCAGCACTCTATGATTAAATATCTTTTCAAACCACTGAATTAAATACTCTTTTTCCTTTCAGCTCAAGGGATAGAATTTGTGTGGGACATAATAAGCACAAATGATGGGGTCTTCCTCCTCTCAACCCCTCCGTTCAGTCCAAGCAGCTCCTCACCTCTGTAGGACCTCATCCTGGTAGAGGGTCTGGTCATCGAGCAAGGTAAGGCTGGTGGGATTCAGGAAGTAGACGCCGCCTCCTTCGGTCCCCAAGCAGGCCACGTTGCAGGATGACTTCAGCAAGATCACAGTCACTCGGGTGATGCTGGGAGGGGAGCTGTCCAGAGAAGTGAAGGAGAAAGACAGGTGAGCAGCAGGGCCATTGTTGGAGGAAGGCTAGGAAAGGCCCACCAGTCCAGAGAAGCCAGAAAGGCCCCCAAGCATTCAAGCTCAGCCAGCAGCTCCAAATCCAGCCCAGAAACCCCTATTCCACCACAGGGCAAAAACTTGCCACTTAAGATTTTGCCCTGTGGTATATTACTAGGAAAAGGTTCAGAGGGGAGTTGGACCTCATTATTATTATTATTTTTTATTTTTATCTAACTATCAGGCAGTACTGTGACTTGAAAGGGCTGGCTAGTTGCTAATTATTGTGTTAGAATCTGTAAGGGTAAGAGGAATTATGGGGAGGAGAGAGCAACTCTGAGGTACATAATTATCACCTGAAATTACTCATTGCAATTAGTCATTAAGAATCTGTGTATAGTTGTATAAAAATAGTCTCTGAGGGAACAGGCTCCCCAGTCCCTCCTCCTTTGGCCCGATCAAAGGAAGAAGTTGGCAAGGAGAAAAGGGCTGGATTTGGAGTAAAAAAAAACCCGGTTCAAACTCTGGCTTTGCAAACCTGAGCAAGTCACTTATAACCTCTCTGAGCCTGTTTCCTTAGCTATAAACTAAGGGAATTGGGTTGGCTGGCTTTAAAGGTCCTTTCAAGCAATCTATGCTCCTGGGATACAGAAGAAGAATTAAGGAAGAAAGAATAGGAAAAGGCAAAGTCTCTTCTGGGTTACACAAGACAGGATGGCAGAACTTGAGCATCTATAGATAATGGATGATTAGGATAGCCTTGGACCAGAGCGGTCCTTGGAGCTGATGTTCCTGTGATGTCTTAAGCCAATGACAAAGATAAAAATATTTTGAGATAATTACAACTCATAGTTTTGAAGGTTTTTAAGTTAATAAAGCATATTTTTCTTCCCAGGAGGGATGCCATATTGGGAGAATAGAAAATAGTATCATGTCCATTTTGCTGTTAAAACTGAGGCACAGAGAAATTAAGTGGCATCTTATTTACAGGATGAGGAGCAAATGAATTAATTAACTATGCAATGCCTTCAAAAATCTGAAAGCACTCTATTAACGATGGCTATTATTAAGGCTAATGTGATTTGAACCCAGATCTTCTCAAATCAAATACAGTTCCTTTCCACTGTACTATGGTGCCTCTTTTTAGAACTCCTTTCAGAGCAGGGAGAAAAAAATCACATTTCTATTCATGACTGACTCTTTCTGCCTTGTTTTCTCAGGCTCATCCATTTCACAGAGAAGCTAGCCAGGGAGCTTGAAGACAAAGGGAGAGTCCCTGGAGACAGAAACAAAAGAGGGAGGGAGAGCCAACAAACCAGCTGCATGTCTGCCCAGTGAGACCCAACTGCTCTGAGGGGCCATAGCCGTCAGAACCTCTCCTTCAGGGCTTACATGTCTCCTTCCCACTCCCCACAAGGAGTTTCTCCTTGGCTCGGCTAATCCTAAAGACTTCTCTATGTCCGTACTGAAATTCTCATTTGCACATCATGATTTTTACAGAGTGAGAGTCAAAGAGAATGTTATCCCCCAGGGCTGATGCTGAGGGGGTCTCTTTCATCCATTAGTAAATAGTAAATGGAATCCAGAAGTTGATTGGGAGAGAGGGCCAAAATCCAGTTATCTTCCATGGCCCTGATGGGTTCTTTAGCTCCTTAGATGAGTCTAAAGCCTCAGCAAGAAGGGACAGGGCATTTAGTGCTCCTCTTTCTCTTCCGTTACTAGCAGCAGGACAATCTGCCTTCCCTCGGAGGAGGAAAAGTCAGAAGTTGGTCAGCAAGAGCAATACCAACCCCATGCATCATCATTCATTTAGAGGGTCCAGACAGCTTAGTGGAAGTGGGAGGATGGAGGAGAGCAGAGGAGGGAGGGTAGCAGCCCTTTCCTAGGAAAGGTGGGGGCGGGGAGGAGAAGGAAATATTCAAGAAGAAAAAATCATTTGAAAGGGGGAACTTTTTGACTTGCAAAAATTGTCATTCATGGAAAGAACCCACACAAATCCTTTTGACACTAAAGAAAGAGTATGTCAAAGCTGTCTCAGATCCACCCAGGAAGGCTGATGCAAGGAATTTGCATTTCTTGCTTTAGGATTAAAGATAGTATGCTTTTGGAATGAAACTAGTAAGAACTGGAATCCAGATTATTCTCTGGACAGTCATCACCACCCCTCCCAGGGAAGGGGCTGCCAGGACCTCCAAGATCCTTAGACACTGGGAAGAACTCTTTGACAGATTCCAGAGTCCTGATAAGGAAGTGGAGAATGGAAAGTGGGTCTACAAACCACATATCTATCACTCTAACCTTCAACAGATCTCTTTTCCCCAGTCATTCTAATCTCATCCTATAGGTTTATGTATGCTGGAATCAAATTTAACTATTTCTCATGTGAGCAATGTACCTTAGAAATCAGCAAATGCTACAAATTTGCTCTTATTTTAGACTTAAGTTCTTAATAATACTAATTAAGTTTAAAAAGTTGTTGTGAATACATTTTTTTCCTTGGAGGGCCAGTTGTTAAATATTTGCTGGCATACCCTTTTCTATATTTATTAATTCTATATTTATGCTATACATCTGTATGTGGATATGTTTTTTAATATGTTATCTCCTCCATTAGAATATAAGCTCGGTGGGGATTGCTTCATTCTTGTATCTCTGGTATCTGCTTGACCATCCAGAGTATTTCCCACTGTCTTCTGATTCTCTGATATTTTCTCTCCCTGTCTCTGTCTGTCTGTCACACACACACACACACACACACACACACATCATATTCATTCTTATTATTTTGCCTTTACTCACAGTTCCTCTCCTCCCTACTTGAATGTCCATTTTATTCTTTTTACTGTCGATCTAAATTCTAGCTATTCTTCAAAATCCCAGCAAACATTCCATTCCCTCTGGGAAGCCTTCCCTGATCATCGTGGTCTTCACTAATCTGGAAAATTTATCATCTAACATTTGACACAATTTTGGCATTTAATTCTATTGTTCAGGACTGTTGGCGTTTGCTTTGGGCATTTGGCCCATACCTTCTACGAGAATCTGTGCTCTTTGAGGGCAGGGACTGTGTATTATCCATTTTTAGATACCCAATGTTTCTCATAATTTTTTTTTAATGTCAAATGCATCTTACTGCAATACCATCCAACCAATCACTCACTCAATACATTGTACCTATGGGACTGTTTTACATGTCAAGATATTTTCTCAGAAAACATTAATGAATTGGGGAGAAAAGACAAGAGCCCTAAAGTCCTAAAGACGACAGATGAATATCTGCTGAATGACTACAGGCCAGGGGGCAATAAATGCTTTGGAATGGACTGTTCCATGCAGCTGGCTTAGGGATTTTATCCCCCCACCCAGAGATGAGAGGCAGGAAATGAGAATGTATTCAGAAAGGCTTTGGACTCACTGACAAATTCCAGAGCCAGGCAAGGTTACTGAGGGAAGCTGAGATATACCAGACCTTTGAAACTAAGGTTAAGGAGGAACACTTCAAACTCTCTCCATTCATAGCTCATCCCCCCATGGCCTCTGTGGGCATCCAACCCTGGGTTGGGTGGACTGTGGGTCTTGCCTAGTTTTAGAAAGCTCTGTGTTACCAGAAATGATTTGGGGGAAAGAATGGTGTGGTGGTAGTTAGTATAAATTTAATGGAGCTAACAGACTGCCTTGTGTTGGAATATGAACACTCAAAATGAGGGCACTCCCCCCATTCCCACCCTCATGGACTACCTCTATTCTAAAGCTCAGATCCAGGTAATTAGTGCAGATACAAAGCCTTAGCCACTTATCTAAACCAATTTCCTTGAGCCTGCTTGAATACTATTTGTTCCCGCCACCAGAGGAAGGAAAGACAGCAAGCAATGGCCCTTTTAGGATGCCCTAAAGCAAAGCCGTTTCCCTGCACCAGACCCCTGTCACACTTGTGTCTAGGTCCCATACCATCTTTTCCTCTTTCCCTCCTGTTTCTGTGTTCTATGACATGCTAGCTACAGTCCCTTCCTTTTCTTCATCCCTGGGCCTTCAGTGACCAAAGTTGGGAAGCAGAGAACAAGGCACTGGAACAAATCCTCTGACAAGAAAGGATGATCCCTATTATTAGCCTAGACGTTCCTCTCATCAATCAGAAATAGTCTCATTTTCTATTCAGATTTAGCCAGGGACTTAATTTTTTTGTTATTTCAAATTGGAAAAAAATTTTTTTCAATTAACAATCTTTCATGCCCCCCCCCCCCACCACCACTAAGAGAAAAGCAAAATCCTTGTAACAAATATGCATAATGAAGCAAAATAAAATCCTACACTGGCCACATATGAAAGCTTTTATCTCATTCTACATCTTTAGTCCATTTCTTCTCTCTTAGGGAGGACACAGCATTATGGAGGAACTTTAAAGCAAAGACTGTAGACCTCCAAACCAAGGCATTGGAGTGTCTTAGAACCCTTCTGAAAAGCAGAATGATCAACCCCTCCCTAACTTTTTTCTCTCACCTTGGTTCTCAAGCTACTTTCCTGACTGAATGGGGGTTCTCTAGCAGCCAAAGTTCAGACAAGGGGACTATGGCCCCCCTTGTTCCATATTACTTAGCAGTTTGGGATCTCAAAGTTCATCAAAACCCTCCATCCCAACCTTTTCTACCACTGTATAATCAAGCCAGGGCAGGATTAGGGAAATCTTCCCTGCCATAAGCCAGAAGGGGTTTTCCTCCTGAAGTTTGGAAGCCAAAGTATGGGAGTCAGACTATGAGGGACCAGAAACTCCAGACTCTCCCCTGCCTGGAGCATTCTGGGTGAGCTGTCCCTGCAGGCTGCCCAGCTGGGTGGATCAGACAGGGAACTCACAGTATCAACAATGCCCCCCTCCACCTGCCAGTCATACCACCCACTGCTCCCTCTCTACCTTGCCCCACTTTACACACTCACACAAAAAAAGCAAACTGAGATATTGGTGGAGGCGAGACAGCGGCTACCCACGAGCAGGCTGCTCATCTTGCACCAGGGAAGCTGTTTCCCAGGCAACCAGGCTAGCACCAGCCCCCACAGGAGCCGTAACTTGGGAGAGAAAGGTTACCCTTGGGCTAAGACTTCAGGGTAAGGGGAGCAGCTGGGAGCAGACTGTGTTGAAAGGTGGGCAGAGGACACAGAATTTGAACTTGAACCCAGAGAAAAAGCAGGGATTGTGGAGAATTCTGAATGTCTCCAGTCCCAAAGGACAAAAAAACTATTATTCTAACATAACCCTGAAAGAAATGGAGCTCCTGTTCTGACCCTGATGCCCAATCAAACCCACAGAAGTAGTTCATCTCAGGAAAGACTGGAACTTCGAGGGTTAGGGGCTTTAGGACACATTACACAGAGAAACCCCCCGGGGGACAGCATAAGTCATAGAACAGAGAAAGGGGCCCCTCACCATGAGTCTCCAGGGCTCCCCAACAAGGCTAGGGCCAGCTTTTGCTCTAAAATGAGGGTACCATATTTGGTACCAATCCATGGCCCTGACGCTGAAGAAAAGGAAGATCTAACTTAAGACTCTATCAAAAGAGCTGGTCCCAAAGGCTGCAAAGCCAGAAGGAAAAGCATTTGTTTCTCATTCCTTTGGGCAAGTCCTGTTTTGGAGATAAGGGAAGAGGGTTTCAGGAGAAATCTCTGCTGAGAAGTTTCAGACCCCATGCTTTTTTTGCTGCCTTAAAAAAAACAAAAAAAAAACAAAAAAAAAAAAAAACACCTCTGAAATCCCACCAGAGTAGGGGCATCTGGATAGCTTTATTTACACTGGTCTGGTCATCCATGCTCACTCCTTGCTCTGGTCTTTCTAATGTTTGATTCTACACTGAACATATTTCCCAAAGGGCACCCGCCCATCTATAATCTGTCCCAGAAAGCCCCAAACAAGTGTGAGAGAGAGAGAGAGAGGCAGGGGGGGTTGCATTGAGTACTTAGCACTGTCAAACCCTGGGCGGCCCGGCAGGAGGAAGCTGTGGGTCTCCTCCAAGTGGGAGTAGCCATCCTTCTGAAAGATCCCCCAAAGGTGAAGGGTGTTGTCATCTAGCAAGGTGAGGAGTTGGCCCTAGGAAGATAGAAGGGAGAACTTTTAGGGCTTGCACAACAAAAGTCTTAGTTGGGGGACAGGGGGTTACTTAGAGGAAGCCATGGCTAAGGGACAAACATTCCCACCACTGAGCCCATCTACCTCCAAGAAAGGGTTCCCAGATGCAGGGCTATGATGGAATAGGCAAGAAGAGCAAAGGAAAACGAGAGATGGGAAATAAGGGCTTACCTGGCCAGGTAAAAAGTGCATCTGTGTGACTGTAGCCGTCTCCTTATGTAAACCCGTGAACTCCACGCCAGGGGCCCCATATCTTCAGAGGGCAGGTCAAGGACAAAATAACAGCAGGCAAGGAAGGAGACCTTCACACAAATCTACCTATACTTCCCTTCCCCATTCCTCCCATTGCTAATTGTCTTTTAATTGATTACTTTGATACTTGTCTTTTACCATGTACTATGTAGAAAAATGTCTAAAGCATTGAGTTTTTGGAAGGGAATCTATGGAAACCCATTTTACAAACAGGAAAAACCCAAGAAAAGGAAAGCAGTCTCCTTTCTTGAGCCCCAAGTCCTTTCCTTCCATTTTGCAACCATGAAGTGCCAAACATTGTCCAGGAATACTGCTCAGGTTTCTGGGACTAGCTGATGTTGCCTCTAGGCCCAGCTGTTCGGGTTCATATCCAGCTTTCCTAATAATTTCTCCTGTATATGATGTGCCTTACATAGGTGATCTCACATTAGTGTCCTCTCTCCTTTTATGCTAGTCACATCTCCCCAACAAAACTAGTCATCCCAGGGACAGGAACCACATTTTATACGTCATTAAATGCGCCCAGCCCTCCTAGAACTGGAAATTGAGAAGGAGCACACAACAGACTGGCTGAACTGACTCCCTGAGAGCCAGTGGCTAGGGATGCTTATGGCAGCTAGATCTATAAGACCTAAATTTGAGTCTACTCTTCCTTCTCCAAAGGCTATTCTACACACCATCCACCCTCAAACCCAGGTTTCAGGAGAAGGGATGATAAGAACTGTTAAGTCCACTTTGATAGCACTTAGCTCTCCCAGAATTGGGAAGGAAGCCAGAATCCTCAGCTCTCAATTGCTGCCCCGAGTTCCTGTTACTGGCCAGTGGCAGAGGACTGGAGCCTCTCTCTCTACCCCCCCAATCCAGTTCTCTTTCTATCATACCGGAGCCTAGAATTCACTTCAGTCCTGCAGCCCAGCTCCCCATCCCTCACCGTTTCTGGAACTAGAAAATCCTTGCACTAAGCAGCTTTGGATGCCCTCTCTGGCACTAGTTCTGTATTATGCCCTGTTCCCATTTCTATATCCATAGAAAAGAATGCAGAGCTCAGAGAGGGAAATTTCCATCAGCTGCAAAATGATTATTCTTTAATCAGTTCTACTTCGGACTGGAAATGAGGATCAGGGGAAGAAACTGGTTAGCATTAGAAGGGGCCAGCAGGCTCTTGTGCTGTGTGTGTGTGTGTGTGTGTGTGTGTGTGTTTCAGAGCAGGAATGGGGACTGGGGAATTGGAACATGAGAGAAATCCTTAAAGTCAGAGCCAGCATTGGGCACCTAGGCTGGCGGGAAGCCCGGAAAAGACAGCAACTCAGATCAGCTCAGGCCCAGTCTTCATTCCTGTAACTCACCTCCCCAAACTCTCTGTGGCCTTCAGGGTCCATCTCCAGGCTCACTTCTTCCAGTAAAATTTCCCAGGCTGTTCCAGAATCTCAAGGGACTGATCTCTCTCCTCTCTGAATTCCCCCAGGATGCATTATGAATCCTGGGCATTCTAAAACCAGACTATCTGAGCTGAAAAGAGCCTTGAAGGTCCTTTATTCCAGCTTCTTCATTTTACAGAGAGAGAAGCTAAAGACCATAGAAAGAAATTCAGGAGTTGACAAATGCCGGGTACCCCGTAATAATACAACTTGGAAATTTCATTGCGAAAGAACTTCTGATCCAAGTGTGTTCTATTCTACCTACTGGTGGGGCATTCTCATATTACTAACACTAGAACTTGGAAAGAAAAAGTCCCCAGCCCCACACTTAACATGGCCAAATCTGAGTAGTGAAAACTACTTGGAGGTTCCTGGGACTTTTCAGCTGATACTGCAGAGGGGAAAAGACATCCTGGCCACTCTTAATTCTGCTTCCTCAGGATGGAATCCAGAGAGTTCTAGCCAGATGAATCCAGCTCCTCTTGGGGCTCTCCCAGAGGAATCTTGAAGATACTTCTGGAGTCCTTCAGAGTCAATTTAGATCTTGTCCTTAGGTCAGGAACCAATGTCCTCTGATCATATATTATCTTTTCCCTCTATTTTCATTTGCCCCAATCAAACTCAGTCAGAAAATTAACACTATCTATTTACCTCTTAGATCCAAAGTAAATTAATGGAAATCTGGGGTGGATAAGTTCATCCATTGAGTTAGGAGCAGAAACAACTTGGTAAATCCCAGGCACACAAGAAGCCAGTCTGTATTACTTGAATTTCCACACTGAGAGTCCTCTAAATGAAATAATAGATTTGGATCTCCCCATCTTCCATCCCCATTTCTCTACACCCCCCACCCCCACTACAGATGAGAAAGAGTTCAGGCTCTGAGAAGTTTAATGATTTGCCCTCTGACAATTATGTCTAAATGTGTCCTGTCTATAACTTATTTGTATGTAGTTGTTTATATGCCATCTCCCCCATTAGACTGTGAGCTCCTTAAAGGCAAGGGTTGTCTCTTGCCTCTTTTTGTATTTCCAGCATTTACCATAATGCCTGGCATGAAGGAGGTGCTTAGTATATTACAATAATAAATTATGCATAATTTATATTATTTTATGTATAAATTTATAATAAACATGTAATTTATTTATATGAATAATAAACACAATAAACTATAATTTATATTAATTTGTAATAATAAATTACATATAATTTATTTATATAAATAAACATAAATTATTTACAAATAATGTATTGACTAACAAACTTGCAAATACTTAAGATAGGATTCAAACCTAAGAGTGCTGACCTACAAATTCAGTGTCCTAATAAGTTGTTACTTTTTTTACATTTTTCCCAGCTCCTTCATGTATCTCCTAACTAGACTGTTTCTTGAGGGCAGGGACCAAATCATGTTATAGTCTCAAAATCCTCCACAGTGTGGTGTGAATAATTGATATGAACGGTGAACATTTGTTAACTGACAGATGGATGGTCTCAAGCACAGGAGGGCAGGCTAAGCTACCTGATACAATCTGTCCTGTGGAGTGTCCCAGTTGTAGGAGGGAAAGACGCCCACAGATCCCTCCTCTCCTTTTGGATGCCATCTCTGATCTTGGTTTAAATAACTGTTCCTGTGTTAGGTTATAAGCTTCTTGAGGACAGTCACTATGTTTCCTTTTGTGTTCTCTATGTTTAATACATACTAGTTTAACAAATGCTTGCTGACTTGCTAAGTGACCCATCCTCTTTCCCCTATTTTCCCTCAACCTCAAACCCAAAATGGCTTTTTCACCAGGAACAGCATTGCCATCTCCCTAAATAAAACTTTGCCCTCCCTTCATTTTGTCTAGCAAAACAAAACTCCCTTTGCTTTTGTCAGTATTGAATTCCTATCCGGAATTAACTTGTACACATTGTTAACCCATTCACAACTATCTGCCTCTCTTCCTACAAACCCATTTATTTTAGGTTTTAAGTTGTGTCTTTTGACTCAAAGCATTATATCAAGGAGGCAGAGGAGCACAGGGGAGCCGGGATGAGGGAGGAGTCTAGACACATCCCAAATAGGGATGAAAACCTAGCCGTTGTCTCCCTTCCAGGCTTGCTTTAATTAAAATCCAGTGCTTTGATTGTGAATGTGAAAGTACTCTGTAAGCTTCAGGGATGTCAAGAAGTGGAATTAAGATCCTCTCCCATGAAAGGCAATTCTTCAGTGATACAGATAGCCCTACCCAAAGGGAAACTAGGCTGTTCGATTCAAACATTAAGTACCTACTCAGTGCAACCTACTATTTGAAAACATCCCTAACTTATGAGGTAACATGGGATAGAGGTTATAAAATCACTGATCTAGAACTGCAAGGAAGACCTTGGAGATCCACCCAGACTACCAATCCCGTTTTACAGATGAGGAAATTGAGGAGCATAGTCGTTGAATGCCTTAAACAACAGAATTGGAATTTGAACTCAGGTTTTGTGACTCTGAGTTGCACCATCACCAAGAAGGAGGAGCTACTTAATATTCCTCCAAACAGTAATGGAATATTGTTCTGTAAGAAATGATGAGCAGGCTAGCTTCAGAAAAGCTTAAAAATCTAACATGAACTGATACTGAATGAAGTGAGCAGAATTAAGAGAACATTGTACATAGTAACAATAAGATTATGTGATGATCAATTGAGATAGATTTTTTTTCTCAACAATGTAGTGATTTAATTACAATAGATTTGGGATGGAAAATGTTTTCCACATCCAGAAAGAGAACTATGGAAATTGAATGTGGATGAAAGGATAATATTTTCACCTTTTTTGTTTTGTTATTTGCTTTTTTTTCTTTCTCATGGGTTTTTCTCTATTGATCTGATCTTTCTCATGCAGCATAAGGAATATGGAAATATGTTTAAAAGAACTATACATGTTTAATCTATATTAGATTGCTTGTGTCTTGGGGAAGGAGAAGGGGGGAAGGAGAGAGAAAAATTTGGAACATAAGGTTTTGTGGAGGTGAATGATGAAAATTATCTTTGCATGTATTTGGAAAAATAAAATACTATTAAAAGGAAAAAAAAACCATATTCCTCTATGCCCCCAGAGATAGAAATCAGGTCTAGAACTGTGAAACTGTGCTCCAGGGTCTCTGGTCATTTGAATTATGACTATACACATATGCCATATATTCATGACAACAATCTATACTGAGTATTAATGATACACTCAATTATGGATTGGGGCCAGGAAAACCATAAAGAAGCAGATCTAGGCCCTTCCCGTGGGGTCTAAAAGAGAACACCGACTTTAAAGATCATCTTGTACACATCTGTCTCATTTTATAAGAGGGAAACCAAGGTCAAGTGCTCAATACAGGTATTGACAGATATCCAGTTCTCAGATATCCAGAATTAACTTCTACACAGTTAACCCACTCACAACCGACTTTCTTGATTTACCACTGTATTCCTACAAGTCCATTTATTTTAGGTTTTAAGTTGTGCCTCTTGATTCAAAGCATTATATCAAGGAGGCAGAGGAGCACAGGGGAGCCCAGATGAGGGAGGAGTCTGGACACATCCCAAATAGGGATGAAAATCTAGCCATTGTCTCCCTTTCAGGCTTGCTTTAAGATTCAGTCCTCCTTTGGTTGTGAATGTGAAAGTACTTTGTAAGCTGCACAGAGCTACAGAAAGGTCAGAAAGTGGAATTATATAAAACCAGAAAATAAACATATGATTACGCATCCATTTTTACAGAATAGGAAACTGAGGCCCCCAGAGGGCAAGTATCCTGTCCAGGATTCTATAAAGGCAGAACCAGGACTCAGATTCAAGTCTCCTGATTCCCAGGTCACTCTTCTTTTTCTTCATGACATTATCTCAGGCTCTCCTGAGAACAGGGGCCTCTTTTGTTTCCCTAACAGAACCAGACGTGTAGTAGGTACTCAGGGAAGATTTACCTACAAGAACACCTGACAGGATGGATGAAGGGATGGGAGCCCAGAAGGAGATCCAGCTACAAGGAAAGCAAGCTGGGGAACTGTCTCCCTATTCCCATTTACACCCACTCACCACCACCCATCCCTCCTGAGGACTAAAATCCCTGCCAACCTCCCCTCCCCAACCCAATCCTCCTTCAACTCCTAAACTTCTTAGTCTTTTCCTCAAACTAAACTTCAATGAGGTGAGAACAAGGAGAAAAAAGAAACAAGAAAAAAAATGGGAAGATTTAAATTTAGGGCTCCCCACCTGTTTCTCCTCCTCCCACTCTCATGTGTCTAAATTAAAAGGCTCTGCTGTATTTTGGGGAGCATACGCCTGGATCCTGGGATATGCTGGTCAAGATGGCTTGCTTTCGCACTCCATTCCTCAGCCCCTCCCCATCCCCAGCTGCCTCCATCCTCCCTCCCCAGCATGGTCCCCTCTCCCTTTGTTGGCCTCCAAGCCCGCTGCATTCCCTTCTCCTCACCACGCCTCCTTTCCCTTCTCCCCCCTCACCCCCAGCTTTCTTTCTGCTGGGGCCAGGGGCCTCCCAGCTTGGTATTCTCCACAATCATCCTGGAATCCCTTCCTGAGGGTCACCAGGCAACCGTGCTCTCAGCTAGTCTGTTGCCCCTAGCAACAATCTCTGCTGCCTCCCCAGGGCCCAGCAAGGCCTCTCCCCCCTAACCAACTCCCCTAATTCAGCTCCACAAATTGTGCATTTCTCCCTCAGTTTTACAGTCACCTGGAGAATCAGGCTCACTTCAATCCAGCTTTATCTCGAAAATGGGGAAGTGATTGCTCCCACCCAGGGCTATGGCTCTCCCCTGCTTCTCTGAGACAGAACCCAAACAGAATTATCTGGGGGCCCCTCCCTGCCACTTTTGGGCTTTTTAACTATGTTTTCCCCTTAGTCTAGTTGCAAAAAAAAACCCCAAGTACCCAGTTACCTTCCTCACAACTCCCCAAATGCCCAGGCCTAGCTCCACTCACTAACCCCCATTTGGGGGGCCCCAAACCCTGACCCAGGAAAACACCATCTGCTGCCCACCCTCTGCACTCCATGGAGCTCCCAATGCAATCCACCTGGATCTGGAAGAGGAAAAAATGGTCAGCTTAGGGAGGAGACCAAAGGGGTGGGCGTCCGGCGGGAGAAGGCTGGAATCTTTCGGCTTAAGAAAAATAAATGGTATTAAGTTCCCTCTGCTGAACCCACTTGACTGGAATTTTTCTGTTCTTAACATCCTGATGGGCCAGAGCTCAGCGGAAGCAGGTGTGAGAACGGAGGCCACTTTGGGGGCTTCATTGTATAAATACTAGGAGAACTGAATCAGTTGGGGATGTGAGGGGAGGCAGGATTGGATTAAGGTACTCGGAGAGCACGTATACAGATGCACTTGTCTCTCCCTGTAGAGGTTCTTAACCTTTTTTTGTCATGGACCCCTCTGACTGTATAATGGAATCTTATCCTTTTGCAGAACATTATTTTAAAATGCATAAAATAAAATATATAGGATTGTCAAGGAAAAAAAATGAGCAAAAATAAAAATTTATTTCCCCCAGACAAGATTACAGATCTCCTGAAAATTACATACAGACCATTGATTAAGAAGCCCTGCTCTGATCTGACTGGCTCCCTGCTATTTATCCTTCTAAGGACACTACAGCCTGCCTCACTTTGCCACTTCTGGGCACCTAAGAGAAGATATTAGGTGATACATAAAGAACCACACATTTAGAGTTAGAAAGCTAAATCAATTATATCACTAATTAGATCATCTAAACCAATCATGTCAAACTCAAAAAAAAAAAGTGATTATAACCACCATAAATATAAATCCTGGCAGACACATGTTGATTTAGAAAACTTCATATTATTAATATTATCTGGGTTTTATTATATTTTTATTTATTTTGTCAAATACTTCCCAGGTATATTTTAAACTCGTTTGGGCTGTATTTAGATATGGTGTGGGCCTGTGAGACACAGGTTTGACATCTCTGACCTAAAGAAACCTCCCTCATTTGCATGATCAAGAAAATTGGGGCCCTCAATTCCAATAGACATGATGGAGAAAGCCATCTGCATCCAGAAAGAGGTCTATGGGCATTGAATGTGGATCAAAGCATAGTATTTTTTGTTGCTTGCTTGCTTTTCTCATTTTTTCCTCTTTTGATCTGATTTTTCTTGTGCAGCATGATAAATGTGGAAAAATGAATAGAAAGGTTGTACATTTTTAACATATATTATTTGCTGTCTAGGAGAGAAGGCTGGGGGAAAGAGAGAAAAATAATTTGCAAGGATGAATAGTGAAAACTATCTTTGTATGTATTTTGAAAATAAAAAACTATGGAAAAAAAAGGAAAGGAAAGGAAAAGGAAAAGGAAAAGGAAAGGAAAGCAGACTAGGGCTTTCACTCATAAAAGATTGAAAGGATTTGGAATTATAATTCAGGACTGTGAACTCCAAATTCTGAGCTTGTTGTTTCTGATCTGCAGTTTCTATTCTGCTCCCAGTTTGTCCCTTAATAATAATAAGTGACTGTAATCTACCAACCAAGTTTGATCCCAGGAAAAGTTGAGAAAATACAGCTCCCTTCTTTCATTTGCAAAGATAAGGGACTCTGGTATGGAATATTACATATCTACCAGCCATGATTTGTATTGTTTAGTTTTGCTAAACTATTTTTTCCCTTTCTTTTTTATCATTATTATAAGGTCACTGGGTAAGGGGAGGGGAGAACATGTTCAGAATTAATGTGATTTTAAAAGCCATCAACAAAAATATATGAGCATCAATAAAAATTTTCTTTTAAAATTTAAACAAAATAAATACAAATATAATAAAAACCAGATAATATTAATATGTGGTTTTCTAAGTCAACATATGTCTGCCAGGATTTATATATACAGTAGTATAGATGATCTAATTGACTTAGATTTCTAACTCCAATCAATAAAAAATTTACATAGAGCACTTTAAGTTTTAGACACTAAGAAACAGACACACTATCTCATTTGATCCTCACAACAACCTTGTCAGTGGGGTATCTTGTCTATATCCCTATAGGTTTTCATACTTAAACATTTCCCTTGCTGGTAAGGCAGCAAACTGACACACAGTTTAATTACTGATTGAGAGAGATGCAAAACCATTGAATTGGGAGAAAGAAAATTCAAGTTCCTCCCCACACCCCCCTCCACTTTGGGGGGTGAGACAATCAGGTTAAATGACTTGCCCAGGGTCACACAACTAGTAAGTGTCAAATGTCTGAGGTCACATTTGAACTCAGGTCTTCCTGATTCCAGGGCTGGTTTCTCTATCCACTGTACCACCTAGCTGACCCTAAAATCCAAATTCTTATCCAGGACTTGCCAACTTCCAAAAGGAACTTTGGAAAATCATAATTCCTGGTTCTCAAATGAGGTGAATGAAATCAAGGAATCAAACATATCAAATTAAATGGAATGTTAGCAGTCAGTTCAACTTCATTTTACCCTCATATTTTATAAATGAAGAAACTGAAACCTAGAGAAGGGAAATATCTTATGCAAGATAATGTAATAAATTAGAGGTAGAACTGAAATTAAAATTTGGATCTCTACTGTGCACAGTAACAGCAACATTGTAAAGATGATCAACTGTGAAAGATTTGGCTTCTCTGATCAATACAATGATTCAAGACAATTCCAAAGGATTCATGATGAAAAAAATACTATCCACCTCCAGAGAGAGAACTGATATAGTCTGAGTGAAAAGTGAAGTATCATTTTCTCACTTTCTTTACTTTGCTTTTAAAAAAATGGATAATATGAAAATATTTTGCATGTTTTCACATATATAATTGATATGTTGCCTGGATTGGTGTGGGAGGAAGCAGAAAGTAGAGAGAGAATTTGGAACTCAAAATTTAAAAAGAAAAGAATGCCGAAAATAAACAACAAACTAGAATGTTTGGGGGGAAAAGAACTTAGATCTCCTAGATCCCTAAAGCTGGTGCTTCTTTTGCTACAGTGCAAAGGGAGCCTGATGAAAGTGAGGAGATAAATGATTCCTTCTACTATCTCCCTTACGGGGCTGCTGTGAAGATTGAATGAGAAAATAGATCTCTTAGTGCTTTTTGGAAAGCACTGGGACTTAAGGTATTAGTCTTATCTCATCTTTGTTACAACACCCAGGAAGCATGGCAAGGATCCTCAGTCAAGTCTATTTCCTTGGAAAATTGTATTCATTGCCAGTCTCAGAATCCCCACTTCTCCCTACTAAGCTCTATCTCCTCTCAGTCCCCTACCCCCCCCTCCCTCCAACCTTACCTAGACATCTCCCCTTCTCTAAAGTAGTCATTCAAGGGGAAAATACGATAGAGCACTCAGGTTTGCAAATCAGCGTGAGAAAGCCATCTCTTTTCTCTCTTCCCTACTTGCATTCTACTTGTCCACAGTTCCAAAAGAGTATCTAGGATCAGCTGGAAGATATTCTGTATTTTATTCCCCACTGCTTTTTCCCCTCACTGACATTTTTCTGGAGAGCCAGGGAATACTCAGAATCTCATGGCCCAAGCAACCGAAAAAGATTCCACCACCCACTTTAAAATCTTCTGTGACAAAGGAAGCCTGTGGGGATTGCCAGGAAACTAGCACAGAGGCTCCAAGAGAAACCCCAGGAGTAACAAGAGATTATTTTAATACCACCTTTAATTAGGAAAGACAACTAAATTACTAGGGATGTCCAATTGTCTTACATAAAGGAAAGAATAAATTAAATGTAAAATCAGCTGTTAGGTTTGCCAGACCTAAAGCGCCCATCTGAACAAAGATCTGTTGATCTGTGATATGACACACCTAATTTGTGGTCCTCTGTCTTGCTGTCTCATCAATAAAGAGCAATCCATGATGCAGGTTTTTTTACACTCCCTATACAAGTCACTCCCAGGATTTCCACCAAATAAGAAAGCATGGTTGAAACTGGGAGTTAGCACAAATGCAAGTACTGGGTGGTTCACTAATTCAATGAGTGACCTTTATTTTTCTGGACCTCATTCTGCCAATCTGTAAAATAGATATAATCATCTGCTGTCTTTCTCAGGCAGGGCTGTTTGTGACAATCCAATGAGATGACAAAGGTGAAATTTCTTTGAAAACTGAAGAGAACTAAACACACGTGGGAGGATTACTATTACGGTTGAGGAAATGGGGGCCCAAGGACTTGGGTCAAGTGGGGCACAATAAAAAAATTTCTGAGTTTTCATCTTTCTTCTGGCTTTCACTCATTATGTGATCTTAGACAAATAATTTTTCCTTCTCTAAACCTCAGTTTTCTCCTCTGTAAAATGGAGTAAAACATCGAAGGCATCTAAGAGTTGGCCAAAACTATTATCAAAGCAACAAAATGTTTTAATTTCTAATGTGGTAAATAACAATAGTGGAGAAGGAAATGACAGTATCCCTGCCAAGAAAAGCCCATGGACAGTGATCATGGGTCATGAAAAGTTAGACCGAACGATTTTGAATAACAAATACCAATAGATATAATCCATATAAACAAAAGCTCTTTTCGGGGGCAGGGCTCCTCGATAATTTAAGGATTAAGGGGTCCTGGGATTAAATAGATTAAGAACCACTGGTTCTGTAAGGTTTCTGTCAACCTTAAGACCCCACAGGATAACTCTTACATCCAGGCATCCACTAGTTACTGCCTCTGTCAAGTTGCCTCAATTATATCAGATGCCAGTGGTCTTCTTAGAGGCTGACAATAAATAGCTTGGAGTCCTCTTAAGGGCAAAGAAAGGAAGTGATAAGTCCTTGGTCAGCCCCACTGGGAGCAAGAATAGGAATGCTCCCAGAGCCTAGATGCAAAAATCTGAAAACCTGCCTGAATCTTTATGGGTAGGGCAAAAATTGAATGAACGGAGTGGAGCTGAGAGTACAAATCCTGCCAACTGCCCCATCACCCTCTTCAGCAGAAAGTCTGCCTGTCTGTCTGTCTCCCTCCCTTCTCCTCTTCCCTGATCCAGGAAAAACTTTCGTCCCATCTCAGAATGCAAAGTCAGTGAGGTCAATTAGCAAAAATAGATGAGAACCTACAACCAAATCCTCTGCCTCTTGCCCCTGTAACAATTTTAGGCTGCGTGAGTCTACACAGTGCCCAGACCACAGAGAGGAGATAGCCTCCTTCTATTTTTCTCCACTTAGACCACACATATGAGTTACCAAGTTCTAATAGCCAGAGGGAAGAAACAGATGATTAAAATTCAGCTCTGACTCCTCTGCTGTTTCCCTATAACTTATAGACATTTGCCCTGATGGTCACCAGGTTTTAAGGGAGTCACTGAGAAACAGGGCAGAGTCCAGGAGGCTGAGGGGACCTAGAAAGGCAAAGACTTGAGAAAGACCAAGAGTATAATCTTCAAATTCCTGAAGGGGAGAGGCTAAAAACTTGTTCTGCATAATAACAACAACAATAACTAGTATTTACACATTAAAGATTACAAAGGGCTTTACCTATATCATCTCAAGGACTACTAGTAGAACCTTGGGCAAGTTTGGCAATAATAATAATTAGCATTTATATAATTCTTTTACGGTTTGCAAACCAATCTACATATATTAACTCATTAGGTCCTCATAACAATCCAAAGAGGCAGGTGCTATTACACCCATTTTACAGATGGAGAAACCAAGGCACAGAGAGATGAAGTGGTTTGCATTCATGTAAGAAGAGATAGCAGCTATTTAAGATGGAGTTACAGAGGGAAGGAATGAGCATTTATTAAGCACCTATCGTGTTCCAGGCACAGTGCTAAGTGCTTTACAAATATTACCTCATTTAAGCTTCAACACAATTGTGGGAGATAGGTTCCATTATTATTCTCTTTTTGTACTGGAAGAAACTGAGGCAGGCACTAGTATTAAGTGATTCATCCAGGGCAACTCAGCTATCTGAACTGAGATTGATCCCAGGTCCTGCATTCTATCTCCTGCACCACCAGCTGCCCAAAGTGGGAGGTGAGAGGTCGGGTGGGGAATGGAGAAGGCAATGACTATAACTCAAAGTCCTCAGGTCATTTTTCTGCTTTTCTGCAAAAGCGGGGTCCCAGTCCGCAAACCCGGTCTGCAATTCTTTCTAAGAGTTTTTTGCAAGCATGTTTTGCCCTCCCTGCTCCTGGAGGCTAGGATTCCAGTCTCTTCCTTCTCTCCACACCCATGAACACATTCTTGCCTCTTCCAGCTTCCACACCTTTGAACACATGCCTGGAATATTCTCCACTCCCCACGCACTCACACCACCCCTCAAGCCCCAACCCAGCTCCCACCAGGACTGAGGAGCCTCTCTCCAATGGCTACAGTTACTAATGGTCTCTCCCCTTAGAATTCCCACAGCTTACTGTCAGTGCCCTCAGTCATTCCTTGAGAGGTGGAGCCTTCTGGTCTCAGTCTCATTGCCCTATTTGCCTCCTCCTCCTCCTCCTCCTCCCCTGGAGAGCTCACACAGGACTAGGCGCATAGCAGGCACTCAGATTCATTACTGACAGAATCATTACAGGAAAAAAGGAAGAAGCCACGACTTCCTCCCCTTCCTGGAGATGCAGGAGCTAGGACTCTAAAGCTACTTGCTGGATTTTCCCTGCAATGGATCCAAGGTTCTTAAGAAACCCTGAGGGAAGAATTTTTGCAATAGGGCTCAATTCTGGGCAGCCTGCTGAACCACTTCTGCCTTCCTCACCCACTGGGAATGCAGTCTAACACCTTAGCCTAAGACTGCTTAACCTTTTCTGCGTCTGTGTGATAAATTCTATGGACCCCTCCTCAGAATAATGCTATTAAAAATGGAAGGAAATGTTAACTTTCAGTTAATAGTTACTATTTTTCTTTCATTCTAAGTTTACACTTTCCCCTCCATCCCCATAGCTAGAGTATGAGGACAGGCTATAGGGGGAGGAGACAAGTTATAAAGGATGGTGGCTATTTACTCAATTCAATGTAAAGCATGACAGTTTTGATCAGAGACATGGAGTGGAGGAATAAGGAAAAAGGAACAAGCATTTATTAAGCACCTACTATATGGCAGACACTGTGCTAAGTGCTTTATAAATAAATAAAATGTTGAGACTGAAATTCCTGAGTTCAAATCTGGCCAGAGACACAACTGACCCTGGACAAATCACTTAATCCTGTTTGCCTCAGTTTCCTCATTTGTAAAATGGGCTAGAGAAGGAAATGGCAAACCATTTCATTATCTTTGCCAAAAATAATCCCAAATGAGGTCACAAAGAGTCAGACACAACTCAATAACAACAACATCATTAGGAAATTCCAGGGAGCTCATCTCTACCAATCTCATCTAAACTTCATGCTCAGTGCATTGAATCTGAAAAGCTAGTTCTTGCCAACTATTTAAGATCCGGAAACTGATTAGTTAAAAAGTTTTGTTTTTTATTTTTTGTTTTTTTACAGAGTCCAACCATTTCAAATAACTTTCTAAGGAGAGTAACCTTGATCAGATTCTTCAATTCAAGGAACCAGGATTTCCCACCAAGATACACATCTCTAAGCCAAGGGCTCAAACCCCCAAGCCAACATTGAGTTAAAGCTGAAACTTTTCCCAAGGGAAAATAACAAGATATCGATCACCCTAGATTTAGAGCTGCAAAGATTTGCCCAAAGTCACAGAGGTAAGAAATGACAGAGCTAGGATTAGAACTCCAGTTCTCTGGCTCTGTATTCCAGCTTTCTTTTCACTATACTGGACTGTCAGGATCATAAGGACTTAAGGGGAGGGAGTCTAGAGCCTCTAACTAAGTTGAAGGCAACACTTTTCTTAAATCCAACTCAAGAGATCCTTTGGGACAGGGAAATATTGAATGCATCATGATTACAGAGGCCAGATTATCCTGAAGGGTGGGGTTTCTTTGAGACCAGTGTAGATTTCCTTCTGCAAACATCCCAGCTAGTCCAAGTTTCTGTTCAAGGCCCACAGCATGGCCCTTACAAACCGTTCCCTATTATAACTATCCCTAAATCTAATCCCACCCAGCTTCACAAAAAGCCCAAGAGATTTACTCCAAAGAAGCTCCAGGAAACTCGGCCCATCCCAGGAATCCATCACTACTCTCTAGGGGGTCATCCAGCCCAGGTCAGATTCCTACACTCCTCCCCCTGAACACCACCAAGGCCCACATTCCTCACCTCTCACCCTTCCTCCCCACAGCAAGGAAAAGGCAACGCTGAGTCAGTTTGGATTAAATAATTAAACTGGAAGGAACCTAGATTATCCCACTAGCTCCAAAATAAACCACTTGAGAGATAACAAAGTATTTTATTTAAAAGATAAAAGTGACTTGTCCAAGATCATATGGTAAGTAGAGAACTTAAGTTTCTGTGCTTCGACACCTTCAATTTTCTCCAGGACTTTCAGAATCCTCCTCATTTGTAAATTCACTTTACCTCAGGACTTATCACACTGGAAGTAAATTCCTATTTTTCAGCCCTTTACTTTGATTTCTGATTTCTTACCGATTCCCCATTTTAAGGAGAGTGTCTAAGCCAGTCAAATTTTCAGTCTTCCCCAAGCTTTACTCCTGATTCTGGACTTTCTCTACTATGTATCCGAAGTACCTTCTTTCCACCACCCTCCCTCAATAGGTTTTCAAATTTCCTTTATATATACTCTTTCCCCATTAGAAAATAAGCTTCTAATTGCACATGTTTAACACATATTGAAATACTTGCTATCTAGGAGAGGGGGAGTAAGAGAAAGGGAAGGAGAAAAATTTGGTTTGGTTTTGCAAGGGTGAATGTTAAACTATCTTTGTGTGTATTTTGAAAATAAAAAGCTATTATTAAAAATTTTTTAAAAAGAAGAAGCAGCAGCTTCTTTCACAGTCATTTAGCACAGTTGGGCTTAATCAATACCTGTTAACTTTACCAGTCAATGACTCTTTCTTAAATGGTCTTTCCATGAAATCAAGGGATTTTCAGAACCTGGAATTTTGATAAGGGTGTCACCTAAATTGGAAAAGGGAGTGGGAAAGAGGTCTATATTCCAGAGATGAGTGCCATTCCACTGTGATTATTATAATTATTATAATAACAAAAATAGCTTACTGGTGACTCTACCTTCTTCTCTTTGAAGAGCTCAGATTTATCTCTAGGTACTTATCTTCATCCTATCTGAATCTGGACCATTTATTATCTTCATTTGGAAGAGAGATAAATCAAGGTCCTGAGAGAATGGGTGACCTGCAAGGTTATAAGGCCGTAGCAGACACTCCTATGGCCTGGCATCCAGGAAACAGATTTTACTAGACTTCCACACCCTCTGAAACCAATCTATGGTCATTTACTCCACAGATCAGATCAAGAGCCTATCATGGGCCCAGCCATGGACCCAGCATTGTGGAGGTGGGAGTAGGAGGGATCTGCCTCCCATATTGACTTAGAAAACCACAATTTAGCCATATCTATGCTGTATGTGTTGGAGGCAACTAGGTGGTTCAGTGGACAGAGTCACTCTGTATTTTTGGAGTCTCTCCAGTATTTTTGCCAAGAAAAGCCCAAATAGGGTCCCCCGAGAGTCACACACAACTGAAATGACTGAAGAATAAAGTAGAGTTTCCAGGACACACAGATTGTACAGCAGCAGAGCCAGACTCCAAACTCATTTTCTGGGTAATTGTAGTGTTCTATCCACTATCACCAAGCTGTTTCCCCACTCATGAAAGACTTAGGCCATGCTGCCTGGTGTTATTTTATTAAAATGCTGTACAGATATCAACTTAATCTCCCCAATGAGATCACAAGTCTTTCAAGGGCCGAAACCACATCTCAAGTTTCTCTTCAACATGCTGTCTCTGTTTCTTCATCTGTAAAATGAAAAGAGTTCCTTCGAGTTCTAAATCAATGATCCTATGCAGTGCAATGAAAAAAACAGCTAGTGCTACAATGGCCTTCTTCATAGCTTAAATTTCATAGAGAGACAGATATATAGAGTGGGGGGAGAGGGGCTATGATGAACATTAGGAAACTCAATTCTCCATCGTCTGATACTCAAGGTGGGAAGGGGCTCTGAGCCAGACTAAGCAAAAGGTCTAGATATGACTGAAGTATATAAGAATCTCTAGAAGCAGGTTGGAAGTAGGGCTAGGAAAAGAAATGCCCTCATGGAAGCCGAGTCAGACTGATAGTAGTAGGATGTGGATTCAAATTCTAGTCTTAGAACTTCCTCTCCCATGACATTGGGCAAGTCACAATTTTCCAGCTGAGAAATGGGGGTAGAGGGAACACACACTAAGTGACCAGGTTACTTTCAGGTTGAATTCTAGGATCCTAAGGCAACTGGGTCATATGTAAAAACTTTCCATTAAAGAAACAAGCTATAAAACAGCAGATGAAAAAAGAGAAAAAATTAGCTCATTATTCTTCCACTAACACCCTGTGATGCTTGAATAGTCACTTAGTCCCTTTGAGACTCATTGACATTACATCTAAAATGGGGCAATATTTTATCAGCCAGAAGTCAAGGAAATAGACTGGGGATAAAAGGACAGGGTTATTTTTTTTTGGGGGGGGGGGTTCTTCCTATTTCACCAAAGCTTGGAAGTATGATGGCTACTTTCAGGTTCAACCCCACTCCATAAATGGTGCTGAAGTTCTGACCTGCTCCATTTGGCCACCTGGACTCTCCAAGCTTACCTTCTTGGTGTTAAGACTTAGAGTGTAAGCTCCACATTATCTGGAATCCTACTGAGACTCGGAACTCATGAGCTCAAGCAATCCACCCAATCAGCCTTCCCAAGGTTGTAGATATGCACCCCCCCCATCCAGCAATAGCTGGTTTTCCTCTAGTTCTGAGATCTGTAAATATATTTCTCTCTTCCTACAACAAGATGTCACGTGCAGACCATCCCTATTCCCATACACCAGAAACCCTGAATTCTGGACAATGGTATAAAAAATACTTCAGTGATTGTCTAAGGGCAGTGACAGGGTTGAGATAGGACTTTTGGAATTGCTGCTGCATTTAAGAATCTCTCATTTCCCATTTCACTCTTGGTTGTCTGCCCTGTGTCCTGGTTAGACCTGTGAGCACCTCGGGGTAAGAGCTGTTTTTCCCGCCCATTCCCCCAACACGCACGCATACGTGCACATATACACAGCACAGTTCTGGGCACACTGAATGGACCATTTGCTGTATTACCCTGACCTGCATTCTCCCCTTCCCGGTGCCTCAGTTTTTCCCCAGCACGGAGGTGACCAGTTGCAAGAGGGAGATCATTCCTTGCTCTACAGCCCTGAGAGCTGTGTGACTAATACATCTCACTTAGTTTAACTACAAAATACGTGCAGTCTGTTTTGGTAGGATGCAAAGGGATACAAGGTAGGGGTAAGAGAATGGGCCTGAGTGCTCCTTCAAGAGAAGCTGCCTCGACATCAGGAGATAAAGATTTATTTCTCTGCATAGGAAGTGGGGAATGGGGAAAAAAAGAGAGAGATTCAAACTAAATGATCTCTAAGTTTTATTCTAACAAGTCTAAGGTCAAATGTAAATTCTTCTGTTTGATTTTTTTTAAAGCCTGGGCCCCTATTTAACATTTCCAGCCTATGCCCTCCCTGTAACTTCCCTTCCTGCAGACTTCTCCAACCAAACTGATTTTCTTAAGGTAGGAAGGGCATCTCTCACTTCGGTGCCTTTGCACTGATCATTTCCCATACCCCTTTTTCATCTCTCCATCTCAGTCATTAGTTTCCTTCAAAGATCAGCTCATAGGCTTCTATAGGAAGCCATTCTGGATCCCAGACACCTGCTAATGCCTTCCTCAGTCCTACTGCCAACCTTTTTGTCTTGTATCTATCTTAATCAAATGAGATATATTATGTACTTCGTAAACCTTTAAACACCATAAACATTAGTTATTATTGTGTATAAATCTCTCTATGTACACACACACACACACACCCCTCTAACAGTTTAATTGTAAGCTATTCCAGGATATGGACATTTGTATTTATTCCTCTGGGGTTCAACACAGTGGCTGGTACAGAATAGGTCATGCTACTGCTAATGCCAGTTAACTCTCTACAGCTGGAAAGGGAACCCTGTGGGAAAACTATAGAGAATCTTGAATGCCAGGCTGAGGACTATCAAATTATATTTTATGTAAAGAAGGATCCAGATTAAGGGTTTTTTTTTTTGTTTGTTTGTTTTGTGAGGTAATTGGGGTTAAGTGACTTGCCCAGGATCACACAGTTAGGAAGTATTAAGTGTCTGAGGCTATATTTGAACTCAAGTTCTCCTGACTCCAGGACCAGTGCTCTATGCACTGTGCCATCTAACTGCCCCTTGGTGAAAGCTTTTGAAAGAAGGAATAATGATCAAAGCGAGTTAATACAGGATAACTTCTCTGAGGCTGGCGGTGGCCCTCCCCTACAAAGTCAGTCTACTGTTCTTTCCCATCTCCTCCCTAAGAAAATGGCAAATAGGATAAGTTTTTTTCTTCATGTATACTCATGCCAGGATCTGATCCTGGAAACTGGTGCTATAGAAAGAGACAGAATCAGGAGGCAAAATGGGAACAAGGACATAAAGAAAACTCTCTTGTCCTGTCACAGGGAAAGGGGCCAGGAGACCCTAAGAGTCACATACTGACTGCCCAGTTGCTGGACTATTCAGAGATTCCTTCCAATCTCTCTCCCTCTCCCTCCCCCCTCTTCTTCTCTTTTTCCCTCCCTCTTTTCCTCCCTCCTCCTTCTCTCCCCTCACCCCTATCTCTCTCTCTCTTCTCTATAAAACTAAAATCCTGGATTAGATTAACCTTAAACATGGCAACTATTTAAAACAAGTCCTTTAAAGGGCTGGTATTTCATTTTTAAAAATCACTATCCTCCACCTAAGTAAACTCAAGGCAAGCTTCTCCTCCTAGAGCTGTGTGGTTTCCATAGCCCACTTCTAGTTTCACAGCAACCCCAGGCAGCAGCCAACCCATGCCATTTATTGAAAGGGAGCTCTCATCCCACTGGCCAAGCCCTCGGTTGCCTGGACAAAAGCTTAGACCAGCATCTGAGGTCACATATGTATGCTCCGGCTGTCTCTGACATCCTATCTAGGGGGCCCTGTGTCCAAGAGCAATGTGAATAGCTGGCAGCTGGTAAACTCCAAGTGGCTCAGGGATTAGAACCAAGGACAAGGAAAAAGAAGATTTAAGATTTAAGATGGAGGACTCTCTCCCAAGCTTCTCAGAAGATATTTATGTTATCTCTAGTCCTAACCACCAACATGGCTTTGTCTAAGTCACTTTGGATCTTAGTCATTCCATCTGAAAAATGGGAATGGTTGTATTTACCCCTTGGCCAAAGCAACACAGAATAGCAGTCATAACGATAATGATAATAATAACAGCTAATGTGTATCATGATCAAAGGTTTGCAAAAGGCTCTAATAAAAAACAATAGCTAGTATTTATATAGTACTTTAAGGTTTGCAAAGCACTTATATGTTATCTCAAGGCAATCTTGGCTCTGATAGTAGATTGCTTTGTGATCATGGCAAGGGGTTTAAATTCTCTGAGGTTCAGTTTCCTCATTTATAAACAGGAGAGTGGTGGTCCCTTTGTAAGGTTACAATAGGGAGAATATGGTATAAATCCTAGATCATATCATTGTAACCCTTCCTCCTCCCCTACTCTGGATTTTCCTGGCAAACAGAAGGACGGACACAAGGACACATATATGTCACAAGTCACATATATGGCTCAAGAGCCATTCTCTAAAAAAAGCCATCTCCAGGGCCCTTCCAAACACAACCACCAAAGATACTATCAAGCTGTGGTTCGGGAGGATACAGAAGACGCCACAAAGCAGACTCCTGAGCGCCACGATCCATAAATTCCTTCCTTGACCCCCAAAGAAACCAGAATGATGGGCTGATCTGGGGCAAAGGAAAAGGGAGCAGCTAGAGAGCTGTAATACCCAGGGGGCAGGCAAAGTGGGTAGTAATTAAGAGTACATGCAGTGCTCCTCCCTTTGCTTCTTATATGGGTCAAGGGCCCTTAAAGGGCCCCATCTCCCTTATTTTAGGGACAAAGGCACTCGAGAGCAGCCTCTAAGGAAGTGGCAACCTTCTCCAGGCTCTAAGGAAACACATCACTTAGTGGAGGAAGTAGGTTAATCCCAGGTACATCTCCTTGCTCTAGCCCATCCTGGGAGAGGACTCCCAAGGAATTCCCCCTTCCACAATGCACTCAAATGAGATTCACCTTTGGGGGAGATGGCTGCCAGTGCTCAAGTCAGAAAGGTCTCCCAGCTACAGTCCTCCTGCTCCCAAGTGACACTGGCAAAAAGCAGTATTGGGGATACCCCCATGGATGCACTGTGTAGATAAGCAATGACCCAGGATCCATATTCCAGAAGTGTAACAGAAACAGAGTTCTGTTCCAGGAGCCCTTCAGAGACATGGATTTTAATTTTAGTTGAAAAACTGGGGAATTTCCTTCTTTCTGGGTCTCAGTTTCTTATCTATCAAGTGAGGAATGGAGCTGGTCGTCTCTCCACAGTCTCTTCTAGCTCTGATACTGTGATTCAGGCACACAATTAAGTGTAAATCATAAGAATAACACTGTTATTTTATTCCAAAGCCTTCTTTTCAGTTCTAAGCTCTCTTGACTTCTTACCCTAACATTTCCAGGTCATCAGAAGTCATTTTAGCTCAGGGGCTTAAGTCCCAGCTGGTCACAAAGGAGATAGCGCCGGAGGAAATGGGAAAGGGTACCTGGTATCAGCAGGGGCAAGACAACCCTCCCTCCCCCAACCCCAATACAGGTGCTGCAGCTGCTGCAAGAGGGCAGGAATTCATCTGTTTTCCAGCAGCCCTTGAACATTTGTCATTTTCCTTGTCGACCTCACTGACCATAATGGCTGTGAGGTGGGATCTCATTTGCATTTTTCTAGTTTTCATTGATTTGTAGCATTTCCCCCCTACCCTACATGGCTTGGATTTCTTCCCCCTGAAAACTGCCTGTTCATATTCCAACACACACACACACACACACACACGGCTCTTATTCTTACAAGTTTAAATCCATTCCATATGTGTGTATACATATATGTATATACACATATGTACGCGTGCATATATATATAACAAAATGGATTTTATTCTTATGAATTTAAATCCGTTCCATATGTGGGCATACATATATAAATAGGAAATAAGATTCTGATGATAAGAGATTTCTATTATGGGTCACAGTGGGCCTACAGTTCTGAGCATGTGTGAATGGAGACAGTTGGGAGTTTCCCAGGATATCGTAAAGTAAACAGCAGAGGAGGGGGATGGGGGAGAGAGAGTTTTGGTCCGCTCCCCAATCAGCAGGCTGTCTTCCCGAGTAATTACCTTTCCTGTTTCCTTTCTCCTCACCTACTTTGCTTCTGGGGCCCTCCATCCTCAGCCTGACCTAGCCAGAAACAGATGAGTCAGTCCATAGGGAGGGTCAGGCCCGTCACTCACAGAGAGGCAGATGATGTGCCCCAGACAGAAGGCTGAGGGATAATGGGCAGGATTCCCCAGTTGTAAGAATGGCCTAGAACAGGAAGACAGAAAGGATCCTCATCTGGGCCAGATCCAGATGTTACTTCAGGGCCCCAGCCCAGGGCTCCTCCTAGTACCAAATAAGCCAGGGGTTCTGGAGAGCTGGGGGATGGGGAAGGGAGGGCTAAAACCTCCAGAGCTCCCAGATGAGGGCAATTGCAATCTGAATATATGAAAACCCAGATTTAAACAATAAAGGAGGAGGTAATTCTTCCTTTTACAAAAGGATTTCTTACAAATTGCAGTGGTCCTTTTAACAGCAGGTTCCATCCCCCCTTAAAGCAAGATTGCTTTACACAGATGCAATTAGCACTTAGCTTTCTCAAGAACACAGCTGTGTCAAGTGAGATTCCTTCCCCACCCCCTACCCTATAAGGAGCCCTCTCTTCCCTTCTCCGGTCCGGCCTAGGATTAATATGAGAACTCTGAAAGACCTAACTTTTGCTTTTTCTCCTTGAATGCTTAAACTGGCTCTAAATCCAGGCACCCATAGCTGGGTTCTAACCCGTTTAAATTGTTCACTCTTCTTCCCAAGGAGGAAAAGTTGGTAGACGAGGAAATAACACGCCGCCACTCCCTCTCCGGGCTGCTTCCCTGAAAGCCCAGATTGCTGAATTCTTAAGGTTTCCAGAACAGCAAACCCTGCTGTCAGGAAGAACGAGTCTGCTGTTTTTTTTTTGTTTTTTTTTTTTTTAAAGAATGGGTAGAAAATAACCTCCTGACAGAAAAGGGATAGACTCAAGACGTGGATCGAGACATGTATTTCTGGACATGGCTCATGTGGGAATTTGTTTTGCTTGATTATAAATATTTACTACAAGAATTTTGGGGAGTTTTTTTTTTCTCCCAGTACAGATAAGAGGGAGAGAAAATTGAATACTTGTTAATTGAATCAAATCAAATCAAAAGATGAAAGGGTGCTTAAAAAAAAAAACAAAAAACAGGATGGAGATTTTATATCCTGTGGTATATGGGGGGTAAGGGGAGAACAAGACAGCCAGAAGTCCTAGGCCAGGACCTAGACAACCTAAAGTCACAGACTCTGCCATGAACATGCTAGGTGAGCTCAAGAAAGTCACTTATCCTCCATCATAGAAAGAGCATTCAACATGATCAGATCTTTTTTTTGTTTGCTTTTTTTTTTTCTGATTATACAGAAAACTTTTTAAATTCACATGTCTTTATGAATCATGTTGGGAGGAAAAAAATCAGAACAAAAGGGAAAAACAGAGAGGAGGGAAAGGGAGGGAGAAAGGGAGAATGAACTAGAAAAAAGAGTTGATTTACATTCAACTCCACAGTTGATCAGGAGATCTAGGTTCTAGACTCAGCTGTCTCACTAACTACTCTTTGTGTGACTTTAGATCAGCCACACAGTTCCTCCAGGGGTCCACAGTCCACTACTAGGCTCAATAATTAAAGCCCGGGCTTTATGAATTGCTGAATCATTGTTCTCACTGATCTCTCACATACATGTCCAATCCAGTAGGAAGGCCTGACTCAAGGGTCTAATACTCACTGAGCTCTGAGCTTGGCCAGTCACTCTCATTCAGCTTTGGGAAGGGGAAGGAAAATATTTTCCCTGAAGTGAGAAAGCTTCAAAGTGACTCATTCTCAGGAGACAATGATAGAAGCAGGACCCATGACAAAAGAGAAACTACTAGTTGATCAACTAGGAAAGATTTGGTTCTCCAAAACAGGGAAGGGTAGAGAGAATGGATCCAGATTTTCTAGATTCAGAGATGAGCCCCAAGCTGTAGCACAGACCAGGCTGGATATCAGGGGGGAAGTAAAAAGCAGGAGTCTAGACTCTCAGCCTCCCACTCTGACAACAGCCCTCTGCCTCTCCCTCCATCCCCAGCACATATACAATCAACCAGCCCCTCATCCTTCACAGTCCATGTAATAGCAATTTGGAGAGGGGAAGCAGAGCCAAAGACATCCCCCCCCCAATCAACTTTCAGCATATGTCTCTACAAAAGCCACAGACATTGGATTAGGAGTTCCTAAGAACCTTCTAGGTTCCCAGTCCTACTAAGTTCCAAGTCTCAGCTCTGCCGCTAATTTGCTATGAAGCTTTGGATAATAATCGTTTCCTCCTCTGTAAAATAGGAAAATCTAAGTCTGCTCTGTACTGAATCTTACATACAATAGGTATTCCATAAATGCTTGTTGAATTAGATGGTCTCTACAATTTACAGTGACATGTAATGAAACACAATCAGTTACTCCCAGGAAAAAACAAAGGTCTCTTGTCTGTAACTGACCCCTTGCCCAAAGTTGAGCTTTATGTCAACTGGTGACCAGCAAGATTACCAGTTGCTTTCAAAGTAAAGTAGGCCCCATTTGGTCCACGAAGCCTTTCCTGTTTACTCCCACTGACCTCTCCCTCCTCTCTGGAATCCCACGGCATACCACAAACCCAGGATAATTTTATGCTAACACCTCCACTTCCCCCTATAAGAAGCAAAAGTCAAGATTTGGAGAACTTAAGTGAATTCCTGCAAGTCATGCAATGACAAGGGCCACAGCCAAGGCTGAGCCCACTAATTTTTCCAAACCAGTGCCTTTTTAATGCCAGGATGAATTGTTTAGACCTGATCCCATAGGTAATGGAAAGATACATGTGATTTCTATGTTTAACAGTTTATATATGATCATCTACTTCAACCTCCTCATTCTGGAGATGGAGGATCCAAGCCCCAGAATAGTAAAGAGAATTGCACCATCACAAAATAAGGAATAAACCTGGACTATGAAAGCCAGGTTATCCAGTTCCAAATCCGATTCTTTTCCCACTCCCTCCCTCTCCCCAGCTGGGGGAGGGGAGCCTTCAGCTGCTTGGGCTAGGGCCGACGTTGCCATCCCTGGGTGCACTGTGTAGTGGAAAATGACCGCTTTGTCCACAGCCATACAGGAACCTTGATTGTGCCCTCCCCTCCCCCTCCCAGCAGGGCCAGGGCCAGGAGCGGTGCCAGGGGAAGGGAGGTAGGAAGGGGAGTCTGACAGATAAGGCCCTCCTTGCCTAACGAGGGACCAGAGTGACAGACTAAGGGATGTCCAAGGGCTGACTTACAACACAGAGACCTAATGTTTCTAGGAAGCAAGATGGGGAACAAAGCTGGAAGCTTTGGCCTGAGAGCCATTTCTGTTCCCCAGCAGGTGGTCTTACTAGGCTTTTGGGGAAGGTGGGGGGGGTGAGTCAGGCCCCAGGGGCCAGATGCCCACTCACCCTGAGGGTGCAGGAGACATGGGTAAGAAGAACCACAGACGGCAAAAGTCCTAGTTAAATCCCTGCTTCCTCCCTTACCTGCCCAGGACCAGGACAGGAAATTTGGCTCTTCCCTAATTCCCTTTCTTGATAGCCTTATCCCAAGCTTGACATTCCCCCCTTCTCCTCTAAGCTTCAGTCCAAGAGTTCCATGTGCTACCCTAGCTTATAAACTCAAACCCTAAACTCATAAACCTAATTACCCCTGCTGGTCTAATCTAACCCTTATCTCCCGGCCCCATCTGCCCTCCTGGTGCAACATGGTGGGGAAAGTTAGCTTTCAGTCAGAAAGGCCCGATCCCAAGTCCTGGGTAGTTGTGTGATCATCGGGGTGACCCTGACAGATGGGAAAAGACATACCCAAGAGGAGGTGACAGGAGGAGGAAGAACTCCAAGATCAGAAACTGGCCTCCCAAGGGATGTTCCATTCTCAAAGCCAAGGGAGGTGTAAACCTAGAACAACGATATTTCTCCATAAGCCACTCATTCATTAAGCATTTATTAATCACCTACACCGGGCGCAAGGCACTCCATCTGACATGTTTCCAGAGGTCTCCTCCTAAGACGACTTTTATTGTATCATCCTTCCAAGAAAGTTCAAGAACTTCATTGTTTCCTTCCTTCTGCCATACCAAGTCCAGATTCCCATTCATGACCCTTTAGGAGTCTAAATGGCGTTATTTTTAATAGCATAACTCTAATGACATGGTGACTCCCTACAGCCCCTCAGCCCACGAAATACCCTTTGCTTATTTCTCTCTGTGAGCTAAGTTTCTGCTCCTCTTGGCTCCCCAACGTGAAAGATGTCTCCCTGGATCCAGATTCTACCGACCATTCAAGAGCCAACTGAAATGTTATTTCTCCAATCTATTCTCCCCAGAAGAAGGGCCAGGGAGATAGTTAGTCAGTGGAATAAGCCCACACAGCCCTGCTTTGCTTCCACCCTCCAGTCCCTGGGGCACCAGGGGGAAGATCCCCCCTCTAAATTATGCTGAGTCAGCCTTACCTCTCAGCCCCTTGGGGAATCCTGGGGCCACCTCGACACTGGCAGAGAGGGGAAAAGGATACATTTTGACTGCTCCAGACTTTGTTCCAATGGCCATGATGCGAAGCTTGGGGTCATAAGCCAGAGAGCTGGGCTGGTTGGGAAATCCATGTTCCACAGTCTGGAAGGAAAAGGAAATGGCTGGTGACATTCCAGACCCTGGGAAGGGGTTACAGGGCCCCCGAGGGTCCTTGTTCTTCAAGGACAAGGGGCAGAAGGAGAGACACAGAATAGTTACCCAAGACTGGTTCAGACACATGCCCAAACACACAGACAAACTGATAAACAAAAATCACACATGCCTTTCCATTACCTACAGAATCAAGTCTAAACAGCTCAGCCTGGCATGGAGAGAGAGTGCGTTACAATGGTCTCAGGATTCATCTAGGCCTGAGTTCAAACCCTGGCTTTGTCCCTTCACAAGCTGAATGATCTCAGATAACTCACGTAAGTTTTGATCTCCTCATCTGTAAAAGAGAGAACTGTCTACCACGTAGCACTATTGTAAGAATAGTCTTAAAATGCTAGGTAAAAATAGGTTTTTCCTTGCCTTCTCAATGGGTAGGCAAGGTGGGAGGTAGAGAATTCCAAAACTGAAAATAAAATCGAGTTTTTAAAAATGCTATGTAAATATAAAAACATCCTACACCATCCAGTCCATGTCTAGAATAACCTCATGGACCAGGACAACCTCCAGTGATTCCAGCCTCCTCCATACCACTCACTGGGTACATGGAACAATGTTCCTTGTAACATCTGGCTGAGTGATGTCAAGCAAGTCACAGATTCCTCAACACAAAGTGAGAGGGTTGCATTAAATCACCTCCCTGATCCCATTCGTTTCTAAATCTAACCTCCTTCTATAATCTTAGATATTTTTCTAATTAACTAATTATATTTATAATATTTTATTAAGTTATTTGATAAATTAAAATAAATTTTTAAAATGGGTTCTTATTGATGTCTTTTGTTTTTTTTACATCACCATATTTTCCTCCTGTATCCCTAGCCTTCCCCACGAGCCATCCTATATAAACAAAAAGTATTTTTTAAAGACAAAAAAAGAAAGGAAAAGGGGGGGGGGATCAGGTCAATAAATACATTGGAAATAGTTTAAAAAGATAAGCAATGTGCAACACCTATACATCTCCTACCTCTCCTCAAACGGGTGGGTTGGGTGTCCTTTCATAGCTCTCCATTCGAGTCATGCTTTGATCATGGATATTTAGGCATTTATTATGTGTGCAGGCTTTACCTTTGTAAAGCTTAAAGTCTAATTTAGAGATATTAGATGACCTTCCATGCATATTAATCACAGATGTGATTAATTAGACCATATACCTCTCAGAAGCAAAGCCTGTGCTTTACAGCTCTATCCTCCCACAGTAACTACCCCAGGGCCACATACTTAGTAAAAACTTAAATAGCAGCATAAATAAATGCACACAAACAAATAATCACAGGTCCTAGTCAGGCCGAATACTTCCTATTGACTTTGCAAAGTCTATATTACAGAACTTTACTCAGAAATTGCCCAGCTACGTTCAAAGTCAGTTGATTCTAATATCACCCCAAAAGCGGAAAGAGTGGCCCTGCAAAAGCTCATCCCAGAGGTACGCCCAACAACCAACCTTCTTCCCATCCTCCAAGAAGAATTCTAGGCCAGGCCACAGTCCCAGGAGACCAGGTAGGAGCGGCAGAGCTGTGCTCCCGGATGTCACTTCAGAGGGAGGGATGTACCTAAACGGGCCCATTCCCCCAACACTGCGGGGTGCTGACATCCAGGAATTTCTCCAAACATTCCCTTACCTCTTGGAACAACAAGCTCGCCTCAGTAAGATCGGTGAGACCGTTCTGCAACTACTTCCTTCTGGCTCCCAGGGTGACCAACCATCCCAGTGTCTGGCTGACCAGACCCATGGATTCCCAGTATTTTTGTGGACTTAGCTCTAAAAACTGACTGAGCCCCAAATCAAATCCACTCATCTCAGGGTCCCAGCTCATACAAAAGGGCAACTCTCCAACTTTAGTCTAGGGCTAAGGCTCAGAAGGCAGTGTCTGTTATCAAGCCCACAAGTGGAAGGAAAGATGCTAACTCATAAAGTCCACCCCCCTGCTTCCAAGCAAACCATACCAAGGTACAATTCTCCCTTCTCAGGAAAACTTTTCTTTCCAGCTACCCCTCATCCTTTACAGAATTTAAGGATAGAAGGAACCTTAAAAGCAATCTAGACCCACCCCTTCATTTTAACAGATGAGGAAATCAAAGCTCAGAGGTTAAGTCATTTTCCTCCTGTCAGAGGCAATTAAGTGTAGCCTTTTAAAAGCAGTGGATGTGGAGTATGGAGAGACCTAATTTTGAACAGCCTAATTTGACTCTAACTCTTCAAACTTCATCCTTTTTGATCTCTGGGACATTTGACACTTTAGATCACATTCTTTTCCTGGATACTCACTCCTCCCTGTCCAAGCTCTCTTTCTACCTGTCTGATTGCTTCTTTGACATCTTACTGACTTGTCACTCATACTGCAACTCACTGTGAGCCTTCACCAAAGTTTTGTCCAGGATCCTCTTCTCTTTGTGATCTCACTGGCACCCCTGGGTTTCATTATCACATCCATGTAAATGATTTACAGATCTATAAATCCAGCCCCAGTTGCTCCCCTGAGTGTCAGTCCCAGCTCAGCAACTTCCTATTGGATATTTATATCTACATGCCCCAGAGACACCTCAAATACAAAATATCCAAAACACAGTTCAGAACGTTCCCCTCTTCCAAAAAAAAAACAAAAAAACATTTCCCTCTTCCAAACTTCCCTTTTCTGTAGGGCAGTACTGACAGCCTCAAATAGAATGAGACCTTTAAGGGCTGCACACTGACTTAGAAAGCCACAAAATAACATTATCTATGATGTGCTGTATTTTTATTCTGGTCTCACTAGAGTTGTGAGTTTGATACTTTTACAGCAAAGGACACTGACATTTTTCTCTTATTTTCCCAGGTTGGTAACTCCCATTTGGCCACCCCAGATCTTTACTCTCATCCCACATATCCAATCAGTTCCCAAAATTTGCTTTTTGTCTCCACAATATCTCTTGAATCTGACCCCTTCTGTTTGCTCCAGTGATCAAGACCTCAGTTCAGAGCTTTGTCTTTCCTTTCAGCTCTCTGAATGATCTCCTGAACTCAACTCTCTACCTTTTCCTGTCCATCTTCCACAAAGTGCCAAAATGGTTTTCCTCAAGCACAGGTCTGACCATGACACTCTTCCCCTATTCAATCGATTCTACTGGATCCCCAGCACTTCCAGGATTAAATATAAATTTCTCTTTTGTTATTGAGACGTTTCAGTTGGGATTTTCTTGGCAAGGACTGGAGTCGTTTTCCATTTCCTTCTCTAGGTCATTTGACAGATGAGGAAACTGAGGAAAAGAGATAAAAAATTTTGACTGACTCAGTGTCACACAACTAGTAAATGTCTGAAACCAGATTTGAACTCAAGAAAATGAGTCTTCCTGACTCCAGGCCTGGCACTCTATGCGCTGGGCCACCTAGCCATAAACTCCTTGATTTAGCTTTTGTTTGTTGTTGTTGTTTGTTTGTTTTTTCTGAGGCAATTAGGGTTAAGTGACTTGCCCAGGATCACACAGCTAGGAAGTGTTAAGTGTCTGAGGCCAGATTTGAACTCAGATCCCTCCTGACTTCAGGGCATCCACTGAACCACCTAGCTGCCCCTGGATTTAGCTTTTAAAGCCCTTCACAATTTACCTCCAACCCACCTGGCTAGTCATCTTAAACAATTCTCCCCTTCCCACACTCTCCTTTCTCTTAGTTCCATTTCTCACCTTTCCACTAGCTATACCTCATTCTGGAAATATACTCCCTCTCCATCTCTACCTCCTAAGATCTTTCTCTTCCTTTAAGCCCCTTAAGCACAAGCCTGATGAAACCTTAACTGATCTCCACATCTGCTAGTGAACTCCCTCCCCAATTACTCATTTATTCTTTATATACATATAAATGTGTACATTTATCTATATATCTATATCTATATATATCTATATATATAATTGATATTTATCTCCCTTCCCCCTTTAAAATATACTCTCCTTGAGGGCAGGGATTATTTCATTTTTTAAATTTTTTTTCCCTCAGAGTCTAAAGTTTAAAAAAATACTTGCGGATTAAACACCATCTCGGCAGCTTCCTATCTATGTAAAGAGCTTCTCTAAGTCTTAGTTTCCTCTTCTGTAAATGAGTTTACTAATACATAAAGTTACTATAAGGATCAAATTGGATAATGTAGGTAAAGCACTTGGCAAACCTCAAGGCCCGTAAGGTCTCTTCCAACTTTAAATCCTCCGCTGGCTAAGCAGAGGGCAGCTTTGAGGACCTAAGAGAGCCTTCTAAAAGCACAAACTTCCCCTTCCTGGGAACTCCATCAACATGGGAGCAGGGACCGTGTCATTCTCCTTCCTCTGGAGGTTTCTGAGAAGTTCATAAGGTCTGCTTGCTCCCCTGACCCACGACCAGACCCCTACCCAGAGGTATAGGACTTAGTGACCAAAAGATGTCCAAGGTCTGACTCCCAACTCAAGAGTCCGGCCAGGGATGGAAGCTTTGGTCTGGCAGCTGTTTCCGCTTCAAACTTCAAATTACCCAGCAGGTGGTCCTAATGGGTTTCTTGGGACCTCAGACCAGCTGACAGAGAGCTCCAAGCCCATCCCCCAAACCCGGTGGAGAAGATGCTTTGAAATCAACTCCAAATTTCCTCATTTTGGGTGTCAGAGAAACCTTCTGAGAACCCAGTGAGAAGAGTATTTCCCGCTTTATCCCCACTCCCCAGTCTCCGCCCTCCTTTCCCAAAGGTACTGCTTGTTACTGCTGCAGCCAAATGCTGTATTTGTCTTGGATTGGGCTACAAACACATTCCGATAACTAAAAGATGCCTTCCCCTGTTTCAGCCCACCCACACCGCTCCCTCCAGGACCCGGCCAGGGGTGAATTCTGAACCCAAGGCAGACCTTCAAGAACTCAAATCCAGCGGCTGGTCAAAGGTTACACTTGTCCTATTCTCTCTCCTGCCTCAAAGTAGAAACCTTTTCCTGACCTCTCTATAAGGGCTCAACCACTCAGGGTTCTCTGCATTCCCCCCAACCGAGATGGTCACCTAGATAGGACTTCCCGAATGGATAAGGGGAGCAGTAGGAGGTCAACCAAGAAAGAAATATTTATTGTGCCCTTCCTGTGTAACAGTAAAAACAGCAATAAATTGGGGGTCGAGGACCTCGGTTCAAATTCTACCTCTGACCATTAGCTATGTGACCACAGAAAAGACACTTAACAATTCTGGACCTCAATTTCCCATCTGCAAATCGAGAGGGTTATATGAAATAGATTTTGAGAGCTCTTCTAGCTCCAAATGTATGACCCTGGGTTTAGGCTACAGGGCATACAAGAAATTCTTGTCTTCAGGAAGCTTCAGAAAGTCTTATTGGGGGAAAAAACCCACAAAAATAATAACATAAGAATGTTGAAACTAGAAGGATGGATCTAATCCAATCCTGAGGGTCTCTAGGAGCCACAAGCAACACATTGAAGCTATGGAAAAGTAGATTTCAGGTTATTGTAAGAACTTTCGGGTCATAAAAGCTCCTCTCAATGGAATAGAATGCTTCATGAGGTAATAATACATAATAATATATAATGCCACAAAAAACATAATATTCATGAATATCATGTATTCAAACAACACCTAGATTTGATGACTAGGGGATTCTCAGGCTGGGTGAGAAGCTGGGCTCACTAGATGGACTTCTAGGCTTGCCTTCTTGAGACCCAGGTTTCTGCAGGAGGCGGGCTGGGGGGGGGGCACCCCATGACTTCACACTCAGCCTGAGTACACATGCGATTGCTATCTTTCACCTCTCCCACCCTAGCTCCTCAGCTGGGCTATATTTAAACGCTTCTCCAAATGTGTCTAGCTAGCTCTCTCCCTCACCACACACTTCATTTCCAAGCTACAGCCCCCCCCTGCACTTCTGGGGAAACATTATCCTGGTACGGGCAACCCTGGCGCTCCCCCAGTGCTGGTACTAGGTCATGAAGCAGCAGCAGCCGGGCAGGAAACAATCCTCCAGGCTCGGAGCTAGCTCTGGATTTAATCAATGGCTATTGATGGGACTCTACCCCAGCTCCTGCTACCCTCACCTTGACCAGTGCCTCCCCCACTTCTGGGGGGGAAGGCGAGAATTAAACATCATAGAACTGCAGCTTTTGAAATAGCCCTGTGACAATAGGAAGACATAGTATTATGGTACAAAGGGGGCTAGGTTTGGAGTTAAGAGGATCTGGATTCTGCCATTATATAGAATGGCACAGTGGATAAAATGCTCAGCCTGAAGTCAGGAAGAGCTTATTCAAATTTGAGATCACTTCTTGGCTGTGTGACCCTAAATATATACCCAATTATCTATCTATCTATCGATCGATCAATTGATACAGATATAGATGATAGATAGATAAATATAGATATATAGATATCCCATCTTTTACTCAAGAACATATGCTAATAATTCTTCATTTATTACTACTGCAAATCACTTAACTGATACTAGGTTTCTTTGCCTCAAGTGTCTCAACTGTAATGAGGATAATGATAGCACAAATATTCTAGGATTAAATGAGATAATACGTGTAAAAAGTGCTTAGCACAATGCCCAGTACAGTCTTATAATACAATGCTTACTTCCTTCCCTTCCTCAGGGTTAGTCTACTTATTTGTCTTGGTCTGAGGAAATATAAAAAAATGAGTTGGATTGGATTTCTCAAGTTGTTTCCACCTTTTACTATATGAGCCTATGATCCCATTTCACAGAGGAGAAACATGAAGTCCTAAAAGGCTATGGACATGTTGTAGCATCAGAACCAGAACCTAATTCCCTCCCTGTGTGTGTGTCTTTAACAACTACTGCCTGTCCATCCTGAGGCAAAACCTAGCAGAGACTTATCTATTTAAGTTGAAAATTCCTAACTCAGATAAGCCCATGAAGAAATGTAACACTTTCACTTGGGAAGTTAAAAAAAAAAAAAAAAAAAAAAAGGAGTGGGGGACAACCCCTGCTCTCAAAACTAACTTGCCCTCAGACTCCTTGAAACGACAGGTTTCTGCAGGAGGTGGGATAGAGAAGGGAGGGATCTTGATGTAAAAAGGTCTAGTCTGAATCACCTAACTAAAACATTTTCTAGAATCCAGGGGTTAAACTGCTAGGGACAAGAGAGGAGGGCTGGTAGTTGCCCCCATATTCCTTTCTCCAAACAGCTACTCCAGAATGAAATTGTCTCTCCTCTCTAAGACTGCTCTCATCCCTCAGTCTCCCAGTAGAGAGACTGAAGAGGTTCTTGGGAGATCAGAAATGGGTTTTGACAGGAGGAATTCAGACTCTGTCTGGCCCCACCCTATTCCACCCCCTACTTTTCTCATACAATATGTCCAATCTTAACTCTCAACTCTTAAGTTCTCAAAATTTTTGGTCAAAGAACCTCTTTACACTCTTAGAAATACTTTTAACTCAAAGAGCTTTGGTTTATGTGAATTATCTCTATCAGCATTTTCTATATTAGAAATTTTAAAACATTTGTTAAATACTTATTTACTAATTTGCTTAAAAATAACAGCAAACCCATTATAAGTTAACGTAACTTTTAAAAATGAAAAACAACTGTATTTTCCAAAATAAAAAAAAATTTAGTGAGAAGGCTATCATTGTTTTACATATTTTTGCAAATCTTTACTGCTGGGCTTAATAGAAGACAGCTAGATTCTCCCATCTGCTTCTACATTCAATCTGTAGCGATACGTAAATTTTGGTCCCATCTCTCCCCTCCTTTTGTGGTGAAACTCTTTGAAAAGACTGTCTACAATAGGTGCCTTCATTTCCTTTCCTCTCATTTTCTTATTAATTCTTTAGAGTATGGCCCGCAACTTTATCATTCAGCTGAAACTCCAGTTTCCAAAGTTACTAATGATCTCATAATTGTCAAATCTATTGGCTTTTTCTCAGTCCCCATCCTTCTTGACCCATATGCTGCCTCTGATATGATCAATCATCTTCCTTTTCTCCCAGATATTCTACTCTTCTCCCTCTAGATTTTTGTGACAATACTTTCTTATGGTTCTCCTCCTACCTATCTGACCATTACTTCTCAAGGCTCCTTTGCTGGATCTTCATTTAGATTCCAGCTTCTTAAACTGTGGGTCTCAACTTCCAAATGGCATCTTATAACTGAATATGGAGTTTGTGAAATTATGAGTTATTATCAGTAAATGTTTGATTTGTACACTTATATACCTATATACCTGGTTTACATAATAATTTCTTGGGTGAAAAGAGGTTGCAATGGAAAAAGTTTAAGAAGTTCTGATCCAGATTATGCCTTATAATCATAGGTCTCTGTCCTGCATATTTTCTTCTCCCTTGAAGGATACTATTTCACTTGGTGATTGATCTCATCAATTCCTATAGATTCCATCACTTCTATAATGATGATTCTCAATCTACTTATCCAGCCTTAATCTCTCTCCTGTCATCTAGTCTCCCATTTCCAACTACCTACTGGACATTTTAAACAGGATGTAGTCAACATCTCAGACTCAATATGTCCACTCATTTTTTCCCCTCAGACTCTCTCCTCTTCTTAACTAACTTTCCTATTAGGGTTGAGTGTACCATCATCCTTCCAGTCATCCAGGCTTGTAACCTAGGTGTTATCTCACTCCTACATCCAACCTGTTACCAGCCTGGCCAGTTTTATCTTATATAACATGCCTCCCATATGTCCCCTTCTCTCTCCTTTGACAATGCTACATTCCTCACCTTATGTCTAGACTACTGTAATTGCCGACTGGTTGGTCTCTCCCCAATTCAATCCATCCTTCATTCTACTGTCAAAGTGATTTTTCTAAATCAATCCCCTTCTTACTCAAGAAATTCTAGTAACTCCCAATCACCTCTAAGATAAATTTAAAATCCTCTGTTTAGTATTCAAAGTCCATCAGAACCAGAACTCTCCCTTTTCCAGTCTTCTTACACCCTAATTACCTCCCCACCCTGCCCCGGCCTTGTTGTCTCTCAAAAAAGAAACATCCCAAGTCCAGAATTCCCATATCCCCCCAATCTCCCATATCCAGAGTTCCCTTCTTTATCTTTGCTTCCTGGCTTCCTTCAAGTCCTAGCTAAAATCTACCTTCTACAGATGCCTTTCCCTATCCCTTAAGATTCTAGTGCTTTCCTTCTGTTGATTATTTATCCTGTATGTAGTTTATTTATACACTGTCCTCCATTAGAGTGTGGTTTCTTTGAATTCTGAGACTCTTTTACCTTTCTTTGTAAACCCAGAGCTTAGCACAGTGCCTGGCTTATTGTTATTGTTGTTGAATTATTTCAGTTGTATTTGGGATTTTCTTGGCAAAGATATACAAAGTTCGCCATTCCCTTCTCCAGGAATGGTTTGCCCTTTTCTTCTCAAGGAATTTGAGGCAATCAGAGTTAAATGACTTGCCCTGAGTCACGTAGCACAACGTCTGAGTGAATGGGGCCAGATCTGAACTCAAGTACTGCTAACTCCAGGCTAGGAATCCACTGATCCACCTAGCTGCCCCTGGCCCACAGTAATAAGTCCTTCATAAACATTTACTGACTGACTGATTTAAGCATAGGAAGAAAATCTGGCCTCACACTGACTTGTGGTTGGAGAGGAGTGTTTTAATAGGCAAATATTATCTAAGTATTATTATGAAAATAGTTTTGACCTTCCACCCTCCCTGAAAGGCTCCCAGAAGTCCTGGTGGCTACATTCTGAGACAGGCTGCTTTAACCTATGCACCCAGCGGGGAGGACTTCCAGAAGCTACCTCGTGTGACTAACGTCAGTGTTCTGAACACACAGAGCTAATAAGGCTGGGTCTCCATCTTTAACATCAGCGCTTCTCTGTTCTCCAGCCACATGATTCCCCTGAACTCTACGGCTTGTTTTCCAGCTCGGCCACCAAGCACAAGGAGGAAAAAGTAAACGCACCGATGGCTCAAGAAAACCACCCTTTCTAGTGTGGGGAGAGAATTCAGAACCCCTGCCCCACTGGGAGTGAGCGTGGGGTGGGTCTGCCTTGCACCAGGGTGGAGAAAAGTGGGCAGCACCGAAGCGGAGGGAATTTCCAGCCAATCCCAGGCCTGCACTTTGTCCCACAACATTGGTCCCTTAAAATTCTATGTGATGACTGCTGGTGAGAAATGACACATACACGTTTGTGACTGCCCATATCTGACCAGTCCACTTATTGGGTCTGAGTCAAAGGGAAATCATTCTAAAAAGAAATGGTCCAAGGTGGCTAGAATTCCACTTCTGCTACTTACTACCACATATGGAACTGGGGGCAAGACTTCCAGCCTCCATTTCCTCATGCATAAAATGAGGAGACAGAGCCCTCTGACACAAGCTGGGGTCTACCAGTCCACTGCAAATAGAGGGCAACTGACCACAACAGAGACCCTAACTCTCAGGACTTCTTCAACTCGACAAATATATATTACCCTCCTAGGAGTAGATATTGTGCTAAGATACAAAGATAAAAAAGAACCTGGAAAATAAAAATAAAACCTATACACTATACAAGATAATTTAGAGGAGGAGGAGGAAAATAATAAGTGAAGGAATTAGGATAGACCTGCTGTTGGAGATGGCACTTGAGCAGAGGCTCTGGACAAGGAGGGCAGCCTCAATCTTCAAGCAAAATCACAGAGATGAGAAATAGAAGGCTAGATACTGGTCACTGCAAAAACAATAGGGTCAGTTTGTCTAGAACTACATTTATGACTTTGAAGACAAAGATATTACTTTAGTTTGCTTCCCCAACACAGATCTATGATGTGGGTTTTGGCACCAAAAGTTGGGGTTCGGTCACGTGAAGAATTCACAAGGGCCATTCTCTTTGGCAAAAGGTAGGTTTGTTTAGGAGAAGGGGTACAGACAAAATGGAGGGATATAAGAGACACCGGGAATGGTAAATGCGAAATAGAATGGGAGAGCATATGAAAGACAAGTTCCTCAGTGGAACTCACAATTATCCAATAGAAAGAGAGCACCCCATGAGGTTGGGGTACGTCCTTAGCTGGCAGGCTAAATCCTGAAAGGGACTTAGCATCCTAAAAGAGTTAGTTAGCTGTAAGGGGGAGAAGTGGGGTTGGGAAGCATAGTGGAGTTAGGAGATTTACCACATGGCACAGGGAAGGGATAAGGAGAAAGATCCACAAGGCCGAGTGCTGTAGTGAACTGACCCAACAGAAGGGAGAAGCCAAGGGATGGCCCACAAGTAGATTTTATAGAGAAAATTTAACCCCAGGGACATGAGTGGTATTTCTGACAGGACATGGCAAGGTGAGACTGATGGAGACCTCTACAGAGGGTGGGTCTCAGGGGTTTGACATAACTTGGATTTCAGACAGGATGACTTCCCCAGCAGGTGGGACCATAGAGCTAAACTGATTTCTATCAGATCTTTCTGCCTGCTTGCCCCAGGGATCAATTCAGTTTTTCTTGACTCAAAACACCATTCAGGATCTCATCAAGATCATCTAAAGCATACTTCCTTACTTATCCTTTTCATGAGATCTAGAATGCCAGAGAACTGTAGATATTATAGGTCCTTCCCTCCCCATCTAAGCCCAACCTGGATGACTGGGAATTAGAGAATTTCATTCTTTGTATGACATCACTCATTCACACCCAGAGATCCAACCCTAAATAGAACCCACAAATATCAGAGATAAAAGGAAGCAATCTTAGAGATTACCTAGTCCAACTTCCTCATTTTACACAGGTGAGTAAATTGAGGACCACAGGGAAGTGACTCATTCAAGATCATCCAACGACTTGATGATGGAGCTGGGACTAGAACTTCTGATTCCTGAGCCCTACTGCTCTTTCCACCACATCAAAAAGACTGCCTTTTAATGACATATTTTACTTTGGGGTGGAGGCTTTTGACTATTATTATTATTATTATTTTAAAAAGATCTAGCCAAAGGTGGGTCCCGGCCCTTAGATAAGACCCTAGTTACCAAGTTCATCAAAAGGAAGTGGATATGCAGGTCACCCCTCATTAGCTAAATACCTCAGGGAAGGAGAAAGCATTCTTCACAATTCTTTCCATCTGCAGATCTCCTCCCCCCTACCCGGTCTCCATTTCACACCCCATTTCCTTAAACAAGGAAATGCCAATTTAACCAAATGATTAACTCAAAAGAAGGAAGAGGGGGAAGGGAATGACTCATTTTCCAATCTACATTGCCTCCTTTCCCTATGGGGTCTTTGCCCCCCAAAGGTTTATGGCAAAGGGGGACAGAACTATGAGAACTGTCATTACAAAAGATCTGAATGAGGCCCCTGCTTTGAACTTATCCAAGAGCTCAAAGAAAAAAACTAAAGAGAGAGGCAGAGGATGGTTCCCACAAGGAGTTTTCTCATGTCTGCATCCCTGAAGTAGGAGTTAGGAAGGTGCTTCCATGCCTGTTTCAATAGCATCATGAACTGTAGGAAACTTAAAAATCCATGCCCACCTTCTCTTCCCCCATGACAACCCATCTCCTATCTTCGGCCCAGAATGCTATCCAACTGTTGAAATTTTAGTTTCCTTCGAGATTCAACTATTATCTCCCTACAACAGACCCTTCCTCTAATTATAATTTTTACTGCCTGATCCTTCCCACTAGAATGCAAGCTTTTTTTGGTCTGTGTAACCCAATGGCCAAACACAAGGCCTGGCCCCTGATGTTGTTCAGTCATGTCTGACTCCTTGTGACCCCATTTGGAGTTTTCTTGGCAAAAATACTGGAGTGGTTTGCCATTTCCTTCTCCAGCTCATTTTATGGATGAGAAAACTGAAGCAAACATTATTAAGTGACTTGCCCAGGGTCACACAGCTAATAAATGTCTGAGGCCAGATCTGAACTCAAGAAGATGAGCTATCTGTTGTGTTTGAGTTTATCTACTGTGCTCCTAAGCATGTAATAAATAAACGCTCATTGAACCGAATGAGAAAACTGAAGTCTATTGAAGGGAAGTGATTTATTTAAAGTCACACAGCCAGTGGCAAAGCCAGTATGTACAAACAACATGGATCTCCAAACTGTACACCCAGGTTCTTTTGGTTTCACCAAAATGCCACTATAGTTCTATAGCAAGGGGTTGGCAAACTTTCTATAGTAAAAACGTAAAAATCATTCTTAGCTTGAGGTAGGCTAGGTCTGGCCCTTAGGCCAGAGTCAGTCAATACTTATTTGGAGTATGGAGAGACAGCTGCCTACCTTCTCCCAGGGGGTCTTTTGGGACCCCCAGTTACAAAGCTTCTCCCATCCCTCCTTCTACCAGTTATGATAAGATGGCCCCTAAAGTCCTTTCCAAATGTAAAATTCTCTGACACTTTAGACAGATATCTCAGTCTGAGATCATGCCAAATGGTTTTTAAATGGGTTTTACCCAAAAAATTAATTCTCAATTCAGCTGAGCCAGGATTCTTTCAAATATCAAGAGCCCCCTGCCTCCCTATACATATCCCCAAGTTGCCCTGGAAAGACACCACTTAACAAAGTTAGGCCCATCTTGTAAAATCTCTGGCTTGATTTGATTCCAGTGATTACGAAAATCTAATCAAATGTATTTCCTCATCTCTAATCTGGATGACACTCTTGAGGACCAGAGAAAACCTCCCTCTACAAGCCTCCAACTGTATATACCAAAAAGTTAAAATGTGGCTGAGCTGGAAACACGTTTGGGGAAGATTTTCCCCACGGAAAGGCATAAGATTCCTACACACACACACACACACACACAGCCCCACTTTACACCATCTATCTATCACTGAGAGTTCCATGGCTTCCCATCCAGAGAGAAAGGATAAAGAATCTCATATCTGGGAAGAACAGCTCTAATCCAGTTGATGAGCTCGTTGAGAATATGACCAAAATTAACAAAGCAGTGGCAGACCTGAGACTATTCGAGGGCTGGCTTACCCATCCAGAAGATTGTTTCTTGCCCACAAATCATGGCCTCTGGTAATGAGTTATATCCCCTCTCAACCCAGTCCCACTCCTCATCAACTTGTCCAAGAAACCTCCCCTTCATACTTGCTTATGTGAAGTGCATCCATTCAAGTCTCAAAGCAAATTTTGTCTCCTCTAAGAAGCCTTCTCTGACTACCCTTGCCTCAAATTCTATCTTTCTTTTGAAAGTATATAGAATTTATGATCAGCATCACTTATTTTACATTTGCACATGTTATCTTTTCAACTAACTAATCTCCCCAACTAGACTTTAAGAACTGAGTACAGCAGGTCTAATGGTAACAGCCATGGATAAAGTGCAGAAGTTCGGATTAGACCCCAACTAAACCAAAGATTCAAGAGAACGGGCTCATAGAGCCCATCCAGTCCCAAACCCTTACAGATGAGAAAACTGACACCAGGGAGATTTGCTTAAGGTCACACAGATAACAAGTGACAAAAACAGGGTTTGAATTCAGATTGCCTAGTCAAGCTCTTTCCAAGAAGGGATCTCTGTCAAGACTGTGTTAGCTGGGGGGAAAAACAGGGAAATCAAGGAGAAGAAAAAAAAAATCAGACATAATGTGGGTCCTTCACAAGCTAATGCTGTAGTTCCCATGCCATGGGGTAGGTAGTTTTGGCAAGAAGTCATTAGCCATCTCATTAAGCATCAACACGCTAAGTAATAGAGAAAAGATACCTTTTGCAGGACAAAAGTCTGTCACATGCATTACTATTTCTCAAACATATGTAGATGCTGTGATAAAAAAAAAGATACAAGTTTAAAAAGTATTGCTGAATTCACAGCACTTTGGTTATCATGTATTTTCTCAATGAGGGATACTAGTGCAACTCCTGTCATGTAGGCGTCCACAATATCTGACGTTAAAAGGAGTCCTCATACTTGATTTCCCAGAAACCACTTGTTTAATAAGAGATAGATGGAGAAGCTCTGGAGTGGGAGGCTGGGGGGGTTCCTGGCTGTGCCACTGAATGTCTTTCTCCAAGTTACCTTCTCTCGGAGTCTCTGCTTCCTCGCCTATAAAAAGGGGATACCGAGTCTCACCAGACTGTTGTGGGGAGTATTTCGGAACCACAAATGAGGCTCGCTGAATGGCCCACAGATCCAGGACCCCTATTCCCCGGCGGCGGTAGCCAAGGACCCAGAGGGTGCAATTTATACTGGAATCACTGGCTTCCTTTCTCAACTCTGCCCTCAGAATTACCCGGGGAGGCTGGAAGAAAAGTTCGGAGGGTTGCAAAGGAAGGGAAAGAGGTTCAGGATGCTCGCCCTGGGGGCTGGGCGAACGCGAGCTGAAGGGATGCGTTTGGCGGCGAGGAGGGGAGGCGAGCGACGCGAGCGGAGTAAGCGGACGGCTCCACAAAGAAGCAGGTCTGGAGCGTGTGTGCGCGTTGGGGGAAGGGAGCGGTTCTGTTCTGTTTGTTTTCTCTGCCTGTGTACACGGGATCCTCGGTTCCCAGGCTGCCCCAGTCATCACCCTCTCCGCCGCCAGCCGGCCGCAAAAATCCCAGCTACCTTTGCCCCGTCCAGCAACTCCCAGCATCAGTTAGAGAAGCAAAGCAGACCTCTGCTTCCAGCCTAAAATGCGGCGCTCCCACTCGGGGACCTTGCCCCGGAGGGTGGGGGAGGAAGGAGCGAGCGAGGGCTGGAAGGGGGACTGATCGCCCACCCAGGGCAATTGTCGGCGGTCGGGAAGCGGCCCGAGGGGAGCGGGATCGCTGAGAGTGCGCGCCCAGCGTCCCAGCCCCGGGAGAAGCAGCCTCCAAGGGCCCCGGCTCCCACACCCACCCGCACGCCCGCTTCCGAGGGGCAGGCGGGCTGGTGGGGAGGGAGGGCTTTCTGCCCCGGCTCCCGCTCCCAGCCCGGGACGCCGCGGGGGCCAAGAGCTAACTCCGGTGCCCTCGCCGCGCCGGGGAAGCCCATCTGCCTGCCCCTCCTAGCCCAACGTGGCCGCTCCTCTCCCTCTCCGCCCTCTGCTCGTCCTCCCCCACCTCCTCAAGCCCACCCCGCGCCCCTCTCCTCCGGCAGCTCCTGCGCCGGCCGGCCGCCGCCCCCCGCCCGTCCCCTCACCTTGTTAAACGCGAAGAGATCCTGTTTGATCTTCTCCCTCTGGGGGTCGTTGCCCTGCCGCCGGAACCGAAACTTCATCATCTTGGACTGCCGAGCGGGACGCGGGTCTCAGGAGGAATGGGTCGGGAACAATGTAGCGCCGGCCTCTCCTCCCCGCGCCCCCCCATGCAAGGAGCCCCCCGCGCGCCCTCCTCGCGGGAGCCTGGGCATCCAGCCGCGCTGCCCCGCCGCAAACCCCCGGGGAAGCCGGAGGCGGAGGGGAAGGGGGCGCGGGAGCGGGAGGAGCAGCGGGGGAAGGGGAGGGGGGTAGGAAGGGAGGGCGGGGAGGAGGAGACAAGGTGGGAGTGACGGACGCGCCGCCTCGCCAATCAGCTCCTCTCCCTGCAACGCCCTCCGCCCCCCCTCCTCTCTCCCCGCAGCTCCCGCATCCCGAGCCAGACAATGAGAGAGGCAAAGGCCCGGGGTGCGCCTGCCTCCGCTCTCCTCCCCGGGCTGGCGGGCGAGCGAGCGAGCGAGCATGTGCCGGGGCCGCGCGCCTCGCTGGGAAATGTAGTCCTCCCGGGCCGAGCCTGCGTCCGCAGCTGGCGGCGCGCGAGTGGGAGGCAGTCTCCGGCTTTCTCGGCCAGTGCCGGGCCTGGGGGGGGGGGGGGGGGGGGGGGGGGGATTGGGGCTTGGGGCCCCTCCCCCCCCTTTCGGGGTGTGCTGTTTGGTCCCCTCTGCTCTTCCTGTAACGCAGCCCGAGGCCTCTGGGGCTTGCACGCAACGCCCACGCCGCCGGCGCTCCCAGGGCCGGGACTGAGAGGCTTGCTGGAACTTTGCGGCGCTCCGCGCACTCCGGGGCAACTGTGCTGAGGCCCGCGGGGCCGCGGGCGGTAACCCGAGCCAAGTGGGGGGCCCGCTCTGATAGGCCGCCGGGTCCGCGGCGCCGCACGCGCTGGGCGCGGGAGCGGAGGTCTGGCTTCGAGTCCCGCACGGCCCCCTCGGAGCGGGGTCACTCCCGCGGCGAGTGGCGACCATCGGCGCCCTTCCCATTTCTCTGGCTCCGATAAGCGGCGTCCAGCCTGTGCGCCAAGGCGGAGCGCGTCCGTCTGGTCGCTATCTCGAGAACCGCTCAAAACTTGTCGTGAGGAACAATTACAACTCTGCATCCTTAGAGTTCGAGAATTTTCCAAGCATCTATGCCCGTTTGAACTTAACAAGAAGAGTCAAGCGCCGTGTGTCGGGAGAATTGTATGCCCGTCTCACAGAGAAGGAAGCTCAGGGGGTTAAGGGATAAGAGGCAAGGTCTAGGAATGGCGCAGGGGCGGATGCGGGGTTTACAGTCCCTAGACCTTGTCCTGCTGTTTACGCTGGACGTCATTCTCTCTGTTATGTTAGACGATCTCCCAGTCCCTTTGACCTCTTAATGCGTGACCCTGTAATGTGGTACTGGGCGTGAAGACCACACCGCCTGTCAGCGAGTGGGGACGAAACTGGCGGCTGCTCGGTGAGCACCGGCAGTTCCCGGGCCAAGGAACGGGCCCCGACGCCACAAGGCCATCCGGGTTAAACAACAGCGCAGCGTTCCAGAGCTGGAAGGGACCTTCTCCGTTACCAGGCCCTTTTTTATTGTATGGACGGGGAACTGAGGCCCTTGACGTGAAGGGACTTGCCCACCGAGGTCGCAAAACGAGCAGGGACCACACGGAGGGTCTCCAGACTTGCAGTCCTGCACCTTTCCCCCAGTGCATCATGGTCTCTCCTCCTGTGCCCAAGGACAGGCATGGGCTCTGCCAGGGTCCGAGGAGGTCTCCGTACTACCGGGGGTGGGGGGTGGGGGGGGTGCGCTTGCGCTCATATGTGTGATTTTTTTCTCTAATAAGAGGGTTGTTTCCCACTGATCAGAAGTAGAGAAAAGTATCCGTCCCTGCCTTACACACACACACACACACACAGAGCACAGAAATGATTTTCATATGGTCTTAATGGGACCATTGTAGGGACCGTAAAAAGAGATGTTTTTTGTTTTGTTTAAATCCCATCTACAATTCCAATTGATGGAAGAATGAGTGAACAAAACGTGGCTTAGAAATTTGTGACGGAACAGGGTGAGAAATTACAAATATGAGGGATTCAGAGAAGCAAGATTTGATAAGTAATGTGGAAGGCTATAAGAATCAAAGAACACTCATCAGGGCTACAATAAATAAACATAACAAATAAATGTTTATGCTATAACATAATAACATAAATAAACATAATAAATAAATAAACATAAATAAATATGTTAATTTTATTTATTTATTTATGTTATTTATTTAAATATAAATAAATAAATAAACATAAATAAAAAGATCACTAAAAGGAAATAAATGGGGGGGATAGGACTAAAAATGTCATCGGAGAGGAAATAATGACCCATATCTCCCTCTAGATTCTGCTTACTAACTGAATTACTGACTGAATGAATGACTATGTAGTCAGGGGCTACTAGGGCAGAATGTTGTTTACACCATCAGATGCCATGGCTCCAACCAGGTGTTTTTGTTTCACTGTTTTTCTTTGTATGCTTGGGAAGATTCAATTTTGGTTGATAGTTCCAGAAATGATTGTGTTATAGAAACAAAAGCTATTAATAAAACGTACTTTTAAAAAATTTACACCCCATCTAGAGTCTGGACATCTGTTGGATCAGGAAATAAAGAGAAAACTCAATGTGGCGATGCAAGTCAACGCCGAACCAAAGCTGCCAGGAGTTGGCTTTGATCCAGCTGCCATCCCTGAGTAGGGCAAAGAGGTGGCCCTTAGTCCAGTATTATAGGTTTGGTTGGAGAGGCAAGATCTAAAGGCAATCTTAGGTATGGAATGGGATTCATTGAGGAAAACTAGAACCGGCCTAGGAGAAGATTTGCCTGTTGATAAAGGAATGGTCATTAATTCTTAGATGAGTGATTTTTCTATGGGCTTCAAGCCTTTTCAACTTTGCTGTTATGGATGCCACCATCCAAGTAGCCAGACTCACAACTTCAGCCATTTTCAACTCCTCACACTCACCTCACAGGTCCATGTTGGTAAATCTTGTTTCTACCTTAATATCTATCACATATCTTCTATCTTTTCTTATGTCACACAGGCTCTTCACTACAGGTTTCATGCCTGCACTATTGCAATAAGTTTTTTTTTTCACTTAATAGTATTTATTTTTTTCAATTACATGTAAAGATAATTTTCAAGATTCATTTTGTAAGCTCCAATTTTTTTCTCCCTCCTTCCCTTATCTCCTCGCTCTCCAAGACAGCAAACAATCTGATATTTGTTATACAGTCATTTTAAATATATTTCCATATTAGTCACATTGTGAAAGAAAAATCAGAGCAAAAGGGAAAAACCAAAACAAGAAAGAAAGGGAAAAAAAAAGGTGAAAATAGTATACTTCAGTCTGTATGTCTCCATAATTCCTTCTCTGAATGTGGATGGCATTTTCCATCCCAAAGTCTATTGGAATTGTCTTGCTTCAAGTATTGCTGAGAAGAGCTAAATCTATTATAGTTTATCATCACATAATCTTGCTGTTACGTGTACAATGATCTCCTGGTTCTGGCCACTTCACTCTGCATCAGTTCATATAAGTCTTTCTAGGATTTTGTGAACTCAGCCTGCTCCTCAGTTTTTATAGAACAATAATATCACATTATATTACAATTTATTCAGCATTCTCCAGTTGATGGGCATCCATTTAATTTCCAGTTTCTTCCCACTGCAAAGAGAGATGCTACAAACATTTTGTAATAGCTTTATGATTGGTCTCCCTGCCTCAAATTTCTCCCCACTGCAGTAAATCCTCCACTCAGACGCCAACATGATCTTTCTAGAACATATGTCACCCTCTCCTAATTTAGTAAACTGCATCTGCCTCCTATTACCTCCAGGATCAAACATGAAATTCCTCTGCCTGGAATGCTCTCCCTCCTCAACTCTATCTCTTGGCTTCTTTTAAGATCCAGTTTAAATCCCATTCCTAGTGTTTTCATCCCTGCAGTTACTGCAGAGACGAATCTGTCCTGACCTTATTTGTACATAGTTTGCGTGTGTCTCACCCATTAGAATGTAAGCTCCTTATGAGCCAAGTAAGGCAAAGCCTTTATATCCGCAGTGTTTAGCATAGTGCCTGACACAAAGCAGGCACTTTTCTTCTTGCCTGCCCCAAAAGAGTTTGGCCTAGATCAGGGCTTCTTTTGTTATTTTTTTTAATAAATATTTTTATATTATATTTATATTTTATAGTTATATTTATTTTTTATAAAACATATGCATGGGTAATTTTTTTCAACATTGATCCTTGCAAAATTTTGCGTCCCAAATTTTCCCCTCTTTCCCTCTACCTCTTCCCCTAGATGGCAGGTAATCCAATACATGATAAATATGTTAAATCCAATATATGTATACATATTTATAAAGTTATCTTACTGCACAAGAAAAATCAAATCTAGGGGAAAAAAACCTGAGAAAGAAAACAAAAATGCAAGCAAACAATACCAGAAAGAGTGAAAATGCTAAGTTATGGTCCACACTCATTTCCCAGTGTTCTCTTCCTGGGTGTAGATGGTTCTTTTCATCACTGGACAGTTGGAACTGGTTTGAATCATCTCATTGTTGAAGAGAGCTACGTCCATCAGAATGTAGATCAGGGCTTCTTAAACTTTATCCACTTGCAATCTTTCTCATCCAAGAAATTTTTACACAACCTCAGGTATATAACTATATAAAATAGGTTTACAAATGAAACATTTACTGATAGTAAATTATAATTTTGTGGCCCTCCACATTCAGTTACCTGATTCCAAATGAGCTCACAACCCGCAGTTTAAGAACTCTTGGTCTAGATAGTTTCTAGTGCCTCTTCTATCTGTGATATTCTGTGCACCTGGGGCCACATGGTTCTCCCTTCTCTTGCTGCCTTCCTTACTCTCTTTTGCCTTAAGGAGAGGATGTGAGAGGTTGGGGTCAGGGGAATGACTGATATCCTTTTCTTAACTCCTTCCCAAATTAGTGTTGCTTCTTCATCCGGACCCCAACCTGCCAGGCAACAACAGCCTTGATGAAGCACCAGCCAAACCCTCCAGGAGTCCCACTCTAGCTGGAGAGATAAGTCACAAAGCTTGGCCCAGCTACACACAGTGAATGCAGATGAATCAAGTTTAACCTGTGTGCTGGGCCATGGAGATGCTGAGTAAGGTAGGGTTAATAAGGAAGGCGGAGGGAGGAGCATCGAGCTGAATCTCGAAGGCATGCTCTGACAGGAAGGAGGGGAAAGTGTTTTGGGAAATGGGCCAAGATCCTCACGGGTACCTTCCCAACTCCAACTTCCATGCCAGCTGGCCCCCATGCTTTGACATTCAATCCAACAGATATGGATTAATCACCTGCTATGGGCTCAGGGCAAAGGAAGACCATACAAAGTTTAGATGACATGATCCCTGCCTTCATGGAGCTTATAATTAAGTACATTTTGGGGGAAGATCTCCAGCCAGAGGATTACTCTTTCTATGATCTCAAAACTCTGTTCTATTCCCTTAACTCCTTCTTTGTCAAGAGGAATGGAGACAAGACTATATATTAGGTACCTTTAGACCAAGGCCCTATCATAAGGAATACAGGAAAAAGAAAGGAACTATCCCATACTCTTAGTTTGCAGCCTGGGGGTATTTATATGAATCATCCTTCCTACTAAATGATATACTCCTTATCAGAAGGTACTCTGTTTTAGAGCCATTAGGAGCATAGATCTTCAAGGGAAAGGGACCTCAGAAGCCATTTAGTCCAGGGTTTCTTAAACTTTTTCTATTCATAACCCCTTTTTGCCCAAGAAATTTTTATGCGACACCAGGTATGTAGATATATAAAAGAGGTATACAAATCAGACATTTATTGATAATAAATCATAATTTCATGACCCCCACATTCTGTTATTCAACTCCATTTGGGGTCTTGACACATAGGTTAAGAAACTTTGGTCTAATTGAACTCCCTCATTTTGCCAATGAAGAAATAGAACTGTTAAGTGACTTACACAAATCACACAAATAGTAAACATCAGAATCAGGATTTGAATCCCAAAGCTCTGTCTACTTAATATCTCTGTGATCTTGAATAATTTCTTTGGGCCTCCATCTTTTTACCTATAAAATAAGAAGGGTTCTGAGATCCTTTCTTTGTTCTTGTTCAGTTGTTTTGTTTCTGTCTGATTCTTTGTGACCCATTTGGTGTTTTTTTTGTAAAGATACTGGAGTGGTTTGCTGTTTCCTTCTCCAGTTCATTTTACAGATGGGGAAACTGAGGCAAACAGGGTCAAGTGACTTTCAGGATCATACAACTATCTGAGAACAGAATTGAATTCAGGGAGATTATTCTTCCTGACGCTAAGATTTGATCTAGCTCTAAATCTATGATCTTATGGTTATCTATATTCATTCCATGTTGAATAAATATTTTACTAGTGTTTATGCCTAGCTTCTCCCCCTCTCTCCCCATAGAGCTTCTTCTCTAGTCCTTCCCATTCGGCCATTGGTGGCTCTGTGGCAGAGTAACCGGGACAGGAGAAGGATACAGGATCATTGCCCTCAGATCCCAAAGATTCTGAATCCTTGTCCTAGCTCTTTGAACTTTCAACCCTTTGAATACTTAATGGTCTCATCCATCACCCTATTTATTAGGAGACAAGGTAGAGTCAGGAGACCTGGATCCCAATCCAGATTCTGCCATTGGCTTGCCATATGTCTTTGGGCAACTTGTCTCATCTTTACAAGCTTCCATGTCCTCATCTGTCAAAGGAAGATAACACTTTCCCAGTCTCCTCACAGGGGATTATGAGCATCAATTGAGAAAACAGATGTGATCCTGATTTAACAAGTATAAGTCACTTTATTCATGTGAATTATCTCCTTCTGGATCTCTTTCGATGATGTATCTTATTTTATGCACCTGAGACATATTCACCTATCTCTAAACATTTGTGTGACTGGGGCAGCTGTACCCAGCCATCTCTCCACCTCTCCTCCTGGCTAATTATAACAAGCTACAAGTATAATTTCTAAACTGTCTGGAGCCATGGCCTGTGTTTGAGCCGCCCCCACCAAGGCGCCACTCCCTCAATTCCTTCTTGAGTTCTTTTTCTTTGACATCTGCCGTGAGCTTCATAAACTGACTCTGCTGGAAGCAGCTGGGCTTTCTGATTTCCCAGAGCAAAGAGAGATTCTGAAGTCAGTGATACGGCTATCACCTCATCTTTTGCTCCTTGTATTCTTTCTGTAGTGTGGGACCATTTGGAGGGAGATTTGAGCATTATCTCATTGGCATCTGCTCTTAGTGAAGAATTCTAAATCCTTATTTCTTCTATACTATATGTAACTCTATCAGAAATGGTTTGTCCAATGGTTAGAGAGTGATAGTAAATTAAATGTGGGTCACAGGCTCGCTTCTTTATGTTGGCTCTATTTCATAGTCACAGTTTAACCCTAAACCCTCAAGAATTATTAGGGATGTGTCTTGGAGTCTGGGGTAAGAAGGTTGACCGCACTTTGCTAGGAGCAAAGAGAAAACCTGATTCTGGCTGGTCTGGGACCCAGACTGGTCTGGCTGGTCCAGGTTTGGGACTGGGGAAAAAAAATCTGACACTTGTAGAACATTAACATTGGTAGACCACGCAACATTGATCAAAAGAGGCTTTACTTTTAGTTAGCCTTAGTATAAAAAAAGGTAATTCTATAAGGACACAGAACTGGTTCGGGGACTAAACCCTCTAATCTCCATATGGAAACACATCTGGTCAGCAGGATGTTGGATGCAGTGACTTAAAACAGCAGCTAGATATTACCAAGTCTGAAGAGCACTGACTCCTTGTATGCTGGTTTTTTGTGCCTTAGGTGATAGGGAAGCTAAGTCAATAGCTTGAGCCTTTAGTCTCTTGGAGACCAATTAGAGGGAGGAAAAAGCCAGTCCAATTTATATGTCCAATTTATACTGCTTGTCCAACAAAAGAATATCACAGAATCACAAAATCTCAGAGTTGGAAGGGTCCTTTAAGATCAAATAGTCCAATCCTCGACTGAGCAGAAATCCACTCTACATCATGTAACAGAGACTGTCTCCCACATGTAGCAAGGGAGTGTCATTATGTGGCTTGAAGGGAAGAAGAACAGAGATCTCTCGACACCTTTCTCCCCTCCCTCCTCCAAGGGACACTTTAATTCCTGCCAGGAGGGAAGTAAGAAGCTTAGTCATTCTGTTTTCTTCAGTGAGGAAGGATAGTGGACCAGAATGATATCTGTTTTTTCCTTAAATATTGTTAGTCTGAGGGTTGTGATTTTCAGAACTTCTGATTGTTGCTTCATTAATTGGGAGGAACAGGACCCCCAGGATGTCTATCTGAGGCTTAACCCCCTTTCCCCCAAATACCACTATCACAATGAACATGGCAAAGAAACATTTATCCAAACTGAAAGCCAAATAGACAGTACACATTGTTGTTTTTTGTCCTTCTTTCTCGAGGAGGACCATGACATCAGGGAGATACTGCCGTGACATGCAAGTGAGTTGGATTTAAGTGAGGGAGGGCTGGTCAAGGGCACCTGCCTCACTTTCCCCTCCAGAGCCAGCTGGTCCAGTGGCCAGATATAGATCAAGACCCTTAGAGATGGCCCTGGATGCAATGGGAAACCTTAACCTTTCTAAGCTAAGGTCTTCACCAGGTCTCAGTCTGACTGAATCCAGGCCCATTCAGTGATTAAGGATGGGTAACTATTGAAGCAAAGAATCTCCTCTTTCACCTAAATAAATCTGGGAGTTTCTGGCCAAAGCAAAAATGACTGCTATTTACATCCAGTCTAAGTCAATCAGGATCCAAGCAGTGACCAAGTGGGGCTTGACCTGGGACCTCTTGGCGGTTAATCAATGAGCATCAGAGTGGTTTTTGTTTAAGGTCTGCTTCTTAAACAGAAATCTAGCCAGTAAAGCCCAAGATATCTTGGGAGGGTTCAGAGATGAGAGAGAAAGAAACAGAGAGACAGAGAGACAGAGACAGAAACAAAGAGAGACAGAGACAGAGAAAGGCACACACAGACAAACAGACACAGAGATAGAGAAAACTTTTAAGAGTATCTATAGGTAAGAGTGTGATATCTTCTGTGGGCAGAAGAAGGGAAGAGAAGAAGAGATAGAAAGGGAAAGAAGGAGGGAAGGAAGGAAGGAAGGAAGGAAAGAAAAGAAGTAGGGTAAGAGAACATATAGTAGACAGTTCAGAGTGAAGGAGGTAACTCAGCTCAACCAAAATAGGGAATCCTAGATCTTACCTGAGCACTTCTGATAACTCTGCCTTGTCCTTCACTCAGATACAGGACATTGAGATCCACCAAGGAGGAGATACAAATATTTATAACAGTGTCATGCAAAGGAGCCATGCGATGTGGGTTACAAATATAAGCAACAGTCATCCATCTTTTACTTACATTCATCTGGTGATGGGGAATTTACTGCTCCTGAAGCAGCCACATTACATTCTGGAATGTCTAATTGACAGCAATGTCTAATTTCTTTATCTTCACCTGTGGGTTGTATGTATACTTGGTAATAAATAACATGGATATATTGCATTTCAAGGTTTGCAGAGCATTTTACATATGCTGTCACATTTGGTCTTTACAACCCTGAGGTAGATGCTATTATTATCCCCATTTTATAGATGATAAGACTGACACTGAGAAAGGCTAAGTGGCTTGCCTAGTGTCACACAGCTAGTAAGTGTCTGAAGTGGAATTTAAACTCAGACCTTTCTGATTCCAAGTGTTAGTTCTCCATCCACTGTGCCAGCCAGCTGCCTAGGGAGTAGTCCATGAAGTTAATTTAACTTTCCCTAAGCCTATTACAGAAAGTTCATATGAATGAAAGTTGAATGATCTAAAGAACTCTATTTGATTGACTTGAGATTTATGGTTAATTTGTCTGTCTGTACTCCAGCCACTAGCCAAAGGGGCCTTTCAGAACTGCTCTGGTGCCTGTGCACCATCTTTAACATTCAGAGATAGTAGTGTTCCAGATCTTGATGTCCTGTAGTGATACCTGCAAAAAGTCTGTATTAAAAGGCGGGAGATTCTGTCCAGCTGCTTCCTTTTGGGTGAATTTCATTGCCGATAGTATCTGGTGAGAGATAGTGCTGTCAGAAAAGAGACTTTATATCAGTGGTTCTCAAACTTTTGTTTTCAGTATCTTTATCCTATTAAAAATTATTGAGGATCTCTCCAAAGCATTTTTGTTTATCTGGATTATATTTATAGACATTTACTACATTGGAAATAAAAACTATTTTTGAATTTGTAGCTCCTCTAAAAGGGTTTCAGAGATCCCCAGGATTCTCATATCAGGGGTCCTCAAACTTTTTAAATAGGGGGCCAGTTCGCTGTCCCTCAGACTGTTGGAGGGCCGGACTATAGTAAAAACAAAAACTTTGTTTTGTGGGCCTTTAAATAAAGAAACTTCATAGCCCTGGGTGAGGGGGATAAACGGCCTCAGCTGCTGCATCTGGCCCCCAGGCTGTAGTTTGAGGACCTCTGCTCTAGACCATACTTTGAGAACCACTGCTTTATATCTTCTTCCCTTGGATAGAGTAAGTCTCCATCTTTTTGCTTTGCCATTTGTTTTTTTTTTGTTTGTTTGTTTGTTTGTTTGTTTTTTCCATTTGCAATCTGGAGACTCCAACGTTGTGGCTTTTCAAAGTTCAAGAGAGTGAGCCTACTGAAGTCCAGGGGTAAGAGCCCATAATGGATTTTGTAGCCAGTCCCTCATCAATACTTAAAAGAAAGGAGTGCCCTTCACAAGTGGCTTTTGGGAATCAATCCTGTAGAAACTGAGAAAAGATCTTATCTGGTAGTCTTTGTGAGAACTTTGTGAGATCAGTGCTACAAGATGCTACAAGTGCTACAGGAAATTGTGCTAAGTCTGAGCCCATTCTAGGGGTGGGGGAAAGTATGTTAGTGTTGGACTGTTGGTACTTCTATTACCACAATTACTAGTATCCATCTGTAAAAGCTAATTGATATTAAATGGTTAAATGAAACTGGGATGCTAGTCATTCATTGGCACTTAATTAAGTGGGGAGAACACAACTGATGGGGCTCACCTCAAAGGTGTTAGAGAAAAGATATCCCCAAATCCCTCAGAGTTAACACCAACCCTAGGAGTATGATAGAGAGATATATTTGTCTGATTCTGCAATAATGGGATAGTGAGATTATATCCTCTTCCAGGACTATTGTCCTTCACTACACACAGACACACACACATATGAACACACTTATATATGCATGCAAATGCACAATTTATATGCATATTGATTCCTCTGATGGAATTATAATATAGTGCTAAATAATATGTATTAATATTATAAGTATGTAAAATAAATTTATTAATAATAACTAATATGATTATAATGTAACATAATGTTTATAAAAGAATGTAACAAGGATTAGTTCACTTTTAGTTTTGATTAATTGTTTATTGATTGAATGGTATCTCTAGTTCCTGGCACGTAGTAGGCACTAATAAATTGCTGTTATGAGAATGTTGGGGTCGGTAGAAAGTGCACATTATCTTGTTAAAAAGTTGTACTGTCCCCACTGACCAGCTGAGGGCACTTAATCTGCAGGTATATCCCCATGCCCACAGCCACTGAAAAGTTTGGCCAGTAAGTGGGTTCTGAATTCTTTAAAAATAATTTTAAAAATAAAATTATGTGTGCTCTGTGCAAGAAAACATCTATTCCTCCTCCCCGATACTCTCCCCCCACCCCCACATCTGGAACCTTTTCTTTTGATCAAAACAAACTCTCCTCCCATATCAGACAGCAATCAACATAGAGTGACCACATGGTTTATATAACAACAAAAATTCAAGGAAAAATGTTTCAGTCCTCCTCCGTATGGGTTATTTAGCTTCTAACTTCCCCCCCTAAAACCTCATCCCATTTACCTTCCTAGCTTTTTTTGTGTGTGAAGGGTCTCAGTTTGGAAGCATTCCTTCCTCTTACTCCTACCCATAAATCCAGGGAAAGATTTGTGGGAGACATTATTGCTCTGGGACCTTGACTTGGGGTCAAGATAGCAACTGCAACAGTAAACTACTCTGATCCTCACTCCCACTGGGTGAAGGCCGGGCGTGGTACATTTTATTCTTCCCCCAGAGTTCTCCAGTATCACGTTCCCCCCATTTCCAGGGGTCCGCAAACATTCCAATTAGTTTACTGGAAGACTCTTCAGGTATTTGAAGATTGCTATCAGGACTTCTCCAGGATGATAAACACTCATTCCTCCAGCTGATTCTTGCATTAAATCATTTCAAGTCCCATCACAGTTGCTTTTGTGTATCGTACTCATTGTCTGCTTGAAGCCTTAGGGTTGGTTCCCCTTCTCTGTAGGGCCCAGAAGTCATCAGTGACTGCAGTATTGTGGGAGTAGGGTATCCAGAAAATAGAGGTGATTCTGTTGCAAGCGGCCCCCTCCCACATACAGCAATGACCTCCCAATCACTTGGGCAACTCGGTCTTTCACAGTGTGGGTTGTACCATTCCATCCTTAAATGTAAATACGTTTCCACCCTATATTCACTAGATAGCCACTTGATCCCAATAGAATCAATATTTACAAAACTGACTACTGCACACTGCCCTAGAGATACAAAGTGCAAATCGGAAATAGCCTCTGTCCTTAAAGAATATATATTCTGTTGGGAAGAGGGACAAAGGGAAGGAAGAGGAGGGAACAAGCATTTTTTAATCACCTGTTACATGCCAGGGACTATGCTAAGCACTCCACAAACATTTGATCCTTTCAACAATCCTGAATGAGGTAGGCGCTTTTATTATGCCCATTTTTCAGTTGGAGAAGCTGTGGCAAAGATTAAACAGCTTCTTAGCCAGGGTCCCCCACCGAGGAAGTGTCTGTGTGAATATTACGTATTAATATTATAGTGTGCCATTTAGCTGCCTCCATGTAGGGCAGGGCATGCAACATGTGCAAGAGTAACATAATACAAGGTAATTTAGTGATGTAACTTGGATGACTTTGCAGATAACGTGGAACCTGGGATTGGTCCCTGAAGGAACACAATGATTCTGATTGGCAGAGATGGGAATGGGCTGCAGTCTAGGAATGTGTGAATGGATGGAGGTGGGATGTTGCGTTTGGGCAATAGTTGGTAGCCCAGTTTGACTGGAACATAGAACAAACAAAGGGAGTTAATATGAAACAAGGCCGGTACAGTAGTTTGTGAAAGACCTTGAATATCAGGCTAAGGAGCTGGTATTTTATTCTTGAAGTAATGGGAAGCTACGGAAGATTTTTGGGAAAGGAAATAATGTGGTCAGACCTGTATCTTAGGAAGATCATTTGGGCAGATATATACAAGATAGATTGATTAGAGAGGGGAGAAAGTCAGTTAATAAGCTAGGTTTCTCTCCTCTTGACAAAGAAAGGTCACAGACTAAAGGCACCAACTGAGATGTACATTTGCATGAACAGCATATTTTTTGTTTGACTACATTTATTGATTAAAAGAGCTTTTATTATTTTTTTGAGTTATAAATTTATAGAGAGATGGGAAATAGTGATAGTGATACAATAAAAAGAAAAATAAATGAGTTAATGAAATATTTTTTTTTATTTAATAGCCTTTTATTTACAGGATATATGCATGGGTAACTTTACAGCATTAACAATTGCCAAAACTCTTGTTCCAATTTTTCACCTCTTACCCCCCCACCCCCTCCCCTAGATGGCAGGATGACCAGTAGATGTTAAATACATTAAAATATAAATTAGATACACAATAAGTATACATGACCAAAACGTTATTTTGCTGTAGAAAAAGAATCAGACTCTGAATTATTGTACAATTAGCTTGTGAAGGAAATCAAAAATGCAGGTGTGCATAAATATAGGGATTGGGAGTTCAATGTAATGGTTTTTAGTCATCTCCCAGAGTTCTTTCTCTGGGCGTAGCTGGTTCAGTTCATTACTGCTCCATTGGAAATGATTTGATTGATCTCGTTGCTGAGGATGGCCAGGTCCATCAGAACTGGTCATCATATAGTATTGTTGTTGAAGTATATAATGATCTCCTGGTCCTGCTCATTTCACTCAGCATCAGTTCGTGTAAGTCTCTCCAGGCCTTTCTGAAATCATCCTGTTGGTCATTTCTTACAGAACAGTAATATTAATGAAATATTTTTAGAATACATGAAAGAACAGAAGGAAGTTCCAAAGGGGGACCAACACAAACAAGGGAGTATTAGAACTATCAATTTAAATTGAATATATATTTTAAAAAGTATAAGCACTATATAGTAGTAATTCATGACATCATATACAGTTCTCTTTTTCTGTCCTTTCTTTAAGGAATATTTTTTGCTGACATCAAATTCATAATAATAAAAATGTAAAACAATGTGATTAAGACATGACTGAATGAAGAAAAGATGTAACAAACATTGAGATGGTAAAAATCTATAGGATTTGGAAATATTAAATATGGGTGTTGAAGAAAAAGACAAACATCAAAGATAACACCTGAGTTATGGACTTGGTGCCATCAAAAATAACCAAAAAATTTGAAGTTCATTTTAGGTTCATTTTAAAAGACAAATTCAGTTTGAGATACTGAAAGCTTCTCTAGGTAGGTTTGTCCAGTGTTTTAACCTGTCAAGATCTTTTTGGATCCCTATTCCTTCATTTAATGTAATGGACTTCAGGCTATCAAAATAAGATTTATGCCCTTTCAAGGAGCCCTAAGATGATTCCAATCAACAATCAGAAGGTAGGAAGAGGAGTTACATTCCATCCATCTTCCAAAAGTCAAGTGAGGGGCTACTCTTTAAAGCACCCTCCACCCCATTCTACTATTATCAATCAACTTTCCCCTGCTCTGTCCTGTCCCGTGCTTTACAAGCTCTCAATCTTTCACCTTGGGTGCCAAGTGTCAGGTTTTGGGGCCTAACCTCAATCCAGGGTATGTAGGAAGCATTTTTTCCGGACTTGTGAGACTGTTAAATTTTCAGTGGGAACATTCCCATGTCATGAAAACTATAAATCAGGATTTGATTTATTGTTTGGTTTATTGTCTGGACTTAAAGTGATGGGGAAAATGTCAATAATATAAATTAAACATAAACTTGTGTTGTGTGTATGTTTTCTTTTTGTTGTTCAATTCTTACATATTTACCGACATGCTCCTGCCAAGAACCCACACCAGCTGGGCAGAGGGTATTGGAAAATCCATGCCCTCCCTTAGAAAATCCTCACCCTGCCACCTTGTTCACTAGCTCAGGACTTGCACGGTGGCCTTCCATTTTTCATTTTCAGTAGAATGGGCTTATTGTGCCCGAGTCAGCAGGTATAAAAGAGCAATGATCCATAGCTCAAAAATCATTATCTTTCCACCCAGAACCTATCCCTCTTGACCACTTCCCTTTTATTTTCAGATAAATACCTAAGTCTACTGTTCACTTGGTTCAAATATCAAATCAATTTGCAAAACTGGTTTCTACCTCCACAATATTTTCACCCAAAGGTTTTCCCCTCCTCTTTACTCACACAGTCATCACTGTAGTTCAGATCCTCAGCACCTCTCATGTGTGTAATATTGTATTAGCCTCCTAAGTAGATTTATTTTTCTGAGGCAATTGGGGTTGAGTGACTTTCCCAGGGTCACACAGCTAGGGTCTGAGGTCATATTTGAACTCCAGAGTTGGTACTAGGAGCTGTCCTTCCTCCTAAGTAGTCTTGTTCCTCAAGCCTCTCCCTAGTCCAATCCATCTTCCACACAGGTTTGTGACCATGTCCCATTTCTGTTCATTAAACTCCAGGGCTTTCTATTGGTTTTCCTATCAAATACAACATTGTTTAGCATTTTATAGCCTTCATAACCTGACCCTGACTTACCATTTCAGTTTTATTATTTATTACTCCCTTTCGTCAACTCTATAATTCAGCCAGATTTTACAGTCAGGATTGAACTCCATAATGCAGCCAGACGTGACACTCCATCTCCCCTGTTTTTATTCTGGCTGTTCTTCAGGTCTGGAATGCATTCCCTCTTTACTTCTGCCTCATAAAATCTCTTATTTCCTTCGAGATTCAGCTCAAACACTCCCTTTTACACTGGGGCCTTTCCTGGTTCTCCCCAGCCCAGGGTCTTCTCTCCCCAAATTACCATCTATTTTATACATTGTACATAAGCAATAGGTGGTGCTGGGGAGCCTGGCAGGCTGAGCTGTCAATCACCCATCCAGCCGGTGGACACGTTGAGCGTATGGATTCAATTTACTCGAACCACCTCCGTGAGGATGGAGCTTCCATGGAAGCTCATTCACTTTCAGGGGTGTGACTTTCCCTTTCAAAGCAATACACTTCCCCCTCTCAGTGGGGTGGGGCTGGCTTTTCTGAGTCCCTCCAGCAGAATGGAAATGAAAATTCCCAGCCTCCCCTTCCTTCACAGATTATTGTTCTTGCCAGTTTATGATTTTTATCTCTAGAGGTATGTGGATCCCAGCTCACTGACAGCTCAAAATCACTCTCCCACTTTGTCCAGCTGTTCTAATTTAGTTCTCAAGCCCTCAGGTTCAATGTGAACCTAACATTTCATCTCTGCATAATAAAGGACATTTCTTTTCTCTTCTCTTCTCTCTGTCTTTCTCTTTCACATACATTCTTTCCTCCTTTTCCACATTCTCTCTCTCTCTCTCTCTCTCTCTCTCTCTCTCTCTCTCTCTCTCTCTCTTTCTTTCTCTCTCTCTAACTCATCTTTCTCTTTCATAGATGGTCTCACTCTCCTTTCTCTCTAGTTTCAGTTCTGAAAGAACTTGACTCTTTAGAATGTCAGAATCCTTTTCTTTGGTTCTTTATGACCCCTCCCCAAGAACTCTAGGAAAAATTACTTAAAGCTTAAGTTTGGTTCATATCTCGCCAAAGAGGGGAAGTAGGAAGGTTCTCATTGTAACATATATATCAGGTACAATAGAGGGAAGGGAAAGGGAAAAAGGAAATAAATGTTCATATAGCACCTACTATGTGCCAAACACTGTGCTAAACGCTTTACAAAAATTATTTCATTTGGTCTTCACAACAATCTTTAATGAAGGTGCTTTTATTATCTTCATTTTAAAGTTGAGGAAACTAGAGGTGTCCAGGGTTACACGGCTAGTGAGTAGCTGAAGCCACATTTGAACTTGGGAAGAGGAATCTTCCTGACTCCATCCCTGCTCCATCCCCTGCACCACCTAGCTGCTCCTCCTCCCCATATCCTATGGTCCCTCGATGAAGCAACATTCAGAGACTTCTGATTAATGCTCATCATCCCCATCACTGGCAGTTCTATTAAAAATGGTTGACTTTGAACAGGAAATATCCACTCAGTAAATTTAACAGGAGAAACAACTTCTGATCTTTTCCCTCTTCCCCTCTAATGAACATGATGGTATACTGCAAACTTTCCTTTGGTCTTCCAGTGAAGAATAAAGGGGACTTTCCTGTCTCTCTTCAACAGCAGGTATGGCATCTACATGTACATGCAAGTAAGAACATGTGCTCACCTAGGTAAGCCTGAGACTGATTCTCAAGTCTATAGCCAACTCCCCTTGAGCACAGATGATTACACCGTGGTCCCATAGACACTTCAAACTCTGTGTCCAAAACAGAGCTCAGTATCTCTTCTTAGCCTCCCAAGTTCTCCTTTCTGCCCAGTATTCTTATTCCTATAAAAGGTACCATGTTCCTCCCAGTTGTTTTAGATTCTCAATAGTAATGCATCTTCAACTTCTCACCCATATTCACTCCACATATCTAATTTCCCCTTTCCCTACTCACATAGTTTAACATTGTGCAGTCTTATCACCCAGTGCTTGAACTATTGCAATAGGCTTCTGGTTTCTTGCCCTGACTCAAGTATCTCCCCACTCCAGTCCATCACCATCCTCCACTCAGCTATCAAATTGATCTTCTTAGAACACAAGTCTATACCTCTTTATCCCTGTTTAATAAATTCGAATGGCTTCTTATTAGATCCAAGCTCAAAGATAAAATTCTGTTTTATTTTGGTTTTTTTGGAGGCAGTTGGGGTTAAGTGACTTGTCCAGGGTCTTGTAGCTTGTAAATGTCTACGGTTACACTTGAACTCAATTTCTCTAATTCTGTTTTCCTTCAAAAAACCTTCAAAGCATCAAATTGTCTCCTAATCAGTTCTTCCTTGCAGCCTATTTCTGAGGACTCTTCTCAGATCCACTGAGGAATCTTGTTTTGACCTCTTTCTCAAATTCTGTTTTTTAAAACATTTCCCCCCTCTTCTTTTAAAATCCTTAAAAAAAAGCCCCACAACCTGGCCCCTTCCTACTTTTCCAATGTTTTTATACTTTACTCCTCTTGAGGGTTGCCCATCCACCTTTGGTGTCCACCTTTCATCCAACTTTTACCTGTAGTTCCAAGAAGCTGTAGCATACACAGCAGCTACCCCAAGCAAAAATCATCCCAGCTCATGGGCTAAACAACCTGTCAAGGATGTCTACTCCAAGCATGTGAAAACATCCCCTGCAGAATGGGTAGATGAGAACAGTTTGTTCCAATGGCTGTAGGCAGCTGAAGCTGGCTCAGGGGAGCACCTGGAGCTCCATCGGACAGGGGAGATGCTGAGGTCACCCTGCACCCTTGGCCATTGCCAATTGTCTTAGTTTTTGTCTTGGCAATGGACTTTGATGGCTGTGGGAAAGAGGATGAACCTGACCACTTTGTGCAATTTTGCCTTATTTAAATCCAATTGATGTACAAGTCAAGACACTATCCATAATGCCACTGGTGCTCTTCAAGAATATAAGACAAGAAACTTGACTCCTCTCCACACAGCACTAGCTTCTGTGCCTTGGGCAAGACTTTCTGTCTCCTGACTGCTTTCTTAGGGCTATCCCCCATTCCTAGAATGCTTTCCCTTTTCCTTTTAACTTCCTGATTTCCTTGAAGCCTCAGTTCAAATCCTACCTTCTGCAAGAGACCTTTCCCTCCCTAACACTAATGCTAGTTCTATTCTTCTGAGATGAGCTCCAATTTAACATATATATATATATATATACATACACATACATACAGTTCCTTCCAACTATTTTGCAAGAATAATTGACATTACACAGCAACAACAAGGTTATGTGATGATCAACTGTGATGGACTTGGCTCTATTCAACAATAAGATGTTTCAAGCCAATTCCAATAGATGGAGAGAACCATCTGCATCTAGACTGAACGCAGATCACATTGTGTTTTCACCTTTGTTGTTGTTGTTTGCTTGCTTGCTTATTTTTTTTTCTTTTTGATCTGATTTTTCTTGTGCAGCACGTTGTTTTATACTTTTTAATCATTGCTTGGGAAACATGACTTCACTTCAAAAAACAACAGAGGTAATGGGTTTCTAGAAGTCTTTTTAAAAAATTAATTTACAATTTTTTTCTTTTTAAAAAATATCTTTTCTTTTCCCCCTTTAGTATATTTTATTTTTCCAAATACATGCAAAGATAGTTTTCAGCATTCACCTTTGCAAAACTTTATGTTCCAATTTTTCTCCTTCCCTTTCCCCTGCTCCCCTCCCTAGACAGCAAGTAATCCATTATATGTTAAACACATACAATTCTTCTAGAAGTCTGTAAAGTGCCTTGTATGTTTTAGATTTGTTTATAAGATCCTATGATTACTTTCTCTCCCTCCCACCTTTCCTTCCCCAATTGAAAAAGAAAGAAAAACAAATCCTTCATAATAGAAATGGATAGTCAAGTTAAAATCATTTCCCACATTGGCTGTTTCCTCAGTCCAACACCTCTCTGTGAGGAGCAGGTAACTTGTTTCACCATGAAGTCTTCTGAATTATGACTGAAAAAATTGTATTTTTCAGAATTCTTAAGTCTTTATGACTAAAGTTTTTTGTTTGTTTTTTACAATTTTCTTGTTATTGTATAAATTCTTCTTTTGCTTCTGCTAATTTTATTCTGCTTCAGTTCCAAGTCTTCTCAGATTCCTCCAAAACCATAGTTCTTCTCATTCCTTACAGCAAAATAGTATTCCATCACATTCATATATGATGATTTATTCAGTCTTTCCCCAACTGGTGGGCACCCTTTACTTTCCAGTTCATCCCTACAAAAAGAGTTGCAACCTATGGATCCTTTTCCATTGAACTCTTTGGGGGTTTGTTGACTGACGGGGGGTGTAGACCTGGTAGTGTAATGCTGGGTCAAAGGATATGCTTGATTTAATAAAGAAGGATGACTTCTCAGAGGGGGAAGTAAGGCTCTCCAATTCTTACATTAATTGGCTCCTCACTCCCATTTCATCTTCTTGGGGAAAGCGGCTAATTCCAGTAATGTTACTGTTGGCTCTCATCTCCAATTTCTAGAGTATTGGGGAGGAGGGATGGGGGAAGAAACTGCTAGGAGGGAGGGGAGAGTAAAAAAGGTACTCGATATACAGTCATGAATCAAGTACAGTACAAGTTAATTGTCTTACAGAAAAGGGTTGCTAAACATAAAGGAATTATAATGTATAAGAGAATGATTAATCTGCATTACTAGTACAATAAGCTGAGAGGTTAATATTCCAGCCTTGTTGGGACATAAACAATTTTTGCAAGGTGGCTAATTAGCCTATATATTTTTCCACTACTGAGAATATTTCCTTCAACTAGGAAGTGGGTTAATTTTTTTTTTTCTGGTAGCTCTTGACTATTTCTTTGAGACTAGTTTTTCTCCCATTTATGCTATTGTCCTTGGTTCGATGTTGATTTTGCCATTGCTATAAGACCTACTAAAAGAGAAGAAAAGCAAAAGGGGAGACAAAGATATCCAATTCTCTAAGGCAGGTTCACCAGGTTAATTCATATGAGCTATATCTATACCCTGCTGGGATGGGGAAGGCAGGTGGGCTCTATCTCTCTCCCTCCCTCATTGCATCATATTATGACATCTGGAAAGTTGTACTCCTCAAAGCTGGGATCAAAGGACTGATAAGGGGGATTCCTGTTGCACAGTTCCTTTGGCAAGGGCTTTGGACACATGTCACCAGAAGTAGCTAAAACATGGAGCCCCCCCCCAAAAAAAAAATCAAGGCACAAGATCAGCTTCAATATTCATGTTACAAATGATAAATGTGCACACACAGACACACACACACATATATATGAGTGGTGAGTGCTTAATATGTTTTTGCCAATATAGAGAGACAATCAAAAAACTTTTAAGACCATTGAACTAAGTGTAACCTCATTTCCACTATCCTTTTCTCACAGAGACAATAAATAATATTACGGTATCTTTAAGAGCAAAATGGAATGCTAAGTAAAGCAGTTTGTGCTCGTACTTGGGAGTCAGTTTTTAAAAAATCCAACTATGGAGTACATCTCATTTTGGTGTAATGAATATTGTATGTGTTTTATCTATAAGGAAGAGGGAAAAGGTAGGATAAAAGTTAATCAGGACTATTAAGGGTTATGTTATTTTAAAAAAAAACATTATGGAGAGCATTCTATAAACTCTTTTAGGAGTTGGCAAGTACAGTGTATTCTGGAAAGACTGTTTCCTCTGTTGGCTGAAGAGAAAAAAATCGAGAAAAAGATCTAATTTAGTTTATTTCCTCAGAGACTGAATTTATGTCTTATCTTGAGGAGAACCATGAAGAAAATGCTTAAGAGACTTTAATCAATGTCTGGAGAAAACTAAGTGGAGGAAGATGGTATTTCCAGATAAGTGACAAAGTATTGTGAGTTTAAAGTTATTTTGACTGCACTTTTATATAACCAAAGTATTGTAAATATAAAGCCTTTGCTTTATTATTGTTTATATCTATTAACAAATTGTATATGAATGACTACTATTAAGAAAGGAGATTTCTCTAGTTGGTAAATAATGAATATTTTAAAAATATTTAAATATTTTGAAATAAATAACAGAGTATTATTGAACCAATTATTGTGGCATAAGGAATGATTACAAATAATTCAAAGAAAAATGGAGAAAGCTATATGAAGCAATGCAGAGCAAATAAAACAGTTCTAAGAGATTAGACCTCAACAATATGAATGAAGTCAACTTTAAATAGCATTAAAAGTAGTATTAACATTTAAAGTGATTAAATTAAATATTTTTTAAAATTTGTAATTGATTAATAAGAGAGAAGTTTTAATGAATAAGATATTCAATTATACCCCTTCACTGTGATAGATGTGGGGATGAAAGAATTAAATATATAGCAATAAATGGCATGCTATCCTTGTTTCTTTTTGTTTCTAAGATGGTTAAAGCACTATCTGCATCTACAATAGTATCTTTTAACAACTTCCCTTTTTGTTATCTTCAGAATTTTTTTCCTTTTAAAAAATTTATAAAGTTTTGTTGATAATCTTGTTTTAGCACATTATGCAAAACATCAGTATACTCATAACTGAGTTCCTCACAATGTGCAATCCCTGAAAACAATAAAATGAAACAATCCAAAAGAGTGATTGCAACCCTACATTTTAAACAGTGTTCCCCATGCTAAAAGAAAAGATGGATGTGAACTTTATAAGATAATACCAAAGTTATATAACCTTTTAAATCTGAATTGTAATGCTGCTTAAATTGCCTTCATTCATATTGTTGAAATCATTGTACATATTGTTTTCTTGGTTCTGTTTATGTTTACTCTGCATTGCTTCATACAGATTTCTCCATTTTTAAAAATTGTTTGTAGGCCTTCCTTATGAAACAATAGTTGGCACAATAATAACTCATTACATTCACATGACACAATTTCTTTAACTACATAATAATATTTCATATACTACAATTTGTCCAGCCACTTTCCACTTATTGGGTAAGTGTTTTCAGTGTTTTCACTGTGTTTTCAATAGTGCTACTAATCAGGAAAAACAATATGCAAAATAATTATAGCAAAGTAAATAGAACAAAAAAGTGAAACTGAGTGCCACATTATATTAATTATTAATTAATAAATAAAACACGTTAATTATAATTAAATATCTTAATGTGTATATTAATATACACATATATAATATTAAAATACATAATTATAATTTCCAAATTTGACACCAGAAAAGAGTTGAGAGTATGTATCTCCTTCCTTCTTTATAGAGATGGGGTTCAATGGATGTGGTATATTGCATATACTGTTAGATAAGATTGGTGTGAGTTTTGCTAAATACTTTTAAGATTTTATTTTTGTTTAACTATTTGCTATGTGAGGCAGTTTAAAGAAGAGGAGAATGACATATCTGGAAATTAGGGTGATATAAAATCAGTTCCAATAAAACAGTAATTTAAAAGTATAAATGACTGCTATGAATATTTTCACAGAGATCTTTTCTTGTCAATAAGCTCTGTGGGAAATAAGCCCAAATGTGGTCTGCATCAAATGACATGAACAGTTTTGCAATTTTCTTTGAATAATTTCATTTCCGTTTTTCAGAATAGTTGGATCATTTCAAAGCTCCACCAGCAGTGAATTATCATATCTCATCACACTCTATCATTTCCATTTTTGCCAATTTGATGGGTGTAGGTGATATCTCATAGTTGTTTTAATTTGTATTTTTCTAATTATTATTGATTTTGAGCATGTTTTAAGATGGTTGTTGATAGTTTTCATGGAGTTCCAATCCATGGATGGAATGGATGGAAGATAATCCACTGATTTATTTTCCAACAAAAACTAAACTGGATTTCACCATCCAGTGATGGGGATAGGCTCTGAGTTGAGCATTTGTTACCAGGCAGTAAAGACCAGTTGGATGCTGATGTCCTACTATCTAGGCTCAGTGCAAGGAAAATCTTGATGTTCCCCAAAGATGGATCTTTGATATGTCACAGAGTAAAACCCTTTGGTATTAGAAAGCTCAGCAAAGAGTTTGGGACTTCCTCAGAAGAGTATTGATTGATCATTGATAAAATGAAAGTATTCATAGATACCATATTATTTACAGCAGAACTCTCTGTTTTAGCAAAGAATGGAAAACAAAGTAGATGCAATATGAGGCAATTAAAAGCAGGAACACGAGTTCAAATGCAATCTTAGACCTAGTTGTTTAACCCTGGTAAGTCACTTTATCTCTTTCTGCCTCAATTTTCTCACCTTTAAAGTGGGAATAATAATAGCATCTACCTGGAAGAGTTGTTGTGAGGATGAAGTGAGATAATGTTTGTAAAACAAAGCTTTAAGTGTTATAAAAATTCCCATTATTAACATTATTGTGCCCATCTATTGGGGAATGGCTAAACAAATCATGGTATGTGAATAGACTGGAGTATTACTATGCTGTAAGAAATGCTGACTATGATTGGCTAAGATGACAGGAAAAAATAATGATGATTGTTGGAGGGGATGTGGGAAAACTGGGACATTGATTCATTGTTGGTGGAGTTGTGAACGAATCCAACCATTTTGGAGAGTAGTTTGGAACTATGCTCAAAAAGTTATCAAACTGTGCATACCCTTTGATCCAGCAGTGTTACTACTGGGATTATATCCCAAAGAGATTATAAAGAAGGGAAAGGGACCTGTATGTGCACGAATGTTTGTGGCAGCCCTTTTTGTAGTGGCTAGAAACTGGAAACTGAATGGATGTCCATCAGTTGGAGAATGGCTGAATAAATTGTGGTATATGAAAATTATGGAATATTACTGTTCTGTAAGAAATGACCAACAGGATGATTTCAGAAAGGCCTGGAGAGACTTACATGAACTGATGCTGAGTGAAATGAGCAGGACCAGGAGATCATTATATACTTCAACAACAATACTAGATGATGCAGTTCTGATGGATCAGGCCATCCTCAGCAACGAGATCAACCAAATCATTTCTAATGGAGCAGTAATGAACTGAACTAGCTATGCCCAGAAAAAGAACTCTGGGAGATGACTAAAAACCATTACATTGAATTCCCAATCCCTATATTTATGCACACCTGCATTTTTGATTTCCTTCACAAGCTAATTGTACAATATTTCAGAGTCTGATTCTTTTTGTACAGCAAAATAACGTTTTGGTCATGTATACTTATTGTGTATCTAATTTATATTTTAATATATTTAACATCTACTTGGTTTATCCTGCCATCTAGGGGAGGGGGTGGGGGGGGTAAGAGGTGAAAAATTGGAACAAGAGGTTTGGCAATTGTTAATGCTGTAAAGTTACCCACGTATATATCCTGTAAATTAAAGGCTATTAAATAAAATAAAATTAAAAAAAAAAAAAAAAAAAAAAGAAATGCTGACTATATTGAATAATAGAGAAACATGGATTTTACATGATCTGAAGCAGAGTTAAGTAAGCAGAGTCAAGAGAACAGTTCTTATAATGACAATGAAAATGGAAGGAAGACCCGACAAAACAATTGAAAATAAATGTTGCAAAGTTACAAAAGACAAGCATAGTTCCTAAGAATTATAAGAAATCTGAGACCTACTTCACTCCTTTAGAGGTGGGAGATCTATGGATGTGGAACTTTGCACATCTTTTCCAACTTTTTCAGTGTATTTACTACTTTTGCTGATTTTTTAAAAGTTTTTTCCCCTTAAAACAATATTATTTGTTATATGGTATGACTTTCAAGAAGTGGGAGAGATGTTCTACTTGGAGAAATTTCAGTGTTGTAAAAAAAAAAAAAGAAAGACCAATAATTTTCTTTTAAAGAGTGTACTATTTTTTTTATTTAATAGCCTTTTATTTACAGGTTATATGTATGGGTAACTTTACAGCACTAACAATTGCCAAACCTCTTGTTCCAATTTTTCACCTTAAAGAGTATACTATTAATGGGAGTAAATTTTATAGCATCAGATCTTTATGGCATTAGTTATTCTTGGAGAATTAGTGATGAGCATAGTTTATGATAAATGTCATAGAGAAATGACATGGGCTAAGAAAAAGGGAGAAACCCTTAGGGGTTTGAGATCAGCAGCTTGGAAGGCATCTTGCCATTAAAAGTGTCAGATGTTGGGCTTAATCAATGGTCCAATCAGCCAGTTGTGGTGTTGGGCATTATATCCCCTCCTCCTGGAGACGGAGGCTGGTAAATCTTTTAAACTCAGGTATTCCAAGCAGCAGAAAGGCTAAAGTTATTTGGGTATGTGCACTAAGTCAGGGACAGACATGATAAGCCTATAGGAGAGGTGATGAAGGCATGTGGGTGGGTAAATGAATGGAGAAGGGGGGAAGAAGATGAAAGATAATGATGAAAGTAAAATGAACAAAAATTTAGCATTTGATTAGATACAGTGAAAAAGAGGGAAGAGTTAAGGATAACTGAGGTTATAAGCTTTAGTGATTGGAAACAGGGAAATAGAGAGAAGGTTGGGATTTAGGGGAAAGATGCAATTTTGGACTCAATGTGTTTGATGAGAGAATGTAGATGATATTCAGCATGCCATTGTGAATGCAAAATTGGAATTCAAGGTAGATCTTAGGGCTGACCACCTTCCTTTGGGCATGTTCCTTGCTAATTGATGCCTTTCCTAAAATGTGGCTTCCATCAGTGAATACAACGTGGCTTGACTAGACTATATTACACTGTGACTAACATCTTTGGTTCTGGACACTATTTTGTATAAAAGTAACTTGATTGCATTTTTTTTGGTTGCCATATTATACTATTGGCTCATATTTAATCTGTAGTTGGCTAAAGTTTCCCATGTTTTGTTCTTAATATTACATTTTCAGATTACTCTCATTCCACGAGAGATCTCTCTCTCTTTTTAAAATATTTGAGTTCTAGGTTCTCTCCCTTTTTCCTACCCACAATTAAAAAACTACATGTGAAATTATGCAAAACATTTCCATAAAAGTCAAGTTGTGAAAGAAAATATAGATCTCCTACACTAATGAAAAAAAAATCCTCAAGAAAAATCTAATGAAAATGAGAGAGAAAGAGAGAAAGAGAGAGAGAGAGAGAGAGAGAGAGAGAGAGAGAGAGAGAGAGACACACTTTAATCTCTGGGTATGGTTAGGATTTTTCATCATTGTCCTTCAGAATAGTCGTAGATGATAGTACTACTGAGAATAGGAAAGTTTTTTACAGCTGGTCATCCCAGAACATTGCTATGGCTTTGTATAAAGTACATTTCACTTTGCTTGAGTTCATGGAGGACTTTCCAGGTTTCAAAATAAAATAATTAAGCAAAATTAACTACTTCATCTGAAAATATATTCAACATCATATATCAGTAGCACCCCAATCTCTCTCTCTCTCTCTAAATTAAAGTTTTTGAAAAATTAACATAAATTTATTTTATTTCCCTATCCCCCTTATCTTATAGAAAATAAAGATGAGAAAAACATATTTCTTAGAATAAATAAGCACGGGCAGCTAGATAGCATAGTGGATTGAGTACCAGCCCTGAAGTCAAGAGGACCTGAGTTCAAATTTGGTCTCAGACACTTAACACAGTAGCTGTGTGAACCTGGGCAAGTCACTTAACACCATTTGCCTTGCCAAACAAACAAACAAACAAAAAATCCAAACAATAAATAAACAAGTATATTTCCCTCATTGGCTGTAAACAAAAATATATATATGTCTTATTCTGCATCCTGAATTCATCACCTCTTTAAGGAGGTGGAGAGTATAATTCATCATTTCTTCCAGGGCTTTTTCACTTAAATTGTTATCTAGCCACATATTTTTCATCTTATACCTTTAAGTAATTGCATTTTAAAAATCCCAAGTCTGTATTTTATGTTTCCCCTCAGAAATTGCATTTTATATGTTGGTTTTGCTGTACTACTTGGCTTCCTGAGGAAAGGGAGAAGGAAGACTATATTCAGAAATGAATGTGATATAAAAATCAAAAGATACCAGCAAAAATAAGACTAAAATGAGAAATTTCATTTTAGAAGAGCCAGTTTTTTGTTCCATTCTATTTTATGATTCTATGAGCCAATGATGAAAGTTGGGAGCACATAGGCTCCGTCTATGGCCCTGGTTAGGGATTATTTTGAGGCAATAATCATAGAATGGAATAGTAGGTTTACAGAAACATTTGGTGAATGTTTGCTGAATGTAGATCAGAAGTTCTTTGAGAACTATAAGACTTATAGTCTTATAACTTATAAGACTACGTCTTATAATATAGTCCCATACATCACTCAGTATAATGCCTTCAATACTTACCTACCTCACAGGATTTGCAGCTAGTATCACAATGGATAGTATACTAGATGTGGAATTCAAATCCAGCCTCAGTCATTTTCTAGCTGTGTGACTCTGGGCAAATCACTTAACCTATCTGTTTCAGTTTTCTCATCTGTAAAATGGGGATAACAATAACATTTCCCTTCTAAAGCTGTTGTGAGAGTAAAATGAAATGACATTTGTAAAGGGCTTTGCAAACCTTAAAGTATTATATAAATGGTTTATTGTCAGGGCCAAATGAGATAATAAATATAAAATCCTTTGCAAATCTTAAAGTGTTATAGAATTGCCAGTTATGGTAGTAGGCTTCAGTCCAGACTTCAATGATTTTCTTTTATGGATCAATCTTTGGCCTTTATTCTCTGTCCAAAAACCAATCATAGCCGATAAAGAAGCAACAAGGATTAAATAGCCAATTAATCAATAAGCATGAATGAAATTTCTACTCCAGCTTCTTAAACTGTAGCTTGTGACTCCATATGAATTCTTGTAGCTGAATGAGTGGGTTACGAAGTGATGGTTTATTATCAATAAATGTTTGATTTTATACCTATTGCATATACCTGGGGTCACATGAAAATTTCTTGGGGTGAAAAGGACTTGTGAGTAGAAAAAGTTTAAGAAACCCTTCTATACCAGACTCTGTGGTACTCAGTGGAGACATACTTGGACTGTGAGCACTGGTATGGAGGCAGATTTTTAGCAGATGCTAACCCTGAATTTGCCAGCTTAGAACCCGGGAGGCAGCCAGAAAAAGGAAGTTAAAAGCATTTATCTTCCATTGAGAAGTATAGTGCTGAGTTGGGGAATGGCTCCCCTAAATCACCACCCATCCAGTGGCCCTCCTGGCCTCAGGGGACTGTAGTAGGATGGTGCTTTCACATATGGGATGGTCTAGAGCTTTGAGTTAGTAAAAGCTGATAAGACAATGTATCCTGGATAGTATTCAGGCTCGGAGGAGCCTCGATACTTCCTTTCTCCCTCTTTCTGTTAGAATAAAAGAATAGCCCTCCATTAATAGTCCGTGTCATTTGATTTCTGTCTCTCTTATTTCTCAGAGGAGAAGGCATTAAATTGAGGAAAATTGTCCTTAGAGTCAGAACTTGAGTCAAAGACACTTGACTATTCAAGTTAACTCCCCTCCTCATTGCTATCATTTTCTTACCCTGATAAAATAAAAATTTGGTAATCCTCATCCTTGTTTGTGTGATTAATGCTGGGGAGGTAGAGATCTGGGAAGAGATTTTGATCCTTTTATCTTTTTTTTTTTTTTTTTGAGGTTAAATAGCTTACAATCTTTTTATTTATTTATTTATTTTTTAATTTAATAGCCTTTTATTTACATGATATATACATGGGTAATTTTACAGCATTAACAATTGCCAAACCTCTTGTTCCAATTTTTCACCTCTTACCCCCCCACCCCCTCCCCCAGATGGCAGGATGACCAGTAGATGTTAAATATATTAAAATATAACTTAGATACACAATAAGTATACATGACCAAAACATTATTTTGCTGCACAAAAAGAATCAGACTCTGAAATATTGTACAATTAGCTTGTGAAGGAAATCAAAAATGCAGGTGTGCATAAATATAGGGATTGAATTCAATGTAATGGTTTTTAGTCATCTCCCAGAGTTCTTTTTCTGGGTATAGCTAGTTCAGTTCATTACTGCTCCATTAGAAATGATTTGGTTGATCTCGTTGCTGAGGATGGCCAGGTCCATCAGAACTGGTCATCATATAGTATTGTTGTTGAAGTATATAATGATCTCCTGGTCCTGCTCATTTCACTCAGCATCAGTTCGTGTAAGTCTCTCCAGGCCTTTCTGAAATCATCCTGTTGGTCATTTCTTACAGAACAGTAATATTCCATAATATTCATATACCACAATTTATTCAGCCATTCTCCAACTGATGGGCATCCACTCAGTTTCCAGTTTTTAGCCACTACAAAGAGGGCTGCCACAAACATTTGTGCACATACAGGTCCCTTTCCCTTCTTTATAATCTCTTTGGGATATAAGCCCAGTAGTAACACTGCTGTGATCCTTTTATCTTTAAAAGGTAGGAGACATCTCTCTGCTTCTGGCCTGAAGCTCAGAAGGAAGTGGCAGATATTGTGTTTGGAAGTCTCAGGGAGAAAAAAAAAGAAATGTACTAATAGCATGTCTTCTTTTTAGTCATTTTCAGTTGTATTCGACTCTTTATGATCCCATTCGGGGTTTTCTTGGCAAAGATATTGTAGTGGTTTGCCTTTTCCTTCTCCAGCTCTGAGGCAATCAGAGATTAAATATCTTGCCCGGGGTTGCATAGCTAGTAAATGTCTAAAACCATTTCCTTTAATGACCTAGAAAAAATAACAACAAAATTCATATGGAAGAACCAAAGGTCAAGAATCTCAAGGGAATTAATGAAAAAAAAAATCAAATGAAGGTGGCCTAGCTGTACCTGATCTAAAACTATATTATAAAGCAGCAGTCACCAAAACCATTTGGCATTGGCTAAGAAACAGATTAGTTGATCAGTGGAACAGGTTAGGTTCACAACACAAAATAGTCAACTATAGCAGTCTAGTGTTTGACAAACCCAAAGATCCTAACTTTTGGGGTAAGAATTCATTATTTGACAAAAACTGCTGGAAAAACTGGAAATTAGCATGGCAGAAATTAGGCATGGACCCACACTTAACACCGTATACCAAGATAAGATCAAAATGGGTCCATAATTTAGGAATAAAGAACGAGATTATAAATAAATTAGAGGAACATAGGAGAGTTTATCTCTCAGACCTGTGGAGGAGGAAGAAATTTGTGACCAAAGACGAACTAGAAATCATTACTGATCACAAAATAGAAAATTTTGATTATATCAAATTGAAAAGCTTTTGTACAAACAAAACTAATGCAAACAAGATTAGAAGGGAAGCAACAAACTGGGAAAACATCTTCACAGTTAAAGGTTCTGATAAAGGACTCATTTCCAAAATATATAGAGAATTGACTCTAATTTATAAGAAACCAAGCCATTCTCCAGTTGATAAATGGTCAAAGGATATGAACAGACAATTTTCAGATGATGAAATTAAAACTATTACCACTCACATGAAAGAGTGTTCCAAATCACTATTGATCAGAGAAATGCAAATTAAGACAACTCTAAGATACCACTACACACCTGTCAGATTGGCTAAGACGACAGGAAAAAATAATGATGATTGTTGGAGGGGATGCGGGAAAACTGGGACATTGATGCATTGTTGGTGGAGCTGTGAGCGAATCCAACCATTCTGGAGAGCAATTTGGAACTATGCCCAAAAAGTTATCAAACTGTGCATACCCTTTGACCCAGCAGTGTTTCTACTGGGCTTATACCCCAAGGAGATACTAAAGAAGGGAAAGGGACCTGTATGTGCACGAATGTTTGTGGCAGCCCTGTTTGTAGTGGCCAGAAGCTGGAAACCCATCAGTTGGAGAATGGCTGAATAAATTGTGGTATATGAATGTTATGGAATATTATTGTTCTGTAAGAAATGACCAGCAGGACGAATACAGAGAGGATTGGCGGGACTTACATGAACTGATGCTGAGCGAAATGAGCAGAACCAGGAAATCATTATATACCTCAACAATGATACTGTATGAGGATGTATTCCGATGGAAGTGGATTTCTTCGATAAAGAAAATATGTACCTCAGTTTCAATTGATCAGTGATGGACAGAAGCAGCTACACCCAAAGAAAGAACACTAGGAAATGAATGTAAACTCTTTGCATTTTTGTTTTTCTTCCTGGGTTATTTCTACCTTCTGAATCCAATTCTCCCTGTGCAACAAGAAAACTGTTCGGTTCTGCACACATAGATTGTATCTGGGATATACTGTGACATATTTAACATGTATAGGACTGCTTGCCATCTGGGGGAGAGGGTGGAGGGTGGGAGGGAAAAATCGGAACAGAAGTGAGTGCAAGGGATAATGTTGTAAAAAATAACCCAGGCATGGGTTCTGTCAATAAAAAAGTTATAATTATTAAAAAAAATAAAAAGCTAAAACAAACAAAAAAATTTTAAAATGAAGGTAGATAAATCTTGTATCAATGGATAAAAGATAGAAAATCAATATGCTGAGCAAGTCTGTGAGTAACCTTAAGGAAGTCTTCTAGCATGAAAAGGTTACCCTTCCCTGTGAACTATTTATGGGAAAATGTAGACAAGAGTTACATAGAATGAGCATGTGTGAGTGGGCTGTAATCTACAGGATTGATAGGAATACCTATATACATTATATTGCAGATTCATTAAAATATTGATGTGACAAATTTGCAAATGACATAAACTCGGTTGACATAATTAAAATACTATATGATCAAATCAGGCTTCAAGCATTTTATGAAAACTGAGCTCAATGGACACAATTAATCTATTAATTCTATTAATCTAATTAATCTATTAAATTGGAATCCATTCTATTTCTATTAAAATCCATTAAAATGAAATTCTGCAATACAGGATAGGTTTTCATGATTATATTTCAATCCCTATTGGGACATCTAGCACAGTGAAGGGATCACTGGGCCTGAAATTAGGAGACCTAGATTTAAATCCAGCCTCAGACTTTCACAATCTGTGTGATTCTGCACAAGTCACTTAAGCTCTGCTGGTTTCAACTTCTTCAATTGAAAAATGGAATTAATAAGAGAATCTATCTTGCATGGTTGCTCTGAGAATCAAATAAAAACATATTTATAAAGTGAAAAAAAAAACAAAAACCATTTCCTGACTGCAGGCCTGGTGCTCTATCCCTTGTACCACCTACCCGCTTTAATATTATATCTAGACAAGTACAAATTTCCAAAAGAAGAGAGCTTAATTATCAGAGACATAATTCATACCTCATGCCTTTAGACCTGAAAGACAGTATGGCATAATGGAAAGAGCTGCTTTTGACCCAGGAATTTGCCTCTGAAACACTGTGTGATGCTAGAGAAATCATTCACCCTCTTGGGGTTTTAGGAAACTTTTTTTTAAAGGCAATTTACAATCATTTTATTTTTTAAAAAAAGCTTATTTTCAAAACATATGCATAGATAATTTTCAACATTCATCCTTACAAAACCTTGTGTTCCAAATTTTTTCCTTCCCTTCTCCTCACCCCCTTCCCTAGACAGCAAGTAATCCGCTATATGTTAAACATGCGCAATTCTTCTATAATTATTTTCACAATTATCATGCTACACAGAAAAATCAGATCAAAAAGGGGGAAAAAAGCAAGCAACATTAACAACAAAAAAATCACTATCTTGTGATCCCTACATTTAGTTCCCACAGGGCTCTCTCTGGGTGCAGATGGCTCTCTCCATCACAAGTCCATTGGAACTGTAGACAACTCTTTAAAACCAAAAGGTTTCTAGAATATATTGATATGTATTGATAAAGGAGTTTACTCATCTGGGAATTCCATATCCCAATGAAATATTTTTTTCCTTATTACTGTTGGTAGGCAATTTGGGCCTTGGATATAACTTCTCTTTTCAGTCCTCTTCTATCCCTCACTATCCCAATTTTCTCATCTATCTTGGGCCTGCTCTTGACAATGCAAAGAATTTTTGACTAATGAAGACTTTCCACTAAGGTGTGGAGGGTTTAGACATACTCACAAAATCATGGATATGTTGAAGCACAAGGATATTACCTTAAGTGTAACTCTCTTCCCTACAGGCCTTTTCTCTAGACATTTAGTCAGCAGGATCTTCTCACAATAATTTTCTTGTTTTTAGCCTGAGGCCAATAAAATGGCCATCATGGTGTCTCTTTCTCATCTGTGACCTTAAGGAGTTGCCCTGTGAGGACAGACTTATACCAGGGAGCTATGAATTAGGAATGCCGGGGACCTCGGATGCACCCAGAGCTGCTCCCTGGTCTGGCTCTTCCTTGCCTTTCCAACCTCATCCACTGTTCCGCGTGGCTCACTCTCCAGGCTGGCCATTGAGAAATCTCTTCCTCACCCTTCAAAGTCTAACTCAAGGGCTGCCTCTTCCACGAAGTCCACAATGATCTCTTTAAGGTATCATAGTGCTGCAAAAGATGTCATCCCACAGCAGCTGAGCTTTGAAAAGAACGCTGGGTTTGGAATTGGGGTAAGTAAGCCAGATTTAGACTTTCCCCCCTGTATGGCACTGTATAAGTCACTTAACCTTGAATAGCTTCAGGATCCCATCTATAAAATCATGATATTTTCTTCACAGCTTCTTGTGAGGATCAAATGAAATAATATGTATAAATAATTTCACAAGCCTTAAATCACTATATAAATGGATCCTGGCTCTTCCAATGACTTGGGGGGGCAGGTTGCCTCATATTAACATTCTCATTGTTAAACTAGATAACTTCTAAGACTCCTTCTTAAGGCTCCAAATTTCTGCTCCGGTGATTCTCATGTGATTCCCAGAGCAGCCAGAGCAACTGATGATTTCTTTCAATCATTCACTGATGGATCTCTTCTGTTGACTGTGAGTGGCCATCCCTGGTTTTCCAGCCAGAGGGGCTAGGTGTGGTATAGTTCCTGAGCCACCCCATACCTGTCTTGGGGCACAGATAGGAGGGATTTGTTAAGTCTGGACATGCATTACCTTTCAGAAGCAATGAAATGGGTAAGGTGTGACTAATACTGATGTACAAGGTGACTTAGACTGGGATTTGGGTATGAGTGTTCCAGTTCAAGTTTCTCCTAACCAAAAAGAGTATCGGGTTGGATGCAAAATTCAGTGGCTGATTCTAAGTTTACTGCTTGGTGGATGCTGCTTGCAGAGGAATGGTTTCTGAATCTCTCGCTCAGAAACACAAAAGGAAGGGAAGAAGCATTGATTAAACACCCACTAAGTGCCAAGTGCTTTACAAATATCTCATCTGATCCCTCACAATAACCCTACACAAGACAGGTGTGGTTATTATCCCCATTTTACAATGGAGGAAACTCAGACAGAAATTAATGATTTATCCAGGATCACAAGTAGGAAGCTAGAAGTCTGGCTTTGAACTATCTTCCTGAGTACTTAAGGAACTATTTGACCTGAAATGTGGGCTTGGATCAAGGCATTCATGGTTCTGATAGCCTTTTAACCATTCAACAAATCAAGAAACCATTTTCAAATTACCTGTTATCTGGAAGACCTTGTTCCAGGTGCTGAAAATTTTAAAAATCAAAACAAAACCATGAAGTAGACTCTGGTTTCATAATGCTTGTAATCAAAGATGGTTATACTCAAAGTTAGCCTTTATTCACTTGGATTATAAGCTGCTATGTGGTGCAGTGGATGAAACTTTAATCTTGAAGTAAAGAAGACCTTTTCAGGGTTCAGGGCCTCCTTCAAATAGTTACTAGCTGTATGACTTTGTAACCTCTGCCTGCCTCAGTTTCTTCATCTGTAAAATAGGGATAAATAGCACTCTCAATTTTTGAGAGAAAAAGATATGTGGTTCAAGATTTTCTTTATGGAGAAGTCTCTGAAATGAGAGAAAAGTTCTGGGAAGATGTCAATATAAAAATCTGCGACTCTCAGATGAGCTGGGATATCTCACTTTCAGGAGAAAGTTCATTCACTAGCTTGTATGCTATAATGTCATTTGTGTATGTCTCATGTGTCCAATATCTTTCTCTCAGAAGTTGGAAAAGCACCCTTTCCAGTGATACTGGTCCTCTGGAGTCATGGTTGGTCATTGTATTAATCAGACTCCCAAAGTTTTTCAAAATTGGTTTTCTTTATATGGGCACAACCCAGGAGAGGGTGGGGTGGGTTGTGCCCATGTAGGTTAGATTATGTGTGTCCACATGAGAATGTCTAGATGTGGATGAAGAGATTCTTGAGCCACATGTCTTTTCTCTCAAAGCTGGAAGCCAGAAACATGTATAACAAGTATTGTTTTTCTTGCCTTGTTAATGAGTAAGGGAGAGATGAAGAAAGGGAGATGATTTGGAACTGAAAATAAAATTGAATTTAAAATGAAAAAAATTATTTTCTCCGGACTAACAATATTTAGGAGGCAAAATAGATATAATTACCAGCCTTTGTTCCCAACTTTCTACTTTCCTTCAAGGAAGGAATTGAAGTCTCATTTGAAGAAAGGGTGAGTGAAGGACATTCTAGAGATATTTATTATCCTTCCAGTCACATTTAGAGAGATCCATATAGATCACATAACCTACATGGGCTGTGCCGTACCTTGCCTCCCTTTCCCCTTCTACTCAGTCCCATTTAAAGGAAACCAATTCTAAAATGAGAAGATGCTCATCAATTGGAGAATGGCTGAATAAGTTATGATATATGAAAGTAATGGAATATTATTGTTCTGTAAAAAATGGTGAACAAACTGATTTTAGAAAAGCATGGAAAGATTTAATGAACTGGTACTGAGCAAAACAAACAGAACCAGGAATACATAGTACATAGTGACAGCAAGATTGTGCAAAGATCAACCATGAAAGATTTGATTTTTCTCAGTGGTTCAATAATCCAAGGCAATCATAATAAACTTTGGAAAGAAAATGCCATCTGTATCCAGAAAAAGAACTATGGAGACTGAATATAAATCAATACCTGATATGTTCACTTCTTTTTTCTGTTTTTTTTTTCTCTCATGGTTTTTCCCCTTTGTCCTGATTTTTCTCTCCCAACATGATTCATAAAGAGAAGTATATTCAGTAACAGGAACATTATAATGATGATCAATTCTGATGTGGCTCTTTTCAACAATGAAGTGATTCAGGCCAGTTCCAATGGCCTTGTGATGGAGAGCTATCTGCCTCCAGAGAGGGAACTGTGGGAACTGAATGTGGATCATAACATTGTATTTTAACTTTTTTTTTTTTTTGTTGCCGTTTGCTTGCATTTTGTTTTCTTCCTCATTTTTTCCCTTTTTGATCTGATTTTTCTTGTGCATCAAGATAACTAGAAATATGTATAGAAGAATTGCACATATTTAACACATATTGGATTACTTGCTGACTAGGGGAAGAAGTGGAGGGAAGAAAGTGAGAAAAAATTTGGAACACAAGGTTTTTCAGGGGTGAATGTTGACTATTATCTAGGCATATGTTTTGAAAATAAAAATCTTTAACAAAATGAAAAAAGAGATGTATATTTAAACAATTAATGTACACGTATAATCAGAAAAATAAAACAATTAAAAAACAATTATGAAAGACTTTAAAAATCTAATTAGCTCCAGATAACCAGTATCCCTGGAAAGTTGCTTCCTTGATTCTGACAGAGATAATGGACAAGAAGTGCAGAATGAAATATATATTTTCAGATATAATCAATGTATGGATTTGTCTTGCTTCATTAAGTTTATTTCTTCTAATGGAGGGTTTTTAAATCTTTTTGGAGGAGGAGAAAAGAAAGGAGGATAATTATATTAATAGATGCCTCCTCCCCCCCAAAAAAACCCAGAAAAGAATGTCATTGAAACATTTAAAAATGCCCAGAAAAGAAGGAAGGAAACAAGCATTTATTTAGTGCCGGGCACTATGCTAATTGCTTTACAAATCATAATTATAGCAAACATTTACATAGTGCTTACTATGTACACAGGCACAGTGTGCTAAGCACATTCTAACTATTTTCTTACTTTATCCTCACAACCCTGAGAGATAAGTACTATTGCTAGCCCCATTTTACAGAGGAATAAAACTGAGGCAGACAGACTAAATGACTTGCACAAGGTAACACAGCGATATCTGATGCCAGGTAAAAGATTTTTTTCCTGGCACAGAACGTCACCTAGTGGCCACATCAGAGAATAGAAACGTTCAAAGAAAGACCTAAGCAGGACAGTTTTGAAATTAATGTATTGAATTTATTATATATATTTAAAACTAATTCATCTTTTCAAACACACTACTCTCTCTGTTCTTTATTTATGGAGCTACTTTTATGATTGTCAAGTTCAAAATAACAAAACATTAAAAAATCAAAAGCAAAACTTCACACTTTTTTTAGGGAAAGATTTTTAAGTAGATTAGAAAATCCTGTTTACAAATTTTTGAAGTCTTTAGCTGTTAAAGAGTCTTTGTTGGCGACACATCATGTTTGACAACAAAAACTTAGCTCTAAAATGTCCTGGTAATTGTGATAGTTTCCTAGTACCACAAGATATTGATTAACTTTCAAGGTGCAATACATACTTAAGGGAAACACCAGCATTAACAATAGTGGATATAAATTTATATTTTGAGTAACCACCTTGATAATTTTGAATTTTCTTGGCTGACTTCTCATCAGATCTGATTAGATGAATGTTTTTTGCTTCATCAAGTTTCTGATGAAGAGCTCCTGCCAGGAGTAGAAGAGAAAGTGCAACTATTTTCTTGTTTTGCATTATTAATATACCTTCCATATACAATTTCTTCACAGGAATCTTTTCCAGACTCTTGTCCATTTTGTGTGGGTCACTTTAGTTAAAAATAGATAATATAATCTGCAAATCCATTTCTCCAGATAATATGTTTAAAATGAACAAACAAGTGAGGACATAATGATCAATTCTCCTATCTCATGGAACTTCTACATTTTCCTCAAAATATCTCACGAGCCATTCATAGTTTAATTTCTTTATGAATCTTTTGTTTTTTAGGGAAAAATAGAAGTAGTAAGACTTCTCTTACTATAGTGAATGATTTTGGATATCCCTTAAGGTTTCCACATCGTACTTTGGAGACCACTGTCCTTGTCAAGTCTCTTAAACGCTTAAGTTGTAGAGTAAGTACTTGAAGAGTCTTCTCACTGTAGTTCTCTAACACCAATGAAATATCAGATGTAATTTTAAAAATTATTATTTATTTATAATGCATATTGTTTTATGTTGGGAGAGAAAAATCAGAACAAAAGGGAAAAACTATGGGGGAGAGAGAAAAAAAAAAACAGAAAAAAGTGAATATAGCATGTGTTCATTTACATTCAATCTCCCTAACTGTTTTTTCTAGATGCAGATGGCATCTGTCCAAAGTTTTTTGGGATTGCTTTGGATCACTGAACTACTGAGAAGAACCAAGTTTCTCATAGTTGATCATCACACATTCTTGCTATTATTAAGTACAATGTATTCCTGGTTCTGCTTGTTTTGCTCAGCATCAGTTCATGTAAATCTTTCCAGGCCTTTCTAAAATCAACTTGATCATCATTTTTTATAGAACAATAATATCCCATTACTTCATATACCACAGCTCATTCAGCCAGTCCCCAAATGATGTGCATCCACTCATTTTCCAATTCTTTACTACCACAAAAAGAGCTGCTACAAACATTTTTGCACATGTGAGTCCTTTCCCCTCCTTTATGATTTCCTTGAGATACAGACCCAGTAGTGGCTCTGCTGAACCAAAAGGTATACAGTTTTATAGCCTTGTGGGCATTGTTCCAAACTGATTTCCAGAGTAGTTGGATTATTTCACAACTCCATTAATACTACATTAGTGTCCTATTTCTCCCACATCCCCTCCAACATTTATCATTATTTTTTCCTGTCATCTTAGTCAATCTGAGAGATGTGGAATGGTACCTCAAAGTTGTTTTAATTTGCACTTCTCTAATCAATAGTGACTTAGACCATTTTTTCATATGATTATAGAAGATTTTAATTTCATCATCTGAAAATTGTCTGTTCATAGTCTTTGACCACTTATCAATTGGGGAATGACTTGTATTCTTACTTAGAAATTTGTTTTTTAATTATTATTATTATTATTATTAAAACTTTTTATTTTCAAAACATATGCATAATTTTCAGCATTCACCCTTGCAAAACCTTGTGTTCCAAATTTTTTCCTTCCCTTCTCCCCCACCTTCAGCAAGTAATCCAATATATGTCAAACATGTGCAATTCTTCTATATATTTCCACTATTATCATACTGCACAAGAAAAATCAGATCAAAAAGGAAAAAAAATGCAAGCAAACAGAAACAAAAAGAGTGAAAATGCTATGTTGTGATTCACAATCAGTTCCCACAGTCCTCTCTCTGGGTGTAGATGGCTCTCTTCATCACAAGATCATTGGAAACTGAATCACCTGGCTGTTGAAAAGAGCCACATCCATCAGAATTGATCATCATATAGTCTTGTTATTGTTGTTGTGTGCAATGTTCTCTTGTTCACTTCACTTAGCATCAGTTCATGTAAGTGTCTCCAGGCCTCTCTGGTCATTTCTTACAGAACAATAATATTCCTTAACATTCAAATACCATAATTTATTCAGCCATTCTCCAATTGATGGACATCCACTCAGTTTCCAGTTTCTAGCCACTACAAAAGGGGCTGCCACAAACATTTTTGCACATGTGGGTCCCTTTCTCTCCTTTATGATCTCTTTGGGATATAAGCCCAGTAGAAACACTGCTGAGTCAAAGGGGATGCACAGTTTGATAACTTTTTGGGTATAGTTCCAAATTGCTCTCCAGAATGGCTGGATGCATTCACAATTCCATCAACAATGCATCAGTGTCCCAGTTTTCCCGCATCCCTCCAACAATCATCATTACTTTTACCTCATTACCATTACCTTTACCATTATCTGTCATCTTAGCCAATCTGAGAGGTGTGTAGTGGTACCTCAGAGTTGTCTTAATTTGCATTTCTCTGATCAATAGTGATTTAGAGCACCTTCTCATGACTAGAAATAGTTTCAATTCTTCATCTGAAAATTGCCTCAGAACTACATAGTCCCTTTGTCTGCTGCAATCCTGGCATAGAGTGTGAAAATGGGATATAGAGTTCTGAGAGCACACAGTCTTTATACACAGACAGATAAATCAATAAATACATACATATATATATGATAGATAAAATACGATAGATATATACATATATATGAGAAAGACTATAGATTTACATACATAAATTTCACTGGTAGTACTCTACACGTGAAAGCCTTGTCCAATGATGGTGGGAGTGAGCCATATATCAATGCCACAATAAGAACCAAAGGATTTACTTGGTTTCCAATAAGGAGTCCCTCTCAGCTCTGGATCCATGCATGCAGACAGATTGGGTCCAATCCTGGAGCACACTCATCAGGAACAATGTAAAGTAAGGGAGGTACTTGCCTTCCATGAAATGATATTTCTTTTGCCTTTAGTCTTGTAGTGAAGGCAACTCAATCAGTCCTTTCATTTGCCTCTCCAAAGAGGCTCAGTTACCTTGAAGATAAGGGCAGTTTTAACGGGAGTCTGATGCATGTGCAGCCCCTCAGCCATTTGTGGCTGATAGAGCCTCTCTAGAAGGACAGTAGGGAATCTTGCTTCTGGAAGCATCTGATGAACATGTTTAAGAAGAATGTCCTGGAGAGACTTGGGAGCAGATGCAGACATCTCATAATTATTGTGGGTTGGCTGATAACATGATAGAAGCACTCTGATTGGATTCAGAAGCATTCAAAAAAGGCCTGAAAACTTTTTTAGTGGATTTAGAAAAGTTAGCTTCAATTAGTGGATCGAATGCTAATCCCAGAGTGAGGAAGATTCATCTTCTGAAGTCCAAATCTAGCTTCAGTCACTATGTGACCAGAGTTGTTTGGGCCCATGGCCTTAGTTTCCTCATCTGTCAAATGATCTGGAGAAGGAAATATAACCGTCTCCAGTATCTTTGCCAAGAAAACTTCACATGGGGTCATCCCAAAGAGTTGAAAATGGTTGAACAACAAGAAAATCTTACTCCTTGAATCTATTAGTTCAGTGACTTTGCTTACAATCATTGAGAACCTAATGCTGCAAAAGGAAAGATCTTAAGGCCTTCTTCCCCTGAAGTTAGGTGTCCCTAAAAGGTGGGTCTCCATGCTTTGTCCTTTGCTCATTTGTTCTTTTCCATTCTAGGTGAAAGGAATGGAGTCTCATGACCTATTGAATTCAAAAGACTGTTAGGAGGGCATGCTGCCATCTCAAACTCGGGGTTTGGAGGCAGGAAAATATACATCCATGTCCCAAAGAACAGGGAACAAGTTTTGGACTCTGGCTGCTTCTGGACGTGGCCATGGTGGGAGGAAGGCCATGCAGGAACTGGGTTATGAGATTTCTCCTCACTGAAACTGCAGGAGTACAGGAGAGAGTGACCCAAGGTATTGGAGGGAAAGGTTGTTCTTTTGCTCTTACTGTATTTTTTAAAATAAATAGCCTTTTGTGAAAGCTATCCAATAAGTGATTGAAAGGAATTGGAGAATTAGTCAAGCATCCCTAACAATGACAGGGATGTGTGGACAACCAGTAGGGCTTACAACAGTAAGGTGATGAGATATGGCAAGCTTTCAGGATCGCCCTCTGGAATCCTGAGGGGAGATGTAACAAGCTAACCTTGAAAAAGTGGAACCGGAGGGTGTTTGTTACACATAAGGCCTTCATCTGGTCTAAAAGTGGGCCCTGAATATTTGTAGAAGCACCTGAAGAGATTCTCTACCAGGGCTTAAAATTTTGGATATCCTAGTTTGTTGTATCTTGGGGAAACTGGCAAATATGTGTGACTGTTCTTTAATCATTTTCAGTTGTGTATGGCTCATTTGGATTTTTCTTGGCAAAGATATTGGAGAGGTTTGCCATTTCCTTCTCCAGGTCATTTTACAGATGAGGAAACTGAGGCAAACAGGATTAAATGTCTAGGGTTATCCAGCTGGTAAGTATCTGAGACTAATTTGAACTCAGGAAGATGAGTCTTCCAGACACCATGCCTGGCACTTTATCTACTGTACCACCTGAGGGTGTGTGAAGACAAGATTTTCTTTTTATGTGATGATGGTCAATTAAGTGGTAGAGTACATTACAAGAAATGAGTAAGAAAAAATATTGGGAGGTGAAGATGTTTGAGGCAGTATCAATATGTAAGTTGAGCTATGAGAGCAGGAATTGAGGAGAGAAAAAATCTGAGCCAGTGGGCAATAGCATATATATATATATATATATATATATATATATATATATATATATGTGCTATTATTATATTATCATATGGTTTTTCCAGTTTGCATTCTCTTATAAAGCAGTGTCATTGAGTTGATTTTTCAAACTGTTTCGGACATTGATTTGTTGAATATTTAGTTCTATAGCTTGCTATTTAATGAACTCTTAAATAGGTATTGATGTTGAGTTTAACTAATATGAGAAATACGGAATTTCTATTATTAGAATGGCCTGGCCCCGAGACATTAGGGGCCAGAGCATACTTTATTACACAGCTGAAGTATATGTCCTTGTCTGTTGCAGAGGATGAAGTACAGGAATTCTCCACAGAACCTAAGATTTGATATTTTCTGAGAGGCAGATTTAGGCTCTATATAAGGAAGATATTTCTAACAATTAGGCCACCTAAAAGTAAAATGGGCTGACTTTGCTAAAAGTCATGAGATGGAAACAAGATGAACTCTTGGGGGTGTTGCAGAGGGCATTCTTCTTTAGTTCTGACAAGTGAGATTTTGTGAATTCCTTCAAGTCAGTCAGCATAGATGGATGACTATGTTGTTTAGTTATTTTTCAATCATGTCTGACTCTTCCTGACCCCATTTGAGGTTTTCTTGGCAAAGATATTAGAGTGGTCTGTCATTTCCTTCTCCAGCTCATTTTACAGATGAGAAAACTGAGGCAAACAAGAGTAAATGATTTGCCTGAGGATACACAGCTAGTAAGTGTCTGAGGTTTGAATTCAGGTCTTCCTAACTCCAGACTGGATGCTCTATTCACCGTTCTTCCTAGCTGCCCACTGATAAATGATAGATATAGATAAATAGACTGATGGATGGATAGTTGGGTGAATAAAGATGGAGACAAAAACTTCAATGCAAAATTGTACATGGAAGATGGCAAAAAATGCACTGAAGAACATTACAAAGGAATAAGAAATGAAGTTTCATGCTTATATGATATGTATATATACTATCCTAGGTGGCTGAGAAGTGCTCAACCAAATCCACCTACAAAAGATCCTAGCCTACTCATCCATTGCCCACATAGGCTGAATAGCAATTGTTGTCCAAATTAACCCTACTATAAAAACCAAATAAAACGGGCATTTCTTGAACAATTATACTATCGCAAAAATGAAACCGGAGCCAGATATGGTGGCACATGTCTGTAATCCCTGATGGGGAGGGGAGGGAAAGGTGACTGAGGTTGTTGTTCTGAGTTCTGGAACTGTGGTAGGACTAAAGCAGGTTTTTTACTAAATCTGGCAGCAAACCTCCTGGGAGTGACCTGCTCCGGGATGGAAACGGAGAGAGTCAAAGCTTTTGTGTCGATTAATATTAGGATCAGATCTGTGAATGGCTGATGTACTTCTAGCTTTGGTAAAATAGAGAGCCTTGATCTGAAAAAAAGAAAAAAAGAGAGAAAAAAAAAGGAAGTAAAAGAGAAAGAAGGGAAGGAAAATGATTATATCAATAGAGATGAAACCATTTGAAAGGGAAATCATTTCAGAATCCACTGTGAATGGGTAGTCAGAACATTAACACCAGATTAAAATACAGGATAAAGAGTAGAGGGAAATGCTGTGCAATTTTTTTTTTTTTTTTTTTTTTTTTTTTTTAGGGTCTAGAATCTTTTTTTTTTATTTTTTATTTAATAGCCTTTTATTTACAGGTTATTTGCATGGGTAACTTTACAGCATTAACAATTGCCAAACCTCTTGTTCCAATTTTTCACCTCTTACCCCCCCCCACCCCCTCCCCTAGATGGCAGGATGACCAGTAGATGTTAAATACATTAAAATATAAATTAGATACACAATAAGTATACATGACCAAACCGTTATTTTGCTGCAGAAAAAGAATCAGACTCTGAAATATTGTACAATTAGCTTGTGAAGGAAATCAAAAATAATGCTGTGCAATTGTAAGAGCTTCAAGCAAAGACGCCAGACAAATTTGAAATGGATACGGGAAAAGAAAAACTAACTGGAGAAAAATAGTTGTCAGAGTGGCACAGTCCCAAAACTCCTTTAGCTGGCAAACAGTCGATCACCTCACCGAGTACAGAGACCCAAGGACAACGTTATCTTGGAAGATAAATTCACATACACAAAAGGATGGAGAAAGGAGGTGGGACTTTAAGAGCAGTATCACTTGGCAAAGAGTGAAGAGCGATAGATGGGAAAATAAGTGAAGAAAATGCGGCTTCTATTAGAACCACCAAAACTATTGTTTTGATGTTTTTATTATTATTGATTAATATTGTATTAATCGTTAATTATTATGTATGTGTAATACATAATTATCATCATTAACAGCATTTACGAATGCTTTAAACCGTGTCTCATACGCTATTTAGCTTGCCCCTCAAGCCGGCCTGCGGCCGGCGCCATTGCCCTGACTGACTGTGCAGGTGACCAAGCTGGGGCTGAGAAAGGCCGGGGGCTTTGCGCCAGTGTGTCGGGCACAATCGTTACGCGGGCGCGTTCGGCTCGCCCCCGGCGTCTCTCCGGCTTCCGAGGCGCGCCTGGCCCCGGGAGAGCGCCCCGCTGTTACTCCGTCAGCAAGGGGAGCTGGCTCCTGGGCCTCGCTCAGGCTGTGCCACGTGGGCCTCCCCGGGAGCGCCCCGCTGCTGTCTGCGGGTGGGGTTTTCCCGGACTCGGGCTTCCGGGAGGCCTGGTCCTCCCTGTGCCCCGCTCCCCGCCAGGTACGGCCGTGTGTCCCGGGGGGGGGGGGGGGGGGGGGGGGCAGAAGTCCCGGGCAAGGCCCCCGCTCCCTCCGCCGCCGAGCGGGCCGCACAAGGAGACGCAGCCACTGCGGCGTTCTGGTCCGGAAAGCTCCGGCGGGTTTCCCCGAGAGTCGGAGAGGCGCAGTGCCCCGCGCCGCAGACAGGTGCCGAGCGCCGTGGCTGCGCGTGAGCGCCGGCGCCCCCGGGTGTGTGGGAAGGGGAAAGCTCGGGACGGGCGGTCCGCTGCAGCCCCTCTCCTCCCGATGCTACCCACGGGCACGCGCCTGCGGGGGGGGGGGGGGGGGGCGGGATTCAGGGCCTCGAACACAATACCTGCCACACTCTGGCAGCGTCCAAAAAACGCACCCGATTTAACCCTGCCTACACGCTTGGAGGAGCTCTTCGGCCTCCCCTGGGCGCGCGCTCACAGCTGTTCCCGGGGAGCCCGTGTCAGCCTCGCCTCCCGGGCCTCCCTCCCCGCTTCCCCGCGCAAGGGCTGCGCTTCCCCTTCTCTGGCCCCTCCGCCTCCGGTGCCTCCGCGCCCAGAGCTTGCTTTGGCGGCTCTCCCCCCTTTCTTTTTACCGACCCTTTCTCCAAGGACCGCTCTCATCTCACCTCAGCTCACGCTGAGCGTGCTCTTTCTTCTCCGTGGCACCCACTTTGGACCCCCGTGTTGTTCAGTGCCAGATATGACGTATCTATGAATCACAGTCCTGATTTCTGCCAGTTCAAGTCTGATCCCTTCCTCCAGCCCGACTCTGAACCCGTTTCCATCTCTTTAGAACAAGGAGGTGGACTAGCAGAAGTTCTTAACCTGGAATGTGGGAACTTAACATTTTTTCCCCATAAATTTCAACATATATTGGTTTCCTTTATAATTCCATTTTGCTTTATACATTTAGAAACATCAATATGAGAAGCAAATACAAACACAGGCGTCACCCGGGGTCGGACAAAGAAAAGGTTAACAATTCAAGACTAGAGGACTCTACTTGTGTTCCTAAACCCTGCGTGTGATGGAAGGCCCCAAACCATATTTTGCCAGCTTCAATGTTTTATATTGGGGCTGCCCAGTGGGTTAGTGTTTAAATATTATGGATAGATCTCTAGTTTGGGAAAAGCCATCTTATCTTTTGACTTTCCTCGGCTTCCAACTAAAGAGGTTATCAAGAGTTGAGACCTCAAAGTCAAAGGAAAAGAATTATGAAACAGATGCCTCTGTTCAGAGAAAAAAAATCACACATACAACAAGTCAGTGTTTCCTGCTTTTATTACATTAAATGTAACATTTTATACAAACGGTGGGGGGGCCCAGCTAAAATTCTCAGAATTAACTAGAATGACAAGCTGCCCCTTTTCCAACAGGCATCCCCTCAATTCCAGTGCGTCTGGGTCTTGCACTGTATAGCTCTGTAACAAACTATACTTCTATGAAATATTAAAGAAAATAAATATTGCCACTTTTGTAACAAAGTTCTTTTTAAAGGACTGTACCCATCCCTCCCCTGCTCCTCTCAGCAAGTGTCCAGCTGTAAGAAAAGGGCTCATCAAAAGGAAGTTTGCAAGGCAGGAGGGGAAAGTAGCATTTGATATTTCAAAGAAGGCTAAGATGACAGCAAATCTGAATTCTTCACAATCCAACCTGGAAAGTTGAGATTTTCTCCATCGAGGGCACAAGGCCTAGGGAAAACTGGCTGGTCAGGCTGTCTGCCAAGGCCTAAGAAGCCACCTGCTTGAGGATTTTCAGGTTAGTGCCAGACATGACCCTCTCACCCACTTGTGGGTTCCTATCCTACAGTCAAACTCTCAAGTCTGGATTTTTACAGTGGTTTGTTTACCCAGTTGGAGCTAGAAATACTTAGGTTTTACCAGATGTTTGAACAGGGGAAGGGGAGGGTCAAGAGATCAAAAAGGGAGAAGATCAATGTCTACCTCAGTACCACCGTGTTCTCCAGAGCTGACAAAAGCTAAGGTTCTTAATGGTTCTGTTAAATCCCCCACACAACTGTAATCAGTGATATTTCTAGCCAGAGCCTATAATTCTCCCTTTTCTTCTTTACGGATCTGGTAAAAGCCTAGATCAGATCTAATTCAGTCCGGATTTTCACTGCTAAGGCTCTAGTTATTAGTGGGTCAAGGTTGCTTAGGAAAATCTTTCCTCTGCTCTCCAAGACAGTTTTGCTCAAGAACCAGACAAATGGACTCACTTGTTTTGAGTCTTTTTCATTCTGCAGGGTTCTCTTTGCTGCTGCAGGTTGATATGTTGGTAAACTGGGGCCTGTGCCATCACTCCCTTGCCACTTGCAGTCAGAGAAACCAGGGGAAGTTGTGGGCATACCGTCCTACCTGCTGCTCTCACGACCTGCCTCCAGTTGGTTCTTGGTAACTTTTAAGTGAACTGTCTTATTAATGTCCTAGAAGCTAGGGAGAGATTGAGAAGTAGGTGGCCTTGTGAGCAGAAACACAAAAGCTTAATTCTAAGCTTGTAAGAGTCTGAATGAATTCCTAAAATTCAAACTCCCAGTGCTGTCAACCCATTGCTGTCCCCTTTCCCTTTTGATTCCAATCCTCCTAATACTTCTTAAGAGTCCGCAAAGAAGAGAAGGTATTAGGGTACCTGCTGGTTCAGATTTCATACCTGTCAACATTGCACAGCCAAACAACATGGCTGGGTCTGGTTTATCCAAGAGACACTTAGATAGTCTCCCCATCTCCAGAACTTTAGATCCACTAAATAAAAGATGGGAGATGAAGAACAGTTATTTCATACAAATTAAATGATTGAGAGCCACCTGGACACCTATCAAGTCGGCCCTCAAATTATCTAGAAAAACTCCAAGTCCTGGTCTATTTGGAAAGACCTTCTTCTCCAGCCAAACTGTTATCTGTGTGTGTCAGGTAGCTACGGAATAGTTTGGAGTTTGGTGATATTCAGCACTCCACTCGAAAGAGGAAGATTCCCAGAACAATCACTGTTTTATTTCCTTACCTCTTCTATCAAAGGAAGGTGAGAAAATGGTAACCACCAGCCACATAGGTCAGGACCCCAGACCAAGTAACTAAAGAACGGATAAACATCACTATGATATAATCTGTAGTTGGCAAGCCACCAGTAAGGGTCACCTGGGGCCTTGATGGATACAGGAGAAAGATGCTATTTTCTGAGGGTGGTGTTTATGTCATGGGGCAATGGATTTACAGAGATGGCTCACTATATACCCTAAACCTGCCTGGATTTTGTAAGCCTTTTAAGAGACAAAGTGCTCCATCCTAGGTCAGGATTCAAACTACCTAAACAATATCTTTTCTTTCCTTCAGTGAAGCAGACTACTCAGACACTACCAACTAACTTGTCCTGGGTGCCAGGATCCTCTTCGGCTACATGCAGGCAGTATGGTTTCACCCTCAAAAACTGACAGGGAACCGATCCCTTTTTCAAAAAGGGGTAAAGTAGAGAAAGGGAACTTAACAAAATAAAGTCACTCTTTAGGACAGCATCAGACAATATGTTTCAAAATATATTAGATTTTGTTTTTATTGTAGAGCACACAGATCATAGCAAAGTGCCAAACACACAAAACTACAAATAATTTTTTTGGGGAAAAAAGCTGTAAAAAAAATAAAGCTGCAACTGCTTTAGTACTTAAATCCAGATTCAAGGAATCAAAATCTGAGAAGTTTTTTTTTAAATTTGTATTTCAAAAGAGGGTTCTAAATTTATCACTAGACCCCAAACCTCCAGAGCCTTCAAGGCCTCAGACAAGTTAAGTCAACAGGACAGAACAGAGAAGGATTAGGTGGGAAAAGAAAGTTAAGGTCTTAGCAGCAGGAGTCAGGTTTCTCCTGAGTCATCTTTATGGCCAATGGAGCCCTGTGTCTACTAAGAATTCCTAGCAGTTCAAAATGATTAAGACTTCAGTTTTAACAGGCCTGACTCATTGAAAGTTGCTAAAGGTTTTTTTTTTTTAATTTTAAAAAATGTATTAAAAAGGCTCTTTCCATTACTTGTAACACTCACAACCCTCCCAAGAAGCTGATGAAGAAAAAAATCTCAGGTGAAGTACAAATTTCCATCAGCCAACTCTTATCTTTCCTCATGGCCAACACTAAGCCATGAAAACCTGTGGAAATTCCCCTTTCTATAAGAATTAAAAGGTTAAAAGAAGAGAGAAAAAGAGAATTTTCAAAAGTTGATATCATCTGAAGACCTTGCCTTGGGGGGTGGGGGTGGGAGAAGGGAAATAAGAGAAGGAGGAGCCTTCTCTTAAAAGGGACCTAGAAAATAGACTGCCAAATGCTGAACATGTAACATGGAGACCTCTCCCAGGCTAGGTCCTCATCAAGAAAGAAGGGAAAGAGCGAAGACAAAAAAGATTATAGACAAAAACCCACCACACGCCATGACACTTTTCCATATTCCAAACCCTAGAATTGGAAGGACATCAGTCCTCCTTGCTAGAAAAATTTCTAAAACCGACCAAAACATGAGAAGACTCTAACTTATCCAAATATTCACACATATGTCCAATTGCATGAAAGGAGATACCTATGAACAAAATCATGCTATTTAAACAAAGGGCTCTGTTCCAGTACCACTTTTCCTCCCGCTCCCTTTCTCCTGGGCTGCTGGGAATGGTCAAGAACTGGTTGAGAAGTGTGACAACTGCACATCTGGGAGAAAACAGAGTTTGGTGCAGTGGCCATATAAGCTATCAGCTAGATGTCCTAAGCAACTTGGAAATCTGTTGCAGGAAGAGCAATTTGCAAACTTCAAGATTCCAGTTACCAAATGGCAGGTTAAGAGAAAAGAAATCAACAGGAGACTTAGGGCTTAGCAAGCCCTATTCTAGGTTGGTAAAGCATGAAGAGGCCATGACCAAGTTTCAACTCTGGGGGTCAAACAATATATTTAGAACATTTAAAAAAATTTACAATTAAAGCAAAAGGACTAATTTCTTGAATCTTCAGCAGTGAAACAGTAAAACATTTTTGGTGTTTTAAATAAACACAGCCTAGCACAGCTTGAACTTTATCTGCCTGATGAGGGCAAAGTGCCCATCTATCTGACCAGGTGGTAACCAATGCTCCCCAGCAACAAAGATGCCTCAATATCATTTCCATTCAGGAAAATAAGTGAACAAAAAAAAAAAAAAAAAAAAAAAAAAAAATTACGGATCCTGTCCCAGTTCCTTTCTTCAGCCCTAAAATGAAGAAAAAAACTCTTTAAAAAAAAAAAAAAAAGCTATGAGAAACAGCCAAAGAAAGTTTTCACAGAAGGGAGGCTGGTTTCTGCAGCTTGAGTCTTTTTGCTCATTTCTCAGTGTCTTCTCATCTTCACTTTTCGGGCTGGGCTCCCATCATCCTCTCCGCAGTCCTCTGTGTACTCATAAGACTTTCGCCAATAGTTCTCAGAGCTGAAGCTGCTCCTTCTCCTGTGTTTTGGTAAGAGGACAGAACGCCGGTTCTCTTCCTTATCCATTTCTAAAATTCGTGGCCTATTAGGATAGAGACAAAGGAATAATTACAGGTAGGGGGCAAGAAAACTATTTGGGGAGTTGGTATCATATGCAGAAAAGACAGCGAATAGGAGTAAGGTCTGGCCTTCAAACTAGCAGCATTACTTTGGGAAAGTCACTTACCCTGAATTTCGGTTTTTCATTTCTAAAATGTAGGAGTTGAATTAGATGATCCAAGGGCCTGCCCAGTTCCAAATCTGTGACCCTTTTCCTTCTCTAGGCCTAAGTTTTTCCATTTGAGAAATATGGGTTAGATCATAGCTGAATGGCCCCCTTAGTCCAAAAACTCTAATGTTTTGTAAAATGTCAAATTTCAGAAATGTCATGTGATTCTGCTGTTAAGCAGAATAATTGCAAAAATAGCTCTGGATTTGGAGTCAAGACTGGCTATGTCACCTGCCATAAAAAAAAAGCACTATATAAGCTGAAATTAAATTTTATAGGAATTCTATGTAAATTAAGCAAAGAGACATTTTCCTTAACAAACAATAAAAGCTATCTTAATTACATCTTTAAAAAAGTTATACATATGGCAAAGAGCTGGATACCAAACTATTTAAGAACACTATCTCTTTGTTTTAAACCAAATGGAAATGGTAAAGTCAGGAACAATAGGATATGTTCTGTTATAGTACCTTACTATAAGAGGTGTCAGGTGTGACACCTCACTTTCTTTGTGAATTAAGAGAAAAAAAGGTTAAGTGATCTGGCCAACATATAGGTAGTGAGTGTCTGAGGCTGGATTTCAATTCAGCTTTCTGATTCTAGGCTTATAAACAATATCCAGTAAGTCATTTAAGTGGCTATCTGGAGTCAAGATGCCTGAGTTCAAAATCTGACTCTTTGTTAACTTTCTTACTACCTATGTGACCCTGAGAAAGTTAACAATCTCTCAGTCTCAGTTTCCTCATTCATCTACCTCCCAGTATTGCTATAAGGACTGGAAGAGATAACATGTGTAAATGCTAACCATTATTATTACTATTATAAAATCTCCTGGAAAGAAAATATGAAGTAAATTACCAAAGCATTCTAAAATTTGTAACTTCTTTAGTCCCCTTTAATTCAGAACTCATGCTATTAGCTATTAAGGTAAGCAGTAGTAAAGCCCCAATGTAGTCCATACCTATGAGCAGCATCTGGATCTGCTTTTCGGTGGGACCGCTTTGGTTTTAGGATCTGGTCCCTGTTGCTTCCTGATAGACGATCAGAAGTGTAACCAGGAGGTAACACAGAGTTACCTAGGGACTTCGTTTCCAATCGTGGAGCATCAAGTCTTGTCCTATAAATGAAACACAAAGAGTTACCAGCAGGATTCTTTGAAAGAAGAGCTGCCAGGCTCTCGTTGTGGTGGCAAAGAATTGGAAAATGAGTAGATGCTTATCAACAGGGGAATAGCTAAATAAGTTATGGTATATGAAACTTATGGAATATTATTAATTTTAGAAAAGACCTGGAAAGATTTACATGAACTGATGCTTGCTGAGCGAAACAAGCAGAACCAGGAATACACTGTTCCTGGTAACAGCAAGATTGTGCCATGATCAACCATTAAAGACTTGGTTCTTCTTCCCAGAGCTTCAGTGATCCAAGGCAATCCCAATAAACTCTGGATAGAAAAAACCATCAGCATCCCGAGAGAGAACGACGGAGACTGAATGTAAATCAACACATATTTTGTTCATTTCTTTTTTGTTTTTTTTCCTTCTGTCATGGTTTCCCCCTTTTGTTCTGATTTTTCTTTCCCAACATGATTCATAAAGAAATGTGTATTAAAGAAGTTAATAAACATGTTTGTAAAAAAAATACAATACAATACAATACATATGTGGGAGGAAAAAACCCAAAGTGGAACTGCCAAAAAAAAAAAAAAAAAAAAAAAATGGAAGACTTACATGAACTGATACAAAATGAAAGAAGCAGAACAAGGAGAATGTTGTATGCAACAACAGTAATATAGTATGCCGATCAACTGTGAATGATTTTGCTATTCTGATCAATACAGTGATTTGAGACAGTTCTAAAAGACTTATGATGAAAAATATTATCCATCCCAGAGAGAACTAATGAAAACTAAATGCAGATCAAAGCATAAGTTTTCAACTTTAGTTTTCTTGTTCCTGTTTTTTGGTCTGGAGTTATTAGGAAGACCCCAGTTCATATTTGACCTCAGATATTAACTAGCTGTGTGACCCTGGACAAGTCACTTAACCTCTCTTTGTCTCAGTATCATCAAGTATAAAATAAGGATAATAAAAGAAGCTATACCCCCCCAAAGATGTTGAGAGAATCAAATAAGATAATATCTCTAAAGTGCTTGGCACAGAATAGATACCTAATAAATGCTTGCTCCCTCCTTTTTCCCTTCCTGTTGTCATCTCAGCTGATGATTGTGACACTGTGACTTTAAGATACTTGGAAACATGTGGCGAACTTGTACATTAAGGAGCTGAAGAAGAAAGGTCCCAAAGAATGACCAAAAATGGTCCCATTTTCTTAAACAACCCCAAAAACCTTAAGTCCAAATGGATGTGGTTTTTGGAAGGTGACAACATTTCAATGATGTTACCTTTGCTCATTGAAACTCTTTCCTGAAATAATTTTTGAAGATATATATAAGCCATCCAGAAAAACTAATGATTATTTTAGCTGCCATTTTGTTTTTGACATAACAGTTATCATCTACAATTCATTTGCCAATTATTCATTGGCATTTGTCTATCTCCTCTCTCCCCCATATCTACCCTTGAAAAGAAAAAGATTTATCGTCATGAAGGCTAATTTATTCCAAAGACTCTAAAGCCATTCCCTTTTTCTTTTAATAATAGCCTTTTATTTTCAAAATACATGCAATAGTTTGCAACATTAACTCTTGCAAAACCTTGTGTTTTAAAATTCTTCTCTTCCCTTCTCCCATTCCTCTCCCCTGGAAAGCAAGTAATCCAATATATGTTAAATGTGTAATTCTATATTTTCATATTTATTATACTACACAAGAAAAATCATATCAAAAAGAAAATAAAAATCAAGCAAACAACAATAAAACCCCCCACTGTATTGTGGTCCACATTCAGTCCCTACTCTTTCTGGGTGAAGATAGTTCTCTCCATTACAAATCTACTGGAATTGGCCTTGAATCTCTTCATTGTTGAAAAGAGCCACGTCCATCAGAATTGATCATCACATAATCTTGTTGTGTGTAAAAGAAAAGTGTTTTGGGTGAAATAAGGCAAGGAGGAGACACAGCAAAAGGACCCAGGACATGAATGAATAACGAAAGAGGTCGGCAACTCTTGAAGCTCATGAACTACATATTTTGATTGGATTCAAGAGCCAATTTCATTATTACAGGGCTTCAAGAAACTGAGCAAAATGGTCAAAACATACTTTGACGAAGACTTTTACAACTTTCTAAAAATGTGGAGGGAGAAGGCATTGGAAACACAGTTTTGCCAGACTGCTTTCCAGTCCCCCCAGCCCCGGAGCTCCTATCTATTAGGGAGTGCTTTCCTAAATAATTTAAATGGTCTGGTTTGTTGAACTCTGGGTTGAGTTCAATCATTTCTGATTCTCCCTTATCTGCTGTGTTCCAATGATCTACTTTTCTATTTTTTAACCAGCACCAAATAGTTTTACAGATAGATGAATATTCCAGCAGCTATTTAAGTTGTTCACTATTTATTTAAGGAGCATTTTGAAACTGAATTTATGTAGGTAGTAGGGGTAATTTGGTGTACTGACTTCCAAAAATTTTATGCATTTATAGTTATTTTGAATAGCAATTTATAGGGACTTTCTATTATTGTCTCCTGGATTGTTGTTATTATGTATTCTGTGGATTAATTTTGTAATCTGCAGTTTTGCTGATGCCATTGTCTCAATTGGTTTCTTTGATCCCTTAGGGTTATTTAAGGCATGTCACTAGCAAACAGTGATAATTGTCTTTAAATTTTAAATTTCTTTCTCTTACTTTATGGCTAGCATTTCTAGCTCCATATTAAATAATAGCAGTGAAAGGAGGTATCTTTGCTATACTTCTATGTTTACTGACAAAACTTCTAGTGCTTCCCCACAACATATAATGTTTGCTTTTATTTGGATTTTATATATATATATATATATATATACATATATAAAATAAAGATTTCACTATGTCTAAATGTTGTTTTTTTAAAATAGCATAAATGAATATTTTACTTTATTAAAGGTTTTTTCTGCAGATAGTGAGGTCCTCATGATGTTTTTGTTTTATTTTAATTTGATCAATTATATTATTTTCCTACTGTTGAATGAACTTGCATAATAATACCTGGTGCCTTGTTTGATTTTAAGAGAATAATAGGAAATCTAAATGAAAGGGCAGTACTATGGAAGGTGGGCAAAGAGAAAGTAAAGTGCTCAAAAGAACAGAAAGACTTGAAACTATGCTTCAAGGCAAATACAAGAACAACATATGGAAGGGAGCAAAGTCAGCAGGAGCTGCTAAAGAAGCAATTGGAGAAATGGGAAAATGGGATATCCTCCAGAGCAAAAACTGAGAATATGGTATGAAAATGCTACAAATAAGTTCAGGAAGATCAGGATGGAGAAAATGCTGTGGACTGACCTAGAAAAACAGCTCAGGTACTGATCGGCTAATTACAGATTTCACAGTTCAGGGATAAGCAAAGTCACTTGGAAATTTAGAAAATGTCTGCAGTATTTCAAATGAGAACCATTATATTTACTAGTTACACTTGTTATAGTGTATGGATAAAGGTGACTTTGAACAATGACTGGCTATATCATCTGGGATCTGCCATTTTGTCCCTCAGGGCTTGAGGCATGTTGCAGAGAAAATGTCAGCCTATGTTGGTAGAAGTTCATCACTAGGAAAAGTTCCCTACATCAACAAAACCAAAGGTCCATTTCCTATTCCCTCACAATGTAAAACCATGAAGCTATGAAGCCAATTGATCAAGATCAGAAGTGTCTTTTTCACAGTAATACCCATATACTTCTTCCAAGGATGGTGCAAATTTCCTTTGGGACATTTCAGAAAGTGTCTCCTCTGGTGACATGTGGATGACTTGTACCTATCCCATCACTTTATAGTACCACTAAAATTTTTTTTATCCTAATTCCTAGTTGTTGCAAAAATCAAACCCATACTAAATTTTTTTTTAAAGGTCTCCAGAGATACTATTTCCAAGCTTGTACTATAGGTTCTGAAAACTACTCCCAGAAATAGCTGTTCTAGAAAAAGTGAATCAAAATTCTGAGTTGTTTTGAAAGAATATAAGTTTGGATTGATAAATTTTGCTAAGTTTATTAAAGAGCTTTGTTACTTTGCCTTTAACTAACTGGGTGACTTTGGCAAGTTTCTTCTGTTTCCTACAAAATCCTTAACTTAGCACTGAAAGACTTCCAGAACTTGCCTTTGTGGATTTATTTCATTGTTGTTTTTCTTCATATTCATATTCTTCCATGTTTCAGCCAGCCAAACCAGCCAAACACTGCTGAACCTGACACTGTCTCCTGCTTTAGGATTTTATTTGACATGTTTCCCACTCCCAGACCTAGGGCACACCCAAAGATGCAAACCTTCTCCCTGTGACCCTTTCTTCCCTTTAAGGCTCATCTCAGAAATCAAACTTGCTTTGCCAGCTTTGGTCAGTGCTTTCCTCCTTCTTCAATTACCTTGTAGAAAGGTAAGGACCATATGTCATGTCTCTTTCAACAGAATGTCTGTTCCATGTCTGTCCTTGTATCCCCCTAGCATCCACAATCAGTGCTGCCCTGCTCACTGAAATAGGAACTTAATGTTTGCTGAATTGAATCCTCCATCCCTTTCTACTCTTAACACTGGAAACTTTGGTTACTCCTCACAATGATCCTACATTCACACTAAACATTCAAGTATTTGCTTTTACAAGCCTATATATGTTGGATATAGTCCCAAATAACATACTCTTAGTTAAGTTATTGCTAACAGAAGACAATGAACCAAATTTATGCAATGGTAGATGAAAAGACTTAAGAAAACTTAACAACTTCAGTAGGACTTCTTGAAGTGTCCAAATAAGGTCAAATTAAAACAGCCTCCTGAAAGAAGGATCCTCATCTTTATTCCAATAACTTAACACAGTAACTGCAGTCAAATCACAAGCTTTTATTAAGAAGCTAGTACATGCCAACTTTGTACCAGGTGCTAGATATATAAAGATAAGAGGAAAATAATTTCTGCCCTTAAGGAACTTACATTCTAACACTATATAAATATACACCAAGCAAAATTAAAAAAAATATATATATCTATATATATATCTACTATTATATGTTCTTTTATAATGATGTAATATATATTTTATATAAAAATAACCCAGTAATATGGAATATAGGCAATATCATATAATACAAGATATATATTTTATAATTCTTTTTTTAACCTTACTTATTGAAAGACACATTTAAATGATCAGTCATCTAGGTATAAATGCACCTAAATGCACTAAGATCTATATCTGATATAATTCCATTTAGTTTTCATTTTGATATCTATATGCAGAATTATAGTACTCGATTCTGAATGACTCTAGGTTTACACAACTGCAAATCCTAAGGTGAATTTAGTATTCACTACCAACATCCTTGAAGTCTGAAGTTAATCTTCTGAGAAGAATCCAGATATTTATACTCCATATAATACAATGGAACTCATAACTGCAATCAGACTGAACAAATTCGATTTTAAAATAATATACAAACATACACACACACACACACCCCACATATAACAGACACTAGAGTAACTTTTGTGGGAAAGGCACTCAATTCTGGGGGATGCCAGCAAAAACCTTTTGAACATTATTCTTGAGCTAAGTGTTGAAGGAAATTAGGGACTGATTCCAAGAGGCAGAGGTGAGGAAGGAAAGCTCTGCAGGCATGAGGAATAGTCAATGCAAAGGCAGAAATGGGAGATGGAAAATTGAATGTGAAGATTAATGTTGAGGCTAGTCTACAGAGTTTGTGGAAAAGTAGTGTGGTGAAATTTGAGCCAGAAAGGCTATTCCAATAGTCTAGAAGAGCAAGTGAGCACCTAAACTGGAGCAAAAATTGTGTGAATGGAGAAAAGGGGGGGGCTATAGGAAAGATCTTGTAGAAGGGAGCTGTTTGGAAGGTTGGGGAGGTAGGGAAGAGATGCCAGGATTATAGTTCTAGAATTCCCATGAGAAATTAGAGACCAGAGCTGGACACAGACACACACAATGTATACATATGTGTATACATATCAGGAAAAGAAGATACCTGAAAATGCAAAAAAACCAGAGATCACCAAGTGAAAAAGTGTAATAAAAGAGAAAGAGTGCCCAGGACAGAGGCTTTGGGTGTATTCAGAATCATTGGGCATGACATCGGCTAATATCCAGCAAAGAAAACTAAAGAAGAATGGTCATACAGGTAGAAGGTAAACAAAGAGCAATATCAAAAAAAAAAAAAAAAAAAAACATAGAAAGATTAACCAAGAGGAGAAAATGGTCAACAGTGTCAAGTGCTGCAGAAAGATCAGTATGACAGGAAACGAGAAGACATCAGAATTGATACTGCTCTCTTTGAAAAAAAGCAGTTCTGTTTGGAAAATGGGGTTAGAAGTCAAATTGCAGATGTTTGAGTGGAGCTGATAGCAGGGGCAATCTGATGGGAAAGCCAGAAGTGGATAGAACTAAGGGGTACATGTTAGCTTTTGTAAAGCCATCTCTTATTTTCAAAGAAGAGGAAAGAATAAAAGGATGAGACAGTAGGGTATTTTGTCAGGATGTAAGATGGAAAAGGAGAAGGAGCTAGTAGTCAATGGCCTTGATTCTTTCAGTAGAGTACAAGATGAGGTCCTCAGCTGAGAAAGTAAGTCATTATGGTAAGTGGGATAAAGAATCAATTAGGGATGAAGACTGCCGCCCACTTGAGATTAGATAACATAAATTTGTAGTGGAGGACAGTCAATACTAGTGTGATTTTCTGTGATTCCATTTAGCAGCACATAAATAGAAATAGATGATGGGAGTAAGCCAGGGCTGGAGTTGGACAAGTCATGAGTGGCAAGAACAAGAAAGCAAAGGATTCAAGAACAGAGGCGAGGATGAGGCTAAACTGGTTCATTTAGAGGTTCGGGAATGGGGAGGGAAGAATGAAACCAGAGTAGTGTGATGGCTCAGAAAAACATCAGGGTGGGAGGGCTGGAGGTAAAGGTGAGGACCAAAAATTGATTCAAGAGCAGGAAGGCAGAGGAAGAGATGCAATGACTTAGGATCGGATAAAAAGAATCTCTTCTGATACAGGAATTTTGGAGTTCTTGAACATGGGCACAGAATACTTGTAGGTAATGGTTGTCACCGTCCCTGTGCAGAGCTGAGGTAGACCAATGGAATGGGTCATGGGGTGGGATACGGGAACATCTTTTAATATAAAAGCAGAAGTCTTGGCACTGAATTGAGAAAAGTGGTTGCCGGGTAAGGGTCAGGAGATAACCATCATAATTGGGATTGGATGATAAATGTGGAAAACATGAACCTCAGGGAAGAGAAGCTGCTAAGTGATTGAGAAGGAAGGATAATCTAGAAGTGATAATGGGGAAGAAAGTATTCTGATTCCACTTCCTCTTCCCCACAATGAATTAGTTAGAGAGAGAAAATGCAACCAGTTCTGGGAAGGACAGCTAGAGAGACAAGTGTCTTTATAGGGAACTAGTGAGTGCCAGAAAATGGGAAAAGCATGAGAGGAAGACATATGAGATAAATGGAAGTTTGTTCATCACACAGCTGGGATTTCATAGTGTACAATGAAAGGGACAAGAACAGTCTCTTTGGTAGCTTGGAATCTGGGATCACAGAAGTAGGAAGAGTGAGAAGTAAGAGTCTGCTAACCAATGATATTAGCAATGTGGCAGAGTACAAGAGGATGGGAAGCATTCCACTGAGGAAGGCAGGTAATTAGAAGGTCGAAGATCTCCATCAATCCTTGTTTCCCTAGAGAGGCAGTGGTAATATATCCTGAAAGCATATCAAAGTGCAGTCTTTTGGCAAAAGCAAGCAAGTCTGAGGGTGGTGATGTGCTTTGTGCTAATTCTGAAAAATATCACCTGCAGACCTTTAGCCAGCATTATGATTTGTATTCTAGATATGTTCTCAAGCAGAGCCATAATTCTGCTATGTGACACAAGAGCATTTGGCTTTCAATACAAATTAGTAATTCTATTTAATAATGAATCATATACTAAATCTAATCAAAGGTAGATGATCACATAACACAGCTTTGGCAAACATTCTGATAGTCGTGATTCCTAGTCATTACGTTTTAAAATTTTATATTGTTATGTTGCTCGTCTTTCATTGTCAAAGAGGACCTAGCCATCACAAGGATGATGTCTCATCGTGCTCATGAACTGGATATAAATGCACAGCTCTGTGCAAAGTTCTCTTCCCTGGAGTCATCAAAACCAAGTGGCAAGAAAAAGGTCAAGATGGTTGACAACAGTCCAGGATGATCTTGGTTTTTTAAAATTAAGACGTAAAATGTCCTCCAACATTGCAAAACCAGGGTTTCATGAGACCAGGTCTCAGCGTATCTCAGTGTATCAGATCAGAATATCACGGCCATTCAATAATTTAAGGTTAGATAAATGTTAAGACAAAAGATGGATCCTCTCTTTAAGTTCTAGAAAAGAGGACATACCCTTTCCTTTAGGAAATCAATGCTGTCAGTAAGATTACTATTGAAATAAGAAGGTCTGTAAGAAACGACCAGCAGGATGATTTCAGAGAGGTCTGGAGAGACCTACATGAACTGATTGATGCAAAGTGAAATGAGCAGAACCAGGAGATTATTATACACGGTAACAACAAGATCATCAATTGATGATCAATTCTGATGGACGTGGCTCTCTTCAACACTGAGATGATTCAAACCAGTTCCACTTGCGCAGTGATAAAGAAAGACATCTACACCCAGAGAGAAAATCATGGGAACAGAGTGTAGAACACAACATAGCATTCTTATTCTCTCTGTCGTTATTTGCTTGCATTTTGTTTTCTTTCTCAGTTTTTTTTCCTTCCTTCTTGTTCTGATTTTTCTTGTGCAGCAAGATAACTGTATAAATATGTTACCTATATTGGATTTAACATGTATTTTAACATATTTAACATGTATTGGACTACCTGCCAGGTGGGGGGGAGTGGGAGGAAAGAGGGGAAAATTTGGAACAAAAGGTTTTGCAAGGGTCAATGTTGGAAAAATTTACCCATGCATATGCTTTGTAAATAAAAAGCTTAAAAAACAAAAAAACAAACAAAAAAACAACCTTGGTTTTGGTCTTGGAGCTCTGGAATCACTAGCAAACCCAGATAAATTTGTTATGCTAAATGTCATTACATCTACCCATTTTCCACTACAGAAGTTGCAGTAGAGAATGGGTAGAGACTTAAATTCTAGCTTGTTCTAAGACAAGAAGAATACTTCAGAAAAACTAGTATTTTAAAAATGTCACTGCTTTCTAGTAAAAATCATGGAACTTCAGAACTAGGACATTGGAAAGAATTTTAAATAAACCAACTCAGAGTCAAAAAGTTGGAATGACTTGCTCGTGTTCACAGTATTATTAGATGAGTCAAGACTTCAAGCTAAGTTTCCAAATGGCAAATTGAACATTATAGGATTATTCTAAAGATAAAAGTTACAACCACTGACTGACTTACGACTGGTCATAATGAGCCAGACAGAATCCTTGATGTGAAAGACAATGAAGTGGTGTTAAAAGTCAGTTTCCTGGAAGTTTTTTTAATTTATATGTTCCAGAAAAGCCTTCAAGTGATCACTTAAAGCTGAGATCCAAGTAAAACTAATGTATAAAATATAAGAAGTCTTCTTCCTTAAATCACATTTGGTGAGTGATAAAAGAATTGAAAGAATTACAGCTTTTTGCAAACCCAAAGAATTGCCATAATTTTATTTATTTTGATTTTTATAACCCTAATTAAAATTACAAGTCTTTCCATTAAATCTCCCATTTAGAGCAATTCCATGTTCACTCAAGAAGTAAATTCAGTTCTCTCCTAGATCACTGTCCCTACTCAAATACTAACCATGAGAATATAGATTGTCCCCTTATCATATCTGGAACAATTTTATGGTGATAAGAATATCCTTTAATTCCTTAGGCCTATCATTGGACTATACAGCAATTTGAATTAAAATTAGAATAGGAAATTCATGGGAAGGTGATTTTATTCTAGTATTCAATAATTTGGAGGAAAGGAAGAAAAAGCAGCAGCCAGTTCCTGGTCTCTGTTAGAGAACCAAAATTCCTGAAAGGCCCAACATTATGTTAAAAGATGGAGGTAGTCCCCACTATTAGCAAAGATATAATGGTAGCAGTGGAATTTCAAAATAATTAAAAAGCACAATAAATTGGGTTAATTTGGATAGATAGGAGGCAAAGAATCAAACTTTGGAAAACTCCAAAAACTCTAAACAATAAGCTAACAGGGTGAAGAGAGCCAAAGCTAAGCCTGAATTCTCAGATATTCATTCAAGAGGAAAACAATGTCTTCATTTCAAGAAGCCTCCCTTCCCTGCCCCTTATCCCCCAGAGTTGTAAATGCTTCATGAATATCCCAACTCATTCATAATTGACCTGCTGTGGATGTGGCACACAGCTATTTGTACACTTCAATTCTCTGGAACTCTTTTTTCTTCAGGTAATAATTCACTATCCCTTAGTCACACAAGAAAATTAGATCTAGAGTATTCTCAGTTTGACACAAGGCCACCTAGAGCAGGTAATAGAAAAGCCTTGTTATGTAATAAGCTTCCTATTACTGAAAGCATGCAAAGACAATTTTTCTCTAGGATAAAGGGAACTATTTGTCCCGGGTTGGAGATTGGTTCCTTCCAAAATTCTTTTGAGTCTGGGATTCTATATTATGGCATATCAAATGATAAATAGTTTCATAGTAGTACAGATAGGGGTCAAGCAACTTGGAGGTTGCCCCATCCTGTCCCATATTAGTAGGACCAGCTATTTGTCTTCTCCACTCTTCTGGAGACTACAGAGGACAAAACTAGAATTGCCACTTTTAATTGAGATCTTTTTGCTCTTATAGCTCTACTCCCTCCAAATGCCTGTATTATGCTGACAAGTATTTTCTGTAAGCTCTAGGGATGGGAAGTATGGGTCAGTACCTTTACTTCAATTGGGAATAAGCTGGTACAGAGTGTTAGTGCTCAGATGAGGTGATGTTCATTTTGCTAGATACCTAGAAGAATGTATAGTATTCTTCTAGGAGAGCATCGTTCCAGACTTTCTCCATGACAGGTTGCTACTGACAGGCATGTTTTTAAGGTCAAAATATATCAGAGAGAACACAACAGCATCCTATTAAGCTCAGAGAATCCTAGACAGAGGAACAGAGTTTATACAGATGAGGCAGCAGGCAAAGGAATAGAAATTACTTCAGTTGTTTCAAACTTAGATCATTTGGAGAATGGTTTTAATGCTTTCTCCCAATGTGAAATTTTCTACAACTGAAATTAAAACATCTCTAGAACCTATGGACATCATTTAAGACTAGACAAGGTGCTAGGTATGGTCTTTTTAAGACCATGAAATATGAAAAAAAGGAAAAGATTACAAGAGTGATGTATTTCATGAAGATGCTAATATATTGCCCGGCAAATAGTTGTTGAAAGCTGGATCAGATAGTTCAGTTCTAGCTAACCAGGTTGAAGCCATTTGTCCATATAATATCCCCCAATTCTAGGGCTGTTATGGGAAGGGAGAGCAGAACAAATGGGTCTCCCTGAACATCTCTAGGAGATGGAGACATTTTAAGTTTTCTGTCTCTAGGGGTCATCCTTCCCAAGGAAGGATTCAGCAATCCTAGATAAGTGAGCTAATTTTCTTGGGAGTGGCAGCCACAGTTGTCACTAAACCCATCGAGTGAGTTATCAGCTTGGGACTTCATGGCCCCCTTCTTTCTTTAAAAAAAAGAAGCAGTAACAACTGATAATTAGAGAGAGATCAATCTTAAGCACTTTCTTCTCATTTATAAAATGAGGGAGTTCTAATAGTTGATTCCTTGGGTCCCTATCAGTTTGATTATTATTACTTTACCAAATCATTTAACAGATTGTAATACCAGGGAATTGATGGACTCAGGCTGACTCACCACTTCACAGTAATCCCCTTCATGGGCTCGGGAATACTGGTGATACACTTTTTTAAAAAGTTTGATTTTTCTGTCTCTCAACTTGGCCATGTCTTTTACATTCTTTACTTCCCAATCTCTAGAGAGGTTCTGTTCCACTTAGAAAAAACTACTCATTCCTATAAGGTTGTTCTACTTCGTTTTCTCACACAATATAAGCCACAGGGAAATCCTTCCTAATATTGTGACTATGCCACTGCTTCTGACTGTTTGGGGGCAGGTTGCTTATACTTATACAGTTATGAGCACATTTTTTCCTGAACCATTAATACCTTCGGGTGGTAGAAAAACTGCCAACAAACCAAGCCAAATCTCAGTATGCTGCTAAAGATGCCAAATAATAATTGCTAGCTTAGGCCCTAGCAGAATCTAAGTTCTTTAAGTCTCTGATGTCATGCAACAACACTGTTTCTCTAAAACATGAAGATTTTACTGAGGAACCTAAAATGAGTGTCGTAAAAATAGAAACCAAGTTGGATGGATTTTTGGTGAATTAGAATACAGAAGCACTTTAAAAGAAAATTAATTTTCAACTCAAATCAGAAACCCTATATTAGCTGTAAGAGCTTTGGAAAAATTGGAGTAACAGAAAAATATCACCAGAAACTAGTGAAAGATATTTATGTATTGATACTTTTATGTATAGAAAGATATTTATGTATTGATACTTTTATGTATAGAGTACCTTTTGTACTCTATAAAACTAAACCCCAGAGGATAAGCTACTTAAATTCCTCTTAAAGTAGTTGTTTGAGGGACACAAAAATCAATTTTGTATTGTTTTTAGTATATTCCTAATATTTGCCTTTCTGCACACCACAGCACTAAAATCTTTATGATCCATCATATTTGCAATTATGCAAATAGACTTCATGACACTAAGATTTACTGACAGAGTCAAGTGACCAAATTGGTCAGCATGAAACACCACTTTCAAGTAGTTCCCTGAGGCATAGCTTCTGAAGGAGTCTGCTGGATCATATGGAGACACACAACAATGGACTTGGAATCCAGAGATAGAAAAGTTCAAACTACTTATCTCTGAGATTAGTTGTCTAACCATGGATAAGTCACTTAACCTCTGAGCTTCAGTTTCTTCATCTGTAAAATGGGTACAAAACCTGATTACATCCCCCATAGGGTTGCTGAAATGAGAACACATGTGAAATGTTTTGTAAATTTAAAAGGATGTGTAAATGTCAGCTATTCTCTCTACTCTGTACCCTAAAATACAATCCCATTTCCTACATCCTGGGTAGAGGGTTGGGAAAATCAAGTGGGAAAGGATGAAAATAATATTCATGGACCCATACTGTCTTCAGCCCCTGAATATATTTAGTATGGTGAATAGGTACCATGAATATTATAAACAAATAAAACACCTTTTGCTTCATTGTACATGTCTCCAAAAGACTAGAATAATCAGAGAAATATGTCAGTATGTCAACTCCAAAGAAACAAACTACTTTTCAGTTACACAGCAGAAGGAAAATTTTTTTTAGCTATTATTGTCTTAAGACATTACTACATATGATGGGATACCAGAGAAATTCTAGCTTCACCAATACGACAGCATGTGCAAGAAATAGATGTTTTCAATGAGATTACATGACATGGATTATGTAAAAGATCAACAACCATTTGCTGATACTCTTATTTCAAGTGATGTGGTTGGGTTCCACGTCACAGTCTCTTACAATACAGTAGATTATGCAATCATCACCACAGGTTTTTCCAGACAGAATTTTAAGGGGTCTTCAGAATCCCTCTTGAAAGTTCAATGTATTAAGATATGCTCTATGCCAATTCCTTAATGTTCTAAACATATTCTCTTGCTCATAAAATAATTAGCATGGCCTAAGAAACCTGGATTAGGTCAATAAGAATATGTAAGGCACTAGTTGATGCATCATCCTGGACCATCTTCCACCTTCTCTATTTTTTGATTCTTGCAGTTATTTTCAATTTATTCTATATATCTAAAAACATTGCCACGTTATCATTTTAACCTTGTGACACCTGGAATAGGCAGAGAAGGATGGTCCACAACACTCCCAAGTGTAGCCCAAATCAGATGAAAATATAATTAGGAAATATGTAACAAAATAAAAATAAAACATGAATATTACATTTTAAAACTAAGTCAATATGAGGGCCACAGGAGTTTTTATGTACAGATTATAGCTCTCACTTCTATTTAAATTTGACATCACTGTCTTAAAGACTAGATATCTAGTTCAGCTACTTATCCAAAAAAGAGATGCTACACAGAGAAGGCCTAACACATTGTCATCCAGGGATACCAGATTAAGTTTCTTAAATGTCTGACAGCAAGGATTATGTTTTCTCAAAATTTTCTATATCTCCTAGCACACTGTGCTATGCACAAGAGGTAGGTGCTTAAAATTTTTTAAAATTAAATTAATTTAAATAATTAAATTAAATAAATTTTTGAATAATTAAAAATATTTACTTTTATAGGATGAAGTTATCTCTTGATATAGTATATTTAATTAATGTGCAGCATTATTCATTAGAAAGGGTTCTTTCAATTCAGAGAACCAAGAAGGAACATGAACTGACGAAAAGTGAAGCAAATAGAACCTGGGAAATAATAAAAACCATCTAAATGAAGGAACAAAAATTAAATTGAATCATTGAATTTGACCCTGAATCAAGCTCATTACATGGCCTGCCCTTTCTTTCTGAACAAACAGGGAATACTAGGTGTGGAAGATTATACCCCGGTCAGACATTGCTGATATGTTGGCTGGTTTTGGTATCCTGGTCTCCTAATTCTGTGGGCAGTGCTCCCACCACTAAAACCACATTCTTATTTGAGGACAACAAAGAACATGATTAATTACTGGTTCTAAGACCAGCACACAGACCTGACGTCAGAGATTCTCCCTGACTGGCACATATGAAGTGGTGTAGCCCTACCCTTTCAAATTCCTGTTACCCTAAGTAACTCTTGGATCTCATTGAGATGCTATTGTCACTGGCCTGCCACTTCCTTGGCTGTTGTGTCAGGGGCTAATACCTTGCCAGATGCCCAGGATTCTCCTTTGCCACCTGGCTTGCCTTCACTGGCAGTGAACCTCCATTCTATGTTGGCAAAACCTCTTAAGTTTACATATTTCCTATAAAAATCTGAGCAACTGACCTCCCTAGCCACAGCCTGTTTCTTCTGAGTTTAGATGCTTTAAATAACTCCTAGTATTTTAAGACAAATGAGATAATATGACATGTTTTATAAATTTTAAGTACTAAAAAAAGGGCTGCTATTAATAAGGATCTGCATTTTCATTTGATCATATACTCCTACTACTGCAGAGAGTAACCAGGAGACACATTAGTACACAATTATTATGAATTGCTATAGCTAACAAGATTCACTACCTTACAATCGGCCTTTTAAGCTATAAGCTTCTCTAAACTTAGGTAGGTTGATCTTTGGCAGATAGATGCCATAATCTGTTACCTGATCTATACTTGAAACTCTCTGGTACAACTTTCCAAGGCTTCCTTGTAGGCAAGGGTCCAGTACCCCAGGGACAGCAAAGGAGAAAGATTTTACTGGAGGAAATCTTTTAATACCTTTCAGAAATGAAGATTATACTCCAAGGATTTCGAAATGTACACGTGAGACACCTCACCTCCCTACCTGTTAAAAAAAGCCTGACACAATCAGGCAGCACACTCTGTTAACATGATGGATGACCTTCATCTGATCAACCTTTTCTTTAATGAAATGTGTAGGGAAAGCAGTAAGTAGAACAGAAAGGTAAAAAGACATATCAACCAATCAACAAACATTTATCAGATGCCTACTATGTACCAGGAACTGTGCTACATGCTGAGAATAAAAGTATTTCCTGAAGTTAGGAAAACCATAGCCTCATAAAGTTCTAAAATACTATGACTGCATTTTTCTATTGCTCCCATAACACTCTTCCTTATATTACCCTTTAATCTGCATAGATCTATGTTCTTCACTGGAAAAGTGATTCTAAAAGGATATGTGTCTCAAGTGTTATTAGTTATGCCATGACATTTTGGGTGTCATGTTACTGCAAATAAGAAGATTTCCTCCCAAAAAAATTATTTAACAACATGTGCAAAAACAAAACTTACCTATATGTGCACACTAACTTTAAAAAATGTCAGACCTTGAACTTGCAGCAAAGTCAACAAAAAAAAAGGGCATTCTTATTGAAGACAACTGTGCATTCTCAAGTCACACAACTATTCTACTATAGCACTACCAACTTAGAATGTTCAGCGTACTGCAATTACTTATGGCAAAGAGTATAGTTGTGAGCAGAAAGGTCTGAACTATTATAGTTGAATATAAATTTCCTAAAAGCTAGGCTTGTCATTTACCATCATATTTCCAATACCCACTATATAAAGTGGCTTTTAATAAATGTTTACTGACTATTACAAACTGAATTGATGCCCAGGGGGCCCTGGAAAGAAGAAAAGAAATAGGCTAAGTTACAAAAGAGCATTCTAATTATGGTTTCTGAACACCACCGTACTGAGAATAAGAAGACTTATGCTCCAGTTGAGGTTCTGCCTCTAAACAAGTGATGTGACCTTGGGCAAGTACTTTCTTTTACTTCTGAGACTGTTTCCCTCATCTATAAAACGAAGGGACTGGACTTGATGCTTTTTAAAAGTTTCTTTCTTCTGATTTACAGCTCTGTGATTCTATGTTTACTTATTTGATAATTACACGGCCACAGGCAACATGCCAACACTTACTGGTTTTTCCTCTATAATCTAAATTTACCGCATGTTGGTTATGAATTCCCTATCTGAGAAATGGTGATGATGTGGGACAGAATTAAATCCTTAGCCATCTGATCAGTTTCCTTTACTATTTGCCCTACCGTATGTAAAAAGTGTGACAACTGAAAGGCTGAGAAAGTAGTATCTAAAATACTTTTAAAATATATTAAACTTTTAAAGAAGAAAGAAATTATATTACAAGTTGTGATAATAAGAACTTTGAGATACTCTTTAGGAATGGGAAAATGAACTTATTTTCTGAAATCTTTTGTTCTTAGTATATTTTTAAATATTGATAACATATGTTTTATCACACTTCTATCTATCATTGAAGTATTTAGCTTCCAAATGAAAAACCTTTACATCATTAGAATTAAAATAAAGAAAGGGTAAAATGAACCTAAAGCTGCCCTCCTGCCAAACACCCACCCCTTGGTGCATAGGTATCCTCCCAGACTTAAACTGTACCACAATTGTTATTTACAAAGAGGATCCAGAAAGATGTAAAGTTATGTTACAATCAATTAATGGGGAAAAAAAAACCACACACACACACAAAAAAAAACTGAGGTCTGGCACTTACTTCCTAAGGATGATCACAGCTCTACGCTCCTTGATATCCTGTGGTCGTATGCAGTGGGTGATTTCATCAGCAGCATATCCACTGAAAAAGAACATAGCATGTACTAAGAGTAGGCTGAGGTTAAGAAAAGGATTGCAGGTAAATGATTATCACTTCCTTTGATCAGGATTCTTCTCATTTCCTATGGGATACTAACGCTTATTCTGATTGTCAGGAAGCTAACAACCTGAACAGATATTCTTCCTCTCCAAAGGCATACCCATTTGTGATTCAAAATAAAGGAACTTCTCTCCTGTCCCCAAAGTTGGATATATAGCAAACATGTTTATTACTTAAAATTGTTTCTTCTCATTGGAGATTCTACCTTTTATCTAAAACAAGCCTGATTAAATGTAGATACTACTTTTAGAAAACATGGGCATATGACAAATAGAAAATACTTTTAATGGAAAGGTAAGAAGGAAAAGCTGAGCAATTTACAAGATGCCATATTATTTTCAAAATCCTTTCAACTATTAAAAAACTATCAAGAAATTAAAAGATTCTCAATTAGTGAAGGGTTTTTTTTTTTTTTTTTTCCTGAACACTCAATATTTGTTAATCCTTCTCAGTGTTTAGGGAATCAGAAATGCAGAAACTGACAGGAATAGTCAGATTAGCTTAATTAAGGCTACTTTATGGGACAGGAAAAGAGAGAAAGATATTTAGACCATTTATTCTGTCTCTCAACTCTCTGGCTTTCTGTAGAAGCTAAGGTGGACAAACTGATGAGTCATCAGGGTAGAAGGTATGCAAGAGAAACTCAACAGCATTTTCCTCTAAAGCTATCACTTGCGTCTCCAAATCATCTGTTTGATATATTTTAAGATTTACTATCATTTTTCATATTTATTGCAACATCGTAAATAATTCAAAATTGCTTATAGACCAGGAGTACTTGATAGCTAAGAACTTTCATAGCAAACTGTTCTTCAGCACTCTTTCCCAGTTGTCATGTCCAAAGTAATCTTATCAATTAAAAAACCCTGAAAAAATCATTCTGATCATAAGAAAAAGTCTCTTAAATATCTTGCTCAACCGAAATACCTCTAACTGAGCCATGTGATAAAGGATCATTCTATGTTTAGTCTCTCAGTTTTATGTTCAGGTTTTGATGAAAGTCCTTTTCAAAAGTAGTATTAGCATCAAGTCCACTTGGCCTCTACTACTCTAAACTCAACCTGGACAAACTTGGCAAGATATTATAAAATGGCTGGTACTATTTGGATGGGGGTTAGGGAACAGGAAAAAGAGAGAAGGTACCTGATACCCTACTGGAAGGAGGCAAACAGCTATTCACCCCATGTTCTGTCTAAGAGCCAGGCTACTTTTGGCTTAGGTCTCAGAAAGTCTGACCTGGTTCCAACCTCCGTGTCCCTTCAAGGTTACCAGGATGGTTCTTATCTAGCCCCAGGAGATCACATCCACAATAAAAGATTTTCTCAGAGTGTCTTGAACTAAACCAGAGGCCAATTAAAACTACAGAGCAAACCACAATTCTTGATTTAACTCTGGAAATATCCAGGTGCCTTTGGATCAAATAACTTAGGGTTCCTATCTCTTGAATTAAACAAAAAAAAAAAAAAAAAAAAAAAAAAAGGTTTCAGTCAAATCCTTTGGGCTAGCTAAGACAGGCAGAACGATTACAAATCTTATGGCATTTTCTTCTTTGTCAATCTATGTACCAGAGCAAAAAAATATCATGAAAGGTAGACCAGGTCAATCTCCAAATGACTACAAATTCTGATACCAGCTTCAGACAACCACCCCTCCCAGACACTTAGATATGAAAGTGTTATTAACCTGTTAGCCAGTAACAGAGCTGAAAATATACTGCCTTCACATTTGCTATCATGGGAAAGCTTGTCAAAATGCAATTCTGGAAAAAATCCAGACACTTAACAATTTATCTTTAATCTTTTCTTAAAAGAAAGAAAGAAAAAAAATAACAGGAATCAAACTACTACATGGCATCCTCCTACCAAATGAAGCCAAATGAGTCAAAAGAACTGAAAAGGATAACATTAACTGTTTCAATCATTTTCACAATATGTAAGTGTGCAGTATCTCAGATTATAATAGCTTAGCTACTTCTAGTACCCTTTAGCTCCTCTCAGATGCTACTCCTGCTCCCTCTTGTGGTTGCTTTAATTCTGGCATATGGTTGAAGCATCTGCTACTAAAATGTATTAAAACTCATCATTAGGCTTTCACTATACCTTTGGCTTCCCTATCACAGCGAAAACATTATGATTATGTAAGTCTTTGTCAATCTCCAAGAATATCTTGTCTGTAAAAAAGAAAAAAAAAAGGACCTATACTATTCTTTTATAAATTTTTTTTAACATGATCATAATCATTAATGAACACAATTTATTTCAATATACTAATAAAAGAAAATCATAGAAGAAACAAGTTGTTAAGCTTTGTTCCATCAGAAAGTGTTGAGCTGAGAGCACATTAGGGTTATTTACCACTAAGGAACCTATTTATTGCAAGAGAGCCTGTTTAAGAGAAGCTGCAGGCCAGTTTGAAACTCAATACATCCAAAGTCCAATGCTACTCTTGGCCTGTGGAAAGGAGTCAGTGCTTGTTATTTTATCTCCAAAGGAAAGAAAGTTTTACATAATGGTCAGCCTACATAATTATCAAGGTGATCAAATGGGAAAGCAGTGACCACTTCCGATGTTTTCTTGTATCACATCCTAAGTCTCTTCTCTAGGGAAAAAGATTTGAAAAATGCATGATCAAGACAGATTTGCAAAGATGCTAATAACTTTCTCCTTAAAACACTAACTGAGGGCAGTTAGGTGGCACAGTGGATAAAGCACCAGCTCTGAAGTCAGGAGGACCTGGGTTCAAATCTGACCTCAGACACTTAACATTTCCTAGCTGTGTGACCCTGGGCAAGTCACTTGACCCCAACTGCTTCAGCAAAAGACAACAACAACAAAAAAAAAATATCCTTTGTCAAGCTTGTCTAAACAGGATCAGAGGGACATCTTGAAAATATAGATTTGGGCTATCTATCTAGGGTCCTCAGTTCTGTCTTAGGGCCAGTGGGTGGTAGAAATAACTGTTCACATTTATGTAACACTAGGACTGATATTACGCTTTTCTTTACCTAAAAGGTAGGCAATGCATACCTTTTTTCCATTCTGACAGGCGAGGAAACTGAGGTTTAAGGAAGTTAAATGACCTGCTTGCTCACTGTCACTGAGCTAGTAATTGTCTGGTTCAGGATTCAAACCCAAATCTCGTACCTTAGTATGCTACATCACCTGTGCTACAATTTACTGGGAGATAACCTAAGAACTCCCAATAATATATTGTAATCAGAATATGAAATATATTGTAATCAGAATATGAATCCTCTCTCAATGAGTGAGTGAGTGTGTGTGTGTGTGTGTGTGTGTGTGTGTGTGAAATGTATTTGCTTTTCTTTTTGAAAGTGAGTTACTTTCCACCAAAGCAGAGTAGTGATCTCAGGTGGAAGCTGTTTATACATTCCTCAAATGCCATAAAAATACATACAAACCAAAGGAAAAAAAAAAAAAAAAAAGGAAGTAAGGCTTGTTTGACTCCAAAAGTTAGAAGACTGGGGAAAAAGGAGGATGCCTCAAATTAGAAAGATGTCAAGCTTATCCTAACCCTGATTCTGACTACATAAAACATTGAATTCTGAAGCCTGTGATCAACCTTTCTCAAACTATTCAATTACATATCCAGATTATCATTTGCTTTTGTTTTTATATTCCCTTCTATAACACTCCCACCCCTTCCACCAACCTTCATGCTTAGCAACTACAAGGCTTATTAAAGAACTTTTTGAAACTTGTAGTATAGTTATAGTTAGAAAGATGGTGTGTGGATATCTAGGGTAGATCTGACCATGTAAATCCACTTACTACTCATAAACTTCAATAGCTTCCTACTGTCTCTAGGTTGAAATATGTTTATCTGTTTAGCTTTTAAAGTTCTACACAATATGCTACAAAACAATTTTTCCAATCTCACTGGACATCACTCCCCCTCCTTCACTCTTATACTAAGCAAACTGGCCTTGTTTCTGTTCCTCATCATCCCGTCTCTGTGTCTGTCCCATTATGATTGGAACATATGTCTTCTCTTTCCTCTCTTCTCTAACCCCTGCCTGAAGCACAGAGATTGTTTTATTCTTTATATCTATATCTCTAGTGCCTAGCAGTGCCTGTGACATAGCACACACTTAAATGATTGATAGGATGCTTTAGCATACATAAATCTTAATGGGATAATCAATCAATCAATAAACACTAAATATCTTCTATATGCTAGAGTAACACATTTTGTTCTTTTCAGTCATGTTCTAAGTTAGAAAAGTTCTGAAAACAAAATTAGGCCCTCTGAAGAACTAGAGCTAAACTGTGACCACAACTGTATAATGTGCAGCCCTAAAATTTTTCCATGGCACTTAAAAGCATGCACAGAAGTTGCATGCACATTAAAGATAGCAGCAGTACATCTGACTTCTTTTCTTTTGTCTTCTATAGATTCCGTCCTAGGACAAGAAACATTAAAACAACCCAGAATGGAACTCTGGCCCAAAACCATCTGTGAGTTTGCTCCATTTGTATCAAAACATCGCTAGGGTTTGAATATTCTTTGCTATTCTTTGTTTGATTTTCTCTTGAACTGCAGAGGTGAGATACCTTAGAGCCGTCTGTCCCACTTTCTGAACTATTTTAAGTCAAATGCTGAATTTTGCTTCCAGTAAGTAGATATCTTCTGTTATCCCTCAATTAATGAATAATGATAACAGTAAATAAGGATTCCTTATTTATATTATATAACTTAGTATATATCATAAAATACTATACATTATGTAATCTAATGTTATATATTTCTAATATTGCATAATTTATACTATTCTCTAGGATAACAGTAAATATGAACTCTCCGGGAAATTATTTCAATTAAAAGTGTAATTTCTATTTTTTGGTCCGATAAATTCATCTCATAGCATGAAAGAGAAATTTGCTAAGTAGCTAAGAAGAAAATAAATATCTTGGAGGAACAGAGTTGAGGGGCCTACCTTGTTCTTTTGCCCAAGTAGTAAAATATGCAGAAAAGAATAAAGAAGGATAGAGCCTATTACCGATGGAACTAAATAAGTGAGCCACAATACCATTGAGGAATCAGTTTCCAAGTGAATTTAGAAATAGGCAGGGCAAAACTTTTGTTTAGAACAGATTTCCATAGTCATTTCAAATTATTTTTATATGATCTTCAAAAGTTGTTTTATATACTGACAACTATTAAAAAAAAAAATTGAACCCCTACTATAATTCTCAAAAAGAGAGAAATGTGGACGAAGCTAAATGAAATTACTAAATGAAATCATGATGCAGTGGAAAGAGTATTGGACTAAAGTCAAGATTTTGCTGGCCTGCTGCATGTCACCCTGGGCAAGTCACTTCCACTCTGGGTCCCAGATTTCTTCTCTGGATAATAAATAGGTTGAATAATGATTAGATAATCTAAGGTCCCTGTAACTCTTAATAATGAGAGTCTGCCTTTCTACCCATCCCTATTACACTTTTTCTTAAATGGATATGCTGGAGGATTTGAATTGGTCTTGGTTTCATTCATATGGGGAATATTTCCCAAGTGAGCAAACTAACTTTATGCTTTACAATTTATAATTTTAGAGAGTTACCTAAAGTAGATATTAGGTGACTTGCCTGAGATTACAGAGTCATTATGAGTCAGAGGTAGGACTAGAACCCTGATCTTCCAAATTTTAAGAACAATTCTCTACTCATTACACACTTTTCTTTCCAACCTGAAGCTCTAAATCCTTTCAGCTGAAGGTAGAATATTTGGGCTTATTCTTAGTAAGAGTAAGAAAATAAGGATTCCTCCATAAGTTAAATAACAATTGAAAAGAATTTAGAGAAAAACTAAGATGCTAACAGGCCAGAGACTTTAGAGGAGCATTCTGCCTGTCTATAGACAGAGTAGAATAGAATTGATAAAAGTTCAGAAGTAGCATCTGAACCCAATTTGAAAATTCAGGTAGGAGTTCTGAAAAATAAAATCTCCATAATTACTGGTTTTTCAAGCTTGGTAATGTTCAGAGTAAGAAGGTAATGGGAAAGATGAATCAAGCTGACCTTTGCTTCCAGTATGCACCAGGATATAGTGGATAAGAGCACTAGATTTGGAGGCAGAAAGTCTGGATTTGAATCCTGGCTCTGCTATTTATCTACAGTGCTTGGCATTAATAATCTACTGTGCGATTCTGGGCAAGTCACTTAATTTCTCTGGGCCTCAGTACCTTTATCATAAAGTAAAGTAAAGGGCTATCTAGCACATAAAGCAGGGGTTTTTAACTTTTTTTTTTTTTTTTGGTTAAGGATCCCTCAGGTAATTTAGTAAGCGTTTAGGAATCTCTTCTCATAATCATTATAATTATTATTTAATAATTGAAAGAAATGTCAAATTTAGAGATTAGTGAAAATAAATATGGTTTTTTTTTGTCCAAATTCATTAAGTCCCCTGAAATCTACCCACAGACCAAAGATTCAGAAGCCCTTCTCTAAAGTCCTTTCAAGTTCCAAATTTTTGATGAAGATTTCCAAGTATTTCTTCTTAAATGACATCATCATATAGACTATCTACCCTAACAAAAAAGTCTTACTTTAGAAATCCTAAAAATAAATAATTAGAAACTTGGGGGTTTTGAGCTAAAGTTTCCAAAGAAATAAAAAATGTTCCATAGTATAATTCTGTTAGTGAACTTTTTTGTCAACTAGGATGATTTAAAAACTTTTCCAAGCATGGAAGATAGTTCTAGTTAGGGATTATGTGGTTGTGTCTGAGGGGAAGGCTATATGATTTTATACACACACACACACATGTGTGTTTGTGTATACATATATGTGTTCACACATATATTTTAACCACATTAACTAAAAGGATAACATGACAAATTCTACTTTTAGCAGAAAGCATTTTAAGTCCTGAGTGAAGTATCAAAGTTAATAATTTACAGCTACTCCAGTATATGTTCTTGCCACAAATCTGTACAGATCTGGCTTTAAAGAGCCTTTTGGTATTTCAGATTCTAAGTCTCCCTGGGGATGGACTACAGTAATTTCATGCTAGGTGGAACTATTTGGGGTCAATAATTTTAAAGAGGTTCTTGCTGGAAATTTCTAGCCTAAAAGGTACTGTAAATAATAAATCTATATTGGAATAAACAAGCAGATTCTGTAAAACAAAATAAGTCTCAGATATTTGGATTTTCAGTGGTGTGGAATCCAAAATCCTGGTTTCTATGGAGTTTTAGATGAACAAAGAAGCAAAGTATCACTGCTGCTGCTGTTTATTTATTTCCCAGATACAAACAACCTTCAGTTAACTACTCTGCTTGGAATTCCCTACTATTGCAGCATTATTTTGGTTCTTGGAACCTGACAGGATTCCTCCCTCATCTACAAACAGTGAAGCAACAACCACTTCCACACCCAAATGATATAAACAGTGTTTCCCCAAGGCTGTTCTTGAAAGAGTCCATGGGACTACATTTCTCTATACATTGTTGTACTTTAAAGATTAAACTGCTAAAATTCCTAAAGATCTTCAGGATAGAAAATTAAGATCAACATTATTTTTTGTGGTGATGCTTTTTGAAATAAAAGGATTTAAAGTTATCTTATGACTAAGAAATAAGGGACTGCTTTTCTGATTCTTGAGATTTCTGAGCTAGAATGAAGCAATTTAAAAAGTAAAATTTTAGTTTCTCATTAAAATCCAATGGCAAGGCAAATATGTTACTATTATAATTGAAGGGGAAAGAACCAGGTCAAAAGAATGTAATACTAAACTTAAATTTTAGAAAGGACACTCTAACATACCTCCTTACAAAAGACTGAGATCAAGTGCTATACTTGGAATCAGGGGATCTGGGTTTAAATATCTCCTTAGATAGTTACTGTGTGCTATGCGGATCATTAACCTCTTTAGGTCTCAAGGTGCCTCTTCCATCTCCAGAACCATAATCCTATGAGAAATAACTAAACACTCAAGAAAACAAAACCTGCATTTCATAAGGATTTAAGGCTTCATCAGCAGCATATTATGCTTGGAAAAATCTTACCTATAGCTTGTGATGAATGCATTAAGGCTAAATTTTTAGCAATGTGGTCCTTCACCATTTCTGGAGGAAGAGGAACAAACTCTGCTGGTAAGCATTTCCCACTTTAAGATCAAGTCCGAATACTAGTTCAACCCATAGGATAGGCCGACCATCATAAAGGAAAAAATTTTACAACGAGTAATTATCTTAAATAATGGACGTCAGATGGGAAGAGAGTTATGGATTAAAGAATAATGGCAGACTCCCTACTGTCCCTTCCCTCATTACCTGAGCACAGTCACACTTCCTCTCCTCACAGGCAGGAACAGCACAGGTTCAGACACCCTGATGGGCTTGAATTGAAACTTGCAGCCGAAGCAGAGGGCGGAGTCACTGAAGAAAGAGACCGACACTATGGGTCTCTCAAAGATGTGGATGGGATCCACATGTGAGACAATGCAGCCTCCGGGCTGGTAGTCATTGATGACTGCGCTGTTGACAAAGCCTTCGGGGATGACACGGTGCTCCACCAGCTTCTGTATCACCAGCTGGTGCACCCACTCCGGAATTTCATCCACGTCTCCAGGTGGATAGAGCCGCTCCTGACCGGGACCTCGCTTCTGCAACTGGGACCCATAGGTATAGCCCTCTCCAAAAAAGTACTTGTTGCGGAGGGGGGCCCGATCCACAGTGTGCTCGTTATACAACCCTTTCTCTGCTCGGGACACCACCTCGTCGATGCGGGCCTCGATCTTGGCACACTCATCCTGGCTGAAGAGGCGGATTTGCCTGATGCCGCTCTTCACTTTGCGGGCCTCCTCCTCCTTCTGCTCCTCGTAGTCACTGCGCTCGGAATCTGAGTCTTCATGGTATTTACGTTTGGCCGGGATGGTGTAGGGCTCAGCAGCTGCAGCCGCAGCAGCAACGGCCACCACGGCAGCCTCGCGGCTGTTGGGTTTGTAGTTATCCCGGGATGTCATGGACTTGAGTTTCTCCCGTAAGTCGGTGTAGCCGCTGGCAGCAGCCATAGCTGCTTCCTACCCCACCCCCACCTTTCCTCTATTGATCTCCTAGATACCCGACTCTGGGAACTGGAGAGTGGGAAGTGCTGCTGCTATTCATGGCCTGCACCAGCTGTATGCGAATGTTCCTTCTGAAAAAGACGGTTTGCCTACAGCCCTCCAAAGGTAGATTTTAAGGTCCACAGGATCCCCTTCTCCTCTAGGAGATGGAAGCCAGGAAGGTTGAGAGGGGAGGAAAGATGGTCCTTCTTCAATCCTCCATAGGTCGGTCCCTTCTCAAAGCATTTGAGAATGCTGCGGCTTCAATACTTCATGGGGGTTTTCCTCCCCTTTGGGGAGGGCGACGGGTCAGGGCAGAAATCTTCTCCTAGGTTCCGGTCTTGGATGCAAGAAAGCCCGTAAACCTTTGTGGGGAGGGTCAGCGCAGTCCAGCTCTGGTCCCCTTCCTCCTCAGAGGTCTGAAAGCTCTCCTTGTGGAACGGGGGTAGGACAAGATCCAAGGATCGAAGCCCGGTTTGCCAGAAGTAAACCCCCTTTTTTCCCCCTCCTTCAGGGGAAGGACAGGTAGGGATTAGCAAGCGAACAGGCGGAATCCTGGCTCTTGGAGGGGCCCCGTGGCCACCGGGAGGCCTCAGCCGCAGCAGCCTGACTATGTCATGCAGAAGCAGCAGGGCCTCCTCCCGGGATCTCTTCAAAGGTCTCCAGCTGACGGGAAGAACACATCACCAGGTCGCCCAGATCTCTCCGGCCGCCTCATCCCACAGTCCCAATGGCAGCAGCCGTCTGGGGAGCAGAAACCGAAAAAATCAGGTTCCAATTAAGTGTGATCAGGTTCCGCTCTGCAGAGCAGGGGTTTTCGGGAGCACTTTAAAGGACTCCTCGCTACGTCACAGGGCGCCAGCCCAGCATACTATAGACCTGGGGCTAGTCCTGTCCTAAGCGGGATCCTCACCACGCAGGCGCCACTCCACCGGCAACACTGGGTCCTCCGGCTTCAGTCATGCGCGTCAAGATGGTCCCGGGCAGCGGTAACTTCAACGCATGCGCACGAAAAACCGCTCGTCGTTTGCTCCCCTCCCCCAACCCCTCAGGGCTACGAACCCCCTAGCAACCCGCCTCAACACAGCGCTGGGATGACTTTCCTCGGGAGCTGAGCGGCTCCTTTCACCTCCTTCCCGGGGTGGGGAGGGTTCTGCACGTTGTCACTGCTGTTCCCGCGCCTTGTCAAGACATCGTCGAGACGCCCGTAGACTCCTCAACCCCCTCCACGTACAACCAGGGGAACCGCCACAACCTACCCTGTGGTATTGCCGCCCCCTTCGAGCTTGCTCTTCTTTTATTGGTCTGTCAGCTACTCAGGGGGCGGTTCCAGACTTGGTTTCCGGTGGCTGATTGATGGAGAAGCCAGTCAATCAGAAGGGTCGCCCTAGTTATTGCGTCCCCGTCGAGGACCCCTCAGGGGTTAGTGGGTAGTTAAATTATTGCCTGTTACTGTACGGCTACGGAGGAAGCCTCGGCGACCGAAAGTTCCAAGCTCAGGCTCAGCCACGGCTGTCTGTGTACCACGGCCTCGGCTCGTGAGCTCGGGCGATGACGCACTCCGGAGGCGGGGAGTAGGCACCAGCGAGGGCAGCCCTCTCCCTAGCGCCGTAGCCTCCGGGACGTGACTGAGGGAACGTCTGCAGCTGGAGGTGTCGTTGGCGCGCGCCTGGCGGAGAGAAAGTACCTCCGAGAATTAGCCTCGGGAATCCTCAACCTAATGCGCCGCTGGGTAGTTGAGGCGAGAGCCTTTGTCACGGATAATACAAAACAATGGATAACCGGAAACATTTTTTTTTTCCTTTTGAAAAATAGTTCACGGTTTTGCCCCTCCCCCCCCCGAGTCACAGGCTTTTTTTGTGTGTGTTTTTTAGAAATGAATTTTTATTCACCTTTTTTGTTGCTACCCCTAGTTTCTCCCAGAGCCATCCAAATCCAAATAATTTTTAAATACAAGCTTTCACAAGCATATTTAAAATATATATATAAATTACATTCTAGTGATCATTCTGAAAGAAAAAAAAATAGAAAAGCCCAGCAAAAGGGATCAATACAATGAAAAAGTCGGAAAAGACTAAGCACGTGTCTCCCTCCTGGATCTCTGCAAAGGAAGGGGTTTGGGAGCGTCTAGTTAGCTGCCTTTGGACTAATGAACTCCAGAGCTGCTTTAGGTCTCCTTTTTTCCAAACACCCCTTCCTTGGCTTAGTTTATACTGCCTGCTGCGTACAGAGCATCGCAGCTTGTTTAAGACGCTGTCCTGTCCATGGAGAGCTTTTAGTCTAATAGGGAGATAAAATATCAGTGTAAGTCGCTGTAATTTTGCATGGAAAATGCAGCAGACAAAGTGAAGTGGACAGAACCAGGAGAACACTGCTTGTAGTGAGAACAATGCTGTATCGATAGCCAATGGTTAGACATTTAGCTGTACTGATCAACACAGCTCATCAAAGCTATTCCAAAAGACCAGGATGAAAAATGCAACCTACCTCCAGAGAGAGAACTGAAGAATTCTGAGGGAGGACATTTTTTTCGCTATATTTTCCTTGCTTTTCTCTCCCAAACTTGGCTAATATGGAAATGTTTTACATGATTTCTTCACATATTGCTTGCCTTTGAAATGCTTGAGGGAAAAATGGGAAATGAGGGAATTTGAAATTCAAAGTTTTAAAAGATAAATCTTAAAAATTAAAAAAAAAAAAACAAAAAAATACATTGATGAAAAAAGAAAAAGAAAAAAAATTAAAATCAGGGAGTTAGGAAAATAACCTCATATATTCTTTAATTTTTTTCATTTATTTATCTTAGCTTTCCTAATAGATTGTGAATTCTTTAGAGTTAGGGATTGTGTATCGTCAATTCTTGTATCTCTCATATTTCTTAGCACAACACTGCATCCCGATCCTTTGGAATCAGGTCAATCTAGGTTCAAATCCAACTACAAATTCACAAGTCATTTAACTTTTCTGAGCATCAGTTTTCTCAACTGTAAAAATTAGATGATATTACTAAACAGGGCTGCTATTAAGAGCAAATGAATTAATATATGTCCAAGGGAGAAAGGAGGTTTTGGGTCCCTTTTCCCCCTTCTCCCTTTCCCCCACATATACTCATTAAAAAATAACAGAGATAATACGATATTCATATGCTATTAAATGCAAAGAAATGTTTATTTATGTCTTATCATCCTTCTCTAAAATGTGAAGGAATCCACTGAATTGGAAGGGTGTTTGGCTATTGGCCTGAACAAAAACCATCCATATTCCTGGAGGCCTTTAAGAAGAAAAGCCTACCAATTTCAATAGACTTGTGATGGAGAGAGACATCTGCATTCAGAAAGAAGAATGTGTATCACAATTTAGTATTTTCACCTTTGTTTATTGTTATTGTTGTTTGTTTTCTTTTTTTTTTTCTCATTTTTTCCTTTTTGATCTGATTTTTTTACATAGCATGATAAATGTGGAAATATGTTTACAAGAATTGCACATGTTTAATCTATATTGGATTACTTGCTGTCTAGGGAAGGGGGAGGTGAGGAGGGAGGGAGAAAAATTTGTGAAGTTTTGCAAAGATGAATGTTGACAACTACCTTTGCATGTATTTTTAAAATAAAAAGCTATTAAAAATAAAAAAACCCAAAATATTATGATATATTTTGAAAATAAAAAGTCATTATTAAAAAAATTTTAAAACCCCAAATATTAGGCTGTATTTTGAAAATAAAAATCTATTGTTGAAAAAATTTAAATACTAAAATATGCTGCATTTTGAAAATAAAAAAGTATTATTTAATTTTAAAAACCCCAAGATATTATGCTATATTTAAAAAATAAAAAGTATTATTAAAATTTGTTAAAACCCAAAATATGCTGTATTTTGAAAATAAAAATTATTAAAATTTAAGAACCCCAAGATATGGTCTATTTGGAAAATAAAGTGTTATTAAAAATTTCAAATCCCCCAAATATTATGTATTTTGAAAGTAAAAAACTTATTAAAAATTTTAAAAACATAAATATTATACTGTATCTTGAAAGTAAAAAGCTATTAAAAATAAAAAAAAAACACGCAAAGATAGTTTTCAACAGTCACCCATGCAAAACTTTGTGTTCCAAATTTTTCTCTTTTCCCCTCTTCTCCCCTAGCCAGCAAATAATCCATTATAGGTTAATTATGTGCAATTTTCTAAACACATTTCCACATTTATCATGTTGTGCCAAAAAAAACAGATCAAAAAGACAAAAAATGAGAAAGGAAAAAAAAGCAAGCAAACAATAACAAAAATGGTGAAAATAAGTTGTGATCCACATTCAGTCCCCATAGTCATCTCTCTGGATGCAGATGACTCTCCATCATGAGTCTATTGGAATTAATCTGAATCACCTCATTGTGGAAAAAAATCCAAATCCATAATAGTTGATCATCCCATAATCCTTGTTATTTACTATGTACAGTGTTCTCTTGGTTTGACTCACTTCACTCAGCATTAGTTCATGTAATTCTCTCCAGGCCTTTCTGAAATCATCCTGCTGATCATTTCTTATAGAACAATACTATTCCATTACATTCATATACTATATTTTTTCAGCCATTCTCTAACTGATGGGCATCCACTCAGTTTCCAGTTTCTTGACACTACAAAAAGGGTTGCTACAAACATTTTTGCACATGTGGGTCCTTTTCCCTTTTTATGTCCTCTTTGGGATACAAATCCAGTGGAGATAGTGCTGGATCAAGGGTATACACAGTTTGATAGTCCTTTGGGCATAGTTCCAAATTTTGCCTGTATTTTGAAAAATAAAAAGCTATTATAAAAAAAAAATAAGCCTAATATGTGTGACTCCTATGCCTCAAGTAGAAGGCATCATTTTGGAGGGGATGTTTGGTCTCTTTCCCTTGTCCTTTTCAATCCCTATTAATTATGACAACTTGTTATGGAGTTTCTTTTTCACAAAAATTATTTTATTTTTCTTCATTCACATGTAAAACACTTTTGATAGCTTTTTTTAAAAAATTTTTGAATCCCTGATTCTCTCTCTTTTTGCCCCTTCATTGAGAAGGCAAACTATACATGTACAATAATGTGAAATATTTCCATGTTAGTCATGTTGAGTAAGAAATCACAAAGAAAGAAAAGAAAAAGAAACGACAAGTATGCTTCCATTTGTATTCAGATTTCATCAGTTCTTTTTCTGGAAATGGATGGTGCTTTTCTTCTGAAATGCCTTGGGTCACTGTATTTCTGAAAACAGCTGCCATTCATAGTTGATCATCATACAATATTGTTGTAACTTGATGTAGTGTTCTCCTGGTCCTGCTTATTTCACTTAGTTTCAGTTCATGGACATCTTTCTAGGTTTTTCTGAGAGCACTGTTTCTTATTTCTCTTAGCACGAAAATATTCCATCATAATCATATACAACTTGTTCAGCCATTCTCCAATTGATGGACATCTCAAGTTCCAATTCTTTGCCACCACTGAAAAAGCTGCCAGTTGTTTTCCCTTTTGTTTTTTACCTCTTTGGGTTACAGACCTAATAGTGCTTGGTTAAAAAGTTTGCATAATTTTATAATCCTTTGGGCATAGTTCCAAATTGCTTTCCAGAATGGTTGAATAAGTATACAACTTTACCAACAGTGCATCAGTGTTCCAATTTTTCCATATCTCCTCCAACATTTGCACTTCCCCTTTTCTTTCATATTAGTTAATCTGATAGATGTGGAGTGGTATTTCAGAGTTATTTTAATTTGCATTTTTCTAACCAATAGTGATTTAGAACATTTCTTCACATGATTATAGATTTGCTGTAAAGTTATATGTGGTAGGAGATACTAGTTCCAACAGGGAACAGTAGTTCACAAGGTGATGTATTTTGAGGTAGAAAGCAGACACACACACTATCCAAAAGATGTTACTTCAAGGAAGGAAGGAAGTACAGTCCCACAAAGAAGATGGTATCTTGTTAAACTTTTAAATAGAGGTAGTCACTCCTCAAAGGACTCAAATGTAGATGTCAAGTTGAGGAGGGAATGTAGTGAAATGCTACAAATATAAAAACTTTGTAAGCTTTGAAGTATTAATGCAAATTACTGTTTATTTATATGATATGCATATATGTGTGTGAAAGACATTTATTGATGTATATGCTGGTGTATCTAGTGGGAATGTAGGGCTCAAAGTATCACATTCTGCGATCCCTTTCAGATCATAGATCTGGGACTACAAGGGAAATTGGAGGCCAATCTTTCTATTTTTACAAATGAAGAAAGAGGCTCAGTGAAATTAAATGATTTGAAATCTCTCATATCCAATCACTTCTTTCTGCTAATATCTTGATCTATGTCTTGCCCCTAGATTGGATGAGAGAATAAGGCTGATGACTCTGCCCAGCCCTTCCTCACTTAAATCCAGTCCACTTGCAACTCAAGACATCACCTTCCTGATGTCATTGGTCCTCTTTGCGAATGAAGGACTAACAACAACTAATATAATTATCACCTTAGTTTAGAACCTCTGGTCTAGACTAGCAGCAGCAGTAACTAATGCTATAAAAATGAGATTTCTATAAAGGACTCAGCCCAGTACCTGGCGTATGGTAACTACCATATAAATATTAGCTATTGTTATCTCATTGGATTGTTACAAAAACCCTAGGAGATAGGTGCAATTATTATCCCCATTTTTTCAAATGAGGAAATTGAGGCAAAAAAGGTTAAGTGATTTTTTCAGGGCCACTGGTAGGTCACTAGAAACTAGTAGGTATCTGAGGGTGGGAATGATTGACTCCAGGTCAGGTGCCCTATCTGCCTCTAGGTGTTTCTCAAAACATTCTACCTCCCATCCCCATGCTTTTGCACTGGCAAGTCTGGAATGAATCCCCCTCTTTTCCTCACCCTGATAGAATCTTTTTTTTCTCTCAAGGCCCAGTTCAAAAACCATTTTCTCCATGAGCTTTTCCCATGAATTAAATTTCATTTAAATTCTCTGAGCCTCTTTCTTCATTTGTAAAAACAGAAAGATTGGCCTCCAATTTCCCTTGTAGTCCGAGATCTATGATCTGAAAGGGATCGCAGAATGTGATACTTTGAGCCTTACATTCCCACTAGATACACCAGCATATACATCAATAAATGTCTTTCTCTCTCACACACATATACATATCATATAAATAAATAGTAATTTGCATTAATACTTCAAAACTTTCCCTTCCTCAAATAGTCTTGCCTTCCTCAGCATTTGTTCACTTTATTTTATGTATTTTTATATATGCATTTGTGGTCTATCCTTTTAGAATGTAAACTCCTGAGGGAGCTAGTTGACACAGTGGGTAGAGCACCAGCCCTGAAGTCAGGAGGTTCTGGGTTCACATCTGGCCTCAGACACTTGATACTTCCTAGCTGTGTGACCTTGAGCAAGTCACTTAACCCCAATTGCCTCAGGGGAAAAAAAAGAATGCAAACTCCTTGAGAACATGAATAGTTTCATTCTACAAAATTTTATCCCCAGTCTCTGGAGCTTAATAGATGATTATTGACTAACTACCTAAGATCATAAAGGTGGAAAGCGGCAAAGGTGGGATTTGAATTGTGGCCTACAGAGCTAGGGCTCTTTCTACTATGTCTAAGATGATGGAAACAGAGATTCAGGGAAGGTAGATGGAAGTAGGAGAGTGGAAGGAAATAGGAAGGTGGTGGTGGCCAGGATTTGTGCTTAAATATAATTGCTCAAGACCATTTTATTTTATCTTATTTGATTGTATTGCTCTGCATCTATTTAGAGTTTTTTTTTAAAACACGGGCTAAAGGAACTCCTTCTTCCCAGTGGCTATCTCCCTGAATCACTGTCCAATTAATTACACAGACACCTCCCTGAACCCCTTTAGACTGGCTCTCTCTGCAACAACATGAGGGGCTCCTCCAGAATACCAATACCTGGAAGGATTGCCCCATTTTTCTAAACCCTGAGGAAGTCTCTCTTTTTGAAAAGGTATTATTACATTATTTAGTAATTAATGTGTGTCGAGTTCTGTTCTGGTACTGCTTAGAAAGGTCAAAAGGTAGAGGAAAGATCAGGACATTAGTGAAGTGTTTTACAAACCTTAAAGCGCTATGTAAATCATCATGCCTCATGAATATTATCATCATTTTATTATTGTGATTATTTTTGATGGTGAAATAGTGTCCCTCTTTGCCCTTAGTGGTGACAGCAAAAAGAGACCCTGAGAAGAGCTAGCTTTGGACGGAGGTCACATTCTTATTCCAGGACCTACTATAAGGTTAGCAAAACAGTGGAGAGAGCCAATATTTCTCAGGGAGAGAGACCCACAGTTCTCCCCCTCCCCCACTGATGGCATATTTGTAAGGAAGTGTCAGGAGCAGGTGCGGGTGGAAAAATGGAGCAGGCACCAGGGCCCTGCATTAAATTTAGCTGCTGCCCTATTCCTAGGGTAGCCTTTGGGGAGCTAAGCCATTAGCCTTAAAACTGGAGATGGCAGAAAATGAGTCAGCCTGGTGTGGTGGAAAGAGCCATGACCCGGGCTCTGCTGACTGCGTGACCTTGGATGCAGTCCTTTTCTGGACTTCTCCTTATCTATAAGATGAAGGGGATGAACAAAGTGTTATCGAAGCTCCCTTCCAGTTAAGTGCTCAATGGGCTATCCTGTTACTTTTTCCTTCCTTCCCCTCCTCATGTCAAAATTCCTTAATATCACCCCTTACCACTTCTTCCTTAAAAAAAAAAAAATAAAGTCTTGTAACCTTCATCCTTAACAAAAATAAACCCTTTTAGGTATCCTCCTGATCCTCTCCCTAATTCCCAATCTTTCCTTATCTAATAGAACCCAAGTTCAAGTCCTACCTCAGTTTCTAAAGTCATTTAGTTGCTGTCTGCCTCAGTTTCCCTCTCTGTAAAATGAGGATAATAGCACCTACTTCTTAGGGTGGTTGTGAAGAACAAATAAAATAATATTTGTAAAGCACTTAGCACAATGTTTGGAACATACAGGTACATAAAAAATGTTTGTTTCCTTCTCTTTCCTCTTAATTGCCAAATCCAAAATCCTCAGTCCTCCTGCTCCTTGACCGCTCTGCAGCACGTGATACCGCTAATGACCTTTTCTTCCTGGATATCTTCTCCTTTTTGAGGTTTTGTGACATTATTCTCCTCTGATTCTCTTTCTTTCTGTTCAATTCTCCCTACAGGCTTATTTTGCTGATCCATCAGTCTCTTGAAATTTCTAACTTATGGGGGCTCCTCCAAAGTTCTGAGCCCTCTCTCTCCTTTTTCCTCAGGTCTCGTCCTGTCAGCTATCATCTCTGTGTAGATGACCCTCTCATACAGATCTGAAGATCTACCTATTCAGCCTTAGTCTCCCCGTACTAACTCACCAACTGTTATAGGACAAAAGATCTCACATAGGTATCTCACCTGCTGAAGTACTTGGTCCTTTGGACTGGTGCAGAATCCCTGGGGAGGCAGCAAGGGTAGAGAGGATGAACTAGGAAGAGCTGTCTGTCAGTCCGGTTCAAGGAAGTCCCTTGGGAAGCGAGGTGAGGCACACCTGTAATCCCTGTGAGTGGGGAGGCTGAGGCCGGAGCCCAGGGCTTCTGAACTACAGTTATCCTAGCCTTGCTGCTCATTTTGCGTCATATATTCCCCTCCTTGAGCATAGATGACCCAGTGGCTATCCTGAGATGGACTATCCTTGGAGACAACCTTGTGAGTTTAAGAGATCAGAAACTCCTTGTGCCTCATATATCCTTACTGATGTTTGTTTAAATCTTTGCCCACGTTCACTTGTCAGTCTTTTGTGTGTAAAGTATTGTTTTTAAGTGGAGGAAATAACAGTTCTATTCCTGATTTCCATAGTATATTGAAAATTGTTTTATACTCCTTAGGGGAGATCACAGACATGAACCAGACTTAAACTTTATGGACAGGATCTGAGGTGGAGACATAAAGAGCCAAAAGGTAGGGAGAAAGCACTGAACTTTTTTTTTTTAGTCCAGGTCCACTAGTTCTGAACCTAGTCTGCATCTATGAATCCAGAGCTAGGGGTGTCTGTGGGAGAGAGAAAGGATAAGTGCCCTAGAGCCTTTGGGCCCAGAAATGGTTCTCTTTGTTATTATGCTTATATATGTACATGCTGTCTTTCTCTTAGGATTTAAAATATATCAGCATTTAGCCCAGTGTCTGCCACATAATAAATAGTAATAATTTCATATTGATTATTACATCTCAGTATTAAAAAATGGTCTGTAATGCCTGATGGTACCTAGCACAGGGATAGACACATACATTTGTATTAATACAAAATCAAAGGAATCTTCTCCCTGCCTCAGAATAGCATTAGGTGCTTAAGAAACTCTCAGTCCATGAAGGAGGCAATAGGAGCCTTAGACCTCACATGTAGAATTTTCAGTAAAGATTTATTGACTGAACAAATGAATGAGCAGCATAGGGAATAATGCTAGTGATACACTGTTGGGTCATCCTAGAAACTATCCATGTTGATACCAGAGCACGGAAGTTATTAAGGCAGAGGTGGTCTGATAAGCACTCTCAGCACCCTAAAAGCAACGTGGGTGGATTGCTCCAGATTTGCTGGAAGTCTCCTTGAATTTGCTTTGGGCTTCTGGGAACAGGGCCCTGAAGCTCAGGGTGGGGTAGTACTGGTTTCCAAAGAATTGAAGGCATAACATGACAGGCTCCCTGGCTGTTTCTGAACTTAGAACAGGCTGAGTGGGTGGGTACAATCTCTTCCCTGTCTGGTGATAACTCCAGCTTCACTGAGTGGAGGGACGATTAAAATCTCAGATTCAGTTTTTGATCTAAGGGGAGAGAGAATTAAAATTCCAGATCTAGCTGTGGGCACAAGAGATAGTCTTAAATTTTTTTTTGACATCTTTTGTCTTTTATAACACAGTCATTTGGGGGGCTCAAGGGGGTGGTCTTATGGAACATATTCCCCGTTCAACAGATTTCTAGATCTAAATGCTATCATGGGTTGAAAACAGAACATTTATCCTACCTTGATTGGTCTTTTTTCCAAATAAAGATTTCAGAACTGTACATTGACCAAAGCCTAGGGAACCCCACTTTGTGGGAAGGGGTGGGAAATGTGCAGTAGTAGTGGGATTCCTCCAGGGATCTTTTTCCTCTGTGCTCTCAGCCTGTATTTAGATGAAATGTGAAGTCAGATGGGGGTGAGGGAGGAATATGAGGACAGAGGGAAAGAAGGGAGATATGACTAAGATATAAACTTTGCTCATCTGTCGTTCTAGATCTACTTACTCTAATTCTGCAGGGGTTTCTAGCTATGGTGCTCCTGAAGAAAACAAAAGGACTGAGGAATTAGAGGCATGAATGAAATTTTTATTGAATTATTTTCTTGTTAGCTTTTTTTTGCCAATTATATTTTTAAAGGAATTGTTTTGCACATTGCATTTTTTTCTATTTTGCCAATTCTATTTTTCAAGGAGTTGTTTTCTTTTCCCATTGTGTCAAATCTATTTTTTAAGAAGTTTTCTTCAGTAAATTTTTTTTTCCATTTCTTTGAAAATTTTTTTAAGGAGTTGTTTTCTTCAGTCAGTTTCTGTGTTTCCCTTTCCAAACTCTCCTGCAAAACTCTCATTTCTTTTCCCCATTTTTCTTCTCTCTTTTAAGATGCTTTTTGAATTCTTTGAAGAGCGCCTTTTGAGCTGGAGACCAATTCCTAACGCCCATAAGGCTTCCTCTGAAGGTGTTTTGCCTTGATTGTCCTCCACTGGATTTGTATTCTGTTCTTCCCTGTTTCCAAAGTAGCTCTTTTTGCTTTTTTGCTTATTGTTAAAGATTGAGATCTACTCGTAGGGCACAGGGGAGATTGTCCCAGGGTTCCTTTACAGGGCAAGAGGGCTGACTGCACTAGAACTGGTAGTGCTGCAGGCTTCCCCAGGCACTGGGTGGGCCTGGCCAAGTCTTACCTGTTATGATGGGGTTCACAGGCTCACTGCCTTTGGTAGTTGTACTGGAGGTCTCACAGCTGTTCTGCTAATCCACTGGCCAGTGCTGCTTTATTTTGGTTAAGAGTCTCCCACTAGATTCCCAGTGCTGGGATTCTCTGCCCAGGGCCTTCCCAGATCATCCCTGTGTTGGGCTGTGTCCCCCTCCTGCCCAATTGAGACAGACTTTTCCTGAAGCCTTCCAAGATGCTAGAAAATTATTACAGTCCAGATGTCACCCCAAAATCTGATCAGAGGTTTGCTCTAGGATTGATTCTGGGGGGGGACCAGGAAGAACTCAGGCAAAATCATGTTTACTCTCTATCATTTGGCCCCATCCCAAGGTTCAATCACATAAGCAGAGATAGAACTGAGTTGGGCAGAGCAGAACTGCTCCCCATCACTTTGACCAGAATCATTTTCCTTTGCACATTTTCCAGGGTAGAAGTCAGAGGAACCAACCTTCTAAACTCCTTTCCAATACTAGCTCTGAGAACAACAATCAAACCAACACTATATATCATCTGGCACATGGTGAGGGCTCAATAAGTGATTTTTCATTCACTCATTTACATACTGTTTGCATGTCTCCCAAAGACTCACTGGATCAAATTTGGCTTTGACATTTACCCTGTACCCTGTTTCCCTTCTCCTAGACTCACCTGTGATCTTTCCCAAGTAACATTTATATTTTAATAGACTGTTAGAAACAATGCTTTAATAATTGTTAGAATTCTTACAAGGTGCTAAGTCAATGGAATTGATAGAGACAATGGTTGTTTCTAGGGTGCTTAACAATTCTCTAGATGTACTTAGTACTTACTACAATTCCACAAGATTCACACCTTTAAGAGAGCATATATAAGGTAGGAGCCTCAGCCAGGATTGACTCCGGGAGATTCACAAGCCAGAGGAGGCAGCTTAAGTTCTCGGAACCAAGGAGAGAGATAGACTTCTAAGAAAGCTAACCAAGCCCAAGGAAGGACAAGACTTGGAAAGAGACAATAAAGGATTTGGACTTTAACTCCTGACTGCATTTGTGACTACTCTGAACTGAAAGGAAGGCTGCTCCCAGAAGCCCCCCCAAGAAACCTGTTCCCAGAGAACTTTATATTTTAGAGAAGAAAAAGGAAGGGGTAATAGTAAAATTTCTGATTGAAGAAAAACCGGTATCATGTTGGTCACCTCCAGCCTTCATCTTAGAAGCTGGGAAATGGGATTCTGGGATAAAGCTTCTCTGGACTGGAGGTAGGGAGTTGTGATGGGACAAAATAAGAGAGCTACAGATGGAGGTAGCCAAAGCTGACCCTCACTGCCTAGAATTCAGGGTAAAGACTCAAAGTGAAGAGGGTCCTCAGGCTGGAGAGATGAAGCTTCTAGCCAGTGTTTGCAGATCTCTGCACCTTGATGACTGAGGACACAGGAAACAGAATGGTGATGGCATTTATACGGTCTGGGGCAAAGGGATCCACTGATGCCCCATGCTGGCTTTGTGTAAGAAATGGTTTTCCCAAGTTTTCCCCAGCTCATTAGGACGCTTGTGTTTGTTCTTTCTTGCCATGTACTGACTGATGACTTTACCAGAAAATGGAAATATTCCTGCTTCCAGCGACTGACTCACCCAGAACTCCCCTGGAAACCAGCACATCCTGTTGCCAAGGCCCCCTTAACATGTCTCTCCCTCCCTCCTTTTTTTCCTTTTCCTTTCTTCTTTTTCCTTCCTTCCTTCCTTCCTTCCTTCCTTCCTTCCTTCCTTCCTTCCTTCCTTTTTTTCTTTTCTCTCAGGGGAGAGCACAGGAATCAGACATTTACTCTCATCTCTCTGAAATTGGAGGTCCTAGTTAAAATGTAAATATTGCCTAGAATGGGAAACAGGCTAACTTATTTTGGTTTGGATTGTAAGGTTTCAGAGGATAGAAAAGCAAGAGAAAGGTCTGGAGCAGGAGACGCTGGGAAGGATGGGTGAGACTGAGGGAATATCCCAAGGGCTCTTCAACCAGATAGCAAACATCATTTTCTCAATTTTACCAGGGACCACCCCCTGCCTTCAGTTCCTGAGTGCCTTACTGCCCTAATTTGCTGTTTATTTCACCCAAAAATTACAAAGAGAAATAAAGATTACCCAAGTATGGGAGGTGATAGGAAAGCAAGATGAGTACAAAGAAAATCATGAAGCTGGAGAGGTCCCAAGGACCTTCCTGCACAGATTTCTTCTGTTACTGTCCAGAAGGCCACTAACTTTTGGCTTCTGGCTAGTCTGGACTCAGGAAAATTGTTTCAGGACCAAAGAATGGATCCCATCTATACAGAATCATCACTGTACTTCTAATTTCCTCTTTTATCTCTTTTTCCCTGTCTTCATCCTAATTACTTAAAGGTGAATGAAGAAGAAACCATCCAGACTATGGGTTAATCTCCTGTTCTCTCCCAAGCTTAGCCCTAAGTCCTGAGAGTGACATAGACCCTTCCAAAAACTATCTAAGTCATCCTCTTATCTATAGACTAGCTTTGCTCTTTGACTGGAAAGAACTCAGATTTGTGGCTAGAAAGCAGACAGTAATATTGACAGGGTCTGCTTTCCTTCTAGGCTGGGCAAAGAAATTCATTTATTGATAAATATTGGAGGAAAGGCTTCCTAAAAAGGTGGACCTGAGCCAGAATATAATTGGATATCAACATCATTTTTAGTAGCTAATCAGTCATTTTCAGAATTGAGTGAAAACTGTCTAGAAATTCTTCTTTCTCCACTTGATGCTTTATAAACGCTTGTTGATTGATAGATTGATTGACTGAAGTCTTCCCATGATATCTTGGTTCTCTTAATTCTTGCATTGTCTCCTCATTCAGACTTAATTTTCTTGTTCCTTAAACCTTTCTCTCTTCTCTAGACTTATACAGCCTAGGAGAACCTTCAGGAAGGCTGTCATGATCTGGCACTGAGAAATGAAGGGATGGCCTTATAGGAGTGTCATGCTGCTTGAAAATAGACTATAATGTATTTCTCTAGCTCAAAATGATGCTTGGGTCTTGAATCTAACTCAGAATCCTACATGAGACTCGCTCTCCTCTTCCTGTCTTTTAACTAAAGTAATTTCCCCCAAGTTTTGAGAGATCCCATGGATTCTAATCATTTATAGCCAGGGTTTATTGAAGACTCTCTTGGAAGATCCAGTCTTCCTGAATTGTCTGGGAAGAATTGCAGAAGCACAGAGTTGAACAGAACTTCAGAGTAAGAAGAAACCTCAAGGGCTATCTCATCTAACTCATAGATGAAAAGTTATTCCCACCTATAAAAAAAAATCCCAACAAGTATTCATCCAACCTCTGCTTGAAGACCTCCAAGGAGGAGGAAACTATCACTTCTCATTGCAGTTCACTCTACTTTGGGATAACTTCTAAAAAGGTTTTCTCTGACATCAAGCCTCAATTTTCCCCTTTAAAATCTCCCAACCATTGCTTCTGGTAATGCCTTCTGAGGTCAAACAGAACTAACTTATTCTTTCACAGGATAAAGCCTCCAAATAGGAGTTGAATAGAATATTTTATCTCCCTTCGATCTTAGCTTCTTCAGGTAAATATCCTTGGTTCCTTATGAGATGGACTCAAAGCCTTTCACTAGCCTAGTTACTCTCCTCTGGACATTCTCTAATTTTATCCAAGTTTTCCCTAACACAGTGATTCCCAGAACTGAATATAATAGTATTTATCCTAGAACAGGATAGTGAGATTATTACCTCCCTTTTTCCCCCTAGAAGGTACTTTCAATGTTGCCCCAGATTTCATTAGCCTTTTTGGTTACATCAAATTACTGACTCATGTTGAGTTTATAGTGCATTCAACTCTTTTTCAGAAAAAATGTTATCTCTAACATGCTTCCCCTATTTATGAAATTTATTTATTTATGAAATTGGTTTTTTGATCCCAAGTGTCAGACTTCTCATTTATTCCTATTTGATTTCATCTCGGATTCAGTTCAATGTCTTCAAGATCTTTTTAGATTCTAACATTGTCATCCACTATGGTAACTCTTTCACTTAATTTGATATCATTTGAAAATCTGATGAGCGTTCCATCAAGACTTTTGTCCATATCACTGGCAAAAAAAGGTAAATAATCCAAGGCCAGACATGGATCCTTGGGGTACTCCATTGGAAACCTTCTACCCAGTTAACATGAAGTCACTCTTTGGTCTGTCCAGGGTCTTCCATAGGTAGAATTTGGATGGAGCTGCATATAGCTTGGCAGCAATAGCAACCAAAGAATGGAGTAGATGTTCAAACAAATCAGAGTAGGGTAATCTCACTAGGAGGCAGAGTGAATCGCTTCTCTCGGGCACATAGTAAGCTCTCCACATGTGCAGCTACAACCCGGCACAGTTCCAGGCCCTGTAGAAACAGAAGGGAAAATGATCCAGGTATTACAACCTACCCATCCTTACCTGTAAGCTCTCTCCCTGAATCCTCTCACAGTTGTCTTGGAGGGTTTTGCAGAGTTCAGGGTGGTGACAGAACTCTCTCTTTCTTTCTTTTTCTTTATTATGTATATATTTATATGTATATATACATATATGTATTATGTATATCTCCATCCATATATATATGCATGTGTATATGTATGGATATATTTTGTGCAATATAATTTGTAAAACATAATAATATATAATACATGCCTAATATATAATTTATAGAACATAAATGCCCAGGCTTCTGAAAGGAAGCTTGCTCGTTTGCACTTGTCTTGGGCTCTACTGACCAAGGAGATGCTTTCCTCTCAGAAACCAAGAGATTTTCCTGCCTACTTTGGGGGCAGTTGGTCATAGAATGGAAAGTTATGGCATAGTGGTTAGAAAGTTTGACCCAAAGCCAGGAAGACCCATCTCTGACACAAAAAATTACTTAACCTCTCAATGTTCTTAGGCAGCTCTTTAAGATGCTGACCCAAATTGCTCACCTATGCAAGAAGTTAAAGATCCAGCCCCTCTCCCTATCACTGTAGAGAGAAGCGCAGCTATGATATAACAGAAAAAGATCTAGATTTTATTGGGCATTGTATACAAGTCCGTGCTTTCCCACTGACTCATCATGTAAACTTTAGTCAAGGACTTTCTAGCTCTGGCGATTAATTTTCTCAGCTCTAAAATGAGAGAGTTGGACCAGAGGACCTCTAAGATCCTACAGTTTTAAATCCTAGGATTCTATGATTTCTATGAAAATTCACATTGGGATTTCAACAGGAACAGGGGCTCAGTAATCTGGTTTAAGGCAGCCAATTTCTCTGGGCAAAACTGAGAAACTTAGGAAAGAAAGGCAAACATCATAGCAAAGAGATCCAGTTCCAAATCCCTTCTAAATCCCTTTGATATGATTTCCCAGACCTGGAACCTTATCCCAAGGGAATCCCAGGTAATTCCACTGGCTCAATCAACAAGAAATCAGGGCACTAGAATCATTATTCCACAGAATCCTCAGAATGGAGGAATTGAGGAAATCCATGAAGAAAAAGAAAGTGAATAACAGAGATCATTCCAGAAAAATCTGCTTCTAGGTGTACCTATAGACATTAAACTCACAGAACCTCCGAGTTGAGAGGGAACTTGATATGCAGTCTAATCCATATGTGAACAAAAATCCTCTTTACAATATTCCCTACAAATAGTCACTCAAGCCTCCATTTGAATACTCCCAGTGATAAAATATTCAAAGTTTGGGAGTGTATATGAGGGGAGGGGAATAAAATAATAATCATGATAATAATATTGAGCACTTATATAGTATTTCAGGGTATGCATTTATTGTTGTTCAGTCATTTTCAGTTGTGTCCAACTCTTTGTGATTCTATTTGTGTTTTGTTTTGTTTTGTTGCAAAGATACTGGAGTGCTTTGTCATTTTCTTCTCCATCTCATTTTACAGATGAGAAAACTGAGTAAAAAAGGTAAGTGACTTGTACCAGCCACACATCTATTAAGTGTCTGAGGCCAGATCTGAACTCAGGAAGATCAGTCTCCCTAACTCCAGCCCTGTGCTCTATCCACTGTACCACTTAACTGTCCTAAGGTATTCTAAAGCACTTTAGAAATATTACCTAACTTGAGCTGCACAATAATCTTGGGAGCTAGGTTCTATATCCCCATTCTACAGATAGGAAAACAGGGACAGGTTAGATTACCCAGGGTCATACACCTGGTAATGATCTGGCTATTTGTCACATTTTCCCTCATGTCCTCCTGAATCTAGTACCGACATTCTGTCCACTTTACCTCTTAGCTGCTCCATGACAACATAATGAGACACGATGGCTATCTTCAGGTATTTGTAGGACTGTCATGTAGAAAAGTATTTAGATTAAATCTGTTTGGTTTCAGAAGGCAGATTGAGGCATAATGAGTGAGGGAATTGTGAACTAGCTCAGTTCCCTTTCTATTCAATTATGGGTGGGGTCCAATTTTTGTCTTGTGAGAAAACTATTGAATTATGAGAAAACCTTCTTGCATTGTTTGAACCTAGCCCTGAGTGGCTGAGAAGCAGGACCATTGCTATTTGCTGCTTAGAGAACCTTAATTAAGGACGTAGGTTATGTTGATCAGAAACTCAGTCAGATCCAAAGATTGATGCAAAGTTTTCTCATAATTATATATTTCAAGGAACCCATATATTTCTAAAAAGAGGCTCCATACTGGCCAATTACTGTTTTCTTGTTCTTTTGGTTGAATATAGACCTTTAGAAAGGGAAGCAGAACATTTCTTTTTTCTGATTTTAGGGAATTGCACCTGTTCATTTTCTTCTTCCCAACTCAGAAAGGCCTTCATCCAATTAAAAAACCAGATTACCTAATCTTGTATCCTGGTTATATCCTGTTAATTGTTTTCTCTTAACACATAAAAATCTATCTTCCCCTATGTTTGGGGTCTAGTGCCAAGCTGAGGAGGCCCGGTCCCAATTTGTTATGCATTTGACATTATTATTGTTGGTGAGTCACGTCCAACTCTTCATGCTTCCATTTAAGTTTTCTTGGCAGAGATGTTGGAGTGGTTTGCCATTTCCTTCTCCATCTCACTTTAGAGATAAGGAGCTAAGGCAAACACGGTTAAGTGACTTGCTCAGAGTCATACAGCTAGGCAAGTCTGAAGCTAGATCTGAATTCATGAAGACAGTCGTTCTGATTCCAAGTCCAGTGCTTTATCCACTGTACAACCTACCTGGCCCTGCATTTTTAGTGCTAGTGTAGGGAAAGAAAGATATGGGTAGTGAAAAATTGCATGTAACCCCAAATCCATTTACATTTTGCTTTAGAGTGGGCTTTAGTCTTTCTGTAATTACTGGAGATACATACCCTTCATCTAAAACAGTGATTCTCAAACTTTTGTTTTCAGTATCTTTATCCTATTAAAAATTATTGAGGATCTCTCCAAAGCATTTTTGTTTATCTGGGTTATATTTATAGACATTTACCATATTGGAAATAAAAACTATTTTTGAATTTGTAGACTCTCTAAAAGGGTTTCAGAGATCCCCAGGATTCTCTAGACCATACTTTGAGTAAATTTAGATTCTAAAACAATGAACCCAATATCCAACACACCAGCATCTAGAGAATTCCCCCTTTCTAAGGGGAGATGGAATAATTAGTGCTTTGATTTAGAAGGAATATATTGATTGATAAGCAAGGAGAAGGAGAGAGATGGACAAGAGTGATAACATTTTTTTTTAAGCAGGTAGAATGTCAAAAGTGGAGATAAGAATCAACAAAAATAAAATGAAGCAAGAAAAAGAACAGTGATTCAAAGCAGTGACAGCAATGGCTAGAAAATGATTGAGTAGAAGTGAGGATACTTCCTTCTTACATATGTTAAAAAAAATCAACTTTATAAGCTAGGACAAATGTAGTTAGACAGCTGTTCTTCTGAAGAAAGATTTGGAAGTATTAGTGGTCTGAATTTAATAATAGTGTGATATGCTCATCACCTTCCATCTGCTCTCCCTACTCCACTAAACAAAAGCTAATAATAATAATATTTGAAATAATACATAATATAATAATATTCAAAAGACTGTCATGTGGGGATTTAGCATGCTCTCAATATGACAGTGACAATGACAGACACTGGTAGAGGAAGGGGATTTTTCTTATCATTAGTAACTTCCTTGCATGCTATGGAATTTCCTTCTTGGAAACTCCATGGGTCCTTTCTGAAAGTCAGCATGATAGAGTGACAGGTACTATAATGTAGTGGAAAGGATGTTGGTATTGCTGGTTTGGGATGCCCGCTTTATTACTATCAGACCACATGTGGAGCTTTTGGGTACCATGTTTTAGGAAAGACATTGACAAGCCAGAATGCAAATGGGGGAAGACAATCAGGATAGTAAAAGGCCTGAGAACCATACTATTGTGAAGACTGGTTGAAAGAACTGGAGAAGGTTTAACAAGAGTGTTAAACCTGTTTTGTGCCATGGACTCCTGTGGTAATCTGTTGAAGCCCTTGGGACCCCTTCTTAGAATCATGTTTTTAAAAGCACAGAATAAAATACAAAAGATTACAAAGGAAATAAATTCTACTGAAATAGTCATCTAAATATATATATTTTCAAATTTTTAAAAAAATTGAGACATACCCCTAAGAATTGTACCTATTCAGTATCCCCCTGCTTTAGGGGAATACAATAGCTGACTGCAAGTTTGCCATGCAAAATATTAGTCATATCCTATTTGGCCCCAGAAAACAATTTTAGGAGCAATAGATGGAAGCTCTAGAATCCATTTTCACCTATTAAATTCACCTTGCTATTAAAATGCCACCAAAATGAAATGGGCCGCCTCCTCAGGCCTCAAACAAAAGGTGAATGAATGACCACTTGTCTACATTGTTGTAAGGGCTGTTCTTGTTCAAGTACCAGTTGGACTAAATGGAAAGTCCCTCCCAACTCTGAGATTCTGTGCTTCTGTAACTATTGTCTTTTGAGCTTGCCAGAAAACGAGTCACTAAATCTCTGATACTCCATGTTCTTGAAGGACTTGACTATCAAATGAGAATCATCATGCTTTTCTTGTCTGCCTTCCAATATAATCTGGGAGGAAGCTGAGGACCCCTGCCATGACACAGGGCCCTATTACCCCTCCTCAGAGCCTCTGTTAGCCTCATACCTGCTCAAGCTGCAGCTGCATAATTCGTTGCACAGTCAGGTTTCCCAGTGTGATCTCCACATAGGGATAACTGGAGCCGGCAGTGGGTCTCTGGGTTCGTGTGGATTGAATTTCCTTTAGAGGAAATTTCACCGTCAGCTCCTAGAGCGTAGATGGGGAGAGGGTTAGGGATCGTCACCATTTCCTGGGTTGGCCTAAGGCAATGTGGCAGACAGCAGGCCCTTGGCTGGTAACCTTGGCAACTTTGAAAGTGGAATGCTGTTTGGCTGGATGCTACTGTGACACTTTATCTTTCCCTGTAAAATGCAGATAGTAATATTTATGTAGGGAGCTTCTTTGGAGCATCTGTGGATGTTATAAAAGAAAGCAGCATGAATCACCACAAGGGCCACTTTTTTGTCTGGGGATGATGTAAAGGGGTTTCAAGATGTAGGGAAGGGAAGAAGAGGAAGCTCCCAGCAAATGGCCTCAATTTTCTTGCTAAGATACAATGGTCCAGGTCCTTAACTAAGAGTGTAAAGTGGAGGAGGTACCATGAGAAGTCAGAAAGAAGAAGGGAGAAGAGAAAGCTTAGAACATAAATGGGAGAGAGAATTAATTAGGGAGGAGCAAAAGGATTATAAATCACTTTTTAGGATTGAGCCTATCTTCTTTGTCCAAAGTGAAATTATAAGGTATGTCTGCCATGTCGGATTCTATGAAATGATGGAGAAGGAAATGCTTTGGAAATGACAAGCTACTCTATAGATATGAAAGTATTATTATTATTTCATCATTTCTGACAGAAGCAGTTTAAGCTAATCCCAATCCCTTTCTCCCAACTACTTGAGAGTGAGAAACCATATAAACCATTCAGGGACCATCTCTTTCTCCTGCTCCTCTTCGAGGTCCCCACTCACATGGGTCTCCTTGTTGAGGAAGTTGAGTCCATTCTGGTTGACAGCCAGGATGCAGGGTGTGAGCACAGTGTTGTTGCTGCAACTCTGGATGAAGAAGAAGGAGGAACCAAACATGGGATAGGCGCTTAGGAGCCCTGTGGAAATGTGGAGAGAGATGTGAAAGAGCCATAGCCAAGATCACCAACATCAGGGAGGAGGGACAAGGAGAAGAGTATAGATGGGGATATTAGGTACATATTAGGTAAACCTCAGCATATAGATATATATGTGCAATTATTGACGATAGGTTTTTCTGAACAATTACTATATCAGTGCTTGGAAGATAATAACTGAGCCTGTTCATTAAAAGGGATCTGCACTATGAATCAACTGTGACTTGCCAAGAGGAAGACCTATAGGGGTGTCCCACAAGCCTTAGTGTAGTTTTAAGCTCAGATAGCTTTTTGGATACCCCTGTACATTTTAGACTGTGTTCCTATTGGTGAAGATGGGCTGCACTTTTTCATCAAGTGCTTAGTAGGGAATACTGCCTGATCTGCCATCTTGGAACACAGGTAGATAACTCAAAGGTTCGGTCCATGCTGGGCCCAGGACTCAGTCTGTGTTTGGCACTAGAGTTGGTCCCAGAATTAGGGTCCTCAGTCTGTGATTGGGGTTGGGGCTCAATTTGTGACTGCATCATTGGCTCATTAGGTTATGGTATAACAATTCACATCTGACTCTCTCCCCCTTTTTCTTACCAAGGAACTGGGCCCTGGCCTGATGGGGGCTCAGGGCCTGGATCTGTTGCATGTGCTGGATAACCAGATTCAGCCAGGCCTGAGCCTTCAACGTTCGATAGAACTGGGGTGGAATGTACTCCTGGGCTTCACGGCTAGAAGCAAAAGCAGAGGAATTTAGAATTGTGGTGAGGAGCACGTGGGTTGTGAGAGGTACTCTTGGGATCATGATTGATGCGGGAAAGATTCCAATCTTTGATTCCCAACCCCCCTAGCTAATGTAAATTACCCTTTGACTCACAAATCCTGGTCCCTTTGAATTCCAATAGAAGGTCCGGACCTATCCCAGCCCCACCCGGATCTGAGCCAACTTTGGGGCTACACCCCAAAGCCCCTCGAGCTAAGTCTCCGACTTAAAAGGACCACACTGGGAACCCCTCTTTGCAGAGATTCCAAACATGGTCGCCATGTGAGGACCCTCTGTCCACTGGACCCTCTGTCCAGTGCCCTCTTTATCTCTACCTTCACCTATCTCCTACTTCTAAACTCAATAATAAACCTCTTTTATTAATCTAGCTCTCTGGGCTAATAAATGCTTTTATTGGGAAGCCGCGCCGCTACTAGACCTCATATACCGCCGTATCCTTGCGCCGAATCTAAGGGGGTTGCAGGGGAAGTTTGACTCCCTGTACCCCAAACCTGCCACTAGACCTTAACTAAACCCTAATTTCATTTAGGTTCCCCAAATGTAGACCTCAACATGTGGTCTACACCTCAACATTCGGTTCCTGACCTCAACAATGATGATCTTTCTTTTAAGAGTTCCTGAAGGTGAACTCAAAACCTCTGTCTCTTCCATCTCAAGATTCATGGGAGAGGAGAAAAATTAAATTCCTAAATCTGATTATAACCTATTATTCCATCCTTCCTATGTGTTAATCTTCCTGTACCTATTCATCCTCATCATAATCTCCAATTGTACAATCCTTGCTTTGGCTACACTCTCTTCCCTTTCCTAATCTTGAGTCTAGCGAACCAATTCAACTTTGCACTTTCCTCTACTCTTAAATCCCTTGCTCCCTTGTTTTGTCACACCTTGAGAAAACCCAACTCTGGATTATTCTTATCATCTGCCTCCTTTGCTCCTATTCATTTATTGTAGAATGGAGCTGGGGTAAGTAATGTAGCCAAGCTGACTGGGGAATACTGCCAGTTGGGCCCTTCTCTTCTTCCCTCAAACCTCTCAAGGTACTCCTTTTCCCTTCCACCCTCAGCTAAGAATCTGAACTTGTTTGTACTTTTTAAAGAAAATTGAGGCTATTTTCTGGGAGCTTCATCTTCTTCCCTTTTTATATTTCCAGACCCATTGACATCATCCCCAATTATATCCTTTTTTTTTTTTTTTTTTTTTGCTCCAGTCTCTGAAGAAATGGCCCTTCTCTTCACTAAGACCAATTTCTCTACTTTGATTCCTTCCCCTCCTGTCTTCTCTAGCAGATGGCCCTCACTGTCACCTCCTCTCACTCATCTTCAGTCCCTCACTATTCATTGTTCTCTGTCTGCTGTCTATAAATATACCTAAGTTTGTAAAACAAAACAAAAAAACAATACCCAATACCTTATCAAAGCAATCATCCTGGCTAGTAACTATTCTATACCTCTTTCCTCCCTTTCTTTGCTAAACTCCTTGAAAAAAAGTGTCTTTATTTTTACTTTTACTTCCTCTCCTAACCCAAAACTTCTCTCTTTAGAGTGACCCCATGACCTCTTAATTGTCAAATCTAAGCACCTTTTCTCAAGCCTCAAACTTCTTGATACTGGATCATTTGACTACCTTCTCCTTTCTGGGTTTTTTACTCTCTCCTTTCTGGGTTTTTGTGTCAGTGTTCTCTCTGGGTTCTGCTTTTATTTGTACAACTTCTGCTTTTCAGTTTCCTTTCCTAAAGCATCATCATTCTTACACACACTAGCTATGGGTATTCCCCAGGACTCTTCATCTCTTTTCTTTTTACACTTTCTTATTTGGTGATCTTATCAGCTTCTATGGATTCCAGTCTTCTCCTGATTCTGCTTGCTTCACTCAGCATCAGTCCGTACAAATCTTTCCCAACTTTTTTGAAATCAGCTTTTCTTATAGAACAATAATATTCTATTACATGTTCCAGGGATTCCCATATCTAGCTCTAGCCTCTCTCCCAAATTCCAGTCCCAAATAACCAACAGTCTATTGAATATTTCAAATGGAATAACTCATAGGGGTTTCAAACTCAACATGTCCAAAGCAGAACTTATTACCTTCCTTTCCTCAAATTACCTCTTTTAAATTTTCCTATAACTGTGAAGGGAAGCACCAACCTACAAATCACCCAGGTCCAAAATTCTGGCATCATCCTCAACTCTTCCCTCTTACTTATTGAACATATCCAATCAATTGTCAAATTTTGTAATTCTACCTTTAAATCTCTTACAATTATTCCCTTCTCTCTATTCACAGGGCCAACAATATTTCAGTCTCTTCTTACTCTTCACCTGAGTTATTATAATAAGCTACTAATTGGTTTTCCTGCTTTAAGTCTCTCTGTAATCCAATCTGTACTCCAGGCAGCTGCCAAAATAATTTTTTTGCCTAAAGTGTAGATCTGATCATATCACTCTCTTGCTCAATTAACTTCAGTGGCTTACTATTATTTCTAATATAAAATATAAACTCTTCTGATACTCAAAAATTTTCCTAGCCTGGGCCCACCCCATCTTTTTAGCCTTACACATCATTTTTTCCCATGTACTTTATAATAGCCTACTCATACTGATCTGCTTGTTCTTCGTACAAAACACTCCATATCTTTCCACTGGCTTTCCTCCTCTTCTTGAATATTCTCTCTCTTCATCTTTGCTGCTTAAAATCACTTACTTCCTTGAAGACTCACAAGGTATTTTCCAACCACTCTCAGATTCTAGCGTCTTCCCTTCCATGGTTACCCATATATGTAACTGTTTGTCAACCTTGCTAGAATATAAACTCTCTGAAGGTAGGAACAGTTTTGCTTTTGTCTTTTTAACCCCAGCATCTGCCCAGACTCTCAATTGTTCTTGCCTGTTTGATTAGAATATTCTCAGACTCTCAATCATGCTTGCCTGTCTGAATATTCAATTCAACTAGAATATTCAATCTCCTGTACCTTTGAACAATTTGTTCTCAGGCCTGGAATGCATTATCTCATTTCTCCCACCTCTATGAATCCCTAATTTCCTTCAGAATTCAGTTGAAATGCTACCATCTGAATGAGGTTATTCACAATACCCCCAGCTATTGATATATTCCATCTGTCAAATTATTTTATTTTTTAAAATTATTTTTATTTTCCCATTATGTGTAAAAACTAATTTTTTGGTTATACATGTACATTCACTTTTTACATATTTCTATATGGATTATGTTGGGAGAGAAAAATCAGGACAAAAGGGAAAAACCACAAGAAAAAAAAGAAAGATAAAAAAAGAAAAGTTAAAATAGAAGGGTTGATCCATATTCATTCTCCTAAGTTCTCTCTCTGAATGCAGATGGCATTTTCTAAAATTTATTGGGGTTGTCTTGGATCACTGAACTGCTGAGAACAACCAAGTCTATCAGAGTTGATCATAACATAATCTTGCTGTTATTATGTGCAATGTTCTCCTGGTTCTGCTTGCTTCATGTAAATCTTTCCAGGCCTTTCTAAAATCAGTCTGTTCATCATTTTTAAATAGAACAATAATATGCCATTATATTCACATATCAAACTTATTCAGTCAATCTCTAATTGATGGACATCTACTTATTTTCCAATTCCTTGACACCACAAAAAGATTTTTGCATATGTGAGTCCTTTTCCCTCTTTTATGATTTTTTTGGGATACAGACCCAGTAGTCTGCCAAATTATTCTGCATTTATTTTATATATAGTTTTTATGTACTCATATGTGTATATTTCTTTATCCCCCTCTGTAAGATCCTTAAGGGTGAAGATTGTTTCATTTTTATCTTGAAATTCCAGTACAATGGCAGAAACAAAATGGATGCTTCATAAATGTTTATTGATTGACTATATGGGAAATGGTTGTTAGGAACATCACATTATACTATTACATCACTACTGTTCACTATTCTTCACCCTCCACTTGACATCTGATTATAGATGGCCTCCTTTCCCTCTCTGGACATCAGTAAATAAAAAGTAATAATATTGGTACTCCCTCCTGGCCTTTCAGCACTTTCTCTGGTGGTGATCTCTATAATCAAGCAATCAATAAACAATGAATCAATTAACATTTATTAAGCACCTACTATGTGCCCAGGTACTGTGCTAAGCACTAAGGATACAAAAAGAGACAAAAGACAATCCTTGATCTCAAGGAGTTAAAGCTGTGGTATAATTATAAAAATATTCGTGGGTGGATATATTACGAGGGAGAGATTTTTGTTCTGAAGCTTCTTTAACTCTCCATCATCCAGTCCCTTTCTAGGACTACCTCATCTTCTATTTTCTAGTCTTTGTCCACTGCCCTCTGGAAGGCTTCTTCCTCCCTCCACCCATCTTGTTGAATTCTGTCATGATACAGATGAGGAAACTGAGGCTCACAGATATAAGTGATTTGCCCCAAAATCACATAGTAATAAGGTGATGCAGTGGATGAGCATTAGTTCTGCTGTCAGAAAAGCTTGAGTTCAAATCTTTCCTTGGATCTTACTAGTTGTGTGACTGAGCAAGTCATTAGGTTCTCTCAATCTCAGTCTCCTCCTCTATAAACTGGACAAAATGAGATCATGTTTGTAAAGTGATTTGCAAACCTTAAAGTACTATATAAATGCTAACTATTATTATTATTACCTGACTAAGGGCTGGGACCAAACCAAGAAAAATTAGATAAGATATAGGAAGGGAAGTCTTGAGTTGCTATAGTTGCTGGCAATGGGATTTCAGAGTCCAGGCTCTCAGTCTCCACTCTTTTTGTCTGGCTCTCTCTGGGAGAATGGTTTTAGAATCATCTGGAGAGAATATGGGGGTAGGACAGGGAGTGGGGTCCTTACACACTGGGCAGATAGACGCTGTCCTTCGCACGATGCTGGAGGGCAGCCAGCTTGGACACCTGCTGTCGCTGCTGTTCACTGGGTTGGTCAGTGGGCAAGCTGTTGAAGAGGCCCTTTAAATAATCAGGCAGGACCTAGAAATGGAGAAATAGGGAATCATAAGAGGATTGCATACTATTTTATGAGTTACTTTATCTACTACAGAACTGTTAGAAAATTATATCAAATAGAACAGAGTTAAATAGCAAGGTGAGTGGTAAAGTCTAAAATGATCAGGGAGGAAGTAATATTTGAACACAGGTTTGAAAGGGTGAGATTTACAGCAATGTTACTACTGGGTCTGTATTCCAAAGAGATCATAAAAGAGGGAAAAGGACTCATCAGCAAAAATGTTTATGTCAGCTCTTTTTTTGTGATGGCAAGGAAATGGAAATTGAGTGGATGCCCATCAACTGGAGAATGGCTGAATAAATTATGATAATTGAATGTAATGGAATATTATTCTTCTATAAGAAATGATGAACAGGCTAATTTCAGAAAAACCTGGAAAGACTCACATGAACTGATGCTGAACGAAGTCAGCAGAACCAGATTATGTGATGATCGACTATGATAGCTTAGCTTTTCTTGGCAATACAAGGATCCAAGGTAATACCAATAGACTTGGGATGGAAAATGTTATCCATATCCAGAGGGGGGAAAAATTATGGAAACTGAATGTGAATCAAAGCATAATATTTTTCAAGGTTTTTAGTTTAATTTTTTTCTTTCTCATCATTTTCCCTTGCTTTGATTTCCTTTTCCCAATATGACTCATATGGAAATATGGTAAAAATGATTGTACATTTATAACCTATATCAGATTGCTTGCTGTCCTGGGGAGGGGGTAAGTCAGGGAAGGAGGGAGAAAAAAAATTTGGAACTAAAAATCTTACAAAAAAAGAATATTGAAAATCATCTTTACAGGTAATTGGAAACAGTATACTATTAAAATAAAGTTTTAAAAGGGTGACATTTAGTTAGAAATGAGAGGGAAAACTATTAAAGGTAATGTGGTACTTGATTTGGAGTCAGGAAGTCCTGAGTTCATATTTTTCTTCTGACATAGCATTAGCCATATAACTACAAGCAAATGCCTCTGGGCCTTTTATTTTTTATTTATTTTTTTCCTACTTTGGCATATGAACAGGTACCCTAAGATTGTTTTCTCTCTAATTACTGTATGGTGAAGAAGTGATCTTTTGGTTGGTTGCTGAATCTGACAGGTCCCAGTGAGATCTTATTCTCTTTTTCCTGGTAATAACCAAGCTAATAACTTACAACAAGCTTTTAGGTGGGGAGAGGTGACTTTGGTAGCAGTGGCTTATTCTTCCTACTGTGGGCCCATGCTTGGCTATGAATACATCTTTTTTTATACCAGAACTTATGTGGCCACTGAGCTTAGGGTTCATCTCAGACCCAGCCTGATGAGCTGAGACATCCTGAAGCAAGGGAGTGACTTGTTCAGCAGCCAGTGACATAGAAGGATGAATGTTTTGTAGCAAATGCTTTGATTTTAAGGCTATTTTCCCTAGGGACCAGTAGAGGTGATGGGGGAGGAGGTAGTGAAGGGAAAGTATGTTCCTAGGCTTAGTGAAAATGCTTTGTAAATTCTGTTCCTGTATCTTCTCTGTAAATATCCTTTTATAGTGGCAAATTGATCTTAACTGGTTAAAATGATAGCAAGGCACTAATCACTCAGTCAAGCAATGGTACAGATAAGATGCATTGGGCATCGTTAAGGGGACCCCTGAACTTGTCTTCTGGAGTTGCCATATTTCCCAGAAACATTGGACTCACAGCATTAAGGAAGTCCTGAATGTGTCAAGGACAAAGACCCACAAGCTGACATAATTTGTTGTTTGCACCCCAAGCTAGATTTTCTATGTGTCCTTGGGAGGCAAGATAGGTGCCAGCCAGTCTGTGCCAGGCTGGGAAATTTCTTTTGCAGCTGGGGTCCTTGGCAGACAAGTGGACCCTGCTATCTTCACAGTCTAGTGGCTCCCAAGGGAAAATAAAGCCAGCAGCTTGCTCCTCCCCATGAAGACTGGTTTTGTCCATTTCTCTATCATTACTGCACCTTCCCCTTCCATGCCATACCCCTTCCTATCTTCTCATCCTCCTTTCTTTGTACTGTCATAAATACACAGACTTCTATAAGGACTGTGAACTTTGAGGGTTCCATTTGCATGTTCATTTCTCTTGTAAAAAATCTGGTTTTCACTCGAGTCTTATGACATTGTGACTGCCTGTTGACACTTATTGGGTATACTTGGCAAAATGGAAACAGAGATTCCAGCTGATAGCATCGGAAAGGCACTCTACTACTCACTCAGAAATACCCCTGAGGTAGCTAACCAGCCCTTTGGGAACCCAACTCATGACTGGATGTCAGACTTGGGACAATGATATAAAGGTTATACTTATAAGCAGTAGGGAGCTCTGAAACCTCAACCTGAGGCACTGTGTAAAATTCCCTGCTGGTTTTTGCCCTTGGTTCTCTGGGCTTGAGGACTGTTGCACTCAAGCTAATGACTTGTTTCTGTTTGATGGTTTCTCATGCATCTTGATGCCATTTGTAATGCCTATCCCCTGGCTCCCACCTCCTTATCCCTTTCTTCCTACAGGTCACAGAGTGAAATTTCCATTGTTTATTCACTAGAGAAAAAAAAGCACACTTGGCGATCAAGAGTAGGAATGCAGGTAATTGAGAATATCTAAAAGGATACCTTTAAAAAGTATAATAAATGAAAGTAGTCGAATGGAAACAACCCAAACTTACTAGATGACTTCCAGATTGTATCCACAACCTAAAAAAATCTTTGGATTAAGTCTGCCCCAGCATGATTTTCTCCAAGGCTAGATATCCTCACATTTTGGAATGCCTTTATTCAGTCACGTTTGACTCTTTGTGACCCCATTCGGGGTTTTCTTGGCAAAGACATTGGAATGGTTTGCTTTTTCCTTCCCCAGCTCATTTTGCAAATGAGGAATCTGAGGTAAACAGGGTTAAGTGATTTACTCATAGCTAGTAAAATCTAGCTATGAGATCTGATTTGAATTCATGAATGTGAGTCTTCCTGATTCCAGATTAGGTACTCTATCCATTGCCCCACCTAGGAGTCACTAATATCCACATCTTCCTTTTCCCCAAAGGAAAAAAGATATAGTTTTATCTATCCTCACCTCCCCCCATCAGAGTAATGATCTAATCTATCACCTAAGATAAAAAAAGGGCAATATTTCTCATTGCACTTGAGGCTTATTTGGGCAGACCAAGAGACAGGGTTCCTCCTTTCCCCCTCCACCCCCACTGGCCCCTACTAAAAAATATTTGAGAGGGAAATGATGGTCTCTTAGTTCCTCTCTCTCTCCCCTTCATCCCAGCTCGGCTGAGAGTTGGATAGCAGGAGCTGTACCTGGCCATAGTGCATGGTGACATAGAGCTCATTCTCAAATTTGAGTGGCTGGGTCCACAGGATGCGGCGGTACCAGAAGGTATAGCCGCTGTCCACCTGCTCCATCTCTGAAGCTACATCTAGGATGTAGTCCCGCCGGCTCAAGGGGCAGACGTTCTGGCCTGAGGAAGGAGACCACAGAGAAACAAGGGGCACACACGTGTACAAGGTTGAAGGTGCAGCTCTGTTTATTTATTTGGTTCGTGCTTAGTTTGGTAAAGGCACAAAGTTTAGTTAAAAACTCAGGAGAAAATTGTAGAGAACTCCCAGAAAGCTACAAACTTGGGGAACTGGGATGTTCCCCTCCTCCTAAGATTAACCAAGGGTGCATTTAAGCTTGAAATCATGAGAAAACGTAAAGTCCTGGCACAATTACTGGGGCATTGTGAACTTTAAGTAAGATTGAGTCCTTAGAAATTAGCAGCATGCTTCAGAGCATAGAAAACAGAAGCCAGGGTTGGTCACAGAACAATGCCTTTCATAATATGATTTTCAGATATATAAGCAACGCGATTTCTCTCATTCAATGGCTATTGAATCATCAGCAACCCCGTCTCCTTGTTTTTAAATGCTACATTTGTGTTGTGCTGGTCACAACACAAAGTGAGCTCCTTGGAGGTAGGGATGCTTGTATTTGCATCCTCCCAACTATCTGTTCCATATAAGTATCTACACGCTTCTTGATTGATTAATAAGACCTAATCTCTACCTCCAAGGAGTTTATGGGCCACTAGTGTATGTGTCTTAGTTGGACACAACTGAAATGATTGGACACATTATTATAAGTGGAGGTGTGTGTATTTGTGCATGTAAGTATACTTATTTTAGTTTATATTTATAAAGACATCGTGGCTTACGGAGGTGTGCCAGACTGGGAACCAGAAAAATCTGAGTTTAGATTCTGCCTCTGAAATGACTTCCTGAGCAGTCACTGTCCCCCAGTTTTAAGATTCTTTTTTTCTGGACCATCTTCTAGCCTCCTGCCCAAACTTTCCTTTGATGTGGTAAAAGTTGAGGCTTCTTGCTAGCCAGGCCTGGAAGGCAGTCTCAGGAACATGGGATCATACATAGGCACCATCGGGAAGATATGTTTTGGGTTCTTCATTCCCAAACCAGATTGACCCTGAGTCTCTATGAAAAGAGTTTTGGGGCAGGGAGGGGAGACCTTTCAGACCAAATCCTCCTATCCCACCCTGTGTACCCCAGTCAGGTTTCCTGGGAAGGAGACTCTCATGGTTCCTGGGATAGAGGTGGGAAGAATCAGGCAAGAGCAGCCTTGCTGAGGGGTCTTTTCCCTTTTCTGCCCCGGCCTCTCACCTTGGTTGGTGACAGCAAAGATCACATATTCACTGACAGCCTCAGCCCTTGCCAGTCCCATCTCAATGCAGATCTCTGAAACTACATCGAGGGCCACCTGGAGAGAGAATCCCAATTAGGGGAGCAAACAAATAGTTACTCCTTGCTGGTCAGATGCCTCTCGGGAAAGCTGAAGGAGGGCGGAATGGGAGGGGGATCTCCGAGGGAAGGGGGGGGAAGACACATGCAGGACCACCGTGAACATCCCAGAGTCCCGACTTCCTCAGCATTATCACCAATAGTATTTATGAAGTACCTACCATGGGCTAAGCCCCATACCAGGTTCTGAAAGAACTCTTGCCCTCAGAACCCTTACATTCTATTTTGGAACTAGGAGTACATCTCAGGTTATTGTTATGGAGGGATGCTAGTGGTTGAGAATAGGAAACATTTCACATAGAACATGATGCTTGAGCTGAGCTTTGAAGGGAGTTATAGATTCTAAAAGGGGGGGGCATTCCATACAGGGAATACCTCCAGGAGCCAGCTGGTATGGAGAATATGGCAAGAAGAATATATACAATAAACCTGCATACCTGCTGTCTATCCCTCTAGTCTCTTCATTCCTAGAATTAGGTGGAGCTGGGGTATTCTAGAAAGCTTTCCTCCATGTATCTGACCCGGAGGAGGAAAGGGTTATGTCCCTATCATTCTCAGACAGGTCTGGGGCCTGGTGCTCTCCTTACTGTGCAGGTCTTGATCTTCAGGTGGCGTTCAAGCCCTCCCGGGAGGAGAAACAGCTGCCTCTTGGAACTTCGGCCGGCCTGTGGGGGATCAGGGAATGAGTGTGGGGGGAGGCAAAGATTTAAGGAGGTGCATCTTCCAGGCTCTTGGAAGAGCAGAAACAAAGGAAGCAAATAGAAGTTAGAGAGAGGTGAATGGAGTCTTGATGTCAGGAAAGGCTTCCTTTTGCAGCTTTCCAATTAGAGCTGCTCCAAAGCAGAACTCTGGGAAGTGGTAAGTTATCTCTAACTGGAGATACAAGAGACCAAAGGACTGCTTGTTGGATATGTTGTAGTGAGGATTCCTTAAAGATATGGGTTGGACTAGAAGGTTCCTTCCAAAGCTAAAATTATGTGATTTTGTGAAAACAGTTTCTTCTTCCTTCCTAGGGAACTCTTTCTACTGAAAATACTGAGAATCATGAGGGTGACCTGGACATGTCAAAGTAGGTGTGTTCCCAGAGTCCCTTCAAAGACCATTTCCTCTTTGAGGAAGGTTTCTTTGATCACTCTAGGACACGATAATTTTCTTTTGGACTCTTGTACTTAGTATTCATCTCATTTACCTTGGTACTTGAATATATATTGTACCAAGTTGTTCCCCATTTATTGCAAACATGAGTCTTTCCAATAAGACTTCCAGCCCCTTGAGGATAAGAACTAGATTCTGTACTTTTATGTACCTATGCAGGGCTGGGGTGCATAGTAGGTACTTGCTAAAGACTGGGTGACTGATGTGATCAGTTTAGTGATCAGCCTCCCTGGATCAAGCATGGGTGGCAGATCTGCTGCTTGATGAAATTTAGAGATTAATCCAGGATGTTTCCCTGGGCTGGGTTGGAGGAAGAGCACCCATCTGCACTTCTCCCATCTCTCTCTCCCTCCACACCTCCAACTTACCAATATGGCCCTCAATTCCATATTGCTGGGAAGCTCACTTCGGCCACCAAATTGGAAGGTTTTCTGAAGGTTCTGCTCACAGGCTTTTGCGATCCCTGTCAACATTGCACCAAGCTCAATGGTTACTTACCACTTGCCACTCCACTCACAGATTTCCTTTCTCAATTTAATAAGCATTTATTAAACACCCACTATGTGCCAGGCACTGATGATACAAAGACAAAAAAACTGAAACTGTTCCTGTCCTCAAGAAACTAATATTGTCTTCCTTGCCCAGGTTCTCAAAGGGATTCTTCAACTTTGGTCTAAGTAGGTCATCAATTGTGCAATGACATTTGTAGTCATATGTTCAAGTGTCTCCTCAGAAAGAATAATACAGTACCTTGAACAACAAAAAGTTTGAGAACCACTGGAGTAAAACCCCTACTATGCTGTCTTATTTAACTTCCTTGGAAGTCTACCTACCTTACCTCTTTCCCCATTGCTGTCACCAGCTCCATGGAGTCTTCCCTCTCCCCAGGGGAAAAGTTCTCATAAAAGATACTATAGCTGCACCCATTCCTACCCCTCACTTCTACCAAAGGAATAAACTAATATGATAATTAAAATGATAACCACTTCTACAGAGCTGCTGAAGTAATTTTCCTAAATCACAGGTCTGACCATATCAACTGACTACTTGAGTGGCTCTCTATTACCTTTAGACTAAACTCCTTTATTTGGCTCCTAAGGCTTTTCACACTGCTTGCATCCTATCTTTTCAGCTTTAATCTATATCCTTCCCCTTCATAATTGCCACAGCTCAGTTAAAGAGATGTTCTTGCTGTCATATAATTCATTCCCTCTCCTGTTTCCAACCTTTGCATAAAGCTGTCCTTCTTTCCAAGAATATACTCTCTTCTACTTCCCTTGGGATTAATCACTACATCAGTTCCTCCTTTTCTTCCCCATCACTTAGAAAAAGTTAGGAGAAGAAAGTTTCCTCTTCTCAAAATCCATCTCCCTTGCATTCCCCTTGTGATTTTGGCAGGAGACTTCTCAGGGATTCTTGGAAATTGCTTCCTCTAACCTTTATCCATCTCTTCACCAAGTCTTACTAAGGAGCTGGAGATTCTAAGGAGCTAGAGAGTAGTAACCAGGAAGTATTAGATCTCAGTTGAACTAGGATAGAGAAAGATTGGACCTTTGATTCCAGTGGATGAGAAGTGCCACAGGGTTGACACTTTTTTTTGGCAACTTGTTGTCTTAAGAGTTGCCCAGAACATTTAAAAATGTGGGTCACTTGCTCAAAGCACTATGAGATTAGGTGATTGATTATACAGGATTATACAACCAGTATGTGTCAAGGGTGGGATAAAGGAACAGAGAAAGCTAAAGGGGGGGGGGAGAGGGGGAGAAAGAGGGAGAGAGAGGAGAAAGAGAGACAGACAGAAACAGAGACAGAGAAAGAGAGAGACAGAGAGACAGAGACAGAGAGAAGGAGGAAGGGAGGGAAGGTTAAGAAGCCCTACCCTAGACTCTCTCAAGAAACAAAGGTCCAGAAGGGCAGACTTGTATAATCTATAGATATGTCAAACCAAGGGTCTCTGAGCCCCACAATCTTTCCAATATAATAAGCTAAGCTCCTTCAGATATAACCAAATGGATTTTTAAAAAATAACAAAATTAAAATTAAAACAAAATCAAACCACTAGAAACTCACTTTGACCTGGACTGAACCAGATTATTTTCTTTGGCATAAGAGATATTGATATTGGTTGACCCTAGCCAAGAAAGACCCACCTCTTGTACACAATGTCTCACTATGGGCAATTAATTTAGTTTCTCAGGATTCTAGGAAACTTTCTAAATTTGTAATGAGTTTCAAATATGTCAATAGAGGGAGTTTCCATAAGAGGAATTTCCCATGTCAACTGTATCACAGATTCAGGCAGACTCCTGTCTGGCCTCCAAGCAGAGGGAAACAAGACCACAATACTGACATTTATTCTAGTCTAGCACAACAGAGAATCATAGATTTAGGGATGGAAGAGACATTGGATGCCATCTTCATTTTATAGAGGAGGAAAACTGAGGTTTAGAGAGGTTAAATAATTTGCCTAAGACAGAGGCACCTGTTTAAGAGAGGCAATATTTCTTTTGAGTCAATCTACCCCTCTTTTTACTGTACCCTAGGGACTTTAATATATGTAATATATGTTTGTTTGATAAATGATTGGAATTGAACTTGAACCAAAAGACTGCCTTAAACATAACACCACAATAAATTATTCACTAGAGAGCTGTGGACTTAGAGGAACTGAAAGGCACAGGGAAGTACTTCCCCCTTCCCCAAGGTATCTCCCCTACCAGGTGCCATTCCTCTTTCAAGGTTAAAGCCTTACCCTCTCCACATTCTTTCTTTACAATACATAGCATGGGAGGAAGGCCCATTCACTCTCCAACATTTCAATGAAAATGAGGCTATCAAATACTTTTCATACCATAAGGACTAGAAGGGTGTGAAGGAGGGGAGGAGCTGTGAAAAAGAGGAAAAGGATCAGAAAAGAAAAATGAGAGCCCTCAGGGACAAATTTATGTATCATTACAATTTTCAAAGAGATGCTGAAGGAGACATAGTGACTCCCAGTCTCCTTTCCCCAGCCCTCAAAGAGGGCCCCTTCCTCACCTTCCTTCTGTAGGGGAAGGATTTCGTTCCCTTCTCTAATGGTTCTTTCAGGGATAAAAAGATCAACGAGCAACCTTTTTGCTAGATAGCATCTCTGGAAATTAGGAAAGGGGAAGGTGGTCCAGGTCAGGATTTTAGGAAGAAGATATATTTTTTATATTCCACTGTATCCCCATTATCTGTCATGATGCCTCAGATTTAGCTATTAAAATGCTGCCATATATAATACCATATAAATGCTTATTGAATACATGGGGAAAAAACCCTGGAAACTGAATACATTATTATGAGAAAGGACTAATAGGTTTCACTATATTGCCAAAGGAGTCCACGACACACAAAAAGTTAAGAATCTCTGATCTAGAAGGACAGAGTGGTCAATAATATCAAATATTGCAGAGTAATCAAGGAGAAAGAGTAAGAAAAAAAAATCATTGGATCATTGGTAATATTGAAGAGGGCAGTTGTCAACTAATAGGAGGATAGAAGTCAGATAACCTGAGGTTGTGGACTAAGAAGTGAGAAAGTAAAGGCAAAAAATATGTGAATGGTCTTTCTAGAAACACGACTGTAAAAGAGAAGAGGAATAAAGATGGCAAGATCAAATGATGGCTTTTCAGACTGAAATCCAATTCAAGTCCTCTCATTCTTTAAGTCATTCATGTTTGCTGTAGGTCACATTAATCTCTCTTCTTTCCCTCCCATGAGCATCTATGATATCTATCTATGCTGTCTTTCCTTCCTTCTTCTTTCTTTCTTTCTTTCTTTCTTTCTTTCTTTCTTTCTTTCTTTCTTTCTTTCTTTCTTTCTTCCTTCCTTCCTTCCTTCCTTCCTTCCTTCCTTCCTTCCTTCCTTCCTTCCTTCTTTTCTTTCTTCCTTCCTTCCTTCTACCTACCTGAGTATCTATCTGTCTGTCTGTCTATCTATCTATCCTATCTATACCACTCCTCAGTAATCACTTACCATGCATTACCTGATACTATTAGGTATATTTTTATGGGACACACCCCAGTTACACTGAAAGCTTATTGACAGCAAGGAGGTTTAGCGTGTGTGTGTGTGTGTGTGTGTGTGTGTGGGCAGTTGGCACTTAAAATAGACTTGTGGAAATTTGTTAGGAATTGGGTTCCCCATTCCTTTTATCCCTGCTCCAAGGCTGATAGTGTCTAATTAGTAGTAGCATCTTACCAAGCAACTTTGGCAGCACATAAAACTCATGCTTAATTAAACTTTAAAAGACAAATTCAATTGAAGGGGAGAGGGCTTCCTGGACGTGGAACCCAACTGCTGCTCACTAGAGGTATCCAGGCTTTGGAGACCACTCAGGAGAGGGGATAGGACTAGGCCGTCTGGAGAGCTGAATACTTGGGGCTGCATTTTGGGGTGCAGAGGGAGACGGGGTGGGGGGGAGGAAGTGACCCCTCTGAGAGCTTCCTCTCTTAAATGATTATTCTTGCTAACTGGATGCCAGCTGCTTCTAAGAGGAATGCTAGCTAAATGCTTTCAGCACCTTCTAAATTACAGCGCTCTGGGGAAAAGCCGGGGCTGCTTAGTTAGGACTGATTGCCAGCCACAGTTTTCATGAGATAGAAATGCTTCCTGAACCCTCAGAAGAGGAGCTCGCTGCCCCCACCATCAGGGTCGCCCCTCTGGAATACTCACCCTGGAAGTGCAAGCCGGGACTCCTGCACACATCCTGAAAGAATCGGAAGAGATACGGCTTCAGGACGTCCGAGCACTTGTGGTAGGCTGTGAGGATGTGTAGCAGCCTCCAGCCTCTTTGGCAGCTGTCCCTGCAGAGGTACACAGGAGGATGCCATCATTAGGGCAGCAATCTGCTGCCCCAGATTCAGTAGCTTCGTCTTGGAACTATCGAAGCACTCCCAGCTCTTGGGCAGAGATTTCCTGCTGGTGTGATGGTCGGACATGGGGACTTGGGATCTAAGAGATTCTAAAGTTCTTGGGAAGGGGGAGTGAAAACCTCAGAGAGTGAAGGGGAGAGCAAGAGGGAAGTGAGATAAAGAAGGGACAGTAGATAGATAAAGAGCAAAGGAAGGAGGAGGTGGATAGATAGGGAGGGGAGGGAAGCAAAAAGAAAAGGGGCAAGGTCTGACCTCAGCATTCCACCTGATACATAAGGGCTATTTGTCCAAAAACCTGTGGGACCACATACGTTATCAGCTCTATTTAAAAGAGCAGCACAGACCAGTCCCTGGTTATCCAGGATAAATGACTAAGCACCCAGAACGCACCCCGTTTTTCCCCTGGTACCGAACTTTGGACTGAACCAGTCTGGAGACTAGAATGGTTCTTTAAATGAGAGGAACTCAAGGCTATGACATCCCTTGTAATTCTACAGTCACTTCTAAGTCTGGAGGAAAGAAGCAGAGGGAGGCCAGAAGATTTCTGTGCTCCAGCTGGGGCCTCACTCACGGCTTAGTACTGGTATTGTCTGTGATCTGCTTGATGACCTGGCAATAGGCTTCATCTCGAAGCACTTCATAGTCACTGCAGAGCTGAAAAAAAGGAGAACAGGCTTATGATTTTATTTTTTCTTGTTTTCCTTTCTTTTTTTAAAAACCATTTGCAATTTTTCTATATATATTTCCATAATTATCATGCTACACACAAAAAAATCAGATCAAAAAGGAAAAAAAAAAAAAGAAAACAAAATGTAAGCAATAACAACCCAAAAAGGTAAAAATGCTATGTTGTGATCCACACTCAGTCCCCATAGTCCTTTCTCTGGGTGTAGATGACTTTCCTCATCACAAAACCATTGGAACTGGCCTGAATCATCTCATTATTGAAAAGAGCCACATTCATCAGAATTGATCATCATATAATCTTGTGGCTGTGTACAATGTTCTCTTAGCATCACTTCACTCAGCATCAGTTCATGTCTCTCCAGGCCTCTCTGACATCATCCTGCTGATCATTTCTTATTTTTTTTTCTTTCTTTTTTTTTTTTTTAATAGCCTTTTATTTACAGGATATATACATGGGTAACTTTACAGGATTAACAATTGCCAAACCTCTTGTTCCAATTTTTCACCTCTTACCCCCACACCCCCTCCCCTAGATGGCAGGATGACCAGTAGATGTTAAATATATTAAAATATAACTTAGATTACACAATAAGTATACATGACCAAAACATTATTTTGCTGTACAAAAAGAATCAGACTCTGAATTATTGTACAATTAGCTTGTGAAGGAAATCAAAAATGCATGTGTGCATAAATATAGGGATTGGGAATTCAATGTAATGGTTTTTAGTTGATCATTTCTTATGGAACAACAATATTCCATAACATTCACACACCATAACTTATTCAGCCATTTTCCAATTGATGGGCTCCACTCAGTTTCCAGGTCCTTCAGCCTTATAATTTTAGAAATGGATGAGACTTCATTATTTTACCAGTGAAGAAATCAAATTTTCAGGATATGAAATGATTTACTCGGGTTATAAACAGAATTAAGTGGCAGGGTGAGATACAAACTCAGGTCCTCTAACTTGAAATACAATGTTTTTCCTCCTCTCTCCCCATTGGGTCTCTGGTTACAAACCAAAAACTCAACAAATTATTATTAATATAACATTATATAAAGTAATAAACATAATTATATAGCATGTAATTAATATAGTATTAATATGTAACATATTAATATATAAAAGCTACATATATATTAATATATAAAACATTTTTCTTTCTATTCCCACATAGCAGTTTTTAGTTCTGGCCCTTATCACCTCTTCCTGGACAATTTCAAAGGCCTTCTCACTGTTGGTCTTCCTGTCTCAAGTCTCTTTCTTCTCTAATCCGTCCTCCCACATCTGTCAACATGACTTTTCTAAAACACAGGCCAGTCCAGATCACTCACCTACACAATAAACTCTCTAGACTCTTGGGATAAGATACATACTTTTCCTCTGATTTTTAAAGATCATCACGATCTGGTTTCAACCCAACCTTATTATACATTACTCTCCTTTCCATATGCTGTAATCCAGACCTTTTCAAACAGGCCTTCTCTCTGTTATACAGAATTATCTCCTGTCTCCATATATTTACTTGGAACGCCCTCCCTGCTCTGCCCCACAGAACACTTCCTTGAAGGTTCAGCTAAAACACTTAGTTTTAATAGCTTAAAGCTACACTGACTTTTGGAACACTGGGTGTGTGTGTGTGTGTGCTTATGTGGGTACATATTGTCTCCAGTAGAATACATACCTCCTGAAAACAGAGATTGCCTAATTTTTTTGGCCAATTCCCCAAAGCCCTTTTAGGTAATTAGGAGCTGAGCTATGAAAAAGCCCCAGGCCTTGTTATAGAAATGCTTAGCATGTTCTCATACTCCTGGTGTTCAATAATAATATAGCATCTATTATGTGTCAAGCATTGCACTAAGGCCTTTTTAATTATTAGCTCGTTGGATCCTCACAACAACCCTGGGAAGGTAGCTGGTATCATTATCCACATTTTACAGATGGGGAAACTGAGGCAAACAGCAATTAAGTGGTTTTCCCAGAGGCACACAGCTAGTAAACGTCTGAGGCCAGATTTGAACTCCGAGCAATGGTACAGTGGACACAGTGCCAGCCTGGAGTCAGGAAAATTTTTGTTCATGAATCCAAATACTTGTCCTTGTTTGTCTCAGTTTCCTTATCTGTAAAAGAGATGGAGAAGGAAACTTCTCTAGTACCTTTGTCAGGACAAGCCCAAATAGGGTCATAAAAAGTTGGACATGATTGAAACGACAAAAATAACAAGAACAACAATTTCCTAGCTCCAGGCCCAGCACACTGTCCACTGGACTACCTAGCTGCCTTTCTACCTCTCTGTTCTAGTATGATACTTTAAATCAGTAAAGCACTTACAGGTGCTCTAAATCCCTCTCTATGTCTCGCCCCTCTTCTCTGGCAGATTATCCCATCTCCTTTCTCTCTTTAATCTTCGGTTTTTCCTATCTATTGCAATCTGAGTTCAAATTCTGCCTCAGACCCTTAAGTTACCTAGCCTCCGGGTCTCCCCAGGCAAAAATATGCTAGGTATTTCTAGTATTTATTCTCAGGTATAAACCTGCTAGGTATTTCTAAACAAGATTCATTTCTTAACTCAGCTCCTAATCACCTAGAAGGACTTGAGGGAATTGGGGACCAAGAGAACTATGTAGTGAGGGGGTCTTGACCTTGAGCATGTTTTCACTCCAAAGCTACTGCCCAAGGCCCAGAATGGAGACTGGGAAGAGCAAGAGGAGACAACTACAAAGCCTCATTCTGATTCCTCTGAGGACAGAGAACTAGCGAGGGCCTTTTAGTGAGGGCCTTTCCCCACTCCTGATTCCCTACTCCAGTTGGTGTAAGTCAATCCCAAAGAAGAAAAAAGGTAAAAATTGTTATTGGTTAGTAGCCATTCATGATCCCCCATGATTGAGGTGAATCTCTCCCAAAGATTATCATGGCATCTCCAGTTGGGAAGTGAGGATAGTTCACTCACCTTCTACTCTTGGACTTCCCTTTTATCTCCATCCTTAATTCTACCCCAGCACATCACATTAGAGAAACCCAAACCTTTTTAACAATTTATTTCCTGACCACCGGAGTCCATACTGATTTCTTTCTCTTTCCTTTGAACTCCTACAGCAAGGATATTTGCTTAGCAAACACTAGTATCCAGTTATCTTTTCATCCATTTCTACCTTCTCATAGTTTGTTTAGAAGTTCAGAAAAAGAAGCTGTTCAGAAGTGTAATAGTGTTAATCTTGGAGTTGGGAATTTGCGAGTTCAAATCTTCCTCCTGACCCTACTGGGCATGACTACAAGTCACTATAAAATGAAGATAATCCATATCGGTGAAGAGGATAATCCATACCTATGGTATCTGTCTACCAAGGTTATTATGAGATTCAAATGAGATAATATACGCAAAGCACCTTTAAAACGTCAGCTACCATTGTTCATCATAAGCAGCGATGATTTCTTATACATCTTTGTATTCCTCGTTACAGTGGGCCTAACACAGGTCTGGGCACCCAGCAGGTGATCAAACCTCTCCCCCCCAAAAACTTGTCAGTATTCTGCCTTTTTTTTTTTTTTAATGGAGCTAGATATTCTATCCATGGATGTGGTAAATGGCTTTTGGGGTGGGGAAGGATGTCCCATGACTTATGCCTTTTTGTAATGAGTAGAGGAACAATAACTGGACTGTTTGAGCATTGCTTAGGGTCTACCCTTCCAATTTATGTGTCTAGATTCCACTGGGGAGACCGTACCACTCCCTGGATTTTCCGAGGCTACTCTGGAGAAATTGTCCCTTCCTCAATATGATCCTTCCACAGTCTTAGAAGTAGCAGCCATTTATCATCCCAGGTCCTGGAGTCACCGACCTGCCCTTTAGTACTCCCTGAACTTCTGGTCTCAGAGGGTAGCTTCGAACCACAGAATATCATGGCTGGAAGGAGACTTAGAGGTCACCTCTTGAAATACCTTTGTTTTGTAGATAGAAAACTTAGGTCATAGAGAAATAAGAAACAAACCTTCAGGAAGGAGCGAAGCACCTCCAGCTCGGTCTGGGCCTTCATTGGGAAGTCCCCCATGAACTTCATCACGGCTGCAGGAAGTACATACCCCACCCAACCCCAAAACCCCAAATTAGCTTAACATCATATATTTTTCTTCCTAACCTGGGCCCTTCTCTACCATGGGGGGCTCCCAGAGAAGAAGTTGCTTTCTCTGGTGGCAGGATTGAGAAAATGAAATGCTGGGGCAGATGTGAGAGGACCCAGGAGAAACAGGAAGCAGGTAAAATAAAAGTTCCTTGAGGTCATTTTTGTCTTGGTTTCTCAGCTGTATAGCCCTGTGCCTGATTCATTTGAAGTACTTAATACATGCTTGTTGATGGAATATTGAAGATGGATGTTAAGGGAGATACAATAAAGTATCCATGGTCCATGGCCACAAGTATCTTTGGAGAATAGCTCAAGAGCTGGGAGGAGGAGGGGTAAGAAGATATGCCCGGACTTATTTGTCCTTGGCATTATTTATTTGCTAAAAATGAACTCATTTTCTGAAATGGGATAAAAAAGCTTCAGTCCTAGAAGTGGATTCGGCCTGAGGGCTTGAGGGTTAGTCCAAGACTTGGAGACCCGGTCTCAGGATGGAAGTTCAATTATAGGGAGGTGAGAGAATATCTTGGTAATAAGTGAGGAAGAGGGACTCGGGCATTAATTGGGGTTAACAATACTTTACCACTGTACCACCTATGTCCCATCATTGGGGTTCTCAGAAAAGATGCAGGGCCCTGAAGGTGGGTGAGCTTCATGAAGAGATACCCAGTAGTAGTTGTCTGGGACACACACACACACAGAGGGAAAGAGAGAGAAAGAGAGAGAGAGAGAGAGAGAGAGAGAGAGAGAGAGAGAGAGAAAGAAAGAAAGAAAGTCCTTCTCCAGAAAAGCCCTTATTTCTGTCTCATTTCTTGACAGGTTGGGAGTAGGGACAGAGAAAAGGAGAAAATAGAATTCTTGATGTCTTGGAAGGCATTTCCCCCTCCCTCTCCCAGTACCTAGAAACATCTCTGTGGTCATTTTGTTTAGGCTGCTGTTGCTGAACTCGATGAGGGATTCCTGGATCGGTGTCTGTGTAAAAGAGAGAAAAATGAGGGCACGAGAAATCAGGGGGGAATTGTGGTGATGGGGAGAAGCTTTCTCTGAGCTGAAGGGTCCTCAAGAAGTGGTCCCATCTAACCTCTTTTTACAGAAGAGACTGTCCAAGGTCACGCAGCTAGAGCAAGGGTCTGAGCTCGGATTGCTGGACCCCAGACTCATTATTCATTCCATAGCACCAGGATGTGCTATGAAGGAAGCAGTGGCTCTGGGCCATCCCAAGGAGGGCTGACAACAACCAAACTCAGAAACCACATCACAACACAGTGTTCTCTGGGTCAGGGAACCAAGAACGTGGGGCACTGATAAGGAGGGCCAGGAACACTGTGAAATGGAGGTGCTACAATGTACTAAAGGCATCTCGTGACACGAAGGGACATCTTACATCCCAGGACATTCCCATACAAGACTCCAACTTTGGGCCAACGTCTCTATCAGAAGAGATTAGTCTCCTGAAGATTTTGGAAACAGTATTTCACAGAAATACTATGATACAAGCTCATGTCTACATCGCTGAGTCACTTTGGAGATGGGGCAGGTAGTACCACACTCACCAGGGACTCCCCCCTCCTTCTTGGCGATGATTCTGAAAAGGCAACTTAAAACTAATGAATATCGGATTTGCAAGAAAATGTGGACGTTGTCCAAAAATGTTGTTAAGTGGAGAAAAGGACATTAAATAGGAAGCTTTTACCTCTTTGGCCACTCCATTGATATGGAGCATGTCCACAGTCATGACACTGACTCATGATACTATCTTGTCAGATGTTGTGATGATAACATCACCAGGTTAGATATGGTGACCATGACACCATCATTTTTATATTGTGACAATGATGTCATCACATCAGATTGATGATGTCATCAGGTAGATATTGTGATGACGACATCATCATATTAGATATCATGCTGATGACATCATCATGTTAGATATCCTGTTGATGACATCATTGTGTTAGATATGTTGATGACATCATCGTGTTAAATATCATGCTGATGACATCATTGTGTTTAATTGGGAAATGGAAGAAAAAGTGGAGTTAATGATAGAGGAAGAAGGCGGATGAGAGAATGGAGTGTTCAGGGATTCTATGTACATTTTCTCCATTATCTTTGTGCCTGGGATGATAACCTCTTACTGGTGAGGGAGAGAGGGAGAAGATGGCAGACAGGGAGGAGCACTTTTATGGCTCAATCTCCCCTTTCTAATTTATCCTCCACATGGCTACCATATTAATATTCCCAAAGTATAGGTCAGCCTTGTCACTCCTCTGCTAATAAAACTCTGGCAACCATATCTTGAATCTAGGTTCAAAGATAATCTCCTTTGGATTTTAAGAGTCTTTCCAATATGATTCTAGTCTCAGTTTCTTTTTCTGTAAAATTGGGATCATAAGAGCACTTATATCCCAGGGTTCTTCTAAGGTTAATGACATAATATTAATAAAGCATTTTCTAAATCTTAAAGTATATGAATGCTATTGTTTTCATCATCATCCCATATACCTATCTTTCTTCCTTTCTTCCTTCCTCCCTTCCTCCTTTCTTCCTTCCTTCTTTCCTTCCTTCCTTCCTTCCTTTCTTTCTTTTTCTTTCTTCCTTTCTTCCTTCCTCCCTTCCTCCTTCCTTCCTTCCTTCCTTCCTTCCTTCCTTCCTTCCTTCCTTCCTTCCTTCCTTTCTTTTCTCTCTCTCTCTCTCTCTCTCTCTCTCTCTCTTTCTTTTTCTTTCTTTTCTGAGGCAATTGGGATTAAGTGACTTGCCAGTCATACCTAGGAAGTGTGTGTGTCTAAGTTAAGTATCTAAAATCAGATTAGAACTCAGGTCCTCCTGACTTCAGGGCTGGTGCTCTATCCACTGTACCTCCTAGCTACCTCAGTATTTATTTTTAAAACCTAATTCTCTTTGTACATAGTGTTTACCTCCAATAAGAACATAAGTTCTTTGAAGGCAGAGACTGGCTTGCTTTCTATCTTTGTGTCCCCATTGTTGAGGACACATCCTGATATACAGCAGACAACTAATGAATGCTGCTTAAATGAACAGGTCAGGAGAATGGGGAAGGGGAGGTCGAAGTAGCAAAGAGGAAGCTGCAGTGATTCTCCCTAAGCACCTACCTAAGAGCAGAGGAATAGGTGAAGTGGAAATGGGTAGAGAATAACAACTAGTAACTTGGACCTGGAGCTGGCTCCCCATCAAGGGTATCAGCAGACTCCTGGAGAGTAGACAGCCAGTCTACAGCAGCCCTCCCCCCTCCACCTCCTGGCCAGGAAGTACCTTGGAAAATTTCAGCATGTTGCTCACGTCTCTAGATTCTCTTCCTTTCTTGGATTTCTGCCTAAAAGAATCCCTGACACAGGAAACAAGAGAGCTAGTGATTTTCCAGCCTTTATATCTTTGCTTATGCTATTTCCCTCCTCCAGGAAATCAGGAGAATATGAGTCATCTTTTCAGATAGGTAAGTATTTTCCCCTTTCTCAAGCTGTAAGCTTCTAGAGGGCAGGGACCAGATTTATGTTTCCCTGTACTCTTCCTCCCTTTCCTCCCCACCTAGTGCTGGGTATAGAAATAAAATTCAATAAAATTTGCTTGAGTGACCAACCTAAAGTTTACTCAGGCCAGGTATGACCATTACACAAAGACCAGCTTGGGGAGGAGGTAATATCACCCTCAAGTCCTCCCCTACCAGGACTATCTCAGGGCCACCAGGAAGATGCAATTTGGCCAGGGTTCTCTCCTCCTGACCTGCCCGTAGCTCATTCAGAATCCCAGAGGTTCTGTTTTTCCTTCCAGATTTGTGATGTCCCCCCAATCCCACCTTTCTCTTTCCCCCTCCCACCCCCCACATATAATCAGAACACACATAGATCGCCTTTGTGGATCCCGGAAATACTTCTGAGCAAATTCCAGCATTGTGTACTGATGAGTAGGGAGTAGAGATGCCCCATAGACTTCCTGCTGGGATGCTTCCTCCCCAAACTCCCTGGAGATGTCCCTAGTCATGGATGCCTACAAGGACAAGGGAAGGATGGACACTGGAAAAAAACATCAAACAGATAAAAATATCTACTGCTAGATAAAAATAGGAGTTCTATCTGGAACTGAGTGAATCAAGAGCCGGTATAGAGCACTGGGTTTGGAATGAGGAGACCTCTAAACTCTAAACTTTGCCATTAACAAACTGTAAACTTGGACAATAATTTCACATTTCTGGGCCTTGTGTAGAACAAAGGTCTAACATTCTCCTGGTCTAGGAATGGGGATAAGACTGGATAGTGGGACAGATGCTTTCTTCCAGGGGCTAAAGGCTTCCTGCCTTTTCTTTCCTTGGCCAGTGCCCATGTGCTAATAGAACCCCCTTCCAACTCCCAGTTTCCATGAGGGAGAATAATCACCTCTGTCTTCCTGCCAAACTCCTGGGCCACAGTAGAAGAAGCCACTGCTACAGCCACGGCGGCCGCTCTGCCGGACTGGTCCCGAGGCCCACCCATGTCCAGCTCTGAGGGTAGCTGAAGGAAGTCAGGGGCAGCAACGGGCTGTACCAGGTCCATGGGGAATCGGCCAGGCCTCCCATGGATGGCCCCAAACTTCCATCCTGTGGGATCGGGCAAAGGAAAAAGCTCAGAGAATGTGCCACAGATTTTCCTCATCCCCCCAGTATCTAATGGCCTAGCTGGAATGAGTTTGTATTTTTGTACATATTTTGTATTAACCAGTATGTTCCCTGAGAGCAAAATAGAAGCAAAGATGAGGTCATGTGAAAAGCACTCTATGAATGCTCATCACCATTATCCTGTTTAAGGAGAGAAACTTTCATTTTCATCTTTGTTTCCCCAATGTCTGGTGATGGAGGATGTGATCCTGGGCAAGCCACTTAACTCTGATATACAACAACAACAACAACAAAAATCCGTGCAGAGGACGGGCTGAGAGAGAAAATGGATTATGCAGAATCACACAGTTTGTATGCATCAGAGGCAGAATTCGAATCCAGATATTCCTGATTCAGACGCTGCTTTCTACGCCACACTGACTCTACATACAGTCTTAGAGAAGCACATAGAAACCCTCCAAGATGAACAAGGCACACACACGTGTGTAGAGAAAGTCATAGACACTCAGAGATACAAAAAGATGGGTGAAAAATTGGAATATTATTCTATAAAAATGATGAACAAGCTGACCGTAGAAAGGCCTGGGAAGATTTACACAAACTGATGCTGAGAGAAACAAGCAGAACCAGGAATACATTGTACACAATAACAGCAAAATGGGCAATGATCAGCTATAAAAGGCTTGGTTCTTCTCGGTAGTTCAGTGATCCAAAGCAATCCCAATAGACTTTGGACAGAAAATGCCAGAAAAAGATCTAAGGAGACTGAATGTAAATCGACACATGCTATGTTCACTTCTTTTTTTCCCCTGGTTTTTAAAAAATCTTTTCCATGGTTTTTCTCCTTTGCTCTGATTTTTCTCTCCTAACATGATTCCCAAAGCAATATGTGTTAAAATAAATAAATCAATATTTTTAAAAAGAGAATCGTACATGCAGACACAGAGAACAAGTTGTCCCCACATTAGAATTGGTCCTTCTTTGAGGCTGAGCCAAACTTGTTCCTTAATGGGACCACAATGGGCCACTGTTAATATGGGACCAGCCACAGATGAAGTATTCCAGGGCTGGGAACTTTAGAAACAGGTTCAATTATAGCTCTTTTACTTTCTGTGTGATCTGCAGCAACTCATTTAAGTCCTCCAGGCTTCAGTTTCTGTTTTCAAGTGAATAAGTTGGATTAAATGACCTTTACAATTTCTTCTGGTTCTAAATCCTGTGATTATTCATGCCAGGATTTCTTTGGATTCCTACACTGCAGTTCTCAGCACTGTCTGCCTCGGAGCAGCAAAAACAGGGGTCTAAGTGAACTGGTTTCTGTCTGTGTAACAAGCATATGTGAATATGTATACACATATATCAATGTACACACATGAATATATATGGAGAGAGAAGGAAAGAGACAGAGTGAGAGAGAGGAAAGAAAGAAGGAAGGTGACAGAGAGAGAAGGAGAGAGAAAGAGAAGAGAGAGGAGGAGAGAGAGAAGAAGAGAGAGAATAATGAAGGAGACAATGAGAGAGAAAGAAAAAGACAGAGAAGGAAAGAGAGAGAAAGAGAGAGAGAGGAGAAGAAGAAGAAGAAAAAAGAGGAGGAGGAGGAAGAAGAGGAGAAGGAGGAGGAGAAGAAGAAGAGAGGAAGAGAGACAGAGAGAGGAAGAGAGGCAAAGAGAGAGAGAGAGGAAGAGAGAGTGGAAAAAAGGGAGACAAATAGAGGAAGAGAGGCAGAGAGAGAGAAGGAGGAAGACAGAGAGAGAAGAGAGAGAGATAGAGAGTGTACAGTGAATAGAGACGTGGACCTGAAGATCAGGAAATCTCATCTTCCCGAGTTCAAATTTGGCCTTAGACTTGCCCGTGATCCTGGGCAAGTCACTTAACCCTGTTTGCCTCAGTTTCCTCACCTGTAAAATAAGCTGAATAAGAAAATAGCAAACTATTCTAGTATCACTGCCAAGAAAACCCAAATGAGGGCATGAAGATAAACTACCATGGAATAAACACACACACACACACACACACACACACACAGGCTTTTCCCTAGTACCTACCAAAGTCCTGGGTGTCCCTCTTCAGCTCCTCCAGGTAGATGACCTTCTTCCTGACTACGTAGCCATAATTGTATCCTGGAGGCACAGGTAGGAAGGATGGGAGGCAGAATGGGGTTATCAGCTCATGATCCTTGAGTTTTCTCATGCATTTCCCCTGCTGTTCTCACCAAGCCATGTTCTAGGGGCTGCTGGTATTATGGATTTTTGCAACTGAGCAAAGCTGAAGCATTGTAACAGTCAGAAAAAAATAGGGCCGGTGGCAGGAAGTCGGGATGAGGTTCAATAAATATTGATAAATGAAGATAGCCACGTAGTAAGTCATATGCCAACTATTCCTGGCCTGAGTAGTGGTTTGGGGAAATTAAAAAGTCAAGAAGCTTAGAGGTACTGTGCACACAGGGATCTGTGGGCATTTAAGGGTGTGGGGCAGGGAAAAATAGGATCTTGAGTTAATCACTGGTCTAGCATCCATTAGCTCCTGAGATTATTGCTTCTCCTTGGGGCTGACTGGGGCTTGGTTGGGGGCCCCCATTACTCACTGACCCCTCTCAGGCCACTCTGAAGACTGAAGATGGATGATATCACCCTTGTGGAAGCTCAGGAGATTCGGGTCGTCTGGCAGGTAGTTTCTCACAGCAACCACATAATCAGAATCCTAGGGCACAGGAGAATTTGGGAACATTTGAGAGTCAGTGGATAGAAGTCTGCCATTATTTATACTCAGAATGCTTACACTCATAGACTCCTACCCAGCTCCTTCCACAGTCATTCCCTCACTCTTAAGAAACCAAGGACCCTTCAAGGCACATTGTTTTTGGTTCTGATCTGTGAGTTCATAGAGGTAGGGAACTCCCTTTATCAACATAGATGGCAAATTCTCTGGCATTTATAGTCCAAGAAAAGTTACCAAGAAGAGCAAGACTTCTTCAACTTTTTTCCCCACTCACAACCCCTTTTTGCTAGAGAATGTTTATGTGACTTGTCAATTTTACATTTCATGAAATACATGAAACATTTTACAAGTATATAAAATCAGTACATTTACTGATAACAGATCATAATTTCAGACCCTCCACATTCAGTTATATGACCCTATATGGGGTTGCAACCCACAATTTAAGAGGCTTTGACTTAGAGACATGGAGAAGTAACTTATTTGCATCAAAAGCAAGGTTTGAACTCAGATCTTCCTGACTTCTGTCCATTACTCCTATGCTGCCTCAGACCCAAACTCATACATAAACATGCATGTACACTTAGGTATATATATGACTATATGTGTGCAGACACACGTGTGTGTATGTACTCACTAGCTATATCCATATGTATATATACATGTATAGATATATATACATAAACACACACATGTGTATTTGTATGTATATCTTATAAACACTGCCAGGCCCTAGTACTTCCCTGACTCATGATTATTTTCCAAATACCCATTCTTAGACATACTTGTAAGAATATACAGACAGCCCAACTCAACATAATCAGAATCAATCTTCACTGCCCCCTCCTCTGCACTCTGTAGTGAGATCATATATGTATATGGGTAAATATATGTATTTATACACATAACAATCACTATATGTATGTCCAAATACACACACATACATTCAAAAACCCTTACAAAACCTTAGCCCCAACAGTGGGAATTGAGAGATATTTATATAAATTGTGAAGGACGGACAGAGCAATGTCCTTTCTTCCTACACTATATTCCTTATTCCCTGGTTTCTTACCTTTTTGAGCTCCAGAATAAAGTCATCCACCATGCTCTTCACCTGAGGAGCTCGGGCTGAGAAGAGAATGAGCTTTTCACTGGCCAGGTTGAATTCCAGCATGTTCATGGAAGGGATGGTCACAAAAAGGATATCTGTATAGCTGGAAGGCAGAGGGACAGGGCCATGTGAGGTCCAGGTGAGGAATTCATGTCCCCAAATCCTTCCTAAGGTAGGGAAAATTGACCCTAAGGGTCTCATGCATTCATCAATGTCTGAAGATTTTTTATATATCTATATCTATATATTTATATTTATATAGATATATAAAAGAAGCACCTACTCTCAGTCCCATTCCCAGGTTCCTCTCATATCCCTTGATTAGGGAGATTAGAATTAAATAGAATTTAGAATTAGAAGAGATAACCTCTCTGACTTCCCCTAAACAGCCTTAGAGACACCTTTCTCCCTCCCAGTTTCGAGTGGTAGTCTCAGGGGAAGGTGGGATAAACCGCAGAGAGGAGAAGGGAGCGGGAGAGGGGGAGGGCAGAGTTTTGTGCCAGCCACAGGCTGGCAATGGCCCTAATGAAGGCTATTAGTGTAATTCCATATTATGTGCCCAATATTGTCATATGACCGATGGGGAGATGACTTGAGACAAGGGGAGGGGAGAAAGAAAAGACTGCCTATGGTTTATTACTTGTGGAAAGAGGGCACTAGTGCTATCAGGGAACAACTCTTTAATATTATTTAATCGAAGAGAGACGTGTTTTGTTTGATAATTCAAAATGTGCCAAAGGAATAAAGACCTGGCTCTTTTAAGAAAAAGAAAGTGGCAAAATGGTCCAAAACTAGAGTGATGCTGATGGCAGGGATCACCAAAGGTGTTAATTTTTAAGAGGGTCGGGTGGGGGGGGGGGTAAGAGGTGAAAAATTGGAACAAGAGGTTTGGCAATTGTTAATGCTGTAAAGTTACCCATGTATATATCCTGTAAATTAAAGGCTATTAAATAAAAAAAAAATTTTTAAGAGGGTCACCAAAGCTGGAAACTCCTGAAAATCACACATAGAGTTATCAGAAGTGCAAATGAAGCCGTTTACACCAGAGTTCCCAATAGTCAGAGTTTATTGACTATAAAAAAGGAGCCAACTTCAAAAGTCATCTTGGACAACCCAGATTTTGGGGAAAATATAAACAGAACAACATTTAAAGAAAATGGACTATGTAATAAATCAAGTATAAACTGTAGTTTGTACTTAGGGAATCTTGGTTCATTTAATCATTTCCCTAACTGGGTTGTTCATTGATTTGAAAGTCAAAAGTCAAAGTAACCTATTTATGTGATATAATCTAAATAGATTATTTTAAAAATGAAAAGTAAGTGAATAAAAAGGGAAAGCAACATTGGAGAGGAAATGAAAGGCTCTTACCCTTCCACAAACTCACATTGAGTATTTATTTTTAATATATTATGAATCTATTTGCATTGCTATTATTCAAACCCTTGTCTCTATAAAATCTGATTCATTGGATTACTTATTCTTCTGAACAAAGGGCAGTATGATGTGACTGAGGGAGCTTCATAGTAGATTTGAAATCCCTCTATGCCCTGAAATCTATCCTCTTTTCAGTGATAATAATTAGCAAAGCTTTGCAAAATACTTTATAAATATTGACTCATTTTGTCCCTACAATAACTCTCGGAGACAGGTGCTTTTTTTTTAACCTCCATTTTATAGGTGAGGAAACTGAAGCTGACAAATTTTAAGCGATTTACCCAGATAATGTCTGAGGCTAAATTTGAAGTTGGGTCCTTCCTGTCTCCAGGTCCAGGACTCTATCCATTGGGTCACCCAGCAGTGACAGAAAGGTCACCTTTTCTTCCAACTCAGTGGCTGGCCCCTTATCAAGCGCTTGTCCTTCCCAAGGCACGTTGAATGCCTGTTACCTGTAACTCCGTAGGACCCGAAGCTGTTCCCCTGATGACCAGCTGCCCTTCACCAAGCGAAGGAGCTTGATGCCCACATGAGACACAGCCAGAATCTGCACACCTGTGCCCACACTGCCCTGCAGAGGAACAACAACACATGGATTCAAGAGCTTGGGGTAGCATGAGCAGGGGGACAAGATGAGAGCAGGAAGGTGGGAAGGACCACATCTCAGCTTGTCAGTAGCCCAGAGACTATTATTCATCTATCCTGGCCCCTCCTTTGTCTTCATCCTCCGCCCTTCTCCATTCTCTTCCTAGCATCCTTCCTAGGAAGCAGGAGAATAATGGTCCCCCTAAATAGGTCTCTGGGTACCTATCCAGCATCCTTGTCTCTTAGGGAATAGACCTGCCTGGCCAGCTGAGAGAGAATCCCCCCCCCCCAATCCCTTCCACCTAAAGGGAATGAAGGGAAAAGTTCCCATCAAGGAATCTCTCAGAGATTTGGGGGCCTTTCCCATTCCTTATCCTATCCTATCCTAGCAGGAAAAGGAAGAAAGACCTTACCGTGGCTGGGAAGAGTCGGGAGAAATAGACTTCCCAGCTCTCTCGAGCTTCATTGACCACTGTCCTCTTGATGCTCTCATTCACTACTGGATGTAGAGAATCCAACTTATTCTGGACTAAGAGAAGTAGAGACCCAACCATCATTTTCCCTTCCTCCCTCTCTCTCCCTTCATCTCTAAGAGACAAATTCCCAGAACTTGAGACCTAGAAGAAGTCTCAGTATTCAATTAAACCACCTTTTCACATTTTATAGATATGGAAATTGAGGCCCAAAGGCAGTGACCTTTGCAGAGTTATTTGCAGAGTTGAGACTAGAAGCTGAGTCTCTTGGAGTTTTCAGATTAGGGTTCCTTCCAACAAGTACTATTAGTTGGATGTTTTTTCTACTAGACCATCATAGTATCCTCGAAACTTTCTTCTAGGGGACTGAATTTTAGGGCTTTATTTTATTTCAGAGGTGCCTTGATGAATTCAGGGCTTCAGGGCCATCCTGTGCCTAAGATATCTAAGATACGGTGAGTAAAGAAAAAGGGAGATATGTATGTGGCCCTTTAAAAGTGAGATAAAAGAGGATGGGGTGATTTTTGGATATTTGGATTTGGATAATGTAAAAATCCCTGCCCCAGTAGGGATGCTGAGTCTCAGTGAAAAGCAAAAAGAATGTTCATAAGGAGTTTGGCCTTAGTCCAGCTCCAACACTAGATATCAGGTCCCCAGTGTTCAGTGCCCTGATCTGCCCACCCCAACACTATTGCATCCCGCTACTACCAAAGATGGATTTCATCTTCATCCTCTCTTCCTTGGAGATTCTGATGCAGGCTTCAGAGAAGGTGTCATGAAGGATCTGAGAGAAGAGAGTCGAGTAATTTGAGGGTGTTTTAGCCCCTAATAGCCCCAAGGTGTGAGATTCCAGCATGGCCATCACCTTACCACCCAGAGAGAACGAGATCAGGCCACGGCAGGCAGGCCACGGCAGGCAGAGGATGTGCTGTGGTGAATCTGGAGGTCTGAATATGTTAAGGTATTTAATAAATATCTACTATGTGGCAGCTCTATGAAGAGCTCTATGAAGAGAAGGTAGTTACCTTCTAGATGGCTGGGGTTCCAGGGAATGGCAAGAGCACTAGACAAAATTCTCATAGGAAAGGAAATAGATCTCAGGGGTAATTATCCAGCATCCTCTTCTTTTAAGGGAACAGGCCTGTCTGGTTAACTGAGAAGAGACTATCCCTATGCCCACCACCCTTAGGGAATCAATGGAAGAGCTCTCAGCTGGGATTCCCTCAGAGACCTTCCTTCTGCTATGGGGGCTGCCATAACCTGGGGTCTTACCTGTCTGAAGAGGAGGTCCAGGAGGACTGGGTGATTGTAGCTGTCCTTGGGGTAAAACACCTGTGGAGGGAGAGGCTCACAGGAAGGAGAGGCTGGGGCCCCTTCCCCACATACTCCACCTTGTCTCTTGTCCCCTTATATTACTCCTCCCCCCACCCCTTCTAAAGAGATTTATAAAGGCTGACAGCCTCCAATCTCACCAGGGCTCACTCACTGATAGATTAGAGGTAAGGGCCCTTCCTAGTTGTCCCCATGCATGAGGTAAACTTATGGCACCTCATCCGTCCAGGACAGAGTGGGAGGAGGGACTCAGAGGTCAATATTCCCCAGGGGTCCTATGTTCTACATGCCCTCATCCGAGCTAGCAGCCTCCTCACCCCCTGAGTGTGTGGCCATGGAGGCTGCTCAGAGCCTCTACCCTCAACAATCTCCATCCCCTTTGGCTTCAGTTTTCTTCTAGGCAAACAAAGTCCAGAAAATCCCATGAAATAGAGAAACAGGAGTGTGAGATGGGGGAGAAAGAAGAAGGAAAAGGAAAGAGAAAAAAAAGGCTGTAAGAGAAAAGAGGAAGGGGAAAGAATTAAGAAAGGAGGGCACTAGTGAAAAACAAGCTCTTTTATTTAATAAATATCTGACTGAAATATATCTGAATAATATCTGAATAAGATATTCATATTTGAATAAGAATAGTGTGTTTTTGAAGCTAAGGGAGTTGGGGATTCAGGAAGTCAGAAGTTTCAAAGTTTTAAGAATTTAAGAAAAATGAACAGAGGAAGAATTGAGTTCAAATCCATGTGTAAAACCTTGTACTATAAGAAGCAGCTCATTCCCTCATTTATAAAGCATTGTTTCTTTCAAAAATATTTCCTGATTTATCATTGTCTTTCCTCTGGCAACTATTTTTTTCTAGTTTACATTTATGAAAAGTGAGTCTCAAAGAAGGGAAGTAAGTAGCTCAAGGTCACACGAGTGGTAGATCCAGGACATCCTACTTGGGGTGGTTTCTAGGACCTTCCCTCCCCAGTCCTGCCCCAGAGCTGAGCACCCATAAAGCCTGGGCACCTCTTTTCGCAGGTATATGTTCCAGGGCACTCCCTGGTAGCTGTAGAAGGTCTCGTTGCTCTGCCGATGGAGCTGTGTTTGGATGGGGTTCTCCTCTGGAACAAGCGCCCGTGAGACTGCTAGGTAGAAGGATGAGACGGGTGAAACTGACATGAGGATGAATGTCCTGTTCAGCTCATCCCCTGGACCCATTATTTAGCTCAGATGAACCCTTGAAAGGCTGGTTGGGTCTCCTTGATTAGGCAAAAGGACAGAACTCAACAACATAAAGTCTAAGTCCTCTAGGTCACATTTTCCCAATCTGTCTCAGCTGTAGCACAATCATATTAGGGTAACGGTGCAAACACTGCAAACCATACCCAGTGTCCCCCATTATTCTTCCTAAATCACACCCCCTTCTACCATTCGGACCAATCAAGTGATTCACACTTTACACCAGAGCCAAAGTGTGATATTGGGATAAAGACTAATGAATAATGTGAACCAGATAGCAAAGCTCAAACCTGGGTGGTGGGAATACACTGCCCCTGTCCAGACCACTCTGGAGAATTGCCCAGCCCACCAACTGGACAAGTGGCAGACTAGTGTGTAGGGAAGGGGAGGGAAGAGAAGAGATGAGAGGGACTTTGTGAAGGGAAAATAGAAAGGATCGAGACCCTACGTGAAGGTGAGGAGCCTCCCAGGTTTCATGCTTGTCTGAATGGGAGCATAAATGGTGAATCTGTTTTTAGATCATTTTAGTTGTAGATGCTGATGGGAAACCGGATGAACAATTTCTAGATTGGAAATTAGATATTCTTCACCCAGGGCAAACACAGTTCAGTGGATATTTGGAATAACAGCAAAAAAGGTGATAGCCAGCATTAAGATTTATAAAGCACTTTATATAGCATCTCATTTGATCCTCACAACAACTTTGTGAAATGGATGTTATCATATATATAATATATACATAATTATATATAATAATTATATATATGTATATATATATATAATTATATCACAATTATTTTTGTGAAACGGAGGGTTCAATGCTTTGTCCAGAGTCCCCTAGCTAGTAGTATCTGAGACATGATCTGAAGTCAGGTCTTCCTAATGCTAATCCAATATTCCATCCACTGAGCCATTTGGCACTGAACCCTGCAGGAGATGGGGAAAAGGTGGATGGGTGATATATTCCACAAGCTGATAAAAGACCACAAGATGTCACCATAAGGAAGAAGTTGGCACCCTGTGGCAAAATTACATTTACCTTGTGCTAATAGCTAACACATAACTGGCACAGAGGATCAGAATTCCAATAAGATATGGAGAATGGGTATGTGGGGAGAGAGAAGTAGAACCTTAGAAATGAATACTGATAATTGTGGGGAGTGGGGGCAGAGTAGGGGGAGAAGAAATATAAAAACCAGTGAAAAAAGCAAAAGTGAAGTGGCAGAGGTCAGAGAGATAGCAGGAGAATAAGAAGAGTGTATCTGAGTTTGTTTTTTTTTTTTTTTTGAAACCTCAAAGTTTCTTTTCTTTTTCTTTTTTTTATGATAGCTTTTTATTTTTCAAGATATATGCAAAGATAGTTTTCAACATTCATTCTTGCAAAACCTTTTTCTCTCTCAGTAAGAATAGTGTATTTTGGAACCTAAGGGAGTTGGGGATTCAGGAAGTCAGCAGTCTCAAAGTTTTAAGAATTTAAGAAAAATGAACAGAGGAAGAATTGAGTTCAAATTCAGCCTCAGGCACTTAATAGCTGTATGACGGGGAACTACTCATTTAACTTGTTTACCTCTGTTTTATCCTCCATCAAATGGAGACAATAATTGTTGGATTTTATCAGCTGGCTGCATTTGAGGTGATTATTACTCTGAACTGAAACTAAGGCCTGCCTCCAGAAAACCTCCCCAAGAAACCTGCTCCCAGAGAACCATCATATAAATTAGAAAAGAAGAACACTACAAATGATAATAACCTACTTCCCCTTCCCCCTTACCTGAGGGAATGCCTAAGGTTGTCCTGGAGGCTGAAGTTAAAGGTTTGGCAGCAGGGGTCAGGTCTTGGGGCCTAGTGCTGGTCACAGGCTTCACCAAAGCCACGGTCTGTCTGGGCCCTTGACTTCCCTAACCCAGGGGAGAGAATCAGAGAGTATCAAGCATGGATGGGTGGGGGTGAGTGGGGCAGCAGAGGAGAGGAATGTGTGTATATGTGTGTGCAGGAAATGTCGAATTCTTTATCCCCACTTTGACCATACCTAAGGAGGTGTGAAGGAGACCTAGCCCTTGAACAGTCCCCCCATTGGATAAGGAACTTTTGAGGAGAAGGAACTGGGGGCCATGGAATTGATCATACCAGGTTGATGGGAGCTGAATGGATCATTTGTTCCTTCAGGATCAGGAGGGCCTCTTCATGAGGGTCTGATTTCTTCACAAACACCTTCCCACTTTCCTTCCTGGGCAGATGGGGAGTGGGGAAAGTTAGGGTGGAGCTTCCCTGACGCAAGGAGCCCATGGGACCTCTGGATGCACAGGGACAAGGCTAGAGATGTTTTCATCACCAAGACATCCCAGATGTGGGGACAATGCAAAGAATGCTTGGAACACAGCAGGCAAACAGTAGGTGCTTAATAAATGCCTGTTGGCTTGATTGCTGTGACAGTGTCCATGGAGGGCAAAAGAAACCGTGATCTGCTAGACTCTTAGGGAAGAGCCCAAGCTCTTGGTCACCAACCCTGCAGCACGCAGTCACTCAGGGTCTAGACCTAGTTTTCCCCTCTCCCTCATTCCTTTAAATTGTTAAGGATTAAAATGGACTTCCTGTTCCCTCCTCCCAGGGTGGGTACTTAAAAGAGGGTCCTGGAGGGGACTATACTTAAGCAAGAGGAATGAATGACCCACGACACAGTCCGAGGCCAGGTTTCTGAGCGGGTGGCCAATGGGCAGGGGTGGTCTTATACAAGGGGCCTGGAAGCCGGGCTCTCACCTGAGACCATCGGGAGCTCTGGGCGGCTGCTGGCACTGGCGGATAATGGTCTTGATCTGTTGGGTCGGCTGAGGGAAATGCTCTGAGTTGAGGATGGAGTGACGGACAAGCTCTGGGGAGGGCGAGACTGATGGAGAAAGGGACATGTTCCGGGTGATGGGGGTGTCGTGCAGATTGTGATTATTTCTACCTCCCAGGGGACCCTCTGAAGGTAAAGGGTGGTCTCTCCCAAAAGCTAAGGCAAAGAAGGGCTGGGGGAGAGAGTGAACAGAGCTGAAAGGAGACAACCAGAGCAAAATTACTTACAGGTTCTTACAGGAGAATGTTGGTCTTGTACCCGGATAGGGGTGGCCACCGGTTTAATAGGCGGGATTGAGCCCCTCGGCTTCGAGGGAGAGCCAGATACCAAGGCCTTAGGCTGGAAGCCGCCTCCTCCGGGGTCTCCCAGAGCTGGGGCTGCATAGATTAGCACCGGCTTGGCAGGGGGACTTCTGCTCTTGGCCTTCAGAGGGACATCTGCCCCTACTGGCTTCTGGCAAACAGGAGAAATCCTGGTAAGGTCTGGTCCCTTCTCTGGCCCATGAGAAAGAAGCACTCCTTCCCATTAGGGCATCTAAGGTGGAGCTGTGCCCTTCCACAGTAACCTTTCTGAGCTCTGTAGGGGACTGGGGCCATCAGAGAGTAAAGGCCATTTTCATTTCCAGGTGAGCAAACAGCTCCCAAACCGCATAGTCAGCAACCAAGCCAGAGGTAGCCTTCTCTTCCCTCCCCACCTCTCCTGAGAGAATATCTGCCTTCTTTCACCTGTGATTTTTAGTTCCTGCCTCTCTAGCCACTGCATCTTCTGCAGGCATCCCTCCCTCCAATAGCTTCTCCCAGGGCCAGACTCACTTTAGGAGGCAGGGGCTGGGAGGCGGGTCCCAGGGAGGCTGAGGAAGCTGCAGCAGAGGGGACCAGATCTGGCGGCGGCGGCTGCTGCTGCTGCTGCTGCTGCTGCTGCAGGGCCATGGCCTGGAGAGTCATCTCTCGAGCCTTTAAAAGAAAGAAGAAAGGAAAAAGAATTGTCTGGGCAGGAGAGGAATAATTTCCCTTCCTCCCAGGAGCCTTAGTCTTCATTTTTTCTCTGATCCACCTTCACTGCTTTCTTCTATCAATTGAAGAAACAGGGCCCTACTAGAAAAGGGGACAAAAAATATCATCCGCTTCGGAATTTCCTTTCCCTTCTCCATAGTTAACCATTTTTGGCCAGCTCCTCATGGTTATTAGTGACTCTGGGCCTGGGGGCTGCCTTCTTTCTCCTGAGCTCAATAGCGACAGAGAATCATTTCAGAATCCATTGCAGTGGGTGCAACCAAGGGGAGCCACTTAAAATTTCATCAGTATGGATACTGCTTCCATCAGGACAGGTTGTGATCCATCCACACCTTTCCATTCTCTACATCCTTCTATAAAATCTTCGCAAAGGATTTATCCAGTGTGTTGGAGCCCTTCCTCTGGGTGTTTTAATATTTCTTAGATATCATTGGAATACCAGCCAAACCTTTAATATGCAAGGCACTGAGAGAAACAAACCCCTGCCTTACAGGGCCCTCCATTTTTCTGAGGATATATAACATATACATAGACAAGTGTAGAACATAAATAACTGGGGGGGGGGGGAGGAAAGTTAGAGAAGACTTCATGTAAAAAGGAAGCATCAGAACTGAGGAAGTGAGGAATTATAAGAGACTAAGCCCTATGACAAATGAGGACCATTGTGCACAACGACGGAGACTCAAGCTGGAATGTCAGGCTCAGACAACAGCTGTTTTGGCTGAAATACAGAGCCAGGGAAGAGTAGTGCTGTGAAATCACTGAAAAGGTAAATGGGAGACAGATTGTGGTGGGCTTTAAATGTCAAGCTAAGGAGTTTATATTTTTTTAAAAGCTAAATTGGTTTTCTCTCCATTTCTTAAATTGTGCTTTTGTACTTTCTGGGACAGCGAGGTGGTATAGTGGTTAGAGCTTGAAAAATTCATCTTTTTGAGTTCAAATCCAACTTCAGACATTTACAGTTGTGTGACCCTGGGGGAGATACTTAACTCTGTTTGCCTCAGTTCCTCATATCTAATGAACCAGAGAAGGAAATGGCAAACTACTCTGCTATTTTTGCCAAGAAAATCCCAGATCTGGTCACAATGTCAGACACGGCTGAAATTTCCAAACAACAGCAACAACAAAGGTGTGAGTGGAAGGAAGGGAATAGACAAGAAGGCTGTTGTGAAAAGGGAGCAAGATTTCATTGTTAGTTAGATATGTATTGGAAGGAGAGAGAAAAGTAGAAAATAATCTTATCAGTGTAAATCATAGTGAGCTGAAGATTAGTGGTACCCTCAAAAAATATGGCAGTTTGGTGAAGGGATGAATTTAAAGAAAGATAGAATTCTCTTTTAGACATATTGAGTTGCTTATGGAACATCCAATAAAAAATGTACAATAGGTTTTTGGTGATGTGGGACTGAAATTCAGGAGAGAATTTGAGGCTGTATGTATGGAATTGGAAGTCATCTTTATGATGTGATAATTGAACTAATGGAAGTTGGTGAGATCACAAAGAAAGAGAGTAGAGAAAAGAGAATAAAACTCATGACAGGGTCTTGAAGAACATCCATGCTTGATTATGATCAAATAAGATGTTTGTAAAGTATTTAGCAAAGTATAGAAGACCCTTAACAATGCTTGTTCTTTCTCCATACATCCCTCCCCTGAAACTTTTCACATTCAATGGGTGTAAAATAGATGAAGATCCAGGAAAGGAAAATTAGATGCAATTAGGCAGGTAGGAAGAAAACCCAGGAGACCAGCAGCATGCAAACTAAAGAGGAAGAAAGTTTTGAGAGAAGGGGATATTGATAGTGTTAAGAGCTACACAGAGATCAAATGTAATGAGGACTGAGAAAAGACTTCCAGGATTAGCAGTCAATAAATAGATGGCCATCATGAACTGGCTATGTTTCAAAGTTTCTCCCATTTTGCTAAGTGACCATTGGCTCATATTCCCCTCCCCAAGAGATAATTGCCTGAACCCCTTGCAACTTTACAACATTCCTTCCCCCAAAGTGTATAGTTCTACCCCCAGACAAGTTTTACCATCAGTAAGGGTGAAAAGATTTTCCCACAAGCCCCCAGGGTGAGAAGTTCTGAGGCAGAGGGATATGTACTCACCAGAAGCATGGCCTGCTTGTGGATGAAGGCTTGCTGCAGCGCCAATGTGGAGGGGTCCAGGCCTGGGACTACAGAGTGCCAGACTCAGGCAGGTATCAGGATCAGAGATATTGGGGCTTAGGAAACAGCTGGGGACAGCTAGAGTGAGTGGCTATTGGTTGTCAGGTGACAACTAATGGGGTTCAGGAGATGCCAGAGACAACGGGTCAGGGGAAATGAGGCAGGGGGTCATCTGAGGCATAGGAGTCAGAATTGTCTCCATCAGGGATCATGGAGAACAAAGGGTAAGTGGGATTAGACTCTGGTGGGCATCAGGGGCTACTTGAATTGATGATGTGGGGTCAGAGGTAAGCTAGGATCAGGAATATGAAGGTCAAGGGGCATTGGAGTAGGGAAAAGTTGAAGAATTTTTTTGCCATCAACCCCACAATCTCAATAACCAACTTTCTGGGGCTTAGTTATCATTCCCCACTTCCCTACCTCAGTTAATGGTGATCATTGTGAAGGAAAAAGTGGAAGCAGAGGAAAGGATGGGAAGGGGGATAGCATAAAGGGAGAAGGAGTTAGATGAGGAGGGGATGCCAGAAAGATTATACCAAGAGCCCAGCACCTGCACTAGAGTTCTATCTCCCACCCCATGCCCTCTCCTCCCAGATCTCTGGGGCTGGAGCTTCGTGATGTGGAAGTTCAGTGAGGATTCTGACCTCTATCCTGGTGGGAATCAAGGAAGACTAAAAAAGTCTGATGCTGGCTAGATTTGGTGGTGGGGAGGAGTGGAGGGAATGATTAGGAGGTACAACTGACCTGGTTCTTGGGGTATTTTGGGAGGCCCCGATGGCTCCTCGTCACCTTTGGGCTGACCTCCTCCTTTCATCCTATAGGACATAGCAGCTGGCTTTTCCAGATCCTAAAAATGGGGCAAAAGAGGCCAAGAGTCAAGGAACATGGATTGAAGCCCTCACCCCTTTCTTCCAGCACTCCAACAATCTCATCTTGGAGGAAGAAAAGGACATCAGATGATGGGCACTGGCCCTGGAAAAGGAGGCATTAATCACGTGGGGCCATCTCCTCCTGGAAAGAAGGATTGAGCCAGACCAGCTACCAAGGGATAGGGCACGACATGGATGCCAAGGCCTAGCATTGGAAGCTTTCTGCCTTTTCTCTGGGATGCCAATTTAAACTGAGTCTGGAGGGAATTGGAGGGAGTCTCTGCCCAGAGAGAGATAGGTGCATCCATCACTCAAAAGGACTCTGGGAAGAGGAAGCTTCTGAGGCATGAGAGGCAAAATAGTTTGGAACTGGGAGGAGGAAGGGCTGAGACTTGGAAGGGAGTGGGGATCTGGACTGTGTCCTCACTGGGGATTTAGGACAGAATAACCCTCAGGGACTGGGAGGCTGGAAGGTGGGGAATGGGGAAAATTAATTAGATGTTGCTTGGGGATGCATCTGGGACAGAGGGAAATTGGGATCAGGAATCTGAAGATCAAGCATCCTGGGTCAAAAGGCATGGAAGGAAGGAAAGGTTGAACTTCTGGCCATAATTTCAATCCCAATAGTCAACTTTCCTTCTTCCCTCCTGTTTTTGAAGATCAGTTAGTTATCAATTTCCCCTCTCTTTTGCCTCCCAGCTGAGTGGGGATGAACTCTGTCTGTCTGTCTATTTGTGTTCTGGTTTCCTTCCCTAGCCCGTACTCCATCCCTGCCCATCCCTGCAGATCACAACTAGGCTCTGTACCGTGTTTTCATAGGCAAGCACGGGGTCGAAGAGGCTATCCAGATAGCGATCCAGTCCCTTCTGAGGGGTAGCCGGCTCCCGGAAGCTGTCTGAGTCTGCGGAGAGGATGCAGGGGGCAGAGGTAACACAGGTTCCACTCCAGTCCCCCGGGGGATGCTGTGGTGGGCTGGGGCTAAGGCCGAAGACAGTTTGAGCTCCAAGTTGGGGAATAGGCTGGCTGAAATTAGAGCTAGCACCGGCCACTTTCCTTCCAGTCACCACAATTTAGTTCAGTAGACTGCTCTAGGAGACCTCGGTTTGAATTTGGGATCTTACATAGACTCATTGTACAAGTCGCTTAACTGGAAATATGATGCAAAAATAAGTCATTTTTCTATCTTGACCTATTTCCTTATCTGTTAAATGAGTCTTGAACCACATAATCTCTAAAGGTTTCTTCCAGCTAAAATCCTTTGAGCCTCAGTTTCCCTAAAGGTGAAATGGGGACAATAATCCCTTTTTAAGGGATTTTAAGGGAACTCTGCTTCACAGAGTTGTGAGAATCCATCATACATAAGCTATGGGATGCTCTAATGTGAAGGCTGTGTTTTCACGCTACTACTACTAAGTCTCCACCTCTAACGAAGAGAGAGAAGGGAAGGAACCCTCTGTGAGGAAAACCCTCCGTTTTCCCAAATGTGAAATGGGGATAATTTTTTTTTAGATACCTCACAGAGATGTGAAAATCTGTCATACATAAGCTATGGGATACTCTAATGTGAAAAATAACCCGAGAAAGGGTAGGAAAGGAACCCTCTGTGAGTGATAATAATCATTGTTTTAGATACCTCACAGAGTTGTGAGGATCTATCATATATAAACTATGTTATACTATAATGTGAAAAATAACCCAAGAGAGAAGAGGGAAGGAACCTTTTATGAAAGGTCCTGAGCTTCAGTTTCCCTAAATGTGATAGGGGGATGTCAACAGCCCTTAACATAATAATTACTGTTTTAGATACTCCACAAAGTTATTGTAAAGTTCTGTCATAAGTAAGCATGTGCAAGCTATGTGATACTAGAATGTGAAGAATAATCCAAGAAAAGAGAGGAAAGGAGACCTCCATGTGGGATCAGGAGTGTCCAGAGGGAACCAAGTGATGGCCATGGGGCTATGGACTAACAGTTGGGGGGCTCACCATGACTGAAATAAGCATCTGAGTCAGGAAGTTTTGTCGTCCGAATGGAGTGCCTTCTATGCCGGGGAAGGGCAGGTGTTTCCTCATCCGAGTCCCAGTTATTTCCAAACACCCTGTGGGAATACAGAGAACTTTCTAGCTGGATCTGTGCTTTTTTTCCCCTATTCTTAGGATTTGGGATTTCTTGCAGCAAATCCCTCGGGGATTTGTCCTATAGCAGAGTGTCCCAGGACCTTTCTTCCAAAATATACTTTGACTGGACAGGAGTTCCCTATTTCCCTTCCATCTCCTCCAGTTTCCCCAGAGTTCATCACTTCACCCCCCGATATAGGAATTTCCCAAAAGGAGTCTGCTCATTAAAAAGGTGAGAAATCTCTTTGGGTTCTGTACTATTAACATCCTGGGACCATCATCCCAACCTACCTGGACTCAAGGTGGACAAAAGCCCCTTGTACCCAGTCCCTCCCAACAGTGGCAGCCAATGTAAAAAAACAACCAACAACTTCAAGCAGTGTGTGGGGAAGAGTGTGACTGTGGGTGATGGAGACCAGGAGGTAAATTAGCTACCTACATTCTGCCGCTGCTCCTGCTCTTGTCTGCCCCCTCAGAAGTGATGATAAAGTAGGATTTCTGCTTCGGAAAGTCCCAGATAAGCTCCATGTCTGAGATCAGATCCAGGACATAATCGTGGCCCGCCAACTCAGCCCACTGGCTACCGTTCTTCAAGGAGACTGTCCAGCCCCTCCAGCCATCAGTTAGCCCCCTAAGGATGTCAGGAGCTCAGGGTTTGGGAAAGTAGAAAAGGTCATTCAATCATGGGCAGAAGCTGCCCACAATAATAATCCTTTTAGCTTGAGGGAGGGCTCCTCCTTTTTGGAACAAAGGAACTTTTTGCTTTTTTTCTTCTTGTTTTTTTCTTTATTTCTTTTTTGTATTCTCAGCGTTTAGCCCAGTCCCCGATCCACAGCAGAAGCTTAATGAATGCTTGTGACCATGTTGACTTTAGATTCTAAAGACACTGCTATGAAAGTCAGTATAGTATAGTTAAAGTGTTTTGGTCTGGGTATGACTTGGTTCTGTCACTTAGTAAGGACTTAGAAAAATCAAAACTTTTATGTGATTTACTTTTCTCACATTTGAAGAAGAAATGATTCTAATTGCATTCCCTACCTCACATGGTTGTGAGTGCTTTGTAAATCCTTACGTACCTTCCCTCTCTTTGCAAAGGCAGGGGGATTATGGGTATGGAAAATTGCATAGACTACAATTTGTTGTTGAGTTGTGTTTATATATATTGATAATATATTGTATAATTTATTAGTTTATATGTATTATCATATTTAATTTGTGTATATATTTAAGCCGTGTCTGACTCTTTATGACCCCATTTTGGGATTTTCTTTGCAAAGATACTGAAATGGTTGTCATGTCTTTCTCCAACTCACTCACAGATGAGGAACTCAGGGAAATAGAGTGAGCGATTTGCCTTGGGTCACCTAGCTAATAAGTGTCTGAAGCTAGATTTGAACTTGTGAAGATAAGTTTTCTGATTCTAAGTTAGGACTCTATCCACTGTGTCACCTAGCAGTCCCATACTACAATTAGTTTCAGTGAACTGATTTTTTTTTATTTTGTCACTGTTGTTACAAGAGAGAATTCTTTGCATAGGGAAGAAGGAGGAAATTAAGGTGTTGAAAAAGCAAAATACACAGGTCTCCCAAAGTCTCAAAACTATTTTATGCTATTAAAGCTAAATCAAGACTTTTGGGACACTTTATATGTCATTGGTTCTTTTTCACTAAAAAATCCTTTATGCACTATAGAAATGTGGGCTTTTATTATTATCTGGCTATATGAGGAGCTCATCAGTCAAATCAGATTTGAAATAGATTACTTTTTATCTTCCTTTTCAAAAAATGTTTTTTTTTTTTTTTTTTTTTTTTTTTTTTTTTTTTACAAAGGATGATTCATTGACTAGGGGGAGAAGGGAGATACATTCAGAAATGAAGGCGTTGTAAAAACAAAATGCAGGGTGTCCCAAAAATCTCAGTGCTATTTGAAACTTTAATAGCTTAAGACTTTTGGGACTCTCTGTATGTCATTGGTTTCCCCCCAAAAAATCTTTATAAATGTAAGGTTTTATTAATATCTGGCTGTATTGAGAACTAACTCATCAGTCAAAGAAAATTTGAGAGAGACATGTACAGCAAATGGAAGCTGGGGATGAATACAAGAAAGGCACAAGTCTCTGAACAATAAAGAATGACCTAAAGAACAGAAGAGGTGAGGCTGCTGGATTGTTAGCAAATGTTATTTTTTAAAAGCTATTGGGGGGGGGATATGAAGATCAAATGAAGAAAGGGATTTCTGCTGGCGATGGTTAGAACTATAATAAAGTACAATGGAGAGGAGGGAGAACTACTCAACTATGGCAGTGCCTCTCTTTCCCCCACCAAGGACAATGATCTTTACACTGGGAAGAATGGAACAAAAAGGGTTAGAAGGAAATGGAAACCTGTGCTAAGCAAGGAGCTAGTCAGGAAAGACCTGATTATCCATAAGGAGTTCACATCAGGTACACCTCTCTGGGTGTACCTCTGGGTAACGAAGTAACCTGGAGGGGCAAATGTGGAATTACTTGCTAATAATCTTGGAAATCTTTGAAAAATCATGGAGGGGGGAGAGGAGTGACAGGACTGAAAAGGGGAAATATGTCTTCTCTAAAAAAGGAAAGAAAGAAGGTGGATTCTTTGACCATTGAGCTTGCCTTCAATTCCAGGCAAAAATTCTCTAAGTCATCATTTGAGAGATGACTCTTTAGGTTTGGAAAGGAAAGTATGAAACCCTGAATCAACAAAAGACCACGGAATTTGGGATCTGGGGATGTGGGTTTGAATCCTGATTTATTTATTACTTATGTGATCAGGGGCAAGTCAATTCCCTTCCTTGGGTTCTAATCTATAAAATCTATAAAAAGTCTTGAACTTCTTCCAGATTAACTTCATCTACTCTGTTGACTATGAGGCTGGCAGAACAGGGGAATAACATGGATATAATGACTGAATTTTATCAGAGAGTTTGACAATATCGTATAGGGTCCTCCTGGACAGCATGAAAAGAGTTGATGGTAGTACAATTTGGTGAATTTGAATTGGCCAAATGTCCAAACCCAAAGAGCAGTATTTAATCAGTAACAATCTATAGAGAGATTTCTAAGAGAATGCAGAGGCTTTTTGTCCTTGGCTCTATGTTGGTCATTATTTTGATCAATGACTTAAGTGACAACATAGAGAAAACACTTTTGAAATTTGTGTATGATACAAAACTAAGATGGATAGATAATATCCTGAATAACAAAATGAGATCAAAACAGTTGAAATAGTCTGGAACAATGGAACAAATCTAACAAGGTGAAATTATATTTAAGCATACACGATATAGAAATGTTTTTATTATTATTTGTCAGCTAGCTAGCTAGTCAGAGAATTTGTCAGCTAGATAGCTAGATAGATTGTTGAAAGTCACCTACACATCAGAATTGGACTTTAGTAGTATATTTGCACACATATGTAGATGGATATATGTGTGGGTACCATATATGTATACATATATATTGTATTCTGTACACACACATATATATATGTATATAGTAGGAGGGTATGAAATGATCTAGTGTTATGAATTTTGGAAGAGACACATCAATTCACAAAGACTAAAATTTTAGAGACTTCTAAGGTGCTGCTGTGAATAGATCACTGGTCTCTGAAGCTGGAGTTCAAAGACTGAATCAGGAAGATTCGAGTTAAATTCAACCTTAGAAACTTACTAGCTGTGTGATCCTAGGCCAATCAATTATCCTCCATCTGCTTTATTTCCTCAACTGAGAATAATAGCGCCTACCTCCTTGGACTGTATATGGGCCAAATAAGATAGCAATATGCATAATAAATGATTATCTTCCTCCTGCTGCTCCCATTTATAGAGAGGGACTGTTATCAACAGAGAGAGAATATACTGATGAAATTAAGATCTTTGAAGTATAAATGTAAAGTCTATTCTTAAGTTAAAAAAAAATATCAAATGCATAAGTCCAGGGCAGGGTTGTATGATCATGTGAAAAAGATCTGAAGTATTTAGGGAACCACAAGTTGAATATAAATCAACAGTGTGAAATGGAAGTAAAAAAAGGAATGAAACCATGGGCTTCAGTAATAGAAGCAAAATGCTTAGAACAAGGAGTAATGAATGCACTGCTCTGATCAGACAACTTTAGGGTATTATTAGACCATCACATTTTAGGAAGGGTATTGACAAGCTAGCCTGAATACTAGGAAGGCAAGCTGGATTGTGAAAGTCTGGAAACTAAGTCATGTGGGAATTGGCTGAAGAAACTGGAGATATTTAGCTTGGAAAAGAAAAGATATAAGGTGGGAATTCTTAACCTTTTTGGTGTCCTAGACCCCACTTACAGCCTGTACATCCCTTTTTAACATGTTTTTAAGTGCACCAAATTAGATACGTAGGATTAAGAAAGAAATCAATTATATTGAAATCTAGTTATCAAAATACTAAAAATAGAAGTTCTCAGATTTCCAATCTAAGAATTCCCCCTAACTTAAGGGGAATATTATTTCTATCTTCAAATATTTGAAGATGTATGATGTGAAAAAGAGATTTAATTTCTTTTATTTGGGTCTAGAAGACAGAAATAAGAGCAATGAATAAAAATTTCAGGGAGGTAAATTGTAGCCGAACTGGAAGGAATCACTAACAGAGTTTTTCAAAAGTGAAAGGGGCTTCTCTGGATAGTAGTGAGCTCCCCTGTCTCTGGACATTTTCAAGTAGAATCTGAATGACCACTTTTTAAAGTATATTGTAGAAGTATCATGATTCAGGTGGGACTTGGATTAGTTGGACTAGATGACTTTGGGATTCCTTCCAATTCTGAAAAGTTATAATCCATACCTGTATTTCAAAATGTCTCCAGTAACATCTTCCCCTGTGCTCCATGAATGGATTGGGCAAGAAAACTGGTCCCCTGGAAAGCCGTGAGTTGGTTATCGAATTTTACTCAGAAATGACATCTCAAATTTAGCAAGTTCTATCAATTTTCTCACCTAAGGATTCTCACATCATCCCTTCCTTTCCATTCATTCTTCCATCAGCCCATTTCATAGCCTCTTTATTTTTTTCTTGGATCATTGAAACAGCCTTCTAAGTGGTCTCTCTGCCTCCATCTTTTCCATTTTTAGTTCACTCTACACTGCTGGATTTTTCTTTAAATACAGTAAGCCTTCATTGCTGTCAGAAGATAGCCTAATTCCTCATTGTGGTATTCAGAACATTCCATAATTACCTGTACTCACCTTATTTCTCTAAACACATCTCTTACCTGTCTCCTACCCAAAAAACTCTTTGATCCAGCTCTGGTCTTTTATATATGATTTAAATTACTGCTTCTGCTTTTGCTCACACCATTTCTCTGCCTTGAATGCTCTTTCATTTACTGTTTTATTATATCCCAGCTTCTCAAACTGTGTTTTCTGACCTGATGTGGGGTCTCATAACTGAATGTGAGGGTCACAAAATGATGATTTATTATGAGTAAATATTTGATATCTATACCTACCTTATATACCTATATACCCAGGGTCATGTAAGAATTTCTTGGATGAAAAGGCATTGCAAGTAGAGAAAGTTTAAGAAGCCCTATCTATATTATGCTCATCCTTCAAGACCAAAATCAAAACTTCCATAAAGGCTTCCTTGATCATCATTCTCTAATCTTCAATGCACTACTTCCTGGATTAATCAATTTGTAATTCATCAATCCTATCTAAGAGTTCTTGAATTCCTAGTTAACTTTTCTTATGCAAGTCTTGTGAGTATAAAGCCAGGAAGTGTCATTCATTACTCTTGTGTCCCCTCATCCCCATAACCAACCATAAAATTGACTATAACAGAAGAGGTCTTTTAAGGAGACTTATTGAAGAAATCTCCCTTCTCCTTCTCTTCCTGAGTCTCCATAGAGACTTGAGGGGTAGGGAGTCAGGGAATGTCTGACTCAAATCTTGCTTTGGGCTTTGGATTTGATATTAGGGAAAGAACACTGGACTAGGCAAGATACCCAGATTCTAGTCTTGTTCTGCTTGTAACTTTGGAAAAACTACCGGTGATACTTTATACATTCGAAAATTCTACTTCTTTACTTATGGAATTATCTTCCATTATCCCCCCTCCTTCCCTTCCTCCAACCACCAGCCCCACCACCCCCTACTCACCATTGAAACAGTAGACATCGAGTGCCATGTTGGCCTTCTTTTGAGTAACTGTCCACTCAAGTAGCGTTGGAGGGAAGGTTCGGGCAGCCCCAGGACCCTTCTGGGCTTTTGACATGGCCTGAATGAGTCTGTGCTGACACACAGCTTGGAAGCCATTGTGGGCATAATCAGAAACAAACCTGGTGAGGGTCAGATAATAAACAGACTTCAGGGACAATGGGCAATATAGAAGAAACCTTGTAGCAGTATGAATTACTATCATAACAATAGTTTCCAGCTGATGAAAGAAATTATGTTCCAAAGTCAATTGTTTAGAACACGGGAATCATCTCATCCTAGAAATAAGGCTAGGTTTCCAGGCTAGCCCAAAGTCAGTTGTTTAGAACGTGGGAATCGTCTCATCCTAGAAATAAGGCTAGGTTTCCAGGCTAGCCCAAAGTCAGTTGTTTAGAACGTGGGAATCGTCTCATCCTAGAAATAAGGCTAGGTTTCCAGGCTAGCCCAAAGTCAGTTGTTTAGAACGTGGGAATTGTCTCATCCTAGAAATAAGGCTAGGTTTCCAGGCTAGCCCAAAGTCAGTTGTTTAGAATATGGGAATCGTCTCATCCTAGAAATAAAGCTAGGTTTCCAGGCTAGCCTAAAATCAATTGTTTAGAATGTATCTTATCAGTGATCTATGAGAATTTATGAAGAAGATATGGAGAAGGCAGATAGGAAGCAGGAGAGGAGAAACTTCTTTGTGGAAATGATTTTAACTATGTTTTTCACAAAGGAACTTTATGGTAAAAATTTTGTGAAGTTTGTGAAGTACTAGTAAGTGCAGCAAATTTCTGAAGGGAAGACAGAAAAAGGACTAATATTGAGAAGAGAACTGAATAATATAAAAACAAATTTCTAGTCAAGTAAAGAAGAACTGACCTCTGTTATTTTGGGGAGCTGGGTGGTGTAGTGCATAGAGATCTGGATCTGAAGTGAGGAAGATATCTTCATGAGGTCAAATTTGGCCTCAGACCCTATACAAGTTAAAACCCTGTTTGTCTCAGTTTCCACATCTGTAAATGAGCTGGAGAAGGAAATGGCAAAGCACTTCAACACTTCTGCCAAGAAAACTCCAATTGGGGTCCACAGAGAGTCTGGATGATAAAAATTTTGAAAGTTTGAAGTGACTTGGGCTGTGACAATCATAAACAAAAATATTTTAAATGTATTATATGTTTATTATTGATTTCCTTTATTAATAAATCATGCATATTCATTCAGGAATTATAATATTTGTTTATTTATAGATAAATGAGTAATTACTATTGGCATGTGGAAGATTTTCCATTTCACTAAATAATTAATATTTAATGAATTTGGGTGGGACTGAGAACTACCTAATGAATGGAAAAGATTACAAGTTTATTAATGAAGATAAAACTAAATAAATAGTAAGAATCAGGTGACAAGTGGGGTTGATTGACCTACAATTGGATTTGGTCAAAATCCAGATCTTATAAGCTTGCTTTACCTTGTTGAAGGTGGGAAATGGTGGTTTATCTTTTTACCATCTGCTACATATAAGATTGATATTTTTCTTTTTTTTTAAATCTGCAAAAAGATTTTATTTTATCTCTTTCCACTAATATTGGGAAACAAAGAGAAGTTTCTGAAGAAGGAGGGGAGATAAAAATTCCTATTTCAATATATGAGTCATTTCCAGAGCCCAAAAATGTCATTTGGAGATGCTAGATGGCGTTTAAGAACTAGACCCTATACTTGTTACAGAATTCCAGTAGCACATATAATTTGATTTATTACAAAAAAAAAAAAAAAAAAAAAAAAAAAAAAAAAAAAAACAGCCTGACAGGGAGCTGAATTTCTTGACATTAAAATAATTAATGTAGCCCCAGTGCCTCTGGGACCAGGAGAAATGCATGATGGGAATTGAAGTCCATGAATGGAATAAAATCTTTCGGATTGAAAAAAAAATACATGCCAGTACTCCAAGAAGAAGGTGCTGAACTGAGGGGCTAGGCAGGAATTTGGAGTTCAGTTTTGAAGAGGAGCACAGCTATAGTAGCAGCAGTGACATCCCCAGATACCAACAAGAAGACAGAGAGACAGGTACCCACCGACAAGCATAGATAGGGCAGTGGATGACAGTGTCCCCATTTCCCTACTCAGGATTTAATAAGCTATACACAGCTGAGGAGGGAGGAGGGACTGCAATGGGGAATAGAACTAGACAGCCTGGTAGGCATCCTCAGTGCAGCCTCAGCTTTATGTAAGGAAATTCAGAATGAGACCATCAGGTTCCTTTAAGAACTGAAGAGAAAAAAAAAAAAACTGAGGAGAGCTATAGGAAGGATTATTATATGCTTTCTTTTTCACTTTCTCCTCCCTTTTCAGTTTTAAAGGACAAATATTTAAATCTTTAGCCTTTGTTCATTCTAAATTGTTTTTTCCCTTTTTTCTCATTTTTTTTTAAAAATATGGTTTTCTTTAAATAGAGTTAAAATTTTATCTCAGTTTTTCCCCATATAAATAAATAAGTAGAGAGACTATGGATTGTGGGAAGCCGTTAACAAATCAAGGATCCTCATTTCTGGCATTATCAGAATAGTCTAGTCTGGATGCAAGATTTTTAGATATTTTAATTTCATTTGTATTTTGTTGTTATTGCTCAGCTGTTAAAGTAATGTTTCATGATGCCATTGGAATTTTTTTTTGCAGACATAGAGTGGTTTGCCATTTCCTTTTCCAGCTCATTTTACTAAAAAGGAAACCAAGACAAATAGGTAAAGTGATTTGTCCAGGGTCATACAGTTAGTAAGTATCTGAGGCTGCATTTGAACTCAGATTCTCTTGACTCCAAGAACTGGCTCTACCCACTGTGTGGATACCCACTAAATGCCCCTAATTTATTTGTTATTTTAATAATCTATATTTTAAAACTCTGTGCAAAAAACCCATGTTGATCCAGGAAAACTTTGCCTCTAGAACTCAGACAAATTCTGGGGCTATAAACTGTCTAAAGGACTATAAAACTGCCATACCCTTGATTCCAGCAGTCTCACTACTAGGTCTGTATCCCAAAGAGTTAATGAAAGAGGGAAAAGGACCCATATGTGTAAAAATGTTTGTAGTAACCCTTTTTGTAGTGGCAAGAAACTGGAAATTGAGAGCCTATCAGTTGGGGAATGGCTGAATAAGTTACAGTATATGAATGTTATGGAATATTATTGTTCTCTAAGAAATGATCAGGAGAATGATTTTAGAAAAGCCTGAAAAGACATATCAATTGATGCTGAGTGAAATGAGCAGAACGAGGAAAACATTATGCAGAAACAGCAAGATTATCTGATAATCAACTTTGATAGATTTAGTTCTGTCAGTGATCCAAGACAGTTCCAATACACTTTGGATGGAAAATGGCATCCTCATCTGGAGAGAGACCAATAAAGACTGAATGCAGATCAAAGCATACCATTTTCACATTTTAATTATTTTTCTTTCTCCTGATTTTTTCCCTTTTATTGTGATTTTTCTTTCACAACATAACTAATATGGAAATATATTTAAAATGATTGTCCATGTATAACCTATATTGGATTGCTTGCTGTCTTGGGGAAGAGGAATAAAAGAGGAGGAGAAAAAAAATTGGAAGTCAAAAATCTTACAAAAATGAATGTTGAAAACTATCTTTACATGTCATTGGAAAAAATAAAATACTTTTAAGTATTAGGCAAAATCTGAGCTTTTTGCAATAGTCTGTGTTGCTTAGACATTGGCTACCCTCCAAGGGGAGAGAGAAGAGGGTATAGCCAAAGGGAAAGTGATACCTAAACCTTCAATGATCACAGGCATAATGTGGGAGGAATTGGCCCTCCCATTCCCTAAAGGAGGATAAAAAGTTCTTCTTAACCAACTTTGCCCTCCACAGAGATACCTAGTTACAGTTATAAAATTTTTATATAATTATATAATATTTATATAAAGCATGTAATATTTAAAATTGTTTCACCTCACTTGTCACTCTGCTTATTATGCCTTAGGAATCTGACTATCTCTTGGACCAATAGTTTTGGCTCTGGCCATTCCTAAATTGAGTGTAAACTGGGGATTGTCTGTATATTTGTTACAGGGAATTGAGGATGAGGCTGACACTACTACTTTCTCCACCCAGTGTGTTGATCTGACTTCAAATATGATCTCAGACTTTTACTAACTGTGTGACCCTACTTAACTTTTACCTCCTTCCATTTCCATCTCTTCTTCTATTTCCAAATTCTACTTCCAAGTATAAAATGGGGATAACAACGGTATTTGATTCAAAGGATTATTGAGGGAATCAAATAAGACGATATTTGCAAAGTGTTTAATATTAGGTCTATTATTAATTAATTGGCATTAATTAATAAGTATTTGCTCTATTTTTTTTTTTGTCTCTTCTCAAATACCTTCAGGATAAAATCTAAATCTCTTAGCCTAGTATTCAGTAGTCTGGCTCCAATCTACTTTTCTAGCCATATGCCCTGCTAACCATCTTTATCACTAATACCATTAAACTCCCATATGTACAGGGTTCACAGTGAATCAGCATAATTCTGAATTCCCTGTGACAAATGTTCAGACAGCCCCCAGCTTTTCCTTTCCTTCCTTTTTTTCCTCCCTGGCTCTTCTTTGACTCCTAGATCTCAGGTTCTGGGCCACCCAGAGATCTGGTCTTTGCTTAGGGAAATGATTCAACCCTTGCACATACACATGCATTTTTTTTTAATTTTTATTTTTTTGGCAAGGCAATTGCCCAGGGACACACAGCTAGTAAGTGGTAGGTGTTAAGTGTCTGAGGCTGTATTTGAATTCAGGTCCTTTTGACTTCAGGACCCATGCTCTATCCTACCAATCCCCTTCACCCCCCACATTTTTGTGCTGAGTTAACCCATACTTTAAAAAAATTTATTTAATTTTTTTTATTTTCAAAACATACGCATAATTTTTCAACATTGACCTTTGCACAGCCTTGTGTTTCAGATTTTCTCCTCCGTCCCCTCATTTCCTCCCCTAGATGGCAAGCAATCTGTTATACATGTTAAAATATATGTTAAATCCAACATGTGTCAACATATTTGTACAATTTTCTTGCTGCACAAGAAAAATCAGATCAAAAAAGAAAGAAAATTAATAAGAAAATTAAACGAAAGCCAACAAAAAGAGTGAGAATTTTTGTTGTGGTTCACTTAGTTTTCTTTCTGGATGTAGTTGGCTCTCTTCATCACAAGATTAACCCACACTTTCAATAATATTCTTCATGTCAAAGATCATCCATTTATGTTCCAGACTTAGATTTCAGTGTGAGTAAGGACTGAACTCAATGTATGGCTGAGGTTAGGCTCAGAATGTGGCTGGGATCAGGATTCAGGGAGTGGCTGGGGATTAGGGTTCAGTTTGTGGTTGAGGTTAGGAACCATTTGTGGCTAGAATTAGGGTTCAATTATGATTGGAATGGAGAACAAATTAAAGGATCCACTGCCCTGACCAATCTGAAAACAGGCTAAATAGGAAATATTGCAACCAGTAGCATTTAGTGAAAAGTGCTCAAAGCCCTCTCTGACATACCCATCTTGCAACCACCTCCCTAGGGGCTGAACAATAGCCTAGTGATTTGCTACAGAAGAATGTGTTTCTGTGTAAGACCATTCATTGCCATGAAATCATCCCTCTGTACTTCTTGGGAACCCGTGTCTAGGTCCTACCGGTTGGAGTCTCAGACTTCCTGAACCCTTACTTACTTGAGCAAATACTTGTCCAGGCGAGGTGAGGGTGCAAAGCCACTGAGGCAGGAGGCCAACAGGAGCCAACCTCGTTCCTTGTTGCTGATGTTGGGGTTCCGCCACACCTGATTGGCCAGCTGGACCAGGATCTCATCCCTCAGCTCAGCCTTTGCAAGTCCTTTCTGGATGATATAGTTCCCAAACAGGTTATCCTGAGCTCCGTGGAGGTGGGGGTCACCCATGAAGCGCAGAATCTATAATCATTGTAAAATCAGACCCCAAATCCTCCATAACTCTAGTAAAAATAAACACTTTCCTAGTCCCTTTTACTTTCCTATTTCTTTTTTTTTTAAATTTTAATAGCTTTTTATTTACAAGTTATATGCATGGGTAGTTTTACAGCATTGACAATTGCCAACTTTTTGTTTCAATTAGTCCCTTCCACTTTCATAAAAGACCCTCACCGACAAATTATCCTGTTCAAACTTAGGCCAAATAACTACTCATTCATTCCAACTTGCTTTTGAAAAGTTTTCCTTTCTTGCTCAAGATCTCTAGTTCCCCACTGTCTACAGGATGATGTTCATATTCCTTAGTATGACATTCAGCGCCCTTCAGAGCTAGTCTAATTTTCATAGAACCACAGACTAAGAGATACAAGAGACCTCTTTGAAGGGAGGCTATTCTTTCTGATCTTATTTTCCAAAGTCCTCCTCCTATATGTACCTTCTGCTTCACTTTTCCCTATGCTGTTCCTCTTAATTACAGTCATCCACAGTTATCAGGTTCTTCTCATTTAAATAATATTTTGTCTGAGTAAGGGCTAAAGAAATTATGGATTTGCCGAGAGAGGGAAGAGATCCTCCTCACTAGAGAGAACCTTATCTCAAGGAAATCAAAGATTTAGTCAGAAAAAAAAAAGTGCCTTGTATACACAGCACAGTCACTACATGATTATTGCTTCACTCTCTTAAAAATCTCTAATTTTGTTGTATGGAACACTCCTTCCACTTGTATAGATTACAACCCCTTTTATACCCTTGTATTACAGTCAGAGAGAGGGAGGAGACCCTCCTCCCTAGAGAGAACCTTATCTCAAGGAAATCAAAGATCTAGTCAGGAAAAAAGTGCCTTACACAGCATAGTTACCACATGATTATTGCTTCACTCTCTTAAAAATCTCTAATTTTGTTGTATGGAACACTCCTTCCACTCATACAGATTACAACCCCTTTTATACCCATGTATTACAGGGTCATAGAATCTAAAAAGTGGGAGGGACCTCAAAGATCATTTAGTCTGACCCACTCAAAATTTGACTTTTTGAAGTCTCTACCCATTGCTTTTAGTTCTATCCTCACAGGCTAAACAGCCCAGTCTAATCCCTCTTCTATATAACAGCCCTTCAAATGCTTGAAACCAGCTAATATATATGACATGTTCTCCCTCCACGCTGGTCATGTTTTAATTTATCTATGTCACTGCTAGTCCCTGAGGAACAATGGAGATCTCAAAAATAAGTTCTCCTGAGCTCTGGGGAGCTCATCATCCAGTCATCAACGTACTGATGAACCTTTACAAAAATGATCTAGGCTGGATTTTGGAAATGGACATTAAGCTCTTTAATGGGCTATACGCAAAGGTCAATATGGACCTTTGTACAGAAGTATAGAATCTATATTTGTTGGAATCCCAGCTCATAAAAATGGCTGGTGCTTAAGGTTTACAAAGCACTTTCCAAATATTAGCTTATATGATTCTCCCAACAACTCTAGAAGGTAGACTCTATCACTTGCCCCATTTTACAGATGAGAAAACAGGCAGACTTAGGTCAAGTGACTTGCCCAATTTCACACAGATGGTTAGAAATATTATAAAGGGAATGCTTATTCAGTTTTCTAAGAACCCTTTCAGAGATCTGTAGTTCTTATAGTCTTGTTTTACATTTTTCTGTGTTATCCATCAATTTTGACACAGAGCTCAGTCCAAAGTGGCTGCTAAGTGAATGAAATAAATACATTTCACACAAATGACTGTCTTCTTGTATTTAGTGCTGCTTTCAGGTCTGATTCTTTGTGACCCCATTTGGGGTTTTCTTGGCAAAGATAATGGAAAAATGGTTTGCCATTTCCTTCTCCAGCTCATTTTACAGGTGAGAAACTGAGGCAAATAGGTGAAGGGATTTGCCCAAAGTCACACTGCTAGGAAGTGTCTGAGGCCAGATTTGAACTAAAGAAGATGAGTGTTTCTAATTCTAAATCTTGTGTTCTATCCACTTGTACTTACTAAGTTGGTTAAAATTTAAAATTCAAGGAACACTACATTAGAACATCGCCATTCACTAATATATAATATTGGATGAGTATGTTAATGATTTTTTAGCCTCAGTTTCCTGTTTTTAATTAATTTTTAACTGATTTCTTCCCCTTCCCCTTAAAAAAAGGGGGGGGGAAAGTCCTTGTAACAATTGTAACAAATATCTTTTAAAAGAGATAACTAAGTTAGTTACCTTATAGTGGCTGGAAGATCATATAAACATGTTTTATAATTACTAAGTACAATATAATCATTAGCTATAAATTGCTTCTAGACTTCTAAAAGAGTTTAATGGCTATTAGCACCTTCTTGATTTTAAAGGTGCTGCGAGACAAAACTTTAGTCACCCCACCCTAGTTATAGCTCTGCCTTAAAGAACTTTGTAAACTTTAAGGCATAAAGAAGGTCCATGTAGTGTAATTGCACCTGGATTTAGGAGAGATCAAGATTCAAATCCTACCTACAATACTTACTAGATGGATAACTGTGGGTACATTATTAAACCTCCCTAAGTCTCACCTTCTTCCTATATAAAGTGAGGCTCTACTTTTTTCCAGGGCTGCTTTGAAGAGCAAATGAAATAATCTATTACTGAGCTCTGTAAATCTTAAATAATTATATAGGTTGTTCCTTTAATATTGTTTATAATATTAACTATATATTAATTAATGCTATTAATAAATAATGGGTTTTTTAAACAGCTGTTTAAAAGCTATCAAAGCTTAAATTTGTTCAAAGACTTTTGAGACCCCTGTATAAAGGCCAGATTTTTAAAAATTATTTTGATTCTACCAAGGACATTTATAGCTGCTTGCTAATTCACCTGCAACTAGGGAGGGTTAAGAAAAAGCTAGATACAGGAGACTGGATAGGATGATTCAGGGATCTCTTGGCAAGATGACAAGTCTCTCAAGCTGAACAAAGTTAAGACTTGGGGTACCTATAACTGCTGAACAGTATTGACATGGTAAACTCATACCTAGAGTAAATTGTGAAATTGTAACAAATAGTTTCCTCATCTATTAGGGGAGATACCTAAGTTAGCTATCTCACAGGGTAAGAAGATCGTATAAACATGTTTTATAGAGTAAAATCACTTTTGTCACATTCAGGGTGAAGAGCAGTAAAGGATTAGCTATTGATACGTTATTATTGAGGAGAAGAACAAGACAAAGGGAAAGGTTATGTAGCCAAAGCCATTACCCCCTACATCCTTAGATGGTGATAGGAGTGACCAGAAAGGCAGAGGATTGGATGCTTCCCGCCTCTCGGTCAAGATTTGAGGGCTTCTCCTATCCACCAGTCTCAGTGGGTACCAGGAAGCTGGGGAACAGTAGAGAAAGGAGTCATAGAGTACCAGTCTAAATTCTAAGAGTCTTGCCCTTATGTCTTGAACTTACCAACTTAAAGATGCTGATGGCTTCTGGGTAATGTTCTTTCTCCAATCTGGTAAGGGGACTCTGTAATGGCTCAGTAAGCATCCCAAAGGCTGGATCCTAGGGACAAAGTTCAGAGTGATGGATGGTCAAGGAGGGCCCAGGAAGAAACCAAAGTAAATAGGACTAGGGAAAGGAACACAGTGGGAAAGGGGAGAAGAGAATTCAGGGGACTACTGTGCAAAAAGGGTTAATGAAGGTAAGGGTCTCTTCTAAGTAGATTAAGATCTCAGGGTAGTCCTTAGGCTCTGACTTCTATTCTTCTGTTGCCCTCCTCCTGACACACACAGCTTCCCCTCGACCCCCAGCCCTTGAATGCTGAAAAAGAACCAGGGAACATAATGACACAATTTTGTTGTGTCTTTGTTTCTCTAGTGCTTTGTTCACCTATCTTCTCCCTTTCAGGAACCTTTACTCTGCTTTCTTTACCAAAAAGAATCACAAAATTTAATCTAAAAAACACTTATAAAGTTCCTTTGCTCAGTTTGTCTGGAAAGGATTAGTCCCCATTAAGGCACTATATGACAACATCACTTTGGTGATATCCTCTTAGAGATTTTTGCAATTTTAAAACAGAAAAATACCTTATTCCTAAGAAATTCAGTTCTAATGTGGTCATTTCAGGAAACACAGAATAGGGAGTGGGGAAGGCAAAGTGACAGGGTTGAAAAACCTTCTTAGAACTCATTAAATCACATCCCATCAGGTCCTCACCTTGAAGTGGGCCTGGACATACTTGACCATTGGATAGTTGTTGATGTCGAGGGGCAGTGCAATTTGAGGGTCAATCTGTAGCTTGGGAGTACGGACAGAGACCACGCAGCCTGCATTTGCTTGTTTGTATACTGTGGGCCAGAGGAAATAGGAATAGGAAGGCATAGGGGCTCCCTGCTTTCCATCGCCACCTCTTCTCCTACCTGTGAATCTCCCTTAGGCACTAGAATCCCATCCATTCCCTTTTCTTCTTCAGAAGCTCCATGCAAAACTGTATCCCTGAAGCATCCTCGCTGACTGATGCCTGCCCCAAGCTGGGACATAGGCTGGATCAGGAAGCCTCTCCCAGATCCAGGAAACTTCTCTGACAGTTGTCATCCCTTCTCTTGGATCTCTCTGGATGTCACTGTTAATCTAATAGCCTTCTGGCAAGTACAGACCTCCTCCCCACACTTCCAGGGTCCCTTGCCCACCTGTCACCACCTGGAGGAGTCCTGCCAGCTCAGCGGGTACCTCAAGACAGGCCACATTCACCACTTCTCTCTTGGTCAGTTCCTGGGGAATACAACACTCAGGGGGCAATTCTCCCTCCTCCCTGGTCCTGGTCTCCTAGCTTCAGGGGACTCTCAGGACCCGAGTTTTAAAGAAACTGGGGACAAAAAAATGGCTACTTATCCAGGCTGAGCACCAGTTTACACTCTCAGAGTAATGATGGGAGAGAGTGGGTACTCAGAATCTCTCATTTACTTGGTGAAAGTATCATATATTTATTGTTTCAAAGTAATTAGAAATCACATAGGGCTATCAGAACAAAAGATAGTATTTCATGAAGACCATCAGAGTAATGATGGGAGAGAGTGGGTACTCAGAATCTTTCATTTACTTGGTGGAAGTATCATATATTTATTATTTCAACATCGTTTTTTATTGTGCTCATTGGGATCTGCTTCATTCATTCACTTATTCATTCAACCAGCATTTATTCTCTCTCCAACTAGATTATAAACTTCTTGAGACTCAGCAGAATTATATATGTCTTTATATCATCAGTGTCCAGCACCTGGATTTGTCGAATGAATTAAGTAGATGTATGAATCAGCATTCTTCTCCCTTCTCCACCCCCAAAATACCCCTTTCCCTTGAGTCCTCCAGGATCTGGTTAAAACCTTGGAGACCAAGGGTAGGCCCTCGGGTTTGCCCATAATTAAGAAGGATGTCTCAAGAGGATGCTCCCCAGAAAAGGTGCTTATGTTTCCAGTGTTATCTTTGATTGTTTCTGCTGCTATTCTTCCAATCAGGTCTAAGACTCAAGCTTTGCATCAAGGACAAATCTGAGCCTCAGACTCTGTGACAATATTAATTCCTGGATATGTGGCTGCTAGTTTACATCTCTGTTAATATAGTTTCAGGCTATTATTTGCTTAACAGTGCAAAAAAAAAAGTTGATGTCAGCACATTGATGGATCTTCCAGTTAATTCTGACTTTGTATTATGGGGTTATTATTAGGTCTCTTAGTCATGTCTGAGTCTTTGTGACCCCATTTGGGGAGTGTTTTGCCATTTCTTTTGCTAGTTCATTTTACAGATGAGGAAACTGAGGTAAACAGGGTTAAGTGGCTTCTTTAGGCTCACACAACTAGTATCTGAGCTTGGATCTGAATTCAGGTCCTACTGAAATCATGATTGGTGCTCTACCCACTGAGCTAGCTATCTACCCCCAAAATACTACACTTTGACTTAAAAGGCTGGAATCCTAGTTTGCTATTTTTATTATTTACATGGTCTTGGGAAAATCAGCTAATTTCTCTGGGTGACAGTTTCCACATCTATTAAATAGGAGTTGGACCAGACTATTTCTAAGGTATCCTTCAGCTCTAAATCTTATGACATGAAGTCTTCAAGATTCATTGAGGTTCCCAGGGGAATCAAACTTCCTTTCCCTGTGCCCTCATTTCAGGCCTTAGGCAGCAAAACAAATCATCAGCAAACATTTATTGACCCAAAGCCAGCCCTGGTACCTCAGGGAGGATATAGAGGAGACACTCCCAGAATCATAGGGTTTTGAAGGCTCAAATGATACATTAATTCTGATATTTCCACTATAAATCCTACCCATCCTTCAAAGTATAGGCTTAGCAAGCTCTTCTACCAGAAGTATTAGTCCTCCTGAATATTCCACAAACTTTTTCTGACTCGGTATATTGAACTCGTGACCTCCTTAGGATCAGCTTGACCCTCTCACCATTCAGAAGCCCGACAAATCCAGTTAATCTCTGATTATCTTTCTCTTCTGCTATTTATTACCAGACTTCCTACCCATTTTTTCCCCTCTCCTCTCCCAGTGTTATTTTTGGTCCTTTCTTCATGGGACAATTTAGGAATAATACATGTATTATTCTGAAACGTAGAATCATAGAACATCAGAGCTAGAAGGGAATCTTATTGATCCTTTAGTCTAGCCCTTTCATTTTAGAACAGAGAAAATTGAAGCTCAAGAGAGAAGTGCCTGGTGGATTTCTGAAATGTAAATGCTCACCTGGAAAATTTAACGACTGATTTTTGAGAGCCAGTTTGAGATGGCTCCAGCACACCCCAGTGCATAGCTCTGTGTGTTTATTCTTATGTATATTTCTTATCATGTCTTTGCACAGTGTGAAAGGAGTGAAAGAATTAGGGTTCTTCCTGCAAGGAAGCCGGGCCCCCTAGCTGAGTACCAAGGCCCTGAGCTCCCCTTGACTTTTCCTTCCTTCCCAGATGGTCCATTTGGGAGGAGAAGGGGGTTTTCCAGACAAGCCCAGCCTGGTTCCAGGTGTATTTGTATGTATGAGGCTGGTGGTAAATATTGGGTTGACCTTACCCTCAGGTACTGCTTTTGGTTCACATACATGTTCACCAGAGATCTGAACTTGATCAAATTCCTCTTCATTTTCCGGTACTTTTTCCTAGGGGGAGAGAGGGAAAATGGAGTCAAAGTATAGGCAAGGTATAGATCCCACCCAGGTACCGGTCCCCAAGAGCAGGAGGAAGCTCAGAACTGCCCTCCCTCCAGCCATCCAAGGCAGCATCCCAGGTGTGACATCTCCTGTGTGAGCAGCGCTGGGTGCTTGCCAGAGTGCCCTTATAACTGCTTACATCCTCACACAGCTGCCAAAAGAATGTTTCCAAAGCAGACATCAGATCCTTCTACTTTTCAGGACTGTAAGGTTCTATACTTCCCTCTGTTTGATATTCCCAAAGCCCATTAGATTGTAAGCTTCTTAAGCGCAGGGACTGTCTTTTACTTCTTTTTGTATCTCCAGCACTTGGTACAGAGTCTAGCACATAGTAGCTGCTGAATTCGTGCTTATTAATTGATTTATGGATTAAATGGGGCTCCAGTCTTCCTTCCCAGTCTTGTTTTATCTGACTCACTCACTCTGCACCTGGAATATACTATCTCTACACCCTGGCTTATTGGAATCCTTGTTTTCCTTCAAGGCTCAGTTCAGATGTCACTTCTTACATGAAACCCTTCCTGATTCCCCCTCGTAGCTGCTGCTGTTTTCTCCTCCTAATTTATCTTGTGTGTGTGAGTGTGTGTGTATGCACACACACTCACACACACATATATACACACACATGCATACAGCAATATTTATGCATTATTTATTGTATATGTATATATAATATCTGTATAAAATACTCACATAAGACCCATGTATATAATACACATGTATATGCAACATATGACACATGCATATATATGTGATACATATAATAATATTTACATATTTATACACACATAGACCGTGTCTGTATATGTATACACAATATGTGTAATAAATACATGCATATATGTATATATACACACGTGTGTATATTTTCTGAACAAAGATACTAGAATGGTTTGTTATTTCTTTCTCCAGTTCATTTGACAGATGAGGAAACTGAGGCAACAGGTTAAACTACTTGCCCAGGGTCACACAACTAATAAGTGTCTGCAGCCAGATTTGAACTCAGAAGGTGAGTCTTCTTGAATCCAGGCCTGGCACGCTACTGCACTGTGCCACCCAGCTGCATTTGTGAGTGTGTACATACTATTTCTCTCATAAACTCCTCCAGGGCAAGGATTCTTTCATTTTTGTCTTTTACCCCTGAACAGTGCCTGGTATACACTGTATGTACCTTAAAAAGCCTTGTTGCTTAATTGATTGATATACAAAGTCCTTTGGGGGAGGCAGAATGGGGATTATTTATCATTCTTTTATGAAAAAGAAAGAGAGGCAGTAAGACATAAAATGGGTGGAATGCTGAATTTATAGGATCAGGAACACCTGGGTTCGGATATTACCTCTAACATATTACTCCTGGAGAAGATTATTTAACTTCTCAGCATCTCAAAGCAATTTCCCAAGACTGAGTCCTACAGA